>NC_083804.1:5932675-7317801 GCF_015708825.2 Lethenteron reissneri
TGCATTCAACGGAGGGAACGCCCACTGCAGAGACGGATCAATGGAACGTGCTTGCGCGCAGTTGCCAGCGGATTCGTTGCATCTTTGGACCGCGTGAGATGCCGACGACTTGGTGAGGAGGTGAGAGGTTCCTTATCCAGCAGCGGAGTTGTGGCTGAGGATATTGTGCGCGAGTGAAGCCACTGGATCTGAGTGGGCGTGATGCGGGGGTCAGTGCAGTGTTCGAGCTTGTTGACTCGGCGTTGGTGATACGCGTTGCTGTGCTCACTGACGTCACGGGGGTATCTCATTGCTTCCTGTGACCTATCCCGCTTTGCCATTTCCCATCCCGCATTTATTGCGTGACACAAAGGCGTAAAGCAATTTTTTTTTTGTTATCGCCTCTGTCGAACCAACTTTTAACCCTCGAAGTGAGCAATACTGGACTGCTGTATTATTTGTTTAAGAAAAAAAATCAAGCGATGGTGTTAGATGAATCAAATTTGTTTTATCTGTTAAATATTTATATTGTGAAATATATATTTTTGTTAAATATATCTATTGTTAAATATATTATTAATATTTTTCGTTTATAACAGTAATTCAGTAGATGTCGATTACTGGTGATGAGTTGATACCATCAATTAGATCCAATGGTCTTGGTTTAATCGAGGGGTGGAACGTCATCCGGATTTGAACCCAGGGTCTCGGCCAGTGCTGATTGAGTGTTCGGAAAGTGGCGAATTTAACACCAAACCTTTCCCTTCGGGTAAAGCGCCTAAAAGTCCAGAGAAGCCCAATCAATGTTTTAGGCTGTGTGATAGAGATTCGTCACTCAGGAAGGCAACATTGTCTCCACGAAGCCTCCAGTCAACCTTCGACCAATGGGAGGTCACTCATCCTCCAGTGCTGCCCCCCTACAATGTGGAGCTTCTCCCAGCCGCCCGTGTTGACTCTCCCAGGCCCCGTGCAAGTGCGGACTCGATGGCTTCCTCGCTTGTTTCCTCTGCCTATAAACGACTGCGTCACGAAATAAATATGCTCACTGTTTCCGTTGAGCGTCTCGACACGCGGACACATTTAGACGCTTTATACATCCAAATTGTGTTGTATAATTGCATTGCATGTCTGGGATTACATACATTTTCAGGATGCGATGCGGGCCATGATTAATCACATTGCTTCAAGTGTAAGGCAATGCAAATTCATTTTGAAGTTGCAATGCGCTGAGACATTTTACAGGGAAGCTCTTTGAGGAAGGTTTGTTCAATGTACGAACTATGCACACACACACCTTTCCATGGACGCTTGCCACCAGTCGTGAATGTAGTAAATTAAAGTATGGATGAGAATGGATTGTAACATCATGCTGCTAACACAAATCACTAAATGGGTTCGTGCCTCCATATATATGGTCCTCAATAATTACCAAGAAGAGATATATCTCACAATGCCAGAAGGGGGTAGAATTGCACATAGCTGGCACAAAGCATTGGCCTTTCAATGTTTAATGTTCCGGGAAGGCTCACAGATTTCCCCAGGACAGCTACCCTCAACAAATAGAGGACGATCCTGGAAAAACCAGAACAGGTGGCAACCCATCCCTCATATATCTGTAAAGACAGTACAGGAGACTAGCGGCCACAGGGGGTAATGACAGGTTAAGGGACAGACAGGGGAACGATCTGGGGACTTCGAGAAGGATCGAGAATAGGGTGCTGCGGCCAAGTGACAGAAGGGAACAGGTGCGGATAAAGGATCGAGAGCGAGCGAGAGGTTTCGAGAGTGGCCAAGGACCAAGGGGAGATGGCCACGCTTGGGATAGAAGGGGCCGAGAGGAGATGCTCGGTGGCTGCTGCTGGAGTCGGGCTCTTCGCTGTCAAGTGAACGCGTTGTCAATAAAGAACCACGAAAAGAGCAGTGTCTCCTGGAGTCGTTACATATATATATACCACGAGGCCAGATGTTGAGTGGGTAAGGGGTTACAATAAATGGCACATGCCTTCGAGCCGACAGTCATGAACACGCTTGTAAATTGAGTTATGCGTCACACCGTGGGTGTGTTTCCATTCCAACAAGCGGCCCGTTAATATCATGATACAATAGACGTGATGATCTGATGGGGATGGAGGGGTGGAGAGGGGGGGCGGTGACGCAGTGGAGGGGTGGAGCAGTAACGCAGTGGCGCAAGTGTTTAGGGCACTGCGCTGTGAACTCGGTTGTCCAGGGTTCAGTTTCCAATTTCAGTTTCATGTATTAGGTATATAACCATGAGCCATGCGGCTCTTGACTCGGGTGCAACCGCAACAAAAAAACATGAACAAGAAACATCTTAAAGTGACTACATGCAACAGAAAAATCCAGGAAAAAAACAGCAGTCTTCCAGAAAAAACACCGCATTTCAATTCTGCGGTTCGACTCCTGGCCGAGGCTAACGTCGCGAGGGAGTGATGTCTGAACCCGCCCAGGCGTCCCCCTTTCACCTGTCCAGCGGGGTTAAGTATCGCACCTGTGGTAAAAACAACCCCGATGACCGACACGGTATGGGGTAGGGCCTTTATCCGGCACTGACAAAGGTCCGCACATTGCCAGGTGAATGGGTGGGCAGGTTTGGCTCTAAATAGGCCATTATGTAATTGTATTTTTTTAAAAATCAGTTGTGTCTCAGAATCGAGTAATTGTGAATAGCTCTTTAGCTTGAGCCACTTATTACAGAATAAATAATTACGCGAGTCGCATTAAGGGCATTAGTATGAATAAGTGTCACCTCATCGTTCAGGATCAGAATGTGTTTTGATACTGGAGGAATCCGATATAAAGTTATTTTTCACAGATGCCCAGTAGAGGCAAGTCAGAACGTTACAACAAATTCAAAAAACACGATAGGAGGGAAAAGTATAGGAAATAAAAAAAAACTTAAAATATACAAATAAAGCCGACTGACCTCTTCGCTTCTTTTACAGAAGCGATCTGGCCAATCACAAATGATAGCTCGATAAAGTGGCTCATCACGTGGAAATCTTCACCGCGGTTTGGCAGCCCCTTCGTAGTGCCGCAGTACATTTCGTCTGCTTCTCGTGGTTTGCGTGACGAACTCATGCCCCCAAAGTGCCAGATAAACGTCTACAGTACTACAGTACTCACAGCACTTTCAAGTTCACCATTGAAGATCCCCCTCTCCCTCCCCTCCCTCCCTCCCCCTATTCAATTTAAAACTTGCTTTATTTTTCTTATATACCATTATCATATTTTCACAACCAGGGAAATTGGAATAGCGACACAAAACCAGCGTAGATATATCGGCCTTATCTTGAGCACCTCCGAATGCAGACGCATAACGCTCTGTGTGTGTGTGTGCTCTCTCTCTCCCGTCTTCGATGGCGTTATGTGGATACAAACATTTTCGGCAACGTATTCGCCAAACTTGTTGAACGTGTCCTCAATTATCGACGACGTTTTAAACAAAGCGCTACGTTTGTTGCGTTATTAAAACAGTTGATACATCATACGATGACACATCCACTCGACAGGTTTTAAACGCCTTCACTTATCAAAAAAAACACTTGAATATGCTGCGTTTGTAATGCGTTGTTGACGAGTACACGTGTACACGCTGCGTTTAATAAGCGGCGGAACAACACTTGCGCTTCGCAGCAAGGAGGGGTTCTGGGTTCGGTCTCGGGAGATTTTAATGACAGAATTGGACTGACAAAGAGGGCGTGCGGTGTGAGTGTAGCGTGTGGGAGCGGTGGCGCAGCGGTTAGCGCGCTGCGCTACGAACCTGGCCACCCGGGTTCGATTCCCACTCATGGCCATCACCGTTGACAATTTTCTGAACCGGCCCTGGGCCTCCCCTAGGTAGACTCAGCCTCAAATGAGTACCGGGTGGCAATGGGTAAGCATCGCCATTGGGAAGACAAAGGCGGCCGGGCGTGGATGCTGGCCACCCATCCCCTCTCGTGTGCCGCGCCGGCCTTTATAGGTGCTACTCGCCAACAGCACTTGCCCCAACACTATGTTAAGGCTATACGGGGGATCTTTATCTGTGTGTGTGTGTGAGCCACGCGATATGTCAGCGGCGAGGTCAATGGGGACACGGCAGCCGTTGTTCATCAATATTCATGGGGTCGTGCGTGCTCCGTACGTCTGATCGTTCACGGTGGGATCAATGGAGACGGTTGTTAATTTGTGTTGTTCGTAAATGTTACGGCGGCGATGTTAACGTCAGAGACATCATCAGACCGCTGGCTAAAATTTCGTGAACGCAATTAGTGACCGAAACATATTCTGCAAATTTACGTTGTTGTTCTTATTAGTATTATTACTACCACTACCCAACCAAGGCCCAAACGCGTGAGGATGACGAGCCGAATATAACTCGTCGTCAATGAAGACGCAGACTCAGATGAATTAGTAAACTCAATGGAGACCGCAGCGATACACAGACGACTACCACAAATTGTCGACGTGTAGTTAATGAACATATTTACTAATTTAACTGCTTTGTTGACCATCATAATAGTCGCGGTGGGTTGGGAGGGAAGGCGATTTAATTGCACACCTCTAACACGAACACCGTTTTCGTCGACTAGATTAAGAGATTACCTGAAGATTACCTAGATTACCTGAAGACGGAAGCTTGTGTTGCCTCCGAAACGTCGTGATTTTTATTTTATATTACTTTTATTAATTTTTTACCTACGTGACTTTACCGATAAAACTTAAGAATATGAATCCTTGCAGTCACGAAAGCTTCAAATCTAGAATTAGATTAAGAGAACCATCGAATGCAGTCCCACGTGCTGTCGTCAATGACGTCCCTTATGATCATGATGTTGTGGTGACGTCAGAGATGACGACGATGAACGAGATGGTAACGTCACAACACGCTCAATTTCCTTCCCCACGCCCCTGGGATGGAACGCGCGCGCGCACCACCCGTGCCAGATCGACAACTCCTCACTCCTTTCTTTTTTTACGATCAGTGGAAACAAGAAGATGCTCGGTGTAGTCGGCACTTTGCTTCGTTCATCATTTCGTAATATTTTTTTACTTTGCTTTATGTAAACCCCCACCTCTCGCTCACTCTCCTCGCTCACTCCTCCTCGCTCACTCACTCGCTCACATCCTTTCATTTATTTTAGCACCGTGGTTCTGCTGGTCACCCAGCCCCTTGGCGCGTGGCACGCCGCGCCTTCATAGGTGCTCGCGAAGAACATTTTCCCCAAGAGTCTTTTCGACGGTGTGTGTGTACACATATTGAGTGCGTATCAGAAGAAATAGCGGCTTGCTTCAAGTGCGGGGTTTTCTGTGCCGGCTTTAATTTGGGACAACGGTGGTGTGCACCGCAAGGGGAAACTCGTCAATGATGTTTGTGTTCAGTTCGTTGTCCTTCCCACCGCGCACCTCCGATTAGCACGGTTGGCTACGTACGGTACAAAAGAAGTTCAACATACATATGCATATTCTTGGTTCTTTCGGTAAAGTCACGTAGAAGGGAAATAATAAAATAATACAAATATAAAACAATAAAAAGTGAGAATTTTTATTGTTTTATATTTTTTTATTTTATATTCTTGGTTCTTTCGGTAAAGTCACGTAGAAGGGAAATAATAAAATAAAATAAACAATAAAAAAGTGAGAATTTTGATTGTTTATATTCTTTTATTTTATTATTTCCTTTTTACGTGACTTTACCGAAAGAACCAAGAATATGAATCCCTGCAGTCACGAAAGCTTTAAATAAAAAAAAATACATATACATGTTGGGCGTGTGCATGTGTGTGTCAGAGCAAATGAGAGTGGGAGTGATGTACAGGCAGTCCTCGACTTACGAGCGGGTTCCGTTCCTGAGACACGCATGTGTGCAGGACTGTTGAGTTTGGGCAAACACGAATGTTGACGATTGACAGAAGAGATATTGACGAGACATATCGATGTAGTGAGATGGGAGAAATGTAAACAAATATATACACACGCCACATACACACACACCGGGCCCGGGTTTATAGCTGGACGTTGCTCATGTGCCGGCATAGCGGCCGTAGGATATGTTTAGTCCGGCGACAGAACTGTCCCGCTGATCGCGGATTTGCCACGTTCATGAATCACACCCGTCAGCTCCGCAATCATTTCACATTCCTCGTTTGTCTCTCTAATCTATATTTGTGTTCTTATTCCTCTCCGTCTTCTTTGTGTACGCTTGTCTGCCATCTCATTGTTCACTTCCATATTTCTCTCCGTGTCTCTCGATGAACCCCCTCCTTCTCTCTCCCTTCTCACGCACGTGGTTCTCTCCTCACCTCGCTCCTGCAATTCTCCCTTGAATCCCCATTCTATTTGTCTTGGCGCTGTTTTATTCCGTCCTACAATTCGCATTTATAGCCTGACTTCTTGTTCACCTCCGCATTTGCATTTTGGTTAGCCCTCTCCATCCGGCCAGGCGTCTCCAGCGGTAGAGCGAGCGGTTCAGAGTCTGAAAGTTGCGAGTTCAAACCTCGGTTAGGGGGGGGGGGGCGGGGGGCGGGGGGCGGGGGGGCGGGGGGCAAGGTTCATTCAATCAGCCATCCACGGGTCAATAAAACGAGTGAGTACCACTATTGTTGGGAAATCAACAGCGGTCGTTCTACCTATCGACTCGCCCACGCTCGAGGCATATAGAATTGCCATCACTGGCTCAGGCCTATTGATAGGAGATGAAGCCCCACGACGTTCATCGCTTGAGCAGAAATCAATTTTTCTTGGTTCTTTCGGTAAATTCACGTAGAAGGGAAGTAATAAAATATAAAAATAAAACATAATAAAATAATTCTCACGACGTTTCGGCCACAACGCAAGCAGCCGTCCTCAGGTGAAGACCAGGTCTGTCAGCGTGGCGGTGTTTAATTCAGACGCTGTCTCCCCGACAGACCTGGTCTTCACCTGAGGACGGCTGCTTGCGTTTGTGCCGAAACGTCGTGATAATGATTTTATTATGTTTTATTTTATTATTTTATTACTTCCCTTCTACGTGACTTTACCGAAAGAACCAAGAAGATGAATCCCTGCAGTCACTAAAGCTTTAAATCGAAATTCAGGAATCACTGGTTGACTTTGACCTCCGTGTGAAGATATGGGGAGGAATAATATAACTTATTTTGTCTTTCCCAAACTCCTCGATATCGCACCCTTCTCGCCATCGCCTTCAAGCCGTTCTTTCAACCTCAAGAAAAACCTATCTCTCTCTCTCTGCATATCTCATATTCCACTCGCCCCCCCCCCCCCCACCACTCCCTCCAGCTTAACCACGTTTTATTTCTGTGCATGACTCACCCTCTATCTGGCATCCTATCTGTCACGCCTGTCCTTCCACATATTGCCTTCTCTTCTGTTTGAGAAAGTAAGCAGTGTACGCTGTGCACGCGGCTTCACTCGCTGCGCGAAATGAAACATTGCTTGTGCGTCAAACGTTGCGATTAGCATGCGGTCGCCGCGCCTTTGACCCAGGCTAGAGGTCGTACAGAGGTCTGATTCAATGTCAAAGGTCACCAGGTTTTGCCTATCAGATTGATCTCTCACTTGACCGTGTACAGTGAAAAGTACTTACTGCTGAGCCAGGCCATCAAGCTTACAGATAGACAGACTGACAGACAGACATACATACAAACAAATTGCATTTGCTTATGCAGCATAAATATATTTGTTAATGAAGCTTTAATCATGTGTAACATTGTCTGGATGTTATTAATCGCAATTTGGATTGGGAGTGAGTTTAACACGTAGGCTTTCGCGACCAATATTATTCATCGCAACAACGGCGTTTGGGTTCGATCACGTAAGTATCATGGTGCGATTCTGCCAAATCGCCAAATCGCCCAATGATTCTGGTTCATGTAGTTACCAGCGAAACGTCACAGCACTCAAATTGTAAATGTGTGGATTTACTCTCCAACACACCGGTCGGCTGAAGTAGTAAATAATTGGCACGTTTGGTTTACGTGACAAACCTTACCCATTGGCTGTATCGGTGGTGGAGGGTTATGACACATTTACACGTATGCGATCTAACTCAAAAACCTTTATTATGGTTTTGGAGAGCATTGCATAACATCTATAATGTGATTGGTTTCCGAGAAAGCTTTATCTTGAAAGTTGGAAGATTGTGTGTGGCTTCTGCGGTTCTGTTCATATGATAGAAAAAAAAATCTGAAATAATAAAAACTTCCCCTTTTTGTTTGTGTGTTGACCTTCCCCCCTATCTCCGATTCTCGTATACTTGGACTTTGCATGTGTTTTTCCCCGTGGATTTTTCTCCGGGTCCTCCGGTTTTATTCTACCTCCACATTTAGAAACGTTGCGTTTCGAGTATTTATCTGCTTTACATTCCCACGCGATGAATCACTTCGTTGAGCTCTCATTTCTGATGGCCAAGTCGCTTCTGAAACAAGAGCTACTGTGTAAGAGCTCGGCCTTACCTGGTGAATTAAATGTTTTTGTTTCGTGTCGTTTATAGTGAGATTTTCGAATTGGCGCTCGCTAGCAGCTGCAAGTGGCACCAACCGGTCAATCTCCATCATCAGCAAACACCCAAACCCCGAGTCATGTCTCGATCTCCCTCCTCTCACGACATCTCTATTTTCATTGTTTTTTTTTCAGTAAAGTCACGTATGTAGAAATAAAATTTAATTTAAATAAATTTAAATTTAAATAAATCACGACGTTTCGAACGCAACACAAGCGATATTTTACATTTTATTTTATTTCTACATTACGTGACTTTGCCGAAAAAAACAATGTGTATAATTTCTGCAGTCACGAAAGCTTCAATCCTAGATTATCTCTATTTTCGTCGACATTTCTGTCATCTCACTGCATCCTGTGACCCCCTCTCCAATCTGCTCCGTGATGCCCCTGTGCAACCATTCCCTATTTTGAATGCGCTCCTGGTTCTGCCCTGACCTTCCACGGCTTTCCGCAGTGGCAGCACGGGGCATAAAAGCAAACCAAGTCAAAGCGTTGGGCCCCAATTAGCTGAATGAGCAACTGGATTCATGAAACATTGGGTGCGTTTCAAATATCAGCTCAACGCCAAATCATAAATACAATTATCTCATTAACATAAACACGTCAATTATTGACTTTCATGTCTGACTTATCTGCATCTCTCTCTTCTGCTCATCTCACTGAATCTATATCTTTATTTACATTTCTCCCATTTCACTACATCTATATGCCTTGTCAATATCTCTTTTGTCAATCGTAAACATTCGCGTTTGCCCAAACTCAACAGTCCTGCACACATGCGTGTCTCAGGAACGGAACCCGCTCGTAAGTCGAGGACTGCCCGTACATCACACCCACACTCATTTGCTCTGACACATACATGCACACGCCCAATATGTATGTATGTTGAACTTCTTTCGCACCGTACGTAACCAACCGTGATGATCAGAGGTGCGATTAGCACGGTTGGCTACGCACACGCGGTGGGCTACACACACGCGCAGGTGCAATTGCTACTCACGGTCCGACCAAACCTACACACTCCCAAATGCACACAGGTACACTCACCAGCCTCTCTGTCGTGACATCTCGCTGTGGATTTCGTCATTTGCAAGGTGGGACCCAACATCAGTTTCAACCGAGGAACCTCCCTTTGGAGGGCCAGCACCACCCACTGCTGACATGCCCTGCTTTCCGATGCCCTCTCATGCCCCTTGTCCTGGAATATCATTCTCCCCCCAGCCATGCCAAGTCCTCGCGTTCCCTTGCGCTCACCGCCCCGCACAAGGTGCAGCAGGTGAGTGTTGTTCCGGGGGGCGCACTCATTGCACACACGAAGTGCTCGCCACAAATGAACCACGACACCTCGCTGATCTCGCCAAGGAGCGTACACCGTCATCACGAGAACTCCGCTCATCCTCGCAGCAGCAGCAGCAGCAGTAATAGCAGCAGCAGCAGTAGCAGCAGCAGCAGCAGTAATAGCAGCAGCAGTAGCAGCAGCAGTAGCAGCAGCAGCAGCAGTAATAGCAGCAGCAGCAGCAGTAATAGCAGCAGCAGTAGCAGCAGTAATAGCAGCAGCAGTAGCAGCAGCAGCAGCAGCAGTAATAGCAGCAGCAGCAGCAGCAATAGCAGCAGCAGCAGCAGTAATAGCAGCAGCAGCAGCAGCAGTAATAGCAGCAGCAGCAGTAGCAGTAATAGCAGCAGCAGCAGCAGTAATAGCAGCAGCAGCAGCAGTAATAGCAGCAGCAGCAGCAGTAATAGCAGCAGCAGCAGCAGCAGTAATAGCAGCAGCAGCAGCAGCAGTAATAGCAGCAGCAGCAGCAGTAATAGCAGCAGCAGCAGCAGCAGTAATAGCAGCAGCAGCAGCAGTAATAGCAGCAGCAGCAGCAGTAATAGCAGCAGCAGCAGCAGTAATAGCAGCAGCAGCAGTAGCAGTAATAGCAGCAGCAGCAGTAATAGCAGCAGCAGCAGCAGCAGTAATAGCAGCAGCAGCAGCAGTAATAGCAGCAGCAGCAGTAGCAGCAGCAGCAGTAGCAGCAGCAGCAGCAGCAGTAATAGCAGCAGCAGCAGCAGTAATAGCAGCAGCAGCAGCAGTAATAGCAGCAGCAGCAGCAGTAATAGCAGCAGTAGCAGTAATAGCAGCAGCAGCAGCAGCAGTAATAGCAGCAGCAGCAGCAGTAATAGCAGCAGCAGCAGCAGTAATAGCAGCAGCAGCAGCAGCAGTAATAGCAGCAAGCAGCAGTAATAGCAGCAGCAGCAGCAGTAATAGCAGCAGCAGCAGCAGCAGTAATAGCAGCAGCAGCAGCAGCAGTAATAGCAGCAGCAGCAGTAATAGCAGCAGCAGCAGCAGTAATAGCAGCAGCAGCAGTAGCAGTAATAGCAGCAGCAGCAGCAGTAATAGCAGCAGCAGCAGCAGTAATAGCAGCAGCAGCAGTAATAGCAGCAGCAGCAGTAATAGCAGCAGCAGCAGCAGTAATAGCAGCAGCAGCAGCAGTAATAGCAGCAGCAGCAGCAGTAATAGCAGCAGCAGCAGCAGTAATAGCAGCAGCAGCAGCAGTAATAGCAGCAGCAGCAGCAGCAGTAGTAATAGCAGCAGTAGCAGTAATAGCAGCAGCAGCAGCAGTAATAGCAGCAGCAGCAGCAGTAATAGCAGCAGCAGCAGTAGCAGTAATAGCAGCAGCAGCAGCAGCAGTAATAGCAGCAGCAGCAGTAGCAGTAATAGCAGCAGCAGCAGCAGTAATAGCAGCAGCAGTAGAAGCAGCAGCAGCAGCAGTAGCGACTTTTGGCTGCTGGCCATCGAACAAAGACGGGTTCCGCATCGCGCGCTTTCAGATGCGCTTCTGGGGCCGTCTGGAACGCTCTTTCTTCCAATATTAGGAAGCCACTGGAGTTATGTACTTTTAAAGATAGATTGAAAATATCATCTCTTTAGAACTGTGATTATTTCGTTGTCCTTTCCCCCCGCACTTCCGATTAGCACGGCTGGCGACGTACGGTGCGAACGAAGTTCAACACACGTACAATACGTACAGAGCGGCTCTGGCCCTGAGAATGACCGAGGGGGGTTGGAGCGGGAGTGCGGCTGGGTTCGCGCTCGCGGCGGAGATTGCGGAGGTCTGGCAGTGCCCAGATAACGCAGTCAAATATCAGGAAGTTGCTGCTTCTCACACGCACACACACGCAAGCGTGCGTGCCCTCTGCGAGCGGTTTATTCATGGACTTGGGTTAATATGGTTGCCGTGACTGGATTTTGTAATAGCATCAATGCAGAGTGGAACAAGTGTTTGCTGTTTTTTTTTCGTTCACGGTAATAAATAATAAAGGCGCTCTATGCCAGCGCTAGGCCAGTCCTTTATTTCACTTCACTCTTGAGGTCGTTCGGTCACGGTTTAAAGTTGTGCCTCGTGGCGACGGAGAGGTACCGACGAGCAGTGGCGAGGCGTGGGGCAGAGACGGTGCTGACGACTCGTTCAGCGGACCTCGCCGTTCACTGTTGAATTACACCAGGTGAGTCTAAGGTTTACGCCGGGTGAGGCTACGTCCAGGTTGCTTATCCCTCGAACGGGCAGCTGCTGGAGCAGCAAGCACGTGTTCGCTCGGCGACACGACGAGAGTTTCAGCTCTCTCGTGCAGAGACGTTCAACGAATGCTACCGCAGCTGTTAACGTCAGGAACCTAACGCTGCACTTCTGTTTTCGGCCTTTGATTTGTATCTAAGCGAATGTCACAGTCCCGTAATACAGCGCCGTAGTGTGGTTGGTGCAAAGTTAATGACTGGACATCCGTGAAGATGAGCTTTATAGCTCATCGGATTCTCCCAGTAGAAATATTCTCATTCTGCCATAATACAGGTTTTTTGGGTTAGATTGCGTGAATATATAAATGTCTCATTAAACCCGCCACCACCCGACACAGCCAACTAGTAAGGGTTGGCACGTAAACAGAACGTGCCAATTCGTCACTAGTACAGCACCGGTGAGTTGGAGAGCCAAGCCACAACATTTACAATCTGAGTACGACGTTTCGCCTGCAATTACAACCAGCTTCATCAGGCGACAGCCAGATTTGTGGAGAAGCCCACCTGTGTCGTTCCTTAAACAGAGGAGTAGCTGTGATCTGAATTGTAAACTACTGAAAATAAATTTGTAAAGGTGTAGAGTTTGGGGTGGGGGGGGGGGGGGCGTGTGGATTTTCTCTGGGTCCTCTGGAGTTGACCCTCCGCATGTAGAAACACGCGTTCAGAGTCTTTGTCTGCTGTAAATATTCACGCGATGAGCCACTTCGTTGAGCTATCATTTGTGGTCAGGTCGATTCTGAAAAAGAGCTACATAGCTCAGTGAGCCTTACCTGGTAAAAAAAACAATCATTGTTCAGTTTAGTTCGATTATACATCTCTTCTTCTTGGTTCTTTCGGTAAAGTCACGTGGAAGGGAAATAATAAAATAATACAAATAAAACATAATAAAATACAATTCTCATGACGTTTCGGCCACAACGCAAGCCGAAAACATCGTGAGAATTGTATTTTATTATGTTTTATTTATTATTATTTTATTATTTCCCTTCTGCGTGACTTTACCGAAAGAACCAAGAAGATGAATCCCTGCAGTCACGAAAGCTTTAAATCGAAATTTGTACATCTCTTGTTTATCTCTTCCAATGTTGCTGCATCACCCACCCAACTGGAGCATCTTGTCTTACTCTATGTCCATTCGCTATCTTCTGGATTCATTCGTCTCGTCTATCTCGATCAGCTCTGGCTCCTCCTGGGTGCCTGTTTAGGTCGAGTACCTGGTGTCTTACCTGATACCACAATGCGATATTCGGTGCAATCCTACTTGGTATCTTACCTGATCGCATAATGGGATATTCGGTGCAACCCTCCATTCAAATCGAGATCGGGAATCACAATTGCAAGGCTCAAGTCAGCGCCGAGACTCGTGAAGTCAAAGTGTAGAATTAAAATCTGGCATTCACAAGGCCATCGCTAAAACACGAGGCGTTGACTCACAATGCCATGGCCAAAACTAATGTTGGACCTCCCATGGAGGCTCGGCCAAATAAGGAGGAGATTAATGGCAATGTACAGGATGTTCATTGTTGATATTATCGCTGTCACTGATAGGACCAAAGCACCCAAAATGTGCCTGATCTCATGAGATTGTGGAGACGAAGCCAGGTTGAGGCTAGATAGTGCTTGGACGTGCGACCACAATGCACAGTAGGTTGTTATAGGCTGCTGCGGGGCTATGTGGTGGGCAGCAGAGAAAAAAATACATTGTTGTACTGTGCTGTATACTCACACGTCTATACTCCCCAAGTTTCAGCAATTCACACGGGCCAGCTCAGAAAAGTATGGTCAAACAAACCCCATGGGGAGGTTTCTCATCCAGCAGTGGATTGAAAACGGGGCTGTTTGCAAGTGCGTATGCCAGTGAAATATGCAGTGCAATATTTATAGAGCAATGAGCATGGCAAACCTGTCATTGACACGAAGGATTCAGATTTAGCCATGGTTGCAATGTGTCAGACTTAGATTGTCAGCATGTATGAAATTAACCAAGTTGATTTCAAACACGTGTTGGCTCCAGTGTCGCCATGGATTTGCAGAACAAGAAATATTCGCGTTGTGTGAAATGTATTTCCCCATCAAATGCTGGGTGGGGTTTTTTTCGTGGTTTTAAGTGCAAAGGATGCAATCTGCAAAGGGACGTTTTATTTTTGCTCTGTGGATGTTTCAATCGCTTGCCTTAGTATTCTTGGTTCTTTCGGTGAAGTCACGTAGAAGGGAAATAATAAAATAATAAAAATAAAACAATACAATTATCACGACGTTTCGATTGCAACACAAGCAATCATCATCAGGTGTGAAAACCACAGCAAGAAAATTTGAAAAAAGTGGCGGTGTTGCAATCGAAACGTCGTGAGAATTTTATTGTTTTCTTTTTATAATAAAATTTTTATTTTTTTATTATTTCCCTTCTACGTGACTTTACCGAAAGAACCAAGAATATGAATCCCTGCAGTCACGAAAGCTTCAAATCGCTTGCCTTAAATTTGCACTTTCGCGATGGAATACTCCGGATTTAGAAGGTCTTAATATCCCTTATGTAAGCAAATGGTTAGCCATGGGTTATTAATGCACATCTTTCGTGTCTTTCGAAGGTAATTTAGTTAGTGAAGAATAATTATATTTGTCCGTGGAACGGTCACTTTAGCGGAATGAGCCTCCGCTTAACGAACACCGACACGTTGCCATGGCACAATGGGCAGCACACGCTGGATTTGCCAATCAGAGGTCATAGGTTTAATCTCCGTTCCATACGGCAGTTGAAACAATGTTGCAAGATTGTTAAATTCCGAGCAGTGTGAACTGGGGCCGCACATTTTAGTCTATCGGTGGGTTGAATGTGGTGGGGGTTAAAGTGTGGGTTGCCTCCACCTCTTTCAAGACGTCGGGCTAGCATGGAAGAGTAGGCCAAAGACCCTGCACAGCGGCTCTCTGTATACAGCTGCCTCGAGTGGCAGGTCCCTTCCATCAGCAGTGGTGTGAGCAAGCAGTTGCAGGGCTGCCCCTTTACTTAACACCAGAAAGTGCACATTGGTTGCACGTACGTATGTTTGTTGGGTTTCCTTCGCACCGTGCATAGCCAGCCGTGCTAATCGGACGTGCGATTTCTGTGTAGAGTGGTTCTCGGGTTTATACGTTGTAGCCCTTCACAAAGGGGCAAGTATAACACCAACAACAAAAAATGTATGTTTGTGGAGCTTTTGATACCTGGCCAGAGAGCATTGTTTAATACGCGGTGAACTAACTGCTTGAAATCAGTCTTGTTACCATTTTACGCCGGCTTGTGCGCATGTGCAATCATATTGACACATTGTTTTACGTTCCTACAATTTTATGCATAGATTATGTGAGTCTTTCTATCATCATCTTTTTTTAAGTTTGCATATTACCGTCTCTCTACAATTTTCCTCCCCTCCTTTGTAGCCCCCCCCCCCCCCCCCCCAGTGTCCGGGCTTCTGCTCGTGCAGTCTGCACACGAATTTGGGCGCTTTGTAAGGCCTACGATTGGTGCCCAGAATCCCCACAAATGTTATACATGATGATCCTGCGTTCATGCCAGCAGCACCTATCTCAATTGGCCACTTTCACAAAACTCAAGTATGGGTAGCTTATATTGGTAGGAACCTCCTGGTTACACCAGCCCACAGGGGATTATTGTGTCCGTCGTGCAGGGAGGGGAAGGTGGGGAGGGAGGGGCTGGGTGGGGAGGGTGGGGAGGGGCTGGGTGGGGAGGGTGGGGCTGGGTGGGGGGTGGGAGGGGTGGAGCTGGGTGGGGAGGAGCTGGTCACCCCGTGGTGCCCTTATAAAACTCAACGTTTAACCTACTCACGCCGGCTTGTGCCCGGCCTCACAGTCGTGCATATTTACGGAATACACCACGCCGCCGTTGACCCTGGCCACTGACCGAGCAACCCAACGTTCCTACCAGCTCCTTCCGCAGGAATGTGTTTGCCAGTTCGGTTGTGAACATTGCCATAACCATTGTCGGAGTCACAACTGTTTGTGGTTTTTATTTTTACCCTAAAAAGGTCCTGGGGTCCGAAGTTTCCACTGAATATTGTTTTTTTAAAATATATATACCTAGAAAAACAAATGTTTTAGGAAATCAATATTTTTGCTTTAAGATGCAACAGCACCGCGCATTATGCCCCACGAACATCTTCGGGCTGCAGCTGTGAGTGTGGGGCGGTTCGACATCCGGCAAGCGAGTGTATAAATATCGCGACGGTTTGAGGAAGCGGTGCAGCGTGGTACGAGGGTTACGATGAGTGAAATCGCGCGAGTCTGGAAATGCTGCCTGCCCTGCACAAAGACGTTCATGGTTAAATTTCGATTTAAAGCTTTCGTGACTGCAGGGATTCATCTTCTTGGTTCTTTCGGTAAAGTCACGTAGAAGGGAAATAATAAAATAATACTCGGAAAGACAGCCCTGTTCTTCACCTGAGGACGGCTGCTTGCGTTGTGGCCGAAACGTCGTGAGAATTGTATTTTATTATGTTTTATTTTTATTATTTTATTATTTCCCATCTACGTGACTTTACCGAAATAACCAAGAAGACGTTCATGGTTGAGGGGAGCTTTGTCTCTCCTCTCTCTTCGGTTAAATGTTGGTCACATGACGGCCTTCTCTCGTACTGGCACCGCGAATTTCGCGTCTAACTGGGCCAGAGGACTGCACCTCTGCATTGTTACAGTTGATAATGTCACCTCGACGTGAAATGATATCGGTTTAATATCGCGCAATTTGGACCAAGGCAGCTTCTGATTTGCTTCAAATGATAAAATATCGTTTTCCGACCGGGTGAGGAATGTCACAGTTTGGTTCTGTATAGTCTGGTGTAATCCCAGGGTCAGCGCATCTTCGATTAGCACGGTTGGCTACGTACGGTGAGAAATAAGTTGAACATACAGCACATACATGCGCACATACATAAGGACCACTGCGGGTTTCGTTGTGCCCGTTGCGATAGGCGGTGGCGGGTAGCTGGAAGCTCAGCATGGTCACCAGCTTGCCCGTTCAAACATCGCACGTAATGGTACAGCAACATCTCTAGAAGCCGGGACTCGGCTCGAGAGAGAGAGACAGACTTTTGACTTTTAAACCACTTTTATTGCCGTCAGCAGCTACAGCACTGGAGGCGATTCCGAGAGAGACAGAGAACGCGCGCGCATAAGGTCACCAACTAGCAGAGCACGTGCCAGGCGACTCATGCGATCGGTGAATCTGTGCAATTACATTTTTAGAGACCGTCCATAAATGACGTCACGCACCTAGGGGTGAGGGGGGGTCAGACATTTGTGACGATGTGTGACGAGGGGGTTTGAGAAATGTGACGTCACATCAAAATGGGCAATATAGACAACACGTTCTACTGAATTAAATAGACTTTTAATAAATGTTTTCTCCTACAACATCAGAGTGCAGCGCCACATTAAATACGCACTACAATGACAATATTTTAAAGCGATTTGAAGCATGTTTTATTTGGGGGGGGGCAGAGCTTTGTGACGTCATATTTGAGTGCGGGGGGGGGTCTGACTTTTTGTGACGCCGTGTGACGAGGGGGGTGGGGGTCAAAAATCGTCCAAAATCGCGTGACGTCATTTATGGACGGCCCCTTAGACCAACGCCCAACCACACAGGAGAGGACATGTTGACCCCACTGGCGGTGCCCGTGGGAGAGTGGCACCGTTCTCCTGCTGCTATTCTTCTTGTTTGACCTTACCAGGTAAAGCCCCACTAAGCGACGTGGCACTTTGCCAGACGCGACCTGGCTATCATCACAAACGACAGCTCAACGAAGTCGCTTGTCACATAGAGTGCGGTCCCCAAACTTTTTGGCACCAGGGATAGGTTTCGTAGAAGATCATTTTTTCACGGACCGGAGAGGGGGGGGGGATGTTCAGAATTGGGTCTTTCCCCCTTTTCAAAGAAGCTCTCCAGCGACGTTTGTTTTTTACTCATTTTGGCTCGGGCTTAGCTTGTGGGCTTACCAAAACTGTGACTAAGACAAGTGCGGGAAAGAGGTGCGGACGGAAGTGGTAAATAATAAAATAATGGGGGCGGGCCACGCGTGGCCTAAAATAAGTGTCGGATTCTGACTTCTCCTGAGGAGCACGCAACCGAGACCCCTCGCGTGCGCAGTTGACACAGTCGGGTTCACGCTCCTGTGACAATCTCGTGCCGCCGCTGATCTGACAGAAGGCGGAGCTCAGACGGCAATGCGAGCGATGGGGAGCGGCTGTCAATACAGATGATGAAGCTTCATCTGTCAATACAGATGATGCAGCTAAGCGAACATTTTGCTCGTTCTGGGAACAAATTGGTCTAAATTCAAATTGCTCGTGATGGCGAATTCTCGTAGAAAGTATCGCTCTTCAAAACGCGGCACGCCTGTATTCAGAAATGTATTTGAGCCTCACTGTGGGATATCTCCACCATCTATGCCTCTGACTGCTCGGTGACATTTTGAATTACGATTCACAGCAGTAAGTTAGCGAAAACCCCTATAATGATCGTGCACAACGCTAATACTTTCCGATGATAATTTGCGAGTGGAACATGAGCCGAACGGTCGCTTAGTATAGGTCATCGAATGGTTTAAATGTATTTTAGGAACATAAATGTCAAATTCTATCCTGATGTTGCTTGGGTTTAAACTACAGTTGGCAGTTTGAGGCAGGGTGTATGTGAAGGATTGCCAACAATTAAATTATAATTTGTTTAAGGTGTAAGAATGTTGGCTATTCTGTACTGTTTTACGTTACGGGCAGCAGAGGGCAGAGCAGTAAAATCCAAGGCTGTGCTTCCCTCGTTCACCAACCAGTACTGACGAGCATGACGATGTGTGGTCACATAACCACCGTGAACCACCCGGCGTGGAGAGGCCCTCATCCTGCAGTGGATTGACAAAAAGGGCTGTCCATGTATGTGTTTCGTTTGACACTAACTTTTCCATGTGCCAGCAAAATGCTCATGTATTGTAAATGTGGTGCATGAACCTTCTTTATAGAGCTCGGTAAAATAAACTGGACCTCTGCATTACATTTTTGGATTGAATTCGTTTCAGCTCACTTTATTAATTATCTAAGTACATTCACGTTGATTATATTCATATGGAATATATTACATCAAACCAAATTAATCATAGTTCTACAGTTTATTGTGTTTACACTGTCTGTATTGCTTCCCCAGTCCTGTAAAATATTTCTTTTTCAGAACTAAGAGACCATCTACACATTTTAGTGCTTAATAAACTAAAATCAATCATGATGATAGTGAAAATAGGATGACCACAGAGCAGAACTTCCATATTCTGCCGGAAGCTTCACGCTGAAGTATAACGCATTTAACTAGGCCAGGGGTCAGCAACCAAAATAACAAGAAGAGCCATTTCTTTTCAATTCGGTACAAAATTCAGTATTTCAAGAGCCGCAATGCATCTGAGTACATACTGTACATACGTACATATCGTCAAGAAGCAGCCCGTAAAGAGCCGCATGCGGCTCCGGAGCCGTAGGTTGCCGACCCCTGAACTAGGCCAATGTTTCATGTGTGCAAAATATATATTTTTAGGAATGATGACCGTCACTTCTACTGTTAATGAGGATGCTCATGGCCATCATTACTGAATGTACAGGTTTATCGATAGGCCCAGGTAATCTTTAACGAATTAACAACGTCACGTGTGTGTTTTGTGTATGTTGTTCCACCAAATTTGGTCGATGGCTTAACATTAGAGGCTACCAAACATTTGCAACAGTCCCGGTTGCAGAAGGGCTGGCCCGCTCACTGCGTAAGCCTCAAGGGTATCATATCATCGGTATCATATTCTTGGAGGCAGGTAGACTACTTGCATTGGGGGTCTCAGCGGTGCTGACTCAACGCTGCGACAAGAGCGTTAATCACTCCTTTAGCGACCAGTAAATATCAAGTAATCCGGTTAATTTTGTATGCAATACATGTGTTGATTGGTTTTATTTTATCATTCCGCAACACCTTTCTGCTTCTAAATTGGTCACTTTCACCTCGAACATATTCAACACTGACCCCGGTCTAACCCTGACGCAATGTTTTTGTTAAAATGTGTTTGTTTGTTGGGAAAGTGGGAGGTGGGGGGGTCCTGTATTGGTATACAATAGCCTATTTCGGTGGTGTAAGGTGTGGGTATTCCCACTTCTTCTAACATCTCTGGTCAGCATATGAAAGAGGAGGCCAAATGTGGCTCTAGATGGTCTCTCTCGAGCTCCCTCTCGTGAAGGCTCACCCAGCAGCGATGGCGTGAGCAGGCAATTTCACGGGCTGCGCCTTTATCCTCTTAATGTTTTCTTTCGTCCGCCTTCCGCGCGCACCTTGTTTTCCAGCTCCGAGTTCCTTCGATCCGTCTCTCTTCACCGAGGTCCACGACGCCACATGGAACACACCGTGGTCTCGCTTCTGTTCGCCCTGACGACGGCGGTCATCGTTTTTGCTGCGGCAGCCGTGTATTTGCTGCGAAGGATCTACAGGTGTCGCGCACGTACAGGCATCCGCACTCGGTGTTTGCAAAGCTCGAAGCTTAGCCATGACCCCCCAGGTTTAGGTAGAAACGTGACATTGTGCATAATGGAAGTTCACAATGTAATGAATATAAACACACGCTTGAAAGAATCTTTGTTATTCGATGCTGTCAATGACAACATTCCTACCATCTTTGCTACATCGTAGCTTAATTCTTCGCTTGTACTCTACACCCCTTAGTCCGAGTTCAGGCCAGCCTGGGAAGCAGAAATCGGCCCAGAGAATTCCGGCTCTCGCCCGCAATGCCGACCAACTCGAGTTGACGAAAAATATGGAAAATCCGCGAACTCGAGCACGTACTTACGTGCTGCAGGCTCATGGACATGCGGCATCAGTCCCTCCACTTAAAGGAGACCTCGAAGTGATTCGGGCCCACGAGTGTGCGGCTGATGAGAAAATGGACATGAATCTCCGCTGTTCTCCGCAGGGTCCGTGACTTGGGATACCGCGGCGTGCGCCCCAGGGGGAGCAAGTGGATGATGCCCAAACGTGGGCGGTGAGATTGCGGCCACGGGGCGGTTCATCCTCACCAAATGTTGCACCCAACTCTAAAAGAATAACACCGTCACTCGCACACCCATTCATAACCCCCCTATACAAAAACAAGGATTCCCCCTCCCTAGCCTCATCGATTGCAGTGAGGGGGGGGGAGGCACAGACGTTAGCGAACGCCTCTTAATGTACTAAGTATGTTGAATTTCTTTCGTACCGTACATAGCCAACCGTGCTCTTCGGAGGAGCGCGGGGGGAAGGACAACAAACGAAACAAAAAAAAGCGTCCACGTTTTCCCTCCTTGTGGCGCACACCACTGTGGCCTGAAATTAAATGGCCTTGTTT
Source organism: Lethenteron reissneri (assembly GCF_015708825.2). Lineage (NCBI taxonomy): Eukaryota > Metazoa > Chordata > Hyperoartia > Petromyzontiformes > Petromyzontidae > Lethenteron > Lethenteron reissneri. The sequence goes on from NC_083804.1 coordinate 5,954,105, forward strand.
GTCATTACAGGAGCGTGCATCTGAAGATATATCCAATAACCAGGTGAATGCATGAAAGTGCGGGGGCAACATCGGCGGGGCTGAAATACGTGTGACTTTTGTTTCCATGAAAAGGAATTGTCCAAAATCAGGAGAGCACAAGGTTGCCACGAGTAGAGGGCATGGGAGAGGATCAGTCGCGTGATGAGCGTGGGGACACATGGGGTGCCTTGGCCACCTCGCCTCGGGTGGCCAAAGCTACGAGTTGGGGAACCCCCCTCCCCCCCCTCGGCAACCACCATGACAAATGTTTTCAACAACAGCGTCAAAGAACAACAACATTTCTGTAATGGTGTGACGAGGCAAGAGGAGGCGCGATATATAACCCAGGTAAAACCGTGCGAGACAAAATCAAATATTGGGCGTCCCACGTGACCGATTTCCGCAACCCCCCGCCAGCGGACAACGTGGTGATTACGCCACCGTCTAGGATGGGCTCGCTGATCGCAGCGATCAACTCCGAGACCTTCGCACTCGCTCGCCGGGTTCCGGATCCAAGAGGTCTCCTCGTTGCACAGAGGCTGCGCTTGAATGCGAGCGGTAAACGGGTTTGACGGAGGGGCCTCGTGCCCTGGCCACGCGGTGCCGCCTTTGGTGGTAATGAGGCCACGCGTAGCTATGCGAGACGCGAAGATTATCTGAGGCTTTGAAGGGCACGGTGAAAGAGAGAGGGTTGTGGGGAAGTTTGGTTGAGGAGGTTGAATGCTCGTTTTATCCCGTGTTTGATTCGTTTTTGGGGAGGGTGGGAGGGGGAATTGGATTATTTATGCGACAAAATTCACTTTGGGCGTTAATCAATCTCACGGTTAAAATATGCAGCTGCCATGGGAAATATCCTTAAGCCTGGATGGGCGACCCCGCTAAAAATAGTTTAGCCTGGGCACTGCCCCCCTCCTCAAAGAAAGTTAAACTCTAATTGCATTATCTTTGATTCTTTCGGTAAAGTCACGTAGGTAGAAAACATATTAATAGATCACGACAGCTCTCTCTCTGGTTCAGCAGTTCCACTGCTGGATTATTTTTCCCGCCTGAGGACGACCGCTTGTGTTGCGATCGAAACGTCGTGATCTATTCTTATTTTATCTACCTACGTGACTTTAACGAAAGAACCAAAGAGTATGGATTCCTGCAGTCACGAAAGCTTCAAATCAAGATCTAATTGCATTTTGCAGCAGCGCTGTTGGTAACGCTAACATGTGGCTCAGTGGCTCTGTCTGTGTGTGTGTCTGTGTCTCTCCACGTTTGTCTTTCTCACTGTCTCTCTCCGTCTCTCCCTGCGTCTGTCTTTCCGTACAAACGTGTTTTTTGGATGCTCAAAATAACAAAACAATCGCATTCATCGGTGGCCCTGACGCAGTGACGTGGATTCCGTATCCCCTGTTGTGGAATGCATTTTTTTTCTCTCCCAAAGATGACGTTTTCCGCATTAATCCCTCTTTAATTTTTATTTTTTTTAATGCGCCCATTCTCCTTGTGGATTGCAGCCCAGTGAAATTGGTGGATTTTGAGAGGTACTACACAATAATGTCCCGTGACTCCGGGTATCTCTTCTCGCTTCAGTTCGAGGTAACGCACCCCATCATCAGCATCATCAGCATCTTCTTCTTCGTACAGCTGATGATAGAGAGCAACGAATCTAATTTCACATCGAGGTGGCCGAGCCAGATAATTGCGTCAAGAGTAGCGAAGTGTATCGCTGTGATGATGTTGAGTCGGGCATTGTGTGCTTTTGTGCTCCATGGTTTCTTTCTGGGTGGCCGCAGTCGCACACTGCACAGTTTTTAACGTCCCACGTGTGCGTCGGGTAATCCGCATCTGTCTTGGTTAGTATGCGAACGCAGTTTAAGTTTGTGACCCCATGTGCTTCGCGGAATGCGAGGCACGTTACATGAGATCCTTGTGGATTGGGGAGGGTTGCTTCGTTGCGGCGAATGCATATGGGGGAGCGATGAGCGACAACACGGGAAACCAGGGTATTGGGGTCGACTTGAGGGCACCAGCGATGCACCATCGTGTTGCGGCGTTCAGTTGGACGTCGGCAAGTCGAGCGTGGGCCACTTCTGGTCCGTACTGCTGCTACGCAAGCACCTGGCTATGGGGGACACAAGGGGAGCAACCGATGGAGATGCTCGCCAGCTTGTGCTTGCCACTCGGATCATCGCCCACGCAGCGAGTCAGAGCGGGTTGGTGAGAAGAGGGCAGGCCACGAACCAGTTCAGATATTTCTCACGGACTGATCTTAGCCAAGGCCAGGAATCAACTCGGCTTGCCGGATTCAGAGCACAGTGCCCTAACCAACGCGCCACCGCTCCATCTGCAATATCAAAAAGCAATCGATTAATGTGTTTTTCCTTTCCATGTGCCCCCCTATCGCAGGTTTTGAATACAATGGATCACTACTTCCTGCACTCGGATGCATGCCTTCCAGAGAACAAGCACAAGAATCGCTATGACAACATCCTCCCGCGTGGGTGCAGAGCCGTATTTGAAATTGCCCAACTGGAGTCGAAAGCATTTACGCATTGACTCCGTTCCTTCCGTCAGTCTGTTACGATAACGCTCGTAATGGCACTCCAATAGGAAGGATACTATATAATAATAATAATGTTGTGTTGCTGTTGGGGACCCTGTTTAAACCTGACATGATCGAAGGATTGCTCAAAATTTGGGGACGACGCCAGAGAAAAGAGAACTATTTGTATTGACACCAGCGCGCTGTTACCCTGACAGCTGCCAGCCCGGTTTCCGTTCTGCTATTCAAATGCTTCCGAGGACAAAACTCACGTTAGAAAGTGTCAACCAGTCCATGTGTACGCATGACTTTTCCCCAACTTGTATGGATTATTTTAGTCTTTTTCTGCAATGTTATTGCAAGTGCGCTTTCGGTGTGATATTACGAGACGAGGGTTCCCTTTAAATATCTTAGATAGCAGTGGCACCCCCCCCCCCCCGCCACTTGTACCGCCTCCCCATGTTCAACAACGGCCCACAGAAGTGGATCTCACAGGGCTACTTCTTGGCGTCGAACTTCGACAACGGCGCTTGTTCATCAACGTGCCCGCAACCGTTGTGTGCACGCAGGGAACTATGGGCGAGTGAGGCTGAAGCCCGTGGCTGGAGTCCCAGGGTCAGACTACATCAACGCGGAGTTCATCCCGGTCAGTGCTCGCGTTTCTTTATGATTGCGATTCATGCTCCGCTGTTGTTCTGCTACGTTCGTAATACAAAGATCCCCCGTATAGGAGCCTTTAACAGGCTGTTAGGGCAAGGGCTGTAAGAAAGCCCCAAGTTAACGGCATCATTCAAACTGCAGTACTAATCACATTCCTGCATTTCCCATAAATATGCTAAATTCCTTTTGATATGCAAATTCCTTTGTCAATGCGCCCAGCTTATATATATGCTCCAAGCTCGTGTGCTGTTTCATTCAGACTCTGTCGCCTCGACGGACCTGGTTTTCACCTGAGGACGGCTGCTTGCGTTGTGGCCGAAACGTCGTGAGAATTGTTTTATTATGTTTTATTTTTATTATTTTATTACTTCCCTTCTACGTGACTTTACCGAAAGAACCAAGAAGATCATTCAAACTGTTTGTACAATTAAGCGGGGGGCGGGGGGGAGCGTGGGGTGCTTGGGCAGGACACGTCGCTTCAAAGGGACGAGGATCAATGGGGTGAGGAATAATTGCGGAGTGGCAGCTAAGGGATGGAACGCTTGCGAGAGGACGTCCACCGAGGCACTGGGGCGATGAGATCGGCTCGTGAGTCGGTGCTGGGTGGCTGACTACATCGCCCGGTATACACGAGGTCGTTAGTACGATCCCAAACCTGACTATGCCTGATGTATATATGGAGTTTGCATGTCTCTCTCTCTCTCTTTCTCTCCCCGTGGTCGAGCGGTATTCATTTCTCCGAGTCCACCGGTTTTTCCCTCCACGTTTAGAAACATGCGGTCAGAGTATTTGGCTGCTGTAAATGTCCACGCGGTAAGCCACTTCGTTGAGCCATCACTTGTGACCAGGTCGCTTCTGAAAAAGAGTTGTACATAGCTCAGTGGGCCTTACCTGGTAAAAATAAAAGTAGTTTAGTGATTTCGTTTACTTGTTGCGTCGCGGGATTGTAAGGAGCGGTGGCGGCTTGGGGAGAGGCATCGGTCCAGCAGCGGAACGACCATGGCTGACGATGATCTCGACGAGTGCGCTTCGAGGACCTGAGTTGGAAAGTGAAGACGGTTGTCATGATTGCGTCGACGGTCACGACTTCACGCCGTCGTCAACGCCGCTCGACTCTCGATTCTTCCGCAACCCCCCCCCCCCCCCCCCCCCCGTCTGTTTTTTTAACCTTTTGACTTTATGGTTTCGTGACTGCAGGAATTCATATTCTCTGGGTCTTTCGGTAAAGTCACGTAGATAGGTTCAAAAGAAATAGCAAAAAATAACAAAAAACTACATTTCGATCGCAACACAAGCGTTCGTCATCAGGAACGCTTGTGTCGCGATCGAAACGTCGTATTTTTTTGTTATTTTGTTATTTTCTTTGAACCTATCTACGTGACTTTACCGAAAGACCCAAAGAATATCCCTTCTGACATTTCTTCCCCCCCCACCCCACCCCTCTCCCCCCGGGTTCGCTAGGGTGTCCACGGTCCCAAAAGCTACATCGCCACCCAGGGCCCCCTGCCCGAGACGCAGGGAGACTTCTGGCGAATGCTGTGGGAGCATCGCGTGCGTCTGGTTGTCATGCTCACGCAGTGCGTGGAGCGCATGCAGGTGGGCGCGACTCCCTCTAGCCGGTGTTCGAGAGGTCGCGTGAGTCCGACTCGCCGACGTTCCCGTTGCTTTTCAGAAGCGTTTGTCGCGTTCAGTTCTGATGTCCGTCCCAAGCAACGTTCCGATCAGCGCCGTTGGTTGCGTACGGTGCGAACGAAGTTCGACACGCGCATACACACACTAGAGGATTGTGTGATTCGGCACGCACGCTCGTTTGGGCACGGCTGTTCATTGCTCTTACGGTTTGTAACATTTGCCGGTCGTTTCAACGTGTACGCTTTGTTCCTACTGTGACGCGTTTGAAGGGGAAAGAGTGATCGCACGTAAACGTATCTGCAGGTGGCATTTTCACTCCACGTTCTTGGGAGCTCCCTCGAGATCTTCGATTTCTCGAGGAACGATAATGATAATTTCGGCTTAATGACAAGTAAAGCAATCGCGGTCATGTTTGTCACTATTAGAGTATTTATGTAGAAATGATGGCGCTCGAGGGCCTCCCCACGCCATATGGGTCACGAGAGGCAATCACCCATACTTCACCACGCCAGTCAGTGCAGGTTGGCGTAAGGGCGAGCGGACTAAACACGAGGGCATAGAGAGTGCGGTACAACAAAGCACGTGCTGTCTGCTGCGCGCCGTGTAGCTCCCGCCCCAGCCAGCCGACAACAACGCGACGTGGGTCGCCCATCCAAGCGCTCGCCTGGACGGTGCATGGATGGACAGATGATCATCAGTCTCAACCTGGAGATGGAGAGGGGGGGGGGGGTGCAGGCAATACCGCCGCCGCCGCTGCGGCCGTTGGTTTGTAACTCGGAGCGCGTTCACCGCAGACCAAGTGCTCTCGGTACTGGCCGGAGAAGCTGGGCTCCGAGGAGCATCACGGCGCCGTGAGCGTGCGCGCCCTGGGACTGGCCAAGCGGGGCTGCTGGGAACTCCGCACCTTCCTACTCCGCTCGCTCGTGGTGAGCTCCGCGCGGGTCGGCCACGCGCGCGCGCGCCTCCGATCGACGGCGGTTGGCAACGTACGGCGCGAAAGAAGTTGAGCGTGCTTGTCGCAACGCGCGTAGCGGACGTCGCGGGGAGAAGGAACGCGCTTTGTGAGTCGTCCGTCAGCTGCCGATTTGGGATTCGGAGGTTGTGGCCTAGCTCTGTGGACGATGGTAAGGATGTTCGATCCCCGTTTAGCCAGTTTCCCGGCTATTTTACAAGGGAGATCCGTGGTGGGTGATCACAGCAACATCAGCAAGCAAACAAAAAACCGAAGAGAAACTCGTCGACATAGCAGAGAACGAGTGCAGGCTCCCGAAGAAATATTGCACAGCGAACCAACGAGGTCAACGAGATACCACGAGAACAAAATAAAAAGAAACACGCACACCGATGTTTCAATCATAATCTGAATCGGCTCCGTTAACGCAGACGGCGTTAACCGCTAAGCGCGGTGCGTGCGATGTGTTTAACAATCATCGGGCGCGTGCAGTGTGAAACGAGTTAATTCGTACTCTTTGTTTTTTTTCGGTAAAGTTACGTAGGTAAAACAATCAATAAAATATAATAAATGAAAACAACTAAATTAAAAGGCACAGCAAAATAACTCTCGCTACAGTTATTTTGCTGTGCCTTTTTTACACCTGATGAGGGAGGCTTGTGTTGCCTCCGAAACGTCGTGATTTAATTTAGTTGTTTTCATTTATTGAATTTTTTTTATTGTTTTACCTACGTGACTTTACCGAAAAAAACAAAGAGTATTAATCCTTGCAGTCACGAAAGCTTCAAATCTAGAATGAGTTAATTTGTAATTTAAATGGGAGGAGGAAAAATTTGGTAAACTCGGGAAGACGTCGCGTGGTGTGTCGCGAGGACTGTGGTTCAGGAATCCCTGGTTCAAAGGGTACGCGTTCATGGAGCCGATACAATTACCGGGACTCCTCTACCTACGAACGTTCAGAGATACGAACAAACCTCTCCGTATGTCCAGTTGGCAGTTCGGACCGCGAGCCTTAAGTTCAATCGCCGCGTGATAGATGGTGGTGGTGGCATCTACATTTTCAGAACATGAAGAACCAGTGGCATACACATCTACATGAGATTATACAACTTGTGTGTTTGGTGTGCATGCCGTACAACATGTTTGGAGTCTACAGGAGTAAAGCTCATACCTGTCAACCCCTTATCAGTGTCTACTTATTACAGACCAATTCAGACTCTTATTGATCACCCCGTGCCCTTTATAAATCTCAACGTTCATTCTACAAAGTCCCATCACAAGGCAGAAACACAAACACATTTTTTAAATATTCTTGGTTCTTTCGGTAAAGTTATGTAGAAGACAAATAATAAAATAAAATAAATATAAAACAATAAAATTATCACGACGTTTCGACTGCAACACAAGCAATCACCATCAGGTGTGAAATCCACAGCAAGACAATTTGAAAACAGTGGCGTTTTTTTTCTATCCCTTCTAGTGACTTCACCGAAAGAACCAAGAATATGAATCCCTGCAGTCACGAAAGCTTTAAATCAACATTTTTTTTGCCCATATTGAAACGGCTATACCCCGTATGGACCTGCACAAGAATACGGGGTATACCCCATATGGGTTGACAGCTGTGACAGTTGAACTTGCGAACAAATCGACTTACGAACAGTCCTCTGGAACCGAACTCGTTCGTAAGTAGAGGCGTCCGTGTGGTGGGGCTGGGGAGTTTGGCAACGGATCGGGGGGAGGGGGCAACTATGGCCAGATCAGACGGGGGAAGGGGGGATCGTGGTTGGGTGGCTCTTGGCTATCAAACTTTCAGTTTTGACGCAGGGAGGAGGCGGTATTGACGCGACAGAAGAACACATTTTGATTAGCCCGTAACCCCCCACCCACCCCTCTCTTTCAACGCCCCTCCCCCGGTAACACTGTCTGGGCAAATTGAACAACAGAACGAGCAGCCCGAGTCTCGTGTGCTGTGGCACTACCACTTCACGGCGTGGCCAGACAAGGGGGTGCCGCTGGAGGAGCACACCGGCGGTCTCGTCGACTTTGCCCGGGAAGTGCGGAAGAAGTCGGCCACTTGGAAGGCGCCGATAGTCGTGCACTGCAGGTGGAAGCCTGCCCCTGCCTCACTCACTCACTCCAGCCTGCCTCACTCACTCCAGCCTGCCTGCCTCACCGCAACTCTCTCACCACCACACCACACCTACATCACCCCAACTACCTCACTCACTCACCCTTCCTCCCTCACCCCGCCTCTCTCACTCACTCACCCCACCCTCACCCCGCCTCCCTCACCACAACTCCCTCACCACACCCCACCTCTTTCCCCTCCCAAACCCCAACTCTCTCACTACACTCCACCTCCCTCACCCCTCCTCCCTCACCCCGACTCCCTACCTCACCCCACCTCCCTCAACCCAACACGATCACCCCACCTCTCCCCACCTCCCTCACCTCTCTCACCCCACCTCCCTCGCCCTTACATTGACCCGTCTCAAGTACGTGTGGTTAATGCAGACATGATACCTTGCAAAAGGTTTCTGTTTTGTGTTAGAACATCTAACACCTGTTTTATTGTCAGAAAGTGTAAACCCTATTCTTATACTTTCATACTGGAAAGAAAGGTCCCGTGTTGAAGCAGTAAATGGTTTGGTGCTGTTTCATGAAGGGTTATACAGGCAGTCCTCGACTTACAAACACCCGACTTACGGACACCCTCACTTACGAACCGTTTGACTTACAAGCAGGCCCCAGAAACTATGTTCATGAGTCGAGAACAGGTCAGGGATTACTCACAAGCAACTACATTTTTGTTGTTGTTATTAAAACAGTGTGTGGAGAACGGTTTTCGGAGCGAGTATTCCGCACGGCCAGTGCTTAATTTCAACCGGGGACAGTGGGTGATATGCGACTCGCGCTTAGGGTGAGTCAGACGTCCTTCCTTGAGAACAGCACTTCACTTTGACTCCCGTGCCCCCGAGTGAAACCCGTCGCTCGCAATGATGCGCCAAGCGCCTGCATCGTCGGACAAAAGCGTCGTGCGAGCCCTGCGCGTGCCCGTGCGTGCGACCTTACAGCGCCGGGGTCGGCCGTACGGGCACGTTCATCGCACTGGACCGCGTCCTGCACGGCCTGCAGACCACGTTCCCCGGTGCCGCGGCCGTTCCGGATGAGTGCTCGCCCGAGGGCCCCGTGCGAGCCCAAGCCGCCGTCGACCTTCTCGCGCTGGTGGCCGAGCTGAGGCGGAGCCGCGTCAACATGGTGCAGACCGAGGTGCCCTAGCGGCTCGCGAGCTCGGCGAAATGTTGACTATCTCGCCCGGTGCACGGGAGGTCGTGGGTTCGATCATGACCCTGACGCCTGCTGGGTGTTTGGAGTTTGCGCGTGGATTTTGCTCCGGGTCCGCCGGTTTTTCCTCTCGCTCCACGTTGAGTGACGTGAGTTTAGAGTATTCGGCTGCTATACATTTCCACGTGATAAGCCACTTTGTTGAGCTGTCATTCGTGGGCAGGTTGCTTCTGAAAAATAACTAAATAGCTCAGTTGGCCTTGCCAGGTAAAATAAAAAAAAAACAGACACATTTGTTTAGTTTAAAGAGATTCAGTTTGTTTTGGCAGCACTGTACAGCTTCGGTCAGTCATATATTACAAATGTGTATGTATGTGTGTGTGCATTGTGGTAGTGCAGCACAACCTGGCGATCCGGGTTCGATGCCCGCTCACCGTCAACACCAGTGATGATTATCTGAACTGGTCCTAAGCTTCCTCTAGGTCAACTCAGCCTCATATTAGTACCTGGTGCGTTGTCTAAACATGGCCACTAGTGAGACAAAGGCGGTCGGGCGTGGTGCTGACCACCCACTCCCTCGTGTACCGTACTGACCTTCATAGGTGCTCGCTAACAGCACTTGCCCCAATAATATGTTTAGGCTATACGGGGATCTTTGTCTTTGTGTTGACACGGGTGTGTTTAACTGCCCTGTGCCCGCCAGGAGCGCAATAATGAAAACTGCCTTCAATCATTTCATCTCGTGATCAAATTATTTTGAGGACAAGCGAAATATCAACCACAAATATATTCTAAGCTGAAGAACACGAACAATTGTTTGCTGTTGACAATGTCGCTCTGCTTATGTGCTAACTAATCAATGTTTATCTCTGTCTCCCACCACCGTCCCGTTCCACTTCATATCCAGGAGCAATTCGTCTTCCTGCACCGTTGCATATTGTACATTTGCAGGCATCTGCTCAATCGACAACAACGGGATACCGACATCTGTGCCTCAGGTGCGCTAACCATTGTGAACTTCTGGCTTACGTCTTGAGTTAAAGCTTTCGTGACTGCAGGAATTATTTTTTGTTATTTTCTTTGAACTTGTCTACATGACTCTACCGAAAGACCCAAAGAATATTCTGGCTTACGGGTCGCAGGAGAGACTCATCATCAGCCATGGTCATTTCGCTGCCAGATGACGGCCTCCCCAAGCCGATGCCACTTTTCACAATCCCACGATGTAAAACCGCCCGCCACCAAAGACAACGATCCCCCCGTATCGCCTTGACACAGACTGTTGGGGCAATCGCTGTTAGCGAGCAGCACCTATGACACGAGCCCCACCACTTAGCACCTGCACACAGACTGACTGTAGTCATCTCCTCGGTGGACGTCCTGTCGGATGTGCAGTGGAGACTCCGGTATTTAAACAAATATAATTGTGGTTCATGGTGGACGAGGCCTCGCCCGTAATTGGTTCGTCGTGGAGACCGCTCGCTTGAGCTCGCGAGTCGCGACAGTGTCAGAGGATTGCTGGGAAACGGTCGCAGTCATCGATTTCTCTGCGTCCATTGCGAGATCATTAAGAGCGGTTTGTCCCTGTTTTGAAAGTGTGTATTTTTTTAAGCGTCGATTATTATCACTGCAAAACGTTAAACCTTCTGGGCGTTACGCGATATCGGTCAAAATTACGGAATTTGTGCATTTCCCTAGAGATTTCGTTTTTAATCTCCGCTGATCTCGCACCGTATGTGGGAAGTGGTGGAACCCCAGGGATTGCGGTTGGTTTTCGGCTGTTCTTGAGACCCGGTGATAACGTCCACCCCTTGCAGTGGGAGTTTTGAGACTTCTCGTTTAATGTAACCTACATTTGGCTACATACAGAGGCAGGTTTGCTTTTAATCACGTTCCACCATTCTGCTCGTGGTTTCCGGACCACATTTATATGCTGAAAGCTATTAATATTTAAGCATATGTAGCTACTACGTATGTAGCTTGAAACCATTTAGCATGTGTAGTAGCTACTACACGTGTAGCTACTACTACACGTATAACTACTACACGTGTAGCTACTACACATGTAGCTACTACTACACATGTAGCTTCTACACATGTAGCTACTACACGTGTAGCTACTACACATGTAGCTACTTTTGCTCCGAGGATAATCCGGCACTGAGCAGGGCACGGAGTGCGGTAATGTCGTCTTTCGCAATCCCTGCGACGTGGGTCAAACGGACGGACTCGCCTTGAGCGGATGATGCCATCGATGGCAGGAAGACCGTTCCTCGACGAGGCGTCTGCTTTGTGACAAAAGTCGTGCAAGCATCCCTCGCCCAAGGGCCCATGCCAACCACGCTCGTGAGAATGTTGATTTGTCGTGTTTGAATCATGGGCTCTCTGAGCGTGTGTACAGCTCACCATCTGGTCTACTTTTCATGCAACCTTGCTGCCCTGTCTGCCTTGAATCGATTGTAATTTAGTCAGCATTTTTTTTATTGCTATTATAGTTTTAGCCGATTCGACAACCTGTGAAATTGTAGTTGAGTCTTCGTGTGTGGATTTCATTTAGTCAAAAAATGAGGTCAGCCAACCAGTGAATTCTGTAAATCTATGTCTATATATAAACAGCCAATAACCACGTGCGGCATTAGTGTATTGCGGCATCTAATAACGCGACTAAACCATCTAATTCCGCGTCTTCGTTCATTCAGACTCGTGAAATGCATCTCGTCAAAGTCACGCGTTTGGTCTGTGGCGGGTGGCAGTCAGAGTCATCGTCACGCTCGATGGATTTTCGTCCACACGCAGTCGTCACCGACGAACAACAAAAAAGCCAAACACTTTATTGACGGACTCTTGGTTTCGATTTAAAGCTTTCGTGACTGCAGGGATTCATCTTCTTGGTTCTTTCGGTAAAGTCACGTAGAAGGGAAATAATAAAATAATAACAATAAAACATTATAAAATAATTCTCACGACGTTTCGGCCACAATGCAAGCAGCCGTCTTCAGGTGGAGAACAGATCTCTGCCTTCTCGACAGACCTGTTCTCCATCTGAAAGACGGCTGCTTGCATTACAAGCAACCGTCTTCAGGTGGGAGTGAACACGGTTGCTTGTGTGACGATCGAAACGTCGTGATCTATAATTATTTTTCTTCTACCTACGTGACTTTACCGAAAGAACCAAAGAGTATGGATTCCTGCAGCCACGAAAGCTTCAAATCAAGACTTTATTGACGGTTATTTTTGGTAATAAAATTTCATGAACATATTTAACGCGTCTTTGATCAACGGGCCGTCGTTGGATCTGTGTACAACGCTTCGTTATCTTCTCTGCTGTGGTCCCAGTGGCCGTCTGTTGTGCATTCCCTCCTTCAAGTGCTTCGAGCTAACCAGGGATGGGGGGTCTGTGTGTGTGGTTCCGTGTGTGTGTGTGTGGTTCCGTGTGTGTGTGTGGTTCCGTGTGTGTGTGTACTCTGGCCTGCAGGTACAGCCACCCTCGAGGCAAGAGCAGAAGACGTGGAGGGTGCCATCCCTCTCAAGGAGCTTGTGACCGACTCATAATTATTGTTCGTGCTGCACTTTGACACGAGTTAGGTTTCCATAATTGTTTATTATGAATGTACTGTATATACATTCAATGGATTACAAACCTTACTCAACTGTAAATTGACTCCACTAAAAGACAATATTTGAGATGTAATATAATAAAATATATTATTTGGTGGCACTGCGTTGGCAGTGGTGCAATAGCATAAATAACAATAATGTTTAACACGTGTGTTAATAACACTGACCTTTAAAGGAAAATATATAACGGATATTGCCTTGAGCAATCGCACTTGCTATTGAAGGGCCATGTTCTGAAACGTTGCCTATTATCCATTTTCCTTTTAAGACCAACATATTGTTGGCAAGTGTTTAGGTTTTTTTTTTTTGTAATAAAATAGGTTGTCCAAAAGAATTGCAAAGTAAAGTACAGTTTTTAACGTTTTTCAACGCATGAGGATAAGCTAATTTTATTTTTTGAACATTAACCCACACAAATACTGCGTTGAGTCTATTTCTCAATGGACCTTCGGTATTAAAAAAGTGAACGTAAGCAAGTGAAAACTGTAATTGTGTGCAAATGTATAAAACTGTTAAAATAGCACAGTAAAAATAAATCGATAGAGAATACTAAAATATGCAAACTATGTAATGTGCAAAGAAATACAACTGAAAAAAATGAATTTAATAATTAAAAACAATACAAACTAAATACTTTATTTACTGTATTTCGGTAAATTAAACGGTGTAAAAAAAATCTGCCACTGCTGCTTCGTGTCCAACAATCTGGCTACGCATTCAGGTGATACATCCATTTTTGCGAGGTCACGAGACGCACGCTTTGATCGACTCGATGGCACGCAGGATCCAGACTTAGGGCCACAATAGAGTAAGTAAGGTAGTGAGGGGTCCAATTGAAAAAACATATATATATAAATTTGGCCAATCCATGAAGCAAACGTGCTGCCAATTTGCTGTGATGCATGGGTGTGGTTCAACCTGGCAGCCGATTTGAAAAGCCACGAGAGCGGGCGTAATGCACGTTTACAAACACACTTTCTGGTCTTGTCCGACAATTGCTGAGCTCTATGAACATATAGTCGGGGTATTCAATACAATTAACAATGCATCTGTAAAAATAAGTGTGGAAACTACCCTGTGGAGCTTAAGAGAAATGGGGCTGACTCGAGAACAGAACGTTGTGTTAAGGACTTTCAATATAGCGGTCAGGAAACCCCTCGTGAGTACGTGCAAGAATGACGAACCCCCTCTCCCCTACTTGATGGCTGAATTAGTTAGACACATACTCAGCACTGGAGCATCTGAGCAATAAGCTCAGAGTCAAGGAAGAAGAATGCACACGTGCATAGGATACATTTCTAAACCTTAGACCAGTCTTAAATACCTGAGCCCAGAACGGCAATGACCTCCCTCCCCAAACAAAATCCCTTCCTACCCCCCGCCTGCTCTGATGAGTCTGGTGTGCCTGATACTGTCGATGTCCATGGTAACGCCGTCCAGAACGTGAGGATGTTGCAATGTATGATGTGAGGGAGGATGTGGAATAAACAAAACATATTTTATGGAAGAAAAAAAAATTACGGAATGACCAATAACACATCTTCCACAAGCTTCCTGATGTCCTGATGTTGAGCGCCACCCACATACCGATCAAACTCTGATCCACCTCACACGTGACTACGTTCCTGCATATGCTAATTATAGTAAATACTCTTAGGTTTTGTCGGTAAAGTCACTTAGGTAAGAATAAATAATAATAAATACAAATAATAGAAATAATAATAGGTCTTTTTACCTACGTGACGTTACCGAAAAAACCTAAGAGTATGAATCCTTGCAGTGACGAAAGCTTCAAATCTAGAATTAATTATAGTAAACTCGATCAAGGACCCTGTTAAACGTATGTCTGAAAACCAGAGAAAACATCCGTGTCACTCAGAGGGGTCGCATTCACGGGTTCATGACCCCTCTTGCTGCCCTGCCTGGCAGGACAGCTGGTAGGGCCGCATTTAGGTTCTTGTGGGCTCTCGGCACTTCCGTTCCGTGGGCCTTCAGTGATAACTCCCGTCAGTTGGGACAGCCGCTGCCACGTGTTACTACCGCCGCTGTCACTCCGCTTGTTCCACGCGGTACTTCGTCCAGCCGCTGGACAGATGTCGTTGCTGCTGAAACGTTCATCATTGTCTGTGCCCTCATTCGACGGAAGCACGCTTTGTGCCGCCGATGAGCAGATTTAATTTGAAAACCCTGCCTCTATATATACGCTGCGCCTATCCTTCCTATGTAAATATATTTATGCAAGAGGATATCTTGGTCAATGTATTTTTTCGTCGGCCCTTTTTGTTTTCGTAGGCACAGTGCCTACCGTGCCTCTTGGATAATACGGCCCTGTCAGCTAGTTTATTACGTGAAAACCACGACAGCTTGAAAATCCCCCCCCCCCCCCCCCCAATAAATGTGCGTTTGAAAACTATCCACTGCCCAAAATTTGAACTTTTAGGCTTTAATGTCAACGGTGTCAAGGGCCTTTTCTAAGATGAATGAAACGGGCGCGCGCCTATCCGTACAGCATTCTCCGGATCACGAGACGCCGTGTAAAGGAAGACGCACCCCAAAACCGTAAAGGCATGAAAATTAAAGTCGCGCTAACACACCTACTGGATTATAAGATGCACCCCACCCAACCTTTGCATTAAATTACAGGGGAGAAAATAACTCAGTGTATACGGTTATAATTCTACGCAGGTGATGCACAACAAAGGATTTGTTTGGTGTTAGATCGTGTAAATATTAGTGTGTCGTTAAACCCGCCACCACCCGACACAGCCAATTAGTAAGATTTGTCACGTTTTGTTTTACGTGACAACCCTTACTAATTGGCTGTGTCGGGTGGTGGCGGGTTTAACGACGCACATTTACGCGATCTAACCAAAACAATACGGATTTAAAGCTTTCGTGACTGCAGGGATTCTTTCGGTAAAGTCACGTAGAAGGGAAGTAATAAAACAATAAAAATTTAACATAATTGTTTTATTACTTCCCTTCTACGTGACTTTACCGAAAGAACCAAGAAGACAAAACAATACCCTTTATTATGGATATTGGTCGCGAAAGCCTCCGACTTGCTAAACCGATGGGCGACGCTTGAGTTTGACCGGTAGGTGGCGATGATTAACTGGCCGTGGCGTGAGGCTTTTCAAAACGCGGGTCCACTCCTCCGCACCCGTGTGTTGTGGTGACACGGCCAGGGATTTCAAGAAGCATATTGAACCTTAAGGAGATACATGTTTTACTCTTGGAATGACCTAAGACCGCAATACAGAGTAAACGAAACAAAAAAAATCATACAACTATTAAATGGATGTTCTTTATATATATATATTTGCACATGTGTAGAAATAGGAAGGGCAAAACGATACGAAACATCTTGTACACGACACAGATAGGAGGCACGTTTCATTTGAATCTGCTGCTTTCATTTGTCCACCCAACCACATGGCTCTGTTCAGTGATCTGTCAAAGGACTTTAAACTCTGCACCCACAACAATGTCGCGGGGATGCCATGGTGGCGAGATGTTAACTACCTCGCCTGGTGTACAAGAAGCCCTGGGTTAAATCCTGTGTATTTGGAGTTTGCATGTCGCGTGGAATTTTCTCCAGTTCCTCCACGTGCGTTCAGAGTATTTGGCTGCGATACATTTCCGCGTGATAAGCCACTTGGTTCAGTTGTCATTTGTGGCCAGGTCGCTTTCTGAAAGAGAGCTACATAGCTCAGTGGGCCTTACCTGGTAAAATAAATAATATTAAATGTCCCCATCTTCACCATCCCATAGAGTGGTTGTTTCCCATAGTGCGGTGCTCGTCTGGCTGGGCTTATACGAGGGCTTCTAGCCGCCTAAAAAAAAACTATTAACTGAATTTCGATTTAAAGCTTTCGTGACTGCAGGGATTCATATTCTTTGGTTTTTTCGGTAAAGTCACGTAGGTAACAAATAAAATACTGCTGATGCAGACTGTTAAAACTGTTAAAACAGTCTGCATCAGCATTCAGCAGTAGGCCATGCTTTCCCACCTGATGACGGGCGCTTGTGTTATGCCCGAAACGTCGTGATTTAATTCAGCTCTGTTCTTCACCTGAGGACGGCTGCTTGCGCTGTGGCCGAAACGTCGTGAGCATTTTACGATGTTTTATTTTTATTATTTTATTATTCCCCTTCTACGTGACTTTACCGAAAGAACCAAGAATAACTATTAACTGGGCCCAGATTATTCACAGCCAGCCCACAGCGAAACCTCTCGAAGCCGCACTCGCCGAGAGAGTGCAAGGCCACCACGAGGCAAACGCGGGTCCTCTCCGTGTGACGCTCGCCAGACTCCACGCATTTAAAGAAGCACGTTCATTGAACCTTGAGGAGAGAAATATTTCACTCTTGGCTGGCCTGATCGGTGAACCTGTGCCTGTGGATGCGTCCTCGGTCTCCCACGTTCTCTGCTCGTGGCAACCTTGCTTGCACTCTTGGTTTTTTTTATAGATACATTTTCTCAATTGTTTTCTATTTTAATTACTCTTTAAATGTGGTTATTTATTTTGAAACGAAAAATATTTCCAGCCACCTCAACATTATTTCAGCTCCCGAAAGAATATCTCCATCCAGTGCCTATGAACCTCCTACCACTCCATGTGGTTTTGATTGGTACGCGAAGCATGCCATAGGCCCCGTGTTTATCCAATCATTCACCTAGTGGTGAATGCTACTGTTTTGTTAAAGTTTGCATCTGTACGTATCCGATGTAATTATATATATGCATCATGCATACCCGCATGCTACTGAGTAATGTGCATATTGTGTAGTATTATTATGTCTATTGAGTATTATGTAATATATATAATAAAATGTACGTTATCAGTTGTTGTTGTGCGAGCGTACGTCTTCTAACGTTTGCGAAGCGTGTGGATTCCACTGTCAGACAGGGCCCCCCACAGGGCCCCCCACAGAGCCCACCACGCACTGTGCGGGTCGTGGCCGTGAAACTGGCCACGCTCCACCACGCCGGCCAGTTAGGTCTGATGAAGGTGGCACAGGCATGGGATCATAGAAGTGCAACACAACAATGCAATTATTTGCAGTGCGCCCTCTGCTGCCCACCACGTAGTCCCGCAGCCCTATGGCAACGCCTGTCTGTCTGCGCATGCCTTCCGATATGAGGAAACCATCGGCGCTATGCACTTTTAAATCTAGATTGAAAACTCTTTTCTTTAGAACTCCTTTTTGTGTTTAATGTGTTGTCCTTTCCGCCCCCCCCCCCCCACCCGCGCACCTCCGATTAGCGCGGTTGGCTACGTACGGTGCGAAAGACGCTCATACGTACACACATGCCAGTCACCCATCCCATCCCTGGCCGGGTTCAACTCTGCTTTAGGTTTCAAGATCTGACGAGATCGGGCATATTACGGGGTATTTGGTCATCGGTTAAGAACCGTTCACGAATTATAAATCACTATCGGCACGTTCCTCAACAGCGGAAGCTTTCCCATCAATGGGAAAATGTGCATGAGCGTGAATAATATATATTTTTTTCATATGTATGAGGAGCGGCGAGCATGTTTGGTGTCTTGGTGGCATCAAATACTGTAGTTGCGAGCTGTACGTCTGAGTTGTATTCAATGAATGGACTAATTTTTGTTGTTGTTTGGTGCCATTTCTTAATTTGTTTATTCATTTCTGATTTTACTTGGCAGTAGGGGGTGTCCATTTGCTTGGTAGTGGCTGTATATGTGGGATTTGGTCGTTATATGTGATTAATGTGCAGCGTTGTGGTATGCTATTAGCATAAATGACACTATATAAAATGAAAGTATTAGTATATTTTTTATTACGAGTGTACATGTTTGCGTTTGCACGTGCCGCGTGCGTGATGACACCATTTACGTATTGGTCCACAAATTGACAAGTGTCAAGTTCAGATTCCAGCCGATGATTGGGGGAGAGGGGGAATGGGGGAAATTCGAGGGTGCAATCGAAAATACCCACGTGACAGCCTTGCCACTGGCGATCGAACCCCCAACATTAGCGCGAGATGGCAGAGACACGGGCAGCACCCCCCCCCCTCTGCCCCAACCCACCGGCCTCGATCCGTCACCCCCATCCCCGTTGGCCTTCTGCGCCGCTCACGGCCACCGCCGTTCGAAAACCGCCTCGAGCGCTCCCTTCCGCTCAGTTCTCCAGGTCTCCGGGGTCATCACTCTCCCCGTCGATGACGCCCTCATCGTCCGAGTTCTGCGCAGCAAACACGTCGATCACGGGGGGGGGGGCAGGTTACGGGGGGGTGAGGGAGGTGAACGAGAAGATGGAGCTGCGACGGACAGCCTTTGGGAAAGACGGAAGCATCGTTTGGTGGCGTTCACGCAGTTCAGGCGAGTAACAGCGTCGGCTCTCGGATGTGCGTTTACGCTGGACCGCGCGTTTGGTCAGCGCGGTGTCGAGACGTCGTCGGAACGTCGGACACCGCGCAGAACAACGGGCGGCACAACTCGATAACTCGTCGGAGGGCTGCACAGCGCAAACCGTGAAAAGCTACGCCGCGGTTAAGACGTTTGGGATCTTCCCACCGCGATGCGCGCGTGTGCAGCCTGGGCGATCAGCGCAGCAGAAAGGGAGAGAGATCGACGCTTTTAAACGATGGTGCTGGAGAAGACTTTTTGCTTATCCCTGTGGGAAGCAAGAAGTACCTTTGGAAGTGTACTACAAGATATTGCCAAATATATATCCAGAGTTGTAACATCTGAGTAGTTAGATGGGAACAAAAGTGTTTTGGACACGCACGGCTACAGATGCGATTGGGAAAACCTGGAGAAACTGATGATGATCGGTTGTTGTTATTGCTCATGACCATATGGCCAGGAGCTAAATGCCAATGTGCGAGGTGCGCTAGCCATGACAGAGTTTATGTCGTTTTTCGTACGGCGTAACAAGCAGTGCCGGATGATCCTCGTAGCAAAAGTAGCTACAAATGCTACGGGCCCCGCACTTTCAAGGGCCCCGCGCTAAATGCTTTCAAACTATCAATTCCGGTTCATTGATTCTGCACTTGCTCTATTACTATAGCACTATACTGCCTTCAACTTTTACGAACTACTGGGTGTTTAAAGGTTAGCGATTTGTCGTATTATCTGGCTGTATAGCAAATGAAAAAATACAATTACTTTACTATGCAAGTAAAAAATGCGTGCGTTTGACTATTTATGTGTTTTTTTTATTATTTAAGGCCCCTTTATAACATATGCTACAGGCCGCGCACTAGCTTAATCCGGCACTGGTAGCATGTGTGTATTGCTGAACATCTTCTTCGCACCGTACGTAGCCAACCGTGCAATAAGCGGGAGGGAGGGAGGATGGTGGTGGGACTCACGCCAGCCGTTTTCTTCACCGCCTTCCTGAGTTTCAGCTTCAGCGCCAACTCCTGCTGCATCTGGTCCAGTTGCACCGTGCGGTCTGAGTGCGTCACGGACAGACACAAAGGCTGTTGTCGCCTCAACAGACTCTGGCAAGCGCTGTTAGCGAGTAGCAGCACCTACGAAGGCCGCCACGGCACACGAGGGAGGTGGGCGGCCAGCACCACGCCCAGCCACCTTTGCGTAACCCAGCGGCGATGTTTACAGCACACCGGCACCAGGCAGTGGACAGACAATGTAATATACGTCAAGCCTTGCCTTTCCACGCCGCAGGTATAGGCGGCTTATGTTTGTTGCCCTCTTGCTGCTTCAAGGTGTTGGGGTAGTAGTCCACTGGGGCCCCCTTGGGGCTCCCCACGATGGGCGACGGAGACAAGGGGGGTGGCAAGGGGGCCCCCTTGCCCCGGTCCATTTCCTGGTGAGAAAAGACAAAAACATGGAAAGATGCTGAGAGGAGGTTGCACGTGTGTGGAAAAATGTTTGCCTACGAACGCTGAAGATCAGGAAGGTGGTCGAAGAAAACGGGCCTGGGTTACAACAGTTCCCAGTCGCGACCACATGTCAAACGAGACACTGTTTTTTTTATTCTGAGCCTCGTCAGAAAACTGTGGCCTTATGAAGCCAATCGTGAGTTTTGGATTTCCAAATGGCGACAATTAAAGAATCAATGTTACCGATGAAAGCGATGCGTTTGTTTTACCTCTGCTGGTCAGTGATTGGGCGACTGAGGGAGCAATAGTTAAGCTTGTTGGAGCAAAACATTCTATGGATTGGCTGCGGCCATGGTAATATGGAATTACCACCATTATATCAGGGTTTACATTAGACATGAGCACCATTGCTCTATAGTGCGGATAGACACTCGGACTGAACTCTGACTGGACTATAACGGCTACTAAACTAAACTATTTTGTATTTTACCAGGTAAGGCCCACTGAGCTATATAGCTCTTTTTTCAGAAGCGACCTGGCCACAAATGATAGCTCAACGGAGTGACTTATCACATGAACATTTATGGCAGCCACATACTCTAAACGCGTGTTTGTAAATGAGAAGGGGAAAACCCGAGGACCCGGAGAAAAATCCACGCAACCACGGGGAGAACACGCAAACTCAAAATATACAGCAGGCCTCGTCAGGGTCGGGATCAAACCCACGACCTCCTGTATACCAGGCGAGGGCGTTAACATCTCGCCATCTCGGCGTCCTTCACCCGGTTACGGTACCGGTGTGGGCATGGGGTACAAGATGTAGTTGAGAGGCTCCAGGATATTGTGGGGGACGTATCCCGTCTGCTGGGCCCCCTTGCTGGCAACCTTCCACCACGACCGAGTCGAGTCCAGCACCTGATGAGGACGCGAGAGAGAGAGAGTACGTATGCATGCATGTTGAACTTCTCTCGTACCGTATGTGGCCAGCCGTGCAAAACAGCAACAATGTGTGTTTTTTTCACGCGACTTCCATTCACCGTTTTGCAAGTGGCTGTTGAAACGTGACCGCGAGGTTAGGATTGGCGTTCGAAATTGTTGCAGACATTAGGGTTGCATTGCCATGGCCGAATCACACGGAGTAACTCGTCGAATTAATGGCACGCCAAAGTGTGTCTTACGCAAGTTAGGGTTTGCAATTACTCGTGGCTGAGCTGAGGCCACTAAAACCTTCCAGACTTCATTCTCGATTAATCATGAATGGGCAGGAGCCCGAACACAATCCGGGGATATCAGTGCCGCTGGCTCGGTGGCTCTGACGTGGCGAGAGTGAGTTGTCGTGAGAGTGAGAAAGTTAACCGGTGAAAAAAGACAGACAATCTGAAAGCCAGTGAGCCGATGTGAAGGTGAGGCAGTGAGACGTCGTTAGCCAGTGAGCCGATGTGAAGGTGAGGCAGTGAAACGTCGTTAGCCAGTGAGCCGATGTGAAGGTGAGGCAGTGAGACGTCGTTAGCCAGTGAGCCGATGTGAAGGTGAGGCAGTGAGACGTCGTTAGCCAGTGAGCCGATGTGAAGGTGAGGCAGTGAGACGTCGTTAGCCAGTGAGCCGATGTGAAGGTGAGGCAGTGAGACGTCGTTAGCCAGTGAGCCGATGTGAAGGTGAGGCAGTGAGACGTCATTAGCCAGTGAGCCGATGTGAAGGTGAGGCAGTGAGACGTCGTTAGCCAGTGAGCCGATGTGAAGGTGAGGCAGTGAGACGTCGTTAGCCAGTGAGCCGATGTGAAGGTGAGGCAGTGAGACGTCGTTAGCCAGTGAGCCGATGTGAAGGTGAGGCAGTGAGACGTCGTTAGCCAGTGAGCCGATGTGAAGGTGAGGCAGTGAGACGTCATTAGCCAGTGAGCCACTGTGAAAGTGAGGCAGTGAGACGTCATTAGCCAGTGAGCCACTGTGAAAGTGAGGCAGTGAGACGTCATTAGCCAGTGAGCCGATGTGAAGGTGAGGCAGTGAGACGTCGTTAGCCAGTGAGCCGATGTGAAGGTGAGGCAGTGAGACGTCGTTAGCCAGTGAGCCACTGTGAAAGTGAGGCAGTGAGACGTCGTTAGCCAGTACGCCACTGTGAAAGTGAGGCAGTGAGACGTCATTAGCCAGTACTCCACCGTCAAAGTGAGGCAGTGGGACATCATTAACCAGTAAGCCACTGTGAAAGTGAGGCAGTGAGACGTCGTTAGCCAGTGAGCCGATGTGAAGGTGAGGCAGTGAGACGTCATTAGCCAGTGAGCCACTGTGAAAGTGAGGCAGTGAGACGTCATTAGCCAGTACTCCACCGTCAAAGTGAGGCAGTGGGACATCATTAACCAGTAAGCCACTGTGAAAGTGAGGCAGTGAGACGTCGTTAGCCAATAAGCCACTGTGAGAGTGAGGCAGTGAGACGTCATTAACCAGTGAGCCACTGTGAAAGTGAGGCAGTGAGACGTCATTAGCCAGTACGCCACTGTGAAAGTGAGGCAGTGAGACGTCGTTAGCAAATAAGCCACTGTGAAAGTGAGGCAGTGGGACATCATTAGCCAGTACGCCACCGTCAAAGTGAGGCAGTGAGACATCATTAACCAGTGAGCCACTGTGAAAGTGAGGCAGTGAGACGTCGTTAGCAAATAAGCCACTGTGCAAGTGAGGCAGTGGGACATCGCTGGCCACTGCCACCCTCCACCGTTGGCCAATAAGCCGCCGCTGTCGACAGTGAGGCGGTGAGCCCAGACCTGGAGGACGTCGCCAGCAAGCACGGAGATCTCGCTGCTGCTCCTCGCCACGTAGTCGTAGAGGCAGCGCGCCATCCCCCTGCACGAACAATCGATTTCCGCCTCATGTATGCATGTGTGTTGAACTTCTTGCGCACCGTACGTAGCCAACCGTGCAAATCGCGCCCTACGCAGCCAACCAGTGCGTATGTAACTGCGAAGCGGAATTTTGATTTCCTGCTGCACTACTGCCATCCGTCTCCCCGAAATCGTCATATTTTGTGTGTCTGTACCAAATATTCATGATAATAATACTTTAATTTTATATAGCCCCATTCACGGTTATTACACCCGCAGTATTAATCAGGGCAGCCACCGGATTCGACCCGTGAACCCCTGATACGAGCGGCGAATGCGCTTTAGTTAAATGATGCTGATCAACCACGTGAACATGAGGGCGTACAACCCGGTAAACAAGGAACGTTGGGCCAACGGTGGCCCAACGTTGGTCCACAGGTTCTAACCGCATGCCAACGTTGAAAGTTTCCTGGGAAGCCCGTGTATCTCATATGTGCAATTTTGAGAGTGGCGATTTGTTGATAAATGGCCATGTGCCACTACAACTTTCTTTCAGATTTCTGAGATTAAAAAAAAAAACTAAATATATTGGGTCAATCCTTACATAATTTGATACTTTCGCTTGAGCCTGGACCCATGGAGATTGACATCACCTCGTGTATGTGTGTCTGTATAAACTTCTTTCGCACCGTACGTAGACAACCGCGCTAATCGGATGTGCGCGGGGGGGGGACAACAAACTAAGCACAAAAAGCAGTTCTAAAGAAATAATTTTTCAATCTAGATTTAAAAGTGCACAGCTTCGGCAGCTTCCTAATACCAGAAGGAAGAACGTTCCAGATGGCCGCAGAGGCGCGTTTAAAGGCCCGCGACGCGGTGACCGCCTTTGCCCGACGGCTCGCCGAAAGCCGCTGCTGCGAGAATGACCGCAGTTCGCGTGATGACGCTTTATGCTCCTTTGACGATGTCTGCGAGGTCTTGTTCATCCCGCACCCCACCACTGCACCTCCACAGCCCCCCCCCCCCCAAACGCCTTCCCCGCACCTCGTTTGTCCCGGTGGCCACGCGCTGGGGCTGGGCTGAGATGGCTCGGCGTCCACAAACGAAACCTTCTTCTGCGCGGGGGGGTGCCAGCCGCTTCGGAACACGGGCACGTAGTGGGGCACGGGCGCCGGCTTATTCCACGCGGACCTGCACACAACGACGAAGGCAAATGAGATTCCTCCCCCGTATAGCCTTGGCGGACTGTTGGGGCAAGTGCTGTTCAGCGAGTAGCACCTACGAAGGCCGGCACGGCACACGAGGGGGGGGGGGGGGCGCGGTGGCCAACACCACGCCCGACCGCCTTTGTCTCCCCAGTGGCGATGTATACACACCGCACCAAGGTACTCATTTGAGGCTGAGTCGACCTTAGGAGAGGCTCAGGACCGGTTCAGATAATCGTCACTTGGTGTTCGCCGTGAGCTGGAATCGAACTCGGGTCGCCGGGTTCGTAGTGCAGCGCGCTAATCGCTACACTACTGCTCCCCTGCACACTGTGACGATTATCTGAACACCAGTGACGATTATCTGAACCAGTCCTGGCCCTCACCTAGGTCGACTCAGCCTGAAATAAGTCACTGGTGCGATATGCAAATCATCGGCACTTGGGAGACGAAGGCGACCGGGCGTAGTGCTGGCCACCCACGCCCTCGTGTGCTGTGCTGGCCTTCATAGCTGCTTGTGAAGAGCACTTGCCCAATATTATGTTGAGGCTGTACAGGGGACCTTGTCTTCGGTAGTGATGGCCAGAATGCTGATGATTCTGACGGTGGTGGCAGTGATCTTAACAATGATTCAAGATGGCACAGCGAGCGTACAATTCAAGCAGCACACAGAGGGCATGGCAATGAAGGTTACGTACAAGGCAGAGGGCAGCGGGCAGGATAGGTTATGAGGTGCAGAAGAGGCAGGGATGCAGGGCATTTATGGGCAGTCCCCAAACTACGAACAGGTTCCCTTCCTGAGATCCGTTCGTAAGTTGAATGGTTCGTAAGTCGGAGCACAGTAATGCACCGTATTTAAATGCACATACGGTCCGGTCCGTGTTACAAAACGTGTTCGACAAAAAGGGAAGCACTGTTCAGCTCATGAATAAAATAATTATTGTACATGTTCATGTAACTCTGAAAATAGTTCCGCCATTCGGTTCGCAAGCGCGAGTTCACGTATGCAAGTCGGATTTGTTAAAAAAAAGAAACACTACATTTACACTATGAGACCTCCTTTACCAGTGGCAAAATATAGTAGTAGGTTTTTACCCTTTAAACTGGTACAAAAACTGACACCTTTATACAAGGCATCATGTTTGCAATAACCACAACACAAGCAGTCAAAATGCAAACAAAAAGAAACAACTCTGATAATGATAATGATATGCACTGTCCTTGAAATTGTTTCTTTTTGTTTGCATTTTGACTGCTTGTGTTGTGGTTATTGCAAACATGATGCCTTGTATAAAGGTGTCAGTTTTTGTACCAGTTGAAAGGGTAAAAACCTACGACTAAACACTACATTTCTTAAGGAAGGTCGTTCGTTAGCACGTATATTCGTGAGTCTTGCGTTCGTAAGTCAGGGACTGCCCGCGTTGTGAACACGGAGGGGAGGGAGGGGTTTGTGCCCGACCTTGGTGTGTTCCACGCCTCCCCCAGGCTGCTCCACAGGTGGATGCCGTCCCCGCCGGTGCACGGAGCGAGGAGGAGCAGCGCGTCGCGAGTGAGCAGGGGGCTCACCACCGTCTCGGCCAGCTCGGGGCCCCCGCTCTCCTGCACGACCTGGGATTACACAAGACGAAGGCGAAAGGCCCCCGAATAGCCTTTCACACACTGCCGGGGCAAGTGCTGTTAGCGAGTAGCACCTATGAAGGCCGGCACGGCACACGATGTGGCGTGGGTTGCCAGCACCACGCCTGGTCGCCTTTGTTTCCCCAGTAGACATGCTTACACATTGTAGCCGGTACTTATTTGAGGCTGAGTCGACCTAGGAGGAGAAGCCCCCGACACACACACACGCGCACGTACCCTGGTGAGCGTCTGGAAGAGGGATTGCACGTGTTCATCGGCAGTGGGGTCATGGAGGTGATCCTTCAGCCGAGCCTGAATGCACAAAGCGTAAGGTCGAGATTTCCTATTAAATATCATTTGTGCAGATGACACCATTGATTTCTATTCTGGATCATAAAACATTCCGTGCAATAGTCATAGGTATACTGATCATCTGAGAAGAAGAGCTTTATAGATTATCGGATTTCTCCGGTATAAATAAATATTCCAATTTCCGTGACATCGGTGCTTATATATAGGGTATCCAAAAATGCATCCAGATATTCCAATAATCAGCCACTGAATTAATATAGCTTTCTCCATCCCCAGCTCACACTGCCCAAAACGACTCCGCCCCCACCCCCTCCCCCCAACCTCTGACCCCTCGCCCCCACCCACAAACCAAACATCGTTGACCCATCCAGATGCAGGCGTGCCCCTTCCCCTCCTCACCAGCAGGTTGAATGAAAACTTAATCTTCTGAAGGCACTCGATGAACTCCTCCTCGGTGGGCGGCTTTGCACGCAGGGTCAGCACCCCGACTGGTGGACAGCGGCGCGGCCCACGTCGGCACGCACGCGCACGCACGCACGCGCACGCACGCGCACGGACGGAGAGGGCACACACACACACAGGTGCACGGGTGAGCGTGGCCACGCCGCACGTGCGTATGAGAGCGTGCAAGCACGGGCACGCAGACACATTCAATCGCGTGAAAAATATAGGCAGAGGCCTGGGTGCAGGCCCAAAGGCTCTAGGCCCCAACACTGTTGAGGGTAAAGTAGATCAGCGTTTATACGTTTCTTCATTCGAGGGAATTCCGAAGCTGGACGGCGTGATTAATAAATAAGGAGAAAGAGGAGTGTTTTGACTTGCGGTGTGGTGAGCGAGTTGGTGGATGAATGAGTGGGTGGGTGGGTGAGTGGGTAACCATGTGGATGAAAGAACATCGAGTGAGCGTGATGCTGTGTCGTGCAGTGCGACGGTTGAACACCGTGTGACCACACGGTGGGCGTCTGCCAGGACGAGTCCTCAACACGAGTGGAGGAATCAACGAGCGAAGTCCGTGGTAGCGGAAACCGTCGTAGTGGCGGCAGAGGAGTTGATGAGGAGGCGACTGACCGCTGCTACTGCCTGCTGAACGCCCGTGCGTGTGCACGTGTGCGTGCGTGTGTGAGTGTGTGCGTGTGTGTGTGGGGAGCGGTAGTGTAGCGGTTAGCGCTACGCTGCGCTATGAACCTGGCGATCCGAGTTCGATTCCAGCTCACGGCCAGCACCAGTGACGATTATCAGAACCGGTCCCGGGCCTCCCCTAGGTCGACTCAGCCTCAAATGAGTACCTGGTGCGATGTGATAAACATCGCCACTGGGGAGACAAAGGCGGCCGGGCGTGGTGTTGGCCACCCGCCCCCTCGTGTACCGTGCTGGCCTTCATAGGTGCTCGCTAAAAGCACTTGCCCCTACAGTCTGTTAAGGCTATACTGGGGATCTCTGCGTGTGCGCGTGTGTGTGTGCGTGTGTGTGTGCACCCTCACCTCCGGAGCCGACCCTGGCGCTGTGCCCTTTGCCCTTGCGCTTGTGCAGCTCACGGCACGCGGACGCCACGCGGTCCAACTTAGCAACGAAGAAGTCCACGTCCTCCAGGGCCCGCGTCAGGGTTTGCTGATGGTGCCCGAGTGGGCGTTGGGCCGCGAGTGGGATACACAGCGCGAGGTTCAACTTTGGTGCCAATTATTAGTATGTGTGTATTTTGAAATTTTTTCGCACCGTACGTAGCAGATTTAAAAGTGCATAGCTTCCAATGGCTTCCTAATATTGGAAGGAAGAGCGTTCCAGACGGCCGTAGAAGCGCATCCGAAAGTGCACAATGCGCTGCCCGTCTTTGTTCGATGGCCGAGCACAAAACCGCTGCTGTAAGGATGACCGGAGTTTGCGCGATGGCTTATGCTCCTTGACGAGATTGGCGAGGTAATTGTGGATCCGAATCGGAAAGGTATCGTGCGTCTTTGGGGAAGAAGGCCATTTCACGGTCGAGGTGTTCCATGTCTCGGTGAGCGAGTGCCGTCCTTCACGAATGGCACGGGTTGGTCTCTGCGAGGCTGTGATCAGGCTAAATGGACGTGCGCCTCATCTCTGAGAATTGTGCCGAGCCTTGGTGAGTGTCTGCCATGCCCCAGTGGGCACGTGCTGTGTGTTGGCTCGGGCGAGTTGGATGCGACATGGTGAGGGTCTGCTATGCCTCAGTGGGCACGTGCTGTGTGGCCGGCGAAGCCGTGTCTTGTTTGCCAGTCTGCAGTACATTGGGGGTAGCCGTGCCGTGTGTTGGCGTGGGGTTCAGAGAAGAGGTCGCAACCGGGTACCCGATACCCGTACCCTACCCGATACCCGGCTACCCGTACCCGGCCGGGTACGGGTACGGGTACCCGTTTGCGACCCTGGTGCGGCCGGGTATGGGTACGGGTAGGCGGTGAGTCACTGGTGAGTAACTGTTTGTCACTCATTTCCCAACGTCTTGTCTCTTCTCACAATTCAAGTTCCTAGAATCAACCCACCCGCGCCCGCAACATTGCTTCATCCCAGAGGTCGCAATCAGGTACCCAATACCCGTACCCTACCCGTACCCGGGCCGGGTACGGGAAGGGTACGGGTACGGCCGGGTACAGGTACAGGTACCCGTTTGCGACCCTGGTGCGGCCGGGTACGGGTAAGGAATCTAAACCCGTTTGCGACCTCTGGTTCAGAGTCTCGTGTAGCGGTGCCGTGGGGTAGGGAGGCTGCGAGATTCTCACCGTGTTCTGCACCACCTTGAAGGCTTGCATATCTGGGTGCTCCGCGAGCTCCTCCTTGTCATCAGCCCTCCTCTGGACTCCGGCTTCTGCCCATGAAACAAACCAAACAGTCCGGGTATTTAATTATGCACATGGTCTGATTAAATATTTGCACAACGGGTGAACCGACAAAACGGCTGTCCACGTTTATTTACGTATAGAAGCTGCAAAATAGTGATTACAAAAACATCAACACGCTCATCAACAGCACTCCCTTCAAAGGAGAAGTACGTCTTTTATGTGACGACTTAGGCCAGGGGTTCGGAAAACAAAAAAAAACAAGGGCCATTTTTTTTTTTCGAATCTGATTAACAACAACAAAAAACTCAACATTTCAAGAGCCGCAATGCACCGCGTGGTGAATTCGAGACGGTGATGGCCCCTTCGTAAACGACGTAGCAAAGTGGTCCCTTAAAGAGCCGCACGCGGCTCCGGAGCCGCGGGTTGCCGACCGCTGATCGAGGCGGTGTCCACGGAGGACTCGAGAAGGGCCCCGTTGCCTGATAAGCTGCCTCTTGCAATACTCTTCTTTTTAATGCCACCACAGAGTGTCATTGACGAATGTGCTAAGTCGATTTAATTGTTGTCAGTTTCAGCTTGGGCACCGCTGCCAATGCACTATCACCAAATAATTAGTTTACAATTGGAATAGATTGAATAAGTTAAAAAAATTGAATGTAGTTTTCACATGTTACTTGCTGCAATTGGTGATTGAGCTAAAACTATCATAAAAATCTGTATTTATACTGGAGGAATCCGATGAGCAATAAAGCTCTTTTTCACAGTTGTCCAGTTGGGGCGTGTGAACATTTGCCAACCCCAAGAGATTCTGGTTTCCTCTCCAGAGTTAGTCACAGCGCTGGCTCAATCCTCTGACATGCTCATTGCAAGCGCATGAGCCATCAGCTGTCATCCACTTTCCAACGTCGCAACTGGCCGCTACCGCCTCTGCAAAAGGGCACGGCGAGGTCAATGGGTAGCGCCGTGGGCACGTGGACAGCATGAAAGAGGAGTCGCGCCCTCTCTACTGGAGCCCCCCCCCCCCCCGCCCTTCCACCAGCAGTGCACTTTCGGGCTGCACCTTTACCTTTAGCACCGTGGCCTCCTTGCTCCTCCCCGGCGAGCCTGGGGGTCGCGCGGTCCACAGCGGCCGCCGGCTTCGCCCGCTCAGCGCCCTCCTTGCTCCGCACGCCCTTGGGGAGCGCCGCGGCCTCGGGCGGCGGCTGCTGCTGCTGGGTCACCGACTCCGGCCGCGGGATGGGCGCTGCAGCGGCGGCCGGGAAAGGTGTGTACGTGTAGGTGCCGGGGGGCACATCGGCGGCTCGCTGCTTGGCGGCACTCTGGTCCTCCCGCTGTTGTTCCAACTTTCGGATTTTTCTGCGGGGGATGCGCGTACGTACGTACGTTGGACGCCTTTCGCACCCGTGCGCGTAGCCCAGGGGGTGGGGGACGTCCGACCCGCGGGCCGTGTGAGGCCCGCGGAATCAAAAATTTGGTCTGGCCCTGCCAAGGCAACCGCAGGTGGGACTCGAAATTCAATCAATCTAGGAGCAAACCTGGATAAGCAGTTGCGAGTAGCGACATCATCAATACCAGCTAACATCACGCGCCTCGCCAAAGAGAAGCAGTTCCAGCCATCGGATTAGGGGTGAGTTAATAAAATGTTTGATCAAATATAACAGGCTAATTTTAAAGTTGATGATTTTGTATGGCCCGCGAATGATGTTATAAATATCCAAATGGCCCTTGGCAGAAAAAAGGTTCCCTACCCGTGCGCATAGCTGATCCGCGCAAATTGGAGGTGCGGGGAGGGGGTGGGGGTGACGGACAACAAACTGAACACAAAGAGCAGTTCTAAAGAAATGAGTTTGTCAATCGGAAGGAAGAGCGTCCCAGACGGCCGCAGAAGCGCGGTGACCGTCTGTGTTCGATGGCTAACCAAAAGTTGCTGCTGCTGCTGACTGGAGTTGGCGTGGTGGTTTATGCCCCTTGACGAGATCCGCAAGGTGATTGTGGTTCATTTGTGGCGAGCGCTTTGTTTGTAATGGAGTGCGACCCTGTAATGGATATGTGGCACAGACAAACACGTTGACAGACCGACTAATGAACTGGCATTTCTGACAGGCAGAGCATAAGGGACAAACGTGGGCACAAAGGGCGGAGCGGTGGAACACTGGTTAGCATTGTCCTAGAAGTACACCTGGAAACCACAATTCTGATTCCTGACCAACCCACAGCACACCAAGCCACACCAACCCAATCCACATGACCAACGCGGCATGGGAAGGCCAAGAGCTGTACAAGACATCGTACAACGCGATAGACACAAAACTCCTGCCAGACTAGACAGAGGAAGACTGGGAGACACGCTACCACACTTTGCTGCCACTGCTACAGCCTGTGGAAGCATGAGCCGACGACCAAATCACCAGGAATTTGCCTCATCAGATTTCGGAAGCTAAGCAGGCCTGAGACTGGACAGTGCTTGCTGGGCGCCACAATGCAGCATAGGTGTTAAAGGCTATGTGTCTACATAGTGAACAGTAGAGGGCAGTGCAGAAAATTCCATTGTTGTACTGTGCTTCTTTGCCCTCACATCCATGCTCACCACCTTCACCAACCCACACTGACCAGCGTGGTGAAATATGGTCAAATCACCCCCATGACCGGCCCAGGCATGGGGAGGGCCCCATCCAGGGCTGAATTAATAAATAAAAGTCTGTTCATTGACGCGTGACACAGAGAGGCAGCATGACGGAGCTAATAATCCTGATTCCCTACAAAGGCAGATTCAGACCATTCCCAACTATGCCTGGCAACCCGATGAGCAAAGCTGAGCTCAAAGACATGCACACTTGACTGATACCGTGAGCGATGTTAGGAGGCCGGTTTCTCTGCCTCCCCTGTGAGTCCACTTCAGAAAGAGCCTCTCCAGAACATCTGCCTGTCTACTTGCAGCTCGCGTGTGCGATGCTGCCTGTCACTGGGTCACACGCACGAAGGTATCTCTCGATAAGCTCTCAGCTAAAACAAACAACACTCAACAAAAACAAAGGTCAGAGCAGCCACACAGGTTCGGCGCAGGAGGGTTCTCCCACCGTTCTGACAGTGACTGAGAAAACGTGACATCGTCCTGGCTTGCGCTGAAACCTATTTGATATGTCCTCTACCTTGGCTCTTTTGACTCATTAGTCTGCCCTGTGTTTAGCGTCCACTAAATCACATGACACCTAAGTATACATTCGTGGAATCAAAAACACTCCATACGTAATTGTGTACATAATTCTAATAAATGAAGTTTAACACGTAGGCTTTCGCGACCAATATTATTCGTAATAAACAGGTTTTTTTTTTGGGGGGGGGGGGGGGGTTAGATCACGCAAATATAAATATACATCGTTAAGCCACCACCACCCGACACGGCCAATTCGTAACTTTTGTCGCGTAAACAGAACGTGCCAACGAGTGGACTGCTTCAGCACACCCACGTGTTGGAGAGCAAACCCGACAACATTCACAGTTCGAGTACTGCGCCGTTTCGCTGGTGATTGGGGTGGTTAGCGCACTGCTGGTGGACGCTGTTACATTGGCGCTGCGTGCGGTGTTAGTGGAGTTGTCGGCGGCGTTGTTTGTTGGTCGTTGAGCCGGCACTGCGCTGCCACGGCAATACCCCGGTTAACGTCGGGGATGCGTTCCTAGCAAGGTGCGACGACGAATATCGAAACGACGTGAATCGAAGCGATTGGCAGGGCAACGTTGAACTTCTTTCGCACCGCCACGTAGCCAACCGTGCTAATGGGAAGGGGTGGTATTTGATTGGGAAGGCTGAGAGGCGACGGATACGAGACAGCGACGCAAATCGGGTTGGCGGTGATAATCACGTGACGACGTATTTGGGAAACGACGTAAAATAGGGAGATGTGCATCGGAGTGTTATTGTATATCCTGTTATTGTTGTTGTCGCTGTCGTTGGCATTGTTGTTGCTGCTGTGTTGAGAGTGTGTGTATAGTGTTGCGTGTGTTTGTCGTGCCAGTCGTGTCGCGTTGAGTTCGTGTCCGCTGTTGTGCGACGACCGCTGCCCCGTTGGCAATCGCGAGTTGTTGTCGTTCGCTGCCGGTGCGGTTGCTGCTGCGGTGGTGTCGCGTTGTGCGTTGTTGTCTGCGCGAGGGAATATTCTCAAGAGCTGCTCTTTCGCGATGGCCGTGGCGAGACGTCTTGAAAGGAGCCAGCGCTCGCCACGGCAACCGTCACGAGCAACTTCCCGGTTCGTCCAGCCGCGTCGCGAAACACCCGCGACAGTTGTGGCGCGCGCGCAGTGTGCCCGGGTGTGTCGGTGCCGCGTTTGAGTTTTGCGTCTTATTACTCCACGACGGCAGGACGCTCCTTCGCGCGGCCCTTCCCCGCCTGAGCGTCCACAAGCGCGCTCGTTATGTCCTGGCAGACCAGGTTCACCTAACGGGATGCACAACGCACACAACAACAACAAACACCAACAAACAGCCGCAATTCGTCACCAAGTGGCGGTGAAGTCACCGCAGCTGTTGTGCCAGGCTAAGTGCACTGTGAGGCCACGTGGAGTGCCGAACGCACGCTGGGAGTAGGTCATAGACCCTGGTGACTGACTGAGATGAGTGGCCGATGCACCGACTGCGCTCCACACAGTGCCATCCATTGGTTATTCTCGACGATGCACAACGAACAAAGATCCCCCGTACAGCCTCAACAGACTGTCGGGGCAAGTGCTGCTCGCAAAGCACCTCCTTCACACGTGGCGTGAAGAAGAGCCATTGCCCGCAGCGTCACTTTTTTCTTTAGAAGGCAGCGTTATTGACGAATTCGATGAGTTTTTTAGTTATTTATTTTTTCCCCGCTCATCGCGAGCATCGTTTTTCCCCCGATACGGGGCCGGAAAACCGCACGCTGAACTGCGCGCTCCACTCGACGCGCGCAACCCGAAGCAGGCTCACCGGTAGTTCGCGACAGCTGAAGAGGTGAATGTCGGGCCGGCTCTGCGTGTCGTCCTGGCACAGGATGGCAAGGAGGCCATCCTCCCGCGACGACCCGATCTCCAGCTCAAACGGCACGGCCTCCACGCGCTGCACCGATGCCAGCGGGAAGTTCTCCAGCACGTCCTGCAAGAGTTGGGTGTGGATCGCAATTCACGGCCTGCAACGTTGCCACGAAACGCCCGCCCGTGGCCCTCTGCAGCTTTCGGTTCGTGTCCTATCGATTGAGCAGCGCACAAAGTGCTGGCGGCACTGAGGCGTGCTAATGCCTCTCGGCCTTGTCCAAACCACCGTCTCAAAAGAACTGAATGTGTGATCCGTTTGGTCAATTGGAACCACCAACTCAGAGAGCTGCGAAAATGTGGCCATGCCAATAGGCAGCGGTGACTCAAAGACAAAACCGTAGGCCGCTTTTGTCCACATTAGGACTCATCAGTAGCGTAGTCTTGAAGGCTCACTGCTGCCGTAGGTCTCTGGAAGCCGGCTTTCACAAACGTTTATCTTGTGATGGGGTTTGTCGTCATGTACACACTTGAATCTTGTCT
Organism: Lethenteron reissneri; assembly: GCF_015708825.2. Lineage (NCBI taxonomy): Eukaryota > Metazoa > Chordata > Hyperoartia > Petromyzontiformes > Petromyzontidae > Lethenteron > Lethenteron reissneri. The sequence continues at coordinate 5,988,900 of NC_083804.1, forward strand.
TATCTCCACGTTTAGCGTTGTGTGTCGTGCCGGTAACTCGGTGGTGTAGCGCGGTTGGCATGGGTCCCGGTGCTAGGAATAAATGGATTATTTTTTCTCCGGGTCATCCGGGTTTTTCCCTCCACATTTATAAACATGCATGTAGATTATTTCGAGTGCTGGGCCTGATAGAAATGTGGACATGATAAGCCACTTCATTGGGTTATCATTAGTGGCCAGGTCGCTTCTGACAAAGAAGCTAATAGCTCAGCGGCCTTCACTTTGTAAAAAATAAAACGCTGTTCAGTTTTTAGTTTTTTCACGGTGGTCACCCATCCGAAACGCCGCGCAGGCCCAAACTTTTGCTCGGCTTCCGAGGTGCAATAGAACCGGCCGCGATCGTCAGCGGGGAAAACAAAAACGTAAGGAGAGAAGCTGGGGGGCGGGGGCGGGAGGGGGGGTAGATTGGTTCACCTGCGTGTCTTTGCTGATGAGGCAGACGGAGTGGCCATTGACCTGCAGCATCATCTCCTGGCTCCACACCTTGCCCTTGTGCTGCAGCACGTGCAGCTTGCGCACTCCCACGGGCACCGCCCGCTGCACCGCTCGCTTGTCCACGGAGAACATGGCGAGGTGCTGCACCCAGAGGTGTGGACTCGAGTCATGTGACTTGGACTCGAGTCAGACTCGAGTCATGAATTTGATGACTTCAGACTCGACTTGGACTTGCATAACAATGACTTTGTCCCACCTCTGAGGTGTGGACTCGAGTCATGTGACTTGGACTCGAGTCAGACTCGAGTCATGAATTTGATGACTTCAGACTCGACTTGGACTTGCATAACAATGACTTTGTCCCACCTCTGAGGTGTGGACTCGAGTCATGTGACTTGGACTCGAGTCAGACTCGAGTCATGAATTTGATGACTTCAGACTCGACTTGGACTTGCATAACAATGACTTTGTCCCACCTCTGGCTGCACCCCCCCCCACAACCAAACCAACCCATCCCGCGGGGGGGAGGGTGGGGGCGACACGCCAGGCGGTCCCAAACAGTCGGGAAGAATGAGCGCGAACAAATTAGCATACGAGCGCATCCTGAATCTGGGGACGCTGCTGCTGCTGCTTCTTGCCGGTTCGATCTCCCGACGTGGCAGTCGAAAGGATGGGAACGTTTCTTAAATTTCGCCCCCCCCCCCAACTCCCTCCGCACGAGAAAATAAACGTACAGATATTGTCGAAACAGACAGCGCAACAAGAAGGCGTAAGTCACAAAGCCATTGTTGGTGGTTGGTCATTCGTACAGGAGCGAGTGGAGACGCGCACGCGTGCCAGGCCCCCCCCTGCCGTGTGTCGTCACAAAGTGGCCTCCTCTCTCGCTGTCTCCACAGGCGACGTCACGTGACACGCTCTCGACAGGGGACGTCATCGCCTCGTGGCCGCTCACAGGCGAGCGTGTGCGGCCACGAGCGAGGGGGTTTTGAAGAGGGGTGATTTGGATGTCGTATTTACAGAACTGCCGCATGACGTGGCCGCGCGAGATTGATGTGAGCCTGAATCATTTAGTGGACCGTATTGGTTGTGTTGCGTTCGGCCTCTCTTTAACTATTCATAACCTTCCACGAGATTACAACGATTCGCAACCAACTTATAACAACAAAAACAAAAACGCACAAAAACGTATTATTGGGTCTTTCGGTAAAGTCACGTAGATAGGTTCAAAGAAAATATAAAAAAACATAAAAATATATGTTATAATAATGATATTTCATTTGAACCTATCTACGTGGCTTTACCGAAAAACCCAAGAATATGAATTCCTGCAGCCACGAAAGCTTTAAGTCAAGCACAAGAAACGTGTTTGAGAGCATTGTTCACCCGACTGAAACAAAACAGACACAAAGGGGATAAACAAAGAAACCCCGGCACGTGGCGACACTGACCTCGACGCGGTGATTGGTGACGTCATCCATGTTCTCGCGTGTCCCAATTACCTCGCGTCGATCCGCGGCCGCTGTCACCTGCACACGCCTCTACGTCGCGACAGCGGAGACGGAGTGCAAACACACGGCGGCAGCGACGTTGATGTCAGTGATTATGCGGTTGCGGCGGCGTCCGCCACGTCTAAATCCAACATCTCGTGTCGAGACACTCCAGAGCGGCGGAGAGTCGACGGTCGTTGGACGATGAGGTCCGGGCGTGGGGGAAACGTGGTGGAAGAGGTCAACACGCAGGGATAACATCGAATCGCGTGCGTAAGACTAATTGGTATTTCGATGTGAGTATATGCTGCATGTCATGAACCCTCCAGCCACTAGAGGCCACAATATATATATACACAAAAGCACATAGGGGGTATTTAAGACCGAAACGGGAGGATTTCTCCACAATTCTGGCTGTCGACTGATGAGGTTGGTTATAATTATACCGTCAAAACGTCGTACTCGAATTTTAAATGTAGCGGATTTAATCTCCAACACACAACCGGTGTGTGCTGAACTAGCAACGAATTGGCACGTTTTGTTTACGTGGCAAACCTACACTAATTGGCTTTGTCGGGTGGTGGCGGGTTTAACGACACATTTATAGCTACGCGATCATACCCCTCCATCCCACCCCTCCAAGAAAAACCCCTTCTATTATGGATAATAAACAAAGTTTTGATTCGAATCACAACAATTCATTGCATGTACTGTGATCGTTACATATTCTACTTAGAGGACGTTTATTTACCGGGTGACGTGCCCATGGGTGCGGTAGGCGTGCCGGTAGCCCCAGGCAGCTCGCTGCAGCGGCGTGGGCCACGCCTGCATGGGATTGTTTGGGGTAAGGAAGACCCACTGAGCTATGCGGCTTTTTTGTTCAGAAGCGACCTGGCCATCGCAAATGATAGCTCGATGAAGAGGGCTCGTCGCGTGGAAATTTGGAGCTGTCAAATACTCTAAACGCGTGTTGATTCTAAAATGTGGAAGGGAGAAAAGTCCACGCGACCACGGGGAGAGAGAGAGACACGCAAACTACAAATATACAGCAGGCGTCAGGGTCGGGATCGAACCCACGACCTCCTGCATCCTCGGCGGGGGTAGTTAACATTTCGACACCGTGACGCCCGAAGAAGCAGCGGTGGGGCTGGTGGCTCAAATATTTTGTTGGGGCGGTGCAGGCGTCGTAGTGAGAGGCGGGAGGGGCGGCGGTGAGTGACACCTTTGCCCCCCACCCACGCACCCACCCACCCCTTTGGGGTGACCCATAGGCGACCGACTACAGGCAATGGCTTTTTCATCATCTTTGATGCTGACAAATAGATCCCCGTAGATATTGGCAGTAGCTTGTTGGTCGTGTTTAAGGCTTCGCGGGTCACATTTCGCCAACGGTGCCACCAATTTAAGAACCTCCCCCCCAGCTGCAGTCAGAGCGGCGGGGGAGTCAGTAGGAACAAGCGAGTGGGGCAGGCGGTGATTGGACACGAGAGGGGGGGGGGAGGGCATGAGGAGAGCGAATGGGAGGTAGGAGCAGTGGTGATACCGGCACGACTACAGCAGGCGGATATATCTGAGTGTGGAGAGACAAAGGCGGTCGGGCGTGGCGCTGGCCACCCACCCCCCTCGTGTATCGTTCCGGTCTTCATAGGTGCTCGCTAACAGCACTTGACCATAAAGTCTGTGAAAGCTACCGGGGGTAACTTTGTCTGTGTATACTGTGTAACCGGTTAACGGGCTGCGCTACGAACGCGGTGACCCGAGTTCGATTCCCACTCACGACCATCACCTGTTATGATTATCCGAATCGGGTCCCGGGCCTCCCCTAAGTCGACTCAGTCTCAAATGAGTATCTGATGCGACGCCTAAACATCGCCAGGCGGGAGACAAAGGCGGCCGGGCGCGGTGTCGGACACATCGCGTGCCGTGGCGACCTTCACAGGTGCTCGCTAATTACACCGGCTTCAAAGAGGTGATATTTTTTGTGACACTATTTGTAGGTGTGTCTGTGTGTATGTGTGCTTACGCGTTGCTTGTAAGGGTACGTCACAGCATTTAATATGTGGGCACGACGTACTAAATTCCACCCGCAGATCGTCACGAACAAGCTTGTCCGCCTCAAGAAGCCTTCGACGATGATGCTGCACGCTGACAGGGTGAATGTTGGGAAAGCCCTCCACGTGCGTGACAAATCTGTAAAGACGGTCAACATCACGCGGAGCGGGTACCGTTGCGGGGCTCGGCTACCTGCGGCTCGTGAGCACGCGGGCGGTGGCTCCTTAAGGACTGCAGTTGCTGCTCTTGAAAGTCGAAAAAAAATGCTCTTCTTGTTATTTTGGTTGCCCACCCCTGACTACCCGACACAGCATATATCACCGTGGAAGTCCAGCTTACCATGGACGTCCAGTTTACCATGGAAGTCCAGTTTACCGTGGGAGTCCAGTTTACCATGGGAGTTCAGTTCACTCTAGGAATCCAGTTTACAATGGGAGTCCAGTTTACCATGGGAGTTCAGTTCACTCTAGGAATCCAGTTACCATGGGAGTCCATTTTACCACGTGAGTCTAGTTTACCCTGGGAGTCCAGTTCACCATGGGAGTCCAGTTCACCACGGGAGTCCAGTTTACCGTGGGAGTTCAGTTTACCACGTGAGTTCAGTTTACCACGTGAGTCCAGTTTACCCTGGGAGTCAAGTTTACCCTGGGAGTCGAGTTTACCATAGGCAGGGGTCGGCACCCTGCGGCTCCGAAGTTGCATGCGGCTCATCAACGCGCTTCGTGAGGTTACAAATTAAATAACCACCGTCTCGTAGTCACATGCATTCCGGATTTTGAAATATTCGGTATTTTTTAACCGAATTCGAAAACAATGGCTCTTCTTGTTATGTTTGGTTTCCGACCCCGAGTATAGTTGGTGTAAATACTGTGTGCTATGACGACGGAAGAAAGGGTAAATGATATTTGGTTCAACATCATAACTGGAATACCTCAGAGGATGTATGTCGCCACCCCCTCCACCCTCTTGTTTGCTACAGTAATAGACTATGTCGCGAAACGAGAAACACGTGGATCGATTACATCACGTATTGAATGACTCCGGGAAAGGAGGGGAAGCAATTGTTTGACTTCGACTTTGCTGATGACACAGCTTATGTTAGACAACACATGAATGAACCATTTCAACTGCAATGTACACAGATGGGCCAGGAAACACGAAGGCTATGTGCGACCAATATTATTCATACTACACAAGGTTCGTGGGTTAGATTTGGAAAATCACCTGATGAAGCTGGTTGTAATCACCAGCGAAACGTCGTACTCAAATTTTAAATGTTGTGGGTTTACTCGCCGTCACACCGATGCGCTGAAGCAATAGCAAATTAGCACGTTTTGGTCACGTGTAAGCGCTTACTAATTGGCTATGTCGGGTGGTGGTGGGCTAACGGCACATTTATATTTACGCGATCTAATGCAAAAAAACCTTTAATATGGATGAAAATTAAACTATGGTGATAAAAGCATGGCCACTTTCCAGGCACTTTGTTTTCATAAAATATCAATAGAGGAATACATTGAAAAGAAAGTAGGAGAGTGGGTTTTTTGTTGTTGCTATCTCAGGTAGGATAATCTCAAACAACAAAACAGGTGTGGATTCCACGATAAGATGTTCCAGTGAATAACCGTCAAGCTCATTGTATCATCTCAAACTATAAGTATCCAAACACTTTTTTCTGATATTTGTATTCTCATCGTTCAGAAATGTCTATTTGTATGTTGAGCATTAATGTGACGATGACGCTTTGAGTGGAAGAATTTACGCCGGTAAGGCGCCACACGCGCGCAACACACAAATGTGCGTGACGATAAATGCGCCGACACGGCAAACGTGCATAGAGCACGTTGTCTTGTGTTCAGAGAAATGTTTACTCCATTTCACACGAGACCCTGTTGACGCTCGAACGTTTCTCGAAACGTGGAGAGAGAGAGAGAAACAATGTTAAAGATCTAAATCTCATTCGTTTGGCGCGGTCCATATTTACTCTCTGAAATTCAAGAAGCCTCTCGGCTTAAATTAGCGTGGGTTGGTGCTCACCTCATTTGGCAACCCCGAGACAATTGGTGGAAATTCCACATTCCTCAGGTGGGTGCCAGTGTATCGCACAAACGGGTATCATCACCGTCATTCGCCACGATCAATCCACTGCGCGATGAAAAGCCTCCTAAAGCCGTTGCCAGCCTCACGACACGGGCAGCTCCCATGAGCACGGTTGGCGATGTACGGCGCGAAAGAAGTTCAACATACATGCACGCATGCAACCCATCTAATAGCGCCTTCACACGCGAACAGATTGCGTCGTTCCGTATCCCTACGAGGCGTCCTCTCGAACGCCCGCTCTCTCCCCTGTCTGTCTCTCTTTACATCCAAATTTAATGTGATGAAGACTTTTTGTTTTTATTCGCAACTGCGGTAGCCACGGCCACTGTTTAACCTATTCCACTGACCATATTTACACCACATCCAATAAAATGCACGTTGGATAACGAACGACTCCGAACGTTGTGCCAAGGCTTCTCTAATGTCATCGCTGTGTCAGTGCATCACTTTAGTAAAATACTGTATCTGTGCGCAATTGCCTCTGCCTTTCTCTCCGGTGCTCAGAAGGAATAACTTACCGAAACGTTAGCTCGTATATTTTCCAGATACAATATACGACGCGAATAATGATGATAATGATGATACCAGCGATGGTAACGGTGACGAACCACTGTGAAGCCAGTCCACATTCGTCCAATGCACACAACAGATCGTTACACATTACAGCACGGCGCAGTCCTTACTTTTCCGACGTTAGATGAGCTAAATATATGTTTCCCACGGTCGAAACGTTGTAATATCCACGGTAAAAGGTGCGTGGCACAGGGAGGTGGGTCCGCCTTTGATGTGCGGATCGCACAGGGCAGGGAGGAGCATTTGTGTCTCCACGCAGCTGCAGGCAGAGAGGTGGGAGGAGGAAGGGTGGGAGACGTGAAGATCAGGTTCCCTGCTCACTCGCTCACTCACACACAGGACTCTGTCACCCCCCTCACAAAGACACCAACAACAACAAAACATCCCCCGTGTAGCCTTAACAGACTGTTGGGGCAAGTGCTGTTAGCGAGCACCTATCCAGGCCGGCACGGCTCACGCGTGAGTGGGTGGCCAGCAACCACGCACGGACGCCTTTGTCTCCCCAGTGGCGGTGTCTACACACCGCACCAGGTACTCATTTGAGGCTGAGCCGACCTAGGGGTGGCGCCACTGGCGCTGGCCGCGGAGTGGGAATTGAACTCGGATCGCCGGGTTCGCAGCGCAGCGCGCTAACCCTAACGCGCTGCCGCTCCCCAACCCTCACAAAGACAAAGATCCCCTTCGTGTAGCCTCTAACAGACTGTTGGGGCAAGTGCTTTTAGCGAGTAGCACCCCTGAAGGCCGGCACGGTACACGAGGGGGTGGGTGGCCAGCACCACGCCTTGCACGCACACTCCCCGAGGCTCTCTCCACGCCACTTCTCGTGACTTTAATATTTCTCTTAGCCAGCCTCTTCCCACGGCTTCCACACAGCACGTACACACACACACTCCTCCTGCAGTCGACCAAAAACCCAACGAACGCCAGTGAAATATAACGCCTTTTGGCGTCCTCTGGTCTAACACCGTTTTGAGACGAGGCTCAAAAGAAAGCTGTCTCTGGTGTGGACCAATCAGTTTCAAAGACAATGCATATATTATCAGAGTATGTTTTTAGTTTGCATTCTGACCACAAGTATTGTGGTTAATGCAGATATGATTCCTTGTAAAAAGGTTTTAGTTTGGTGTTTTAAAATCTCAACACCTGTTTTGTTGCCAGAAAAAAAGGGGAAAACCATATTCTCACATAATAACCTTGTTGGCAGACCTTTGGGACAAAGCGCTGTTAGCGAGCACCTATTTGGTCTGGGCCAACACCACGCTCAGCCGCATTTGTCTTCCCAGCGCTGATGTTTATACACCGCGGCGTACTCACCTGATGAGGCTGAGTCGACCTAGGGGAAGTCTCGGGAAGAGTTTTAATTGCCACTCGCCACCGATGTCGGCAGTGGCCGGGGAGTGGGACTCCAACTCGGGTTTTGCGTGGCGCAGTGACCAGAGCGAGGCCACCACTCTCCGCTCACTCCTCACTCACTCGCGCACACGCACGTCGATCAAACAGCGCACTTCACGTCGACAGAGAGAACGCCAAACACTTGCAATTCGGGAGATAAAATAGAAATGTAAAGTTTACACAAAGAGACTTTTTGGTGGCAAGTGCTGTTAGCGATCACCTATGAAGGTCGGCACGGCACACGATGAGGTGGGTGGTCAGGACCACGCCCGGCCGCCTTTGTCTCCCTAGTGGCGATGTTTACACACAGCTCCTGGGTACTCATTTGAGGCTGAGTAGACTCTCGGGGAGGCCCAGGACCAGTTCAGATAATCGTCACCGGTGTTGGTCGTGAGGGTGAATCGAACTCGGGTCGCCGGGTTCGTAGCGCAGCGCGCTAACCACTACGATACCGCTTCCCACACGCACACTCACACAGACCCGCTCCCAATCATCATTCACGCACTCCTCGCTCCATCACCTTTCCTCCCTCTCGCACGCACTCATCTGCCTTCAGCAATGCACCCTCCCCTTTCAGCTTGCCCAGCCACTCCCATTGTAACACAACTCCTTGCTCTGCCCCATCCCACGCACACACGCACGCACACGCGCACACACACGCACACGCGCGCACACACACACACGCATACACACACGCACACACGCGCACACACGCACACACACACGCGCACACACGCACACACACACGCACACATACACACACACGCACCCCCTGACCACCCTCACTCTCCACAGAGCCACAGCGGCCAGCAGGAGCAGCATCAGCATCAGCAGCATCAGCAGCAGCAGCATCAGCAGCAGCAGCAGCATCAGCAGCAGCAGCATCAGCAGCAGCATCAGCAGCATCAGCAGCAGCATCAGCAGCAGCAGCATCAGCAGCAGCATCATCAGCAGCAGCATCAGCAGCAGCAGCAGGGCGTCTTTGTTCTATAAACAAAGGGAGACCCACACCTGTGCCGTTCATTGTTCTCCTATCTTCACTGTCCCCTGAGGACATAGCCGCCTGTTTTTTTGCACGATGTACATAAATAATGAATGACTTTGTACACACGTGTGCCTTACACGGACTAAGACTCATACGTCTCGCGTAAGCAAATGCACGTGTGGTATATTGCACGCGTGTGTGTGTACATCGCGCTCGTCAGTTCAATGTTGGTCGAAGCCTCCCCTCCCAGATTCTAAAGAATACAACATCCGAATACAGGTCGTTTTGGAAAAGTGTAGCGAAAAACAGTGACACGTGCAGGTATGCATGCCACCTATTCGTGTATATATAGTTTGAAAACATCGGTCTTTATTTACTGTGCAACGATTCTGTAATTTCATAGAGTTGCACAGCCATAATATGCGAGGTTGTTTCGGGTCATGTAATAAGGTTACATTTTCAAGTGGATGTTGTGACTCGCCGTTTGCGACCAGGTTAAGTCTCATTGGTAGTAAGAGTGACCTGGGGCATCCGTCTGCCAGCAGGGGGGGGTGATGGATGCTATGTATAATTCCAATTGAGTAATGTGTGCAGAATATTGGAATTTGCAAAAATATGGAGGTTGTACGGTCACAATGCAGCCATGATCTATGTTCGTACATATTAATGAGTAGTTTTACAAAAGGAGTTTATATTCATGTATTTTTAGGCCAATGGGAGACATTCTTTCACCACTGTACAGTGGACATTGCCCATCTTGAAATGAGGCAATTGATCGGGTCGTCTTAACCAGGGTTCCAAGCGACACATTGTATGCATTTATAATCTAACACCGATTATCGGGGTCTTCTCTACCGGAGTGCGGGGCACGGGGCAAATCAAGTTTTACATCTGACACCGTGAAGTCTAAGCCCCCCCCCCCAAAGCGCTGGGCCCGGGGCGGTCGCCCCGATATGCCGTACCCTAGGGACGGCACAACCGCTGATGTTCTTAGATACTCGCTGATGAAGTTATGAGCCACTGCTTTGGACATCGTACTGTATTTGCAATGGAGGTCTCCCCCCCCCCCCGCCCCACAAATCTGTCACCAACCCGCAATAGTGCTTATTATAATAAATGCGGATGAAATTTCAGGGAAATTTTTTTTTTATTGCAGCACGCGGTTTCCAGTGACAAAACAAATGTTTAATTTTGAAATGCCATATCCCTTCACAAACATTCGGCTTAAACGTATACAATTACATTTAGAAAGCTTACAAAAGCAAACGCATACATTAGAAGTTATGCTATTTGTCAAAAGAATGTCTTTTAATTTTTATGGGTTAAAAACGTACTGACAGAAACATGCATGCCATTTCAGTGTTTCATAGTTCATTTGTGGTGATAATTCATGACAAAATAAGCATTGCACCTGTGCATGATTGCCAAAACAGGCGTATTTAAAGACCCCTATATTATACCAGTCTCTCCACGTAATACTGTGGAGTGACATGTTGGAGACATTGTTTATTTACGTTGTTCATTAAATTTTCCACAACTACGCTAATTATTATCTTTAACTACACGATCAGTGATTATATGGCCGCCGCCGACGACGACGACGGTGATGATCGATGGGATAGAGCGGTGGCATCATCGGAGTGATGAGTGCGCTGTGCTGCGAACCCGGTAACCCGAGTTTCATTTTAAATCTCCAACTCTGGCTAACGACAGTGGCGAGTGATATCTAAGCCGGTCCTTGACCCCTACACTGACCAGCGTGTGGGTTAAGCATGGCCGAGAAACTGCCGCAATGGCATTAGGCGGCCTTCATCCAGCAGTGGTTTCACAAAAATGGCCTGCGAATCATTTCGCAAATTGCTGCCCAACATCGTTCGTTGAAGCGGCAGTACGTACAGTTAATTCCAAATTCAAGCCACGAAACGTCCCAGAGTGCTTGAAGCACCACATCGTAGGAGCGGCTCGAATTGCCTCGGAACTGCGGAGGTTTGAACCCCGACCCCAGACCCTGACGAGTCCGCGGATCCAGATGTACTTGTTGTGAGCTGCTTCAGCTGAGATGAGACCGACTGCGAGCCACGCTTTGGTCATCGTGAAAGGTCAACTGTTGGCGATGGGATGTGTAAAAAAAAAATTCGTGTTATATATTTGCATGTAGAGACGGATGTGGGAGGGATGGGTAATGTGTTGTGCTGAATTGTTAAAAAAAATAAAAGAGGTGGGTGAGAAATAAAGTGAAGGAAGATGAAGGGAGTCGTTATGAGACAACACTTCATGTAAATACTGTGGTGGAGGTGGTGGTGCAGAGGCTGCCTGCTGCTGGTGCGAGTGCTGCCGAGCTTGCGTAGCATCAAGCGTTGGTGGAGCGTTAGAGGACTTCCCCCGACCGAGGGCAAAATGTGAACACGTCACAAAAAGGTCATCGGAACCAATTTGTAACGTTAAAAAGACCCGGGTGTTTTTTTTGGTGAGTTGCATACAAATTACACCACTGTAGACAATGCATTTACACGTGTAGTTCTCCTCTCTTGAAGTATTTAGACATTCTTCTTCCCATGTGTCCTCGTTTTTGGTTGAACCTGAAAAGAGGTGGCACTCTAAAAGTGCTGACCTGTACATTATTATGTGGCAGAGGAGCATTATCTCTAGACATGGATTTGAAGCCTGTCAAGTGGGCAGAAATCCACTCATCGATGGGTACTGCCATCGACATAAAATGCCTCCCTTGTGCAACCCTTCACCACATGCCATCTGCAAACAACACAAATGTGAGTGGGTGTGCACAGCGTCCAATTGCGACCACATCCCAAGACGCTGGAAACAATGGGTGCATTTTATAGTGAAAGGCAAGGCAGTCGGGCATATGCATAAGCAAAATGTACACACTTTTATTTGCACTCAAAAGTACAAAGTGAATCATTTTGACCCCTGAATTAATCAAATTTGATGTGCTGAATAAAAGTGGGTGGCTTGCAAGAAGAAAATTAAACATCTTGACTTAAAGCTTTCGTGACTGCAATAATTAATTTTCTTTGGGTCTTTCTGTAAAGTCAAGTAAAAAGGTTCAAAGAAAATAACAACAAAAATTACGAAAAAATACGTTTCGATCGCAACACAAGCGTTCGTCATCAGGAAAGCTTGTGTTACGATCGAAACGTCATAGTTTTTTTTCTTTGAACCTATCTACGTGACTTTACCGAGAGACCCAAGAAAATTAAACATGTCGAAAGGAAACCACCTACTTTTATTAAGCATATCAAATTTGATGTATTCTGGGGTCAAAACAATGTATTTTGTACTTTTGAGTGCAATTAAAATTGTGCGCATTGATAAACTTGTTTTTGACATTTTTTTTACGTTACTCTTGTAAAACATTATTTGTTTATGTACATATTCATTCTAAGATCTCAATACAGAAAATGACAATAGTGCATTATTGTCCGGATAATTCTGTTTGAAATAGTGCAACAAAAGATTTAGTAAAAAAACACGAAGAGGCCCAGCATCGGTGGGATCTTCGATTGCCACGAGAGGCGAGCCCGTGTACAAAACAATCAGCTCGTTAGGCTTCGTAGATCCGAAGATATTAAGCGTCAAAGCTTTAAAAGGCTATAAACAGGGCAAGTTAAATAAAAGTGAGTAAAAAAAGTTGAGGCTGAACTTGGAAGGAGCAAGGACAGGGGGGAGGGGGGTGTCCAACGATGGAGTAAGCTGATGAGAATGAGCCGAGACGATTGCTCCGTGACTTCAACGCTGTTCCACATCCCCGGAGTGCACACTGCATTAACACCCCTGCTCAAGAAGTGCAACGGCCTTATGACGCACGAACACCATGTACACGTCCAAGACCAGACAAAGCAAGAAAAGGGAATGAACTTTTCCACGAACGTTGAGTCAGTTTTTTCCCCGACGAAAAGACTTTCTACAGACGAGGACGTTTCGCGACACGTTTAGCCAACACCCATGGGCTTGATCCTGCAGGACAGTCCCAAGGCTTCGATTCTGCGGCGACTCCTGCCTCCAACGCAAATCAGTCCCCTCCATCCCAGCTTAATTAGACGCTCCAAGCCTGGGGTGTCATTCAGACTGTCTTCTCGACAGACCTGTTCTCCACCTGAGGACGGCTGCTTGCGTTGTGGCCGAAAGGTCGTGAGAATGATTTTATTGTTTTATTTTATTATTTCTATTCTACGTGACTTTACCGAAAGAACCAAGATGTTTACATGTCCAACCATTTCTCATATCCCGCCTATAGCGCGGCCCTCTGCGAGTTTGATGTGCGATTGTGCGCCACCCGGGTTTACAAAGCATGCCACCAACACACCACAGCATAGACAGTAAAGATAAACTGCAATTTATTCAAGATTAATGCAAGCAAAAACTATAAAACACTGGGTATTTTTGTTTTCATATTTACATTGATATTGATCGTGTTTTTTATGTTGTGTAAATGGCAGTGGGAGGGTATTAGGACCTTAAAAACTTTACGTGTAAAGCTTAAAGTTGTCCTACGATAGAAAAAAACTGACGAAAATAAGACCGACTTAATATTATAGGATTTTGACTAGTGACGAGAGATTTTGGACTTGGACGAGGGTGCGTGCTGAATAGCCGGATTTGGAGTAAGGGTGTTTCAATCTCGTACGAGAACTATCGTAAGTTTCGGGTGGACACGAGACAAGAATGAACTTGATATTAAGATTGCATAACTGCACAATAGAATCTTGATTTGAAGCTTTCGTGACTGTAGGAATCCATACTCTTTGGTTCTTTCGGTAAAGTCACGAAGATAGAAAAAATAATAGAACACGACGTTTCGATCGTAACGCAAGCAACCGTCATCAGGCGATCGAAACGTCGTGATCTATTATTGTTTCTACCTTCGTGACTTTACCGAAAGAACCAGAGAGTATACACAACAGAAGATTGGGCCCCGAACAAGTGTGAGATTCAGTCTTACATTTTGGTTCCTGTGTGCGTGAGTGTTGAGATGTCATACTTGGGATTAGAGGACATTTGACTTCCCTGTATTTTCAAGCAAGCATTGGGGCACGCGTCTTATAATCTTGTAGGCGCGCGCGCTCGCGTTTAACCAGATTTACATAACTTTATTGACACTAAAAATGAGTTTTAGATGCACTGTGAAGTCCCTTTCCAAAAAACTGTTTTGTCATCAACTCAAATATTTGCACATATCATTCGTGAACGGTTCGTACATGTTACTTTCATGAATGGTATGCAGTGTGCAATAAGTTAATACAGCTACATCTAACATAGCACTAATGTCTTGAAACTCATCCCCATGAATGATCCTGAGTCAGTGGTTGCAATTCCACATTCCGATGGTGGAGACCGGCGAGTTCATTAAACACAAATGACCAAAAAGGTGGTGCACATTTTAAAGATCCGGCGTGGTGGCGATGATCTGGGTCAATGCTGGCAATAACCAAACAAGTAGTTTACTGTTCTAAATATTTACAGGTTATGAGCAAAGGGAGGAGTAATTTTCTTAAAATGTCAATGTCCCAATTGTGCTGCAATTCATGCGACGAAGCAAATAAACGATCCTTAAAGAACCCCCGTAGTCAGCAAAACCCACAATAGTGTTGGAAAACATCTGAGGTACACGATTTCAGACAAGCAGACCGCAGACCAAGGTAGCGTCATTCTAATACAACTCCTTGGTCAAAATCAAACGTCACTCGCCACTTGTTGGCGCGCAGCATTAATTCTTGCGACATAGGAGAAAAGACTGGCCTCTTGTGTTGGGAGAATAGTGTCCTGTGTTGTACTATGCCAATGAGCAAAAGGGCGTGTGTGGAGGTGAGCGCGCAGAGCAGATTCGCCAAGTGCTCAGACCCCCCCCCCCCCCCCCCTCTCAGCAGCATTGGCTTGTGCCGGTGAGCGTACAGGCAAAGCCGTCTGATCAGACAAGCAGGCCGCAGGTAGATATTTGTGAAGCTGCACGTCATATTTATAAAAGTGAAAACGTATATGATGGCTTGCTGGCTCTTTAAAGTTTTGCAACTGGTATATGGACCAGGGAGATGGTTAGTGGCTGCGCCGTGTCCTGAAGGGTAACTGGAAAACCCGTATCCCACTTTCAACGTTTCGCCGTCATAAAGCACGGCTTAACGGTGGCAAGGTGTGTTTTTCTCAGGCAGCAACTCGTAGCAGGCTATTTATTGGCAGAACGGGTGAGATTGGTTAACCATATTGGCAGATTGTGGAAAATAAATATACAAACGAGGGGTTAACGTGAAATAAACTTTAGGATCGCAGGACTGATATCCATCAGGATTTTTTTTCAAGCAGTCAATTGGACAAGTTTTGACTTCGTGTGTCTCATCAGCATGGAATGGCCTCTTCAATTCTGATAAAATTGCTCTTGTAAAAGGTAAAGGACAACTCAGCAACATTGGGGTATTCAGGGCAGTATAGCAAAACTGTACATTATTACATGCTAAGGTGGGTTGTATTTCAGTAACAAGTTAGCATAAAATGTATACACCCATCACAACAAAATAACATCAGATCCATCATCCAAACATATTTCTGGATTAATCTGTTTCTGCAGCAGCTGCATCAATATCAACTGTGTGTCATCAGCAAATACAACTCGACATCTGTAGTACTATTCTTTTGCGAACAAGAGCTGCTGGGGAAACAGTGGCCCAAGAGGCCTTTGGAAGATGGTCATGAATTTTACTTTTTACAGTTTGGGCAGCTGGATATCAGGTAACAGGGTTGCTTGCTGAGAAATATAAGTCTTGGGTACGATGCAGCTTTATAACCGAATATCTGCCTGTTAAGATAAATGGGTCACTGGATGTTTTGGTGATTGAAAAGCTGTTAAACTGGATAGTTGGATGTTTGAGCGACAGGATGAGGCATTCGAGTAAGAGGAAAGCTGCGCGATTGATACAACTGATTGGCTAAATTGGTGGCTGCAGTTTTGAATAAATGTAGACATAATTGGGTCGTGGTGTAGCTGGGCTTTTGATAAAACGAGGCAGAGCTGGGCAACAAACATTTGTTTGTTTGGGGTAACTAGACAGTTGGGCAGCAAGAGGCATAGCTGAATATTTTATTATAAGTAGGTGCCCATGCGGAAGGGCAACCCCTCCTGAGCAGTTAAATAACAAAAAAACCACTTCCTCTGAAACAAGGGCCATGCTTCCTGTTGTCCAAATGTACAGATGAGCGAGGCGGGGGTGTGGCACAGTACAAGCACGACAGTGTTCATCGCCGTCTCGATAACAGGGATCATTCAGAAAAGGGAAGTGGTTGAAAGAGCATTACGTGTGTGTGGTGAGTGAAAGCAAATTGTCAACAACGGAACACAAGTTGGGGAAAGGGAAGGTAAAGAGAAACAATGCAGGGTAGAAGTGGGTAAAATTAACAAAGGAAAAACTAGTTCAGGCAAAATAGGGTAAATCCTATGTCTTCGGCGGGGAGGGGTGGTCAATGAAGGGCTACTGATGTTTGGGACAGCATGTGCAGTGGAAGATGCCCGCTGCTCAGTGGATTCGCGTGAGCTCCTCCACAGTCTTGATCAGGTCGTCCACCGTCGCTTCCCTCTTCATGCCGCTCCCGTCGTCAATCTGACAACGCACGGAAAATGAAAATAGCTCGCCAACTCGCTCTCTCACACTCCCCCCCCCCCCCCCCACCAACTACTAAGATTCTCGCATCTGAAACACAAACGCCGATACATCGCGCACACCACTCGCGGTTCCTTACGCCAACTCGCTCACTAACCTAAAACTTTTCTCTCACTCGTGCTTACGAATTAAAATATCATCATCGGTGGTCGCGGTATTTCTGGCTCTGGCCCAACACAGGCTCGAAATACATCTCCAGTGCCACCGGCCCTCTCCTCTCACCTGCAGGCCGGCCACCACTTCTTGCATCTTGGGGCGGCTAAGGTCCAGGAAACTCTCGATGAGGTCCCCATCCACGAAACCCGTCGCTGCTTCTGTCTTTCGCTCGTTGTGGAATGATCTCCAGGTGCAGGGCTGGCATTAAGGACGTGAACAAATCCGAGGCAGCTGGCGGTCAGGCGTCTTCCTGAGCCTCGGTATGTTAGACTTCGCAGTGGCAATGACGCAACTCCCCTCCCTTCTCTTGGTGGATACCGCATTGCATCCTATGTTGTTAATTGTCCATTATTAAGTTGATGATAACCATCACAGTTTCAAAATTAGTTGGTTGGCTTTTTTTGCCTAAGAATGTCATAATATAAAAAAATGTCTTGCAATGCATGCTGCAAATGTCCTTATATTTCCAGTTCTTCTCTATTATATGCCCGACTTCTCATGGAGTTCTCCAGTATCTGTCAGCCGGCTTCTTTAAACACTTGTGGCAATAATGCATGTCCACTACCTGACCAGGTCAATGTAATATTGAAACAAGGAAAAAAAAGATAAAAACTGAAAATCATGTTATGCATGAAAAATTTAAAGCTCTCCAACATACATTTGTCCTGAGAATGATTTAATTAGTGGTATGAAAACCAATGGAAATGGATAGTGGTCAGGGCAAAATGTACTTGCATATTTGTAAAGTCCATTTGGCTCTGGTTTGCATCTACACGTTCTGGGCAACCCTTTGATCAACTTAGTTATCAATCGGGTAAGTCTACATTAGCAACAGAAAGTTATACCAAAGTAAAATTTATATTGGATCATCGTTACGAGAGTTATCTTGTGACCCCTCGCTACAGACAGCCAGACAGAGAGAGGTAATGCATTCAACCTTTTTTGGAAAGTGATAAAAAAAACTTCCAAGTGGTATAGTAAAGTGCACAGCGGCTGCACATACGTCAACCTCTCAAGGATATAAGGAGTGCTCGATTTTGCCCACGCTCTTGATGACCTTGGTGAGGCGGCCCTGCATGTCCTGCAGCAACGTGAACAGGCCCTCCGACAGTGACGTCACCAGCCCTGTGCAAACAAGCGCAGGTTGGCAAACATTTCCACAACTTGCTACACACACAGCATTTAAACAAACAACCACGCAGGCAGACATGCACACACACACACACAAGCGTGCCTGTTCGCTCACTTGGGTGTTCCACATGACACTGCACTTTAAATTTAGAGTATGCCCAGACGTTTCTTATGGCAGAGGTTTTGAGCAGAGTTAGGAAATTCGTTTAAGGGCAACACCAATATACTGGAAAGTGCTTGGAAAAATGTAGGGATCAATACACATGAAAATTAGCAGAACTGCAAAATGCAGGGTTCTTTGGTAGGTCGGAGCAATGTAAACTTCCACCTTCGACTCCCGCTGATCGGGTAGCAAACAGGACAACAGTCATCAATGCTGTATGTGGTTATAGAACACCTACACCAAGTAACTGTTTTTAAAATGTAAGATTTACTGGTCAACTGCTTTTTGAAAGAGAAATATAAAGAGAAAAAAGTTAAACTTTTCAGAAAAAATACCCTCGTTTGAATAACAATGACTTATTCACAGCTGATTCTGGTGTCACGTGACAGTTTAAATGATGGTGCAGCAGTTCGCACAACGCGCTCTGAACCCGGTGATCCAGCTCCCTCCGTTCACCAACCTGCACTGACCGGCGTAGTGAAGTATGGCCAAACAACCACCAAGGCCAACATGGCGTCGGTTGGCCTTCATCTAGTAGTGCACTGACAAAGGGGCATTTGTGTTATGTTTTATGTAAAAAAAAAAAGACTCAGGATCAGTCCAAAAAAGCCGCAGACCGTTGACGCTTAATTTAGTAAAGGTCACTTACATTACAAAGTTATCACACACTACCCTAGACTGTGATGGGAGGACGGGCGAGCGAGCGAGGGAAGGAAGAGGCGGAGGGGGCACCTCACCAATCATGCCGTTGACGGTGCCGAAGAGCACAGAGCCCTGCGTTGGCGTGGAGCTCTCGCCGAGGTTCTGCATGACGAGCGAGCCGTGGCAAAACACGTTGACGAACTCGCCCAGGTGCAGCTGCCCCACCTCCTGCAGGTGCTGCCTCTCCTCGTCGGACGTGGCCGCACTGAACGCACGCACGCGCACAGGAGACAACGCACAGGTATATAGAGGCACAAACAAATCCGCAGGCGTACGCAAGGCACACGTGCGCATAGGTAAACGCACGCACGCGACACATACACGCACACGCGCACACTGAGATATGAATGTGAATGAATGGAAGCCAGCATTTGAATTCTGGTAAACACATTCATGTGATTACATGTAGTAACATCACAGTTAGTTTACAGCTCTGTCTTAGAGTCCATTGGGTAGTGAATTGTGAAGCGTGATCAAACACAACCCCCATTACTGACACAGCGTGTAGAGGCCTTCATTAAGCAGTGTATTGACAAGCAGCTCTAACTTACACATCAAAAAAAGGATTACAAATCGGAACTTTGATGCTACGTAACACCAAATATTTCCAAGTCGACCATGACAGCCGGTGGTTACATTGCACACTTATTTAGTTCAATGCCCACACAAAACATTGTGCAGTTTCACTGATTATTGGATGTGAAATTCTGGATTGGAAACTCTGATGAAAATATAAAAATTTTGCTCAACACTGTTAAATCATGAATTTCATTAGGTTCTCCCAAAAATAATGACATCAAAAATCAGAGGGTTGGTAGAGGGCATACCTGTCCTTCTGGCAAACGAACAGGTTGTAGGAATTCTCTGCGCCCAGGAAATTGTCATCATCAAGCACCTCTATCGCACTCATCCAGTTGGGGTTGAAGTCGCGGGCAATCTGTGAAAAAGCAAAAGACAACATTTTCCCCCACAGTTTGACACGTTTTTGTAAACGACATTCTATGCACTGCACCTCTCCGATCAGCACTCATTCACTTGTCCATTCGTGTCAAAAAACTAAAGTATCAAGGGGGTCAATCCCCTGCCTGCTTATATTAAACAATGGTTTGACTCGGGCTACTAAAGTTTAGAAAGTTTCCTGTGAAAATACTGCTAAACAAAATACGTATTTAACTTTGGTATGTGTTCCAATCCGTATATTTCTGTTTCACAGTGTGATTCCTAGAATGACATGATCTATTTAAAATAAAAAAAAACCCCACACATTCGTCCTTAACACTGCATTAAATGGAAAAATATTTCTGGCAACTTCTCGGGCAATGTCCCTTCTTCACAGCACATAACGAGAATTCAAGTAATCAGTGTACTCAAATAATAATTACACTGGTCTACAGCCAAAATGATTCTGAAATAAATGTAGTCCAACTTTACTAATTCTGGGTCACTGAGAATGAAAATGATGCTTACAATTGTTAATTGGCTCTAGTCTTCAAGATATTCTACTGGGTCAGTAGATACGACCCTTGACTTGGGAATGGCGGAGGGTAAGCGAGTTATAAAGGGAAGGGATCTCAATTTAAACCAGAAATCACTCAAATACATCTTTCACTGGATCTATAAAAAAATCTATGACTGGGTTTTTTTTAGCAAAATAATGAATGATGCAATCTGAACCTGGTATTGCATCATACATTATATTAATTGCATCATGTTATTCCCAGAAGTCATGGATGATGCAATCATAATGAGGCTTACATCCCTCTGCTGAACAAATTGCACAATATCAGCTCGAGAAATCATTCAGTGTCGTGCTCACTTATTTGTCAGTGTTTGATTTTGCAAAGGGACATTTCTGTTTAGCCAAAGTGAGCAGAGATGCCTCGTATTTGTGTGAACAAAGCAGATAACTTCTGCTATGTTTGTGAAGTGACTTTTGCATCACAAAGGCGCAGTATAACCACTATGGTTAAGAAAGCCTATCACAATTATTTTTGCTGCAAAATTAGAGATCAGGACAAGATGTGGGCCCCACACATATGCTGCAACACTTGTGCAACAAATCTTCGCCACTGGTTGAACAGGAAAAGGAAATCTATGCCTTTTGCAGTGCCAATGATTTGGAGAGAGCCAACAGATCATATCAGCAATTGTTACTTCTGTGAAGCTAAGATAAAGGAAGGTGTCTTTGTTGGTCCTCAGATTCATGAACGTTTTCGGGGTGATGCATTTGACAGTTCACTTTGTGGCAAATAAAAGACGGCATGGAAAGCCTTCCAAGTTAGTGGCAACACATTTTCTCAGAAACAACAAGGCAGACAACTACAGGGAGTTGGCGGTGGTGGAAAACCTCAAGGCATACAAAAGCCTTGGTTGCAATGTCACTAAACATACATTTTTTGCACTCTCGAGATTTTTTTCCCACCGAACTGAGGAGCAGTGAGCGACGAGAATGGCAAGTGATTTCACCAGAACATTGCAACAATGGGGAAACGCAATAAGGGCAAATGGAGCCCATCAATGCTTGCAGACTATTGCTGGACAGTGACGAGAGATGCTCCATTAAATGAATACAAGAGACAAGCCAAGAAGCGCCGAGTCGACACTGAATAAGGACTAAACTATGTACTTATATATACATAATAGTTTTTTGCCTTTTGTTTCATAATCAATTGTATATATATATATATATAGCCCTTTTGCTGATTTTTCAAGTGTTACATGAACAGGACAAGTGACATGTTATCATGTAAAGCAACCATCAACAAATGAAAAGACCTAGGTTTACAATGTACGAGTAAAACTCTAAATAGACGTAAAATGTAAAAAGTTAAACATCTTGAGAACAGTAGCCAATCAGTTGTTTTAAGTGTCATATGTGAATTCAGCAAAACAAAATCCATAATAAACAGCACATTTCATCTCTGAAGCAGACGACGTCTAAGAAATTGTAGACCAGTGGTTATCAAAGTGATTCACGAATCGTGTTATGGATGCGTGTGGAGGAGGGGAACCGGTAGGATGACGCACTTCCTCGAAGCTACCCTCCATGGGCTTGTAGGCAAGCAGCAGCATGGAGCGCATGAGGTCGCCCACGAGGATGAAGTCGCCCTTGGTCTTGAGGTAAAGGGCCATGATGTTGTTGTAGTGGTTGCATTCGGTGCGCAGCTCCTTCTCCGCCGTCCACTCGTAAAGGCGCACCTGGGCAAGTGGCACACGAGAGCAAGGGCATGTCCATCGCGCACCAACGTGAATAATCGGAATCTTTATTTAGACTGGAGGAGGAGGAATCCGATTAAATATATGAAGCTCTTTTTCACAGATGTCCATTTGGGTGGATGTCAGCAAGTTCCAACGGCAAACAATAAAAAAACGAAAGGAGTGCAAAATAAAGAAAAAGGTAAGCAAGTCACTAAATACAAATACGTAATAAGTCATTTCATTGCATAAGTTCAATTTATTAAGCTTGGGCAAGGCCAGAAAAACAATAAAACAGTCCCAGACCACACCAAGATAAGACGCAAGTCCCTTAATAAAATGACACATTAAGAGTGAATAAACGCGAGATGCAATCAAGCGCATGGGAAGCACGCACGCTCGAACACGCACACACGGGCACAGCGGCGAACGTGAGCATCGCGACGAAGGGGCAAACCTGACCCCATAGCTAGACACGTGTATCCATAACTACACACGTGTCAACCCCAACAACACAGGTTTAACAATCCCAACGAGTGCAACCATCACAACGCGTGTATAAACCTAACCCATATGTAGGCAAAAAACAAAGTAATCTGAAGAACAGTTTAATATAAACATGCTTCATGGCTACGATTCATAGAATAAGAGCTATGTCATTGAAATCATCGTCAATACTCTTTGGATAATGGCTATGCACGGATGTGGCCTCACCGTGCTGTTGATGCTGGCCAAGAGTTTGCCGTTGAACTCAACCATTGAGTACACTGCACCCTTCACCTCCTTCTCTGCCACCGTCTGCAGTTTCCCTGCACAGCGACACAAAAGCAACGCATCAACATGCAGCGGGCACTCGTGGCGTGCTCAAGCATACGGTGGTGCCCCCCATAAACGCACCACAAGAAAAAGCACCGCACGCGACACAGGAAAAACACATGCCACACAACATGAGAAGAAAACGGCACGCAACATATTGACACAACACGGAAAATCTAATTGCACCTCGCAACATGTGAACACGTACGGCACATGAACACGCACGATTCGACCATTCAAATCGCATACCACACAAAATGGAAATAAACACGATACGTATTTGAAACATACAACAGGCGGATGTGCGTCACGCACGCCAGCATTGTACAACGCATGGTCACAAGGCAACACGTACTTTTGAAAATTCGTTTAACTTTTGCAGTAATTTCTGACTGGACAAATGCTATAAATGCACTTCAGAACTGGATTCATTTGGACGTGGTGGGATCCGATCGCTGCCCCTATGTGAGTAGGGCAGTCACCCCACCCACCGCATCCCTTTCTCCTGCCCCATGAGCACCTGGCATCAGGCTTGTTGCCCGCGGAATATCTGTACCTCCCCACCCCCCTTGCCACTCGTGCTCTGTTCTGGGATCTCATTTAAAAAAGAAAAAATTTCAACGGTGCCGGCTCAAAGCTTGCTCAAGACCATTGCGGACAACTCAAGATCATTTTGAGCATCTGGAAACATTTTCAAGGTGAAAACACTGAACATCTTCACACTTGTGTACAGCTGACAACGGGTGGCCGGGAGCGCTCGCTCGCACGACCGCTCGCACGACCGCTCGCTCGCACGCTCACCGTCAGTGTAGTGGAATATGGCGATGCGGCCCTGCTTGGGTTCCGCCTCTTCGGGGTACACCATGGCCGTGCCCACCACGAAGTACGTCGTGGGGTCCTTCCCCAGACGGCACGACACGATGCTCAGAGCGTACTCGCTCGGGAGGAACTGGTGCGCATGCAGCACTGCACAAGCGCCAAGGGCAAATGCATTACAGGTGGGTAGTATCAACACTCAAGCAAGGTCAACATCAACATATAGCAGGGTGTCATTTTGAGGGCATTTACCTATTGTTTTGAAAACATATATTTACGAAGTTAGTCAATGGTCTAATGCATTCACAAAATTGAATGCACCACCACCATCCTAGCATGGATGTAAAAGTGAGTCCGAGTACATCCGACAGCATGACATTTTATGACCATTTCTCAAAATGTTGATTTCTATCTGACTTATGGTTCTAATTTGTTACTGTACCCAAGTAAACAAAAAAAACTCTACGATTATACTCACTCATTTATACATTCATGACTTAACCAATTAGATGTTTAAAAAAAAAGCAGCCAAGTGGAAAATTAATCCCATTAAGATTAATCCCAACTTAATTTGGCAAATAGGAAGAGCTATTTTTCTCAGAGGGGTTTCAAATAATAAGGATACGCTCATGGCGCCCCAATGCAAACAACAAGAGGGGTTTCAACGTATAGTGGGGGCAGAAAAAGGAGATGAGAGGATGGACCGAGAGGTAAACTTCAGGGTACCTTCAAAGGTGTGTTGGTCGATGACGAGCAGGCTGTGCACCTCCGTCTCTTCGCCGTACGAACTCTCGTGCTGCGCACTGTTGCTTGAGAACAGCTTGCTGTTGCTTACGCTGTTGGACAACGCCTGGGGAAGATCGTACACATTACCGTTAGAATCACCGTTGATGTATTCTAACTTGTTTTACATACTTAAAACACGGTCTCTCTGTTGACAGACAAAGTCAGGACTGAAAGAAAAAGAATTGAAATTGTAAGACAAAAAGGAACAGGTAATGGAACAAAATCTAAAAATAAAATCGCAATGAAAAGCTAAACTAAATCTTAGACATTTCAATAGTTTTCTTTGTTCTAGAATGTTTCCAAGGAACCATAGTCTGCAATGTTGAATCCGGGCAGGGAGAAAGAAGCATTTATGTATTTATATGCATGTTGAACTTCTTTCGCACCATACGTAGCTAACCAGAGATGCAATACCATCAGCAATTGGCCTTGATGACCTCTTCATCTTGTATGCATGCCCAGCTTGTAGCGGCGAGTTCCGGACATTGGGGAAGGGAGCTAGGAGAGGCCCTCACCTGCGTGCTGGCACTCGGTCGCACGAGGCTGGTGCCCCCATTTTGGTCGAGTAACTCCACGCGGCTGCTGAGAATGCCAAAGCATTGCGATGACTCCTGATAGCAAATGCGCCTGTGTTCGAACAGAAGACAAGGTGCACAGTTGTCAGTTTCGACAGAGACCCATCGGTGCAAACACAATGTATGCGTGCGCGCCATCCCATTGACGGAGGTGTGTTTGTAGACTCAGTGAGCTTTCAAGTTGCAAGAGTTAATAGCCTGTGGTTACGGACTCACTTGGGAGATTCGTTGAGTGGCACTGTTCGGATGTGCAGTTTCTGAATCTCATCGATGGTGCCAATGGTAAGAGTGCTGTTGTTCGCCAGCGCCAAGCTGTCCGTGAAACACAACCGCATATCACAAGTGTCAAACACGCACGCACAACAAAATATGTCCGAGGAAGAAATATCCCTCTCCCCTCCCCGTATGAAGATGGCATTTGTATCAAGTCCAACTGTTCGTTTCCAAGCTATACAGGGTTTGTTTTTAAGTGTGCGCCCTTAAATCTGGAGCAGGTGGACAAATCATTCCAGGTGAAAAATATCAGCACAGCTAAGGATCTTTGTCTGATGTGCAATTCCAAGAAAGTGACCAGAAAATAATATGTAATAATTGCTTAATACCTTATGAAACGTAAGCAATCGACCTAACAAAATTAATTTCCCAAATTAATGAATTGTTTTTCCAACAGCTCTGTTTCTTCACCTGAGGACGGCTGCTTGTGTTGTGGCCGAAACGTCGTGAGAATTTTTATTTTATTATGTTTTTTTATTTTTTTATTTCCCTTCTACGTGACTTTATTGAAAGATCCAAGAAGATGACCAGTATAACGTGTTAAAAACAAAACTGAACACATTTTGTCACAGGTAAAGTAGTTACCAGAGAGGTAGGGTCTTTACCTTTCTGGCCTCTCTCTGCACTGTGTTAAAGGGCCATTGCTCAAAACATCAACTATTATACACTTATTATTTGAAGGCAGTGTTATTGATGAATGAGTTGAGTTTATTTTTTGTGCTTGTACACCCCTGCCAAGGCAGCATCACTAAACAATTCTAACTTGCTCGGTGGTTCGTGATTAGTAAATAAATCAAACGGAAAACTCCCGCTGATAAGAATGTACCCTGTCAGGGTAGCCTTGTGAGTTGAGGGGGCACATGTAGTTGACCTCCTTAAGGTTCACGTTGGAGAAGACCAGCTTGTGGTTGCTACTGTAGATGACGGTGGGGCGGTCCGAGCAGGCAAACACGTTGGTTGTGGAAAGAGACTTAAACGTGCGCAGCACCGTCGGCTGTGTGCCCAGTGTCACCTTCTTCTTGTCGCTCAGGTAGCCTGGATGACACGGGGGAATGGAAGGCAGGGGTCAAAGGTCAAGTAGGAACAAGTCAGCAGGAATAAAGGCAAGGGTGCTGATTAGAAACGGTTTAGGAAGAAGAGAGATGAGAGAGTGGAAGGGCAAGATGGGAATTATAAGGATACGGCGCTTAACTGCACCTCCAATTAGACGTGGTTGGCTACGTACTGTGCAAAAGAAGTTCAACATACATATGCGCCACAGTGGTTTGCTGTGAACCTGGCGACCTGGTCCATAAATAGCAAAGGGTGGCAAGAAGGGCAAAGACGTTTGGAGAGTGCTAACAAATGAGTAGGTAGGGAAGGGGGGGCAAAGGAATAGAAGAGCATCATAAGAATGCCAATGAATAGAGGACATCAAGGGGGAGGAAAGATAGCGAGTTAAAGGCCCCCTTTAATCTAACCGATCCAGAGCCGTCGACCTTCACTCACCGCTGTCCACACTGAGATTGAAGTAGAAGAGGGCTCCGTCTCCAAGTGCACACAACAGGTAATGGGCTCCCTCGAACGTTGTCATCAGGATCGAGCGAGGGATTATCTCTGATGGGACGGCACAACACAGTGAATTGAACGGCAAAGAAAACCTCACACAAATCAAGTCACCCACAGCACGCCGACGCAACTCATGACACAAGGATGAAACCGCCTGCTTTGGCAGTGAATTAATCACGACGGGAAAACCCACATAGCAAGTGCGCATCGTTTAGAAAACACATTGCTTATCTTGGGGCCAGAGCATCACTATATTCTGTTGACCTTAAGAGGCAGCAGCGTAAAAGCAATGTAAACCACAGGGGACTACAGCCAATTATATAACAAAACTGTGGCACAGTTTAAAGAATGATAATGGCATGTTTATAATTATCAACAATTGTGCAACACAGTAATTCAAGGTAGATGGTCGAGTAAACAAAACATGGCACAGTCCAGACAACTGTCCATGTTCAAAATCAGAATATTTACGGACACTGGAGGAATCTGATGAGCTGTAAAACTCCTGGTCACAGATGTCCAGCAGGGGGGGGTCAGAACATTAACACATTCCTGCAGAGGGAGCTGGTAGGAACGTTGGGTTGCTCGGTCAAAGGCCAGGGTCAACGGCGGTGTGGTGTTTTCCGCAAATATGCCTGACTGTGAGGGCGGGCACAAGCTGGCGTGAGTAGGTTAAACGTTGAGTTTTATAAGGGCACCACGGGGTGACCAGCCCCTCCCCATCCAGCCCCACCCCTCCCACCCTCCACCCAGCCCCACCCTCCCAACCCAGCCCCTCCCTCTCCATCCAGCCCCTCCCTGCACGACGGACACAATAATCCCCTGTGGGCTGGCGTAACCAGGAGGCTCCTACCAGTATAACAACAGTCTACAGAGGTCACTTTAAACAGTAAAGGTGCAGCTCTGTAATTTCTTCTTTACACCACTGCTGGTGGAAGTGCCTCCACTAGAGGCAGCCCTAAAGAACCCCCTCTAGAAGATATATGGCCTACTGTTCCAACGCTGGCCTGACGCCTTGGAAGAGGTACCTGCACTTTAACCCACACACGATCTGTAATTGGTGGTGGTATGCTTATCTATACTGCTGGGTGGACAGAGGTAGGAGGGATTTATGAAACTTGCCCGTTGTTTCAACTGCAGCACCGAAAGAGTTCAAAGTGGCGACCTCTGTATTGCAAGTGCACCGACAGCATGGGAGCATCCTGAAAATCAAGTCACTGTATTGCCGTACAAAGCTGCGGGTTGCATGTCCGACATCCACGCCTTTCAGGGATAGTCTGGTGTACACTCAAGAATATGTCCAACAACGAACGAGGGGGCCTAACTGTGCCCCACCTCCGCCCAGCATCTCCTTGTGCAGTGTGTCGAACGAGGGCAGACGCAGGATGCGCGCAGAGATATCCGTCCACAGGCCCACGGCACACAGGGTCGAGTTGCCGGCCCCATCGCCCAGCGGCGAGATGTCGAGACATGCCACCTCATGCTCCATCTCGGTGGAACTGTAGCGAGGGAAGAAAATACTCCATTAAATTTTGAAACAATCTATCAAACCTCTCCATTACTTCGAAGGAAGTTACCTCAAGCTCGCAAGTGTGTCGACTTTTTGTTATCCTCATACATAAAGAACGTTGTCTCAAAGTTAATCCACTTGGAAAAAGGGTCTACATGCTCATGGTGTGATCTCATATCGATGCCTGCATCATCAAAGCACCATCAAGGCACAGCTGTGCTTAGCTTCCAAGAAATAATGAGATCGGGCACATTGTGGGTGATTTGGTCAAAGGCTAAGTGGCTAAATAGAAGCACGACGCAAAGGTGCCAACGTCTTCACATTGTGAAATCCTTCACGTGGGCTTTAATTATCTGACATTAGCATTAGCAGTTAGCATCCGGAGCGTCCTGTGCGGGGAGTCGGCAACAAAAATAACAAAGAGAGCCATTTTTTTTTTCGAATTCGGTAAAAAAAAAACTCAACATTTCAAGAGCCGCAATGCACGTGAATATGGGACGGTGGTACTGAATAAACGACGTCACCAAGGAGTCTTTACAGAGCCGCATGCGGCTCCGGAGCCGCAGGTTTTCCAGCGCCTGGTCCAGCGGGGCCGGTCAGGGGCCAGGGTGAATAGCGAAGTGAGAAAAGGGGAGCAAGGCCACTGCCGTTCAAGGTTTGTGATCACCTGACTTGCTTGAGTTGCCCTGCCGAGATGTCCAGGTAAAAGAGCATTCGGCCCACGGCGCACACCACCTGCGCCGAGTTGCAGGAGGCCACACTGATGTTCTTGCCACTGGGCTCCTTCCACTCGCTCACCAGCGCCTTTGACTTGTGGTCCACCAGTCTCACGGATCCACAGGTTATCTAGCACAGTAGGGGGGGGGGGGAGAGCAAGCATGCACATGTCATCAGTCATGATCTATTCATGGTTGAAGGTCTCACCAAGACGTCGATATCTCACATGGGTAAATACGATGCAGCGATCCATCTAGCACCTGCACATGTACTGATTTAATCGCTCCACCTCCGCAGAATACATTACATCAGTAGTAAGACACCAGATTGATCGTTAAGAAATGCAAGCGGGCTTGGGCAGGGTACACTGCTTCAAGGGCCGATGGCCCTGGTCGAGACGAACAACAGTGGCAGCCAAAGGAAGCAGCACACACGTACAATGGACAAAATGCTGGAACAAGATTCACCTCAAAATTGAACAAATGTCAAGTGCACCAGTTGCAAATCCTGTGATGACATCAGAAAGTGTGTTGGTAGATGTTTTATGTGAGTGCGTGGATGGTGTGTGGGGTGTGTAGCTGGTATGGTATTGAACAGAAGTGTTTCATACTGTTCAAGCATTCAAATACATTTTCTCAAGTTCCCTTTCAAATCCTCCAGGAATAAATGCAAAATTCGCAAGCAGTTAAGCATGAGGAAATGTATGGAAAGGTATTTTTTAATTTGGGAAAAATGTTTGCCAGTGTGGGTAATGGAAGTGTAGCAGAGTCGGTAAGGAGTGTGTGGGGGAACCTCAAACCTGGATGAGCTGTTCATTGGCCACGTTTCCGCAGTAGAAGGTCTGCTGCTCATCACAAAAACCGGGCAACTCGGTCTCCTCCACCTCCTCACCGTTCAACATGAGCACTCTGCAAACGCACGTCAAAACACACGGACCCAAGCAGAATTCTTTTACTTGTATCAAAGCTGTTTTTGACTCGGTGTTCGCACTAGCTTCCATTAAATTAAATTACACATTCCACACTAACTTATGTCAAACACAACGCATATCTCCAAAGGGTTGTTTTTTGCAATAATTTTTTTTTTATCTTTTCCCCTCAGATTCTGTTCCACATGTGCCATCTGCATCAAGTAATGACATTATTAAATAACTATTTAAGCTTTTACAGCGAGCAATTTGAGTCTTGTTCCGTAATCCTTGATCGAGCCTTCGCTACTTCATGGGACGCGGATCAAGGTAACTAAATAAAGAGACTATAAAACAATGACCTTCGTTGCTTAAAATAATTGTCATACCGTGTCTGGCCGACAAAGGAGAGAACGAGCATGTCATCCAAGTCACGTGTGGGGTCCGAGCGGAGAGGCCACAAGCCTGCCATGGCCAAGGATTAGAGATGGAGAGAGAAAATAAAAGGACATCGTCATTTACTTGTCAGATCTGATCTTGTTATTACTCTCTGTATGTATGTTGATCTTCTTTTGCACCGTACATAGCCAACCGTGCTAATCGGATAACCCGGCTAAGGAGTTTCTCCCCTTAAAATGCTTTAATCTCTGCTGAATAGGAGGTCGCTCTTTCACCAATGAGATGATGACATTGGCAACAACGACATTAGCTCATCCTGATCGGAATATGAACATTTACATTGAGATCACAGATGCTCTATCGAGTGGAGCAGCATCCTGAATTGGGACAAGTGTGCCGAGATGCGTGTCTGGTTAAGTGGAGTGTGATCATGCCATGTACGAGTGTGTGGGTGTGGATCGGTACCCTTAATGCCCGGCAGGTCAATGCTGGCATGCTCGTGAATTCCAATGCCATTGCGGATTATTCGCAATGAGCCCTCCTTGAAGGCACCTGAGCATGTCACCAACTGCTCCGCACACATGGAACACACACACACGCACACGATCACACACACATGCAAACATACTATACTAAATAAAAAAAATATTTTACCAGGTAAGAAGCGACCTTGCCACAAATGATAACTTAACGAAGTAGCTTATCAGGTGGAAATTTTTACTGGTAGGAACCACCTGGTTCCACCAGCCCACAGGGGATTATTGTGTCCATCCATCCGTCGTGCATCCTAAAATGGGAGGAGTGGGGCTGGGTGGAGAGGGGAGGGCGGGGAGGGGCTGGGTGGGGAGGAGCTGGATGGGGGAGGGTGGGGAGGGGCTGGGTGGGGAGGGGCTGGTCACCCCGTGGTGCCCTTATAATACTCAACATTTAACCTACTCACGCCGGCTTGTGCCCGCCCTCACAGTCGGCTATATTTGCGAAATACACCACGCCGCCGTTGACCCTGGCCATTGACCGAGCAACCCAACGTTCCTACCAGCTCCCTCCGCAGGAATGTGTTAGCAACCAAATACTCTAAAGACATGTTCTAAATGGGGAGGGAAATCCGGAGGATCCAGAGCAAAATCCACGAAACCACGGGCAGAACATGCAAACTCCCAATACACAGCAGGCGTCTTGGTTGGGATCGAACCCACAACCTCCCGTATACCAGGCGAGGTAGTTAACACCTCGCCACCGTGGCGCCAGAAAAAAAGATCCATGTGCAAATGCACATTGATTCACATTGACATGCATAGACATGCGGAGATATACCACATTCCTCTGGCATGTGGCCCCTACTAGGTAAGTGTTTAGAGATGCAGTGGCTCCGAGTATGAAATGTGCTCTTTGCTGTGAACTGCTTACTAACATTATTGAAGGTGTTTTGACCAAAACATTTAGTCGAAATTGACAGAAAATGCAGCATGATGGTGATCGTCATGCACACGTTTGTCAATGGGCTTGTACGGTCTATGTAGTGGGCAACAGATGGCAGTGCAGCAAATTCCAGAATTGTATTGTACAATGTCTCACTCTACGCCTTCAACAACCACACTAACAAGCATGGCGACTCATGGTCAAATAACCACCACAACCAGCATGACATGGGGAGAGGTTCTCTTCCAGCAGAGCATTGACAAAGGGGCTGCAACATGTGCATGCCATATGCAAGAACACGAGCCATGGTTGAGCACTCACCTGGCCCTGCCCCTGCCGCTCCAGGTCCACAACGCACATGTCCACAATGGGGCCCAGGTTGGTGAAGGTCTCCATGGTTGTGACATATGAGCCCTGCTCATTGCTGTCAACATTCAACTAAAACACACAGTAGCCAGACAACACAGTAAACATGTAACTAGGCATTCATTCGTTGATTGAAATTGATTCCTATGCTCATAATACTCACATTCAATCGTATGCAAATCATTGGAGAAGTGGTTTTCTCCTCCAACAAACCCTACAAGTTCAAATCCAGATTAGGGTCAGCTTAGCGTGTCATCCCTCTAGCTTTTGCAAAATTATTTCAGTAAAATGTTCGCACCACATTTTGGCATATCAAAAGTTGTTGCTGTGCAAAATATTCAAGTCACACCAATGGCTGCTCGGGACTTTCAATGTAGATCACTAGGGGATGTGTTCCCGATTTTCAGATTCGAAATTTTTTATGATCCCAAAGAGATTTGTTTCAGATTGATCTGAAAGTATGACGTCACAGAAAACGATGTCGCATAATCGGTAACTTCCGTGCTTTTCCCGCTAAAGTAGTGTCACGTGGCATCAGGTGACGCCACTTTAGTTAGTAGGAAGACACATTATTATATAACCAGCCTATAGCCCGTCCCGATGACGGGTGTATTGCAGTAAATCTGAAATATTCAAACGAAAAAAACGTTCTGCTCATGATTATTAATGAGGGGGGAGGGGGAGTCCTCCATGTGGAGTGACGTCACCCACTGATGATTATTAATGATAGCGTTACGGAGTTAGCGTGACATCAGAGTTCTAGCTTTAAATATATTAAGAATGTAAAAACTCATCCCAAACATGCAGAATGCCCATTGTTAAACATAACATACTCTTTGGTTCTTTCGGTAAAGTCACGTAGGTATAGAATGAAATAAACCACGACGTTTCGGGCACAACACAAGCGTCCGTCGTCATGTTTACTTTAATATATCGTTATTTATTTTCTGAACAGTTAAATGTGTGGCTCAAGTTATGGTTGTAGTCAGGATTAGGATTAGTTAAGCAATGGGTCAGGGGCTATGGAAAATTAGGGCAATGGTCACAAATAAACTACATAACTAGAGCTACATTTAAGATTAGGACATCCCTACAATCACATTCTCATGCTGCATAAGTATTAGCATCACATCACTCTTTCAAGCACTCAAACTTCTATCATTCTCCATTACTATGCGAATGTTTATCAATTACCTTAACCAGTTGGGAGTCTCCGAGCCTTGAACCGATGTAAACCACACCATTGTCCAAGTAAGTCAGACATTCGGCAATAGATGTCTGTTGAGGGAGAAGACGCAATGATGCCAACCTTAACACAATTGTAACCATCAACTGTACTTTTATGTTTTTTGTGATATTTTATTTGTCAGGTTTACTTCTGAAGTAGTTCAGAGTTGAGAGTTCAAAACCCTGTCAAGGATAAACCCATCTACTCATCCTACTTCATAGGGCGTGAACAATTAATGATTGTTCTGTGGAAAGACTGGGCCCTGCCATAACAATGTGGAATTTTCACAACGACCTCAGGGCTGACAAAGGATGAACAATGTTTTTTTATGTAACCATTCCTTACATGAACATTCATTTACAATAATTTGTAAACGTAGCCTTAACCTACTCCCTAACAATTACCCACCTTACCATACATTGGGCAGAGATTTTTTGAGAGGTCAAGTGTAGTATTGAGGAACTGGTATGCAGGTAAAATAAAAGCAACACGATAACATTGCTCATAGAAAAATATTTTGTTAAGGCTATGCTATCCTTTGTCCCGAATCGGGCTCCAGGATTCTTAAAATCAGTAGTACAAAGATTTGACATGAGGTCTCTGGCTCACCTCCCCGAGCATCTCAACTCGCAGATCCCGCACGGTGGCCGTGCCGTCCATGAGCTCATCCCTCTCCAGCAGCAGCATGAACAGCCGCCCCTCCATGTCGCCCAGGAGGTAGCGGGAGCCGTTGGCGTCCACGCGATTTTGGCACACGATGGTGCTTTGCTGGTGGTGAAGTGAACCAGACAAGGCAATGGTGAGAAAATTGGGGTGGAGATGGAAAAGCATAATTGCTTCTTAGGATAACACAAGCAGAAATACAGAACTACACCATGGGTGAGTAATGCAGCAGATTATCAGGAGGGTGATAGTGATTTATTTTTGCTTATTTTCCTCGTTTTTCTGAAATTAGGGGCAACAAAGTGGTGGTATTATCACATCACCATCCATGTCAGAAGATTTCAGACAAGGAAGCCCCACTAACATTCCATTGAAGGTAGATTACTTTTTGAGAGATGATGGTTTGTGGAGCCCAGACCACCAGATGAAATCTCAATACACATGACATATAAACTTTCAATCTCCACCAATCAAACAGCCTGCCAGAAGCCCAGGTTGGAACCAGCGCCAGCAGTCCATCACGGTAAACCAAAACCAATTCATCAAGGGGGTCGTGTAACCATGTTGCTGTATGGTGCTTATAGCAGCGCCGTTTATCCAAAATGTGCCATGGACTCCGTTACTTTCAGGCTCATATGAAGGCTAAACATTGTCAGGTTGGAAGAAGGCCTTTAGCCTCTGAATGTTTGAATGCATTTGTCAAATCGGGTCTTTCAACATCTTAAGTGTCTCAAACCAGGCTTGCCAGGTGTTGTAGCCAAGGGGTGGCAGTGCTGAGTGTCACCTCCTCATACACGTGGGTTTTCCCCCAATACTCCTGGTTTCCTTCCAAAATTCCAAAAACTAATTAATGGCAATTCATATTCTTGGTTCTTTCGGTAAAGTCATGTAGAAGGGAAACAATAAAATAATAAAAATATAAAACAATACCGAAAGAACCAAGAATATGAATGGCAATTCGTCAAACAGCCCAATGCAGGACCATCCTGAGGAAGCCTTGAGACTAAGATAAGCTGATCATAACAATTCACATTTACCTTGATGGCAGGAGGAGCAATGGGTAGATACTGGTCACCATTGTGGTATGTGATAGCTTCCTGTCCAATAATGAGAGCTCCTCCCATTGGCTGAGGCACTGTCACATACAACACTCTTGGTTAGTTGCATAACAAAAAAAATGTGTGACGAATGTGCCTATAAGTATGTTTTACACCAGTTAATGTATAATTAATAAGAAATTAACATCAGTGCAGAAAGTTGTAAAAAAATATTGCTGTACATGTCAGAAATTAAAAACCCAAAAAGACGGCTCTCATGAGCTCGTAATGGCTGTGACGGCGTAATGAGCCAATGAAGATGAGGTACTGGGTTTATATCACAGTTTCAACCATTCATAATGAAAATGATGTCATGTTACATCGGATGATGTCACTTTTGTTCATGCTCATAAATGATGCGATGAAGGGAACTCAAAGCTCACCTGCAATGACGATTCCAGCTTCGGCATCCACATTGTCCTGTTTCCAAGGCCCCTTATTAAACTCCTTATCTCGAAGAGACACCTCATAGGTCTTCACATGCCGACCTTGGGGGTCCTTTATCATGACACCACCACAACCACCACAATAATGATCATCACTAAAACACGACACTCACTACCATCAAAGAAAATATCATAAGCATGCCTAATCACCATCAGCACCACAATACTTGGAATTTTATGGATAAAACTGGGAGTCGGCTACATGATCTGGCGATAACATGACCAAGTTGTTGGATCATACCAACTCACGGTTGTTATGTTAAAGTGCAATTACTTTAAGGAATTAAGGATTTTGTTGATCGTTGTTCACCTATCCCCTTCCCCCACCCCACTGAAACAGGGTCTGGCACAGGCAATGCCTGCTCACTCTTGTATGAAAGCCATTTGGCCTTGCAGCATTTTTTGGTAGCCTATAACATGGCTCTACCCTAAAGGGACACTTGGGAATAATGGGACAATCATAACCATATGCTTAAACATAGTTTCATTATAAATGTATTTTTCTCTAATCCTATATGACTGTTCCTCCCAGAACGCCCAATGACAGAATCATGTTTTAGTTTGTTAAACCGGGTAAAACTCTGTGAATGTGTCCAAACACAAATCCATGTTAAAACGTTTAAAGATGATCCGATTTTGTGCAGTTGCTGAGGTAATCTTGTGAGTTTGCAGAGACATCAGCGTGATATCTGACTGTTGTGCGATTCAAGTTACGAGGAAAACTTCCCCTACCACTTGGCCACAGGCAGTAATGTCCATTGCATGAAAGTTAAAATGAATACAAACTTGTATTTCATTCTCAGAGCTGGAATTAAGTCAAATTAAGCACAGAATCATGTTGATTTGTGACCGGACTGAGCCCATTAACTCACATCACATGATAATATGGTTAATCACAGGCAGCTTGCCTCAATGCTGCTGCCTCTTAACCACCTAGCCACCACATAAAATAAAATAAAAAGTTGGTAGATCAGGGCTAAGAGGTGATCCCTGCTGCCCCACGTGCCTGGTAGACGAAGCAAATGGTTGGCACGGCACAGCCAAACAGGAACTTGACATCGATGACCATGAGCTCCTCCAAGCGAATGTTGAATGCCTTCAGCTCCTTGTTGTCCCGGTCAAGCGGGATGACCTTGAATAGGCCATCATAGAGGCGCAGACCAATCATGCGGCTCTCGGGGTCTACAATGCCAATGATGCCCGTTTCTGATGGACGTCCAATACGGTCCTGCAGAGACAAACATTACCATTAACACCATCTTTGCCTCCCCATCGTATTAACATCATCATTCTTGTCAATGTAATTGATGCCATCGCAAATCTTCACCATCGCCATGATCAATATCATCCCCATTATGCATTGTCTGTATAAAATGTCATTGTAATTCGTAGATTCCGAATTGGCATCATACTTCACCGTAAAAAGAAGCCATTTTGAAAACGTTGACTGTTGCATACATAAACTTATGTAGGTGTCTGTATATCCACAAGTGTTTAAAAGTATATATTGGTGACATTGTGGTTTATCTGAACCAGCCTGTTCCATGGTGATTTCCCAAGCATTTATGTAATGGAGCGGTGCTATTACCTGCACATTACCATGTGCCCTCGTGATGATATCCACATTATCCCCATCCTGTTTGTACTCCAGGATGCATGCGTTGTACTTGGCAGTCAAGATGAAGAGAAGATCTTTTTTTTCTCCCTGGAGACCACACAACATGCTTCATCGTCATGTAAAATTCCTTCATAACCAATAGCAACATCGCCCCCTACTGGGAGACAAATGCAGGCCAGTGCTGTGGTCGCCTTGTGGAGCACAAGCCACCATTAGGCAGTCCTCTAGGCGAGAAAATTGAGGTCTGAGACGTTTCAGTAGATTATGGGTGCAATATGAATAAAAGTATTTTTTA
This sequence comes from Lethenteron reissneri, assembly GCF_015708825.2. Classification (NCBI taxonomy): domain Eukaryota; kingdom Metazoa; phylum Chordata; class Hyperoartia; order Petromyzontiformes; family Petromyzontidae; genus Lethenteron; species Lethenteron reissneri. The sequence goes on from NC_083804.1 coordinate 6,026,453, forward strand.
TTACTATGAAAGAAATTACACTCAAAAGGAACGTGTGGGTAAACATTCCCCAAGGTCGAAGTTTCCCAAATTTACAGGGTGAACATGATACCATAAGTGTGATTGCACTTTACCCTCATGATTTGCGGTTGATGCAAAATAAGGGGAAAGTAGTTTGTACATCTCAAAGAATAAAAGCCTACAGCAATAATGCCGAAATGTAGCTTCACGAGTAATGCATCATAAGTGTGCATCAGTATGTTTATTTTACATGTAGACAGTAGACATGCACCTAAAAGAAACATTCAACCAAAGCACTGTCACTTCTTCAGGTACTCCCAAGCGTATAAAAATAAGAGCCAACAGCAATAATGCCGAAATGTAGCTTCACGAGTAATGCATCATAAGTGTGCATCAGTTTTTTTTTTACATGTAGATAGTAGACATGCACCTAAAAGAAACATTCAACCAAAGCACTGTCACTTCTTCAGGTACTCCCAAGCGTATAAAAATAAGAGCCAACAGCAATAATGCCGAAATGTAGCTTCACGAGTAATGCATCATAAGTGTGCATCAGTTTTTTTTTTACATGTAGATAGTAGACATGCACCTAAAAGAAACATTCAACCAAAGCACTGTCACTTCTTCAGGTACTCCCAAGCGTATAAAAATAAGAGTCAACAGCAATAATGCCGAAATGTAGCTTCACGAGCAATGCATCATAAGTGTGCATCAGTTTTTTTTTTTACATGTAGATAGTAGACATGCACCTAAAAGAAACATTCAACCACAGCACTGTCACTTATTCGGGTACTCCCAAGAGTGAGCAACACGCTTTCGTCATTGTGACGCCAACATGAAAATAATATCATTGTACATATCTGGTTCAGCGCATTGAAAGAACCATAGCTCACATGCTTACGAGTAATGTCAGTTTTTTACAGTTCTTGATTGACTCCATCCGCTGTCTGGCAATGCACGAATTCAGGTGTCCCCATACGAATCGTGAAAAAAATCTTCCATAAATCCCTATAGTTTGAACATCTTTCACTAAAATTTTAATCGCAACTTTTCACCACAAGAACACATCTGCTTCATCTTATTTACAACGACTCTACCCTCAGCTCCTCCATGCAACTACATAATGGATATGATACGGCACTGTATCAGAACACATTCGTTGGCATAGCGATTGAACCTCATAACCCAGATGTCCAACCAATTATGCATCAAGGATTACTCATATTCTTGGTTCTTTCGGTAAAGTCGCGTAGAAGGGAAACAATAAAATAATAAAAATATTAAACAATACAATTCTCACGACGTTTCGACTGCAACACAAGCAATCATCATCAGGTGTGAAATCCACTGCAATAAAATGTCACACCTGATGATGATTGCTTGTGTCGCAGTCGAAACCGTCGTGAGAATTGTATTGTTTCATATTTTTATTCTTTTATTGTTTCCCTTCTACGTGACTTTACCGAAAGAACCAAGAATTTGAATCCCTGCAGTCACGAAAGCTTTAAATCAAAAAGGATTTCTCACTTGCGGCCGGAAGAGCTCCATGACGGAAATCTTCCCGTACATGCCGACCTCCTTGACCGCCCGCAGGCCTTCGGGAGTCACCACGTAGATCTCTAACCGGGTGTTCTTGGCAATGAGGAGGTTCAGGTCCTCTGCGGAGGTGAAGTGACCTGCACACCGTGGCATCAGTTACAAATAACAACCCACGTTATGTCCGGGTAACCTCTTAATCGGGAACCCTGCTTTGGCAGAGATCCGCAGAAGAAAGTAATTCCCTACAGCGAAGATCAGGGAAAAATGCACGATTCAAAAAGCATGTTTTTAGATTGAATTATGTGGTCCAATGCCAACTGATGGGGGGGTTTTTGGAGCAATGAGCCAGAGAGATGTTAATATTGTGAATTTACCTCGGTCGCCCTTGTAAGCGATGCACAATATACCGTGTCGATTTCATCTCCTGGTTAAATAAAGGATACAAGTGCGGTGTTTTGTGTTTTATTTAAGTCCTGTACAGTTTGTGGTATGCTAGTGGCCTAATGGTTACTAATCTGCGATTGAGTAATGCCGTGCTTACCCCAGCACTCCACAACAATTGTAAATTGTCCCATTGGAACCCACGAAATGCCCATCTCAGTCTTTGGATATGCATGCTAGGACTACCCATGGCCTCACCACTTACTGCACGGTGATGAATGCCATTGGGGTCTCATGGAGGACAACATATCTCTGCGTGTTGTTCTGCATTTGGTATCCCCATTAAACCCCACATTTACACAGCCAATTTAGCCACCGCATATACAGAACACTTCCCAAAGCTGGTGGTTAACCTCCCACAGCAATGACAATACAGTTCAATTCAGGAGACAATCGTGGTTAATGAGACGGCGTAAAGCACCAATCCTACCGGTCAATATACGATTTGAAAGATTCGGAGAGGGCCTGTTTCATGAACTCGCTGAATATTTAACCACACACGATGCATTTCACAGGCCAAAGCAAACGGGTGCGTGGGCCCCATCCTCCATCCAGACACTTTGCTAGCAGCAAAGGGTGACCGTGATGTTTTGCAATCGTAAACTTCGAACATTGGAGGCTACAATCGAGATGTCTGGCTCACAATTTAGTTGCAATGGTCGATAAAACTGTACGGTGGGGAGGGAGGGGGGGGGGGCAATGTCAATTAACTAACGTCGAGTTTGTTTGTTTGGAGAGCAACGTTGGAACACACACGAGGTGATGATGAATGCCACGAGGTGGACGGATGTCTCCGAGAGAAGCAGTTAAAACAGCGGCCAGTGGCTCTTGTCGGGAGACGGAGGCAGACATTCACCAAGCAGCAGTCGATGACATCGATAACCACCCCCCTCCCCCCACGTGTCTAGATGGGGCCCCATCGCGGCCTTCGTAGATGAGGATGGAGGTGGTGGTGTTGGTGGTGATGGTGGTGGCCGCCTTCCCGCTTACCCGTGACGCACGCGTTCACAGCCGTCGGCTTGTGCGCCGTCACCACGTAATTGTACGACATTTTGTTTTCTGCTGCTGCTTCTTCTTGTTGTTGTTGTTATCCTGGACGATCGTTTCGAAACAGTTTCAACGACGGCGCCCGCAATCCCACACACCCCCCCTCTCCCAACCCACGCTTCGGGTGCCGACCGCTGCGATGTAACCACCACAACAACAACGACAATAACAACAACAACAACCGCGCGCCGCTGGGATGTCGCGTGCGTGGTGTGCACTGAGCGTGGTGTTCACTGAGCGTGTGGTGTCTGTGTTGTCTGCGTGTGCTCGCTGGGCTTGCTTGGCTCGCTCGCACGCCACTTGCCGCCACCGCCGAGAGGCCAAGCCAGTCAGTGTGGAGGTGCCCGAGACGCCCAGTGCCATTGGCTGCAGCGGGGCGAGGGTCACGCGCGTGTAAGGCAGACGGCCATTGGTGATGGGCTTAGTGATTGATGGTCGTAAGACCGCCCCCTCCCTCCCACCAACCCTCCCACCCAGAGCCGGCCCAGCCACTAAGCGACCCTTGCAATTGCAAAGGGCCCCGTGGCCAGCAGAGGGCCCCCTAGAGTCACTGCTAGCTAGTGGGTGAAAAAATCATACATCAAAGGGGCCTCCAACCAAATTTTGCTTAGGGCCCCCAAAGGTCTAGGGCCGGTTCTGCCACCAACCCTCCCACCGTCCTACCCACCAACCCTCCCACCCCCCCTCCAACCCTCCCACCAACCCTCCCACCCCTCCCACCAACCCTCCCACCCCCCCCTCCAACCCTCCCACCAACCCTCCCACCAACCCTCCCACCCCTCCCACCAACCCTCCCACCCACCCCTCCAACCCTCCCACCAACCCTCCCACCCTCCCACCAACCTTCGCACCCTCCCACCAACCCTCCCACCCTCCCACCAACCCTCCCACCCCTCCCACCAACCCTCCCACCCCTCCAACCAACCCTCCCACCCCCCCTCCAACCCTCCCACCCCTCCCACCAACCCTCCCACCCCTCCCACCAACCCTCCCACCCCCCCTCCAACCCTCCCACCAACCCTCCCACCCCTCCCACCCCCCCTCCAACCCTCCCACCAACCCTCCCACCCCTCCCACCAACCCTCCCACCCCTCCAACCAACCCTCCAACCTCCCCTCCAACCCTTCCACCAACCCTCCCACCTCTCCCCTCCCACCCTCCCACCAACCCTCCCACCCCTCCAACCAACCCTCCCACCCCTCCCACCAACCCTCCCACCCCTCCAACCAACCCTCCCACCCCCCCTCCAACCCTTCCACCAACCCTCCCACCCCTCCCACCCCCCCTCCAACCCCCCCTCCAACCCTTCCACCAACCGTCCCACCTCTCCCCTCCCACCCTCCCACCAACCCTCCCACCAACCTTCTCACCCTCCCACCCCTCCCACCAACCCTCCCACCTCTCCCACCCCTCTCACCAACCCTCCCACCAACCATTTATAACGCGTCAGATTTTGCAGACAAGTCAACAACTCAGAGGTGCGGAGTCAAGCTCAGAGTTGCTCGAAAGCCTGACCCAAGAGATAGGCCTTTATATGTTTCTTGAAAGTCAGAGTGCATTTGATGTTGCGGATGTGCAAAGGGATAAGAGAGTTCCACACCGAGGAACATGTTCACTTACTTTTACTGAAAAACGTTGAAAATGTTATTGGAAGTGCCTGGAATTAACGCGAGGAATGACAGACCGTGCATTGTTGGATTTTGTCCACGCAAAAAATATGTAACTTCTCGTAAAAAAAAGAAAAATGCTTGAAATGCGACTTTAACGTAAGGTATATCGAATTTGTTCCCTAATTTATAAGTTGCGTTCCTGTTTTTGCGAAATTCCATATATTGAGTTGCCGTATTACGAGCGATGACGGTAGCGAAGGTTGCAATATATATTTTAAACAAAATTAATGTATAAAAAATAAAAAGAGGGGGTCTAAAGGCTTTGATGGTATCCAATTGACCTATGGCAGCGACACCTCATCTTTAACTATTGGATTAATTTGAGATTGATCCCAAATTTCAATTAGGGGCTGTCCATAAATGACGTCACGCGATTTTGGACGATTTTTGACCCCCCCCCCCCCATCGTCACACGGCGTCACAAAAAGTCAGACCCCCCCCCCCAAAAAAAACATGCTTCAAATCGCTTTAAACTATTGTCATTGTAGTGCGTATGTAATGTGGCGCTGCACTCTGATGTTGTAGGAGAAAACATTTATTAAAACGACTATTTATTTAATTAAGTAGAACGTGTTGTCTATATTTATTTAAAGTTGCGCATTTTGATGTGACGTCACATTTCTCACCTCCCCTCCCATCTCGTCACACATCGTCACAAATGTCTGACGCCCCTAGGTGCGTGACGTCATTTATGGACGGCCCCTTAAAAGGGTCTTAGCACGGTGAGCTACGGCGTCAGTTGGAAACAGGAGACGCTTCTGGGCTACGTAACTTGCTACCTGTACCGTTGATGCATTAAACATTTTTACTGGTAGGAACCCACTGGTTCCACCAGCCAACAGGAGATTATTGTGTCCGTCCGTCGTGCAGGGAGGGGCTGGGTGTGGAGGGAGGGGCTGGGTTGGGAGGGGCTGGTGGGGCTGGGTGGAGAGGGAAGGGTGGGGAGGGAAGGGTGGGGAGGGGCTGAGTGGGGAGGGTGGGGAGGGAAGGGTGGGGAGGGGCTGAGTGGGGAGGGTGGGGAGGGAAGGGTGGGGAGGGGCTGAGTGGGGAGGGTGGGGAGGGGCTGGGTGGGGAGGGAGGGGCTGGGTGGGGAGGGTGGGTGGGGCTGGGTGGGGGGTGGGAGGGGTGGGGCTGGGTGGGGAGGGGCTGGTCACCCCGTGGTGCCCTTATAAAACTCAACGTTTAACCTACTCACGCCGGCTTGTGCCCGCCCTCACGGTCGGACATTTGCGGAATACACCACGCCGCCGTTGACCCTGGCCATTGACCGAGCAACCCAACGTTACTACCAGCTCCCTCCGCAGGAATGTGTTTTATACACATAGTTTAAATACTATTATACACATAGTTTAAATACTATTAGATTTTTTCTTGCACATTATTGATGCACATTTCAACAAATGATTAAGTAAATTCAATGATTGTTGATTGCCGCCGCCTTGTGGCGAGGGTTGTAATTTATTTAATTAAAAACGTTCAAGAGGGGGTCTAAAAGGCCTTTAGTCGATACTCAAGCTATGGCAGGCGACACCTTATCACCTTTAACTATTGGATTAATTTGGAATTGATCCCTCGTGGCTCTCGTGACAGGTGAGCTTCGGTGTCAGTTAACAAAAAACGCTTGTTGGGCTATTATAGAACTGCTCAAACCTGTCCGCAATACCCTTGATGCATTGAAAAAACACTTGTTTATATAATAACACTAATAGTTAAAATACTTTTCGAAAAAATGTTTTATTGTATGTTACCATGCTGATAAACATTGCAAAACACGACTAACTAAATATAATGATTGTTTATTGAGTAAACTTTTTTATATTATAACGGCGGTTGGATTTGAACCTCCGACCCTCTTGACGATGCCTCCGCCACCTTATGGAAAGGGTTACAACGTTGACCCGACGTTCGTTATTTACTGGGGGGATTACCTCGTCCCGACAACATTCCTGCGGAGGGAGCTGGTAGGAACGTTGGTCAACGGCGGCGTGGTGTATTCCGCAAATATGCCCGACTGTGAGGGCGGGCACAAGCCGGCGTGAGTAGGTTAAACGTTGAGTTTTATAAGGGCACCACGGGGTGACCAGCCCCTCCCCACCCATCCCACCCCCTAGCCAGCCCCACCCTCCCCACCCAGCCCCTCCCTCCCCACCCAGCCCCTCCCTCCCCACCCAGCCCCTCCCTCCCCACCCAGCCCCTCCCCTCCCACCCCCCACCCAGCCCCACCCTCCCCACCCAGCCTCTCCCCACCCTCCCCTCTCCACCCAGCCCATCCCATTTTTGGATTCACGACGGACGGACGGACACAATAATCCCCTGTGGGCTGGTGGAACCAGGTGGTTCCTACCAGTAAAAGGTGTTACAGGATTTGTGACTGTTCATTCCACCCTCGCTGTAGCGAGCAACGTCGTCAATACAGTACAGAATTATAATTATTAATTGATGAGTGCATACCTGTAAACCCATTATCAGTGCCTACCTGATTACAGACCAAATGCAGACTCTCATTGATCACCCCGTGCCCTTACAAATCTCAACGTTCATCCCACAAAGTGCCATCACAAGGGAGAAACACAAACAAATAGACACACATTGGTCTCCCTATTGAAACGGCTGTACGCCGTATGGACCTGAAAACTCAAATTTCCTTTGTACAATAATGGGGGGGGGGGGGGGGGTATAAACCGTATGGGTTGACACGGTGAGTGAGTTGCTTTAAATAGTCGTGGGGAGGGGGGGGGGGGTGCTGCGGCGTTTCAAATCCTCATCAGCCACCCACCGCCAATTGGCGGCTACCATTGAGGAGGAGCCGAGTGGAGCAAGGGGGTGGGGTGGGGAGAGCAATAGGGGGGGAGCAGGTGGAGGAGCAAGGCGGGGACCAAAGGGGGGGGCATAGAGCAAGGGGGAGGTAGAGCTGGGGGGGGGGTAGAACAAGGTGGGGGGTGGAGCAAGGGTGGGGGGGGGAGCAAGGGGGGGAGCAAGGGTGGGGGGGAGAAAGGGGGGGGGGAGCAAGGGTGGGATCAAGGGTGGGGGGGGAGCAAGGGTGGGGGGGGAGCAAGGGTGGGGGGGGAGCAAGGGTGGGGGGGGAGCAAGGGTGGGGGGGAGCAAGGGTGGGGGGGGGAGCAAGGGTGGGGGGGGGAGCAAGGGGGGGGGGAGCAAGGGTGGGGGGGGGGAGCAAGGGGGGGGGGAGCAAGGGTGGGGGGGGGGAGCAAGGGTGGGGGGGGGAGCAAGGGTGGGGGGGGAGCAAGGGTGGGGGGGGAGCAAGGGTGGGTGGGGGAGCAAGGGTGAGGGGGGGGAGCAAGGGTGGGGGGGGGAGCAAGGGTGGGGGGGGAGCAAGGGTGGGGGGAGAAAGGGGGGGGAGAAAGGGGGGGGAGAAAGGGGGGGGGGTAGAGGCGCAAGGGTGGGGGGGAGCAAGGGTGGGGGGAGCAAGGGTGGGGGGGGAGCAAGGGTGGGGGGAGAAAGGGGGGGGGGAGAAAGGTTGGGGGAGAAAGGGGGGGGGTAGAGGAGCAAGGGGGGGGGAGTGCCCGGCCCAATGATCCCGCGTCACTCTGGCGCGGCTCTCCTCTCCGCCTTCTTATCCGCGCTGGGGATTGTATCGCCTCAATCTCGCCCTGTGCTCGTGCAGCCAAAGCCGTGCCGATGGTCGAGTGAGGTTGTTTTCTCTCTCTTCTACTAGTTATTCATCAACAAAACACATCGTGTGTGTGTGTGTTGCTACGTTTGGAGGCCAAACGATGTTGCAGCAGCAGCAGCAGCGGAGGCAGCATTTGCTGCTGCTGCTTTGAAGCAGGCGAGGCACATCGACAAGCCAAGCGTGTACCCACAGGTCTGTATGAGTGAGTGTGTGTTTATTGCTGTTTAATGACAAGTTACGCGCACATGGACATCTGCAGCTAATGCTGTACCCGTTGCTCAAAACAAACATTTAACGAGCTGTACGTGACGACGGGTGAGCTTGTGAACATTCTGTATGCAAAGATTCCGGTACTGTGAGTGCTGATTAACGAGGGAGGAGATTGCTTCACGGCAGAGGCCTGCCTCACTTGCATTGCAAACAGGCTGTGTGTGTGTGTGTGATACAGGCTGCGTGTGTGATACAGGTTGTGTGTGTGTGGTACAGGCTGTGTGTGTGTGTGGTACAGGCTGTGTGTGTGTGTGTGTGGTACAGGCTGTGTGTGTGTGTGTGGTACAGGCTGTGTGTGTGGTACAGGCTGTGTGTGTGTGGTACAGGCTGTGTGTGTGTGGTACAGGCTGTGTGTGTGGTACAGGCTGTGTGTGTGTGTGTGGTACAGGCTGTGTGTGTGGTACAGGCTGTGTGTGTGTGGTACAGGCTGTGTGTGTGTGGTACAGGCTGTGTGTGTGTGGTACAGGCTGTGTGTGTGTGTGGTACAGGCTGTGTGTGTGTGGTACAGGCTGTGTGTGTGTGTGGTACAGGCTGTGTGTGTGTGTGGTACAGGCTGTGTGTGTGTGTGGTACAGGCTGTGTGTGTGTGTGGTACAGGCTGTGTGTGTGTGTGGTACAGGCTGTGTGTGTGGTACAGGCTGTGTGTGTGGTACAGGCTGTGTGTGTGGTACAGGCTGTGTGTGTGTGGTACAGGCTGTGTGTTTGCGTGTTACAGGCTGTGTGTGTGTTACAGGCTGTGTGTGTTACAGGCTGTGTGTGTGGTACAGGCTGTGTGTGTGGTACAGGCTGTGTGTGTGTGTTACAGGCTGTGTGTGTGATACAGGGTGTGTGTGTGTGATACAGGCTGTGTGTGTGTGATACAGGCTGTGTGTGTGTGATACAGGCTGTGTGTGTGTGATACAGGCTGTGTGTGTGTGGTACAGGCTGTGTGTGTGTGTGGTACAGGCTGTGTGTGTGTGTGGTACAGGCTGTGTGTGTGTGTGGTACAGGCTGTGTGTGTGTGTGGTACAGGCTGTGTGTGTGGTACAGGCTGTGTGTGTGTGGTACAGGCTCTATGTGTGTGATACAGGCTGTGTGTGTGTGGTACAAGCTGTGTGTGTGTGTGGTACAGGCTGTGTGTGTGTGGTACAGGCTCTATGTGTGTATGGGGAGCGGTAGTGTAGCGGTCAGCGCGCTACTCCACGAACCCGGCCACCCGAGTTCGATTCCCGCTCACGGCCACGAACACCAGTGACGATTATCTGAACCGGTCATGGCCATCCTCCCCTAGGTCGACTCGGCCTCAAACGAGCACCGGTTAAAGCTACGACTACTACAGCCTTCAGTTTGTGTGGACTTGTGTACACACAGCGTGTTAGTTAACTGCGTGTTGACGTGGAGCCTTCATCCAGTACAGTTCATAGGCCCAGGTGGCGATGTTTTTGTCACACGCAAACACGTGGCCGCCCGTGCGATATCGCGACTGTGTTGATTAAATTGCGTGTGTGTGATTGTGTGTGTTTTTAACCTTTAATCGACCAAGGGTACGTGTGACTGGCCACGTTAAAGTAACATTCCGGTAGTGCGGTTAAACGAGTGCGGCAGGCCTCACTCGCGTTGCGAGTGTACGCACACACGTGTTGTGTGTTGTGTGTGGCACAATCGTTAACAGCACAGTTGTGGTTATATAATGACAGGCGGATGTCTGTCGCCGTAACGTCAGAATTGATCTGGCTACCTTGATGTTAAAGGGTCGTGATTGTAAAGGTGTACGCGCTGTGTCTGTGTTTTAATAAGGCGGGGGCGCTGCACAGAGGGCCTAGTTGACGGTGATCACGCGTGGCCTCGATGATGTAAATTGACTCTCCATGTACCGGAGTGTGTAACATTTGTACGGCGCTTTTGCATGCTGTGTGGGTCGTGGTTGGTAGGAGGGTTATACTGTTAGGAACCTCCTGGTTACACCAGCCCACAGGGGATTATTGTGTCCGTCCGTTAGTCGTGCAGGGAGGGGTGGGTGGGCTGGGTGGGGAGGAGAGGGTGGGGAGGGGCTGGGTGGAAGGGTGGGGCTGGGTGGGGAGGAGAGGGTGGGGCTGGGTGGGAGGGGTGGGGCTGGGTGGGGAGGGTCTGTTCACCCCGTGGTGCCCTTATAAAACTGAACGTTTAACCTACTCACGCCGTCTTGTGCCCGCCCTCACAGTCGGGCATATTTGCGTAATACACCACGCCGCCGTTGATCCTGGCAATTGACCGAGCAACCCAACGTTCCTACCAGCTCCCTCCGCAGGAATGTGTTTGAACATACTTCACTACGCTGGATACGAAGCAGTATAGGGCAATTGGAGCACGGTACTGTACTGCAAAGTACATCAATTGATTTTGCTTCACTGGTACCGTAGCAGCCTATAGCACCTACGATGAGTGTTTGGCTAGGTATTGTGCGAAAGAAGTTCAACATACATACATGGTGGTCACCAGAGGTGGGACAAAGTCATTGTTATGCAAGTCCAAGTCGAGTCTGAAGTCATCAAATTCATGACTCGAGTCTGACTCGAGTCCAAGTCACATGACTCGAGTCCACACCTCAGAGGTGGGACAAAGTCATTGTTATGCAAGTCCAAGTCGAGTCTGAAGTCATCAAATTCATGACTCGAGTCTGACTCGAGTCCAAGTCACATGACTCGAGTCCACACCTCAGAGGTGGGACAAAGTCATTGTTATGCAAGTCCAAGTCGAGTCTGAAGTCATCAAATTCATGACTCGAGTCTGACTCGAGTCCAAGTCACATGACTCGAGTCCACACCTCAGAGGTGGGACAAAGTCATTGTTATGCAAGTCCAAGTCGAGTCTGAAGTCATCAAATTCATGACTCGAGTCTGACTCGAGTCCAAGTCACATGACTCGAGTCCACACCTCTGGTGGTCACTCATACAAGCGATATCCAAACTCGAAACTGGCCATATGCATTGTCACTTATTCGGCTCGTAGAATAATATCATTCGTTTACAAAGGAGTGAGTGTCTAGTATGTGTCTGGTTGGCTAAGTGTTTAGTTGAGGGTCTTGTAACCATGTCCGTAGAACGGACTGCCCTGTAGTGGAGCTATACAGACGGTACATCGAAAACAAACGATAATTTAGTATAATATCTTTTTTTTAACAATGCCTTATGCAAGGGATATTGGATTGCAACACGTGCACAGTGTGGAGTCTGTCTGAATGACGATATGATTGAAGGATGATGGCTGGGGGTTTGATGAATTGTTTACACAGCAATGCTTGAGTTTCAAGAGGAGTATCAAGTGATTTCTGATGGAAATATCTGGCCAATTGCTTTTCGAGTGTGCCATGTTGAACTCCCTTGTGACTCGGTTGTGGGCAGCGGTGTGCAGTGCGGCAAAATCAGTTGATATACTACACCATGCTCTCACATCTGTGGTCATGTACGGCGTGGGGAGACCCTCGTCCAGCAGTATATGGACAAAACATGGGTGTTGATGTGCTTGCATTACAGCAGTGCTACCCTGCTGAGGACATTTTAATATAATTAATAATTAAAAGGACATTCATTTATAATATTATGGATTTACTTTTACACGTGCCTGCCGAAATGAACAACCTCAATATTCTGTACCAAGGCAGTCGGGTTCTTGCTGCAAGTTCACTCTTTATTTTGAGGCTGCATTTGTTTGCTGGGGTCCCAATTTCCTATGCTGTGCACCACCCAGTCTGATCGGTTTGTGTGTCATGCATATTATACTCTTTAAGTTTTTTCGGTAAAGTCACGTAGGTAAAAAAATAACAATAATAAAATAAAATAATAATAAATGAAAATAACTCAATTAAATCACGACGTTTCGGAGGCAACACAAGTCTCCGTCTTCAGGTGGGACCGTTACAGTAAAAATGTATTGTATCAATGTCATGCATATTTATGCTCTGCAGAGCCCATCTTCTGGTCTGCTGTGGCCACGTGTTCCGTGTCGCCTTTGCCATTGCTCTGCTATCTCGGCAATGAAGAAACATAACTAGGTACAACACAGCCCAGGTTTTTGATTGGCGTGTCTGTGTCATCGCAGGGTGCCCGCGGCCATGCCCGGGAAATTGAAGGTTAAGATCTTGGCGGGGCGCCATCTGCCCGTCATGGACCGCGCCAGCGACCTAACAGATGCTTTTGTGGAGGTGTGCTTCCCATCATCAGTTGTCTCTGCGTGTGGCTGTGCTGTGCACGGAAGGAGTTCGATACGATACAATTTGAATTTGTGGTGCCTCTCAAAGTGAACCACATCTCAAGGTGCAGTCGAGAAATGGCCTCCTCGTGTTGTAGCGGCAGTACACGACACCATGCTGGTCAGTGCTGGATGGTGTAAATGAGAGTGTCGAGGACCGGCTCGGATAACTTGTGTTAGCTGTGCCCAGGATCAAATGCATGTGGTCCGGCCCATAACGTAGTACACGCCACATCACTGCTGCTCCTACCCTCCCCAGATAGATTTTACGAGGCAGAAAAAACGTGCCTTTCTGTTCCATCCAATCCTTACACCGAGGTGAAACTAGAGCCCTTGCTTATACAGCTGCCTCTGCCCATCAGGAGGCTTATTTCAGAGTTGACACTTGACAGCAGTTAATAGAGATCTTAAACCAAAAAATCCTTTCAAATAAACTTTACGGCTCTGCCACGAGCTCTATTTATAGAAATGCTGCAGTGTGTTGGAGCACACAACACGGAGCACAAATCAAAGAATCGCACCACATGCGTCATTAACGCTGTCATTAATACTTCCGCTGACAGATTCATTAACTTGCACTGATAAACCATCGTGAGTCAACCCACTACTCCAACCCTTCACTGGTTCTCAAACCAGTCCTGGGAATGACTGCAAAATGGATCTGACCCTTTCTGAGATCCCATATGAACTTGCCTCTGCTGAGTCTCCCCTCTAATAACGTTGTATGCTCCTTCATGGGCTCTTCCGTTCCAGTAACCAAGGCCTCTTTTTGACGCTCCTAGGCAACCTTCACTCGGTGGAAGGTCACGCATTCTACTGCTGCTCCCCTTATTCTGGAACTCCCTCCTCCTGTCAAATTGTACTTTTGTTGACTCCCTCTGTTCAATCTAATGCTTAAGATAGCCTCTTCTTGTATGCCTATGGCTGGCCGTACTGCCTCTTTTCCTAAAAAAAATGTTTGTGCACATGTCCCACTATTTTTACAGTGTCTTGAGATATGTAAGCATTTAGTTATGTACATAAAATGAATCAATTGCATTTGAACTTTAAGTAGATAACAGGTGGATGTTTTGGGAAATATCCCTTCTTAGCAGAGGGTGGAGAGATCAGCTGACTTATAGTTAGAGATTGCACTTATCACCGTGGTGTCCTGTGAAAATTGATACATTTGAAGAAAGTTGACAAATTGAGTTTTGAATTGTCATGAATGGATTTTCTGTTAGCAGACATTGACTAGTACATACACCATTTAAGGTCAAAATTATATATGCACACTGGTTAAAATTGAAGGGAAAGTGAGGACCCATAACTGAAGAACTGCATACAGGATTATGAAATTACAAGTGCTGCATTAACTCCAACTGCATGGAACGGTTTTGAGTTTACCGTCATTACAGGTGTCCTTTATAAGGCTGTGCATCAGCAAGTCTGTGCTGATCCCAGCAAATTCGTGCTCCGTTGTTTAGTTGGTAATCCGACATTTTCGGCAGTCTTGTGTGTAGTTATTCACTTGCTTTTTTATGTATTTGTGTTGGCTTTCTCACAGGTCAAATTTAGCAACATCACTTTTAAGACGGACGTATACCCCAAGTCCCTGAACCCGCAGTGGAACTCTGAGTGGTTCAAGTTTGAGGTGAGTCGTTTTGTTGTGGTTATGTCTTAAAACAGATGTCTTTCAGACAGAGCATGAAAAACACAACTTTGTTGAGGTACCGTATGTTTTTCCGTTAGTTGAGGAGCCACTGAAATACACAATTTATTTCCAAGACAGATCATGATATTTGTATTTCCATCAGCACTGCTATATTTGCTTTTTTTATATTGTGCATTTGTGGGTGTGCTGTTTGAAGCAGCCACATAGTAGTTTGTGTGTCAAGTTATCATCCTGGGGACCCAAAAGTAAATATTTAGCCACTGTGCCACTGCTCCACCTATAATCAGCTTGTCTAAAATTAATGGATAGTTTTATTTTTATTATATTAGCCAAGAAGGTGCCTTTGCCTAGACCCTTTTCCGGGTTTACTTTGGCCATGCTACCCAGATGATCGCAGGGCACAAGTTGCCCAGCCTTCCAAGCTGTACTTTAATTGCGTTTAATGGCCCAACAATGTGTTACTGTTTTCACCGTAGGATGTTGCTTAACATTTCAGGAATGTAAGAAGTTATGTGCAGGAAGGTACATGCCATCTAATTTTAGTTTAAGTTGTCCAGTCTCGTTTTGTCCATTATCCTAAACGTAACCTTTGCATATATTGTCTTGTAAATAATCGATTCTTCCACGTACGATTTAATACGTATTTTCTGCGTATATGTTTTTGTGTTTGAAGCACACAAGCAAAGTATGTTTACATAGTTGTTGTATGATGTTTTGAAAGTGTATAATATGGGTTTATGTGCGTGGCATTTTTGTATATTTAATTTTCCAAACAGCAATAACTCAGCATATGTTTTACATGTTTATAGTTTCCCATTGTGTTTATTGACCCTGATAGTCTTGGACTGGGAAATGTATAGAATGTATTATTTCTATACTGGAGTGGTGGTACAGTGCTTCGTTCACCGCACTGTCAACCCGGGTTACCTGAGGTTGATTCCCAGCCACAGCTCACATCAATGATATCGGGCCTAATCCCTCCTTACCAAACTGCACTGACCGGTCTGGTGAAGTTGCCCTTTCTCAATCCAGCAATGTATTGACAGCTGTAATCTAGATATATATAAAAGGGAAATTTGTGAATATGTGTGTCTGTTCGAAATGTTTAGCATACTTCCCGACATGCAACAAACTTGAAATTTGGCATGTGGGTAGCTTCCAGACTGTACACAATGCAAAAAGTATAAACATAGACTTTTGTATTTTGGGGGGGGGGGGGCGCAATAATGGATATATTATGCACGGCAAGTGAGCGGTGACGTCAAATCTGTGATGTCACCCGCATGCGGCAGCGTCACGCAGTGTGCCTGCTGACGTCACGCATCCCCCCCCACCCTCCGCGTAGGCTGTATTAATCCAAGACAAGAATCCAAGTCCCGGGCGACGCCGGGTAGTGAAGCTAGTTATTAATAATATACTGCTAAGTTGATTAATAACAACAGATCAAGGGGATGCCTATTAAGACACGATTAGTACTGCTACCCCACCAATAACTTTCTGAAATGGGCATGGTATACCACTGGTGTGTTTTTCCGTTATGTGCCACCAACAGATATTTCCAATTGTTTCGCAGAATTGTTGTACGTGACTTTTTTTCTCCTATTTATCATGAGCCCAGCGTTGCAGCATTTTTTATTCGGTTTTTCCACCATTTATTGTAGTTTATTTCAACATAGTAAGTATACCTATGTTCTCAGTGTTCAGAGCATGTATATGTAGGTTAGCTTTTAAGGCAGACCGGGATCAACGTGATGAAATAAAGAGGCAGCTAAGAGCAGATTCGATTGCTTTTGTAAAACTTTACTTATTTAAAATCATCTCGACATGTCTTAAAAAATTCTTAAATCATTGAATATATTACCTGGTACGACAATGTTCAGAAGCATGGACATTTATATAGAAAATCGAGCAAAAACTGAAATAAGCATTCAGAGGTGTATACTTCAGATGTGCATTGAGAAACAAAATGAGCAACACGGGTCGGTGAACAAATGCAAGTTAGACACATTGACTGTTTAAGTAAATTGGCTTGGACAGGACACGCCACTAGGAGGAATGATGGCCGGTGGTTGGGACTCATGACGTAGTAGCAGCCAAAGGAGAGAACATGCGCAAGAGTGTGTCCACCGCAGAGATTTTAGCAATGAGATCAGCTCGCTTGCGGCAGCTAGATGGATTGCTGAATTGTGGGACTGGGGGTGGCTTGGAGACGCCTTCATCCAGCAGTGGATAGACTATGGATGATGATGACGATGGTCATGACTGCCCTGAAGGGTGCGTATTTGTGTATATGTAGGTACATGTGTGTGTGCCCAAGGTAGTGTCACGGTTAGCATGCTGCGCTTTGAACCCAACGTTCCAAGTTCGATTCCCACTCATGGCCAACACAGGTGACAATTATCTGAACCGTTCCTTGGTTGACTCAGGCTCAAATGAGTACCTGATGCGGTGTGTAAACATCGCCACCCACCCCCTCGTGTGCCATGCCGGCCTTCATAAGTGCCCGCTATCAGCAATACGGGGGATCCTTGTCTTTATTTTTGCGTATGTGCTTTCATGTCCGTGAGTGGATACGTGCTGTATATATATAGATGTATACGGATGCGTACGTGCGTGTGAATTAGGTGGACGATGAGGAGCTGCAGGACGAGCCTCTGCAAATAACAGTACTCGACCACGACACGTACAGTGCCAATGATGCCATTGGAAAGGTTTACATCGACATCGACCCCCTCCTGTCCACCGAGGCTGCCTCCCTCATCTCGGGATGGTTCCCCATCTACGACACCATACACGGTCTGTATTGTGATGATTTTTCTAAGGTTTCCAACAGAAAAGCGTAGCATTCTTTGAATTGCTTCGAGCGATAGTTGTACATTTTTCGGGTATGAAGAGAGGGAATGTATTAATACAGAAATGCACACTACACAAATCGTTACATCACAGATTGTTTATAGAAGGTGAGAGATGGTGGGGAGGAAGGCCATTTTTGGGTGATCTCGAGGTCAGATCTCACCCACCATGGCCTGAAATCAATTTCAAGTCATCGCATTCATAGCGCAGTGCAACAAACCACTGTGCCACTCATTTGTGATGTGTGATTTTTATCACAGATTGATGGAGTAATTCATTGGCTACCACATTCTGATGAGCTCCCCCCCCCCCTCCTCCCCCCTCAACTTGCTTTTAAGGGATTACATCTTGAATCATTGCCTCACTTGATGCAGCTAATCTGGCTGTGACGGTCCCACCTGATGACGGAGACTTGTGTTGCCTCCGAAACGTCGTGATTTTATTTTATTTTCATTAATTTTGATGTTTTACCTTCGTGACTTTACCGAAAAAACCTAAGAACATGATGGAGTAATTTTCACATGTTATAGGATGTAAACATCCTATTACATGTGCAGGTTTGTCCTCTGGCTTTGTTTGGCAATGTGACATGATGGGTATGCTACTCAAGGGGCCTCGTGATGGTTTTTATACCTAGTTCGCTTACCTTAAGCATGACATTTTGCATTGTAGGTGAGGTTTTAAGGGGGATCAACGTTCCATATCCTGACATAGAACGCATTTAGTGTTGTTTATGAATCGGTTATTTTTCTACATTTGCCATTAATATGCAAAACTATTCTTTTGCCCGTCCAAGGACGGGTGTATTGCAGTAAATCTGAAACTTGAAAGCGAAAAGCAGACCGCGACGTGATATGCATTGCCTCCATTCGTGTACAATTTGTAAGGCCGCAGTGACACAGACTTATTTCTGACGTCCTTTTTACTTCTTTGTCTCAAAAGCGTTACGCAGATGGCGTGACGTGAGGGTTCTGCCTTTGTCGTGAGGGTTATAAGTTTATGCTGAGGAGAGAGGAGGAGGCGCCTCGCCCCCCCCATGTGGAGTGACGTCACCCGCTAATTATTGTTAATGGGGGGGGGGTATCCATTTGGAGGACTTCACCTGTTTATGATTATTAATGAGGGGGGCTGGTCGACGTGGAGTGCCGTCACGCGGGACACACAGACATTCTTGGCTCGTTATAGTAGTAAATATGTTGTCCGTCAATGTTCCAAGGTTCTGATTCCTGCTTTCAAGATTTATTTGCTTTTCTCCCTAAACCAATATTTCTTTACTCTGGAAACTTGTAGAATTCATTGGGAACCACGCCTGGAAATTATTTAGTGCGACTGACTGTATTGGTACTATCACACTCGGAATGAATATTTGAAAAGTGGTTTTGCTGATTTGACTATGGGTGGTTGCAGAGACATCTTAACACATACATATCCACGAACCAAAACAATCAACTCACAAGTCAACGAGACTTGAACATAGCAGTAATCAAAGGTATCACAACAGTTTCTCAAGCCCTAAGTTTCCATAACGGCTATGGCTGGAAACTTTCAGTGTGTCACACAAATATAGTAGATATGTAACCACTCCCTGATCACAAGTGAACTAACTCTTTGCTTAACAGAGCAACCCTGCAGCACCATTACAGTGCGTGTGATGCAGCTGTTATTCCTGTTGTTTGTGCAAGGGTCACAGAATAGTTAATGCTATGCCGAAATGAGGGCTTAATGCCAGCCCTTGCATAAAGCTTGTGCTTAGTTCAGTAAAATGGAACAAAGGGTACTTGAAAGTCATGCACATGAGTGATTAATGTGTTTTAATACTGTATCACAATCTGCCATTATTTACTGCTTGGTGAAAGACTCCCCAAGTTGTCGCTATCCCCCTCAGTCTCGTGATGCAACAGTTCAACTCACTTCTGCTCCATCTCCGCGGTGGTCATTATCTTGGGCATGTTCTCTCCTTTCGCCATCGGCCCTCTACCCTTGTTGCAACGTGTCCTGACTAAGACCACTTACTTTGCTGAACGGTTAATATGATGTCTGTCACATGTATTTGTTCCTTTGTTTCTATGTGTTATTGTGATGGATTGATTCATCAATGAATGTTAATTCTTAAGCGTCATTTGTTTGTAAGAATTCGGTGTTTTTCATTCGGTATGTTTGTCTTTACCAACCCACACTGACCAACAGTCAAGTAACATTACACATCACCCCCCCCCCCCCCGCCAAATGTTAATAATGTCTAACGCTTATCAAACTTCGGTGCTTGTGACCCACTATTGTCGAGGTTTACATTTTCACGTGTAGTACGATGAATGCCATTTGGGACAACATAATCTGGCCCAGAAGAATTCAGAATGTGCATTTGTACATTTAGGTACAGCCAAGTCAGAGCAAGTAAAATATATTTATAAAGTATACATCGACTGAGATGTTACATTTTACTTTATCAGTAAAACGATGTAAATATGTGCAAACGCATGCAGAGGCTGTACATTTGCATTATCAACGATTTGTATATTCGACTGTTAAGAATTTTTTAACAATCGGATATGCAGAGTAGTCTACAGTATGTAATGTGACTCATCCAAAATAAATACAAAGTAACCTGCAATTTGCATGTAACATTGTGTTTATAAGTTACCATTTGCTTCTCTGTAAGATAAAATGCTCATTCTTTAGTTGACTGAACTCATGATTACATGTAGAGTGGCTGGGAACATTAATACTCACCATAATACATTTGGGAAACCACCTTATTTAAACAACTAAGCCCTTTTACCTCCAGCAAGGAGATGGTAATGATCGTCATCACGAATAAATGCGTGTATCAGTTGGTGTTAATCAAGCATTATGTGCCTAGTTAGTCGGATAGTGATGGGCGTGGAAACTTGACAGGGTTACTCCTCATTGCAGTCAAGGAGATGTCTTTTTACTTTATAGGTCAGAGAGCTGAACTTGGGGGACAGTTGGCAAAATCGATTCTGCCCCTATTTGATGCTGTCATTACTAGAAAAATTTTGTAATTGATGTTTTTGTTCTTGTTTTTCAGGAATCCGTGGCGAAATCAATGTCACCATCAAGGTGGATCTTTTTAACGACATCAATCGCTTCCGCCAGTCATCGTGCGGAGTCAAGTTTTTCAGCTGTGAGTGTTGGCTTGTGAATTATTTTCATGACTTTACTATTTATCGCTTTAGCTTCCCACTTTAACTGGATGCATAATATTTTTGCTATGTGCATTAAACGCACAGTTTTGGTGATGTCACTTGACATACAGGGCATGATGGGAAGACCAATGCAGTGATCACATTTGCGCTTTTTGTTGCCTAAAAGTCACTTTTTCCTTGTACTATTACGTACTATGCAGTTGGGTGCGCGTGTCAATTCAATGATTCTGTGCGCGTGTGCGTGCTCGCTCATAGCAACGTGCATACCACGGTGCTACCGTGCGCTGGCCGTGCACGGCTTTGTGGAGGAGCTGGTGGTGAACGAGGACCCCGAGTACCAGTGGATCGACCGCATCAGAACCCCCCGTGCCTCCAACGAGGCTCGCCAGCGCCTCATCTCGCAAATGTCTGGTGTGTAGAATCTCGCAGTTGACGCCTTAGTAGTGCAAAAAAACATTATTCTGGAGAAAAAAAGTCAGCTGCTCGCTTTTACTTTTCAGAGAGCATTGGCGGCAGTGACTAATTAGGATTGACCCCAGATCTGCTCTGGACTTCTGCCCTGCACCGGCATCTCCATAACCCTTCTAATTTCATCTTCTCATCTTTTCTCAACACACGCAGCCATAGTGTCACCGGCAGTGACACTCAGTTGCACTTGTAAAGCCGTTGGAAAAGACCAGTGTTGTTCTGTGTACGTGCTTCCGTGTGGGTGAGCAGGTGAGCTTCAGCGTAAGATTGGCTTGAAGGTGCTGGAGATGTTTGGCAATGCCGTTGTGGGCTACCTGCAATGCTTCGATTTGGAGGGCGAGTCTGGCCTGGTGGTCCGAGCCATCGGCACAGCCTGCACCCTTGAGAAGTTGGCAATCGCCACAACCACCGCCGCTCCTGGCCAGCCCAGCCCGCCTGTCCTCGCTCTGCTCGGCCAACGACGGGTCAGCCAACTTCAAACGCCATTTCCGCCCCTGTCAGCTGGCGCCACCAACAACAGCAACGCTCCTGGCACCGGCGTCCAGTTTCTGGTTGGTGAATCCAGCCCTGGGCCGCAGCAGCACCAGCACCACCAGCAGCAGCAGCAGCAACAGAGCCAGCCGACCCCCATTCCTCGCGACACAAAGGAGTGAGTAGCTCGCGTGCACAGAGGACCACTAATAATCAAAGGGCAAATCAAAAGATTAAAGTAGTTTGATGAGATAATAATGAGTGCCAAGGTGTGTTGGAATAGTGACTTGCCTGTGATTTGTGTTCCTAATTTAACCACACGATGTGAGGTCCTTTCAGACTTACAGACTTAACGTTTAAGACTCTTTGAATCTTTGTTTGTAACCGAGATGTGGTTAACTCTCGTTATGTGCAGTTCTGGGTGAGTCCCACTGTCTCTAGCCTGGAATTGTGATTCCAAATGGGAATATAGTATTGTGGAATTGCTAGAATTGTATATGTTCATTAAGTTCCACGAATTCATATTGAAATGAATGGGAATGCATAGGCTGTCGGAGAATCCCATTTGCTTAAATGGAGTGATGGGGAATATCCATTTAAAACTAATGGTTTTCTTTGAGAGCCTATGAATTTTCCAATGGAATGCTGTTCATGTGAATGACCGTTTTGGAGTGTTCATTGAATGAATGGGGATTCTGTGAATGATGAAGCTGCAAGAATCCACATTTAATTGAATGGGATTGACAGCATAGGAACCGTCCATAGAATATTTGTGCATTATCATGAAAGTCCTTGGATCTTCATTCTAGTGACAATTACATGGATCGCCACTAAATTTCAGGCTTTGGTAGTTTCAGAAGATACTGCTGATTTCAATGATGACATTGAGTTGTCAATAGATCAGAATAATGTTTTTCCTGGAGAAATCCGATGAGCTATGAAGCTCTTTTTCAGATATGCCTAGTTGATAGCACACTAAACCCTGTGAGAATCCCATCCAAGTGAATGGAGATTGAAATTTTGGAATCTCCCATGGGAAAATCACGATACCTGCAGGAATCGCCCACAGTAAAATGGTGAAAATTGTATTCAATTCCAACACAGAATCTTCCACTCCTAGTCATGGAAACAAAAGCGAACATATTGTTTTCCTTTTAATGAGGAAAGTCACACTGAATGTTTAAAATATACATTTCTGGAGGGGTTGTGTGCATGGGATTTTTGGTCAATTGTTGCCCAGCAAGTGTTGTATCCCAGGCACATTGCAACGCTTTCTCTCTGATTGCGACCCCCCCCCCCCCCCCCCGCCTGTCTTCGTGACCTGCCCTTCCCCATCCTGAACATGTTTCACCCATCAGACCCTCCTTTTCCTGATTATAATGCTTTCATGCCGTGTTCTATTCTGAGCTTGCAAAGTTACCGACGCCGTCCCATTATAAAATTTCTCGTGCACTCCACAAGCAGCTGTATTTATAGATTGAATGTTTTTTTATATATATAGTTTTTTTCCTGGCCCACACTCTGTTCTACGCAGTAACATACATTACTCCTGCTTAAAACACCAGTCCCTTTAACACCAAATTGGACCACTCTACCCTTTTAAAGTGATTGTATAACCCATAAATAACTTTTTCTGACATTGCAAACTGTCTCTTAGCCGCCTTTTGACAGTTGTTTATTTTGTACAAATTATTTCTGAAATACATAGTTATCTATTGCCTCCCCATGAGAATAGGGTTTCCCCTTTTTTCTGGCAACAAAACAGGTGTTAAGATGTTAAAACACCAAACTGAAACCTTTTACAAGGAATCATGTCTGTATTAACTACAATACTTGTGGTCAGAATGCAAACAAAAAACATACTGGCTCCAAAGAATGCTGTCTCTGGTGTGGACCAATCAGTTTCAAAGACAATGCATATATTATCAGATAATGTTTTTTGTTAGCATTCTGACCACAAGTATTTTGGTTACCATCATTATGGTGACCAAATCATCCAGAATGTGCTCAATCTCATCAGATATTGTTACTATATCTTTACAAGCGCTTCAGAAATGTGTTCATTATAGAGAATAGTGTTTTGCTGTCCTCTGTTTTATTAACATCTTTAATAACCTACACCTACTTCCACCAATAATCTGTCCTCTGCTGAACCAGTCTGAAATTTCTTACCTTTGTTTTGACAACTTCACCTGGGTCCTCTACTTTTATTTCAGTTTTCATTTCATTTTCTACTGCACTCTCTGAGTAGATACCACCATCACGTTGTCGGGCATTCGATTTTCAATAATGTCGAGTGATTTCTTGCTCAAATGCTAACCTCCTATTTACAGTCCTGAGACTGATTGAAATTCCACATTCATATCCATAGAACAACCAATATTGACTTGCCTACAAAGTGGTATTTATATTATCAACCCCCGGATGGATGATGGACTGTGTCAACCCCGGCCTGTATTTGAACTTAAAACCTTTAGATTGAGAGCCACTGGCCTTCAATGTTAATTACAAGCATTCCACAGCAAGACTTTAAACACATTAACTGTTATATTATTTATTTAATGAGGAAGGAATGTTAAGGACCTCATGGTTATTAGAAGCCACAAGCTCAGGTCTGTGATTATGCTGGCTCACAACTCCCTTTTCCTAAGCCTCCTCTTCTCTATTGTTATGGCAACCATACATTGAAGGTAGCTGCGGGTACAAATTGAGAAGTTATGTTCCACTGAATAACACCTTTTTACATCAGATCTTGAGTTTTTAATCTTGGCATACCATTTGCCTTGGAGTCAGTCGTGGTTTGTGTGTACCTGTAAACATGTTTATGTATTCACGTGCACGTGTACATGTACATCTCCATTGCCAGACACCGCTGTATGAGAGCCTCCCCACGGTGTGTGGGTATGGGGATTATTTCACCATACTTCACCATGCTGGTCAGTGTAGGTTGGTGGAGGAAGCGAGCATAGACGTTGGAACAGGACTGTAAAACGATCGATTTTTGCCTTACTACCCTCTGCTGGCAGCATAGGCTGTGCATTGTGTATCATGTGGTAAATGCATCCCATTACCCGTGGCAATGTATGATGAAGGTAAAGACAACAATGCTATACAGACGAAGGGGATGGATTGTGATGATAAAACCGATGGTCACGATATGTTGGTTTTAACAATTTCGAAGAGAACATTGTTCATTTCTGTGGCATCCAATCACCTCTGCAGCCCGCAGATGCAGCACACTCCAGTACATTACACAAGAGTCTACGTGACATACATTCATCTTTGTTATCCATAGCTATCCCAGATAAAAGCCGAGTGCTCTACATACCCTTATCCACGATTATCTGCGATCTTCATCAAATGCATTGGGACGCACAAAAAGCGGCATTCACGAATCACATTGGAACATAGAGATCCGATTAGTGACTTTAGTAGTCCATTGGCGGACGAAGTAACAACAACAACCGCCATTCGCCATTAAGTGGCGGTGACGTCACCACGACGCTTGTGCCAGGCCATGTGCACCTTGAGGCCACGCGAAGTGTCGAACGCCCGCTGGCAGGTCACGGGGCACACCCAGCAGGTGCCACGGGTCGACTGACTGAGATGACTGAAGTAAAACCACTTGTGACATGAGCCACAGTTATCTGGGAGCCTTGATCGTAGTTAATTGAATTTCAAAGGCTCCTGTTCTTAAACTATTAAAGGTTGATTGTCTTGTTCAGACTTCTTGCTGTGTGATGATGGCATACAGTGAGATAACGTTCTATAGACCAAGCAAGGGAGTCTCGAATGTTACCGAATATGAAAATGCTAAGATTGTTATGTAACTTAACCACATCCGCTCAGAAGAAAAATCCAATATACAGGGCGATCCTTTATAGATACTCCATTAATTTCTAGTGACTGTCTTCTCAACAGGTGAATTAATTTTGTGAAAGTGATGGCTCCATACCTTACAGAGGTGAGCATGTTGAAATTCTATAAGTTAATTGAGATTTGAGGCTTTGAATTAAAATGTGGTTTTCTGTATATTATCCCTCATTATTTTAGTGGGATAGCTATAAATGGATCACACTATACAGGTATTCCTCTACTTACGATGGAGATGCGTTACGACGAAACCCATTGTAAGTCAAAAATATCGTAAGTCGAAGATGGCCTAGCCTACCCTGGAGTCTTAAAGAAGGGTGATAATTTAGCAAAACAGAGCAATTTACAGTACCATACTGTATAAACTATATACTGTATGTATTAATTAATAATAATACTGTATTGCACTGTAAAATGTAAAGTAAAAAAACAAGGTAAATTCTATAGCCTACCTATATGAACTGCAATTTAATAGAAAGTTTTTTCAGGGAACAATCCTTACTGCATCACATCCCGGCAGCGTCCCAATGTACAGTATCGTACCTCGTACGCTGTTGCGTTTGCCTGCCGCGCGAAATTTAAAATATTTAAAAATGTTGTCGTATCGCTATCGCCATGGTAAGATCGACATATCGTAAGTCTGACCATCGTAACTCGGGGACATTCTCGATATTTTCATAAATTCCCAGGTGTTACCTGAACTGAAGTGCCCTTCTTGTGAAGTCGTGTTTTTTTTGTCTAGGCCTGCTATCTTCTTTTTCCAGTTTCTTCTCCTTGCGTTGGCTGTGGAGAGTATTGCAGCTCATCAGCGTGTCCTACTTTGCGATCCTCCAACAGGGTCCCCACCGTCCTCCCCTTACCGTCCAGTGTTTTTCATGTCCCCCTTAACGTTTCATTTCGTCCGCTCCCCCCTTTCTCCTCCGTAGGTTTCTGCCTAAGCGCACGCTGATGCAGAAAGGTTTCCACTCCACCCTGAGCAGCCCTGTGCAAACTGCTCGCAGCGCTGCCCTGGGACATTCTCTCTCTCTTTCTGTTCCCACCCTCCTGTCTTTCGGTACGGCAAGCACCCGATCCTAATGCCCTCTTAACGTTTCCCCTCCTATAACCCCCCCCCCTTCGTTCGAGCCACCACTGCCAACCACCTCCCACACACAAGCCTCCCCGTTGGCGAGGGAGCGGTTTCTCTAAATGGCAGCCGTTGCGGTGACTCTGTGGCTCGTGGGGGTTATGCATGTGTCGGAGCACTGAGCTGGCACCACTGATTTCTCCCGGGTGTCAAACCTCAGATCCAGCCGTCAGTTATGAAACGGTTCTTAAATGTAGTGAGTGTTACGGTTTCAGCCCGGTCATCAATGAGTGCACAAATGAACAGCTTCTTTGCCTAGCTTTCCATAATCAGACTTAAATCAGCTCTGAAGGCATGAATTGGTTGATGGTCGCATGCCAATAACTCCCTTGGAAAACAACACAAAAAAGAGCACGGTCTGGTGGCTGGGTTAGAGAATATGAGGGAGACACCAGATGTCATTGCACATTGCCATGATAACTGCGGTGTCTTGTCTATCATATTGGCATGTTTAAGTGCAGAGAATGAAGAGTATATTTTTGATCCTTTCCAGATCTTCTCAAGAGACAGTAAGAATGTGTCATCTCTTGGAATGATTATTGTCGCTATACCTGTCAAAGGCCTGTGATGCTCGACCCGGCTAGACTGCGCTTTTTTCAGCCATGCGGAATAAAGAGGATTGTTCTTTGCACTTCTTCCAGAGAAAGGTGTAAAACAGCGGTCCTGGCCTAAATAGAAGCCTTGCTGGGCCGCTAGTGCAATCATCATCAGCCCTGTAAACTGACCCTCGTTTTGTAAAAATGTTTAAGGAAAATTTTGATCAAATATGCAGCGACATGCTGTTCTTGTCGGCTTGTGTTTGGTATCAAGCATAGCATTTTATAGATTAAAAATAACAGTTTAAGTGCCAAATTTCACGTGAATATCTCTTTAATAGGAATTGTGAAATACGTAATACCATTTTTTTTATTATGGATAGATTGGTCCTTGCTTGCATATCTCTGAAGCAGGAGTTTATTACTATCACATTTTAATGTCCTCTTTCTGTCTGTGTAACAAAGGCATTTAGAAATCAGCTATGTGTAGCCAAATGAAAATGTGTTGCGTATGCGCGTTTGAATATCAAAAATCAACTTCTGTTGCCATTCTGGACCTTGCTATGTATCGGCCAGAATTGTGTGAGATTTATCAGAGGCGGCACTCTAATGCAAAGTAACAGCGCAATGAGAAGTCCTGACATGCTAAGCCAATTATTGTATCTGTAGATAAGGTCAAAGTCAATGATTGATTGGCTGGTGTAAATGTTCGGTTGGTGATTAGTTTGTGGTCAAGACTTTTCCCTTGTGAATGGGTTGCTCTCTCCTTTTTGCTTTTTTTCTAGAGGCCACCGGTTTGTGAAAGCCCACCCTTTGGTACAGCTTGCTGTTGCCTTTGCAGGACTTTTGTTTTACTGTGCTGTTAAATTGCTTTAAAGAAGCTGATCTGGTATTTGGCCAGCACTCGACTCATACAGTGGAACCACACCGCTCGCTGCATGTTGCGTGTGTATGGCACCGCGTGGAGCAAAACCCCCGACACGAATTGGTTCGCATGCGAGCCTGTGTCCTTAACCACGACTAATTCGTAAAGAATTACATCTCTGTTTGCCATACGAAGTTTCTCAAGTGTACCTTGCGTGGTGGTTTTCAGTTGGTGCTCACCTGCTCCACGACAAAAAGCTGTTGACCCAGAGGTCATGTTAATTACCGAAAAAAGGTGCTAACACTAGCACATGGTAAATCTACTGCTCGGTGCATTTTTTTTTGTAACGATTGACTTTGTGAGCATGTGCCCACTGTTGATCGACTGACTAGCTGGCCTTCAGTATTTTAGCTCGATTGTTTTTCTTTTTTATAACCTTAGACGGAAAAAGTGTGTGCTCGTTTAACACCAACTGACCCCTGAACTGCTGGATGCTGTGATGACAAGTTATTTTTAAAAGATTGTTTTTTTTTAAGTTTAATTCCATTCCCCAGCATGCACGGATGCAGCCCCTGCATGTGTCTGCAGGGCAGACAGACAAAAGGTCACCCCTTTACGAAGCTTGATGTTTGACAAGGAGGGTCACAATGTTAGCAAAGGCAGACACTGACCTTGACGCTAAAATTCCTGCCCACAACTGGTCACATGAAATTTAAATGTACACCTTGTGTCACCCAATTATTGGCATGTGAAAAGATGGTTGTGTGTTTTTTTTTAAATGAAACCTAAAAGAACATTTGTTATTTAGCTAAGTTTATATTGAAGTAGTTACATTACAACCATAATTGTTTAACCCCAATAGCTAACTGAGGGATAGTTCTTGAGATATATTTTTATTTAAACTTGTTTCTTTAGATATGAGTGGGGGGGGGGGGAGTGGGGTTGAAGATTTTCCTATAAGCCCAAAATCTCTGTGCTGCCTCTGCTAACAGGGCCCCATTTCTGGATGAGGCAGCGCTCCTGAGTCAGTCACCGCCATTATCGAGTCCTCAAAAAGCACAAACCACCAACTCGTTTTCTCCTATCAAGTCCTTCAGCCGACAGTCCTCCTCCTCCGACACTGAGCTGAGTCTGACCCCCAAGATGGGTAAGACCCCGTTCACTGCCAATGGCATGTCTTGTCCAGCCCTTATTGTCACCATACCACTAATCTTGCGTGTGACTCGCCCCCCTTGTCTGTCTTATTATTTTAGTTGTGTTACCCTGCCCTATTTGTCTCCCCATGTTCTACATTGTGATAACGGTGGCTATGTATTTAGTAGGGGTGTGACGATTCGTCCCTACTGTATACGTAGCCACCAACAATGAATTGTGACGATTAATGGTTGCGAATCAAAAATCGATTATTTTTGTAACACTGTCGTGAACGTAGTGACTTTTAGTGTGTAAAAGGGTTGTGTAAACACATGACATACAACGTATATGAATTGAAAAAAACATTGATTCTTACACACCCAGTAAATGTGCGTATTTTAAGCTCGAAGAATTAGTATCAATGAATCGGTGCATTCGTACACTCCTAATGTATAGCAAAGTGATAATTATGCCTGACAGTCAAAGTTGTGCAGATTCAGCAGTTTTATTTTTTCTGCATCCACCTCGCCATGCATTTCGATGGAGCATTAGTTTTGTGATTGGATAAGTCCTCTTTTGTTCTAAGATTAACTGTTTATTATCGGTAACACACACATTAGACTAACCACACATTAGACTAATGTGTGGGTGTCTTGAGCAACAATTATAATTGAAAATAATAAGTCTGGCTTCAGTCTTAAATTAATATCTATTCCTATATGACTATGGTTGCAAATATACATTTTGCAAATGATCAAACATGTACGGTCTTAAATAATTAAAGAGCATTTTTACAGATTTTTATTTTACCAGGTAAGGCCCACTGAGCTATTTAACTCTTTTTCAGAAGCGACCTGGCCACAAATGATGGCTCAACGAAGTGGCTTATCGTGGAATTGAAATCAGCCAAATACTCTTAAACACATGTCGCTAAATGTGGAGGGGAAAGCCGGACCACCTGGAGATCGGTTAGACGGACAGGACTAATCTATCCAGAGGCTTCGTCTAAATTAGAGACCAACAAATGTAAACACTCTCCGATGTGTATTTTTGTTAAGGTTATACTGCCGTCTTGTTCGGCATTGTTTCCAAAATTTCGTGCCACGTGCTGGGAGTGCCATTTCATCACAGGCTTTGTGCTCGAGGGAGAAAGTGTGCTGCTCAATTCGGTTCCTGAAGAAGCTCCCAGAATGTGAAGTGAAACGTCAGACATCGTGCTGAACAACGCGCAGCACAACCTGAAAATGCACCAGAGATGGATATTGCACAACTTCTATCGTTTCTTATTAAATTCACCTATTTGAATTATCCAGATAATAATGCACCGGTTTTTTGGTCAATTTATGGTGAACTTAACTGTTCTTCCTCTTCTCGTTTCTTTGCAATTAGGGAGTGTTATGCATTAATTGGTGATTTATTGATATTGTAAAACTTGCTATACATGAGAAGTTTTCTTTTGCCTCGATTGGTGTCCCAGGTCTTAAGCCTATTATTTATATGAGGTGCTGGCTCTGAGCTCGTCATAATATGAAACTTAACTACCTACCCGTCCACCTCACGATATCCTGTAAATAAAACATGAAGCCTTCGTCTGAGGCCCAGTAGTACGAATGTTTCCATGAACAGAAGTTACGACCACCATAATCACAATTAGTTGAAGTTGACTTTAAAACTTAGGTGACACATCCTTGTGGTTGAGAATGCAGTTTAAAGTGAGGAAGAGTTGAAAGGATAAATATCAGTCGCACCAAATTTGGCTTCAGCCATCAATTTGTTACAGAACTGTCTTGCTGTTACGCCAGCTGCGCTTTGAGACAATAAAGTATGAGTTAATACATTTTTTTTAGTTAAATTCTATTTACTTTCTGTTGCTCAGGCTGGGTAATTATAATCTCGGCTCGTATTTGCCTGAGGAAATCGTTGCACTTTGTTACCATGGTTTTCAGGCAAATAACGATCCAAACTGAGATGAAACACCAGTTGCTGCTGTCTTAATTGAGAATAATTTCCAGGGTAGGGTAGTTGTTAAATAATGAAATGAATAGCGGAACAGTAATTGAATTATTTATTGCAATTGTATTATGCTGGGTAGCAACTTGGCAATAGCATTGAACTGTCAATTGTAAGGTTTGAAGTGCATTTTCAGGATTGGGGGTTTGACTCAACCCGTTATCCGTCCATGGTCAATACGGATGTTGTTTTGTTAGAAAAATCAGTAAAAGAGAATGGCTTACAAATATAACGATACTGATGAGACAATCTAAACGCTGAACCATGCAACTGCATGCGAAGCGAAACCAGAACTGCTCATCAGCCCTTTTGTCAATCCACCGCTGGATGTGAGGGCCTCCCAAAACTGTGCGAGTCATGGGGGTTATTTAGCGATACTTTACCACGCTGGTCAGTGCGGGTTAGTGAAGGTGGCGGGCATAGACGTGGGTGGCATAGCACGGTGCAAGCGGCACTGCCCTCTGCCACCCGCAACGTAGCACGCCTGCTCTTTCCCGTCCGCCAGTGCCTCCGCGTACCCCTTGTCCCCATCTCCCCCCCTCCACCCAGCGGGTGTCGGCAGTGGCAGCGGTGGCCGGGATGGAAACTCCATGAAGATGCTGAGTCGGCAGCACACGACCGCTACCATGGACCAACTGGTGAGACAGCACAATCCTTCTTCCCTGCTGGCTCCTTTCTGAGAGAGACACCACTATGGTGCCCTGGTTTTGTCGATGTCCCAATCACCCGAGATGTGCCTGATCGTGTCAGACCTCGGAAGCCTGGTCTTGTACAGTAGTTGAGTGGCTGTGAGGTGGCCAGAAGATGGCAATGCGGAGTGTTACCCATGTGTGTGTGTGGGGTTTTTCCTGCGTTCTCCGTTTTCCTCCCAAATGAGCAATCTCTCATCCTGTGCGCGTGATTACTATGCGCGTTGAAATTGTGAAATTATAATCCACGCAGCCAGGTCCGGAACATTTTTCCTGTACTGCCGTTGCTTGTCTGCCTCACAACGCCTCAGGTTTGAGGTCTATGCAAATGATAAGTTACCCATGATTTCTCAACCCTGCCTCCAAAGCACTGGATTATAGACATGCGCTGCCACTCTTGATTTGTTCATGTCTTAAGATCCTTGCGTGCTTAGACTGTTCTCTTTCCAAGCTCTCTTCCCTCTATTACCATTATCATCTCTTCTCTCCCAAAAACTCACTTTAATACTCTCCTTAATCTTATTTTCTAACATTCTCTAGTCACCTTGACACTTTAAGCTATCCCTCGCCACCAATCATATTTTTCTACTAACCTCCCCCCCCCCTCCTCCCCATGTCCCATCTAGGAGTTCCCCTTCTTCACCCTGACCTCCTTCCCACCCGGGTTCCTCATCCACGTTGCCGGCGTAGTGAGCGCCCGCTCGGTCAAACTGCTCGACCGAATTCACAACCCTGGTGAGTGCTGTGGATTCCATCCAAACATTTCTGCACACACACCTCTCCTGCCTAAACCATTGCCACTGCAGTTAAAGTGCTCTGCATGGCTCTGTCTCATAGTTGCGTAAAATTGTGTTCACTCCAGTTTTCAGTTTTCCACCCGGGCTGAAATATGTGTATTTTTTTTTGTGCAGACATTTTAAAAATGTCTTTTTAGATTTCTATTCTTTTTTAAAGCTGGCTGAGGGTCCACCCTGGGGTTGTAATGGCGATGTCAGAATATTGAGCCAGGGTTTTATTTTGGGCGCCAGTCATCCACGTTTAAACCAGTTCCTCATGCATAGTCTCAGCCTCATGGCTTATGACTGTAAAAAAAATGTTTGCGAGAAATGTGTTGTTCACTTAGTTTGGTTTATATATCTATGAAACTTAAACACTTCAGATATGTTAGATAGATCACATCCAGCGAACCACTCTTTACTGGGCATCAAGGACAACCTTCAGTTTTTTTATGGTCAGAAAAAACGATTTTAAATCATTCCAACGGTGTTCCCGTGGCGTAACCTTTTACAGCTCTTCGGAAGCATGATGCGATCATCTTCTGACTGACGAAATTCCAGAATAACTTGTGTTTGACTGATGACTCCATTTGCGCAATTGGAGTAGAATTTTCTTATTGTTTCGAGCAAAATATATTGGATACATGCATCGAATAATATGCAGGAGAAAGTATTATTTACACACAATTTATTCGAATTGTGTGTTCTATTTCTCTGATGCTGCAAACACAACTTTGCAAATGACATACAAAACCAATACAAATGAGACTCTATAAATAAATAAAAGATGTTTTATTGAATGGAATCACAACGCTTCCATCTGTAGCACTGAAAATCTGTACCATTTGATAAACACCCAATGTCTGATGAAGTCAATCGCAATTAAATTCATCAGTTGGTAAGTATCAGTGAGTTTTTTGACAGTAAAACTCTTCATCATGTTTTTTTTATCGAATGCAAAAATCTTCAACAATTGACACAAGCCTTGATGTGGTTGTTGTCAATTGGTCAATCTGTGGATAACGTTATAGGTTCTGTGAGAACTGGAGTAGAAAATGTGTGTTGTGAACTAATTATATCATTCTCCATTACCTCAATCCAAACTAGGCTTGAATATGAATGAAAATGTCATAGACTTTGAAGTGGTTCTTTGGCTCAATCAATGAGCTGCTGAGATCTTGGCTTTAATTATTGTACTCCCACCCAAGATTATTAGAGATGTCAACGTGTAGCAACCCTGATGGTCTCAGCCCAGTCACCTGTGATTGCACAAAAAAAACCCATCTGATTTCGCTAATTAGTTGATATATTCCAGCCTTTAGACCTACATCTGTAATCATTGAGGCAGGTGCGGGTGCAAACTGCTCACTTGTTTTCCAGATGATAAAAGCAGGCTACACGGGTAAGATGGACCCTTGGTGAATGCAATGGGAGACCTATGAATCCATTGTTGAGTCCTTAAACAGTTTTATGGGTGGAGCAATGGCACAGTGGTAAGCTTACTGCATTGACCTGAATTTAATTGCCGGCAACAGCTGACATCAGTGGCGGGTGATATCTGAACTGGTCCTGGTTCCTCCTTCACTAACCCGCACTGAACCAGCATGATGAAGAATGGTTAAACAGCCCTTCCAACAGAGAGAGTATGGGGAGGCCTTCATCCAGCAGTGCATTGGAAGAGGGCTGTAGCATGTAATTATTGTCACCCGGCTTGAAAGCGTATACTTATCAGGGATGTATTTAAAATATCTTGCCGTGCACCGTGATGCTTTTCACGCACATTTTTATTGTTGTTACACATGCAAATCTAAACGTGTGGGTGGTGGCATATCCATGCGTGTCCTATTGCGATGAGAAGTCTCATGTATAGTGTCTATGCGGCCTTGGCAGACTCTGAAAGTGGCATTATATGACAGACAGTATGCACGTGGTCTCCTAAAGGTCAAAATCAGAGCTCGTGAAATACAAAATAATCAATAATTAACATCCCTTTGGCAATACACACCGCTGGATGCAGGCCCCCCCGCACACTTTCAGCCCTAGGGGTCGTTTGATCATGCTTCACAATGACGGTCAGTGTGGGTTAGTGAAGGGGGAATGGGGTAGCCAGTGCCAGGTCAGGTATTACTCGTCACTGATGCTCGTTGTGGCTTGGACTCAACCACCATGGCTGACAGAGCGTGGTAAGATCTTCATCCAGCTGTGGATTTTCAAAGGGTTTCAATATATATAATACGATCTTTGGTTTTAAAATTATGAGTGCCTGTTATAATTTTGTATGTATGCATGCATGAGATATGTGTGTGTGTTTAGTGCATGATTGTGAGACTGCATACTCAATGCTTATTTGTAATAGTGAGTCTGTGCACACATGAGCAATGGAATGTAATATTTGAAACAAAAATTGGTACCGGAATTTTAAGTCTAAAACTAAACAAATAGTTTAGTAGATGTAGCCCTCACTAAATTTAGTTTCTCACTGAGCAAATGCCATTCATATAATGAAAATCCAGTTGATGCTTTGGGAGTCATATGGCTTTGTTTTTAGTACCCAAACTCCACAAGTGTAGCCAGTCAAATGGTTTGAGCTTGGTTGATCAATAATGTACAGAAAAAAACTATCGTATAGATTGTTTGCTTTGTCACGTAAGTTGGCCAATCACAACTATTTCAGAGAGAGAGAGAGCGTAGGCACATTGGACTATTCACATGTGGTGAGCCTCTATTTGTGGAGCAGTAAGGAGTCTTGTGAGATTAGTTTGTAGAAGCCGCCTGTGACTTCAGAAGAATTGGTCATCCTCCTGGGCTCTTGAAATAATGACGCCATGATGTGCTTTAATAAATGTCCCTCTATATAACCATAAAAGTCTCGTCAAATCTGGGTACACCTTTTTCAAGAGTGTCCTGCATTGGGGATGGTTGGGCAATTCCATTGGCATGTGGGAGGAAACCAAATAACATGGTAGAATCCATAGATACAAGGGGATTAAGTCTCTGCATAGATAGATTTAACATTGTACAAAGCTATATTGCCATCACATGGCCACTGTACAGCCCAAGCTTTTAATACCTGGGATTCCCAGGCAGTGTCTTAATCCAAGTACTAAGCAGACTTAATCTGTTTAGATTCTCACATCTAAGATTGGGCATACTGAGGGTGATTTGGTGGAAATTCCACGTTATTGCGGTAAGGTCCAGTCTCCCAAGTACAGCCATTGTTAAAGTCTCCCAAGTTAGTGCTCTTTTAGTGAACTCTGAGGGCCATGAGGAGTTGACCTATGACAAAGATTGTGAGTCGAGTGATCTACCACCTGACTAAAGATCATTGTTATTTGCTGAATTTTTAAAAAAAGCCCAAAACGTAACACTGAAACCAAGACTGTACATTAATTTCATTTGTTGGGCTTTCATGTGTGCATGCATGTGTTTAATGCGTGTTTGTGTGTATGTGTTTGTGTATGCGTGTTCTCGCTCTTACACGTTGATGGTTTCTAACGCCTTTGCTGGTTGCTCTTCCAAACTCAGCCTTTGTCGGGATTATGGGTAACACCCGCTCTCACAAACTGCTTGACTGGAATAGTTTCGCGTCAGGTATCGTGTTGGCTATCAAAACCTCACCCTTCACATCCATAAATAACCTTGTATATCTGTCTGCCATTATACCCGGCTGCTTGCTCGCTTGCCCGCTCACCTGTCTGCCATTCCCCTGCATGGATGCGTCGCCTTATCACCTTCCCGTTCATGGCACTCCAGTGACAGACGGCATTATCATCATTGTTATCCATATCCTTATGATCATCGCCCACTTTGGCTACTTCGAGTCAATGGTCCCTTACCATCTCGTGTTTTAACTGCCAATATGTAACACCGATGAAAGTGGTTATTACAGATTGAATTTTTTACCCAGAGAAACTCCACTGTGAACACAGGACACATTTTAGGAGAAGCCATAATTTGTATATTTGGCAAATTCCTTTTTTGACGTATTTTTCTTTGGAATTGACAAATCATGGATAAGTAGAGATACTTTACATGTGTAATGACGACTTGACACACTTCTCTTGAGAGATGGCACTTCATTGAAGACACGTTCACTTTACATCAGGTGGAAATCCCACGTCAACAGCCCAGTCTCCCGCGCATCTCCCTTATTTCTCAACACGAGGCCACGCCCCCCTTCTCGATCATACTCGCTGATTTTGGACGCTCGCTCCACCAGCAGACTCCACCGTCCTCTTCTGTCACCTGACCATGCCCCCCTTCTCGAACATACCCGTGGCCACCAGTCCCTTCGCACTCACAACTGATACCCCTGCTGTCATTACCTCTCGTGGCCACTGGTGCATTCGTGCTGTAGGTTGACCTCCCTGTCATTACCTCCCGTGGCCACTAGTCCCCTCACACTTCATGCAGGCTCTATTGTCATTACACATGTAAGAGAACATCAATCAAATACTGCCATACGTCAGGCAGAAACTTCCAGTTATGTTGAACACCTCTTCCAAGAGATGGGCTTTGAGCATATCATGGCTCTCATCCTTATGTAATCCACAATCCCCACCTCCAAGTAGTTAACTTATTAGTGCTGTAGTTGGTTTACAGAACCAAAGCCATAATAAACCTCATTTGTGTAAGATTATGGAATTAGCGGGGGGGGGGGGGGGGGGTGTAATGAAGGAAGGATTGTATAGCCCGGATGATTACGGAATGGGTTTGGTAACCGTCTTCACTTTTTTATAAAAACTAAAAATATCAAAGTACCTGATAGACACTGAACACATTTTTTTCCTGATCAAATTTAGTGAAGTTTATTGACCTGGTGATTATGGGCTGAAGTTTCTGTCAAAGCACTTTGCCCAGCATTGCTAACATTCTAGTTTGAGCCTCGTGACTGGCTGTATAACACAAGTGAAGCCACATTTTTCTATAGTTTGTCATTTAAGTCAATATGAACAAATTCAAATTAAGGTTTTTATTTTGTATATATATACAACCAGCTACTCCTGATTTAAATGCAATAAGTTCCTAGAGTTTGATGATCTCAGCCCAGTCATGAATGAAATGTAGTTTTCCCTCAGTTTGACATCGCCTATCATTGCAGGGTACATTTGTGTATACACATCATAAAGATAGACTGCTGGGGAAAGTGCTGTTAGTGAGCAGCTCATGAAGGCTGGCACGACACCCGAGGGGGTGGGTGGCCAACACCACGCCCGGCTACCTTTGTCTCCCCAGTGGTGATGTTTACGCACCACACCAGGTACTCATTTTTAGGCTGAGTGGACCTAGGGGAGGCCCAGGACCAGTTCAGATAATCGTCACTGTACACACCGATATATACACGCACACACAGATATGTGCTGTGGTGAGTGTCTCGGGGTGGAGAGTTGGCGCATTGCCGAGTGCACTATGAACTAAATTTGATTCCCAACCACGGCTGACATTGCTTGGAAGTAATATTTGAAGCGGTTCCTGTTCCACTCGTTTCACCAAGCTGCACTGACCACTGTGATGAAGCATGGTTGTACAACCCCCATCTCCGACGTGGTGTGTGGAGGGAGGCCTTCATCCGGCAGTGAAGTAACATCTGTGCAAAAGAGCTTCATAGCTCATCGGAAAAATATTCTGACAAAAAGGGATGTTAATTCTTCTTCTTTATTACCAGAATAGTTGATGATTGACATGCGCTGACACATACTTAAACAACAACAAAAACAATGAAAGGCATTGTCTTGTGGCTGCTGTAAGATGCCTTTTGAAGAGATATGAAATAATGTCGTTCTGAGCGGTGCCTTGATTCGTTCATCAATATGATGAAGCTGTTCCTCTAGGTGATTTAACTGCTTTATGCTTTGATGGTGGGGGGGTACCTATGTTGTGATGGTTGCTCATTTACTTGTCTGCAAGTAGGTATATAACGCAGGCAACCCCCTCTGTGCAATGCATCAGCCACACTTCCATAGCTACGAATTATAGGCACACATACCCTCCACACTTGGCATTAACACATTCCTGCGAAGGGAGCTGGAAGGAACGTTGGGTTGCTCGGTCAATGGCCTGCAGGGTCAACGGCGGCGTGGTGTATTCCGCAAATATGCCTGACTGAGGGCGGGCACAAGCCGGCGTGAGTAGGTTAAACGTTGAGTTTTATAAGGGCACTACGGGGTGACCAGCCCCTCCCCACCCAGCCCCTCCCCACCGTCCCCACCCAGGCCCTCCCCTCCTTCCCCTCCCCACCCAGCCCCACCCAGCCCCACCCTCCCCACCCAGCCCCTCCCCTCTCTCCCCTCCCAGCCCCTCCCTGCACGACGGGCGGACACAATAATCCCCTGTGGGCTGGTGGAACCAGTGGGTTCCTACCAGTATAATTAATTAATCACTCCTTGTAAATGCCAAAGTTACATTAGGGCACGTGTTCATTTTCACCACGGACAGCTTCTAACCACAATTCTTACAAACACGACCATCTCCCCAACCGACTAGTGTCTCACCATCTCCACAACAGGTGGTTCACTTTCCATCTATTGCTTGAATAAGCCATCACAGATTGCCAAGGCTTTAAGAAGTACAAAACAAAATGTATTTCTTGACCGGGCTGAAGCCATCAAACTCACCGATTGAGATCTCAATTTATTCTTGGGTGGCTGGAAACTAAGTTTGAACTCAGAGTCTTAGCATTTCTGGCAGGATTCTTTTTTGTTACGACAGGCAGTAGCATCAACCCTTCTGAGACACTAGGACAACTTATAATATAAACTTGTGAACATGCTAATTGGGAAGTAGCTGGTCGTTCAACCGTGCAGACATTTACTCTTAGCCGTAGGATCATTCCATGTCTATTCCATGCCTGTTGCCCCTTGACCTTTGAACCACAAGATTGTCTTTGGAAGCCAGTGCATGCACTTCACCTCTTTGAGGTTCTATACACACGTTGCCTCAACACGACAGTTAAATTGCTTAGGGCAGCAACAACCGCAGTAGAAGGTTGAGTAATTGTGTTCATTAGGGAAGGTCACTTCGTCAAATATTTGTGTGCTCTGAAACTGCATTGAAACGACTTGAGAGGAGGTGGGCTGTAACATTCCTGTACAAGTGATGGGTGGAGCAGTGGCACAGTGGTTGGTGCACCACGTTGTGAACATGACAACCAGAGTTAATTTCCTGGATATGGCTAACCTTATTTGTGAACAATATCTGAACTGAACAGTATGGTGAAGTATGGTAAAACACCCCCCATGGCCGATACAGCTTGGGGAAGCCTACATCCGGCAGTGGATTGATAAAAGTGTAGATTTTTTTATTGGATGTAGCTATCCATGTAAATATATCATGAGTAAGTTTCAAAATGACAATTGATCAGGTTAGTTAATGGTCATAGTGTGACCTACAGGTCTATGGACGAAAATTAACAATTGTATGGTGTTCAGATTAAAGTCTTTGTGTTTTAAGCTGGATGGCAGCAAGCACAATACACACTTTAAAATATGGTTTAACATTTGGGCTTCGCCCACAGTGTTGGCAAGCAATTCAAAGATAAGTTAGAAACCCTTGAATAGAAGTCCATTATTTCATCCATAAACAAACACTTCTGGATATGGTGGTTAAGTCAGTTTTGGCATGAACTTAACTAAATTCTTTCCAAATATAAACCTAAAGTGAGTACAGTAAATGTATATATATGAATAGGTTGTTATTGCTCGAATTACATTGTGTGCGTGTGTGATACGAAAAGCAGACAACCCAATCAACTGCCCCATCCAACTCGCCCACACAAGTTCGTCACACTCATCTCCACCCCAAACCTCATCCCATATACACCACACCTCCCATAAACACCACACATCTCCCACGAACACGACAGACCTCACAATACCCAAACGCCTCCACGTATAAGCGCATCACGTTTTGTCCCTCTCGTAGTTATTTGTATTATCTATTTTGCATGTGATTAGGCCAACCTGCCCTAGAGACTCTGCCTCTCATCCCTATCTAAATGCATGCTGTACTGGCTGAATGCTTTGTTTAATACATTTTTATTGCAATGTGTTTTGTCTTCTTTGGTATTTTTTAAAATATTTATCGATGCTGACAACCGTTAATACCTTGGCCTCCACAGCAGAAACGCAATGTGTCTGCATTGTTGCGTCCTTGAAGCCGTGACTCTTTCGATGGTCCAGTTGCGTGCACATTCACCACGTCCGTTATGCTCGTTTGCTTTCTGTTCTTAAATTTAACCCCAGGCGGACGGAGTGGCTCACTTTACTGATGCTGATATGCGAATGCCCAAACTCACAGCACTGAGCTGCCACCACTGAGATCTCATGACTTAGAATCCCAGACTCGCATTCATCCCTGATACAATCACGTTCCCAATGTTTATGATCGCAGACCAATCACTAGCGTTTGTTGCGTTTTGATGAGATACAGCCCAGCTCTGAGGGGTTACTTGACAAACGTGTGCTAAGTGAACCGGGAACTCGTTGACATATCTCGAGAGAGAATTATGCCTCTGAAGGGGAGACCTTTCAGAGATATCTGTCAAAGACCTTCAATATATTAGATAGCAAAATCGTGCTCTGCTGTATTTCAATGGTGGGGGGTGGGAGGGGGGGTGGCTAAAATAAAAATAAAAAGATCTTAAAATATTTAGCAGTAATACTTTCTGATTTTGTAATAGGTGAAATTGAACAGGTGTTGATGTGTGCAGGACACAGTTTGTCACACTAAATCATGTGCCACAATTGTCCAATAACTGATTTGCATATTTCTTTAAATGTGTCGGTTGTTTACAAACTATGGCTTTTCACATTTTCGAACTGGCACAATTTTCAAGCTAGCTCATTTACGTTTGTATATTTTAACAAGCAAGAAATTTTGTTAGAATTCACACATTAGTAATAACCACATTAATGGACATTTCCCACAAACATGTTAGGTCAGTTATGGCAGAAACACTTGCTGCACATACTGTTATCTTGTCAAAGTATTTGTGTTTTTTATGTTCAAAAAAGCTGTATCGACTCAATCGTAATTGTTTTATGAATATAATGAAATGAAGCTATGTGTACCGTCACTTTGCTGTAACTGACATAACATGTTTGTGGAATTGCCATAAACGTCAAATCTAACTTGTTAAGCTTTATATTCATAATGCATTCCAGTAAGCTCCTTGATATAACAATTTGGGCTACATTCACTAGTAAGGATATCAAGCAGATGAAACCTTTTGCAGGCAATTTTATACTTTTTCCGCACTTCGTGCACTTGAAAACACAAACTGTGCTATCTGCAGTAACTTTTGCTCTTCTCAAAACTAGATCATTATTGTATGTTAGGATGACACAGTACGATGCAACGTTTGGTATAGCAATTGCACTTAAATGAATGGTACATTAAACGTTCTTACGTACCTGTAGTTAACAGGGCCTCTCATGCAAAAGTGGTTTCAAATTTAATGGGACTGTCAACTACTTAACGGGCACTGATTTGACTTCACAATGTGAGCATTTGAATTTAGCCCAATGCGATGTATGTGATCATAGGCCTGTGCCCACTTGTTTTTTTCACACCTCCATTCACCAGCTATTTGTTGTACGTGCTTGTCCATGCATATGTGTGGCGTGCTCATGCACACATACTGCCTCTGTGCTTTTGTGAGTTGACGCATTCGTAAATTATTGCACATCTGTTTACTTCTGCGCGTGTTTGTTCGATGTGCTGCATCTTCACATCTGCTCGTGTGCATACACTTGTGTGTGTGCTTGGTTGTGTGTGCGCGTATAAGTGTGGATGCATGTTTGGATGCACGTGTGCCCTTGTATGTGTATGTGTGTGCACGCTCATGTGGAAGCGCATGCTTCTTCACAGTTTGCATTGTGCTCATGTGTTTCTGTGCTCGTGTATGCGCACTTGATTGTTTATACGCTTGTTTTTAGGCGCGTACTGTTGCTTACGTTAATGTGTGTGTGTGTGTACCTGCTCGCCCACCCACCCACCCGGTAGAGGAACCTGAGACACGGGACGCCTGGTGGGCCGAGATCCGGCAAGAGATTAAGTCTCACGCCAAGGCCCTAGGCTGTCACGCTGTAGTGGGGTACAGCGAATGTACCAGCATATGGTGAGTGTTTATGAGCTGATTGTCGCCAACCATGACAGACAAATCTGAGCCCAAATATGCTGTGTGTGCTTCTGTGTTCGTGTCTCTTCGATGGTGGATTAGAACCAGCAACATTCGGAAAATATAGGTTTCAAACAGTTGAGCTTTGTATTGTAGAAAATGTCAAACCAGGTTCTGGCAAGTCGTGGAGTTGATGGTTTAAGAAAGGTCACCAGTTTGTCATAATATGCATTTGGTTTTCGAAAGGTCATCACAGCCAATAAATATTGTTTATGCCACCAAATGTCAATATTGTTGTATTCATTATGGTGGATCTTGCAACTATTACATGGACCACACCCTAACTTCAGGGTCTGCTAGGACTTACTGAGCAATGGACATAATTAATGAATTCATTCATTACTTTTCGCAGAAACTTTGTCAATCCGCTACAGTGTCGGTCGTTGGGATTTGCTGATAATACTTTACCATTGTTAGTTGCTGAAAGCGTGGGCAACTGAGACCGCTTTCGATATCACTCGCCACTCGTGTGATATCGAAAGCGGTCT
The DNA here is from genome assembly GCF_015708825.2 of Lethenteron reissneri. Lineage (NCBI taxonomy): Eukaryota > Metazoa > Chordata > Hyperoartia > Petromyzontiformes > Petromyzontidae > Lethenteron > Lethenteron reissneri. Next base: position 6,069,543 of record NC_083804.1, read on the forward strand.
CAGGTCGATGGGTTCATAGCGCAGTGGTTCCCGCAGCGCGCGAACCACTGGGCCACTGCTCTGCTCCCAGCGGAATCCCAGTGCCATTATAATACAGTATTGAGAGGAAACTCACTTGACGGATTTACTAACCCAACTAAATACCTGCGTAACCATGTCTTTTGTAAATGAGGCAAAGCGGAATCCCAGTGCCGTTATATTACAGAGAGGAAACTCACTTGACGGATTTACTAACCCAACTAAATACTTGCGTAACCATGGTCTGTTGTAAATGAGGCAATGCGTCACAGCAGCAGTCTTCCACGTAACACTGCGTGTGTGTGTGTCTGTGCGCGTTCCCGTGCAGCGAGGAGGTGTGCATCCTGTCAGCGTGCGGCACTGCGGCCGTACTCAGCCCCCGGCTGGTACAGGACAATGGGGGCCGCGCACCGCCGGCACTGGGGGCCGCCACCGCCGTGCCCCCCGCAGAGGCGGCGCGCCTCTCGTGGCAGGCTGGCATGGGCGCCAACGACGGGCGGAGGGACGTGGAGCACCACTCTCGGCAAACCAGCCGCGATGGCGCCGCCACCCTGCATGGGTAATGGAGAATCTTAGCTGCTACGCGGGTAGTGGGCGGGTTCGTCAGAGGAGTAGGTCGGGCCAAAGTGAAATACCCAACTGGTTGGTGCAGTGGTTGGAGTGAATGGACTTGTGTTCAGTATTGTTGCGTTTTAGGTCGACTCAACACTCTGTAGTAAATTGAGTAGCATTTTATCGGATGTCAGCAGTGGTCGACATCAGCATTCAAGCGCCAGTGCCTATTTTGCTTATGCACGTACATGCGTGCACGTTTACTTGTCCGAGCCGCGCCATTGTACGGATGGTTTTACATTGGCAATTGCCGAGCCAAGTCGAAAGTAGACCATGAAACTCTGGCCCTCATGAGACATGAAGGCAGGGCCGGGAGCGAGTTTAAGCGACTCATTCAGTGCGGCACGGGGTCTGCTTCTGCAGAATTTTTGTGATTTAAAGTTTGCACGCGCTGCGACCGTGTGTGTATGCCGTGGGGAGCGGTAGTGTAGCGTTTAGCGCGCTGCGCTACGAACCTGGCAACCCGGGTGTGATTTCTGCTCACGGCCAACACCGGTGACGATTATCTGAATCGGTCCTGGGCCTCCCCTAGGTCGACTCCCCCTCAAATGAGTACCTGGTGTGATGTGTGAGCATCGCCACTCGGGAGACAATGGCGGCCGGGCTTGGTGCTGGCCACCCACCCCCTGGTGTGTTGTGCCGTCCTTTATAGGTGCTCGCTAACAGCACTTGCCCCAACAGTTTGTTAAGGCTAGACGGGGGATCTTCTGTGTATGCCGTGTCCTCCTTTCGCAGCCCGGACGAGTCGAGCTGCAGCTTCTGCCACGTGCCGTACGACGAGCTGAACCTGCCGTTCCCAACGCAGCTGGGGCCGTGTGGCTGCTGCAAGCGCCACAAAGTGCCCGACTTCCTCTTCACCACTGTGGACCCCCCCTCTGAGCTGCCCATAATTGGCAAGGGCTGTCTTGTGCAGGCCAGGTGAGCACTGACCGCGACTGCCGGTAGTGGAGGTGTAAAGGTGGAGTCCTGCAAGTACTTGCTGCACTGCTGGTGGAAGAGCCTCCACTAAAGGAAAATCTAGAGGCCCCCCGACAGGGTTTTTGGCCAACTTTTCCACACCGGCCTACCGATCGACTAGCTGCGGTGTGCCTATTTTTGCTGCCAGATGGACACAGTCTGGGGGAATTTATAAATGTTGTTCCATTGCTTCCACTGCGGCTTCAAACAGGACCATTGGTGAGGGCTTGTATTGTCATTGATGGTTATTTTATATCTTGACTAGCTTTACTTACCCGGCTTCGCCCGAGACTTGGATTCTTGTCTTGGATTAATACACGGCCTACGCGGAGGGTGGTGGGGGGATGCGTGACGTCAGCAGGCACACTGCGTGACGCTGCCGCATGCGGGTGACGTCACAGATGTGACGTCACCGCTCACTTGCCGTGCAATATATTATATTCATTATTGCGCCCCCCCCCCCAAATACAAGCGTCTATTTTTATACTTTTTGCATTGTGTACAGTCTGGAAGCTACCCATATGCCAAATATCAAGTTTGTTGCATGTTGGGAAGTATGCTAAACATTTCGAACAGACACACATATTCACAAATTTCCCTTTTATATATCTTGATGATAATGATTAGATGAATTTACTGTTGCTAGAAGTAATCATGAGTTTGATATTGATAATGGTTACGATCTTCATGATTCTTTTGATGATCAACACGTATGACGATTCTCAGAGCAATTTGACCCGCTTTCTTTATTTCATTATTTCATTCATATTCTGCAACATGGGTAGAAAACATTAATGAGTTGTAGACATTTTTACTGTCCAGAAAGTAAGTGCGCTTGGGCAGGACACATCGCTAAGAAGGTATGATGGTCGAAGATCAAGAATAACGGAAAAACACACCCAAGAGTATTTTCACCTTGGAGATGGAGCGATGAATTCATCTTGTCTGCAGGTGCTGGATAGATTGCGACATCGCAGGACCGTGAGAGTTTGCAGCAACTCAGGGAGACCTCCATCCAGCTGTTATTTGATCGCGACTGCTCGTGGTGGTGATGATGATGATGATGATGGAAATTCTGGTAAAGCTACCGATGATGACAGTGATGGTGATGGTGTTACCCGGCCAGGCTGTGCCGTCAGAAAAAGAAGGCGCAAGGCGAGGTGAATGCAACGAGCATCAGCAACCTGCTGCCCTTCATGGAGTACGAGCTGCACACGCAGCTCATGAACAAGCTGAAGCTGCGCGGCATGAACGCTCTGTTCGGCCTGTGTGTGAGCGTCTCCATCGGGGAGACCATGCTGGTCGGCATTGCCGTAAGTCGATTACCCCTCAATCCTCTTGAATGAACAGTTGTCGTTTTAAATGGGTATTTTACCTTCATCAAATTGATTGGCAGTGGAGCAGGTTCTCAGTGGCTAGCACGCTGCTTTATGAACCCGACGATCCGAGTTCCAGTCCTGGCTAACATCAGCGGTGAGCTATAATCTGAACCTGTCCTGCCTTCACTCTTTACCAACCCACACTGACCAAGGTGGTGAAGTTTTATAAATAAATAAAAACATGACGGATGCCATGGAGAGGCCTTCATCCAGCATTTGATTGACAAAGGGCTGTAAACTATATTTATTTTCGGTACCTTTTTAAAGCACTTCAGCATATATATGGTGTTTACAAAAGCCACGATACGTTATTATGTGAAAGCTTTACTGTATGGTTGTCGAGTTTTCGCCATGTGCCCATCCGACTCGCTGTGTGTGTGCGCGTGCGCGCGTGCAGTCGGCCACGGCTGTGTTTGTGGCAGCGCTGCCGCCTCCTGGTGGCCTCCATGTGGCAGGGAAGAGCCCAGAGCCCGGGCTCGACGGCTACGTGAGTGGCGTGCAGAAGAGGATCAACGAGGTCATCGCCCGAAACAAGGAGCTCTACGAGATCAAAACACCTGTGAGCGACTCCCCGTGCACGTCCCCTCCCACCCGCCGCGCCTGTATGAGAAGTGACGATTGCGTCTATGCATCAGCCTCGTGATTGTCATTTAGCTATTTGTTGTGTCTTATTCCCAAACTTACATAACGATTGTGCTATCGGTGAAGCATCATCACGGTCTGGCTCTCTCTGGTCATAGGTGGAGATGGAGGATCCCCCTGACTGGCCGATGCTGGAGGTTCGAAGGTATCGCGTCTTCCGCTCGCAGTCGGAGAGCTCGGATGAAACGTTGGACCTCGACTTGTCCCATGGCAAGAAGGATGCCTTCGTGCTCGAGGTGATAGCGCCATCCTCACGGCAAACGCCACCAACGCGGTGTTGGCGGACATCCTCTCTGGCTTGCTCGCTCCATTTGCTGCGAGCACTAACACTCGTATCATCCGTCGGCACTCGTCTCTGCAAGTGACGTGTTCTGTCTACTTATCTTAACAGTCAAAATGATGTCTTTAACCCGCGTATATGCCATGTATTCAATATGTTTCTCTTTTTGTTTCTCAATGTATTTCCAAGCTTATATCACTCCATGCTTCTTTGCGCACCGATCGTTTTTTGTTCCATTCTTCAATGCCCATGTTTTTGTTCCATACGTCATAGCAGGCAATATGCAGAGTAGCCCTGATATCAAAAACTAAGACATCCGTGTCATTCATGTCAGTAGCACAGTATTCCCTGGCGTGCCAAATAACTTGCAATTAGCGTTGTTCCATGCCAGCAGGTTTATCTCACGAGCCTCACATTCTTGTGTGTCCCCACGTCCATGTGCCGCAGATCGACGACGCAGATGCGGAAGAGGACATACAGGCACTGCTCACCGACACCCCCACGCCGCTTGGTACAGCTTGCTGGGCGGTGGGAGCATGGCATCTTAAATTGGCAGGGGTGACAATAACATTGCCGTTTTGGGACACGTGTGCATGTTTGAGGTAGAAGAGGTCACCAAGACGGGCTTTTGAGTGACACCAGGAGGTCTGTGATCAAGGCAAAGGCCTAAAGTCAGATCATAGGAACACCAAAAGGGCAGACCATGGATGTCGGATATCCACTCTGAAATTGTTACGGGATCTGGTTGCATAAATTCAATTTACCTTCATGGCTTGTCAGCCTTTAATCCTGAAATAATCCTGAAAATTGTACAGCTATTATCATGGCTCATTGTTTTGTATAATATCAAAATGTTTCCAGTGTTCTATATGATGAATATTTTATCAACTGCCTGTGCTTCAGGTTTTTACATCTGTAATACGGAGACCGTTCCAGGTGTCATTTCTCTCACATCTGACCTGCAGGTGAGTGGTACAGGGATGACGTAGTTGCAAATTATTTTCCATTCATATGCGTGTGTAATTTTGCGTGCACGTGTGACGTGCAAATGCGTGCTCTCGTTTGCTCACATTCCTTTTTATAACAATAAATAAGCATTCATATTTGTTTGTCAGCGCCATCGTCCAGAGGGACGTTAACCAGAGCAGACATCGCCCGAGTGTAGAGGCTCTGCTACCAAGTTAGGCAACGAAAGCAGCCTTTTAACAGTTGGATCAATACTTGCCTGTGTGCTTGTTTTCATACCTCTTCATGTGAGCATGTAAATTCCTGATAATTCACAGCTCTTTGTCAGTCCAATGCTGCTTGATGAAGGCCTCCTCCACTCCGTGTCAGTCATGGGAGTTGTTTGACTATACTTCCACATGCAGGCTCATGCTTGTTGGGGTGCTCAGGATCGGTACAGATATCCCTTGCCACTGATAATAGCCGTGGCCAGGAATTGAACTCGGTTCGCTGGGTTCATAGCACACCACTGCTCTACCCCCAATGCACCACGACTCCACTTCTTTGTGGGAATGTGGCTGTAGGTAACTATGCATACCTGGATTAGTGCCGGCGTATATGCATGCGGTTTGTCTACCGGTACTTGCGTACGTGTGTGCCTGCACACATGAATTCTTCTCTTGCACGCAGATGTTTTCGGCAGTGCGAGTCTACCGCATGCAGGAGGGTGCCATGACCTCTCAGCACCGCAACAAAGCCTTCAACGACATGTGTGAGAGCATGCTCAAGGTGCGCTTGCCACAATCGTCGAATCTTAGTCGCGGGTCAACTAAGGCTTAGATCCAACACGGCTCGGTTAAGGTTTGAGCCACTCAGTTTTCAAAGTTGCATGTGTAGCTCAGCCAAGGCTTGGGTCAGGCTCAGCTCAACCAAAATCTTGAGCAAGGCTGAGACCCTGGTCACAGCCGGCTCTAGTTCGTCATGGTTTTGATCGAGCTCACTTGAGCCAGAGTCTGGCCTTAGCCAAACCCAGGGTACAGTGGGCTTTAGTGCTCTTAGTTCTTAGTGAGCACACCATCCACTTGTGCTTGTAATATGACTTGTCAGTGTAAATGGAAGTGCTTTATGTGAATGATGGCATTGCAGGGTCATTGATGTACACTATTACAGCAAATTGTGCACTCTTTTAGTAATAATAATGACCCACAGAAATATGTTTTGCTGTAATAATACGAATAATAATAATTGACATTTGTAAGGTGCATATCATCCGCAGATCCCAATGCACCCAATCAACCACAAAAGTACATTTTTACTGTTTAAATGAAAGGATTCAGTGATTTTGGATAAGTCGTCCTTTTCTCACGTTGTGGCCCCCTACAGAGCCTTTACTTCAAGCTCAGATCCATGATGCCATGCTGCCTATGCCACGTCAACTTCTCCGTGTCTCTGCCTGAGGACGAGCTCATACAGGTGAGTGACTTGTGCAGGTAGAAAGCTCACTTGGGTGTCTTCCTACAGATGTGAATACTTTTTGCAAGGGCAGCCGGTTACCGTGCGTTTTGACATCTTGCTGGCGCTTTTTTTTCTGCGCGCCCTTCCTCAGGTTACGGTGACGGCACTTGCGGTCTCCTTCCTGCCCGACACACCCAGGCCACTGGAAAGGATGCTTCAGAGAGGTCGGTGCATTCGAGGGTTGGTGGCGCGAGAAGGCCAGAGTGAAGCTGACGGCGTATATATGAAACTGTTACCAACTGCGCAGCGAGCATGGAATAGTTACAAACTGCGTGGTGTGATTTTCATCCAAAAATACCAAGACACGTTCAACCAACCGGTTACGTTTTAATGGAAAATGTCACGATATTGAGATATTTCTTTTAAAAAAACAACATAACATAAATGCCCATTCCAAATGCTGACATTGAGAAACCCCCTTCATTTCAACCGCCACCGCTTTTTCAACACAGCAGCGTGTTCCGGAGTGGCTTCCAGCGTGTGTCATTACGCCAGCGCGCGACGCAGGCTGCCTGTGTCGTGCTAACCGCACAATGGGCTCGTCTATTTTAACCACGTGACCTTGCTTGCTCTACTCCACTCCCGGTCCTCTCGCCTCCGTTGCCCCCTTGCAGGTTTACTCGGGGTGCTCCCCGTACCTCCCACAGGGATAAAATCTCATTCATTAGTTGGCTGAAAACGTCTTGATACAAATGCATCTCTCGTGTTTTGCGGATTGAGGCGGCGTTGTGAGGTGCAGTTTGCATGAATGACGCTATTTCACGATGCTCGTTATGTGGGACTTGGTGATCGTTGTTGTGCTGTTCCCAGTTAAACGCGGTGTAGTTTTAACAAAGGAGGAATGCGATCCGCAGGCTCTTTGGATGCGGACGAACAGCTGCAGTTCTCTATGGATCTCAGCTCGGACGTGCAACGCCTTGTCACCCCATCCAACCCCACAGGTACAACAAACAATACACTACGCTAGCAATCGTTGAGGATTTGTAAAGCTTTCGTTCACTCGGAGAGACTTTTGAGTCGGAGACGTGGGAAACCACAGAGAAGATGGGAATGTGGCCTCAACCAGCGCCAGCAATTGTCCAAGCTCTGTGGTTCTATATTGGGATGCTTGTTCACCATCAATTCGTGTTTATATCTACGTGGGAGAAAGCCGGAGGACCCGCATAAAACGCACGCATGCGGGGAAGTAACACTCAATCCCTGCACACATGGAAATGAATCCACTTGCTTTGCTGCTCTACCCCGGCAAGCCAGGAGATGGCGCCCTTGACATCCACGGACAGCGAGTTTCATGACTTTGAGCCACCAACCCTTGCCTCCAAAGTGCTGGTTTACAGCTGTGCATATTCACCAGCTTCCAGTGATGGATGTTGATCTATCTATGGATTTATCTTTCTTTCTTTCTCCCATCTTGCCCCACTGGTTTCATGAACTTCCAGCAGCAGTCCTCCATCTTTTGGCGAGAATTCTCATCTTCCATCTGTTGCCAATGTTTCCATGTGTTTCCTCTCCATTCTCGTGCCTCCTCCTCTACACTATCGGTCCATCCTTTTTTTTTGTTGCATCATCCTCTCCCTCTTGCCTCCTACTGGTGTCCCTCTTGCTTTTTCTGGATTCCCGTTTGGTTGCATTCTTCTGGAATTGCGATACCATAGCAGTCTGTTTCACATTTAAATATGAAGGATACCTATTTTATTTAACGGATTTACAGAGAAAGCGAGTGGGCATCTTTCATTCGTAACCGGTGTCAGTCCTGATCCATTGCTGAAAATTGCACTTTCTGGCAGGTGCACGGATTTCTATAAGGGTAACCTTTGTTTGATTCTCTTTAACCGACTGCAAGTTTTTGGATTGTTAGCAACCTTGTTCTGAGCTCTCTTGGCTTTTATTTATTTGTTGTAACTAACAGGCAATGGAGAGGAGCGCTGCAATCATCCCACATCTCCCGACAGAGGTGAGGGCAACCTCCCTCCTGTTTCACGCATCACTCTGGCTCCTCACCTCCTAATCTTACGACCTTAACCTTCGCTGCTACCCCCTTGCAACACCACTCGTACCACCACCACCTTTCCTTTCCCTCCTCTCTCTCCTCTCCTAACCATCCAGACTCGAACCTGACCCTGACCAGTGTCCCCAAATGAGAGAGGTCAGCATGATTCTGTCTTTTGTACTATACTGCAAGACCCGTATGAGTTGAGTAATGCCGTATGACGCATCTTCCATCCCATACCGTGCTTACAGGGCCGTCGCAGTGTGTGATGGCACCAGCAAAAGCTATGTTACAGTAATCATTGCAATGCAATATATGAAGTGAACTGCTGTGGTGGACTGGTGAGCGATGTGCTGGATTGATTGAAGAGGCTGCAGGGAAGTGGCAGGGGTATGGTTGTTCACGAGATGGTGAGTTTACCGTTGAACCTATAGTTAGATTCACGTCAATAAATGAAGTCAATTGTCAGTTCGATTGAGTTTATATTTTTCAATACCATTATATAGTAAAACCTCTCGCAATCAGAGTTGAGTAAGCCGAGCTTTTCCATACGAACGGTTAACCAGTCCACTTGATGGGACGCGTGTGCGTCTGCCCGTGTGGTTTCACGGATGTGTACAATGAAGATGTGTGGAGGGGAACTGGTATCCCCCACGTTTCCCCTTCTCTTTATACCCTGGTCGAACGCGACCACGGTTCTGTGTATGGAGAGGAGGTGGTTGGTGGGGATCGAATTGCACTCCCAAGGAAATTGCGCTTTAATCCTCAGTTGCTATTTTGGATCTAAATGACAAGAAAACAAGGATTTTTTTTCTTTTTGTTTTGAGAAAAAGAAAATCCGTAATTATGTAAATTTATTTTCCTTTCTGGTATTTTGTTTTACCATTCATATTTAAGTTTCACGAGTGAATGGATTTGCAGTACTTTCTCGTTAACAGCAAGACGCATCTCACTGTCAAGTTTAATAGGAACAAATCTGCCCGCAAACCATTTAAAAATAACAGATGTTCACGTCTCACATTCACACGGATTAAACCGTTTTCATTCCTGCATTTTTCACAAGTCATTTTGAAGAGCTTACCGATTTTGATAATTGTTTTTTTACCCTTTTATCTGGCAACAAAACTGACACCTTTTTTTACAAGGAGTCATGTTTGCATTGACCACAATACCTGCGGTCGGAATGCAAACAAATAACACAACCCTGATAATGTATGCACTGTCCTTGAAATTGATTGGTCCACACCCGAGACAGCTTTTCTTAGAGCCTAGTCTCACATGGTGTTGGACCAGATGACACCAAAAGGCGCGCACAAAAAAAAGTGTCAGTTTTGTTGCCAGATAAAAGGGTAAAACAACAATTATCATATTTTGCTACTGGCAAAGGAGGTTCCAATGGTCTAACCTATTTTGTTTTAGCGCCTGGATAATACTGCTGGCAATGCTCTTACACCTATTGGCGTTTGAATAATTGGTAAGGTTACTGCCATCATTAGTATCACTCGTTTTTTCTGCTTTATTTTCCTTGCCCTCCCTCCCCCCATCTCTCTGTCTCTTGTCTCCATCCCAGTGGCCTCGCTCGATTACAGTTCCTTTGCAGACCGCTGCAGCAGCTGGATTGAGCTCCTGAAGAGCAAGGCTCAGACTGCTCGCCGTGGATCCATGAGGACAAGTATGCACCGCTTTGCGTGTTGGCGTCCGTGTCTCCCCCTGGCCGGGGCAGTGGATGTTGCTGCCGGCCTAGCTCTCGATAACCCCTTGCCTCTGAAAACTCACCGTCTTTGGTGAATGTTGCATCCCCTGCTCAGTTCCTGGTGATGGAGCCCACCTGCGCACGTCCACCGTCTTCACCCTCCCTCTTATTGGTTCTCCTTGGGTTTTTTTCCTTTCCGCTTGTTCGACTTTGTTTTTATTGCATGTGGTTGGACTTCTGATATATAGAAAAAAACAATCTTCACGTTGTAAGATAGAGACATGTCCCCTCCCCAAATGTCGTATGAACAAATAGCTCCAGAAAATGTCTTCTGGGGTCACTTCAACAGGCCTTTCTTACGCGCGAGACCAATGGTTCCTAACATTTCTTCACCTTTAGACAATTGTCAACCCTCCGCATTTTGGCAGACCAGCATACAATCGGGTAGTCGTAGCTACAACATTTATGCGGAGCGCTCTTCACGGCCTTGTGGAATACCAATGGTCCGCACGCCCCAGGTTGGCAACCACTGCTCTGGAGAGACACTGCTCCTTCATAGTCTGCAAATAGTACACATGTCAGTCAAATGATATAGTGGATTATTGATCATATTTAGGCCGAATTAAGTGGAAAGGTGGGTATAATTATTTACTTTCTTTTCTCTGCAGTAGTTTATATCGCTTGGGCATGAAGTTTACTCTGTTTATCTCATGTGCATGTCTACGTGAGATATGAGGTTACATGTTTCCACGGTGATTCTCCTTAGTAGTCGCTTAGATTCTGTTCTGGCATTGCAGGAATCATTTTACCAACAACACTTCCATTGAATGAAAATTTACATTTGCATGTAAAAGTATAGGTTTTTAGTTTTTAGCCATTTTTCTCGTAATAAAAGAAAACAATCTTTTATTAATAAGTTCATGCTGGGCGTGGTGGTACGTTACTTTAATCCAGCGCGTTTTGAGGCAAGGCTTGGTGGATTATCCAAATTTGTGAGACTTCTAAACCCCCCCCCCCCCCCCGGCTTTGAGATGACATGAAGGTGCAGCAAATCTGGCTGTGACGGTCCCACCTGATGACGGAGACTTGTGTTGCCTCCAAAACGTCGTGATTTTTATTTTATTTTACTTTTATTAATTTTAATGTTTTACCTACGTGACTTTACCGAAAAAACCTAAGAATATGAAGGTGGCAGTTACAGGGAATGAGTGTAAAATAATCTCTGTGAACTTGTTGATATTCATCCATTTTATCCATCCTCTCATACACGTTCGTTTTCTCCAGGTACTCTGGTTTGCACAATCCAAGACCATTTGGAAATAGACCTGTTTATAGAAACATCCCTGAACAAACAATTGACATAAATACAACTTGATCATTACCCTGCAGTACCAATTTTAATAGTCTGACTGTCTTGATGAACACGTGGTTTAATAGCTAAACACCGTTGTGGTGAAACACCCGTGGTAAGCTGTCATGATTTTCAAGTGAGACTTGGAACCTTCACACTATTTTGTGTGCCTGAAACAATCCCCTACTCATCCCTCCTCCCACTCAGACAGAAACCTTCCATCTCGCTGCCCAACAGTATATCACCAAACAATCTCATCCTTCGTCCTGGCATCTCCCTCTGCGTTTTACTCCTCTCCCTGCATACAAAATCTCAAACGTGTGGTGTTAATGCTACTTTATATACAGTGCACGTGCACAATGCTCTTTTCTCCAACCCAGCCTTAATTCTCGGGGAGCAGTCGCCTTCAAAAGCCCAAACATTGTTTTTTTGTTTTCTTTATTTTTTTTCTCTCCCACAGGGCTCGGTGCACACACTGTGGAGTTTGCATGTGCGTGGTGCTTTTGGCATCTTCACACTTACATGTGTGCGTGCGTTTGCGAGCGTGTATTTTTGTTACGTATCTATGTGTACATGTGAAAATGTGCCTGCATACGTGTATGTAAATGTTCTAGTTCATTTTTTTATTTAATCACGTGAGAACTCGATATCAAGACAATCTCATTTGCAACAGTGGCCTGGGCCACGAATCTGCAAACAGATGACAGTAATTGCTATTTGTGGGTAATTTTTTAATTTTGCAAATGTGGACCAATCCGCCAAAAACACATAATGTCCTACTCTTAGAACTAACATCAGAGAATCTTTAACGTCCACGTGCGTGCATGAATGTGTGTGCGAGTTTGTGTGCGTTGTCTGTTAAAGAGTGGTTGCAAGTGTGTTTCTGTGCGCACGTGTTTGAATATATGGGCAGGATGCGATTGCACGCATGCATCTTTTTCCCCCCCTTCTTCTCTCGGTCGTCCTTGCCCTGGCTGCCACCCTGTGCACGTGTGCTCTCTTTAAGGTTGACCTCTACAGCTGTCAACTCCAACACTCGTTCACGCACCTTTTCCTACACTCACCAAGCAGGGTGGCCATGTGTTCCATTACCATTCCACCACCGTAGGCTGGGGCATTACCCATGCTCTGTGGGGTTTTTTCTCTCCATGTTGCTTTTATATACGCTTATATTTTGTTTCATTGTTTTATTATTTGAGTAAGAGAGGCTGCACTTAATTGGGGGCAAGCATTTTGGGGTTTCTTTGCGAGCGGTTGTCTGCACGGTAGGGTGAGCGTTTGTGCTGTTGAACATTTCAGGAGAGCTGTGAACACACCGTTAGACACCAATGGTGGTAGGGTAGTTCTATGTTGGCCCTTTAAACTAGCAGCTGTGAGTGAAGTGTGTGAGGATCATCGCCGAGTGCGTGTTAATTCACAGCTCTGGAGCTGTTTTAACCTTACAAGTGGCTACTTGTTACCCCCATCGGCTGCAATTGATCTTCACTTTAGAGATTGGTATGTTGTGGTTTCGACAGAAAAGTGAGTCGTCATCTTCATTATCTTGCCCGCTTGTGAGGTCGCGAGCTCCCTTCTACCCAGCCATCCCATGCTGTTGACTCCCCTGCTCCTGTCCTCTGTTTACTAGTGACTCCCTCTCTACAACAAATAGATACGCCCACTATTTCTAGGCAGCGCCTTCAGATGCGGCCACATTGTATTGTGTTAAGCAGGTGAGAGCCCATTATGGTTCATTGTTTTAGGAACAAAATCTTTACTCACAATTTAGTTACTGGTCATTGATAACATTGGAGATTTGGCCTATCAAGCTGGCATATGGTAGCGCTTGTCTTTTTGTAACTAATGTCTCAAGATCGTAACTATAGACCGCACACTTTCACAATATTAATGCCTCAAAAAATAAATTCTGGGTTGACTTGATCGGGATTATCTCACCAGGCATATTTAAACTTTGTCAGCAGCAAGTGTGCCGAGTGCTCGTCTCTACGGAGCCACCTAATTGAATGCAAATGGATGCGTAGTCCATGTGCTCACCGAGATCTATTTAGTAAGAATGTTCTTCAATACACCAATGCGAATGAGAAATCCTTAACCCAAGGCAAAAGCCCACGAACTGATGGCGTTTATTGTTAATGGACACAGGAAAAGCGTGCACCACACAGTGCTGATTATCCTAAATGAGGATGAAACTGGTACAACAAAGCAACCGGGGGAAAGATCAAGCTCTGTGGACACGTGTATCAATATATTTCAGATGGGAACAGAATCCTAATTCCACATTTGAGTGTTGCATTCAATTTGAATGCCACTACTCCTCCCATATCCACCAACCAAACCCCCTCAACGATCCAGTTCTTCTGTAAGCCTGCTCCCCTGCACTGTGCCACACCACCTTTGGCCTTGTATTTCCCTTTCATTCCGTTCCCAGTCTTTTCATTTATCAATTCACACAACTATATTCCCGACATGCACTCTTCTCCGCAACTGCTGTCTCCTCCCCCCGACACACCAAATCCTCAATTTGACCCCCCCACCCCCCACTGCTTCCACTTCTTTATGATTAACCCTACAATCCTTACACTCACTCTGTATCCTCCTCGACACCTGCGCTGCCCACTGCCCCCCCCCCCCAACTTCTCGGTGCTCGTTGTCCAACAGCGGCAGGTGGCGAGAGGGTGAGCCCGTACGGCGAGGGGCCGTCGCGCCATCGCTTGGGGTCGCGTGCCCTGGCCCACCCGCTGGTGGAGATGACGCCGCTCTCCTTCCTGCCCGGCTGCCGCATCACCAAGTACCTGGGCATCATCAACGTGTTCTTCATCCGCGAGACGACATCGCTTCGCGAGGTTGGCAGGGGATTTCTAAACCCTGACCCTTTGACTCCTGCTGTTTCCCTCACTCGCTGTAGGCCCTTGCTCGAGATTTGAAACTCGATAAAAAAATTATCTTCTTTAGTTATCTGCTAAATGGCATGTCTTCGGCTCAAACTTCCATTGTTATATCCGATGTTAACCTTCTTCTTAATGTTACTTTATGCCCTCCTTCCTACAAATTGTTAAGCAGCATTTTTACTTTTTCTGCCTCTGAAGGCCTCTTTTCCAACAACTTTCCTTCCAAAACATCCTTTATAAATACCTCACCTCCAAAAATGTGCCAATCCACATCTTTTGCCTTTTCCATGATTGGTTCTACTTAGACTTTGTTTATTTATATTCATAAAAAAGCGCAAAAAATGCTAATTATAATTCAAGCTGCATTTAAGTATGAAACTAAGTTCATAATTAGTTGGTCAAGTCGTAAGGTTAGGTAGGCTTAAAGGTTTAAGGAATACCACATCTCATGGAATTACGTATGTTGACATTTTTGACAGAGGTCTAAATGTCCCATTTGGTGCTGCGTTCAGTAAGGACACGCCGCCCCAGGTGTTCCTGAGATGGAAAGCTGGGGCGGCATGGAATTTGAACCCTGCTATGTCAGGCGACACAATGGCTGTTTAAGTAGCCTCTATGCCTTGAGCATCCAGTGTCATGTATACACATGTGACTGTCTTATCAATAATTAAAAAATAATAATAAGTTTTGCAGCCTTTTGTCAATCCGCTGCTGGATTACGACCTCCCAGTTCGTCTTTTTGGTCAGAGGGGTTTTTGACCGTGGTGAAGGGAGGGGGAGGGGTCAAGGACTGGGTCAGATATCGTGCTCGGATGTCACTTTCGCCACTGACGTGAGCCACGGCTGGGCATCGAAATCGGTTCGCTGGGTTCATAGCACAGTGCGCTCTAACCACTCCGCCACCGCTCCTGTCGAGATTTACTTGCTCACTTGGGACACGTCCCCTGTCACTCTCCGATGTGTAACTGTCACGATTACGCAAACGTCTGTCACTGTGTCTGATGATAACCACCGGTCAGCACTTGCGTCGGTCTCTTTTGTCCATCTCTCTTGGACACGCCGGATAACCCCGGACGGTCCGGACGCAGGAGGGAGGGGCGAGCGGCTTCCTGCACACGTTCATCGCCGAGGTGTTCGCCATGGTGCGCGCGCACGTGGCCTCGCTGGGCGGAAACGCCGTGGTCTCGTACCGCATGCGCGAGTGCGTCTTCTCGGAGAACCCCAACAAGAACCAGGTGCGTGCAGGCGGGGCGACCCCCTCCACCTGCCCACTGTTTGTTCCACCTGGCAGGCTCGTAGAATAAACTGCACCTATACGAGAGGACAATTCTTGCGGAATGGTGGGCAGGTGGTCGGGGGGGGCGGGTTGGTTGGTTGTTAATAAAATAGAGATAAACCTCTACTTATACACACACCAGCCAGTTGTTAGTCTGAGTCAAGGCTACTATGGAGGTTTTTCACAGTCGTGCTGGATGTATGCCTGTGTAGAACTTATTTCGCACCGTAAGTAGCTAACCGTGCTAATTGGAGGTGTGGGGGGAAGGACAACAAACTAAACGCAAAAAGCAGCTCTTAAAGAAATTAGTTTTTAAAAGTGCATAGCTCCAGTGGCTTCCTAATATTGGAAGGAAGAGCGTTCCAGACGGCCGCAGAAGCCTATCTGAAAGCACACGATGCTCTATAGCTGTCTTACGGACGGATTGTATTGTGGTACGCCCTGAAAAGCAATCGATCAATATTTATTTGTTACACAGAATGTCCTGTTTAGACGGTTACCCAGATAGCTTCCAAGGGAGATGGGGGTGGCGCATCGGCACAGAACAAGAACAACTCCATCACAGTGATTAGTACGGAGGAACAGGCAGCAATGTAATAACGTGTCAGAGGTGCAGGGCAAAATAAGTGCTTGAAGAACAAACATCAACATTTTGTTAACAAAAGCGCACGAATGAGGTAATTTTAGGAGAGATGCGGGCCAGACAAAGCACACACGATCGAGCGAATAAAACAAAACAACATTATGCAGCAGAGAGCGGTCGTGTGGCTTCATGTTTTGTTTCGGCGTACAAAAAGTTTTTTGTTGTCATCCTCAACAATTGCTCCGAGAAATACCTTTTACATGAAGTGCGTGCGAGTGTCATGTGTCTCCGTGCCACCTGCCTCGTGAGCGGAACGTGCCTGAGTGGCGTGAGGCTGTTTGTCAGCTTGCCGCCCGTCTCCTCATCCTCCTCATCCTCCTCATCCTCCTCATCCTCGCAGGCCCAGTGTCTGATTAACGTGAGCGGCGACGCCGTGCACGTGATTCGGGATACGGAAGCGGTGCCCGAGCCCGTGACGCCGTGGCTGTTCAGCCAGTCCGAGGCCTCCCAACAGCAGCAGCAGCAACAACAAGCTGGTGACACGGAGACCTAACACGGACGAGCACACCCACACATTTTGTCTAACGTGCCCTGTTGAGCCCAATCGACTGGTTGGGACAAGTGATACCAGCAAGCACCTATGTAATCCAGATTAGCACATGTTTGTGGTGGGATGGTGTGACCAAAACCATGATCGTGTGGCTATTTGTGACATACACGGATGTTGGTCATGAATGCACATGCAATCAGATGTACGTACGTGTACATCGGGACGAAGGCTTTTAAATTAGAACATTGAGGACTGTACGGCACATGAGATGGTGGGGTAAATCCCATGCACGCCTGGGGATTTATCTCAAACACAGTACTTAATGTTCATGGTAGTAATTTCTTTCAATCTGAATTGACATAGGGGAGACCCATGCATTAACAGGAATCAAGCCGGCTTTACTGGATTTATAACGCGCAGTGCTAACCGTAACATATTCACTCACGGCTAAGAGGCGATTGTTAACATTTGTGCACACGAACAAAGCGTACACATATACTAGGTGCTCAGGCATAGCCACTATTACTATACTGCAGACAAACAGCGAGATATCCGAATTAATAGATGTGCATGAAAAAAATGAAACTAACAGCTAATCGAGCATTCCGCTTCAGCTCGGTTGTAGTTGTAAATATTTGATTACTGGATAATCGTGAGATATACAAGAATACAATATTCAGCGGGTGTTATTTTTATGGTTTATAGCAATTTTTATTATTGTTTGGAATCATTGTACACTCACTTTGCTTGCACGTCAAGGTGGCTTCCTCATGAGATGAATCTGTATTGGATGAGTTGGGTTTAACATTAATCCCGCGGCACGTTCTCACACACCCATTATCAATTTAAAAATCGCGACGCAGGACAGCTTCGTTCAGTTTTAAAGTGTCCCCACTTATGTATGCCATCATCATCATGTGCGAATATACCAACTTTTAACCTGGATAAATAGCTAAGGCGAGTGATGACGGTGCGCACCAATTTGCAGTGGTTGACAGCAGCCCGTGGTGGAGCCGTGCTGCCAGCTCCCTGCATGCCCAGCCTCATGCACGCCCAGCCTCCTCTTGTCTCCCCAGTGCCTGTGTTGACCCCGACGCAAGTAATCGTTATGCGTTTGGTGACTTTTACAAGGCAGAAAAGGAAAACGGCAGAAGCATGCGTCTCTCCATTGCCTCGCTCGCCACAGCCACAAAAACGGCTCCGCCTTCATGTTGTTGCCGCCGAGTGTGGATTTTTCATTCGTTTGATAGTCAATATATGCAAAGTGTCTTGAAATAAATGTAACGCAAACAGCCGATTGTTTTTGTCGCTGGGACCGTCAATCTTGACCGCTCACCAACGTGTTTTTTGGGGGTTTTTTTCCCCGTGTGTTGTGCGGCGTGATGTCCGACGTTTTTTCTCCACATGCTGGGAGCGTCTTCAGAAACGGAAATGCAGAACTTGGCTGAACAACACGTGGCACAGCCCGAAAGCACACTGGAGAGTTCAACGGCACAGCCGTGAAAACCCACGCAGTGGCATCAGACATTTGTGTGATCCTGTTTAAAGACAAGTGACAGGAGGATAGGGTGTTGAAACCATCATGTCAATGGTACTTGATTTCTTCTTTTTTTTGCTCCAAGGGCATTATGAGCCCACCAAACTACTTGGATGCCTTATTTTGTCAGCTGTGTGGTGGTGATGGCGCGCCAGTGTGTAATTACAGTCACTTGAATTAGGGATGGGTGGATCGTGTCCGTATGTACAGTAAAACCTTGGATTGCGAGTAACTTGGTCTGCGAGTGTTTTGCAAGACGAGCAAAAATTTAAAATAAATATTAATTTGATAAACGAGCGAGGTCTTGCAATACGAGTAGTACGTGTATACGCTTTGTCTGCCGAGCGTCACGTGATCACAACTGATATACGAGTACTTTGATATACAAGTGCTTTGGATTACAAACACGTTTCCGGAACGAATTATGCTCGGCAAGCCAAGGCTTTACTGTACGTTGAACTTCTCTAGCACCGTACATGGCCAACTGTGTTAATCGGAGGTGCGGATCATGCCACCCACCTGCGGGACAATGTGGTGGAGCCCGTAGAATGCCACAAAACAATTCGTTATCCTGTCTGTGCAATAGAATTTGAGTGCGGCACCTACGTGTGGGGGTTTCCCCTGGTCACCCCAGCTTACTCCCGTCCGCCAAAAAAATACCCAAAAAGCTATTGACTTAACATTCCAGAGTTGAGTCCTCCAACAACCTCATCGGCCACGTTTTTGTCCGAGTAATAGCACATGACATTGCATCAAGGCACTTGTTGCTATCCAAAGAGTGGTGCATTGATGTTAATTGCAGTAAAATTTGATTAAATTTAATTGATGTAAAATCGTGAGTTTTTTTCAGTACCCTTTTACCGAAACGTCATGAGGACTGGATTTACTCGGAAATGTTCCAAATGCAACCTCCCATTCTGCTCTGTAATTGCCAAATCAAACGGTCTTTCTACCCAAACAAGCATTGGGGTAGCACTCATCTATCAGCATGGGTGGCCATGAGCCATTTATACAAATTCCATATTCCTATGGCTAAATAACCTATACCTATAGGACAACCACTGTTTTCTTCACATACAGTGGTACCTTATCAATCCTAGAGGGATGATGATATGAGTTGACCCCATGCTCCCTAGATGGCTGATTTAATTTCACATCATTGCTTATGCCCATGTCAATAAGCCACATGATGACAGATTTATAAATGTATCAAAATCAATGACATTACCCGTAGTTGCTGGGCCTAGGTTAGATTATAAAAAAAAAACAGTCGGAAACACCCCAGTGTGATCTACTCCATTTCCGTCAAACCTTTCTTTGCCGGTGCACATCATTCATGAGCCACCTCTTCAGAAAAAACAGATTGAGATCCTGATTTGCATTGATTTGGAAATACTTAGAGCACAGCTGGTTTTACCTAATGTAACATGTAGGTGTAAACGGAGTTATTGAGGCTCCCAAACAAAAATAAAGATGTTATACAGTCATGTGTGTATTGATCAGAGATTAATTACACGCTGAATATTTTCTGAAGTCTGCGTGAGCCACGGTGACTAGTAGCAACAGCCATATTGAGAGGTATACTTGGATGTGGAGTGCCGGGTGTGGAAATATTTTCTGGGTCACAGACCTGGACAGACCCGGCTGACATTAATCCACAGTATTTATACTAATTTTCTGTCGGGTGAACTCTATATTTTTGGGTGCAAAGTCAAATTTCTCAATTCCTGATGTAAGTGGGTTTAGCTGGAATGTTTGCATCCCACAGAACACAGGTACTTTGTTGTAAATAGCACAAAAACAATTTAAATGCAGTTCTACGAAGCAATGCAAAAACAGACTTGAGCTGCAGACAAATGCATTTATTTTATTTTTTTTGGCAGAGGTTTTTATGACTTAGCACTCCACGTTGCTTTTGAGTTGTGTTTCATGTCCAATATGCAATCTATGCATGTGTAGTGAAATAAATGTAACCCAAACGACTCATGTATTTTTTTCGGTAGTATAGTCAATAGCTGAGACCACCATACTCGGTATGCTTTCAGCTTGTATTGTGTTTTGTTCGGCATGATGTCTAATGTTTTGCTCCACGTGCTGGGAGCTTCCTCCGTTCCTGAAGTTCATCAAGAGGCTTCCTATCACGTGGGTGAAACATCGAACCTCATGCCGAACAACACGCGATAAACCCGATACAGCACACCCTCAAAAATTAACACTGTACTGTGTATAGGATTATTTGTTAAGGGCTGAATTTTGTTTTATTATCTTGCATATGCTTCCGGTGGTGGGCGGCCTGGTGGTGAGCACACTCATCAATGTGTTGTTAGTTTGCATAGAGCAAATGTGCAGACTACTCGTGCTATAGGGAGCTGGTGCATCAAGAATGTCCATGACGTACTTAGCTGCGATTGCCACTGAAATTATTGGTTCTGTTATGAACGAGTGATCTCGCAGTGAAGATTCCAACGATGACCCCCCATGTTATGCGGTAAAGACCAACACTGACACATGGAATATTTTTAAGTTAGGCCTATCCGTCTACAGTCTGCACATTAACTCTTGACAAACCATGATAATCTGTGCCACAACCTGAACTAACATTTTTCTTCATCCAAAATCATTAAATATCCCTAACCCTGAACCCAATTGCTAATAAGAGACTTAATTCTAGTTTTTGTTCTAACACTAATTCTAGACCAAACCCTGATTCTAGTACGACCCACGATCCATACTTTAACCCTAGGTTCTACCCCAATCTAATTTGTTTTTATTTTATCCCTACAAGATGATCCTTTTGGTGTGTTAACCTGATTTATTGGCAACAATCCCTCGTGTGAATCCGTGCCCATGTTAAGAAGTGGATAGTTGTTAAATGTTTTGTTCCTGTCACTTTTCAAACTGAATCACACCGTTGTTCACCATCGTATATTTTTGTTTCCAATCGGTACGAAACTGCACAATTGCCAACTTGCATTTTGTTAAGTAAATGTATTTTTGATATTTAAAAAATATTAATTCGTAGTTGGTACTTGTGAGACGGGGTAGCGTCGTATCGGTAACCACCATCGTGACTGCTGTGTATATTAGTATTGTAAAGAATTTAAAAGGAAAAGAAATCAGAATTTCACACTCATTTCAACTCCTGGCATGAATGAATGAGATTCTCTGGCGCTTTTGAACCCAACGACAATGTATTAGTCTATTGTGCGATGCACCAAATACATCAATGTAGCACAGGTTCTGCTAGAAGATGCACATTAAGTAAATCTGTCGTATAATTTCAACATGAGCGTGGATACCTATTTAAGCTGCAAAGATGTCCTCTAGGTTATAAAGGTGCGGTAATATTGTTTGTGGATCTTCTGAGTATCGTTTTTTTACGAGAATTTTTTCCTTCACATTTTAAGCGACGTTACGAGCTTCAGATGGCAATTTTCGCAAACTTTTGGGATTCCATGCTTTTAAAATGCAATTTTATACGTGGAAACCTTCAAACCCTTGCTCAACGACCCATAATATGCAATATTTTTACGTCTCAACACGTTTCTTGACTGCCTTTTGGTTGTATTTTGAATGTATACACAAAATGTGTTGTTCACCATTAACGTCTCGTCAAATTACACACTGGTGTAAATAAATAAATACGCCTATCAGACATCATAGGAAAAGCTCATTAAACCAGGTGGCACTTACATTGCCTCGGTATGGCTTGCAACATAAAAGATTAAAAGTGACGCTTATAAAGGCTGGAAGTTGAAACATCTCATTGCCCTGAATTGTGTGAAGTGTCGATGTTTGTACGGATTTATTGTGCTGTGGTTTTTTAAATCTGTTATCTGTCTGCTGACATGGCCGTCTTCTCTGGACATCAATGCTGGTATTAATGCCGTTTTAATGCTAATACAATGCATGTCTGAAACAAACAAACACATCTGTTCAACAACAAGTTACTTAAGCAAATGTAAACTCAGTGTCACCATCTCCCTTGAACATCCATGTACATTTGTGGTTCGCAGCCAGTGGATACAATTCCAAGTACAAAATGGAACCCATTACCTTCTTAACCAGCGGTTACTTCCTGGCATCAAGTGGCATGTACTTGCCAGGTCAAGTTGACCTCTTTAACCCTCGGGAGATTAGACGTGTAATGATAATTTCAACAGTTCAAAACCAGTTGGCCTTGCTCAAGAACTAAATAGTTTCAAGCAGAGATATCAAAACTATAACACTGGTCACAAGGAAATGCTAGATGCAAAACCAAAACGGACTTGAGGTCACAAAGGACCCACGTGTAAAGTAATTCCAAAGCAAATCACGGAAATCTTGCAGAGGAGCAAGTCTCCATTGTTGACTTAAGAATATGATCTCCATTGTTGTTTATCCCTGGCTATATTATTTTATATTTATATAGAGCGCCTTGGTTCACTATGTTGTCAACGGTAAAACTAAAATGTTGCATTGAGTGGAAAATTGTACGTACATGGCTTCGTCTGTTTTGCATTGACCGCTGAGTGTGTTCACAGTTGGCCAGGCATGGTAAACTGGGCTGGTGGGTATTGGTGGTAGAGTGATCCATGTGAAGTGTGGAGTTGTGAACGTATTGCCAGGGCTGATAGTCAAGTGTTATCTTGTGGGCGGGGCGTTCTGTTTTCTAAATAGCTTTGCTGCATTCGCCACTTGAGTCCCAAATACGCCATGCAATAGTGCTCGCAAAAAAAAGCTTCCATCTGTCAGCATATCATTGCACATTTGTTTTTTGGCGCAGAGAGCAGCACGTCACACACTTCCGCTCATCGGTGTTGGTGATCCTGCTTGTGGCTGTTAAAATAATATCTGTGGCGGCATTTCTGTTAATCAGAGTGCAGTGTCTGCTGTAACGTGGACACTAAACGTATATGTGAAACTCAATAGGTAATTGCTTTTTTGTATGACAGTGTTGGCCATCATGTATCACACGAAGCGTCAATATTCAACGTAGCAGAGTAATGGAAATTGATTGTTGATTGTGTAATTATGGTACAAATTTCAGATGATTGTGGTCTCCACCTACAGCAGAAGTGCAACACAATTGCTTGGTGTTTGAAATCTAGCTGGATTACCAGATACAGAGAAAAATATAGCTGAATACAATCTGTACATTTAAATGTAAAACTTCATGTTTGACATAATTGCACAATGCCTTGCATGAAAGGCAGCGGCGGTCAAAATGTTTAGTGAACTAGATATTAAAAGTATTTCCATTTGCATCTTTACGTACGTACATTTACAATTCGCAGTGATTGTAATAGCGATGCAATGAATGTGTAATATAATAAATAACATTTGTAGCCATTTAGTGAATTGCCAATTTGCCACTAACATTGGTGTGTCCATTCTCAAGAGTGATCAAGTTTGAAGAGCTTGCATCGGATTAGATGACGTACATCATGCATAGGTCAAAGCTTGTGTAAAAAAATGTATTTCTAAGTTGAACGCAGTTTTCATCGTAAACTTTATATTGTCAACTCTAGAAATAAGCAGAGCTGTCGGACTGATTTTTTTGTATTCTGTAAATATGTTTCGATGTATGTGTATATATGCGCTAAGAAAAGAACAACCATTAGGGTCTTCCGAATTCAATTGGGGCTTTACAAATGTTTGACCATCTCTCCTTAGTGTTGATTAATAACCTTGATTTTCTTCACGTTTTTCACATTTTGATGCAAAGCTACAGATCGTAAATAAAAAAACATTTTAAAAAGTGGTACACGCTCACATTTGTATTTGTTAATTTTGCATTTGTTTTCGTATCCCCAATGTTATCCCGATGGTGCGATGGGAATCATGGAATGAGATGAAGAAACCATTCGGATTAGGGTTGTAGAGCGGTTGGAGAACTTCCCACTTACGGCGGATGTCACAGAATAGCTTCTTGAGATCTCTTCAAGCCACCTCATCCACACTAGGGGTAGCACTTCCCCACGCGTCCTGCTACTTAGATACGTGTTAGTGGCACGCATCAACATAACATTTCGAATTCTCAAAACCCAGAATGTATACAAATAAAGTGCAGTCAAAAAAAAGTGCAGTCAACGATGACCCAGTGGAGACCATCCACTCATGAGAACCAAATTTCATCACGAGCTGCTTATCAGTTTTCTGCCCAAGATCTTATACAAAGGGGCAATTACTGAAAGCAGACCATAATGAAAACAAGTCTACTGTAAAGTGTTTTGAGAGTAGGTTTGAGTCCTTTGGGAGAACTGAAGTTTCAAATAATAAATCAACGAAACAACAGATAAGAAAGTTAAACTCTTGTGGTATGTATATGGCAAGAGCCAAGAAGAGTCACCAACCTCCCTTAAAGTGCCCTTAAAACAGGCAAGTAACAGGGCACCTGATGTGATGCCTACTCTGTTCGCATCCATTGGCTGCTTGGGCCTCCAATATTAACGTGTCTTGCACCTGCAGTCAGTTCCAACACTACGCTCAAGCAATTTCATACTGGATGTTGCGTGCTCAACAAAGGTAATCATTCTTGTTTTGTGAACTACTGAAGTTAATCCAATGTATGCAAATACTTCGTTTGAGGTTCAGTGATAGTTCGAGGTCTACCATGCTATGGACACCTACATACTGTACTCGAGTTCTGTGCTGGAGAACTCTGACCATTTAAGACTGCTCGCATATGTACTTGTCACGAGTGGTTGCTCATGTCATCTCAGCTGCGAGAATCATTCTTCACGACGTTCCGCTAGCGTATACAGATGTTGGCCCTGGGTTCGATCCCGACCCCTGGACTGCCCCTGCTGTACATTTGGAGTTTGCGGTGTTTCTTTCTCTCTCTTCCCGTGGTCGCGTGGATTTTTCTCCGGGTCCTTCGGTTGTTACCTCGACATTTTAGAATCGGCAACAACGCGCGTTTAGAGTATTTTTGTCTGCTTATGAATTTGCACGTGATAATGATGATGAGCCCACTTGCGTTGAGCAATCATTTGTGGCCAGGTTGCTTCTGACAAAGAGCTCTTATAGCTCAGTGGGCCTTACCTGGTAAAATAAAAATATATAAAAGTGTGTCCGCCACAATATTAAAACGTGTTGATTTTGAATGAACAACATAAAACAACGTGTAGTCAACGCGTGCCTGTAAACGCACCAAACGTCTGATCAGCGAGGTGGCTCGGAGAGTAGAACCCCTCTTAACGACTAATCGTTTAACGACCGGGACTCCATAGAGCCCAAAGTGTTCGCTTAACGACCATTCCCCTGTTAACGGGTTGTAGTAAATGTTAATTAATGCATTGATTAACCATGTTTCTTTAAACATGTCTTTACAATGTTGTTAGTATCTTTATGTATTTATATCCATTGTAAAAAAATTGTTACGTTTCTTTGGATGAAAAAGGGTAACTTTCAATGCTATCAGAACGCATTAAGACTTTAAAATATTTCTTGTACCGGCTTAACGACCAAATCACTAAACGATCGGTTTCGTTGGAACCAATTACCATTGTTGAGAGGGGTTCTACTGTCCAGTAGACTCGATTATCTGCGTACGGTTTATCCGATTGGCGGATTAACCACGCACCTGAGATTTTGACATCAATTAACAACTCGTGAATTTTCCCATAAGCCCAAATTAATCATCTAAAAAAAGTTATAGCATTGTTGATCTTGGAAATGTTCATGATAAATCACGTGCATAAACCAAACAAATATGTAACTCCGGTAAATCCGAAATCCACGTGATCGCCTCAACAGTACAGGAGTTGCATATCTTAACTTAAGTGGGCGGAGTTAGATTTTCATTGGGAGTGGCCTTGCGATCCACTTAGGACTCTGCACTTAAACGTGATTTATACCCATATTAGTGTTTTTTGTCACAGAGATCCGAGAGTAAATTTATGTTTTCAGATTATCCACGATTTTGAATGATCCGCAGCCGTCCTCCCCGTCATGAGCTCGGATCATCGAGAGTCTTGCTGTAGATTTGGGATACCGTGACAGATATTCTGAAACTGGGACTTGTCCCTGGCCAAACCATAATTTTTGGAAGCCTTAATTATCCATATATTTTTTTTTAAGGAAACAATTTTGAACGTCCACTCTTGCCGCAGTATTAAAATAAATCCATTGTGTATATATTGTGTGATCATTTCCCACGCACTATTTTCAATAAGTCAACATCCGACCACAATTCGTGACAATACTACTTATTTATTTAATTGTACATCACGCATTGCTTTACACAAATCATTACAAAATGTACAAAAAAACAGCAACTTTGCAGTAGGAAAAATATTTCGGTCGAAAGGAAGATGTTGATATTTAAACATTCGCAAGGTTCTTCCCGGCAACCTCCGTGTTGTTTACGGGGTGAGAATCAACAGTGAGTACTCTTGCACGCACAAATTCGCTGCGCAGTTGGGTCACCGCATAGACTCGTGGGTGGGGTCCATTGGGGGATCATCGATGCGCTCCGATGGTACCCTCATGTTCATCATTACGCAGGGCTTCATTATAAATGTAAGTCAAGTACTCACGTGGTGATCGTTGCTTGCTTTGTGCACATTATGAGAGTAGTATAAATGTAACAACACAACACACTTGTGCCATGGGATTTCTTTTCTTCTTAAATATATATACAAGCTGACATTTGTTTTCTTTTCATTGAAAATAAGCTCGTAAATACGTTACCTTTTAATATGATGTACACCATATACTCGGTTGTTCATTGAGTTTGTGCAAGGCACACACTCTGACAAGCACATTATCCCACGACAGCACATTAAAGTACAGTACAATAATTTTGTGTGCATAATATTGGTTCTAATCCAATATCTTATTGCTGTAAAAACCTCAGATGTAATTATTACATTTGATGTGTCCTCAGTCAGATATCTAACCCGAATATTTTATGTACACACGTATCTACCTAGACTCCTCGTGCAAGACTTGTCCCAAACTCTATATTAAATATTAAACATTCACCTACCTATTAACGATACAATATTTACATCAACAATACTGCAACTGTTAGCGTTCGGGCTTTGCCAAGTGTAATAGCTATGAGAGGGATGTTATTAACCTTATTAGGATAGGCTTCATGTAAAGCTGTGGTTATGGGTTACAAAAGAATACAGTAATGTAAGAGCTATGATTAAGGTTACAGAAAAAGTTATGGATATTGTTGAGGTAAGAAATGGGGTTAAAGTTCAGTGTGGTAAGTGTGAGTGTTGTAAGTAGTGCAGTGCTGGCAATAGGATTCGATCATTCAGTGTTTGAGCGATGTTAGTGTTCAAGTTGGTTAAGTTCGTGTTAGTTTGGTGAAAGAGCTTAGAGGCAAAACAAGTGACTAGCTTCCAAACCAATTATTTCACAATTTAATTAAATTAAAAACGTATTTCCTGAGAATCCAGCTGTGATGTAAAGGGAAAAAAATACTATTTCATCCCCATAATCTCTAACGAGAAATTTTCGAGGGTTGAGATGAATGTCACTTTTTTATTTGCTGCGAAAATCTCTCAGCTTCTCATGCTACAAAAGTATCGCTCTGTCATTCCCCACCCCTTCGATGAATTGGAATGATGAACCGGGTCATCTAAGAGTAAAACTTGATACCCATCCAACACCTGAGTTCAATTTTCACGTTCGTATGAATGCTGAACTTCTTTCGCACCGTACGTAGCCAACCGTGCTAATCCGGTGGGTGCGGGGGTAGTGCAGCAAACTAAAACGCAAAAAAAACAGTTCTAAAGAAATTAGTTTGCAATTCTTAAATGTTGTGGAATCACGACCTGATGATGACGATTTAAATGAGCATGGAAATCCGTTCATATTTAAGAAGGTGACATCGTGTGGGAATGATTTAAAAGTTGTGGGGGGGGGGGCGGTAGTAACATATAGAAGCTTATAGGGGGGCGGTGGGGTCATGTGACCATGTGGAGGAGTCAATAGGGGAGTGTGAAAACGTCTTAAAATGTCGTTGCAGAACCGATGTGGAAGTGCACGGAGGTGAGCTGTGTTTAGTCACGAATGATCAATAACGAATCCAAACACAGCCACAAAATTACAACTTGTCACCATGCTGCATTCCGTAAACTTAATTTAGTACGCAACCCTAACCTAACTATAAACAACTTATGTATAATTCCCGCTACTCCTTAGCATAGCTCTTGGTACTATAATAGTCAAGCACAAATCCTAACATCCTTACCTCCTAAGCCTTGACATAACACGTTAACCATATACAGTATTCTTTTCCAAAACTCCAACCATTTGCCTAAATTAATCGGAGTCCCTACACATAACCCTATAACTCTACTGTAACACATGGCCCTAACTGACTGCGATCCCGTTATTAATCTTAACTCATTAAAAATTGACGCTCGCCATTTACTTTCCTGGCGTCGTTTAAAATATGACCGTACTTTGTGACCGCGCACCTGTTTATTTGTGTTCACGTGCGTGCATTCACACGCCCAGTGACGCCAGCATTGACGTCGCCAATACGAGAGCAAATAAAGGAATCCTTCAGGTCTCTCTTTGTCAAGGTGTGTCCTGCTCACACGAGCATCGGACGGAACCCGTTACCGCTGACGATGTCCTCGAGCCAACGGAGGATGATCCACGCCCCTCTTCGTTGCTCAGAGTCACGCCGGTGGTGGAGGGTGACGATTTGGTATTTGAAAGCGAGTCGCGATCTCACGGCTTGGGCAGTTTGTGGGAAAGGAGCCGGTGAACCCACATAAAGCACCTTGGGGCATACATGGCAGCAGCCGGCAACGATGGTGGAAATACTGTGCTAGTAAGTTAAACACGTAGCAGGCTTTCGCGACCAATATTATTCATAATCAACGTTTTTGGGTTTAGATCGCGTTATTTATAAATGTGTCGTAACCCTCCACCACCCGACACGGCCAATCAGTAAAAAAAGTGTCACGTTGACAAAAGACAAAATAGTTCACTGCTTCAACACACCGGTGGGCTAAGGCAGTGAACTATTTGTCTTTTGTCAAAGTGACACTTTTTTACTGATTGGCCGTGTCGGGTGGTGGAGGGTTACGACACATTTATAAATAACGCGATCTCAACCCAAAAACGTTGATTATGAACTGTGCTAGTAATGCTAGAAACCGGCCACACGTGTTGCCTTGTCGGCTCTGTGGAGCTGGTGACGACCGCGAGGCTTTGTGCAGCACGCACGCACTAACCGGTCCCCGTCGTCGTGAAACGCAAAACATGCCGGAGAGCATCCATTCACATTTTTTGCTTTTGAAGGAAGACACTTCTGTGACTTGCATCCCACTGGGATTTTTAGCACGCAGCAGCATTGATATACGGTGCTTTTTCTGGAAGATGTTGCTGTTTTTTTTCCTGCATTTTTCTGTCGCGCGTAGTCACTTTAAAATGTTTCTTGTTCATGTTTTTGTTTGTTGCGGTCGCACCCAATTCAAAAGCCGCACGGGGCTCACAGGGCTACACCTAATAAATGCAACTGAAAACTGTGTACCGTGCACGAGTGCGCATACCTCATCCGCACGAAGGCAACACCGTTTTGGGGGGTGGGTGGGGGGTTGGGGTTGAGCGTGTGAGTGTTCCGCGTGTAAGTCTCACGCGCCTCCGTAGCGCCGCGTGAGCGTGCACACGCACGCCGTGTCCAGCCGGATCCACCGCCACGCCAGGCGGCCACGCGCGTCCTCGGTGAGCGCGCGCACGAACGACTGCGTCGTCTTGCACTGCGACCTCCAGCGGAGCTCGTCGGCTCCCCGGCACGCGGCGCCGGTCCCCGTTCCGGAGGCGAACCTGGAGGGCGCCTCTCGGCTCCGACTCCCGGTGGCCGCCGCCGCCGCCGGCACCGCCGCCGGCTTGCAGCGCGTCTCGTAGAAATACTGCTTGACCGACGTCGAAGACGGTTGGGATGACGACGACGACGATGATGATGATGATGCAGAAGAAGAACTTAAGGACAGCTCTCCCAGTACACGGACTCGCATCCCGGTGATGTCGAAGGCCGTGTCGCGATCGGACACCCAGCGGCTCTCGCTGTCACAGGCAGGGTACTCTCCTCGATGGGGACGCCGTGGGGGCTGCTGCTGCTGCTGCTGCTTCTGCTGCTGCTGCTTCTGCGGTGCGGCGCTGCGACTTCTCCTCCTGGCCTTGCCCTTGCTCCTGCCGCTCGCTCGTCGGTGACTCGGCGCGCTCAAAAGGCCTTCGCGTTCAAATGGCCCCACCACTTTCTCGGTCTCCAGCTCACCGCTGTTCTTTGCAGGTTCCTCGTGATCGGCCGCAGCGTCGGGTCTGTCCGCAGCCTCCTTGCCGCTCGCCCCGTGGTGCGTTTCCCCGCCTGCTCCCGGGGCCACTGCCGCCTCCTCGCCGCCCTTGTCAAACATCACGTCCTCCTGCTCCACCAGCGCATCGGTGTCAACCACCTTGTCAGCCTCTTCCTGGTCCAACTTCTTGGTCACCGCCTTCTTGTCCACCGCTGCCTCGTCTACCAAATCCTTTATGGTTGTCTTCTGGCCGTCCACTTCATCCAGCACTGCCACCGGCTCCTGCTCCTCCTCCATCGCCTTATTCTGTACCTCCTTGACCTCGTCGTAACCGTCCTCGGTGTCATCTTCTCGATCATCATTCTCTTCATCGTTGCCCTTCTCAATCAGGCCCCGCATCTCCACGTCTTCATCCCCTCCTGTCTCCTCCTCCGGCCGGTGTTTTTCTTCCTCCCCGTTGTCATATCCCTCCTCGTGCCCCTCCAGCGAGGACTGCGGCCGCAAGTCCCGTGGGGTCCGAGTGGACAGAACGACTCTGCGAGGTCTGGGCGAGACTCCTCGATCGCTGCTCCTCAGAGGCTGCGGCAGCTGCCACTGCTGCCGCTTCAGCTCCTCCCGTTGCTTTAATTGTTGTTGTTGCTGCTGCTGGTTTAAGTTCTTATTCTCATGCTTCAATCGATGCTGTTTCCACTCGTGCTGCTGCTGCTGGTGGTGGTGCTGCAGCTGGTGCTGCTTCAGCTGGTGCTGCTTCAGCTGGTGCTCTCGCTGATCGTTAGACGGCACTTGTTGCTGATGTCGCTTCACTGATTGTTGTGGCATCGGCAGCTGCTGATGATGCTGGTGCTGCTGCTGATGATGGAATTGTTGACTCAAACATTTCTGATACTTGTGTCTTTGGTCCAATACGAGCGCCAAGCTGGGCTTCTCTGTCTGCACCGATGATCTCCTGGAGTCTCCGAATGGGATCACCCGGCCTCCGGAGAGATGAAGGTGAATGTTGTCACTTTCCTTGGAGGAGGAGGAGGAAGAGGAGCCAACGGGGAGAACGAGGACAGCGAGGAGAAAGAGCCGGGTTCGCATCTCGTCACGTCGACGACTTGCTGCTGGTGCAGGTCGAACGGAGCCGATCATCACAGCGCCGCAGTTGGGAGAACATCTGTTTAATTAATGAATCAAAAAAAGAGTAAGCAATCCCATATTAGTTACATGGGGGGGGGGGGGGGGGGAGGAAAAAAAAAGGCGCTGCGCGGCGAAAATGTTGAAAATGCGGCTCGTCGTTGTCACGTTGGAATTCACTTGGCTCGCGAATAAAGCCGCCCGAAAATATAATTAGAAATAAAACACCCATCCCCGCCGAGTCTAGCCAGCAAGGTGAGCCTTAAGTGCGCGCAGGCAGGGCGCGCGTGCGCGTGCAAAGCGCGTGCACGCGCGCGCACGCACGCGCATTGTAGAGACCTAACTGCGAAAAGCCCCGCGCACGCACGATTCCCCCGGTGGCAATCGTCGTCGGTCGTGATCGTCGCGGCGAAAAAGAGCCACAACGGGAACGCTTTTATAAAGACCCTTTCGCCGGAGTCTCCGGTGGAACGAGGAATAAAGTAGCCACGGCAGGGCTCGCACGTGGCCCCCATGCTCCCATCAAGCTAATTGACTGCGCCGATGATCCCCCCCCCCCCGCCACGCTCCCCTCGCTATCGCTCTTGAATGAGCTATTGCATAATTGATACGGGTGGGGGACATTGTATCCACGTCGAAAGGTAGGGAGAGGGGCACTTTTTTTTGTGGTGTTGGTTTTTTTCGGGGGGTGGGTTTTTATTGTCAACGTGTAATAGAAAGTTATTCGCATGATGCGCTGTAGCTCGTGTTTAAAAACACGTGTCAAGCGATCAAACTGAATATTTCATAATACCCCAAGTTTGACGTCGCCTGTTGTAGCCACTGAGCATGTCGGAGCCAATGAGCCGCTAACGCTGAAATTCTGGGTTTGAATTCTGGCCTCCTAGCCACCTTGTACGGTGAACGAGATTCCAAATGTGTCGTTAGTTTTGGCGGTCTCAGTCTGGACTAAGACATTCTTAGCTGGGATCCTGGACTCGAGCCACGAGGCTGTGTACTCGAGACTGTGTTGGTACAAAGATAACATCGCAAATACGTGCATTTTGGCTCTTTTGGTTAGTTCAGTTTCTATTGCGGTTCGATTCGATGATGGACATGGATGTGTAGGAAATATTTTACTTGTGGGGACACTGTTCCAATAAATTAAACCGTGTGATTGTGTGTGGGATTAGATGCCAAAATTCTAGCCTCTTGCATTGAGGTCAATATTCTACAACATCCAGGCAATGGTTTTCGATATTATTTTTTTCTCTTTCAGAATCTCATTACGACTATGTATACTTTTTGGTGATAGAGCAACTTTTACGAAACCCAGCTCGCTCGTATTTTTGGTTGGCCTCAAATTCATCTGTTTCCAATGATATTTGCGAAAGGGAACATCAGAGACGAATGGTTCTAATAATCCAAGTCCGTTTCACCTCCCTCTTTTAATAGAAACATGATCGAGGGATATTCCCGTTACGTAAACGTTCAGTAAATGTCTCGTAATTTTGTTCTGGTCCTGCCGCCTTGGTGACATCCGCAGTTGTTACTTTCAGTCCAGGAGTTTTCCCTTTTTCACACTGTGAAGCGCATTTTTCAAATGTGATATTTGGAAATTCTTAATTTAAAAAGTGGTTTTGTTCCTGGGATATACAATTATATTTTATAGAGTTCTACGTTTAATTCCTCCACTGATATTAAAATGATTACTTTATTGTGTGTTATGGTTACATCTTTCTCCCTGAGGGCTACCATTTGTAAGTTACCAATGATACTTTATGCTGCTTTCATGCTCCTATTTCTATGATGTCCTCATTTATATTTCGTGTTGTGTTCTATGGCGAACTTCCTCACCATTTCCCTCATCAATTTCAGCGTTCTGTGTTTTCATTCTAACTTGCATATTTGTCTACTTTGATATCTCCTCTACGTTGTCGTGGATTTTCGTGGTTGATTCGGTGGCTACTGATGGAGTCATCCAAACTCACAAACCAAGGGCTATCAAAGAAATGTTTTCGAAACTATAATATTTTTTTACATCAATGGAAGAGCTTCACGAGACGAAATGAAGAGTGGAACAAAACAGACATAGCAGGACTCGGTGAAGGGGGTGGAAAATTGAGCAATTTTCGAATATGGACTGTAGAAATAAAGGCATGAACATTAACTAGAGAAAATATATACACCATCTCAGATTTTCTGATGACTGTGATAGTGACGGAATTGTTTAACTGGAGGAAATTATGTTTCAATTGTGATAAAGAAGGCTGTAAAGTTTGCAGGTAATTTCGA
Organism: Lethenteron reissneri; assembly: GCF_015708825.2. Taxonomy (NCBI): domain Eukaryota; kingdom Metazoa; phylum Chordata; class Hyperoartia; order Petromyzontiformes; family Petromyzontidae; genus Lethenteron; species Lethenteron reissneri. The sequence continues at coordinate 6,103,400 of NC_083804.1, forward strand.
CCAAAATAAAGTGACGTGCAACAGGTTTAATAAATAAATGACAACGTCTGTTGGAGGGACACAACTGTAAACAAAACTCACCTCAGAGTATGTAGCGTATACCCATGGCACTTATTGAAGGCGGACAAGGATCAAAACTGTTAACTGAAAAGACGGGTAAGAGAAAGTTGGAGTGATTTCATATTACTGAACTGGCGATTAAAACCCCCACTTACCACTGGCTAAGGAAGGACGTATTTAATCAGTGGATATGACCGACCACAACATTGATCTAACACAGTGGTTCTTAACCTTTACTGCAGCCTTGCACCCCTTTGGTTCTCAATCGTACAAAAAAATATTATCATGTTAATAGGTTTGATGACACAAAGTAGTTGTACTTAGGTGCCCATGCTTAATTTGTGTTTCGATGATTTACCTTCTAAAAAAAATCCGACCACGTCTCGCACCCCCAGAAAGGGCATCTCTCACCCCCAGGGGATGCGTACACCCCAGATTAAGAAGAACCACTGCTCTACTACATAGACATCTGCAATAAGCGCGCAAAGAAGCGTGGAGAGGTGCATGGCTGGAAATACGCTGAGACACGGCGAGGAACACATGCACCAGAGAACATACAAACTTGGAGACGTATTGAGAGTCAAGTAAAGTAAGAGGCCATATGTAGGAACATCGCTAGTGGGGATTATGATGATGGGTGGTCGAGACTAACAAAGAAGTGGCAGCCAATGGAGGCATGAAGGTCGAAAGGATTCCCACCGTGAAGATGAAGCAATGACATCGGCTAAATGGATTGTCGCTTCCTTTAAAAGATTAGGGATGGTATTGACTTGGGTAGGTTTTCATCCAGCAGTGGATACCGCATGGCTGAGATGTATTGATGTTGGGGCTGTAGTCTCTCTGATTAATGAACCCATAGTTTAATTGTAATTCTTATCCGTAGATCGTTTTTGGAAATTCACCGCATCCCTTTTGTCAGGTTCGATTCCAGCTCAAATCACAGATAAATACTACAGGATGTTATATTTGTATCAATGCTATACAATTTTAGTTCACAATTTGGAAAACGTGGACTATAATTTTTGCCGGAAAACGCATATGACCTTGAGGATAAGGTTCGCACGGTGTTCCAAATCCAGCTCACAAACAGGAAAAATAATGAAGAGTTATTACTTTTGTGAACATAACTATTCTACCTGCTGTATATCTTCATTGCACTACGAGCCAATCATCGGACATGCAATAGACACTGACATGACCATACACATGAGCGTGTTGCTACATGCGGTTACACGCGTGCGTTTTACGTGTACAAATGTACGTCTGAACCGGTGTTGGGCATCGCCTAGGTAGATTCGGCCTTAAACGAGTACCTGGTGCGGTGTGTAAACATCAGCACTTGGGAGATTTAAAAACAAAAAGTGGCCAGGTGTGGCGCTGGCCACACCTGCCCGAACGTGCGGCCTTCACGAGTTGTTCCGCTATCAGCGCTCGCCCCAACCGTCTACATGGTGATTTATGGCAGATCTTGATACGTTTGTGTACGCTACGTGATGTGTGTTAGCAAAGCAGACATTAAAGATCCTGTGTGGCATCGTTCACAAGAGCCCACCAAACCATTACACAGAAATATAAATAAATAAAATGCCCGTCACCGTTACCAAAAAAAAAAATACCATACGTGTAATAAATCCGAATAAAAGTGTGTGGGGGGGGGTCTCACCTGGTTAAATAAAGGCGCGGCTCACGCAGGCAGGGCGGTGATGATGTGCTTACACGTCGCGCTGGCAGCATCCGTCAGTCGAGCAGCGATCGCGCAGGGCGGGTTTGGTGACCCGCGCGCACGCGGCCTGCAGCTGGCTCAGGTGCAGCGATGAGCGAGCGGCTACCTACGTAACCTCCCCCCCCCCACACACACACAGTTCGTACCCCCCCACACCTCTCTCTCTCTCCCTCCGCCGACCCCACGCTACATTCTGACGGTCGACCATTTACGCACGGGACAAAAAGCCCCTTTATTTAAACGCCCAGGACCACACAAGTTGCGTCTCGCAGAAACAGAAAATTTGTTTTTGTTTGTTATTGTTTTACCCCGTTGTCGGTAAATGTGAACGCATGCGCGTGTCGTCGGTCACGGGATGACATTTTATATTGGGTAACACGTGTTCGTGTCCACTGGGGGCATGACACAGTGCGATCTGTGTTTGTTCGATTTGAAGTGGAGTGTTTTTTAAAATTGTTGTCGTCAGCCCCACTCCGATATTTTTTCCTTCCATTTTTTTATCCGGCAGTTTGCCTCCAAACTCTTATGTCAGCCACTCATGGTTTTCTTTTTTAAAGCAAAACTATTGTGCAGTTTCAACGTTCAAATGCGCCGCAACGCTCACAAGGGCAAAACCGCAGAAAGACCGCAAGAAAATATGAAAAAAAACATAATCGTGGTGTTGGTGTAAATGTAAGGTAGGAACGGAGATGGCGAGTGTGTAAGTCGGTGGTTTTTGGACATGCCACCGCACGCCCAAACATGTTTTGTTCGACCAGATAGAGGAGGAGAAACGGGCTCGGTTAGAGAAGAGACGGAATGATATGGCACGAGAGGATATGGAGCTGAGTGGATTTGCCGATGACCGGTACCATCGTTGTCAAGATTGGCCTCTGGAGGACGAAACAGCAACGGTGGTGAGCCAAGGAGCGATGCTCACAACAACGAGCGGAGCGCCAGGCGGCTAAAACACAGCAAATTGGCACAGTAGGGGGTTACAGGTGGTTCATCTTCAGGTCATCTCAGTCATTCGACCCACGGTACCTGGGTCTGTTCCGTGACCTGCCAGTGAGCGTTCGACACCAAAGGTCACCTAGCCTGGCACAAGCGCCGTGGTGACGTCGCCGCCGCTTAGTGGCGAATGGCGGCTTCTGTTGTTGGTGTTGGCGTGGTGAGAAGAGCAAGGCCATTGTAGGAATTGTCTGCTTGTATTAAAAGGTATTCATTAAATGAGGCGAGTTGATCGAATAACATCATCTTAAGGTTGATCCATATCACCCGTCTTACCATGTATTACCTCGTATTACATTTAAGTGTTCAACCTATTCTTACCTAAGCGGGTAAAGGGAAGGCGGGGAGGGGGATTATGCGTGGTTGGGGAACGTGCGAGCAAATTATACGGGGAAGTTAATCTGCGATCTCGGTAAGAGGGGATCTTGGGCAAGGCTGCCCACACTTAGACAAAATTGTCAAAATCCTTCCCTCTAAGTTTAGCACGGTGATACGCCCAGGAGGCCTGCTTGGACAGCCGATTGGATGACAGCTTTCTTGGCTACTGCATTAAATATTCGAATTTTTTTAAATGTGCATGTTTGGGTTCAGGGGGTTATGAGTCCGAATAAAGAAACAGCAGGGTTAGGAATCAGTTTGGAGCCTTGTGTATGGTTAAAACGCTGGATAATCCCAGAATGCGTGTTTGTGCGTTTGCAATGTGTCGGGAGGGCATCTGGGACTGGTGTTGGATACAAATCGAATGTATGAAGATCATTGAGGGGATTTTTACATAACCTCTTCTCTCTTTTCATCTGCTGGATAATGCTTTAGGAAGCAGAACCATGTGTTGTATGTCTTCTTCCGAGGGGTAACGTTCAATGCCTATGGGTGTTGTATGTTTGTATGTTGAACTTCTTTCAGACCCGTCATAGCCAACCGTGCTAATCGGAGGTGCGGGGAAAGGACAACAAACGAAACACAAAAACAAGTTTTGTTGATAACTATCAGTTGATTTGTTATGTAAGGATTGGCAGAGTAGCTCCTGAATAATCGTGTGAGGATGAGGGTCGATAGCAAAACTGTTTTTTGTCAGGATGGCTTCAAGTCGAAAATTGGGAGGTAGGAAAGCCCAAATTTGAGTTTGTAGTTCACGTGAGGACAACAGGCATCCATCGTGGTCACCAATTATGTGACTATTATTATCACTTTTTCCTTCCACCAATGTGGCCAGGCAAGTGGTTTCCTGTGTAGCTGAATTGAGGGATTACCACATAATGGAGAAGATACCAGGAAGTCGGACATCACGTGCAAGCCAGCCACTCTTTTTTTGAGTGACACAATTATCACCGTCGCAATTCCATTTTCTATCCACTGCTGATTGAAGGCCTTCCACACCTCGTAGCCATCCCTCGTTGCCCTGTGATGCCGCAATCCACACCGCGCACGCGAACTCATCCTTACTGTTCTTTGGTTATTTCGGTAAAGTCACGTATAAAGATAAAATAATAAATTAGTAGTATGCTATTATTTAATTTATTATTATTGTATCTTTATACGTGACTTTACCGAAAGAACCAAAGAATAATTCCTGCAGTCACGAAAGCTCCAAATTAAGATACATCCTTACTGCTCCATCCGCACGGCAGTCTTCTAAAGGCCTGAACGAGAACTGTTTTGGCCTGCAGTGTGGCGGTTGTCGCTTTTGTTGGGTGTCCTGATTGTCTTGGAGCTGGTTATTGTGAAGATCAAGGTGCTGACAGGCACGCGACTAATCTCCAGTGTCCCGCGTGCATCTTGTGCACGAGGCGAGCGTCGGTGGAACGCGTGGTGGGGTGGAGAGGCGTCTCGGTGGTGGCGGTCGCAGTGTCGCGAGCGTGCAAGTGTGCGGAGGTTGTTTGTTTATTTTTTTGACGGCAAACATTCGATAGGCGGAGGGCGAATTTCGAGAGTAGAGAAATCTTTCCTGTAGCAGCAGCTGCAGCTGCAGGGCCTCCGTTGGAATCTCTCTGGGCTCGTTTGCGTTGCCACGATTCTTCCCAGTTCGCTCCTGGATCTGTAAAGGTGCCGACGATTTGAGCCTCCCCCACCCCCCACCCACATATAATTCATGATATAATTGTAATTATAATTGTTTATGAATTTTTTAAGTCACTTAAATGCCATAATTTCACAACGTAGATATGTTATATTACTACATTGTATACAATATATTGCGTGTGTTGTTTTATTATTTTAAAAAATGTGCCCTTGAATTAATTCTTATCCCCGGCAATCTGCTCCGAATCAAGCTCGCTAAAAAGTCGTCACATCGTCTTCATGCGCCCTCCCACTCCGGCCAAGAGTCCGAGATAATAATCCCTCGCGCGTTCGTCTCCGCGACTTCGAGGTCGCGATACCGTCCCGGGCAAGCTCGCACGTTTGCCTGGCGTCACGGTCTCAAGCGGCAATGCTTAAAGTCAAGTGTCTGTAACCGGTAGATGTATATACAGTGCAGGGAATCTGTCCCTGCGACTGAAATCCGTTTAGAAAACAAGTGGCATCTTTCACTTGGCGATAAATAATGGAAGCCAAGAAACGATAGCACCACCACCATCCTTAATTGCCCGCTCGCCAGGTAATGTATATGAGAATGCCCCCCCCCCCCCCCCCAGTTGTGTGGGTGCAGCTCAGTCATTAGACAGTCACTGGTCTTATTATGGCGAAAGAGGTTAGCAAGTTCCAATTTCTGGTCATTATCAATTTAGTTCGATAGGTCGACATCAATCAAACGTTCTTATCATCTCCATCATTGTCGCCGTCGTCGTCGTTTTTGATATATTATAATCGATACTATAGCCAAGGTTAAATGATGATTTTTGTCTGTCTCAACAATGAACCAGCTCGAGCAGATGTAAGCAAAGTTGAGGTGCGATGCCATCCATTGGCATTGGCCACGATGACCGCTTGATGTTCATTTTTTTTTTACCATCATCAATGCATCATTGTATTCATCACTGTCATCTTTCTATGATTTGGAATGTAAGAACCCCCTTGCAGGGCTGCCGAATCAGTCTAGTTATATAACGTTTAACACGGAACTGAAAAAAATATTTACATTTAGTGTTTTTTTTCTCACACGGATATACAACGAGCGTAAGCATATCAAAGCGATATCTAAGGTTCTTAAAGACAATGCGTATGATTGATATTGCCAAACCAAAGCTAAAATTAAGGGCTGTGTCATATTTTTAATAATTCAAATTTAACGAACTTACATTTTTGATTTAAAGCTTTCGTGACTGCAGAGATTAATATTATTGGTTCTTTCGGTAAAGTCACGTAGAAGGGAAATACTAAAATAATACAAATATAAAAATATATAAAAAATTATTACGACGTTTCGACTGCAACACAAGCAATCATCATCATTATTTTAGTATTTCCCTTCTACGTGACTTTACCGAAAGAACCAATAATATGAATCTCTGCAGTCACGTTTCGACTGCAACACAAGCAATCATCATCAGGTGTGAAATCCACAGCAATTTTCTTGCTGTGGATTTCACACCTGATGATGGGAGAGTGATCGGTGGAGTTGACGTGGGGCAGGAGAGATGGTAAAAGCGAAGAGGTGGGGGGAGAGCTAAGAATTGGTGGGCATCGCAGTTTTGCCGATTCATCTTTCGTTTAGAAATAATGATTCAGGCTGTGTGCATGGCCAATGTGTGTTAGCCGATTCGAAGTTTTGTATTTTGGCGTGTGATTTATTTGTCACGCCTGTGACCAAATCACCGGGAATGCGCACCCCGATCTCGGCAGATCTCAGAAGCCTGGCAGGGGCGAGCCTGGATAGGCCTCGGGCAGGTGATCCCCATGCATAAATCAACAGATGCTATAGGCAGCTGCGGGGCTGTGTCACGTGGGGGTCGGCAGAGGGCAGTGCAACAAAAGCATTGTTGTACTGTAGTTCTACGCTCCCACATCCATGCTCCAAAAAGCAGATATAAATAAATGAGTTTTCAATCTACATTTATAAGTGGATAGCTCCAATGGCTTCCTAATATCTGAAGGATGGGGCGTTCCAGACGTCCGCAGAAGTGCATCTGAAAGCGCGCGATACATGTGATGGTGATTGCCATCACATGTTTTCTGCTACAATATCCATCAACTGTTGCACAGTTGACATCAAGATACAGTTTGTAAATACTGCACTGCAATCCATCACCTGAATTGAGGTCTCTCTCCGTGGATCGCAAACCTCTGTGTGCCACTCCATGCAATGCCGGGTCTGGGTAACCTGCTCTCCTCCATCTGCCACACGTGTCCCACTCGTGGATCGTAACCTCCTCTGCCTGATGGCATTCTATAGCTGCTGTCTGTGTGATTATAGAGATCTCAGGATAGTTTGAGGTATTTCTAGGGTTTTTTTGGCAGTTAACTCATCTTCATTCGGTGTTTGTGCTCACTTAATCGAGGTCATTGGACGTATTGCGTTAGCACGGCAGGTTTCTATGAGTGTGATTTAGACATCAGTGAACCGGACAATGTATCGATGTGATTATATAATGAAACAAATCAATGTTTAATTTCAAGTATTGAAAAAAACAATCTTACAAACGATTGACATCCCAACGGAATATTTATTTCAGAAAAGTGAATTTCCTTCAACAACAAAACATAAGAACATGCATTTTGATCCATGGAGGTTAAAGACTTGATTTTTTTTTCTTTTAAGAAGCGAGTGGCTTTGTGCAGGAAATCTCATTTGAAGAGTGGTATGATGACCATGGCGATGGCCCGATGGGAAAGATGAACGCCTTGAGTGGCAGCTAATGAAGGGGAAAGAAATTGTCTTAAAACAGTGGCCTCTTAACCTGGGAGTGCACGCACCCCCTGGGAGTGCGAGATGCCCTCTCTGGCGGTTGCGAGATATGCCAGTGTTTTTTTTTAGAAGGTAATTAGTCGAAAACACAAATTAAACACGGGCAAATTTCGATTTAAAGCTTTCGTGATTGCATGGATTCATATCTTTTGGTTCTTTCGGTAAAGTCACGTAGAAGGGAAATTTTTAAAAGAAATGTTTTATAAAAAAATTTGTATTATTTCCCTTCTTCGTGACTTTACCGAAAGAACCAAGAATATAACACGGGTACCCAAGTACAAATACTTTGTTTCATCAACATACGTATCAACATTACACAATTTTGTTAACGATTAACAACCAAAGGTGGTGTGGGCTGCGGGCTGCAACAAAGGTCAAGATCCACTGGTCTAAGAGGACGTCCACTGCCCATGTGGAGCGATGCGATCAGCTGACGTGCAAGGTGCTACTGGGTCGGTAGTTGCATCACGTGGCTGCGAAGGACGTCGACGACTTGGGGAAGTCTTCAACTAGCGGTGGACTGAACATGGCTGGTGATGGTGGTGACCATGATGATGCTGCTGCTGGTGGCGTTGAATGATCCACTGAGCCACGATGACAAAAATGGCTTTTTCTTTTTGCACTGCAGCAACACAATGTCTTTAATCCACCACCCCTCAGCACCACCACCCTTACTCCTGTCCCCAGCCTGTCAACAGCCGGGGAACTTTAATGAACTAAGTACAATGAGTTGTCGGGTTTCTGAGCAGCCATGCACCGAGACTCCCCTCGACCCCCTCCACCCACGGCTCCCTCCCTCCACTCCCCTGCTCCCCACCCCACATCATCTCCCTCCTCCATGCATTATTCACTCGCTTTGCTGTCATGAGAAGGGTTGGTGGGGAGGGGCTCACGAGGATGAAGCGGAGTGGTGTCTTCTCAACTCGTCTCCCTCCTGAAAAAAAATGATGAAATTAAACATTAAGTCGGATCTGCCAACGGCTATATATTGCACGAGTGCCCTTTGCTTGACCATGCATACGTGAGTGTCTGTCACTTAAGTCTAAGCATAAATTAGGCATGCGTGGGGCAATTTAGTCTCAACACCGCCAAGCGCTTGTGATTAAATTGAGGGACACGATGAAAACGGGGTTTTTCAATGGCCAGGTCACCGATTGCATTTAACCTTCATTTATCGCCGATCTAAAGAAAGCCCTTAGGCCCGGAGCTGCCCACGTGCAATACACAGTATTCTTCATATTTCGTGTTTTAAAAAAATATATGAATTGCACCTTAAGCGCAATGAAGTTTGTTTAATCGGAGGTTTGCTACTAAATTGTCTATAAACTTTGCTTCACCAAAGCCTCACTGTGATGAGTCCCAATCGTGCCACGTGGAAAGTGCACATGCAAGGCCTGTATGTTGTGAGCCATGTTTGGTGATAATCCCTCGCTTGGAAAGCGCACGTGTGGCACCTGTAAACACCGCGTGTTCTCATCTACGTACCTTCGCAGACACGGGCTCGTCGAGTATATGCTCACGTGTGCGTACACATTCGTTGCATCCTGTCTAGACGATCGCATAGCCACAATTGTAGATCTGGGGGTATCTACCGAAAGCTCAATCCCTGCACAAATTTCAAACCGATTGGTACCACACAGCCGCTCGGGAAATGAGCCGAGGGAGACATTTTGAGGGCGTCACGGTGGCAAGTGACATACTTTTATTGACTTCCACTGAAAAAAAAAACCAACAGGCGTCAACGATGAAGCAAACCTCGTGCCACTCTGTGGTGTTTAAGGCAACCTGTTTGCATGGCATGCGCATCTCATTGAACTCGTTAACCCGCACGGGTCCTCTCGCAGGCAGGACGATCAGTGAACTATCATCGCCCGCTGGGGGTCAGTCCTCTTCTAACTCGTCTGGCTGGTGTCTGTGTCAGAGCCTTTATCGTGGAAGCACCAAACAACATGGAACTATTCTCCATCGCAGAGGCGGATATAGAAACTCATTAGACTTTTTGAGACTGCTGGATAAATAAATATAATCATTTTTCGATTTAAAGCTTTCGTGACTGCAGGGATTCATCTTCTTGGTTCTTTCGGTAAAGTCACGTAGAAGGGAAATAATAAAATAATAAAAATAAAACGTAATAAAATAATTCTCACGACGTTTCGGCCACAACGCAAGCAGCCGTCCTTAGGTGAGGAATCATTCAGATGCTGTCTTTCCGATAGACCTGTTCTTCACCTGAGGACGGCTGCTTGCATTGTGGCCGAAACGTCGTGAGAATTATTTTATTATGTTTTATTTTTATTATTTTATTATTTCCCTTCTACGTGACTTTACCGAAAGAACCAAGAAGATGAATCCCTGCAGTCACGAAAGCTTTAAATCGAAATTTATAAGCAACACGTTGCACTGCTGGGGTGGTGGAGGGAGGCGAAGGGCTACTTGTGGTGCAAGTGCACTTCGCATATAAGCACACCTGGTCTTGCATCAAAGCGGTGTGCTTATTATAATCAGCTTCTGGTCTTACGAAGTAGCTCCACCTTGTCCGTGAAATATAGCGGCATAATGTGAAGTGGCCTGCAGATCAGAATATTTAAACTGGAGGAATCCGATTAGCTATAAAGATGTCCAGTCGGGCGGGTAAGAACGTTACAACAACAATCAGTACAAAACAAACATGATAGTACTGCAATGTACAAGAAAGGTAAACAAATCACCCAAACATAAATAAAACATCCCTTCCGACCAGGCAAAGTCCACTGAGGCATTCCCTTATTTTTCAGAAGCGACCTGGCCACAAATGGAAAGCTCAGCAAAGTGGCCCATCATTTGAACATTGATAGCAGCAAAATAATCTAAATATTATAATCGGAAGGGCCATGGATTGACCTGGGCCTGTGGACAAGAGACGTTACAGAGATAAGAGCACAGATCCACTGTGCTGCAATTGCATTAGTTACGTTACAATTCAACGTCTTTCATTGGGGCGCACACTTTACTGTGATTTGCGATGTTTTCTGACATATTATTCACAGCGGGCTCGTGCACTTTCCCAGTAAACGCGGAACCTTTGGACCACCTTTGGTCCGACGGTTCCAATCACATGCCAACGTTGGCTCAGCGTTACCTGTTGACTGGATAGGTGGTATTAAAATATAATGACGCGGCAGACATCGCGAGGAAGTTGTTTCCCTGGCTTAAACTGCGGTCTCAAATGCATGCGAACTAAGGCTCGGAGTAGCTGAGCGAGCCGCTGGCAAGTTGACGAGTTGACGACACAAAACAACAACAACAATAACATCACAATGCACGTTCATTTATTTATTTTCCTGGTGGAAATTTCAACCGGAACAACTATTGTGGAAGAAGAGAGAGAGAGAGAGAGCCGTTGTCGATAAAGCCATTGGGGGCACCTGACGTTACGGAAGGGTTTTGTGGCGGGTTTTTTTGTGTGTGTCCCTTTCATAGAGGGCATTGCGTGTCACGGGCCCAGCCCTTAGTGCACACACGCACGCGTTTGCCTTAGAGGTCACGTGGTGTGCGGTCTAAGCTCAGAGCACACACACACACAGAGACAAATATCATCCGCTCAGCTGTGCGTCCTGTTTGGACATGCGTTGTTGTGCCCATGCAAAGTCTGTTCTCCTGTAACGCGGTAGTGGTTACGTTCCTGAAGAACACCGCGTTATGGAAAAATCGCGTTATTAAAAAAACATAATATAGGGCTAAAGCGCAGTCCACGATAACACGTCAGATGCACATGCAGGCTGAACAAAGACTTGAGGCGCGTGGGTAGCATCCAGAAGTATCCAGCAGCATCCCGCCTTGTGCGATGCTACGCCGAGGCAGACTACTCGCGCGACGTACTTCTGTTCACTCAATCGCGTTTTCACCAAAAGGCGTTCCCCAATACATTCGTCGCGTTATAGCCAATCCGCGTTATGAAAACAACACGCAGCGTTCTCGAAGAACCGACTGTACGACCCCTTCACCAATCCGTGCGGATCGTAGGGGGTTGTTTCACCGTACTTCACCACGCTGGTCAATGCGTGTTGGGTGAAGATTTAGGGAACATCTTCGCCAGCACGCGCTGACTAGTAACAACGGGCAGAAGTGGGACTGCTCTCTGCTCCCCCATCGCATAGCCCCCCCCACCCCATCTCTCTGACCACCCGTTTGTCCATAGCGGTCACCCATCCAATCCTCATCTAGGCTCAAGCCTGCTTAGCTTTGGAGATCTGACGCGTATGATGATGGGTGCCTTCCACCAACATTTCAACGACGCAGTTCAAACTTGCGTCGACTCATAATGATTTCATGACGGATGATACATTTGTGGACACCGTGTATGTGTAAAAAGAAAAACTCGTTACGGCTGTACCCACTCGAAGCGGGTAAGGCAACAGCGGCTGTTGTTGAGATGCTACTTCTGGTCGTGAGAATGTGGAATTGTGACTCGATATACCTACCAAAAGCGAAGCCAAATATACTGGCACTTTCGAGGACTTAACGACTTGGCAATTTTTAAGTATAGGCTCAACTACCTTTACACTTTGGTATTTTATAGCCAGTACGATTATCCATATTTGTCCTATGGGTTAAGCCACGTGGTAGTAGTTTCATGCCAAAATAATAACAATTAACAACACCACCACGTGACTAGATTGTTACGTTAACAAAACAATTATTGTAACTTGTTTATATGTGGCCAATATATTGGTCAAATTCTGACCAATAGAGCGACAAGAATATTGGCATAAAACTACCACGTGGAAAAATCCAATTATATATATAAAAAAAAACCTAATGGATCATTTGCCTGCGCTATTTGTGAACCCCCTGAATGCAGGGCTGGGCGATAATTAATTATAATTATCAGTGTCACAGCACAGGACGAGCAGCTTCTACGAGAGGTGCGGCTGTCAGCCACTAGGGGCGCTAACCGCGGGTTGCCACACGATACAGCACCGGATCGTGCTGAGGCCGTCCCTGGCTGTGGAGTCGACGCCGGGGGGGACGATTGAGTCCAACTCTAGCCCATGATATAATTAGAAACGACCGCACCGTGTCATGGCGGGCGAAAATTGCAGCCGCAAGCCACATCCTGGTCTTTCTGAAGACGGGAAACCCCTGTCCATAAATGCCAAGCCGAGCGTGTCCAAAAGGTGAGACTTCGTTGGGGTATCGAGCCAATAGTCAGGAGGCTGATCGGTTACTTGAGATATTCAGATTTCTCACTTCCACAGCAGAGCTGTAGTGAAAAGAAACCCCCTATTTGGTGGCACGGTGGATATTCCACATTCTCATGACGGGGTGCAACTCTCTTCGTCTCAGAGTGTTCAAGACGACAATCCCCCCCCCCACCCCCCCAAAAAAGAAAACCACACATTCAAAACCTTCTATCGAAGACAATTTGTATTCAACAATGTCGCTTAAATATGCACACCTGACCCTGGCAGTGTTACCTTTACAGATGTATGTTCTCAGACCCATGTGTTGCACTTGCTGTATCCCAGTGCAATTCTAAGCACGCGTTTCTCCATTCTTCTTTGTGCACTCTTCAGCTTTTGTTCCACGTTCTTTGTCAATGTCCATGTTTCTGTTGTGACTGTCTAATTATAACTCTTTAATAATGGATGATACCTCTATGGACACCCTGTATATACAGCACACACATGTTATGGACTGTATGTGCTCCGCCGCGCTATGTAGTCTGTTAGTGGATCTTGCTGGCCCCGGGTGGTGGGGTAGAGTGTGGGTGCTCACACCGCTACCGACTCGTCTGGTCAGCGTGGGTGGCAAGGCCAAATTGCCCTCTAGTGGAGGTCACTCCACCAGCAGTGGCATGGGCAAGAAATCGTTGTGCTGTTTTGTATTTGTTCAGTGCTGCTGTCAGTTTCGTGGTGCCAGCGCAATGATTCCAACCACATGCCAACGTTGGGCCAACGTTGGCATGTTTACGGGGGGGTGGGGGGGGGGAGCACAAGGCTGAGTGAATGCCCGACCCTTGATCTACTACCCAGGCACACGTTTTCCTTAAGGCAATGCATGACCCGCATGCTCCAGTGGGTCACAACAATGTCAGGAGGTGTATTACATGTTTATACTCTGCTCCACAGTTGCGTGAGTATAGTTTGAGCTCTAAGCTGGGGGCTTGACAAAATTTAAGATTGTGAGTTAGTGCAGTCATTGATGGTCTCGCCGAAGGCCACACACCCTTTGTTACGCCCGAATAACGAACTGGTTTTAGCCAACCACTGACTGAATTCCAGAATTGTGACCCCAGGTCGCAGCAGCGTCATCTCTCAAAGCACGTGGCTGCAGCTAGAGGGCAGCAATCATTCGGAGCCACGAGGCCCCCTTGAAGGGACATCACCGCCCCCTGCTGCTGCCCATTGAAAGGTGACGAATCAACACGGCAAAATCAAGTAAACATTCGGTGTTCTTGTCGGAGGATATAAATAACGAAACAGATAAGCGGGCAATACGTCTCCTTCATATCTAAATCTGTTTCTTTGCGGGAAAATGTAAGTTTTTTTCTTTTTTACAAAACAACGACCTCACGGCCTTGCGGGAAGTGCATACTTTGCGCAAGCATTGATTCAAACGAAGTTAGATAAAGCTTTATAACTGAAACTAATGTAACCTGCTTTGGTTTGAAATTTTTAGCGCCCTGAAAATAAATGCGTCAGAAAAACAGATCAAATATATAAAATAAGATCATTCAGGAACCGTATTGACAGTGGTACAACATCGTATACATGTTTTGAAACTAACTTCACAACCTCAACCACGAGGGTTATACGAGAAGAAAAATATGATCGACTGAAGTTTCGCAAAAATGGCTTTTCTTAGGAGTAGAGAGATTGGTGCGCGTTTAAATATCGCACTTTACGCTGCTGCCGCGAGGAAAACAGGACGTGTCAAGCAAGGTGACAATCGGCGTACACACTTTTGTATCATTACGACCTTAAACTGGATGAGGCAGACATACGGTACGTATCATGATTCTATCGTGTGCGACAATGGAAAATGTCCCCATGAACTTCACTCATTGACTCTTCAACCCGTGCCGAGGAATCTGTTTGCCATTGCAGGTAATAGTAACACTGCAGACAATACTAGCATTCATAATGATCATGATGTATGCTCTATATCGAGCACTGCGCCTCGTTAATTTAAATTCAGATAGGGTGCAGTCTGCCGATTTTGCCATGTATAGTTCCAATTACGGCCCATTCTCGCGAGTGACGTCAGGGGCATCTTTGACGTCCACTCTGAAGCAGACGGGTGCGGATGTTTGCGGGCCCAAAACATTTCCCCTCTCTGCTTCTTAACACGCCCATCGCTCGACACCCACCCGCCTGGGATTATTAACGCCAATCCACCACGCCACGTACGAGGTAGCTTCTCCTTATCCTCATCATCATCACCATCATCACCATCCTCCTCCCAGCCAGCAGAGGTCTACCGCACAGCGCGCAACTTTTGAGTGCGGCAAAATAAACGAATTGATCCAATCATCAGCAGCGCCGTTGTAAAAAAAAACACACACACACACGATCGCTTATGGAATCTAAGCAAGGCTGCTCAACATCGATCACACCGACTTTGCGGAGACATTTTTTTTTTAATTTGGTTTGTAAAGCAAACTCTCTCTGACACGATTGATATAATTGTTCAATAGCGTGCCGGCTGATCCACGATAATTTGTAAAGAAAGCATCTTGAAAATGCTCCCGTGTCTGTTGACCCTGTAGAGCAGACGGGTTAGGACTATTCTGACAATGAGTCTGGAAAAATAATACACAGCAGGTAGGAAACAAAAATCAACGTCATATATTTTCGGTGCATTTGAAAAATCATAGGAGGTAGGTCGCCTTTTTCAACGCTTTATCAAAAAAGTTATACATCGTATTACTGATTTCTACATCCCAGTAAAACATGCCATCGGTGGCCAAAACATTCCATGTTTAGTGGGATATTGCCCCCCTGCCTATAAGCAAATCTTCTTGCATGCATGCACTCGATGTCGTCAGCACACCTCACATGCCAAGCAGGCTCGAGCCTGGAGAATTCCTGGGCGAGCGAACACCATGCGTGGCAGGTGTTATAGGCTGATGCGGGGCTGCTGGGTGAGCAGCAGAAGGCACGGACCAGTGTGGTGAAGTATGGTCAACCCCCAAAACCTACGTGGGAGAGGGAGGGTTTTCTCTCTCCAGGTGCTCTGGTTTCCTTCCACGTGTATAATGAACGTTCGTCGTGAATTGGCTGACAAGGTCTTTAAATAAAAACTCGAATGTAACAGGACCCTCCTGAGAAAGAGTCATACGACTCAGTATGGCTCTCTTGGATAGTTCAGTAAATTATTATTATTAAACTTCATCCATTAGCAGATCGACAAGGGCTGAACGTGTCCAAAGTTCTATTGATATGTGCGACAAGTTTGAAATATAAACCTGGAAGATAGGTAAAAAAATTTCGTCACGTCATTTTGAAGTTGGTCGTACAACGAATCACCGACTGCTCTACGCGTAAGTTTCACGCGGATTCCATCTTTGTACGGCCCACCAACCCCCCCCCCATCTCCATGTGACGAGCAATTACTGTAACGGGAAGTCAGTGCAACAACTCAATTTGCCTTCCGTGGCAGGCAGCAGCGCTGCTGATTTTTTTTGTGGCGAAGCCGAATCCGACGAGCAACTTTGCTTTTGTGCAAGCACGCTTGCTCGGTCACGTGACGCGGCGTTGTGAGCCCCCCCCCCGCCCCGAGACAGACACCAGGCCACCTTTGGGGGAGGGTCCGTCACAATGATGTGCCGTCAACCCCGGGGGATGTCGCAAAGGGGGGGCGGGAAGGTCACACGGGGGAGAGAGGCACCCAAGCTGTTTCTCATTATCATTTTCTCAGGGCCTGATCAAGACCGCTTGTGTTGCGATCGAAACGTCGTGGGTTTTTTCCTTTTATTATTTTCCATAAACATTTGTATTTTATTATTTATTTATTTTTTCTATCTACGTGACTTTACCGAAAGAACCAAGAATATCAGAGATGGCCACGCGAACCCACGGCAGTTCACAGTTTTGCAGAAGTTGAACCCCCTCACCAACCACCACCAACCCCGTGGATAAGTGGCAGTAAGTTCGCGGATAGATCCCGCGAGAAATTCGTCTCCCCACCACATCTCGTCACACCGGGTCACTCTACACAGCAGCCGTGTATCAGTTTTAACCATTATTTAAAATCGTCAATTCGGTGAGATTGTTATGATTATTACGCGCGATCTTGATTACGGCAAAGCTATCCCCTGTCTGCTTTAGTTATCCACCGGTGGGTAGTGTATAGCCAGAGAAAGGGGGCATTTTTCTCTGATCTCAATGTTTTAGGGATACTCATTCATGGTCCCTGTGCCGTGATTTTATGGCCGAGTGTCTTTTTTTAGAAACAAAATCTGCTTATTTTCCCTAATCCCTTGTGCAGTGAAACAAGGCAACTTAAGCCTAAAAACAGGCGTCACGTGGTGCACGTGTTCCGCCCGTGATAGCTGCTCAGCAATTCTATTGCCATGGGAAATGCTTTCGATACGATTCCAGATATTGGTGACAAAATAGGAGGGCATGTACAAACATTACTGTAAGGTTATGGCCACGTGGCTGTGGTTAGGCATAATGTTGTGGCTTTGGCTCGGTCTTGCTTTTAACACTTTCCACCTGGGATTAGGTTATCGTCAGGACTAAAATGGAACAATGTTTCGGTTCGTGGCCTAACGATGCCACAAATCCAAACAATCTTAGCTACACATACGGTTTAGGACCAGCGTTCGGGGTTAAAGTTATCACTATACCGTTGTCGGAGTTCTCAACGGCGTTAGCTGTCCAGTCGGTTAACGTGCGCTCGCGACTGGGATTGTGGTTAGATTCAGGGTTAAGTCTTTAACTGCGGTTAGAACTGGCGTCGACAGTTTTGTTGAAGTGTGGGCTTTACCGTTCCGGTGAGATGCTATGGCCAGGGGGCAGTGCGCCCGGCGTAACGGGAACGAGGTTCGCACGCTCACCGAGTCGCTGGAAAACATCCCCGCTCCGTTTCATCCGCATTAAAATCCCGCGCCACGAGCTCAACAACCCAAAGCCCTTCGCCTCCGCACATCGGACGAAAAAAACCAACAACATTACAAATAGATTGAAGGTCAGGGTACTGGGCTCGCACAAGGCCACGCGAACACGCCATCACCCTTTTTGGCATGGGTAGCCTCGGCTGTTCGGCGGGTGTTGTTAGCGAGCACCTATTAAAGCCGGCCACAGCACGTGTAACAGGTTCGGCGTTACAACCAGAATCGCAGTTGTGCGCTTCTCATATATAACAAAGGCAAAGATCCCCCGTGTAGCCTCGACAGACTGTCGGGGCAAGTGCTGTTAGCGAGCACCTATGAAGGCCGGCACGACACACGAGAGGGTCCGTGGCCAACAACACGCCCGGCCGCCTTTGTCTCCCTACTGACGGTGTTTAGACATCGCACCAGGTACTCATTTGAGGCTGAGTCGACCTAAGGGAGCCCCCTGGACCGGTTCAGACAATCGTCACTGGTGTTGGCCGTGAGCTGGAATTGAAGTAGGGGCGCCAGGTTCGTAGCGCAGCGCGCTAACCGCTACACCACCGCTCCCGTTAGGCGGTACAACCAGCACCACACACCCGCACACAAAGATCCCCCATATAGCCTTAACATTATGTAGGGGCAAGTGCTGTTAGCGAGCACCTATGAAGGCCAGAACGGTACACGAGGGGGTGGGTGGCCAGCACCACGCCCGACCGCCTTTGTCTCCCCAGTGGCGATGTTTACACACCTAACCGGGTACTCATTTGAGGCTGAGTCGACATAGGGGAGGCCCGGGACCGGTTCAGATAATCGTCACTGGTGTTGGCCGTGAACGGGAATCGAACCCGGGTCGCCGGGTTCATAGCGCAGCGCGCTAACCGCTACACCACCGCTCCCCACACACGCGCACACGCACACACACGCACACACACGCAACACCCAACCAACCGTGTCTCAGCCCCAGTGCCGACGCTATTCTTCACACCGTGCTCAACTTTTCGTAGTGCGTGCGTAAGTAACGCGATATTGTGTATAAATACATTTGGGCAATGTTGCGTTACGTGCATCGGATCGCGCTCACATTGTACGTGGGATAATGCACATCCGGTACGTCGATTGAAAGCTTTTGCCATCCCTCGCGGTCCTCCGATAAATGAATTGCGATGCCATGATCTCTACTTGCACTAAGCGCCTCCGATTAACGGTTGGTGGCCGCGTACGGTGCGCGAAAGAAGTTCAGCACGCGTGCCCACGTGCGCGCTCCTCTACTCCCGGGGCACGTTCCCCCACCCTTTAGGTCGCCGCTCCACCGTCGGTCTCGGCCACTTCGAGCAACACCTCCTACCCAACACGACGTCTCCCGAGCTGCGATTCCCTTCGCTGGTCCGCGTCCGTCGTGTCCCCGTGTCTCTGGGTAGTTCTGAGAGTGCCCCCCCCCCTCGCCCGTGCTTTCGTCGCACGCCCCTTTCGGCCCTCTGTCCTGACCCTGTCCCGGGGGTGCAGCATATCCACGTGCGTTTCAAACGATTAATGGGGGTGGGCAACAAAATAATAATTGGGTGCGCGGGTGCATTAGCCCGTTGTACGGCACTCGTGCCCTTTAGGTAAGACATTGGGCGTGCGTACAGTACTGAACGTACGTGGTAAGCAAGCTCACCCCAACTCCGCCGTGGGGTTCTGCGGGAGGGTGACCTCGCCAAAATTCCATTCCAGTGAGGCAGCTTCGTATTTTACCAAAGACCAACCCCTCCATATCCCGCCCCCCCAACCCCAGGTCGCTCCCTTTCTCCCTGCGTGCAGCTCGGACACCGACCCAGGCCATATCCTGCGCGTGTACATTGCACGGGGGTATTTGTCAGTGCACTGCTGGATGAGGGTTTCCATCCCCCCCCCCGACTTCGATACCATGGCGCTCAGTGCTGGTCGCTGACGATGAATAGAACATCGTCTACCGTGGAACTCGCTTGCACTGACCCCTCTGCGGCTCAACGCATTAGGCTGCGGCAGTCTGCAGCCCCTGCTATGATGAAACAATAAGAAACAATAAGAATAAATTCCTCTTGATATGCAAATTATTTTGTCAAGGCGCTCTTCTTCCCCCCCCCCCCTCCAAACCAGCTTAAATATACGCTCCAAGCTTGGTGGTGTTTCATTCTTCACCTGAGGACGGCTGCTTGCGTTGTGGCCGAAACGTCGTGAGAATTATTTTATTATGTTTTATTTTTATTATTTTATTACTTCCCTTCTACGTGACTTTACCGAAAGAACCAATAAGATGAATAAGAATAGGTTTTACCCTTTCTGGCAATGGAACAGCGGGTGTTAGGATGTTCAGATGCCAAATAGATGCCTTGTGCAAGGCGTCGAGTCTGCACCTAGTTTACACAACAAAGGCTCATTCCTAACAGCGTGCTTCAGCCGCACCAAACCTCACAAAATAATATTCAGGACCTACCTTGGCTCCTCCCACCCTCAACCAGTATATATACAAGGACTGTTTTCTTAGAATGTATCTTACTCGATACAGCTATCGTGCTGTGACGGTTCCACCTGAAGACGGAAGCTTGTGTTGCCTCCGAAACGTCGTGATTTTTATTTTATTTTTATTTTACTTTTATTAATTTAAATTTTTTACCTACGTGACTTTACCGAATATTAACCACACGTGCCTATGGCCAAACGTGCAATCACACGTGCTCTGATAATGATGGATGCGTTGTCTTTGGAACTTCTTCGCCTGCGCGAGAGACAGCAGAATTATTCGTGGCCTTGCCTCACCAGTGTCAGACCCGAGAACGCCAAAAGGCGAACAGCACAAAGCCGATGCAAGAATCGGAACACTCGTAGATCGGGTCGAGCGATTATGCCTACGGGACCTTTTTGCCAGTATCCCAAATCATGAAAAATAAGAATATGTGTTACCCTTTCTGGCAATAAAACAGGTAGCTTTGAAGATTTCGTGACTGCAAGGATTCATACTCTTGGGTTTTTTCGGTAAAGTCACGTAGGTCAAAAATAAAATTAAAATTAATAAAAATAATAATAGAAATAAAATAAAATAATAAATCCGTCATCAGGTGGGACCGTCACAGCTAAATTTACTGTATCAAGCGCTTGATACAGTAAATCCCACCTGATGACGGAGACTTGTGTTGCCTCCGAAACGTCGTGATTTATTATTTTATTTTATTTCTATTATTACTTTTATTAATTTTATTTTTACCTACGTGACTTTACCGAAAAAAACTAAGAGTAATAAAACAGGTGTTTCGATCTTGATTTGAAGCTTCCGTGACTGCAGAGTACAGGTGTTTAGATGTTCAAACACCCAAGGGACTGTGCAAGCCCCTGATTTGGGCTTTTGAGGTGTCAAGCGATCTCGCGCACGTTCTGAGCGATTAGTCAGCCATCGGCTGCGAATGTCACATCGTGCGCCGGTTCCAAATGAACAGACGTCACACACGCGGCAAAAAGTGTGCCCCGTGTCTGCGCGGACCAGACCCGTGCAGAGACGGGAGTCGTAACGTGAGTGAGACTCCAAACCGGGCGAGGGGACAAAAAAGCGAGGTGCCCAGTTACACCGAGAGCTAATGATTTCTCGCCTGTCTGCGCGAGATCTATTGAACCCCTCGTGTGGATGGGTTTGCTCCACACACTTCAGCTCAGCTTGCTCCCTGTGTCCCGCACTTCAATGTAAGTCGCGGAATGTCTCAAATATACAATAGTTGAAAAAGGGTCCCCCCACCCCCCTGTCAAAGATCATCGAAACTCGGTGAGGCCTTTTTTTCCATGGAAATGATGGTCATTATATACTCTGAGCCACACCGACCACGCAATACCTGTGCAATCATCATGATCGTGAGCCATGATCTGTCCACTGCTGGATGAACGCCTACCAAAGTCATCTTCATCTCTCGCAGTCCATCAATGCAACAATCCATCCGCCAATTGCACACGACCTCATTTCGTAGTTCCATCTCCAAGGTGGCCGTCCTCTCTCTCTCGGGGGGCACGTTCCTTCCGTCCTTTGGCTGCTACTTTGTCGTTAGTCTCGGCCACCGGCTGTCATCCCTGAGTTGTATTGAACCTGAATGTATCCGCCGGGAAGTGGCAGTGGCGTTTATACGTTGTTGCCTGTAACGAAAGCACCTTGGAGGTGGAGTTGGTGGTCCAAGACTGGACCCGCCACAGTAAATGATGTGCAAGCGATGCGAAACTTAGGAAACCAATGGAGCTATGCCCTTTAAAAATGAAAATAAAAAACTCATGTATTTAAAACAAGCGTGTTGTGTTTAGTTTGTTGTTTTTTTCCCTCCAGCACCTCCGAGTAGCACGGTTGGCTACGTACGGAGCGAAAGAAGTCCATACGTACACACACGTACAATAAAAAACTTTAACGTCGACCAACACTCGCAATTATTTACCGAACTTTCGAACGTCACGAGCAAGACCATCCAGAAAAATTACTTTCCTCTAGAACTGCTTTCAGTGTTTTAGTTCATTGTTCTCTCCCCTCCGACACATCCGATAGGCACGGTTGGCTACGTACGGGTGCGAAAGGAAGTTCGGCGTACACATGCACGTACCAAAAATCGTCTTTAAACCCGATGGCAACGAGGCATTCCTGGAGAAGCACGAGTGATTGTAATTATTGCAATTTGCTAATGTCGTGCCTCGGCTAGGGAAGTTTACTCGAGTTATCTCAGACGCATGGGGCATTGTTGTCGCGCTGCTAGATGAGGCACAGACCGATATTTCACTTTGTCAGGGAGGGGTGTCGGTTACATTTCCATGACGTGGCGCGTAATGAATAATTCGCTGTTGAATTGCGACCGCTTGCTCGTCGTCGGTTCATACTAGGCTACGTAACGCGATACGGTGATGCCCCTGAACCCCCCCCCCCCCCGCTTCTCGTCCCCCTAACCCCCCCCCCCCTCCCATGTGACCACCTATATCCATCTGGCCTCGCTTTTACAACAGGCAGGCCCAATGTACGTTGAACTTCTTTCGCACTGTACGTAAGCCAACCACGCTAATCGGAGGTGCGGTGGAAGGACAACAAACTGAGCGCGACAAAAGTAGTTCGAAAAAAATGAGCTTTCAATCTTGATGATTTTTTTTTATAAAGTGCATAGCTCCAGTTGCCTCTTGATATCGGAAGGAAGAAGCGTTCCGGACGGCCGCAGGAGCGCATCTGAGAGCGCGCGACGCAGTGATCGTCTTTTGTCAGTGATGAATGCGCGTTGGTAAATCGTTGCCAAATTCTGAGATGAGAGGTGACCCGGGGAGCCACCGCAGCCACGGGGCTACGCGATAGACAGCACAGGTCGTGGCAGCAATTTAAATTGTTCTTCTGTACTTCTATGCTGCTGCATCCACGCTCCCCGTCTTCACCGAACCCACGTTTTCCATCGAGACTTACTATTATATCGTTAAGCCGCACTGACCGATGTGGTGCGATAAGGTCAAATAAGCCCCACAGACCCGCACAGCACTGGACTGACATCAGTGGAGTGGCAGGAGGGCTGTGCGTGTACAAGAAGCGATGGGATAGTGGTGGGTGCCCTTGGGGAGGCAGGATGGATGGCGTTGTGTGATGGTGTGCGATGGTGCGCAGGTAGCGTGGGGACCGGTCGCGGTTAGCGCACTGCGCTTCGAACCCGGCGACCCGAGTTTGATTCTCGCTCATGGCCAACATCAGTGACGATTATCTGAACCCAGTTCTGGGCCTCCCCGAGGTTGACTCAGCCCCAAATGAGTACCTGCTGTGGCGTGTAAACATTGGCACCGGAGACACAAAGGCGGCCTGGGCGTGGTGCTGGCCACCCAAACCCTCGCGTGCCGTGCCGGCCTCCAAAGGTGCTCGCCAACAGCACTTGCCCCATGAGTCTATTCAGGCCTTTAGGGGGGATCTTTGTCTTTGGTTGGGTTGGGTGGGCATGGTTCGTTGGCGTCGTTGGTTCTTGGCTAAGAGCCCCTTCGACCTTGGGCCCTGGCGGGGAGATGTGAAAAGCAGTCTCAATTGTGGGGTTCGAACACGTTTTATTATTTGTTGCGATGTGTTCCAGTTATTTTGTCTTCCCCCTCCAACAAGAAAGACGCATGGCAAAGGGGAACTGGGGACTGGTGAAGTGTCCCTGGTAAAAAAATTGATTGGAATGAAAAAATCTACACCCGGTATTCCAGAATAGACCTTGGCAGATGGTGCAACGAACTCAAATGGTGCGCACGATTTATTTTATTTTTCTCTCGCTCTCTCTGGGGAGACACTTAAGCCCAACACGCACTCTATCATTGCCTGTTACACTACGGATAAAGCAGTTGGATTTTGCAAAATTGGCATTTATTTCGTGGTGTTTTGTCTTCGGGTGGAGGCACCAGGATTCATCAGTGTCTCGCTCCCTCTTGGACTCCTAATAATGATTGAAAATAAAATACCCTGCAGCATTTGTCAATCCACTGCTGGATGAAGGCACGCCCACGTCTTGATTGTGATGGGAGGAGTGGTTTGTTCGTCCATACTTTACCACTGCTGGTCAGTTCTGAGTTGGTGAATTGAAGTGGGGGGGGGGGGGTTAACATCACCGCTCGTGTTAGCCCGTGGCCGAGAATCAAACTCGGGTTGATGAGTTCACAGCGCATTTCGCCGTCCACTTGCGCCACTGATCCCCCGCTCACCAACCCCCCAGTAGGATACACGTGTCGAGTCAAATCTCTCATTCTGCGGCGCTACGTATCCGTGGGTTTGTGGTTGGCATGGAGCTCGCCAGTAATCCGGCGACCCGGCAGCGAAGCGGTGACTGAATGGTTGACGCAGAGAGGGCAGCGACGATCGTAATGAACGCGAGACGTGCACGCGTAGGGCGATGTTGTGCTGCCTGCACGAGGCGGTACTGCAAGCAGGTTGGAATCTTACGCTTCTTCTTCTTCTCAGGATTTTCTGTCGCTACTTTGGTTTCCTCTTCATGGCACGTGTACTCCATCGAAATTGGACAAACTTCCAAAATTCATGGCCTTCTTGAAAATCGGTCTTCAATCCTGAGTAAGGCTTCCTTAGCAAAAAAAAAATCAATTTATTGCAATAAATGTATCTCGTTTTATTCCACGAGCTGTTATCTCGCCAAGCAAGTGTATACTACATTTGTCGTTTATGTTGACCTCGGTCTCGTCACCAACATCTCTCACTGCGTCAACTGCTTCACGTTTCCCTTTCTTCTTCTACGTTCCTCCCGTTTTGCGGCACCTCTTTGGTTAACATCTCGCCACGGTGGCTAGGAGATGTTAACTACCTCGCCTGCTATACAGGAGGTCGTGGATTCTATCCCTGACATCTGTATATTTGGAGTTTGCGGTGTGTCTCTCTCCCCGTGGTTGCGTGCACTTTTCCCCGGGTCCACCGGCTTTTCCCTCCACATTTAGAATCAACATGCGAGTGTTTTGCTGCGAAAAATGTCCACGTGATGAGATGCCACTTCGTTGAGCTATCATTTGTAGCCAAGTCGCTTCTGAAAAAGAGCTACATTAGCTCAGTGGGCCTTCCCTGGTAAAAAAAATGCTTTAAATAGTTTTAATTTTAGTTCGATGACGTTTATCTTCTCATCTCCATATTGGAACGGTGGCACGGTGGTCAACGCACTGCACTACGAGCCCATCTACCTGAGTTTGATTCCTGGCCGGGATTGCATTTCGCTGCACCCCCTTCTGCCCGTCACAGCGTAGCCTCGCAGCAGCCCCTGGCAACCTGCTGTGTATGGCGGTCACCCATCCAAGCGCTGTCCAGGCTCTACTCAGCATCGCTTCCGAGATCTGTCCGAGATCGGGCTCGTTCCGGGTGATTTGGTCACTCGCGCTACTGCAGTTCGCATCTCCGATTGTCACGGTTGGCTGCGTACGGTGCGAAAGAAGCTCAACATACTGCACTCCGCAGTGACCGTCAAATAACGTCCCCATACATTGAACGTATCCCCCTACGTGGCACTATACATAGGCTGCATGGGTATTTCCCCGTCACTCGAAGCCAGCGGGATGGGTACACCCCCGCATCCCTCCCCAGGATGTGGCTCAGACAGCCTTCACATCCAAACATAGCAATGGAGCCTGACATGTAAGCCCCGCGTGTGTGTGTTTACGTGTGTGCGAGTGAGCGTGTGTGTTGCCTGGCAAGCGGTAGCCTAGCGGTTAGCGCGCTGCGCTACGAGCCCGGCGACACGGGTTCGATTTTTGCTCGTTGGCCAACACCAGGTGACGATTATCTGAATCGGTCCTGGGCCTCCCCAAGATCGACTCAGCCTCAAATGAGTACGCAGTGTGTAAACATCGCCACCAGAGAGACAAACGCGGCCGTGTGTGGTTTTGGCCACCCTTCATAGGTGCTCGCGGGCAGCACTTGTCTCAACAGTCCGTGAAGGCTACACGGGGGGGGGGGATCTTTGTCTTTGTGTTGCCTGTGCACGCACACACTCACACACCACCGCGTGTGTGAGCGCAGGGGGCGGTGTGGGTGCTAGAGCACTAGAACGTCCGAATGCCTTTGTCTCTCAAGGGTTGATGTTTACCACGGCGCAGCAGGTACTAATTTTAAGCCCGGGTCGGATGGCGATTTCGTCGCTGGAGAACATTTTGCACAGCCGAGAGTCGGATCCCGGGACTTGTCGGCATCCATGTGGCCACCTGCCGCACCACAGATCCTCGTGCGAATTAACAAGTACAACAGATTTATATATTCTAGATTTGAAGCTTTCGTGACTGCAAGGATTCATATTCTTATGGGTTTTTTCGGTAAAGTCACGTAGGTAAAACATTAAAATTAATAAAAGTAAAATAAATGAATACTTTTATTAGATTTCTATATTTCAAGCTTTCGTGACTGCAGGGATTCATCTTCTCGGTTCTTTCGGTAAAGTCACGTAGAAGGGAAATAATAAAATAATACAAATAAAACACAATAAAATACAATTCTCACGACGTTTCGGCCACAACGCAAGCAGCCGTCCTCAGGTGAAGAACAGGGCTGTCGGAAAGACAGCGTCTGAATGAACACCACCAAGCTTGGCAGCGTATATTTAAGCTGGGTTAGGGGAGGAAGGGCGCCTTGACAAAGGAATTTGCATATCAACAGATGAATTTAGTATATTTATGGAAAATGCAGATATGGGATTAGTCACTACTTGTGGAATGCGTAGGGGGGGGGGGTCTCAAAGTCATATTATGCCCGTGCATTATGTAGGATTAGCAGCAACAAAGGGAGGAAGTAGGGTTAGCCGTAATAAATGGAAGGAATTTTAATAGTAAGGAGCTGCAGCAGCCTTCTACGTGACTTTACCTAAAGAACCAAGAAGAAGTACAACAGATCTTTCGTAAGTCCGCCGCTGGTCGGATGAGGGCCTGCCCATTGCCTTGCGTGGGTCACGTGAATTCTTCGATGTCCCATGATTCACCGCGTAGGTCAGCGCTGGGGGTGGTCAAAAGCAGGCAGCCTGCATTGTTGGAGTCTTTAGTTGCCGTGCCACGATCGATGTTGCTGCTCCTGCCCCTCCGTTGACGTGGTGGCCCCGCAAGAGCCGATATCACAACACCTTGTTTATGCATTGGTGGACACCCATCCAAGCGCTTAACCGGGCTCGATTTCTGCTTAGCTGCTTCCGAGACCGAGCGAAATTGGACACGCATCTCGGGTGATCTGATCTTATTGCCCGTCTCACTAACAGACGGCAAAAGCTCGCGGGGAAACCCTCTGTGTGTGCTTTTGGCCACTGATGGCCGGATATTTGAGTACCGCACGGATTCCCCGGTTGCGGAGTCACGGGGTAAAGGATCGTTCAAGTTTCGTGGAACAAACATAGCCACGGGTCAAAGAGGCATGCACCGTGGGGCGAGGAGTGTCACGCGTAATGCCGCGGGTGATTTGTACGCCGCGTTCCCCTTCGTAAGGCCCTCGTAGTCCGGGGCTGCGTCGCACTGCACGGCCATTCCGAAGATCCCTCGCTCCCCCACCTCCCCCCACCTTCCCCCACCCCGGACCGATTCCTTGGCGATGCTCCACATCTCTGCGATGCACCGGCGTCGTCAAACGTTGGTTGCAGGTAGACGTTGAAAGTGGTCGTGCACGTGCAGCGCTAAGTTCGTCGCGTTACCAAGGTGGTACAAGTATCCGTAATGATAGATCCTGTTTTTTTCTTCTTGGTTCTTTCGGTAAAGTCACGTAGAAGGGAGATAATAAAATAATAAAAATAAAACATAATAAAATAATTGTATATTTTATTATCTCCCTTCTACGTGACTTTACCGAAAGAACAAAGAAGATGAATCCCTGCAGTCACGAAAGTTTTAAATCGATAAACACGGTTGGCTACGCACGTTGCGAAATAAGTTGAACGTGCATGCATACGTAAACACAGGGATTGCTTTACCCTGTGTATAAGTTGAGCATATTGTGTCTGTTAGCGCCTCTTCAGCAGTTTATAATAATCATGATGCTCTTAACGTCTCCACATAAATCCCGGGGTGGATTGCGACTGGAATTGAACCGTTCACTTAAAGATGGATGAGCACCGGGCGCGGCGACAGGAGCGTGTGGACGACGTGCCGTCAAGTCACAACGGTGACCCCATCTGACCCCTGTTGTGATAATCCCTGGCAAAACCCGGGAGGTTAGGGTCATGTCAAAGTTCAGGGCAAAAAAAAAATGCGCACTTTCAATGATTCTCGGAATTTTAGTGTTAAACAACGCCTCCGATTAGCACGGTTGTTTAGTACGGTGCGAAAGAAGTTCGGCATACGTACGTGCAACGCGTGCAGCGGTGTAGAATTGCTGAGCATCTCCGAGGGGACGGTGAAGTTGGAGCAACGAGCGAAACACCACGAAGGTGATGCGATGGAATCCGCGGCGAGGGTTAAATCCGTGGCTGCGGGGTTAAATATGTCGAGGGTTAACCCCATCGTGCACTGGCTGGGCTCATAAGTTTGAGTTCTGGTGAGGGTTCTGGTTTGTTTGTAATGGATTGCTGGAATGTTTTATAACCGGTTTTTTTTCTTCCAGAAAATCCGAATTCACTCTTGAGACTTTCTTGTGCTACGAGTGAAATATCATCATCATCATCATTGGACCTCCTTTGCCAGTACCAAAATATAATAATAGGGGTTTTCCCCTTTTTCCTGGCAACAAAACTGAAACCTTTTTTACGAGGATTCATATCTGCGTTAACCACAATACCTGCAGTCAAATGCAAACAAAAAACACACGATGATAATATATGGATTGTCCTTGAAACTGATTGGTCTACACCAAGGGACGGCTTTCTTTTGAGCCTCGACCCATTTAGTGCTCGACCAGAGGACGCCAAAAGGCGTCCAGCTCAAAGACAATGCCACTATCAAAGTAATGAGGGCTCGGGGTGAGCATCTACATCATTAGACCTCCTTGGTCAATACCGAAATATAATAATAGGGTGTTTCAGTTTTGTTGCCAGGAAAAAGGGGAAAAACCCTATTATCATCATCATCATCATCAGCCATGATTAACCCAAGACCTCTCACAAGCCATCGCCATTTCTCACGGTCCATAAGGTGGGATGCGAGTTGGGTGAATGCCGGTCATTTGTGAAGTGTTTGCGAGCCCCGGTGAGCATTGGCAAGTGTTATTGCAATAGTTGCTCGTCGTTTGGTTGAGTGCGTTCAACGGTTCCGACTCCCGCGCGCATCCGTTGCGCGCGACAGCGGCCCCAGACAGCAGGCCGGTGTCGTGTCTCGTAAGTCACCCGCTCAATAAGTGCTTGTGGCACGTGTTCTCTAGACTTACGTATTCACATGACGCTGAGCGTTGCTCGCTGTGAACAAGTTGCGCACCATGTCATGTCAAGATTGCGCGCCGTAATTTGCGTGAGAAAAAAAAATCCCACTTTTTATTTACCCAGAGTATCTTCCAAATAAATGCAATATTCAAAGGTGTAAAATTGTACGACGACTTGAGTTCTCACATTACACATGCCGTTTTTAGGTTTTAACATTTCGTGTTCGCAATGACAGTCGCAACTGGAGACGAATACACGACTGACCCCGATGCGGGCGTTGAATTCGACAGAACGGCTGCGTGACGGTCAGATACGCTACGTTGTACGATAATGCATTGAGCGCTCATCCTGCCACACTGCGCTGCTCTTATTATCCGCAACATCCTGGATTATATAATTCCAGAGCCACATCTGTACATTTAACGTTTGCGTGCACAATTTATTTACGTGACGACGACTCTGAATTCGTTGGTTCTTTCGGTAAAGTCACGTAGATAGCTTCTCATGACGCGCAGATTTCATCCCCAATGTTCTGCGGCCTCTCCATCATCGACGTTCGCCTCCGTGGCTTTCTGCGCCAGGAAACGTGGAAAATCCCGCCAGCGTCCGCGTCTCGCTCTCTCGTCCCGTGCGACGTTTATCTACAAAGGTGTCGTCGGGGTGGTAAACACCGCGCCGCCGCGTTGGCACAAGAATAGGAATGGCGCGATCGGCATTCCTATTCTTGCGCGCCGTGTCGTTTGTGCCCGACCCACGTGGGGGGGGGGGGGGGGGGTGGTGGGGGCGGCCGTGTCACGGCGGCCTCCGTTCGGCTACCGCGAGTCGAACTCGTCGCACCTCGTCGGCCTCGAACGGGTTCGACCCCAGGGCCGTGGAGGTCCCTGGGTGATTTGTGAACCTTTGCGCCGGGGATGTCCCCCGGTCGTGGCGGTCGTGGTGGTCGTGGTGGTCGTGGTGGCGGTGTAGCCAGTATCGTGACGGCTGTGGGAAACGAAGGAGGTTGGGCAAAGGTGGTGCTGGCCATCTAATACCCTCGAGTGCCATTCCAAACTTAACAGGTGCTCGCTAAAGTACGTCATACGCCTCCACTAAACGCTCCAACGTGCGTCTGTCTATGGTGCGCACGTGTACGCATAGCATGCGCATGACCGCACGTGTGTGCACGGACGCATTTCGATAGCTTGTGTGTAGGAAGCTCAGGGAGTGGTGGCGGGAGTGGTCAGCGCGCTGCACCGTGAACTCGTGACCTGCATTCGATTCCCAGCCACGCGGACGCCAGTGGCGAGCGATATGCCTCTCTGTGTTGGTCCTGTGCCCCCCTTCACCAACCGGCATTGTGATGATTGGGAAAACAATTCCCGTGACTCGCATGGCATGGGCAGGCCTCCATCCGGCAATTAATTTACAAAGGGATGTAAGCAAACACTCACCTTCACCTTATCTCCATTGTGCGGTGTATATTCCACATTCCTATGATGGTGGTCAAATTTCCATGGAATGACCACTGTTGACTTTCAACAATGTGATACTTATTTTATCCATCACGGAGGGGTGACGACAGTGGATTACTGTGTCCTTGGCAGTGACATTATCTTTTGGCATCAATGAACAAACAAAAAAAACTGCTGGAAAAATCACTACGTTATTTAACACCACCGGACAACACGGTACCCGTTATGCCGTGATGTTTGTTAGTTCGTTGTACTTACCCCGCACCTCCGATAAGCACGGCTGGCTACGTGCGGTGCAAAATGAGTTCAACATGCACACACACCGCACTCTGCTCGCACAAAAAAACAAAAAATATACGGTGAACGTCAAACACATCTACAGCACGTTTTACAATCACAAGCATGAGTGTGCGATCACGTCTAGTTGAATCGGATAATTAATTTGTAGCTGGGAACGCGGCAGGGCTGTTGGTCCATCCCGAGGAAGGGGCCAGTGCACGTGACGGTGTGAATACAACGGGAGCCAGTGGACGAGCGAGTGGTCGAGACTAACGCCGGAGCAGCAGCTAAAGGAGGCTGCCTGCCCCGAGAATGCGTCAACCGCGAGGGTGGGAGCGATGATATCCGCTCGTGTGCAGGAGCTCGACCCGATTGAGAGATGCCGCCGGCTTGGTTGAAAATTGAGACTGGAGGAATCCGATGAGCCATGAAGCTCTTTTTCACAGGTGTCCAGTCGGGGGCCCTTCATCCAGCAGGCGAGTGATGGCGAAGAATCGACGAGACACGATTCAAACTCTCGAACTAACCAGTGCCTTGCCGCACCCGCGGTGTTAAAAAAAAACCCGAGGTTGCCTGCACGTTGTCCAGTTCACGTTCCTTGCCCTCTGACGGCCCTTCGCGTGAGACGGGGGCCATCGGTGCGAAAGGGGAAGTGGCAAACCAACATCGTCGACATTTGCGGCGCGACGGAGCGACGCCTGTCCCGGCGTTCGTCGGCGGCGTTGTTATTCGGAGCGCCGTCTATTTTGAGCGCACGAATAACGTTGCCGCTACAAACTGGAACACTCCTTGCCGTATTCGAGTCACGGAAATTGTTAAAGCCCCCGCTTTCGGTGGCTTTATTAGTCATAATTTCATTGATACATTGGCCGCGCGATAAATAATATCCGTGACAACGTTGTCGAGTGGTGGAGGGTTAATGCCAAGGATTTTGGCATAGAACTGCTGCAGTGGCCTAATCCATGGAAATATAATATGGATTGTGTTTAAGAATAATAATTCACAGCCCCTTGTCAATCCACTACAGGATAAAGGACTTCTTGTGCCATGCCGTTGGTGGGAGTCTAAAAGCGGAGACGTTGGCGAATAGCAATGGATTTGTACTGCACTGTCCACCGCATAGCCCCACAACAGCCCCTAGCAACCTGTTTAATACATGATGGTCACCCATCCAAGCACAATCTGGGGCCTCAACCCCCGCTTATCTGCCAAGATCCGATCGGGCACATTCTGTGTGATGTGGTGATCGGGGTTAAAATTGACGTGGCATGAGGACCATATTGCACCACGTTGATGAGTGCCAGTTTGTGAACGGGAAAGCGTTAGTCATCACTCACCACTGATGTTGGTATCCGTGGCCAGGACTTGAACTCGCAGGCTACGATAAGGTTGAGTCTATGGCGTTGCGCCACTAATCGCCCCAATGTGTCTACGAACGGGCTCATGAATCCATACGAGTATACAACTGCATACAGCATTCATGATGTAGACTATACAGCTGCGTACGTACGTACGTGCGACCGCACTTGCATGTACCCGTCCGTGCAGTGCGTCGCCGCGTGTGCGCGCGTACGCGGCACGCGCATAATCGCCACTTGCGCGCGTGCACGCGCGTCCCCGCGTGTGCGCGTGCATTCTATTCCCCGTCGGGTTCAATTTCTGATGGATGCTCCGTTCGCCTGAACTTCAGCCGCATAGCACAGCAGGGCACAGTGGGCAGGTGCGCGTGGGGTGGCGCGGTCGTGGCGATTGTGGTTGCTGTGCTGGCGGCGGCGCGATGGCCGTGTTGGCGGTGGCCCACGTGGCGGGGCGGAGTGGCCGGGGGCCTGGCGGTGCGTGGCGTGCAAGACAACAAACCGCGGTCGCGGTAACGCTGCGGCTGAGTGACGGCAGCAAGCGGCCGCCCCCCCCCCCCCTGCCAGTGCTCTCTTGGCCGAGGCCCGGGATCAATTTTCCACGCCGCGCAAACAACAAAAAAAATCTGACCTTTGCGAATTAACGCAAAGGTGGCGTGGACACGGCGTTTGATGTAAACAAAAACAAAACAATTGTTTCAGATGCGCTGGGCTCGCCGCGGGTCCTCCTGAGCGAACGGGCGGGCCACGTCGTACGGGCGCCGTGTAATGAGCGCTGCCGGGCAGCTCAAAGCCTCATTGATAGCGAGCGCGTCGCGTGCACTCGCCCACTGAGCCGCTTTCGTCGGTTCAATTCCCGCTGCAGCCGGTTGCTAATTTTGTTCGGAAGTCGTTGCAATTATGAGACCCAACATGCGAAAATGTCACCGTTGAGCCATCCACAGCTCTCCCAACCACCACACGTAGAGCAGGGGAAAACGTTATTCTGGTTCTGCTTCTTTGCTGGCGCTGCTCAACTATGGAATTCCCTCCCATAGTCTCTGTTCCCATATTCTTACAATTACCTGGCTCATTTTGAGAAACATTTTCGATCTTATCTATCAAACTTTCAGCGGTGCTGTTCATCACTGGCTGCTTTGGCACGTCGGGCATTTGTGCCAGTGCTCGGCAACCTTGATAAAAAAACAACACATGCCCTCCCCCACTTCAGCTGTGGTTTTTCCAGCACCTAATCTACTCATCGTCCGACATAAGTTCCACTCACACCCGCTAACACCCTCTCTCCGCGCATCACCAACGCCACCTCCACTAATCCCACAACGCCACCTCCACTCGGTTCCATCGCAACGTCCGCTGGCTCCCCAATACTCATCCCCAACGTCACGTCCACTCATCTTCCCAAACCACCTCCCCATCGCCCCCCCCCCTCCCCCCCCCCCCATACTTCACTCATCTCCAATCTGTTGTTGTTCAATTGGTAAACGTTGCTGGTGACAGCAACTACGTCACTTAATTCTAGATTTGAAGCTTTCGTGACTGCAAGGATTCATATTCTTAGGTTTTTTTTTTCGGTAAAGTCACGTAGGTAAAAAATTAAAATTAAAATTAATAAAAGTAAAATAAAAATAAAAATCACGACGTTTCGGAGGCAACACAAGCTTCCGTCCACCTGAAGACGGAAGCTTGTGTTGCCTCCGAAACGTCGTGATTTTTATTTTACTTTTATTAATTTTAATTTTTTTATCTACGTGACTTTACCGAAAAAAACCTAAGAATATGAACTACGTCACTGTCGTGCTCGATTCTGCATGCAATTGAACGGTCGGATAAATAACCTGTACAAATGTTTAAATGTGTCACGGGTGCAATATGTGTATGTCGTTGTGCAGAGGCAGTGGGTTCATAGTGAGACGAACATCACGAAGCAGCTCATCGGGGAACTTTCAGCATCCGGTAGGTTTTCAGGAGCTTCTAGTGATCATCTTTTTTAAGCGTGCTCCTTGTCACGGTAATTTGGACATTTCCCCCCCCCCCCCCCCCCCACTGACTCCGAGCCGGACGGCCAGAGATGAGCACCGCACCAGTGCGTTCTTTGCGTGGGGAGACACAACGCAGTGCCCCAATACAGCGATAAACTCGTCGTCTGTGAACAGACATTTGAAGGGGGGCAATAAACACACCAACAACGATTCGCACACATTTTGCCGATCCCCTCCTGGATGACGGCCTCTGCACACCGCGCAGGTCGTGGGGAGTTTTATTTGGCCGTACTTCGCCACGCTGGTCAGTGCGGGTTGGTGGAGGTGGGGAGCGCACACGCTGGATCATAGTAGAGTACAACGGTGGATGTTTCTGCACCTGCTGAGTATCCCCGCAGCAGCAGCAGCTGCGTTTTCAGCACCTGCTGGGCGAAAGGTGGCCGCCCATCCAATTGCTATCCAGGCTCAAACCCGCTCAGCTTCAGATGTATTGACAAGATTAATGAGATGTTCCGGGTGATTAGGCCATCGGAATATTAGTGGTGAGAAGACTGAAATAGAGCGAGAGAGAGATGGAAAGAACAGCTGGAAGACACAGATGTGACTGGCAGGCGAAACATTTCCACAGACCTCGCGATCGGACAGCCGGGCGAGCGGCATAGCGACGACGAGAGACCGCTGCAAGTGAAGAGAGATTGGGGGGGGTGGTGAGACGGACTGGGGGGGTGGAAGTAAGCAAGGGAGATGCCCTGCCTCTCCACATCTCCAACTCATTATCCTTGGGAGACCTTAATAGGTTGGGATTAACGCATCGCACGTTTTCACATCCAGTATTTTTTACGGCACATCGGGGAAATATCCAACGCGACTACAGCGGCCGCAAGTCCTCCTTTTAACCTTTCCTCTCCCACAATTGTTTAGATGTTGACAATGGACCACAAAAACAACAATTGTCTGTCATTCTCGCAGCACGCCAACCAAAAACCGCAGTCGGATGAAAGCTGGGTACCCATTCCTACTCTGCATTGTCCGTAATGATGGTTGCGGGGCAAAGATGCAGGAACCTGCCTTTGTAACTGGGGAAGGCAAGATGTTAACTACCTCGCCTGCTACACAGGTGGTCGTGGGTTTGATCCCATCCCTGACGCTTGCTGTATATTTGGAGCGTGCATGTTCTCCCAGTACTCGTGTGGATTTGTCTCCGGGTCCTCCGGTTATTCGCTCCACATTTAGAAGCAACAACGTGAGTTCGGAGTATTTTGGCTGCGATAAATTTGCACGCGATAAGCCACTTCGTTGAGCTATCACTTGTGGCCGGGTCGCTTCTGAAAAAGAGCTGTATAGCTCAGTGGGCCTTACCTGGTAAAATAAAATTAACAATTTAAAAAAGAGTAGTAGTTAGTTTAATATACGGAGAGTGGGAAGGCGTCAGAGCTCGGTCAATTGTGCATATATAGTTATAAGTATCGCAGTCACATTGACATCGTTGGAGCGAACCATCCTCATAATTGGAGCGAAACTTCATCATCTTTGGAGCGAACCATCCTCATAATTGGAGCGAAACTTCATCATCCTTGGAGCGAACCATCCTCATAATTGGAGCAAACCGTTCTCATCCTTGGAGCGAACCATCCTCATAATTGGAGCAAACCGTCCTCACCGCTTCTCCTCCTCCGTCACGCCTCCGCCCTGACGCTCGTTGGCACACCGCCGCTGCTGCCTGTGAGAGTAACGTCAACCAACCAAGGCGTGCGATGACTCCATGCGTTCACCCGTGTAGAATATTTTCCGTGCGGAGTAAGACACTGTCGGGGTAAAACAAATGTTTGGAAACACGTTTAATTAAACGCGCTTTAAACATGTTTAATTAAACGCACGGGTGACCTGCGTGGAATATAAATCGTTATTATATTTTTAGAATGTACACACGGGTGTCAAATTCATGCAGTGTGTTTGTTCCTGTTCTTCCTACGTGCGGCGTCTGTGCTTGTCAGATATACATGTACACACACTCGCATACATATACACAAAGACAAACAGACTGTTGGGGCAAGTGCTGTTAGCGAGCACCTATGGGGTCCTGTGCGGCACACGAGGGCGTGCGTGGCCAGCTCCACGGCCAGCCGTCTTTGTCTCCCTTTGTTTACAAACCGCACCAGGTACTCATTTAAGGCCGAGTCGACCTAGGGGGGGCAGAACCGGTTCAGATAATCGTCACTGGTGGTGGCCGTGAGCGGGAATCGAACTCGGGACGCCAGGTTCATAGCGCGACACTACCGCTCACGGCCAAGCATTAAAATGTACACACGATAGTTCCATTCATCCAAAGTGTTTCTTTGCCTTAATTCTCAATTGGCATGGCCCAGATATCGTGCGTTCGCTACTTGTTGCAAGGGTTC
Source organism: Lethenteron reissneri (assembly GCF_015708825.2). Taxonomy (NCBI): domain Eukaryota; kingdom Metazoa; phylum Chordata; class Hyperoartia; order Petromyzontiformes; family Petromyzontidae; genus Lethenteron; species Lethenteron reissneri. The sequence continues at coordinate 6,140,352 of NC_083804.1, forward strand.
GCGGTTTCGAATCCTGCAGGCTGCCCTGGTGGATTAACCATGATAACGCGTGCGGTCCTTTCGCAGTGGACGTTAAAGATCCCGTGATGTCATTGGAAATGAGTAGGCCGTTGCCTGCCAGTATCTGGATCCAAATTTGCTAAATTACGAAACAAAAATGTATCAATTGGGATTCCACTCACATGCTGGTGCTGAGGGACCGTGTGCAGCACAGAGACAGCTGTCACTGGGGGTGCCCCTCGAATGTTTGAGCTATGATTGAGGCACTTGACGTTGCTGAGGTATTTAAGCCCCGTGTAATCGTAAAGATTATTAATATTGTCCATATCACTTGAGCGCCAATTCAAGTACAGGTGATAGTACTGAATTACTGCTGAGACTTCATGTTGGAAGACAAAAGTGGTTGTTTTTGATTTACCTGGTAAAACTATCTTTATTTTACCAGGTAAGGCCTTTCAGCGATATAGCTGTTTTTCACAAGGGACCTGACCACAAATTAAATGATGGTTCAACGAAGTGGCTTATCACGTGGACATTTATAGCAGCCAAATATTCTACACGCATCTTCTTGGTTCTTTCGGTAAAGTCACGTAGAAGGAAAATAATAACTTAATAAAAATAAAACAAAATAAAATTCTCACGACGTTTCGGCCACAACACAAGCAGCCGTCCTCAGGTGAAGACAGATAATTTTATTTTATTATGTTTTATTTTTATTATTTTATTATTTCCTTTCTACGTGTCTTTACCGAAAGAACCAAGAAGATGAATCCCTGCAGTCACGAAAGCTTTAAATCGTAATTCTACACGCGTGTTTCCTAACGTGGAGCGAGATAAAAACTGGAGGACCCAGAGAAAAATCCACGCGACCACGGGGAGAACACGCAAACTTCCAAATATACAGCAGGCGTCAAGGTTGGGGATCGAACCCACGACCTCGTGCACACCAGGCGAGGGAGTTAACATCTCGCCACCGTGGCGCCCGTAACAAATGGGCTCCTGCCATAGAACTGTAGAATTTTCACCGGAGACGAAAGGGCAGTGGAGATGACGAACAATGCCAAGCCGAGATGAAGTATAAGCAGCTTTTCTTCGAGGTGCTCGAGGGAAAGTGCAAAGCCGGCGTTGCCGACGTAACGGGGTTGGGGAAGACTGCGATGGATGAAGCCGTGCGTGCAGGGACGGCTGCTTACCCAAGGCAGTCGTTGCGGTGGCCTCTGACCTCGTCTTCTCTCGACGTAATTGATGTGGCGCCTTAACCGAGGCGCCAAACTTGAGAAGGGCACAACGACTCGTGTGGATGTAACGGTGGAGACGAGGTGAATACAATGGATGAGATGAAGTAGTGGTGGTGGTGGGGTGTGGGGAGGCGAATCTGTGAATTCGTGGAAAGCAAATTTGATGACGGTAATTGATGACGATGAATGGAGTAATGAATGAGGAATGAGTGATAGCCATATCATGAGAATTGCGAAGAGAGAACAGTGATGGTGGTGTGGGGGGGGGGGGGGGTGATTAAGGGGGTCGTGGGGTGAGCTGGGTAACAACCAGAAGTGCGCTTGAGAGTGAGGAGCGGAAACTCGTGAGCGAAGGCGACTTGTGTTTTGTTTTGTTCCATGTGGGAGGGCAAGTTTTGTTGTTGTTGTTGTTGTTCCATCGACCCAGAAGGTGGGCCTATTGTGAGCGCACCGTGGCGCGACAAGCCCTCTCGTGCCGGGCGGCAACGTTGTGGCATTACCGCAGCGCCGCTCGGCAGAGGCGCCGCTGACTTCTCTGTGCAGCAGTCGCGCGGAGCTTGCAGGAGGGATGCGATGACAGTGGTGGCGGCATTTAATGGCCAAGGGGGCCGTTAAGGCTGTGTCTGTGACCCGAGTTCGATTCCCGCCCACGGCCAAACACCGGTGACGATTGTCTGCACCGGTCTTGGGCCTCCACTAGGTCGACTCGGCCTCAATATGAGTGACCGATGCGGCGTGTAAACATGGTGCTGGTCGCCTACCCCCGTCGTGTGCCGTGCCGGCCTTCATAGGCGCTCGCTAACAGCACTTACCCCGACAGTCTGTTGAGGCTACACGGGGGATCTTTGTCTTTGTTACATATGAGAAGCGCGCAGCTGCGATTTCACCCCCCCCCCGCCTCCTCCCACCAATGTGACGCCTCATGCCATCTCCGCAATTCACGGAGAGGGTTGGGCAGTGGAGCGATGTCACAAAGTGTACACGCAGCCATTCCGCACATGTCTGTCCACCCCCTGTGCTTTGCCAGTGACTTGGGCTGCCAGTGTGCGGCAGGGCGGCTTGAAACTCCTGCACCGGGCGATGGGGTGGGGGGCACTACGGTTAGAAGAGACACAGCGCATACACTATGACGATGGGCGGGGGGGCCCATTTCATCTTGTTGCACCAGAGCCCAATACCCTACTACACTCCGGCACATGTGCTCTGCCGACTGGTTTCTTCGACTTTCACCACAGCTCCACTCTGTGTTTCGGTATGCACTGGTGTGTAGGGAAGGATAGGGCGTCGAGTGGACTTGCCCAGGTGACTGCTCCCATCCAGCGGTGTCAAGGTCGGCCTTCTGTGTGGAGAGGGCTCGTGAAGGATGCGACTGGGCAGTCGGGATGAAGGTGACTTCTCAACGGCAACGGAGGGCGGATGAACGACGCCCACAACAAACGAGCGGAGCGCCGGGCGATAAAGCACAGGAAGTTTGCGCAACAACGGGGGAACGCAGGTGTTGGGTCTTCTACTCGTCGTCTACCAATCATCTCAGCCATTGAAACCAATGACACCTGGGTGTGTCACGTGGCCTCAAGCTACACCCAGCCTGGCACGAGCCCTGTTGTGATGCCACTGGTGAATGGCTGCTGCGGCGGCCGCTGCTGTTGTTGTTGTTGTCAGACATATCCGAGGCTGATTGATCGACTCTATCCGTGGCTGAGGATTACTCTCGTTGACGCCAAGACAGAATTATGCAAGTCATGACACCAGGGCGGATTTCCCTCCTCACTCCGTCCCGAAGAGGGATTGGCTGGCATTTGGTTACGGGGGTGGGTGGTGTGGGCACCCATTCCTGCTGTCACAATGTCACAAAGTGCTTTGATGAAACGAGTGGAAGTGTTTTCGTGGAATGTTTCTGCCCCTGGGAACTTTGGGCAAAGGCCGGAGACCAGTCGATTTCATGAATCGGAGGGTACGTACGGTCTTACCCCCAGGACAGACCCTCAAGAAGTTTCGAGCAGAGAAAGTGGCAAGGGTAGGAATCACTTTTGGGGTTACCCTCATGCATAATAGGGTTTTATGGGTGCTCACTTCAATACGTGTCTAATTGAATGCACATCTATGAGACACAACACTTAATGCAAATGCAGATTTCTCATGGCAGCCTGAATTTACAACTGCACCACTCAAAGGAAGGTCAATTCTAGGTTGTAGCCACAGGACTAAATCCTGAACTCATCAATCCTGAACTCATCAACTTATCAATCTTGTATCAAATAGAAGGGTAAACGAATCAACTCCCCCCCCCACCCCGCTGCTCCCATCCCCATTCTGAGATTTGATGGATTGCCGCACTTTAAGGTCACGATTAAACTCAGTGTTTTATTAGCATTGTAGTGAATGTAATGGCCACTAGTGGCTGCAGGCATCACATGAACTCATTGCATAGAACGTATGGGAATATTAACATCTATGTTTACGTGTAAGGATTCGATACGTGTATCATGAACTTAAAATTGATATCAATTGACGAATCGATGCATCATAAGACCTGTCGTATCAAGCCTTCGCAGGCCCGTCTTACAAATGAGGTGTTATTTTATTGTCTCACGGAAGAAAGACACTGCTACTGCTGTCAGTTGTCAGCGACGTCGCAATTGTTGGCGTGGGCCCTGGTGAGATGAATAAAATAAAGGGGCCAGTACTTCTGCCTTAACCCACGTGGCAGTCTGTGTTAGCCGCTGAGATCATGACAGGTTTCATATGCCTAGGCACTTCTGTTTTGTAGGTCTTCAGTGATAACTGCCTACAGGTTGGTACTGCTACACATGTTACTAGTACTACCGCCGCTGTCACTTCACTTGGTGCATGCGTTCCTTCGTAGGTACCTTCTACAATTGGTAGGGACGGATTCAGGTTCTTGTAGGCCCTAGGCACTTCTGTTTCGTAGGCCTTCAGTGATAACTTTCTACAGTCGGCAATGCTGCTGCTGCTGCCCCGTGTTACTACCTCCGCTGTCACTCCGCTTGTTTCACGCGGCACTTTGAATTGTGAAGGGGAGCGTCCTTTTTCGAAGCTGAAGCTGATTTTTTAAAATGTCTCCCATCAAGCATAGGACAACAACGCTTGTCTTCCCTTGCGCTGCTGTCTGTTGAAAATGAGATGGTGCGAAATACACCATTTGAAGATGTTATTGGTAATTTAGCAATAACAAAAAAAAACGAAGAGGTTATCTCTGGTGTTAATTTATCTCAACTTTATGAAAAAAACCGATTGACATTGACTCTACCTTTTTGTATAAACACTGTGCCTATCCTTGCTATATAAAAAATATTTTTTCAGGAAGATATCTTGGTTACATTTGTAATCATGCAAACACAAAAACATGGTTACATTTTGTTTTCGTAGGCCCTTTAGTTTGAGTAAGCCCTCGCCACAGTGCCTTCTGTGCCTATTAAATAATACGGCCCTGCCTGTACCTTTGCTGTTCTGCTGTAAAGTGCACTGATGCCTACTTTATTGGGGCGATGTTGGCACATCAAATAAAGATTGATTGATGGACCCTAGTATCGTTGCACCGCATACACTAAAAGGACGCCATCGTTAGTTGTGTTTTTTTAGATGTTAAATTACATTTTGGCTCCGTAACTGTTCGGAAAATCGGTCAGTATGCTGCTGCAGCTTCCAAATATACCGCAGTTTCCAGTGTAACTATGATATCGCAACTTATCCCAGCTGACGATGGCTTGCTGATGACCCTCTAATATATTTCGTGATCTCATCTTGGAATATGAGTGAGGAAATATAAAACTTGTGGCTTTACTTGGCTCGAGAAAAATAAAAAAAAATAAGGAGATCGGTGCTCTCCCTCTGCAGACTGCCCCAATGCCTTTCTTAAAAGGCTTGCCAGCCAAATGATTGAGCTGTACTTTTGTCGGCGAGTATGGGCTCATGGGTTCATATTCAAGCTCCCCTTGTCGGCGACGATATCCGAGGGTGCTATTGGCAGATGCTGTTTGTTATTCGCACCTGTTGGCGCAAAATAACGTTCCTTTTCCGTGGATAAATGTGGATTGAAGGATGAATCTGGATTTTAAGCTTTTGTGACTGCAGGAATCCATACTCTTTGGTTATTTCGGTAAAGTCACGTCGGTATAAAAAATAATAGATCACACAAACGACCGTCATCGGGTGAGACAATCACAGCAGGGAAACTGCTGTTTTACGTGACTTTACCGAAAGAACCAAAAAGTTTGAAGGATGAACTTTGCTATTGTTTCAGCTTCACTCCGCCAATATATGGTCACTCCTGATTTTCGACTCCATGCCATGAATGAGAGGCAGAATCATCGCACGAGTGACAGGAATTTGGCGCAGAGAGAACAATTGGATGTTTGTACACGGTACCGAGTAAAGGAATAAGAGTTCACATTTCATCGTTCACCGTAAGGCCTTCTCGTGGCACCGCACGGCACAGTGTTTAATAACGTCTGGTTCTGGACGTTATTAGCGGATGATAAAAAAAAAGTCTCGTGATAAAATCGGCGGCACTCATTGCGTTTCTTTTTTTAAATCGCCATTTTGCATATTTTGTAAACTGTACAGAAACAAAAACGACTAAAAACGCAGGAAAAATAAGTTTGTTGAAAACTGATCATTACATGGGATCACCTTATGTCAGAGCAGGGCCTGTTATTATCATTATTATAAAAGAAAAATTAATATCTCTCTGACCTCTACATTATAAAAAATATATGTAGCATCGTGAGCGCCTTAAACCAAACTAAGCCACTGAGGATTCTTAGTATTCGGTGCTAACGCCGAATGCTCAAATGGCCAACCTATGAGCGGCTGAAGAAACCTTCCAAACAAGGCAACACGGAACCCTGTATTCACGTGAAGCTGGGCCTCACGATGTTAGTGAGAGACTGCCGCTGTTGTCGCTGTTGCTGTTGCTGATAATGAGACATACCTGTCAACCCCGTATTAGTGCCATACCGCATTACAGACCAATTCAGACTCTTATTGATCATCCCGTGCCCCTGAAAAGTCTCAACGTTCATCCTACAAAGCCCCATCATAAGGGAGAGAAGCACAAACAAATGGACAAAAAAACATTTGCCCGTATTGAAACGGCTGTATGCCGTATGGACCTGAAAACTCAAATTTCCCTATACAAGAATACGGGTAAACCGTATGGGTTGACAGCTATGATGAGATATTGGTAATGTCCACAACTCGAACGTAACTAAGCGATGCCATTGTTTCCACTGGCTACAGCGTGCCGAAGCGACTCAATTAAAGCAAAACTTGATACACATTTCCCATGTTACATTTTGGTGATGGTGGTGGTGACGACGATGATATTATGAAACCTGTCATACGTGAATAGCTGTGACAAAATCACTCAGAATATGACGAATCTTGTCGAATCACAGAAGTTGAGCCGGAGCTCAGCCCGAATAGCAGTTGGGTGGACAACTACCGTGCATAACAGGTGTTATAGGCTGCAAAACCGGGCAGCAAAGGGCAATGCATCAAAATCCAATGCCGTCCTGTGCAGTACTTCGACAACCCCACATCTGTGCGACCCACCTTCACCAACCCACACTGTAACCAGTGTGTGATTAAGTAACCCCCACCAACCCACAGAGCCTTGGATGAAGGCCTTCATCCAGCAGTAGATATACAAACAAAAACAACGCCGTACTTGACGCCATCTTCATTGGGAGTAGTTTAACGAGCCCATTTCCACGAGGTTCAGGGACGGGATTCCAACAACCGCAACATGTATGCGCTTTCATGAGCACGCCTGCATAAGAAACTCTAAGAATATTTAAAATAACGCTTGCACTACGACTCACCTAGTTCACCTTCCCAAACCCTTACCTCCACCATAATAATAATGAAAAATTTCTGTCATTTTGCCCAAGCATGAATGGGCTCTCATGGAAATGTCCGAACATATTTTAGCGGGTGGCCATCCATATGTGTTGTGTGCACGTTGTTGCACCGAGCGCCCGGCTTGGTCAGAGGGACTGCGCATGTTCGCGTCCAGGCAGAGAGGGCATCGTTGCGATCGCTGTGATATTGGGAAAATAATGAAGGGGGCAATTAATGTATAAATGATGACGCGAAGCGTGCAGTGACGACCCAGCGTGGCCACCGCACCACCCCCACTCGGTTGACTATCTCTCCCGTCTCCAGCGCACTTCTCAAAGCTCACCCCATCCCTTTCCCCCGTATTAACGTCATCGCTCTTTAAACACAAACATATTTGATTTAAATCCTCGAGATGCAAGCGTGGGTTCGGGACGACTTCAACTCCGAGAGTGGCCGGCAAACGAGAAAGCGGGGGTGGAGGTGGGGGTGGGAACAACAACACAGATAAATGTATAATGCCAGATACTCCCCCCCCCCCGTTCCATATTTAGAGGCTCGCGAAGCTGTCAACGTACGCAGCTGCCCCGCGTGTCACGCACAGAGCGCGAAAGGAGGCGACCTTCTACCCCCCCCGCCGCCAACACGCGAGTCGTCGCAGCGCGACGCTTTCGTGCGAGCGCACGCAGGACGCGGGCGGACCCAATGCTGGGACACAAAAAGCACAAACTCCCATCATCGTCAAGGCTTCCCCGGACACCCCATCATCCCACCCCACTCACTCACCCGCCCGCCTCCGGCGCTCACTTCTTTCTTAATCGTTTTTTTTTTTTGCACGTCCGTATACCCGCTCGCTCAGAAGTTTTTTGTGGGTTGGGTTTTTTTTCGTTTCGTGTAATTGTGGGTAAGGATTCGGCCAGACGGCTTGGCGTTTCGGAAGGTTTTGAGTTAAAATCGTGGTTGGGAGGGGGGTGTCAACTCGGTTCATCGTTATTATCATCATGCCTCCGGGGTCGATAAAATAAGCAATACATTGTCCTTTGGTGAGACTCGCCCCAACCATGGGAATGTGGAATGTCCAACTTTGGCTCAGGGCTCTCAAGAGGAGATGAACACGAACTCAGTTCTCACTTGAGCAGGACATCTTTAAACAATATATATTGTGATATTAATGCCTGCACTTTGACCAATTCTTTCTTTGCATTTTCTTATGCGAATTCATCGTCAAAGCCCATGTGTGTGCTATAGAAGAATTCTCGAACTCCAGAGTCCATCAGAAATGAGAAATGGTGAACCCAGGCATTGAAATAACTCACCGTAAAACATTTAACTTCTGAATTCTCAGTCGCAACTAAATTCAAAATCGATTCTGTTTTTTTAACAATGGGGCCCGCGTAAATACATTTACATGCGGCATGTTAACATCGATTTCCAAAAAACACGCGATTTCATGCGCTTATCATGGAGCGTAACAGGATCGATATGGATCGAAGCATCGCTACACCTGTGCTAATTACCGTATCACGACTGACCCCAGAGGCATTAACTACTACAGGAGTGCAGCAACTATGTATTTTTTTATATTCTTGGATCTTTCGGTAAAGTCACGTAGAAGGAAAATAATAAAATAATAAATCATTAATCGTAATCAAATTCTCACCTGAGGACGGCTGCATGTGTTGTGGCCGAAACGTCGTGAGAATTTTATTATGTTCTATTTTTATTTCCCTTGTACGTGACTTTACCGAAAGTTCCAAGCACATGAATCCCTGCAGTCACGAAAGCTTTAAATATGTATTTTTGTAAGCTCGCTGTTCAGCTTTACATCTCTCCCCTCAAACCCATTAGTTTTTTTTCTCTCTCCAGGCACTGTGGTCTACTACCACATGCAACAACAAGAACAATGAAGGCTCAAACATCCCGTTGTAGAACCATCCTGAAATTGAGTCTTGAGACCAAGTCAAGCTTTTCTTCGTAAACGAACATATATATACAGTGTATTGTTTACGTCAACCCCGTTTTAGCAGTGGTGTGAACCTAAAGATACTGTATGCTAAAACGTGTCCCACCGTTGGGCGATTAACACTAATAACCTTCATGGGCAGACTCCAAATCGTCGTGGCAATGCCATGTATAATGACACCAGGTCCATTGAAGCCAAAATGCTTGAAAACAAATTCCGTTGACATTTCAGTTTTTCGAATCATGCAATAAAACGCCGTCATTCTGTCAACTTCAATTGTTGCATGTCATCACGAAGAGTCTGTTTACAGGTTACCATTCTTATACATATACATTGCTAGATGTTAAAACGCAAAAGCGCAGATTACAAAAGTTTGCTTCCTTGGTGTAGACATAAAGGGTGATCAAACCACATACGGTAACTGGTTGACAAACGAATGAATGTATGGATGTCCACGGCGTGAACATCTGGAATTCACCGCTGACAAATCAACGTTTGGGTCCAACCCCAAAATGGCATCTCAGAATCGGAATCGTTATTGATACAGGACGAATCCGATGAGCTATAAAGCTCTTTTTTCACAGATGTCCAGTAGGAAAAAAATTCGTCAACGAAGTTTCTCCATCGACTCGAACTTACTACTGCGCCTCGTACTTTGTATGGTCGATTGCTGGACCCCTTTAAACGACAACAAATAACGGTGGCCCACCCGCACAATGCACAGGGTGACGTGACTGATGACGTCACCAAGCACCGCAGCTCACCTCCCGTCCAGCGGCACACGTGGGAATAGAAGTGCGATTTAACCCCTTCCGCGACCCCCTACTCCCCCAACTATTTTCGCGTTATCTGATGAGTCAAGTAATATCGAACGAATAATCGGAGGAGTGATCGAATAATTAAAAATACAGCTGTAATCTTACTCCTAGCGGGAGGCTGCACTCTCCTTCGACGCTGGCGGGCTGCCAGCGCTGTTATACTTCTGGTTTTAATCGCTGCTGTGACTGCGAACCTGAGATTCTAATCCAGGATCTTGGCAATGCTGACCCGGCCTCACAGGGTCGTTATGAGTCCACTCAGCCACCTGGTCACCTCGACAAATTAAAAAAATATAGAAATATAACTCCACCTCGCATATGCTTGGTAATAAATTAAATTCATAAATAATGAGTGAGAAAGGCCATGTTGATTATGGGCGCTCCAACTTCCATCACGTGTTTAAAAAAAACGTGAACGCGAACATACGAGCCGATAAACGGAAAACATTTACGATTTCAATTAAACGAGTTCACGTTTTGTTGGTTTGTTGTTTTAAAAGGTCCTTTATGTGTAAAACGTTCGTCAGTATGTTATTTGGCTTAAGATTTGCGCGATGCCATTCCATTAAATATATAATAAGAATATGTACATAGCAACAAAACATTTACAAATCAGTCGCTTGTCCCCAAGCTATACATTCTCGGATAACGCACCTAACATAATACTGTTGCAGAGACGTAAAAAGTAGAACATGACAACGGATTAAAAACACCTTGCAATGACATTGTGCAGAAAATTCATGGCTGTGGCATGTTCAGAAATGACCGGTCAAAGGTGACATTTCAATGGAGAATATAAAATGCAAAGGTACTGCAAATTTCAAATTGATAGCATTTAATCATTTCAGTTGTGTTTTTATATATAAAGGTGAATGTGAGTTACAGAATTCATCTCTGTGTCAAGCCCTTTACAACGTCCCGTCACGTGAACCGCCATAGTTGTTGTCTTTCTGGTTTGTGTAAAATCCCGTTTCTTTTTCACGAATAAATAAGAACGTCACGACTCTGGTGATGCACATCTCGACGTGACCAAGTAACCAGTGGCGTAGTCGCGGGTTGGCATGGGCCCTGCCCCAAGGAATGAAATGGGCCCCCCCCCCCACACCCCCGCCCCTCTCTTCGTAGGCCAAACGCATGGGCCCCCGCCATACTGTGGGCCCCCGGGTGCAGTTGCACCGCCTGCACACTCGATTGCTACGCCACTGCACGTGACGTGGAGGACGTTGAGCCGATGGGCTGTGCCGGGATGAGAGTCCTGAATCTCTGATTCCAGCATTGGGCCACAGGTGATTACGTTCCGTGAGACCTTTGAGCACCGAGGTGATGGCGTCGATGGCTGTAGATGGGACAGCATCATAACCAGCTTGATTCCGAGAGGGTCGCTTATGTTCCTGATGGGCTAGCTGTACAATGGGAGTGTTGAGCAACAGCTCCCCCCTTCCGTTATGCATAGTTGTCTCTGAGCATTGCCATTTCCGTATCATGCATACAAATAATTGTACAAAAATATTTCAAAAACGAACTGGCCAAACAACAACAAGCAGAACACTCCTTGAAACACGGCCGTTTAGGACTCGTTGAGGCTTGCGCAGGTAAAGATTACAATTGTCCGTCATTCACATCACGCCTGCAGACTCCGTGCTGCAGACAAGAGGCTCTCCGTCTTGAACAACCTCTGTCCCGCTCTTCGAGAACTCTGGGACACGCTGGGCTTGTACCCACAATTGTCCCCGTAACAATCGATTCATGGCATGGCAAGTCACCCCTGCACACTCGATGCTGCAGATGAGCGGTTTGCCATCGTGAAGGACCACGGGCTGTCCCCACTCTTTGAGATCTTCGAAGTATTTTGGGTTTGTACCCACAACTTCTGCTCTATCACAGTCGATGCACAGAAGCAACTGTGGACGAAGGCGCTTCCTCGAAATTTCAGACACCTTGATAGACGATTGATCCTTCAAGTTCGCTATCCCCGACAGATCCAAAAGAAACATCTCTTGAGTGGACGACTTGCAATCGAGATTTCCTTTCAAGCAATGCGAAAGTCAAATGAAATATTTTAACAATACTTACATTTACATTGCGCTCAGAATGTAATGTAATGTCTCGGAGCGCACTTTTTTGTGATCTTAACCTAAGGGGACCCACTAATGGCAGCTGTCTCTGTGCGGCACAAGGCGACAACACAGCACTGGCCTGCGAGTGGGTGAATATTTGCCAATTGGTTGTTACAATTGATTACATTTTTAGTAATGCTTCAGATTTGGGCTCATGACGTCGGCACACACGGCCCACTCTTCCAAATGAAGTGACGGGAACTTAAACGTCCTCTGTGGTGTGGACGGCTCCTATTTGTGTTTAACACACCCGCAGTATTAACCGAAATCATCTGCAACAAGCGGTAAACCCCACTACTGCTGCTTGGCCATGTCACCGCCACAAATTAAGTTAATAATAATTAAATTAACAATAATACTTTCATATTATATAGCGTCATTAATGCGAATAGCATCCCGCAACGCTAAGTTCTTACGTGAATAAGTGGTTTTAACTTATTGATCTGGCTGTCGCCTGTTGAAGTTGATTGTAATTATCGGCGAAACCTCGTACTCGAATAGTAAATGTAGTGGGTTTACTCTCCAACACACCGGTGTGCCCAACTATTAACGACTTGGCACGTTTTGTTTACCGTGACAAACCTTACCAATTGGCCGAGTCGGGTGGTGGCGGGTTTAACGACACATTTAGATTCACGCGATCTAACCCCAAAAACAAACACCTCTATTATGAACTCATTGAGAGTTGACCCAGATTTTTTTTTATATCTTTCTCCTCTTACTCACACGTGGTTTAGGCGAGAACACCGCCCTTACCCTGTGAAGCTGCCCACTCTGACACGTCACCACGGGAGCCGTCCGATCACCGTCCGAGGTGGACTAAAGTCTGAAATGTCCCCGACTGCAACGTCGGTGATTCGTGGGGCACCCGCCGTGAAGCGTCGCGGAGACGACAACTTCGCTGCGTGGTTGCCGACTCTGTCAACCACTTGCCCCGGGGGGCGCCCCCCCCCCCATCTGTACCGATATCGATAACAAACGTGGGGCGTTGATTCCGTCAGATCAAGACGACGACGACGACGATCTTAGCATTTTGTGCTTAGTGCGTATAAATAAATTAAACAATCACACTCTCGTGGCGAGCCTTGGTTGGGCGCCACGGTGGCGAGATGTCGACTACCTCGCCTGGTACGCAGGAGGTCGTGCGTTCGATCCCGACCCTGACGCCTGCTGCCCTCTATTAGGAGCGTGCGTGTTTCTCCCCGTGGTCGCGTGAATTTTTCTCGGGGTCCTCCGGTTTTCCCCTCCACATTTACACACGCGCGTTTAGAGTGTTTGGCTGCTATACATTTCCACATGATAAGCCACTTCGTTGAGCTATCATTTGTGATAACCAGGTGGCTTCTGAAAAAGAGCTAAGTAGCTCAGTGGGCCTTGCACCTGGTAAAATTAAAGAGTGTTTTTGTTGTTGGTAAGAACGCATTAAGAAGGATCGGCACAGAACTCGAGAGGAGTGATGTGGCCAAAGGACATGGCACTGCCGGATCTCCAGCTCCTCAATTATTTTTTTAAACGTGTTGCCCCAACGAAACTACCACGCCAGGCTCGGTCAGCAGTCGAAAAAGCGTCACCAGCATCACACCACTGACCACTGCGTCGCCATAGCCCCATGCGTGTGGACAAAACAAGACAAAGCTTCTCCATGCAGCCGACCTAGGCTGTTGGGGCAAGTGCTCTTAAAGAGCACCTACGAAGGCTGGAAGGGCACGCGAGGTGGGTGGTGTTACCAGCGCCACGCCTGGCCACCTTTGTATCCCTCGGCCATGATGCTTGCACACCACACCAGGTACTCACTTAGGGCTGAGTCGACCTAGTGGAAGCCCAAGACCGGTTCAGATATCACTCGCCGAATATCGAACGTTGGTGGCAGGGTTCGTCGCGCAGTGCGCCAATGAGCTTCGACCCTCCGGTTCCATCCCAAACGTGTGTGGACAGACGCACCGCGGACACACGCCCGCAGCGCAGTGCAAGTTTGCCGTGAAACAACAACAACAGCAACAACCAAACACAAATGTCGGAGAGGCAGAGAGCCACTCACTAGGAGCGTCACTCGATGTAGTTGGGTCCCAGGAAGGCCAGGTCGTCCATGTACTCGGACTTGCTGACGGACGAGATGCTGTTACTCCTCTTGATCTGGTTGCCGGCCTCGCAGCTGCCGCCGCTGTCCTCCTGCGCGCACAGCGTCTGCTCTTCGGCCTCCGAGCCGCGGTGGTAGAAGTAGTTGAAGTTGGACACGATGACGGGCACGGGCAGAGCGATCGTGAGCACGCCCGCGATGGCGCACAGCGAGCCCACGATCTTGCCGCCCAGCGTCACGGGGAACATGTCTCCGTAGCCCACCGTGGTCATGGTGACGAGCGACCACCAGAAGGCCTCGGGGATGCTGTGGAAGTGCGTGTTGGGCTCGTCAACCTCGGCAAAATAAATCGCGCTCGAGAAGAGGATGACGCCGATGAAAAGGAAGAAGATGAGGAGGCCCAGCTCGCGCATCGACGCGCGCAGCGTCTGGCCCAGGATCTGCAGCCCCTTGGAGTGGCGCGACAGCTTGAAGATCCTGAAGACGCGCACCAGCCGGATGACCCTGAGGATGGCGAGCGACATCGTCTGCTGCCCGTTGTTGGCGCCCGTGTCTTGCGCCGCGAGCTCCGTGCCCAGCGTGATGAAGTAGGGCATGATGGCCACGATGTCGATAGTGTTCATGATGTTCTTGAAGAAGCCCGGCTTGCTGGGGCACGCGCAGAAGCGCACGAGCAGCTCGAAGCTAAACCACACGATGCACACGGTCTCCACGATGAAGAACGGGTCTTTGCCGAACTCGGGGGTGGGCCTCCCGCGGCCGTGCGGGACGGCCGCGTGCACGCCGGGCACGTGGCCGTAGCCGTGGCCGAGCGCGCCACCGCCACCGCCCGGGTGCACGTGACCTCCGTGCGCGTGGCCGCTGCCTCCGCTGCCTCCGCTGCTGCCGCCGCTGCTGCCGTTGCCAGCAGCGTCGCCGGCACCGACTTCGTGGCGCGTGCCCGAGTGGAGGTCCTTGTCGTCGCGGAACTCGGGCAGTGTCTCCGCCACGAAGATGACGATGGAGATGACGATGACGAGCACGGACACGATGGCGATGACGCGCGCGGGGTTCGAGCTTTCCGGGTACTCGAAGAGGAGCCACACCTGGCGCTGGAGCGCGTTCTCGGGCAGCGGCTTCTCCTCCTCCTTCACGTAGCCCTCGTCCTCGCGGTAGCGCGCCATCGTCTCCTCGCCGAGCTCGTAGAAGCGCACCTCCTCGGCGAAGATGTCGTAGGGCACGTTGGTCGGCCTGCGCAGTTTGCCGCGCGACTGGTAGTAGTAGAGGATGGCATCGAAGCTCGGTCGGTTTCGGTCGAAGAAGTACTCGTTGCGCAGCGGGTCGAAGTAGCGCATCCGCTTCTGGGGGTCGCCCAGCAGCGTGTCGGGGAAGTACGCGAGCGTGCGCAGCTGCGTCTCGAAGCGCAGGCCGGAGACGTTCACCACCACGCGCTCGCAGAATTCGTGGCCGCTCAGCTCGGGCTCGCAGCGGAAGCCGTCGGCACGCGGGGTCTGAGAGCCCCCGCAGTCCACCTCGTCCCTGGCCGCTTCTCCGCTCACCGTCATTGCGGAGTCCCCACCACCACCACCACCCCCCACACCACCACCACCACCACCCCCCACACCACCACCACCCCCCACACGAGGTGGCTCGGGATGACGACGATAACGATGATGGCTCGATCGGTCGCGACGGTGGCGGTGAGATGGTCGTTGGTGTTTGTTCGGGGGGTGTGAGGGCTGCTGGATGGCCAGGAGAGTGAAATGGGGGGGGAGTTGGGGGATGGGTGGGAGAGGGGGGGGGCAGTGACTGTGAGTCAGCAAGCCCTTGTCTTCTGTTGAGTTGTAGTTATTAATAACCTTAATGCTAATTTCTGTCTCTTGAAAATTATGCGCGCGCGCGTGTGTGGCGTGCTGTGGACCAATTTATGTCCTGGTAAGTTCGCGTTTGTCTATTTTGAGAATAATCGCGTGATAGTCAAGCACGCACGACTATTCCATTATTTCGACCGCATCACCGTGAATAAATAGCTACATTGAGATGCGCTGTACGAGACGTGTCCCTAATTACGATACCAGAAGCGTGGTGAGTGTTCCGTATCTCTCAACAATGATCTCCGTCACGTGAGTCATCGTTGCTTTATGGAGCGCGACCCAGCGCATCCCCACTATCTTGAACAGCAATCTTAAATACCAATCTCTGCCCTCAATATCAATTGCACGAATCAGATGAGAGTTAACGGTGCGACCGTCTAATTGAGAATCTCGTTTTTCTCGCGACAAAACGTAGCCGTACAAATAATTCGTACAACTATTATGGTAATCGCAGGCGCACGAGTGAAACAGTCCGAGTCCCAAATCTCGCCTTGAACCTCTCCCGCCTGTCCTGTCGCCACAACTGCACCGCCACTTTCACTAACTCTCACTCTTTGTCTCGACCACTTTCAGCAGAATCATCCTCTTGTTGGTGTCGAGAATCTTGATGTAAACGGGAGGAATCCGACGAACTACGAAGCGTCCCCTTTCGCAGATTGCAAAATGTCCAATTTTATAATTTGCCGTAAAGCGCCTCGGAATAGCGTGCCGTATTAATCTACGTACGATCAATCAAGGGGGTAAATATACGCGCAGGCGATAATATCTTCAACACGGACATTAAACCGCGAGATAACGGAACACTTTCCGCCGACAGCCAGACCTTTAGAACGACAGCGAACTTTTTGCACGTGGCTTTTTTTTTGTTACCTTGAGGACAGCTCTTCCACGCGAGTGACTTCAACGGCAAGGAAGAGTGTTATTCCTCTCAATCCCCCTCTCTCTCTCTCTCTGTCCCCACAGGCGTGCCGGCACGGACGTTGTGCGAACGTTCAACGGCGACGTTACCAGTTGCCTCCTCGATGAGCCTCGACGTAAAATCAACCTTGACGTTCTTACGCGAACTGATTTATCTTCTCACGAACGTGCTTGCAATCCACCCAACGGAGACAAACACACCAACCGCCCCCCCCCCCCCCAACACCTTGCCCACGTCTGCCACGATGTAAAAATGCCCTACGATTGTAAAAAAAAAAAAATGTTTTACATAAACGCTGATAATAATAATTGTGATGATGATTGCGATGTCACGATGGTGGGGCTGTGAGAGAGGCGCGATGGACCCGTGCCGACGTCGAGGCGACTGCGCGAGTCGAGAGGGGGCTGCGCGATGGGTGGGCGGGTGGGTCGGTGGGCTGGTGGGTGGGCGGGTTGGTGGGTGGGTCGGTCGGTGGGCTGGTGGGTGGGTGGGTGCGATGGGTTGGTAGGTTTGGGTGGGTGGGTGTTTATATATATAGAGAGTGAGAGAGGCCCGGCTATGCGTGGCTATGCTGATGACCCGCTCGCTGTCTTCTCGAACGGGCGTCCGACATCCCCACGCCTGACAGCGAAGCTGCCGTGGCTCTCCCCAGACGGACAATCCTCCCCCTTGACTCCACCAGTTCCCAGTGAAGCCCCGCGATCCCTCCGCCCACTAACACCCCCACCACCAACCACCCACCCCACCCTCACCTCGCCTACCACCCCCCTCCCACCACCGTACAAAAAAAATTATAAAGACAAAGATCTCCCGTATAGCCTGCACAGGCCGTCGGGGCAAGAGCGCTGCCAAGCGAACACCTATAGGGAAAAGGCCAGCGGCTGCACACGAGTGGCTGGTGTGGCCAGCTGTAACGCCCGGCCGCCTTTGTCTCCCCGGTGATGATGTCTACACCCCGCACCGGGCAGTACTCGTTTGAGGATGAGTCGACATTGGGGTTGTCCCCCAGAGTTGTTTCAGATATTCGTCACCGATGTTGAGCGTGAGCGGAAATTGTCCGACTTAAATAGCCGGGGTTCGTATAGCAGTACGCTAATAACTACCCCACCCCCCCCCCCCCCCCGGCACACACACACACTCACTCCTGTACCTCCCTTGATTGACCTTACAAGCAAAGACCCTGCCACTACCACAACCCTCTTCACCCGAGCCAGTCCCCCACCTTGACCTCTACTTTTTTGGATCAAGTTTCCTCTCTCGCTTCGATCTCCGAATTCCCCAAAAAGTCTCAGCTGGCCTTGATCCCACCACCCTACTGAGCTAGATCCCATCGGCCCTCCGCCGCTCCTGCCGCTCCACCACCAACCTCATCATCTCCCTTGACCCCACTGACCTCCTTCCCTCCCTCTCCTCCCTCCATCACTCACTCACTAACCCCACCACGCTGCTCTCGTGTTCTGCTGGAGCCAAGGGTGCCTCAATGTAACCCGGGGGGGTGGGTGGGGGGGTTAGAACTCGTGTCTGTCAAGGGTAGGAGGGGTTATTTTAATCCTTCATTCTTTGAACTCCCCCTCTGCTCGGTGGCAACCAATGTACCCACTCCTCTCCTCTCTCCTCCCTCTCCTCCCTCCTCCCTCCGTCTCCCTCCCTCCGTCTCCCCGCCTTTTGACTGGGGGTCACGCAGAGAGGACCTCTGTGCTTGACCGGCTCCTGTGTTGTTCTTGAAATGGAATAAGGGGGAGGGTTGGAGAGTGGGGAGTGTGCAGTGTGCATGGGGAGAGGGTGAGAGAGTGAGCGAGAGAGTGAGCGAGCGAGCGAGAGGTGGGGGTTTACATAAAGCAAAGTAAAAAAAAATTACGAAATGATGAACGAAGCAAAGTGCCGACTACACCGAGCATCTTCTTGTTTCCACTGATCGTAAAAAAAAGAGAGAGCGAGGGAGATAAAGAGAGGGCTGGCTGTACGACGCACAGCGTTGTATCTCCTCGTGTCTGTTTGGATTATTGTGAAGACATCCGTCGTTTAACGATGTTGACAGATACTTTGGCAATCCACTGCTGGATGAAGGCTTCCCCGAGCGCCGTGTAGGTCATGGGGATTGTTGCTTGTTTGACCATATTTCACCACGCTGGGTCTACTCGGTGCACCACGAGATGTGTAACTATACATCAACATCTTGACTTACAGCTTTCGTGACTGCAGAAATTCATATTCTTTGGGTCTAAAGTCACGTAGATAAGTTCACATTAATATTTGTTTATTTTTATTAATTTGAACCTATCTACGTGACTTTACCGAAAGACCCAAAGAATATACATAAACATATTGGGGGGCGGTGGGGAGGGGGATCTCTGTGGTGACGTACGCACACAACTGTGACGTACGCACACAACTGTGACGTACGCACACAACTGTGACGTACGCACACAACTGCACGCCCCCTCGCACTCTCCTCGCACCCGAACCCGTTCACCCTTCACAGCGCGTCGATCCCACGAATTCGTCGGTGCCATTCGCTGTATTCGTGACGCGAGACATCCCACGTTCTTACGCGCGTCGGAGCCTCTGAAGCCTTCAAGCCCTTGCAGCAGAAGGCTCCCCTCTCCGCCACCGTGGCGAGATGTGAACTTCCTCGCCTGGTATGCAGGAGGGTCGTGGGTTCGATCCCGACCATGACGGCTGCTGTATATTTTGGAGTGTGTGTGGTCTCCGTCTCTCTGTCTCCCCGTGGTCACGTGTATTTTGCTCCGGGTCCTCCAGGTGTTTTCCATCCACATTTAGAATGAACATCACGCGTTTCGAGTATTTGAATCGCTATACATTTCCATATGATAGCCTCTTCTTTGAGCTGTCATGTGGCCAGGTCGCTTCTGAAAAATAGCTATATTCCTCAGTGAGCCTTACCTGGTAAAATAAAAAAAATAAAAAAAATAAAAAACTCTTTAGTTTAATAGTTTCTAACCACCCATACTATTTGTAGTTTAGCAGGTAAGGCCCACTGGGTTACGTAGCTCTTTTCCAGAAGCTACCTGGTCACAAATGATAGCTCAACGAAGTGGGCTTATCACGTGGACATTGATAACAGCGCGTGCTGTTGATTCAAACATAACAGCCTCCGTCCTTGACAGCACCCCCTGTGGCAGCATCCACCAAAGCACTTGACTAAGCTTCACGCGACATCAGGATCTTAGTAGCTTGGTGGGGAGTGGGGGGCTCCCCCTTCTCCTCCCGGGGGGCCCTCCCCTTTACAATTCCCTTCTCTGTGCCCCTCCGGCTCATGGACCACGGTGCAATTGCACCGCCTGCACACGCGTGAGCTTCGCTGCTGCTCCACACACGTCACCCCCACCTGTATCTTGGTAGTTCGTATGGCTGCCGCCGTCTGTGGGGCATTGCCACTCGTTACCATTGCATTTGAAAGCAGAGGGTGGGAGCCGAGGACGAGGGTGGAACATGATGAACACACAGGGAGTGAGTGTGACCGTGCGTCGATTACACGGTTCGCATAAGCTCGCAAGGGCCGTCGTGATGCCAGCCACCCGTGTAAGAATGTACGCATTTTCTGTGAATGCAAATATTGACTACATTAAGAAATAATAGAGCGAAGACAATTACCAACGAGACAGAAATTAAAACACTCGAAACAACACAAATGAGACGGTAAAAGTGGGGAATCTCCGTTCCTAAATCGCCACAATCTGTGCCCGCATATGTACGTGTATGTTGAACTTCTTTCGCACCGTACGTAGGTAGCCAACGCTTGCTCGTCGGAGGCATGTCCACCGTCGGAGGGAAATGGATCGCGACACCGCGCAACCTCTCACGCTGTTGAGACGCTTGCGGCCGACGGGACGAGACGAGGTCAGGGACCCCCCCCCCCCCTCCCCTCCCGAGCGCGCATCGAGTTACGACGGCACTGTGAGAGAGCGACGCGAGCTAAAGCCCACGTGCTCATTGACCGTCAGTACTGTGCGTCCAATGTTTTATGTTGCTGTTGTTGTTGTTGTTGTTGTAAAACAACTAAATATTTCATTGGGAGAATGTAACGAGCGCGCAGTGTCCAGCACGCGTTCACGAGTCCATTTTCCGAGACACCCGGCACGCAGACGAAGCGTCATCGGTGCTCACAGCAGCAGCAGCAGCAGTGGTAGCAGTAGCGAAGTCAATTTGATACGACCCTGTATAATAATAATAAAGTACTTCAGGGGTAGTACTATGACTATGGAGGGTACAACTTCAACTGTCTGTCCGGGTGCCGGTTAAGGAAAACATGTACCGCATCCCGGCACACCACATCCATGATTCCCCTCTTCGCCGTGACTGTGGCTACTGATCACGTGCCTACACTCTCGTTCTTCTTCCAGCTACCCGGAAAAATATTTCTGTTGGGAAATTAACCCCCCACCCCCCGCCTCCGCCTCTTCCATCCCTCCCTCTCCTGCCTGGACACAGCCATTGGTAGGGGTGGTGGTGGTGGTGGCTGCCCGATACGGATTCCGCGCACGTGGCTATTTCGAGCAGAGTGCGCGCGCAATGCGGGCGCGTGGTGGTGGTGGTGTGAGTCGGCGGCACAACGGGTGCTGCGGCCACTCTGTGCATTCGTTACACACATCTGCGGGGTGTCCCGACGTTTCGCCACCAACCCCCTCAAACCCCAAGCCGCAGCAGCCGCCAATTCGAATGAATTGTCATGATCCAGACTCAAAGAAGTTCGATTTTGAGACTTAAATTGTCAACGAACTTCGTGAACATAGCGACCTCCAGTGGCTGCATGCTGAGCGGTGGGTTGGTGTGGGGAGTGAGAGTGCAGCGGTCAGCGCGCTGCGCCACGAACCTAGTTACCCGGCCAACACCGGTGACGATGATCTGGTGGTGCTGGCCACCCACCCCCTCGTGCGACGCGCCGGCCTTCATTGGTGCTCGCCGTTAATTAAAGGGAATTTGGAGACTTTCATCCGGCAATGGATGGACCGTGGCCAATGGTGATGATAATTAAATAAAGCAGGGGGGGTGGGTCGTGAAGAATAACCCACGGTGTGGCAGCCAATGGAGGGAAACCCGCCCGAAAGGAGGACATCCGCTACGGAGATGGAGCGATGAAATCAGCTCGTGTGCAGGTGCGAGATGGATCGCTACATCGCAGGACTGTCGTAGGAAAGGCGACGGTTTGTGAAGGCGTTCATCCAGCAGTGGAATGATCCTTACTGCTGCTGATGATGATGACCGCATCGCGCGGCGCTGTCAGAAGCGCTTATGCGGCCGTCTGGAACGTTCTTCCTTCAGATGTTAGGAAGCCGCTGGAGCTATGCACTTTTAAGTCATCTAGATTGAAAACTCATTTCTGTATTAATTATTTTGGTGTTCAGTTTGTTGTCCTTCCCAAGCGCATCCGATTGGCGCGGTTGGCTGCGTACGGTGCGAAAGAAGTTCAACGTACCAGACATGATGAAATCAAGAAGAAATTATTTTGACCAGGTGAGGTGGCCTGAAGCCAAAGCTTACCCAATACGTGGGCTTGCTTTCATAGTGTTAATTACAGTGTTGCTTACCAATGATCTCACACCGTCTACCCACCTCCAGCCGCGATCTGATTGAATGCACTGCAGTACTTTGAAGTTCACGCTATGCCACTGCCCAATTGACAATTGCGTTCAAAGCCACGGGTCAATCCGCTAGCCCCGCGCCTTGCCAGGTGATGGGGGTTGTTTGGCCATACTTCACAACGGTAGTCAATGCCGGTTTGTGGAAATCTGGAGCATATATGCAGAAATCATAGAAGTGCAGTACAACGGTGGATTTTTTTTTTCCGCTTTGCACATTTGGGAATACGGAACTTTGCCGATCCACTGCTGGATGAGGGCGTCCGTAAAACGCGCTGCTCATGGGGGGGGGGCGGGGGGGGCAGGGGTGCTGTTAAAATAAGGTGGCAATATTCTTGATCAGGTGGGACGGATGAAAGCCAAAGCTGCCCCTATTAATGTCTTTACATTTTTCAACCGCTTTCGTGATGCTGCGTTGGCAGAGGTGCACAAGCACATATATAAGCACCGACGCTGCCCTAAAGGGAAATGTACATAACAGGCGACGTTTCGGGCAACGGTCCTTCCTCATAAGGATATCTTGCATTTAACATTATTAATTGCACATAGCAATTATCTGGAACCATCTACCCCCCGCCTGCCCGAATGCGCATCCACGCCCACTTGATATCTGATTGAAGACACCACTTTGAAGTCCACGGTGTGATGCTGCTGCTCGCCGCTGACTGCCTAAGCTCATGTTCAAAGCTATGCCCAAATTAGCTCCGAGCTGAGCTAATCTCCATTGGTGGTCCCGAGGCCAGTGATGGAAACTGAGATGGAGTGGTGGAGAAGAAGGGACTAACCTCTCTCCACTCTCTCCACGCGCCCAGCTGTCAGCACAAAAACCACAGGAAATGCGCCCGATCTTGCCGGGGGGTCCAGGAAGCTCAGCGGAAAGAACTCGACAAATCCGTTCCAAGCTAAGCAGCGTCGATCCTGTATAGTTCTCGAACGGACGATGGATCATCCACAATAACGTTGCCATAGGCTCCGGAACAACGCTGTTGGCAGGAGAGGGCAGTGCTGTAAAAAAACACACATTGTTGTGCTGCACTTCCATGCTCGCGCGTCTAGCGGTCTTCAGATGGTCGGCCTTGTACAAGAGCTGCTTTGCTCAATGTTGCTCCTCCGCCTTGAGCAACCGGCACTGAGCAGCGTGGTGAGTTCGGTATGGTCAGGTAGCCCCCATGATCGGATAGGCGTGAAGAGGCCCTCATCCAGCAGTGGATCGACAACAGGTGTCATTACCCTCTCAGTAGGACAACCACTGTTTAATTCCCACAGCGTGCTGCCAGACTCTGAAAGTGGTACTGATTTTAATCGTCTTGGAGGGATGATTGATGATTATAGCAGCAATAGAATACAGTTGAGATCTAGATAACGTCTAAATGCAATTGCGTCCAAATGGGTCGTGGGAAATAGGTGGCCACGGGAGCACGGGGTCATCGATATGCGTGGGTTTTTCTTTTTCAAGCTGATGTAAGGGGTTCAATACGATCCATCCTGTCTGTCCCTGTGAGCCTCGGGCAATAGCAGTCAACTCCCCAGAGTGCTAAAGATGTCTCCATTGCCCGGCACCCCGTGTGACATTGCAAACATTGTTGTGTTGCACGGACTGCACACGTGCACGTAACCCGTTTGTGTATAGAATAAAAAATGTTAATTCACTAATTCCATAGCATCCGTTACAATATATTAACGTGTCAGATGATGGCTAGTTATGTCCTGGCTCCCACTGGCACGTGACAAATATGTAATGATTGCCGTGGATTTTGGGATTTCAATGAAGAGGACGGAGGGATGGAAGTTCCCCTTCCTGAGTCATCCCCAACATGCAAATGAGACTCCATGGTTCAGGAGCTCCAGTTCCACCCCATCTTTCTTCTGCATATGCTTACGTAATAGGAGTACCCTAATAATAATTCCCAGCCCTTTGCCTATGCACAAATGCATGCAGAAGGCCTCCCTCCTACCCATGCCATATTAGTTTTGGGAGTTGTTTGACCACACTTCACCACACTGGTCGGTGCGGGATCAGTGAAGGAGGTGGCACAGGAACGGGTCAATATGTAAACTCCCCACTGATGTTAGCCGTGGCTGGGAATCGAACTCAGGATTTTTTTTCTCTCTCTCTCGAATTCATAGCGCGGTGTGCGAACCACTGTGCCACGGCTCCACCTGGTTTGCCTTTTTTTCCCTGAACACTCCACGAGTGAACAATTGTGAGTGTGTGGCAGCAGCCTTGTTAGATCACGTTCTCGGTCGGAGCGTTTTAGCGACATCACGTGATGCCTCCCCGCCAATGCGCCGGAATGTGGCGCGCGCGTGCCTCGGCAGATTGTCACGCGCACGTGGAAGAAAAAAAAAGATGCGAGTGGAATAAGCACCACCTGCTCCAGGCGGCGTGTTGATGCACGCTGCGACGTTTGCACCGTGTGTTTGCATTGAACTTCTTTCGCGCCGTACGCAGCCAACCGTGGTGCAATTAACAGGCCGTTCCCTTAATTCCAGTTCGCCTTTTTTCAGCGATGTTTGCATTTTGCAACAACACACGGTACATTCTAATGCGGCGAAAATGCACAAATGGCGCCATCAAAGATTCGGCGGCCTGCGAGTGCGCCCACAAATCCCAAACCATCGACCACGATTCCCAAACCATCATCGATTACGAATCCCAAACCATCGACGACATCGTAAACACTCCGCTGCTGCTGCTGCTGTTTCCGTCTTCACTCCTTTAAAGGAGGAATTGACGAGATCCACTCTGCTTCCCAACAGACAATTGAGTGGATAACAACATCTCACATTACACCTTCAATCTGCTGCTGCGATTCGTCCGTACGAAAAAAGAAGAATGCGGCACACTGGGAAAAGGCCCTCCCTGTCGAGAGGAGGTCGTTTGCACGCGCCGTTGAATAAGGGGCAGGGAGTCGGTAGCACCGACGGCTGGGGTGGGTTCGATCCAGACTGCGTGCGAGGCAGAGGTGCTCAGGTGGGAGACGTCGGATGAGGTTATCCTGGCCAGCGCCTTCACGAGGAAAGAAAGGCATGAGATGTGATGGCTTTTTTCGGGAATGTTGGAGTCTGGTATAGGTTTTGAGGACGAGGAGAACGGTATCCAATCGATTGTATGAATAACATTATTTTACGAATAAACTGTTAGGTATTGACAATCTATGGATTTTTTTTATCAAAACGTCTCTTTCATTGGTCTTAGTTAGAATTTCAAATACAAATTTTGTAAAACTTCAAAAAAACCTCACAGGGCTTTGCTCTACCCTCCTCATATTTCACAATTAAATCGTGGACTTCGCTTGCCAACGAATATTTGCTCGGGTTTTCCCTGGACATGCACCGAATGAAGCCATTAGTCATTTCATCGCATGGGGACAATGATGTTGTTTGCCCTTTTTACCAGCTCATCCGTAGACATTCATTGCTATGCCCTGCTAATGGAGCGTCCAGGGTGTTGTGGATATTTGGCCCGATTGAGGCACAATTTGGTTTCACCCTTTCATGGATTTCTGCCACGAAGAAAAAGGTGGAAATTTGGAGATAGAGAGAGAGAAAAATGTGATTTGCGTCTGTTTCACGCACGCGCGTTCGCCTCTATTCCCCGCGAGGAATGGTCGAGGTCGCATTCCATAGAAAACCCCGCATCCAATCAGCAACGGGGTCGTGGTGGCTGCCGATGGGAACGTGGGCCATGCATTGCAGACGTCACCACGCTAGCCCTGCTGACGGACAAAGCTGACCAATCTATACCAGCAGCTGGAACAACTCATCAATCATAGCTGCGGGGGCAGGCTGCAGCTCTCATGAAGAGCAAGTACTTAATCACGATAAGGGTCGACGAGAACGTGAGCATGAGGCTGATGGGGTTGAAGTGCTCGGTTGTCGTTCTTGTCGTTTTTGTCACGTGTCAGGGCAAGCGGGGTTTGGACGGTGGCCAGGAGGATTTTCGTGAAATTTACACAACTGGGTCAGGATCAACCGGATGTAGGAGCGATGTTCAGAACGCTCAAATGAGCAACGGTGGCCCCCCACCCACCCACCCCGCTCTTTTTGAAATGAGCAGTCGGTGCCAACAACGCGGCACTTATCGCTGATTGTAATTACATTTTCCAGAGGCAGCGTGGACACGACCGTAAGTCTTTTCGCGTGTTGCAACCGCTCGCGAGCAGCGGAAATGCTCCAAATTGCGAATGAACAACAACAACAAGAACAAAAAGTAGCCGTGTGAAACGAAAGTGGTCGCTTTGGGGGACATCAAGCCCTCTGAGAGTTGACGTCAGGGGGGGTGGGGGGGGTGCCGTCCATAGCTCGTGGTCTCGTGGTGGCTCCACGGTGAGGAAGGAAGTCTTAGAGAGGCCTCCGTCGGGCGAGAGATTTTTATTTTTTGGGGTAAAAAAGCAACGGTGCCTCGATGCGATCCAGAGGTCGCAAACGGGTTTTGATTCCTTACTCGTACCCGTACCCGGCCAGGTACGGGTAGCCGGGTATCGGGTAGGGTACGGGTATCGGGTACCCGATTGCGACCTCTGATGCGATCCCACGTCATCTTTGGCGATTTGTCCCTTGTGAAAAGTGTACCGCCCTTGTTGTCGATCCACTGCTGGATGAGCCCCCCCCCCATACGCCCCGTGGATCGTGGTGGGGGGGGATTGTTTGACCATTCTTCGTCACATTGCTCACTGCGCGTTGTCGAAGGTAGGGAGGTATAGGCGTGGGGGTCGTCGAAGTACGGTACAACAACTGATTTTGCTGCGTCGCCCTCTGCTGCCTACAACGGTGTAATGCAGCTTACCTGTAACACCCGTCATGCGTGTGGTCGTCTCAACAAAAACTATCCGAACTCCACCTCGCTTAGCTTCCGATCCGACAAGATATGGAGCATTTCGGCCGATTTGGTGTTGGGCTTTCTGAGATGTAGTCTACTTTGTTTTCGAATCGTTATTATAAATTTGTGCTACGATCTATATGATATGACATGTTGTCCTAAATCACACGGTTATTTCTGGCTGTGAATGACAAATTATCCTTCTAGATCAATGGTTCTTAACCTTCAGTGCAGCCTTGCAATCCTTTTGGTATTCAATCGTTAAGAAAAACATGTATCACGTCTATAAATGCATCGGTGTGATGAAACAAAGTAGTTGTACTTACGAGCCCGTGCTTAATTTGTGTTTCGATTATTTACCTTCTAATAAGTATAACCAGTAAAAACAAAGTTTTCCACTATAAATCCTTTATATGCGTGGCGGCTCGAGTCCTCTCGTCCTCTGGCTTGAGATGGCTGCCACCTATAGGTCAGATGATTGCATTGCACCATTAAGCAATTGGTAATTAAATATAATATTTTTGTCCTAAAAAGTGTGAAATTTTTGAAAAAAAATTTCACGAACATTAATTGTCACGCACAACGAGTCTGTGTGGAAAATGTCAGCTCGATTGGATCACGGGAAGTGGGTTAAAAAACGACCGAAAGATTTGCACGGTCCTAAGCAAGCAAGCGAACTTAATATAAAGGATTTAAAAAAAGAATCATTTTCGCACCCCCAGAAAGGGCATCTCGCACCCCAGGTTAAGAGCCACTGCTCTCGACCCTTATAAACTGCTGTGGCTCCCCTCTCAATGGCTCTATCGCTGCTGCTGCTGCCAGTAAGTCATCACGTTCCACAGCGAATGTGGAGCGGCGTGTAATTGCTGTCATAAATTGTCAGGATTTTTTTGGATTAAAACATATATATATATAAAACGGAGGTGTGAAGCCCAGCTTATGTGCGCTCGACATGACAACGAGCGGAACACGTGGCTTAGAGGACACACGGAAACTAATAGACATCATGATGGCCGTTAAAGGTAGGTGGGCTTCGGTAGGACATGTCCCTCGAAGGGTTGATGGGTAAAGGTCGAGAATGTTTGGCTGTACCGTGTTGAACCTCTTTCGCACCGCACGTAGCCAACCGTGCTAATCGGAGGCGAGAGAGATGGAGTGGCAGCCAGGTAACAGAGATGCGGGGGCACGCTGGTTTGCTACATCTCAGGACCGTGACATGGACACGGCTTGAGGAAGTTCTTCATTCAGCAGTGGATAGATCGAGGCTGCTGCTGTTATATCACGGCTGTTGTCAACAGCCTCCGCCTGCATAAACATTGCGTCATTTACATCTTATACCCTTCGATTTAAAGCTTTCGTGACTGCAGGGATTCATCTTCTTGGTTCTTTCGGTAAAGTCACGTAGAAAGGGAAATAATAAAAATAAAACAATAAAATACAATTCTCACGACGTTTCGGCCACAAACGGCTGCTTGCGTTGTGGCCGAAACGTCGTGAGAATTGTATTTTATTATGTTTACATTTTTTTATTTTATTATTTCCCTAACTACGTGACTTTGCCGAAAGAACCAAGAAGATCTTATACCCTCTTCGCATCACTTTCCACGCTCGTCTGCACATTGCCGGGCACAAATTAGAGTTGTCACAACCTCCAATAGAGTTCCATTAGGGTTGCGTCAAACCATCTGCGTCGTGTCATCATCATCAGTGTTGTGACACGGCCCCCACTGTTAGAGTCGGAGGGGCTCGCTGTGCCCTGCGCACGCGGTGTGCGTGCTTCCATCCCGACGGAGGCGTCTGGGGAAGGCCGAGGGAAGGCAGTTGTGGTTGTTTTATGTTGATCCGTATGGCGGTACCCCGGGGTCCCAAATCATACAAAATTACTGAGGCAATTAAATATTTTATTTCTGGGACACTATTTTTTTTTCCAGGGGTGTTACTTAACCACGCGACTGGGGTACCAATCAATCCGAAATCGGTGCCACACTCCGCGATGTCGACACGCAGCGAGGACGATGAACGCTCGTACGCGCCGTGGCGGTGCATCGTGTACAGCTCGTCGAGATGAGTCGATTGCCGCGTCGCCGACCATCAACAGACTAAAGATGACTGTACCATGGCTACCCCGGGGTGACCGCCGTAAGGCTCCTTTGTCGAGGGAGGCGTTGGAGCGCGAAGCGGCTTCGATCATCGCCACGGAGCGGCGGGGCCCTCTCGTGGCGGACAGACACTACTGCCCCAAAGACAAAGATCCTCCCCCCACCATCCACCCCTGGCCGTATAGCCTTAACAGACTGTTGGGGCAAGTGCTGTGAGCGAGCAGCACCTATGAAGGCGGTGGCACAGCAACGCGATGGGGTTGTGTGGCCAGCACCACGCCCGGCGACACTTGACGTCTGCACTATTTTCGTGTCTCTTCTCTCTCTCTCTCTCCCCGTGGTCGCGTGGATTTTCTTCTCGGGGTCCTCCAGGTTTTCCCCCTCATTACAAATTATCGCCACTTCGTTGCGCCATCATTCTTGATGGCCGGGTACCTTCTGAAATATGAGCGACAAAGCTCAGTGGGCCTTGCCTGGTTAAATAGTATTAGTAGTTTACACATTGCACCAGGTACACATTTAAGGCGGAGTCGACCTATGTGAGGCCCAGGACCGGTTCAGACATTCTTCACCGATGTTGGCCGTGAGCTGGAAACGAACTTTGGCCGCCAGGTTCGTAGTGCAGAGCGCTAACCGATGCGCCACCGCTCCCCACGTTAATATTCCCGATTCAAGCAAAGATGGATTTCGGGCCATGGCCCAGTGTCAATCCACGCAACTCCTTTGGTGCGGCATTTTTCTGGAAACTGCCACTGATTTGTGCCCGCAATAAACCGCCCAGAAGGCGACCTGCCAGGGAACTAACAACAACAACAAAATACATGCCCATCCCAACGATTCCTTGGCTATGCGAAGCCATTCCGTGAACAAGTATAACCCGTAAAAACAAAGTTTTTCACTATAAATCCTTTATATGCGTGGCGGCTAGAGTCCTCTCGTCCTCTGGCTTGAGATGGCTGCCACCTATGGGTCAGATGATTGCATTGCACCATTAAGCAATTGGTAATTAAATATTTAATTTGTTTTCCCTAAACAGTGTAACATTTTTGAAGTTTTTTTTCACGAACATTAATTGTCTCGCACAACGAGTCTGTGTGCAAAATGTGAGCTCGATTGGATCACGGGAAGTGGGTTAAAAAACGACCGAAAAATTTGCACGGTCGTAAGCAAGCAAGCACGCAAGCAAGCAAGCAAGTGAACTTAATATAAAGGATTTAAAAACAACAGACGCATGCAACCGCAGGCGATGTATATGTACGCAATGACAAGAGGTTTCCCGCGTACTTGTGTAGTGACTGACTCAGAGACACGACGAGTAGGAGGCAATCTGTTTATTAACGGCCTTAACAGTTCACACACTTAGCAACTACGGTTCCCAGTCAGGACAGCTGGCAGACTGCCTGACTCACGACGCCGAGACGGTGAAGACGCAGACGGCGGTGAAGACCCCAGCAGCAGCAGCAGAACGACGGGGGTCCCCCCCCCCCCTACTCCACACGACAGCCCCGAGGTCCCCTCCCGGGGCCCCTCTTATACTGCCAACGAGGCCTGGCTCTGCCCCCAAGGCCACGCCCCCCTTCTGGAACCTACCAGCAGGTTCTCGATCTGCCCCTTTCGTAACCTTTCCCCTACATCCCTCTGTCTGGTCTATCACGTGACCTGCTGTCAGTCAGGGCTGCTGTAGTTGCAGATCCCCTTCCCTGCCAGCAGCCAGCGCTATGCTGCTAAGTGACCGATTCTATGTCACTACACATGTACAGCCTTAACGGACTGTTGGAGCAAGTGCTGTTAGCGAGCAGCCACCTATGGTGGCCGGCACCACGCCCGGCCTGTACACCCGTACACAGACGCACGAACAGAGCCGCACGCATCGCCGAGTTGGTACGGGCTCTGGTGCACTGAATCATAATATTTATTTATACTGTAGGAATCCGATGAGCTCTAAAGCTCTTCTTCACAGATGTACAGTAGAATGAAATCGGGCCACTTGTCCAATTCCCCTGCCCCCCTCCCACTACCCCCATCTCATAGCCCAAACCCTGGATCCTCTCTTTCTCTTATTGCCTTCTGGTGCAGTTATACCGCCTGCACACTCGATCTCTACGCCACTCCACTGCTGTACGCATCTATGTTGAACTTCTTTCGCACCCTACGCAGCCAACCGTGCCGATCGGAGGTCACGTCTTCGTGACCAAAACACCACGAACAACCACCACTACTATCAACCATCACCACCACCGCCACAACTATCACCAGAACGACACCTGGTTCACAAAGACGTGTTGGAAAGACTGATTCGACACAAGGAACTTCCCTCGATACAAGCTCTGAGCTGGGTGCCTTTGATGCGTTCCCCTCGCACACAATACACGGGTGTTGTTTCGCTAATGTGGCTGCAAGAACACCGACTAATGCTGTATACCCAGACGATCCCAAGTGAGACCCTCTTGAAAGTGCATTCTCTCGGGACGTGTCCTGCCAGAGCCCACTTATTTTGTGATTTGAAAAATAAAGTTTGCGTTTCAAAATTGTATTATTTTGACGTTATCCATAAGCGTGGGCTAATGTGGTTGCGGGTGTTTTAAGCGCGCAAGTTGAACTAAAAATAATCCAACAATTTGCATGCAGAGAACAAAGGTGCGATACTGCTCACAGACGCAACGGGGAATTCTAGTCGGTTCAACGCCACGGTTAAATAAAGGTCTCGCATTTGTAATCACACCAGCAAAATGAGCATGCTGGAGATGGGTATGATGGAAGAGCCCTCTGTCTTTTTCCATGGGTCGATCTCCTCCTCGGCTTCCTGGTCAAACCGACACGCCGACGAACCCCGGGGGGAGGGTGGGGGAGCGGGGGGTGTCTTAGATGAAATCGTTCGGCATTGATAATTCATGCCCCCCCCATAGAAATACCGCATGAGTGGGAGACTCGCTTTCAGTGGCACGGCATTTAATTCATGTTTCGCCGTGGCTATGTGTGCGGCGTGGTGTGTGTGCGGTTAGCACGGCTGCGCTACGAACCCGGCGATCCGAGTTCGATTCCCGTTCACGGCCAACGGCCAACACCAGTGACGATTATCTGAACCGGCCCAGGGCGTCCTCCCCTAGGTCGACTCAGCCTCAAATGAGTGCCTGGTGCGGTGTGTAGACATCGCCACTGGTGGAGACAAAGGCGGTTGGGCGTGGTGCTGGCCACCCACCCCTCGTGTGCCGTGCCGGCCTACACAAGTGCTCGCTAAGGAGCGCTTAGCTCCAACAGTTCGTCAAGGCTACACGGGGGATCTTTGTCTTTGGTGTGTGCAGAGACCATTCACTCTGTCAGTCATTCCAGAATCTACAGGAATTAAAAACGACCAATTTGCAATTGGAGAAAGCCTCTAAAATAAAATAAAAACTCTCCAGTTCGCTGTTGTTGATGTACGGCTCTCCGATGTGGTGTTTTCGGGTTGTTCTGCGCGTTGTCCGACGTTTCGCTTCGGGTGCTGCGAGCCCGATTACGTACGAAGCGGCTCTGTAGTAGCGTGAGCTGGTTTAAAGGGGCGGGTGTGGGGGTGGGTGAGCCGCACGAGGCTGTCGATGTTACAAGCGAACTTTAAACAAAATGTTGAACGCGCAGCAGATTGAGTAACGAAGCGATCTTCTCCTGTTTATCGTGCGCTCCGCTCCCCGGCGCTCACCCCCTGGGTGCATGAGACAAGGCTTGCCGATGCCTACTGCTGAATAATTATTATTGTTTGACTTAACTGTAACCATTTAGCAACGGGGCATAAGCAGGGGTGGGAGAGGGGGCGGTGACTCAACTCCCCTCCAGCGCCTTCCCCGACGTTCCGGGGCTGGTACCAACCCTGGCGCAGGCATCATCTCATACGCAATGACGGTTGTTGTTGATGCTGTTGCTGTTGTTTCTGTACGTGTGTACAGTCTCCATACATTTAAGTGTGTATATCAATACAATGCATTAACCAAATGCGTTTCTCGAGCCCGAAAGATTGCTCTGAAGCGTATTGATCTCACACACACACACATTGCACTAGAGCAACCCACCATCAAGCGCGCTCGCACAAACGCAAACATCCCCCATGCCCCCCCCCCCCCACCTTTAGCCTTGGTAGAACTTTGGTGCAATCGTTGTTAGTGAGCGCCTATTGAGGGCGGGCCACTATAACGCGAGAGAGTGGTTGGTGCAGCATCAATCACCAAGCCTCCTCTGACCTTGGCTCCGCGGGTGGCGATGTTTCGACTTTTATTATATCTCGATTCCACTTTTGATGATTCCACTCTTGTCGAGGGCCAGCCAGCCTCGAGCGAGCAAAAGGTGCCCGGAGCGAGCACGCGGCTGATCGGCGTTGGCGTACGCGGACGAAGAAATTTGATCTCTCTTCTTGGTTCTTTCGGTAAAGTCATCACGTAGAAGGGAAATAGTAAATAATAAAAATAAAACATAATAAAATAATTCTCACGACGTTTCGGCCACAACGCAAGCAGCCGTCCTCAGGTGAAGAACAGGTCTGTCGGAAAGACAGCGTCTGAATGAAACACCGCCAGGCTTGGCAGCGTATATTTAAGCTGGGTTGGAGGGGGAAGAGCGCCTTGACAAATCGAAATTTGATCTCGCTGAAGACGTTCAGCTCCGCAGAGTCCTCGCGACAAGACTCTGATGATATCGGCCCCGTCGTCTCTCCACTGCCGGATGGAGGCCTCCCCCGTGGCATCGTCATCCCTCTCGAGGTCTTGCGATGCAACGCTGGCCCCTTGGGCTGCACGAATTTATTTCATGCCCCCCCCCTCCCCATCTCCGCGGGAGATGTTCTCCCCCGACGTTGCGTTTCTCTCCTCTGGCTGCCGTCCGTTAAGGCCACTTTTCCTAACAGTCACTACGATGTCTCTAGATTAGGCATGGATGTTAATGTATTTATTTATATCCACGTGTTGTTATTTCGGGGTTAATGCCAAGCAAGTGCCTAATCCATAATAGAGGGCTTTTGGGGGTTTAGATCGCGTAAATATGAATGTGTCGTTAAACCCGCCACCACCCGACACAGCCAATTCGTGCCAATTCGTTACTAGTTCAGCACACCGGTTGTGTGTTGGAGAGTAAACCCACAACATGTACAATTCGAGTACGACGTTTCGCCAGTAATTACAACCAGCATCATCAGGCGGAGAGCCAGGGTTGTGGATAAATCCTCCTGCTTCGGTCTTAGAGGGATACACGTGACGTCGTTACTTGAGGGCCAATCAGGTGCGAACGCCTACATGTTAAACTCAAGTTGCTAATGAAAAGCACCGTTCCAGTGTGACTTCATCAGTGTTTATTACCTGCTGTGCCTCACATATTGATCGGAAACACAGATATTGGCATAGCATAGACTGTCGGACCTGTCTCCGATGGGGGTTTCCGGACAATAATGTAACGTGCTGTTCTCTGTTGGGGTCTCCAGACAATAAGAAGCGCCCGAGACACAGGACGATAATGGGGGTCTGGAGACGACACAGCAAACGACTAGCAGACTGGTCTCTGATGGGGGTTTCTCGACAACAGTAAATGTGGTTTTCGAGACAATGATTAAGCTGACGGATCTCTGATCCCCTCTTCAAACTCGATGGGACGGGCGAGTTTCTCATAGGATGCCGGTGGGTGTTGGCACCCTTGCAGTTCCACTGAAAGTTTATTTTAATTTTGTCTCCAATGTGAATGCCACGATTGGCACGTGCAGACATCTGTGTGTGTGTGGATGTCTTTGTTGGGTGGAGGAGGGTGGGTCGGTGGAGCAGTGGTTAGCGCGCCGCGCTACAATACTCGGTGGCTCGAGTTCGATTCCCGATTATCTAAACCGGTCCTGGGCCTCAGCCTCACAATGCGCACACGGTGCGGTGTGTAAACATCGCCGCGAGGGAGACAAAGGCGGCCGGGCATGACGCTAACCGCAAAACTCGTCTTTTGTAGGTTGATCACTACCAGCACTTGCCCGAAAAGTCTGTTCAGGCTATACAGGGGATCTTTGTCTTTGTGTGAATATCTCGACGCATGCGAGTGTGTGTGAATGTCTTTGCGTGATCAGTTTCAGTATCGGTCGGACCCTGTGTGCATGTCGAGGAGGAGGAGAAGGAGGTCGGCAAGGGAGGAGGTCTCTGTCTTGGGTCACGATTGTTGCTCGGACCCTATGAGTTTGCGGTGTCTCTCTCCCCATGGTCGCGAGGATTTTTCTCCGGGTCCTCCGGTTTTTTGCCTCCACATTTCGAATCGTACGCTTAGAATCATTGGCGGCTATAAATGTCCAGGTGATAAGCCACTTCGTTGAGCTATCATTTGTGGCGAGGTCGCTTCTGGGAAAAAAAAAGAGCTACACAGCTCAGTGGCACTTACCTGGGAAAGTCTTACGTATCTTGGTGTAAGTGAGTAGGAGGAGCGGTGCTGTGTGGCTGGGTTTGTCGACAGCAGAGGGCAGTGCCGCAACGTCCACTGTCTTACTGGACCACGTGCCAGCAGGTCTATCCGCCCTGACATCACCGGCCCGCACGGACCAGCAGAGTGACGGGATTTTTGCACACAGCGTTGGTGTGTAACGGTGTTTTTTTCTGCAATATTTTGCTGTCTTTTCTTGGATTTTCTGTTTGCACTCAGTCACATATTCACTTTAAGAAGTTTTTTTGTTCATGTTTTTGTTTTTTGTTTGTTGCGGTTGCACCCGATTCAAGAGCCGAATGGCTCACAGGGCTATACCTAATAAATGAACTTGAACTTGACGCGTGGCCACATCACGAACCCCATGGCGTGGGGAGGCCCTCGTCCAGCAGCGGACTGATACAGGGGCTTTGCATGTGTAATGACAAAGGAGCCTGCATGCGGTGTGAGGGAACTGGTGGCCACGGGAGGTAATGACAGGGGAGTCAGCCTGCAGTATGGATGCACCAGTGGCCACGGGAGGTAATGACAGGGGAGTCAGCTGTGAGTGCGAAGGGACTGGTGGCTACGGGAATGATCGAGAAGGGAGCGTGGTCAGGCGAGGGAAGAAGACGGTGGAGTCTGCTGGTGGAGCGAGCGTCCAGAGCCAGCGAGAAGTTTCGAGAAGGGGGGCGTGGCCTCGTGTCGGTATAAAAGGGGGAGATGCGCGGGAGACTCGGGGCTGTTGCAGTGGGGGTCTCCGCCTGATGCCAAGTGAACGTGTCTTCAATAAAGTGCCATCTCAAGAGAAGCGTGTCAAGTCGTCATTACACACGTACAACCAAATTGTGATGTCGTCCATGATAAGCGAGTAAATTCAATGCCCAAACAAGAATCGGGTGGCGTGTGCTCACCTCTGCTATTGAGCCAGAGGCTGTGGTGGAATTCCCGGCTCCACTGGCAGTACCCAGTCTCCAGAGAAACCACGTTTGAGTTGTCGAGTCCCGGTGGGGCCCGACAGCTTTACACGTGGCATTTCTGAATTAACAGCCAGATGTTACACCAAGTACTCTATAGACGTTGCACTAAGTAAACTGATGTCAACGACGCTGACTTTTAAATTTCGATTTAAAGCTTTCGTGACGAGTAGACAGACTCTGTCTACTCGACAGACCTGCTCTCCACCTGAGGACGGCTGCTTGCGTTGTGGCCAAAACGTCATGAGAATTATTTTATTATGTTTTATTTTTATTACTTTATTATTTACATTCTACGTGACTTTACCGAAAGAACCAAGAAGACGCTGACTTTGTATCTGAAATGTCCGGGTGAATTTTTTTTATCTCCCTTCCCAAATTCAAATAACGATTGTTGCGAGAATTGTTGCAATTCTCTTCGACGTTTAAACCCCGCTGAATTGTCGCTCCCTCTAAAGCGGATGTGCACTGGGCCTCTGTGGGCCTGTGCTCGGAAAAATAAAATAACTAAAGCCTTCCCTTCCTGAAACGTACATTGAAATTGAAATCCCGTCGGAGCAGTGGCTGTTTCGAAACGGTGCAGACAATGACTGGAAACGAAATAACCCAATTCACAGCAGTCGACTCTGCTCGTCGAGAGCGGTGGAGGGTGGTGTGAAGTGGTGTCGGTGGCCAAAAATATATTTCATATTTAATTTTAAACGCGGTATCCTTCCATACACCAAAGTATAGATTTGAGCTCGCGTTTCTGTCGCGTTGAGTTACTAATCTGACTCTCAGTCCATTACAGTAAGAGGATACTCAATTGTATCCAATATAAACACAATCACTGAAGAGTGACTTGGAGGGGTGGGGTGGTGTCTTGTGTGTGGAATCACCTCGTTGCGTTTGTCGGACCCATTTTTAGACTGATCAAAATAGTAAGGATTTGTTGAGGTGACCAGCTGCCTCAGTGGACTACCGTAATGCCCCATCACAGTACATGAGCCTCCACCACTGAAATTCTGGGTTCAAATCCAGGCAAACCACCCACAACTTAAAAACGGTGTTCTCAAGTTGAAGTGAGTCGATTGATGCAGTCCGGTTACCAATGACTTGAACTAACAAAAAAAATTCTCTTCATTCTGATTATTCCACATCTGAGATTTACAGATTTTGGCTTGATTGACATGTGCACATCCGATTAGCACGGTTGACTAAGTACGGTGCGAAAGAAGTTCAACATACACACACATACATTTGTATGCCCATGTACAGCCCAATTGGCAATCCACCACCGGATGAGGGTGCCCCTACATCGTACGGATCACGGTGTTTTTTTTTTATGATTCTTTGACACTCTGGCCAGAGCGGTTTGGCGAAGGTGGGGTGGCATACACGTTTGCTAACGTAGTACGGTTCAGCAAAACTGCCTGGACATTTGGGAAAAGTACTTTTGGAGCTCATTGTATTCCTCCAGTATAAGCAAATATGTTGATTCTGATTCGGATTACTTTTGTTGCACTGTCATCCGATGTCCACAACACGGGCCCCAGGCAGCAGCCTGCAGAAAATTATAAAAAAAAAATAAACATCGGGGCTCAGCACCCTGCTTAGCCCCGAAGAATCTGATGAGATGGGGAATAGGCGACATTCGCATGACTTTAAATTCATGCAAGGTGCGTTGGGGAGTTCCCACGATGACCTCGGCAATCCAAATGAATTTCGCGACAGTGTGCAGTAAATCACACACGACACAGACGAGAAGGCGGTCACGTCATCATTAATGAGTGAAATAACATCCACATTTGCTTATCTATCTGCATAGTTTATGTCTCAATTCACATGCAAAATTTTTTGCAAAGTAAACTTAAACAATATCATAATTATCGTTGTTATCAATTAGAGTAATAATGTAATTTTTTTTAGTTTTACATGAAAACACACACTTTAACAATACTGGGCAAAACATCGTGAATGCTGGTAAAAGTGTCCGTAGCTTCTGCAGACATTGTATATAATATAAATACTATAGCCTTGTGATTCTTTTTTTTACATTTTAATTCTTTTTTCTTTTTTTTTTACTAAAAATTGCCAGATTTACAGAAGGCATGCACAAAGCTTGTGGCTATGTGGCCACTTCAAATGAACAAAACATCATTCTGTTTGGGTAAATCACTCATTGTCTACCACAATCCCCCACAGCCCTCGAGTTCAAATCATACATATATATTTTATCTTTTGCACAACTGTACATTGGTTAACTCTTGAAGTTTGTGTATATATAATTATCTCCATGTAAATGAGTTCAATTCCACTGTCAAATTGTAACGCGTTTGAAAGCGTCTTGTGTTTCGTGCTGATTTCACAGCGATTTGCCTTTTCGCGGTTATTACGCATCTTACGAAGTTTTAAATGTTTTCTTGTAATTAATATTTTTACAATATTTCCCCAGCCTCTCTTGAAAGAGATGCGTGCGTACTAATCTATTTCTGCTTCATCATTCATCACCAATACTAAGTGTGGCAAATTGGCGTGACTGCATCTGGAATAAATGTACTTTATAAGAAAAAATTACCGCTCTAATCTGATTCTCAATTAATCACATTCAGTGCGACACAAGTCTTTAAAATAATTGGGGAAAACATGTTTGCAATCAGGTGGCTGGGTATACCCCGAAAGTCAATTCTATTACAACGAACCCAACTGGAGCACCCGCCGATGCCAAAGACACCGTGGTGCCACTCTGTGCGTGTAGACCATTGTGCGAAAGTCACAGCCCAAATATCAACTTTGAACCCCGCGCACTGCTCATTTTAAAATAAACCATCCTTAGCTCTCAGATGTGCGTTTTTCGGGTTTGAGCCGCGTCTTGTACGGCATTACGTCTCACGTCTCGCCCCACGCGTGCTGGCAGCTCCTTTCCCGTCTCGATGCGCGCGGCGCGAAACGTCGGACTTGGCGCCGGACAACACGCGGCGGTGCAACCGGAAAACGGACATCGCCGGGAGCTGTACAGCGCGACCTTGAAAACCAACGCAGTCCTTTGTCTCGAGCCCCGGGTCTGCTTTACAAAATACAGTGACACTGATATGGCGTCTCATCACAGAATTACCGCATGTTTTGTCTCGCGTATTAAAGTGAGCTCAAAAGTGTAAAGGGGCAGCGTTGCGCGTGCCGTAGCTTTGCTCGCGACGACCAGTCGGCGTTTCCCCTTTTTTCAAAAAAATCTCAGCCACGACGGACGAACGATGGCCGATTTTTTTTGGCCACGAGTCCGCGGTGGCCGGGTCAACGAGAGGTCGCGTGGCAGGAGACGGTCGCCGCGCGTGCGAGTGAAGTCGACGGCCGTGACTGGCCCTGGCGGCGCGCTCATTCATGCTGCGTGGAGTCGTGGGGCCGCGCGTACGCGCGTGAAAAAAACCGACCAAGCTTGGCCTTTTGGCGAAGCAGAGCACGACATTAGGCGGCCCGGTGGCCGTGAAAAAAGGCAAGAAAACGGCGAGGAAAATTTCTCGCAACGAAAGTAAGACGGCAACAACAACAACAACAAAAATCGTAAGTTACATTAAATAAATGACACATTCATTAATTTTTTTTATCTCCCCGTCCTCCAGCAACACCGTAGGCTGGGGTGGATAAACGCAAAAAAAGTTCGACTTTTAAAAAAAAAAGCACGACAGTTATTTTTTTCAAGAAGGCAACAATCCCTGCTTATGAATGATAAATAAAGGCGATAAATGAATTCAAGTTTGAGCCGTTCACAAAAGAGGGCATGCAACGTTGCTTAAAAACTGAGCGCCGTCCATCTCTCGCTCGGCAGCTGAGATCACGGAGAGAGAGATAAAGATGGAGAGATGTCCGCATGGCGAACTCTGCGGCCACGAAATCTGCGTACTGAAGGTGTACGAGACGAGAATATCGACTGACGGTCCCCGCTGCGGGTGTCTGCCTCTCGAGTATGTTCACTGTCTGTACTTTTCCACACTGCGATGACAGTTTCACAATTTCATCAATAATCGACCCCCCCCCCCCCCCACATACCCACCCAACAGTCCTACGGCATATTGTGTGAAAGCGCGTGTATCTCATCAAACGATGATTTTGTCATCTTCACATTTTCAGTTTAGGACATTCTTTTCAGATGCTGCTGATTCGAGTCGGTGAATTTTCCCGGTCCAGCGAACGCCATCCATGGTCATCGCTCGGCTTGTTGAATGTACGACGAGGACAGTGATGACGAACTTGAGTTCCTTGTCCGCCACCCGATTCTTTTGATTCTCAAATAGTTTGCGTTAAGTTTCAACGAATTAATTACCAACCGCACCACCGGTGCACAATCTGATAGCGTATACCGTATACTACGCATGCCATGGTTTTAATCATTTTCTACAGGGGGGGAATCAGAATGGTTTTGAGAACGGGATAATAAAAGTACATCACTCCATGTACCAGCTCACTCCTGGAACTTTGCCAATAGTCACCGCATGCTTATTCTACCTCGTGTAATGTTGTGGCACTTGATTTGTACATACAGGTGGAGGGGCGGGGGGCTTCAGAACCAGATGACTCGGGGAGTTTGTGAAGGCCATGTCAGAGCTCCAAACCAATTATTAGATTATCATGCCTCGCGAGGCAATGATCTCAGCCTAGTCACCGATTAGTGCACAAAAAAACGATCATATGACGGTAATATTGCCACCTGTCCTGGTTTTCCCAGGATTGTCCTCTTTTAGTTGGTAGCTGCCCTCCTGGGAAATCTGCAAGTCTTTCCGGGACATTAAAAGTTCCAGGTTTTTTTGTCGTTTGTTCAACAACAAGATGATGCATTTACATGCAGTTCCGCCCCTCTTCCGGGCATTGTGAGATATTCATCTGCCCGTGATCGGAGTTGGCAAACCCCCTTATGAGGAAGTATCCTGGAAAAACGTGATAATCCATTAAGTCGGCGTATTGTTTACATCAGGCAGGTTAAGTGGATGAAGACAAAAAAGTAAATTATCAAGTTAATTGTGCGACCATCTATCAGGAAATTTTAAACTAAACTATTTTTTATTTTACCAGCTAAGACCCACTGAGCTTTATAGCTCTTTTTCAGAAGCGACCTGGCCACAAATGATAGCTGAACGAAGTGCCTTATGTGGAAATGTATAGCAGCCAAATTTTCTAAACATATGTTTCTAAAGGACGATGGGACAACCGGAGGACATGGAGAAGAATCCACGCGACCACGGGGAGAACATGCAAACTCCAAACATACATGCGTCAGGGTTGTGGTTGAACACACAACCTCCTGTAAACCA
This sequence comes from Lethenteron reissneri, assembly GCF_015708825.2. Classification (NCBI taxonomy): domain Eukaryota; kingdom Metazoa; phylum Chordata; class Hyperoartia; order Petromyzontiformes; family Petromyzontidae; genus Lethenteron; species Lethenteron reissneri. The sequence goes on from NC_083804.1 coordinate 6,182,363, forward strand.
GGCGAAGCAGATAAGATCTCTCCACCTGGACACCCACTTGCAACCCACTTATAAAAAATTGGGTTGCAAAGAAGATTCTACTTAGCAAATGAGGCAGTTTTTTTGGGATATTCTAAAATATACGCCGTGGCTCATCAACGTTTTTCCATTTAAAAAAAGAGAGGGCTTATTAAATGAATCTGGTACAGGTGCCTTTGTCGTACAGTACATTGTCGATACGTTCAAGATGTGGGTGACCTTCTTGCATCACGCCCGCGACCAAAGCATCCCGGAATGCGACCGATTTTAAATCTGGAATCATTCGTGTAATCATGACATTGATTTTGTCCTTGGCCCCGGTATGTAAACCAATTAGAACTGTCATTGATAGAAATCATCTTTACACTCTTTCTTGATAAGGGGGGGGGGGGGTGGATAATTGCGATGTCGTGGCATTTCATGACGTACTCTGACCGACTCTTCCGTCTGCGCTGCTGCGGTGGTTGACGGCGCAATTCAGACTCGTCTGTGTCCCACCACTTGTTTTGTTTCGTAAACAAGCTGCAGATGACTACCCGCAATATGGAAGCCCATGTTTATGAATCGGGTGGCGTTTATATTTTGACTGTGAGGTTGCCCCCTCTGTGGAACTCTCCACGTGGCATCACGAAGCACGACTGAGACTAATGCCAAACCGGTGGATGAGAGAGAAATCGTGTCACGTGACGCCAACCTGATTTGTTTCAGAATCCCATTCTAAAAACATTGTGATTGCCCCATGTGACTATGGAGATGTGTGTATATTATACACGTGTAAAAGTAAACATTAAAAAAAAAATCCCCACCAATGGAAAGGAATAAATCAATGTTGAAGCCGGGATGATTCCTTGAAGGTAAGCGAAAGAGGTCCGGGCCTGCAATGTATTGCTCGTACACTGATAGAGGCAGAGCGCTCTTTAGAACTCTCTACAGAGCTCCCTCTAGAGAGGATAGTTTTGGCCTACTTCTCCACGCCGGCCAGACACATTGGAAGAGGCGCGAGTATGCAGACTTTTACCGTACCTCACGTGACCTTACAATCGAGTACCCGTGGCGAGCCCATTTATACTGCTTGGGGGACAGAAGCCAGAGATGGGCAATTATTTTCGCGCCACTGTTTCAAGGGCCGTGGCGTTGGCGTGAACCGGCGACCTCTGGATTGCAGGCCCAGCGTGCTGACCATCACAACACTGCGGCAGCATCCATTATCTTCAAGGTAGAGTGTTTTAAAAGTTACCTTGAAGAAAATGGATACAAATCAAAGTTTCTTCCTCTCCAATAACAGAAACGTATATATGTTCGCAAAGTATTTTTGTAAACTTAAAAATGCATTGAAGGTATTGATCAAAGTGCTTTTAAGCACAATTTGACAGTAGACACGCATCCCACAAAGTGTAGTAGTTAGTCACCCTTCCTGCCCGATTGATAAACTGCTGTAATCATAACACCAAATTGAATACATCATGGTTATAATTCCATCTATTGCATTGACAAACGAATCACATCGTGTTGCACCAATCGTGTTACACACCCTGTGCCTTTCCAATTTCACACCAATCTACAATGGGCCTCTCTACTCTGCCTATAACGTGAGGAGGACGGCCGTCTTCTTCTTTCGTATGGCTGCTGATGTAGTAGATGCAGAGCAACAACTACAATTTCACATTCAGGCGGTCAAGCCGGATAACTGCGTTCAGGAGGAGTGTATTTTGTGGATCGGGTCGTTGCGTGGTTATACGTTGTACGCTCTCTGTTCGGGATGACCACAGTCGCACACGACTGGAGAGTTTATCATTTACAATGTGTGCATCAGCGATCCGCATCTGTCGAGGAGGATGGCCTGAATTATGTGTTCATCTGTCTGTGCATCTGTGGAGGTGGCTAGCGTTTGTGGCCTACAGTTCCCAGTCTTATTGGCATTATTTATTTCACAGAATTTTCTTGATGTGCTTTCCCAACATCGCTTTCACACGTGTGCCCTCATAGAGCAGGCCGTCTGCCGTGAATCTCAGCAGCCGTAGAGATTTACACACACATTTCTGCTTGAACAACACATCCACTTCACCCATCTTGTTTATGGCCAGCACCGAGTGCCTCCGCGTGCCTACAAGCGGACGCTGTTACATCGCCACGGTGGGACTGCCAATCGATGGGCAGAGGCAGTTGCAGTCTGCACACATGTTAGCATGATGGACTTTGATAAACGCTTCTGGTATATACCTTGTATATATTCACTCGAACACCGCAAACACACGCGCGCGCACATATATTGTTTCACTGCAGTAGCATTCTCGCTTTTTTTCCCTGCAACGTAGATAATTAACAAATGCCCCTTCACGTGCAAAGGCCAAGGAGAATCCTGTGGGTTGTTCACATTCCCGTGAGAAGTCCACAAAAGCTATAGATAGCTGAGCCTCGTCCTTGAGGACCAACTCCACCCTTGCTCATATCCAATGCCACCTTCATGGCGATGAACGGGAGCGTGTGGGAGGAGAGTACGGGCACCAGGGAGAGCTCAGAAATTTGGAAATTAAAAGAAAAAAAAATATTGAACCACCATTATATTCTGTGCTTGACTAGGACAGGCCGAGCAGCGGCTTGAGGGAACAAACTTGGGAATGTTACCGGCACGAGGTATGGGTTTTATTGCCACTGTGCCACTGCCGATCTATTCTGCTTCTTCTGTGGCCTCTACCTCAGACCGTGCCCTTCGGGTGACGCGGGTCGAGGTGGATCCCGATGATGGCTGGGGCCACGTCCTTCGCTGATGTGTCGGCTCCATTGCGGTTGGAAATGCGTGGGGGCATCGTGTTGATTGACCAGCTGTAAAGAAAGAAAAATGGGGGGGACATAAATAGCCATCGTAACTTAATTTTTGCCCGAGAGAGCAATCTCAACCAGGACATCCTCTGACGTTTGGTGTTGTGCTCTGATATAGTCTCGCCAGGATATTAGATACGGGTATAGATCCAGTGGTTTGTATCATTATTGGCTTATCTACAATGATGTTTGTCACATGACAATTAACCTGATGTTTTTATTTTCAGAGCTGTAATTTATCCAAATAAAGTGTAGAAACCAAATGTAATCTGGTTGTTATTTTTAGCGTGTGTTATAGATAGATTTTTGTTGTTGTTTAGTACTTTCCATATGAATGTGGAAAATAACACTGGTTCGAGATCAAGTTGAGTACCGCTCAATGTTTATTTGAGCAAAGGAGCACATTGGCTTTTTTTTGTAATTCATTAAAGCCACTGATCTCTTCTCAAATATTTGGATCACTGATATTTCAACTGGGATTAAATAAAATATGAGCTTATTATCTCAGGTATCCATCAGGAAAGAGCCATCGTGTCGTGGTAGGGCTGCTAACAGAACAACATCTGCAATCACTTAGCAAACTCTCTTAATGCGATCGCCATACTTGGCCTACCAACATGTTAAAATTTACGACAATTAACCTTTTTTAATTTTTACAATGTAAAAAAAAAATGCCAAATACAAAATATCATCCATAGAACAATCGCCAAATGTGTCCGTTCTTGAGATCTTGTATCGGGGCGCACCGGGGGGCCGTGTCGGCTTTCCGAACCTGCCTAACAAAGGCTTTCTGGACGGCCGGTTCATAATGGTCGGGCGATTGACACTGGGCGCCCGTTAGCGGCCAAGAGGCAGAAGGGGTTTCACGCTCCAGTCTCTGCGCTTCGTGCATCTTTTACGCGATCACTCTGCAGCCACTGAAATGTGACTGACCTCCCTGTTCAGTCACTCTGGTCCCCCCCCTACTCCATCAATTTGTACCCGGGGGACGCGCGGACCGAACACCGTCAATGTTTTGCCCTGCGACGATCGGGTCCCTGTGGAATTTTGACGTTTACAGCCTCGGGTTTTGGAGATGGTTTACAGCCCCACTGGGTTTAGATGGATGGGTGATGAGAGTGGGTTTTTTGTGTTTGCTTGCTTGCCATGTTTTACGAACAATATTCAAATGTTGTCTTTCGTATGAAGTATGTTAGGAGTAGGTCGTAGAGGTAGGTTGAGGAATTAATAAATAAGGAAAAAATGACAGGGGTCACGGATGTTGCTGCTGTTAAAGCATAATAAATCAATCGAAAATGGACAGGACGCATCATGAGAACAGCTGACGAGAGCTGAGAGGCGAAACTAATGACGGAGCGAGATGACGCCAAAGCATTCAGAGACCACTTTTGGACAGGAGCAACTGAGGAAATAGAAGAAAATTTGGGGCGGTTTGCCCATCAGTGGGAAGTTACGGGCTGACAACAACAATCGTTGTTTTTGCAGATGCAACCATGAGCAAATCCTCCTTTGCTTTCATTTCCCTTTGTCCGCTAGCAGGATTTTTTTTTATTTTTTTTGTTTTGCTCGGTCTTGTGGTCACTATTATATGTGGCCTTGCTGATCTGTGCTTGGTCCTTACAACTCTGTTAATAGTGACTGCTGTTGATAATTGTTTTTTTTACCCTTTTATCTGGCAACAAAACTGGCACCTTTTTTTACAAGGAGTCATGTTTGCATAGACCACAATACCTGCAGTCATAATGCAAACAAAAAACATAACTCTGATAATGTATGCACTGTTCTTGAGGTTCCAATGGTTTAAATGCTTACCCCGAGCTCTCATACTCTGATGGTGCATTGTCTTTGAGTTGTGCGCCTTTTGGCGTCATCTGGTCCAACACCATGTGAGACTAGGCTCTAAGGAAAGCTGTCTCGGGTGTGGACCAATCAAATTCAAGGACAGTGCATACATTATCAGAGTTATGTTTTTGTTTGCATTATGACTGCAGGTATTGTGGTCTATGCAAACATGACTCCTTGTAAAAAAAGATGTCAGTTTTGTTGCCAGATAAAAGGGTAAAAAACCAATTATCATATTTTTTCTTCTGGCAAATGAGGTTCCAATGGAGTGACTGCTGTTGTCCTGTGTGTGCCAGGACCAGAACGGAGGAACCGGGAGGGGGTGGCAGGGTGAGTGGTGGGGGGCAAATCTCGATCCCAGACGGCTCATTTAACGTGGCCCGTGGCATCATTCAAATTTACTGTTAAATACGATCCGCAGTGGATTTGAAATTGAATGAAGTTAACCACGTGAGTCAGCATTTAGATGTCGTAGTTACGTGACGCGTTGGGGGTGCAGCCCTGGCAAATGTGTTATAGTGCACCTTCTGTTAGTAGAGAAATACTGTACTTTCTTTTATCGATGTACGTTTATATCACATCTCCTTTCTACCTCTGAAACGTCCTCTGTATAATCTACATTGATGTCATCTCTGTTCTCTTTCTTTCCAGCTGTTTGACTACATCTCTCGTATTTCTCATCTCCAACTTCTATCACTTCCAAACGCGTTTCTCATCTCTTTCTCACATCTCTATAATGAATACATATCTCGATTATCTCTTGATTTGTATTGTTATTTAGACATATGTGTTCAATGCTAGTCAATGCAGGCCTCAATCCACAATGTTTGGAAATAATAATCCCTGCTCCATGCCCTTTTCCCACTGTCACATTTTTATTAAATTTTGGTGCAGCGGTGAGTCAATCACGTTTGCTCTTTGTTCGCACGTAGGGCTGCCAACTCTGAGATATGAAAAAATCTAGATGTATCGTGGGAAAATAAATTTCTCACAATGCCAGAAGGGGAGAGAACTACATGCGGATGTTTTGTCTTGAGCGGTGGATTATTGCTCGATTATGCAACTGACACAATCCTGGACGAAAAATGTCACGGGAAGACTTTGCAGATTGCCCAGGACAGCTGCCCCAACGAGAGGAACGCTCTTGGGAAAACCAGGGCAGGTGGCAACCTTATTTACACGCCACCACATCCCAGTCATTTCACACGACTCTAACCACACAGAACAATGAAGCCCATTAAGGCATTAATTATGGTGCACTGATTGCAATTATGAAGCATAATTGTACATTGCATTTTGTGCAGTCATTGGTGACTAGGCCGAGACGTTCAGCTCAGAACACTTTAACACCTGCTTTATTCATGGGTGGTTGTAGCCTGCGATATTTATTATTTAACCATAATATTTTATTTTTATAATAAGGTGAGAGTGCTTTGAAACGCATAATCACGAGTCGTGTAAAAATCCGTCGATTAAAATAGATTTTTTCATTCACAATACATGCGAGTATGAGAATCGATTACTTTTCATCTGTATATGTTGTATGTAATGGGCTCACGTGACCCCTGCAGCCACCAGAGGCCGCTAAACTTAACACATTGTTAAATGGAATTAATTATTCAATATAATCGCTACCCTGAATCGTGACAATTTATGGAATTTATTATTTATCGCAGGAATTAAATTGTTCCACTCGTAATAATCTCCTTCCCAAGGGGGTCACCTTGTTCATGATGGTTAAATAAAATATCCGTCTTTTCTTAGGTGCAGTAAATGTTTCCAATTGCATTTGCCTTAATCTCCCAAATGAAGATGCCAACGAGTTTTCGATGTCCACTTCACAGTAGACAGCATTGCTTTAAATAATAGGCATGACACACCCTGCATCAATTAAACAGTGGCTCGATCAGACCATGAACCCTCGACTCCTTGAACATGTTGTCAATAGTTCACCAATATTCCAGTTTCACTGAGCACATCCGAGCCGTGCCAGCACGGGGCCCTCACGGCACGGGTTGTTTTTCCATTGGTCATTTGGCAAGCTGGGCCAGAACCAAACCGTGATACTCTGGCCTCACAACGCATCGACGTGAGGCTCGAGGCCGAGCAGTGGTTGGCGTCAGGCTCAGGATTTTTGTCTTACGTTGCATCTACATGCGACTGAACTAAGGTGACGTTTGAGGCACAGGTCGAGTTCTGCAGTAGGAAAAAAACAACGACTTGGCGCCTCTTGAACCCTGCCAGGCTGGCTCGGCACGACCCCAAGCACGGCTCGATTGTGGTGGAAAAGAGATATAAGAGTTAGGCGATACCAGCCACTACAGAAACACACCCAAAGTGTGTTTAGGTAGTTCAATCTTGATTTGAAGCTTTCGTGACTGCAGGAATCCATACTCTTTGGTTCTTTCGGTAAAGTCGTGATATATTTTTTTTTCTACCTACGTGACTTTACCGAAAGAACCAAAGAGTATGTGTTTAGGTACATATATTTACATTTAAAGTTTAATTGGGTTTTTTTCAGTGCGTACATTTTTTTCATACTGTATCCCATTAATCATCCCTTTGCTAAGTGTACTAATTACCTCAGATTGTTCCTTCATGAAAACTGAGTATTCAACAAATGAAAACAGTCCAAACCTAATTGAGTTACTCATTATTGCGAGTGGGTGTGGGTCACTGATTGAACTCGTGTGATCTAGATAAATTGAACTTGTGTGTAGCCGTTATGTAGCACAATGGGTAATGGAAATATCAGAATACCCATTAGCGAAAAAGGTCGGGTATATCTTTCCACAATTAAAGACTCAACAAAACAAATGTTAAAAAAACAACGGGGTGTACAACTCACCACAACGTGAACTCGTCTTTCCACGACCACCGTCACCGCCACCACCACCACCGCCGCAGCTTCTTCCATCATTTTCAATCCACCGTAGCCACCAACCCCGCACGCCGCCCTTGTAATGTAGCAACCCGCATCGTAACCAATCGCCATCTCTCCGGTGACCGATTCTCACCTCCAGCAACATCTGCGCGCTGCCATCATCAAGCTCCCCAGCCTCCCTCCCATCGCCATGACGATCCTCCTCCTTGCAGCCAAGCCTGGTGTCATCCCCAAAGGCCTTCTTCAAGAGGCTCGGTACAAAAAAGAAATGACTCCTTGAACAAACGAAAAGTGGCACTGTACATTCCGTACGAGTAAAGGGCTTGCAGATGCGACCGTGTTCTTCACGAGGATTTCATTTATTTTTGTTGACTCTCCATTTTTCTCTTCTTCCGTCCCGAGGTGTTTTTCATTTCTCAAAATATTCCCGATGCCATTGGGCGCTCTTGTCATCACCTTCATTTGTCATCATCTTACATTTTTAACGACTTTTGACATTGGACACTTGTTTGCTTTCAAATGAGCTCAGCAGATTCTATATGTGTGGTTTCAATCTTCTTCTTCTTACTGTCATGCGAGTTGTTAAATTCCACGGACAATTCCAGACAGATGTTTCGATGTCTCTTCATCGTATCGTATTGCGATTGATTTGCGTATCCTTTGAGAATGGTGTGCATCATAAACCGATGTAAACAGCTCGGGTCTTAACTTTTTCTAAGCTAAGCTATTCTTCTGTGCCGTCCATATTCTACATTGCCATGCCAGTATAGTGTTTACCAGCTCAGGCAGCAAGACATCTCGCTTCCAGTCATTCAGCAGACATCCACGCACACGCCTTTTCAGCAGACATCCACGCACACAGCTCACCGTGGTCATTTTTTTCAGTGTTTTTTTTTTGTCCGTTGCGTGAAAATGAAAGTTACAAAACAATTAGTGCCCAGTGATAGACACTTTGCAGCGGGGGGTGTTGAGAGGGGGGGCGGGGGGAGGAATATAACAGGGGGCGAGAGCGTTTTAAAAAGGCTCTAGAACGCACGGATACACACGGCCGGCAAGGAAGAATATTCCCCGTGCTGCTCAGCGCAGATTAATTTGCAGCACAGACTTGCGGAACACAAGAGCATGCAGCAGTGGATAGAGAACGTCGGCTATAAGCGGGCAGGTAGCGGGTCTATTTACAGAAAGAACAACGCTGCAGTTCAATATTCAAAGCCGATCGCTTTAGACGACAAAAATGCCTTAGGAATTGCAGGATTAGTAATATGTTTTTTGTGACCAAGAGCAGCCAACCATATTTGCAAATATAGCGATAAATATAGTGATCACGCCATAACCATATTTGTAGGTAGCCGACTGATTTCACCATGATCCTCTCTTTATTCTCCGTAGGTGATTGGATATTGTGAACGCGATGGCACAATCTCTTATTGAGAAGATTGTTAAAAGATTGAATGAGTGCATTGAGATTGGTGGAAGATGTGTCGTGGCTTTAAATGAAAGGTCGTGTTTTTTAATGTAATATCTCCCCCTTTTTGTAAGAAGAAAATTAAGTATGGAGATTTTTTTCCAGTAAAATTTAGGATGCATTTTTTTAGATTTTAAATATAGTATTTCTGATCATTTACATTTAAAGAACCAAAAACTATAATTTACATTGTTACTTAGTTGTGTGTCTTGAGGCTCACAAAAGTGGCGTCGCTCGAAGCAACGTCATATTAGCAACGCCGCTTCTCTCTTAGGAATAAGCCACAAAACGTTTTTATTGGATCGTCTTAAATTTCATGTCAAGCTCTGATTTGGGGATATTTTTTTCGCTATTAGTTAACCATCAAATCTGGAACATATCCACAACTCCCTTTAATTATGAGCGTGCTATCTGTGAAAGAATCGACCTCTATAAAAATAAGACGCCAAAATAAATGTCATCTTACTGGGGTTCGCTAATTAACAATACGCTTGCAGGCAATGGTTGAAACGACGATTCCAGTCGCAAGTCTCGCGGTAACCGTGTGATGTCCTCGTCGCGCGAGGCTTCGCTTGCGATGGCGGTTGGGGGTCTTTGCGAAGAGGGAGGAGGAGTAAGAAGAGGAAGAGTCATTGCGCACTTTTATTACTAAAGTGACATTGGCCGCGGTGCAGCGCTGCAGATATTAAAACCCCCCCACGAAGCTCCAAATGGGTGGAGGGACCGCAACCGCCACAATTATATTTAAAGGATTTTGTTTCGCACGACTTTCACACAGCGCGGGTTTAATGTGTTAAGAAAAGGATTGGGGGGTTTAAGGAGCTGGGGATCACGGTTCATGTTAGGACAGTGTTAGGGTTATTGCAGTGGGTAGGTGTGAGGGATCTAAAATGTATTGCTCATTCCACTGCTGGAGGAAGGGGCTGCACTTCGAGCTCTGGAGAGTGTCCCTCTGGAGGGTTTTTTTTGTTTTGGCCTACTCTTCCACTCGGCCAATACTCCTTGTAAGAGCTGGCAGCAGCCACTGACCAACTTGGGCTCGGGTTAATGTTAATGCAGTATAAGTGTGCACAAAGATAAGCGATAGCATCACTTTGCGTTTTTTGTATTGTGTTGAAGATTAATGTTTCAGTCGTGGCAAAGTTGTTGTTGTTAAGTGTTGTTGTTATAAGTTAGGAATAGTGTTAGGGTAATGGTTAGCCGAGAAGGCGTCCACCATGGAGTGATAAAATCAGCTCATGGTCAGTTTTCTCCATGGATTGTTGCATCACGAAACGATGATAGACAGCGATTGCTTGGGGAAACCTTCGATCGGTGTAGAGACAATGGACAATGATGATGGCGATGATAAAAAAAATCGTGTTAGGAATAGGTTTAATGTCAGCGGTATAGTTGGATTGGTTGAAACTGTGAGCAAATTTCAGGATAAACACGATTGCTGCGTTTCAGTTAAATCCAATGTTATTATTTCAGATGGAATAAGTAAAATGTTTGTCCAAAAGTCAAAGTATCTCTATCCTCAAACACGCACTGTTTAGGTAGTCTTTCCCTCGTGAACCAATAATAAACCATTCCACATTCCTATGACAGAGGGACATCTGGCAAATATCACAACCCCTATTCGCTTCCCAGAAAATGGTGCGTTATTTTATCCACCCTGGAGGATTAGTTAAGTAAGACAACCGACCTTGAATAAAACTTGCGTCCTACTGGCTGTGAGTCAAGCTCTCTGCAACGGCAGCACCTGGCCAAACATCAGTGTGAGAGATAGCTCCCATGCTCGTGCTACAATTATTGCTATGATTTGTGCTAAGTTTGTCGTATTTCTCTAAGTTCGCGTTATACGTTAGGGCACGGGGATAATGCTATGGTAAGGATTAATGTTCGCGCAACGGACAGTGTTATCTTTAAAACCCAGCTTAAATATACGCTGCCAAGCTTTGTGGTGTTCATTCAGACGCTGTCTTTCCGACAGACCTGTTCTTCACCTGAGGACGGCTGCTTGCGTTGTGGCCGAAACGTCGTAAGAATTGCATTTTATTATGTTTTATTTTTATTATTTTATCATTTCCCTTCTACGTGACTTTACCGAAATAACCAAGAAGATGAATCCCTGCAGTCACGAAAGCTTTAAATCTAAATTTAAGTGGGTTCAACTTTAATTGGAGACAGGATACCCGATCTGGATTTGAAACGTCGTGATATTTTATTTTTTACTTTATTTTTCTACCTACGTGACTTTACCGAAAGAAGCAAAGAGTAGGATACCCTATCTTTAGTCCCCTGCTTTGAGCTTCATTGCATTCGTTCCATTGCCATTCTGAGAGTTGGCCAGTGACACGTTTATCGAGTGTTTCATTGCCGTTGTCGCCACCTCCACTCGCCGCCCATGTTTGTGATGTCTCGAGGCGCGTGCTGAACACGCGGACGCGCTGCTACCGAAGGGTCGCATTCGGGGTGTCGACGATGACGACGAGTGGGGCGAACGCGATCACGCGTGACGATGGCGACGAACTGGCCCACCAACCACCAAAGCGCGACCGACTGACTGACGAGACCCATTTCGATTTAAAGCTTTCGTGACTGCAGGGATTCATCTTCTTGGTTCTTTCGGTAAAGTCACGTAGAAGGGAAATAATACAATAATAAAAATAAAACATAATAAAATCATTCTCACGACGTTTTGGCCAGAACGCAAGCAGCCGTCCTCAGGTGAAGACCAGGTCTGTCGGGGAGACAGCGTCTGACAGACCTGGTCTTCACCTGAGGACGGCTGCTTGCGTTGTGGCCGAAACGTCGTGAGAATTATTTTATTATTTTTATTTTTATTATTTTATTGTTTCCATTCTACGTGCCTTTACCGAAAGAACCAAGAAGATGACGAGACCCAGTTCACTACGTGGCCTGAAGGAACATGGACGCAGGTTCAAGATCATCTCCTGACGTTATTGGAGATGGCAGAGCACCGAGGAAGACCAAAATTAGTAACCGGCTACATATTATTTTGGGTCTTTCGGTAAAGCCATGTAGATGGGAAAAAAAATCTAATATTTGTGTGGAAACCCTCCCCGTAGATGCGGTTAAATCTTGACTTAAAGCTTTCGTGACTATTAAATATTGTATTTTCTATCTACGTGGCTTTACCGAAAGACCCAAATAATATGAATTCCTGCAGTCACGAAAGTTTGGTCAAGATTTAACCGTCTCTACCGGGAGGGTTTCCACACAACTATTATATCTTATATTATTTGTATTTTTATTTCTATGGACGTGGCATTACTGAAAGACCCAAAGAATACGGCTACATATGTTTACCGATGGCCTGACCTGATAAATACCAAATCAACAGTGATAGGTATTTACCCTTTCAACTGGTACAAAAACTGACACCTTTATACAAGGCATCATGTTTGCAATAACCACAGCACAAGCAGTCAAAATGCAAACAAAAAAAAACAACTCTGATAATGATATGCACTGTCCTTGAAGTTGATTGGTCCACACCCGAGACAGCTTTTCTTAGAGCCTAGTCTCCATTGGTGTTGGACCAGATGACGCCAAAAGGCGTACAACTCAAAAACAGCGCACTATCAGAGTATTGAGAGCTCGGGGTAAGCATTTACACTATGAGACCTCCTTTACCAGTGGCAAAATATAGTGATAGGTTTTTACCCTTTCAACTGGTACAAAAACTGACACCTTTATACAAGACCAAATCAACTCTTTTTTATTTTTATTTATTATTTTAATCCTGGCTAAATGATCACTGCTCGTGGGTGTCTCAAGTTCATAAACATTTTGATAGCTTCCATCCTTTTGTGATCTACCAACTGGGCACTCTCCTATGACCTGGACTAAAGTTACACATCACAAACGTACTCTCCGCCACTTATTCTAAAGTGTACGAGGAATTTACTTTGTAAATGTCTCTATTGCTTCCATACAATTGATAAACATGCGTCACCCGGTGGCATGAGACAACGTTGTTGTTAACATTCCACCCCCCCCCCTCTCTCTATTTAAGGCCTCGACACAGAGACGTTGTCTTTCTGTGTGTCTCTGTGTGTGTCTCTCTCTGTCTCTGTGTGCGTCTCTCTCTGTTTGTCTCTGTGTGAGTCTCTCTCTGCTTGTGTGTCTGCCTGTGTGTCTCCGTGTCTATGTTTTGTCTCTCTCTCAAACTTAGCAATCTTTGGAAGAACGTAATCAACCAGGTGGGGTGTTGACTGTGGTGTTGGCCGACTCTCTGTGTTGTATTGCATTCTATTTACAAGTTTACTAGGTTTGTTTTCTCATTCATTTGTACCTGATGATGGTTACTTGTGTTGCAATCGAAACGGCGTATTCGATTATTATTTTATTTAATTTTTTTCTACGTGACTTTGCCGAAAGAACCAATGAATAATTCATGCAGTCACGAAAGCTTCGAATCTAGTTTGATAACATTCAGTTATGTCGAAAGCTTGTCGAAAGTTGCCCTGATCTATGAGGTAAATGCAACCGCGAAACATTAAACTAGGATTTAGGCCCATAAATCTGGTATGTTAAAAATAATTTCCCTTCAGAAATGCAAACACAGCTACTTATGCGTTTGCTTTTCATACAAACATTCGCTGAGGCAGGAAAATTATTTAATTTCAAGGCAGTAAATAATGTAACATTTGGAAAAAATTAATAAAATGCGATTTGCCTCACTGCAACTGAAAGATAAGAAAAATGTATTCTCTTTTTTGGCAAGCTCATATTTATAAAGACACGTGAGAGGAAAAGAAATTGCGTATGAATGTTTTTGCTTTAAACTTGTATGTACACTGATCCACTGTCCTGAACTCCCCACACCTTCACCGACCAACCTGCATTGACCAGCGTGGTGAAGTATGGTCAATCTATCCTCAAGTCGTGGTGAGGCCCTCATTCAGCCAACAATTGACAAAACGTTCTGTATATGTACTGTAGGTAAACGCTCTCTGCCTACTGCAGACACGTATACCTAATGTCATTTCCTTTAGACAATCTGCCAACTAATGTACTTGGGAAAAGTGTACAACATTTCAGGCAAATACCATTGTTAAGAGTTAGACAAATAATAACTGGAGGGTCTCTGAAAAATAATTATGCTAAAAATATAACAGAAGCTCACGTCTTCAAAATGAAAGGTCCATAAACCACGCCTACTACGATAGCAAAAATTAGATATATTTCGGAAAAAGTAAAAAAAAATCACACGTTAAAGACGATAAAGCAATAGATTTGATCAAAATGACAATGCTTACGATTCTTAATATCGATCATGGTGCAGCCCTGTAAATTATTGTTCACCCAGCTGCTGGCAAAAGGGCCTGCACTCGGGCAGACCGCACTATTGAACCCTGCTGAGAAGCTATTTTGGTATTTTCGCACCTCCGATTATCATGGTTGACTACGTACGGTGCGAAAGAAGTTCAACATACGTACATGAGAATAGGTTTTTCCCCTTTTTTCTGCCAATAAAACAGGTGTTAAGTTGTCAAAATCAAACTGAAACCTTTTACAAGGGGAAAACCTCTTCTCATATTTTGGTACTGGCAAAGGAGGTCCCATGATGATACGTACATTAATCGACTTATTATCTGAACCGCGCCAGGACCAGTTCAGATAATAACCGGTGATGTTCACCACGGTTGGAAATCGAACTCTGACCACCGTATTCGTATCACAATTGTGCTAAGCGCCACGCTACCGCATATCCTTGACACTCCTCCCCACTCACTGTGCTCTGCTGAGTCGATTGATCAGCTGAAAAATTATTATGAGCTATACAAATTATTAACTACTTTAGATGTGGTCAATTACTCGGGCCCCTTTAATAAACGGCGGCTGCCCGCACATGCTACTTGTCGAAGGCGGGAAATCCCCTAAAAGCCACCAGCGTGACGTGCGACCTCCCGTCCAGTGGCACATGTGGGAACGGAGGAGATGCTTTTTTGTTCCCTCCATCAACTACCTTTGTGTTATAGTCATCGATTACGTAAATAATCACGATATTCCGGGTTTGTGGAATGTCACTATTCCACATGTGGAGCACGACACGAGGACGGGAGGGAATGGGGGGGGACATACCAGAGGTCGCAACCGGGTACCCGATACCCATACCCTACCCGATACCCGGCTACCCGTACCCAGCCGGGTACGGGTACGGGTAGGCCGTGAGTCACTGGTGAGTAGCCGTTTGTCACTCATTTCGGGTAGGGTACGGGTACGGGTAGGGAACGGCTACCCGTACCCGGCCGGGTACGGGTACCCATTTGCGACCCTGGTGCGGCCGGGTACGGGTACGGGTAAGGAATCAAAACCCGTTTACGACCTCTGGGACATACATGGATTTGTGAGGTCAGATGCTTGCATCCCATTGCACAGCCTCTCCCCTAAGCCCAGCCAGCCACCAAGGGTCGTTCCGCCGGGAGAAGTGCAGCCACTTCGGGGAGTGCGTTTCACAAGCGGCAGGGCGATTGCGTTGGGAGTAAATTTCAGTGAATGTGGTCGTTTTTGCGCGAACGCAGCATGTTAGTCTGCCAAAACAACGAATGCAGCTTCTTCCGCGCACGCATTCCGCGTGGTGTGTTAGAGCCGACGGCGAGTTTGCAATTTGGCGAAAATAAATTATCGTATGACTTGGTCTCGCCAGAAAACTGTCTCGGACCTTGAAAAGTCAGCTATAATGGAGAGCAATCAGTCACACAGTGTTGATTGACTTGAATTTGCAATAGGTGATGAAAAAATACTTTCTCGCATACTTCGAAATTGATGAATTCTGCACACTCGTGATTTTTTTTACTTCTAAAACTTGTGTAAGTTAGTCGCTCTATAAACTTCCAGCAGATATTTTGCGGTCTAATAAGATCACGTTACAGAACCCAATGCCATTTATGAAGTGCAAACAGGTGGATGGGGTCTGCCGATTCCAAACATCCGGGGTCCCGAACCGCGGATGCATTCGCTTGTCCGGTGAGCATCACCTTGTGTTTAAAAAAAAACCGGCCATGTAGTTTCAAAACTAGCAAATGATGTAGATGACACAGCGGCTCTTGCTGCTACATAATAACATCGCCCCCACCCCACCCTTACGTAGCCTCTTTTTTTCGCGACAGCTTCGTGCTGCGAGAACGCTGCAAACACCACCCACGTGTACCGCACCCACGACTTGATTTGATGGCTTCCGAAGTCAGCCTCGCTCAAAGTGGGGAACAGAAGAATACACTTACGAAATTAGATCCAGAGCAAGTCTGCCGTGATCCGTGATGCTGAAGCAGGCTGGCACCGGGGGGTGGGGGCACAGAGATAGTCACGTGGTTGATGAGTGTGACAGGCGGTGCAACTGCGCCCGGTGGGCCCATGGCCTCAATGGGACAAGGAGCTGGTGGATAGGGGACTCCCCCATTTCATTATTTGCACCAAGGCCCTTCAACCCTCCGCCACTGGACAGAGGGGCCCCCCTGCTCTACGGTTTCTGCGTAGTCGTGGCGAACGAGGGATTCGCCTCACTCAGGAGAAGCAAAGGCAGTTTGGGGCATCGGTTCCAAGTGACGGCTAGGAATGGTTGCGCCATATGACACACAGAGTCATGATAGAATCACACTTATTCCTGTTCAAATGTAACATTACTTTTAGGGCAACCCTCATATATTAACAATCTCCATGGATTATGATGCTGTACAGTACTGCGTTGAGCAACTTGCCATAATTCTAGCCTTCAAATTGGATAATGTAGCAGAAAATATTACAAATTCATTCGTTACAGCCTGCAATTGTGGCTCGGTGGGAGGTTACCTATTCTACTCCGATGCCTCTACGGTCTAGAACTAACTTCCCACATGCATCTGTGCTGTCAAAATCTGTGCTCTTGTTCATATTCCTGACTCGAGAACCTTCATTTCGCTCTCCCCACGACTGACTGCATTTTTAAATCCTTTATATTAAGTTCGCTTGCTTGCTTGCGCGCTTACGACCATGCAAATCTTTCAGTCGTTTTTTAACCCACTTCCCGTGATCCAATCGAGCTGACATTTTCCACACAGACTCGTTGTGCGTGACAATTAATGTTCGTGGAATTTTTTTTCAAAAATTTTAAACTTTTTAGGACAAAAATATTATATTCAATTACCAATTGCTTAATGCTGCCATGCAATCATCTGACCTATAGGTGGCAGCCATCTCAAGCCAGAGGACGAGAGGACCCTAGCCGCCACGCATATAAAGGATTTATAGTGAAAAACTTTGTTTTTACGGGTTATACTTGTTCCCGAATAAAGTAAACATGCCTCCTGTTTATTTACAAAGCCTCGACATACGGTTGCATGTCGTTGCTATATAAAGCCAAATCATACGTTAATTTGGGGATCGGTTAGGCCTCTGGTTGACATTTGTTTAGTTCGGTGACCTCAAAACGTTACCAGGTGGTTGGGAATATTGCAACAATTATCTTCACTTAATCACTCAAAATTAATTGAATGTCATACTATTTCATAACTACACGACAAACACCGCATCTTGTTTAGATGGCTACATCACATGACAACATGTGTTCACACTTCATGCCCATTTAATTAATGTCTGCACTATATATATGTACTGTAAATATACGTTGCTGTGTTATAATCGCAGGATCGTAAGCGATCACGCCGGCTTGTAGAGGCCTTAATCCAGCAGTGGATTGACCCAGGGCTGATGGTGACGACGATATGTTTGTAAATGCACACAAGTAAGCTTTGGAGCTGATAGGTTGGCGGGCGGCGACAGAAATGTGAAGATTAAGTAGGCTTTCCTTTATATAGAACACCACAATTACCATCCCTGTTTCCCCTCAGGAAGGGCTCAATCAGACTCGAGATGAATGACCAATCAACTTTCTCGGTATGTTGTTTTTGTGTGGAAATAAACCTAGAATGCTCAGAGAAGACTTGCACAAGGCATGAGTTAACTGCAATTACAGAATACTTAGAGCCATAGCTGGAACCCCAAGTTGAGCACAAGCAAAGATTATTTTTTGCATAATGGTTTTGGTACCGTGTTTCTACAAGAAGCGAACATGATTTGAAACAATTCAGTCGCAGTTGCCAAGTAAATGTCGCGGTTCAATACACTCGAGTTTACAATTTTACTGATCTCTAACGCGGTTTAATGAAAAGGTTAAGCCCTGCAATTTATTGCTCAATATAATTAATGATTGATGCGTGGAAGTCCAACGATGTGCAGTAGATTCAACGAATCGCAGTTCAGGGTGGGCCAATTCCACTCGATCAATCGTTTTTGTTTACACTGGGCTGGATGGCTGTCCCTCTCGTGGCTGCAGGGGTGACGTGAATCGATTACACGTGGCACATCACAGGCTGAAAAATACATCGATCCGCGATTTGACGCGTGTCATTGTAAGCTTGTGCATCGACAATGAGCGAACAATTATCATCGTTTCGACTAATGACATTGCATCACCGAAGTGATAAATACAACCACAGTAAACGAATGTATGCGTTGTATTGCCAAAGTACGTGCCGACCTTCATTGGTGCTCGCTAACAGCACTTGCCCCAAAAGCCGTATAAGGCCATACGGGAGATATTTGTCTATTGCCCAAATACGGCCAAATCATGGCTTGAGATTAAGGTATGTAACTTGTCGTCTTGCTATCTTCAAAAATCTCTCTCGTAATTACGATGGAAATTATACGGGACTTGGTGCACGGATGCCAAAGGTAATGCATTCGAGGTTACGTTAGGGGCAGAATTTAACTCCGTCGTAGACACGTGGTATTTACACACGAGCTACAAATATCATCATCATCGGCCATGGACAACCAACTGATGTATGAAGGTCTCCCAAAGCCTCCACCGCGTCTTAAAATCCCCGCGATGTAATCATCTACCCCCCACCCCCCCACCTGCGTACAAACTGATTTTTGTTGCTGCATGAATGTATCTACTGCTTCCATCACCTGCTTTATGCACAATTGATCAACATGCGTCACACAGCCCATAACATTGTGGCATCCGGTGGCGTGAGACAACGCTGCTGATGACATTCAGTTATGTCGAAACCTTGTCGAAGGTTTCCCTGAGCAATGAGGTAAATCCAACCATTTAAAACTCTGGATGTCAAAGTTTTGAATGACAGTTGCTCGGTATGGATGTGCAACACCAACAATAATAACTATAATGACACGACGATAACAATGATGATGGTGATGATGGTGACAA
Source organism: Lethenteron reissneri (assembly GCF_015708825.2). NCBI lineage: Eukaryota > Metazoa > Chordata > Hyperoartia > Petromyzontiformes > Petromyzontidae > Lethenteron > Lethenteron reissneri. Next base: position 6,201,617 of record NC_083804.1, read on the forward strand.
TGGTGGACGACAACAAAGAATGTGGTGATGATGATGATGTTTCTGACGACAGTGATGGATGACCATAACGATGCTCGTCTGACACCAGTCACTGACGCTGCCACCGCGATCAATGGCGACGTTGACGACGATAACGATGGCCGCTAATCGATGTAGCCACTTTTCACTCCGTCTCTGTGCTAACCCTTGTTTTATAATGAGAATAGGGGTTTTTCCCTTTTTTTCTGGCAACAAAACAGGTGTTCAGATGTTAAAACAACAAACTGAAACATTTTACAAGGAATCATGTCTGCATTAACCACAATACTTGTGGTCAGAATGCAAACAAAAAACACACTGATAATATATGCATTGTCCTTGAAACTGATTGGTCCACACCAGAGACAGCTTTCTTTTGAGACTCGTCTCAAACGGTGTTAGACCAGAGGACGCCAAAAGGCGTACAGCCCAAAGACAATGCACTATCAGAGTAATGAGAGCTCTGGGTGAGCAGTGACAAAATGCATATATTATCAGTTTTTTTGTTTGCATTCTGACCACAAGTATTGTGGTTAATGCAGACATGATTCCTTGTAAAAGGTTTCAGTTTGGTGTTTTAACATCTCAACACCTACTCTTTGGGTCTTTCGGTAAAGTCACGTGGATAGAAAGCTTGAAGTCAAAATCTCAACACCTGTTTTGTTGCCAGAAAAAAGGGGAAAACCTATTCTCATATTTTGGTACTGGCAAAGGAGGTCCCATGATGTAACTTGTTTTATAATGCCCGCCCTTTAAACCAGAAAAAAAATGCCTTTACGGAGTCTCAGCAGGGTCCTGCAATTATTTTGGCCAATTCTGTCCGCGAGTGTTTGGCTGTGCGGAATGAAACCCCAGCACGGATACCCGAATGAAAACAAACGCATTGGAGGGGGTAGCTCTCAGCGCTCCGTACAGACGGATTTAACGATTCACCGCTGTACGGCCACATCCTCACCGTCTTTGCAGTCACTGCTGCAGAGATGGCCAAACCCCGACGATGCAGTGGGCACCTATAAGTCAACGACCAATTCAGAAGACATGTATTGTAATCTACTGCTGGATATGAGCCTCACCATGCTGTATGGGTTATTGGGGTTATATGACCAAACTTCACCATTCTGGTCAGTACGGGTTAGTGAAGGCAGGGTTCACAGATGTGAGAGTATGCAGCAAAGTACAGCAATTGCACTGGCCTCTTCCACCCAACACGTCACTCAGCTTACAACAGCCTGCTGTGCATGGAGGTCTCCCCCATCCCAGCGCTATCCAGGCTAAACGCTGCTTAGCTTCTGAGAGCTTAAGGGGGATTGGCCCCATCCTGGGGAGATTTGTTGATAGGCGCTGAAGACAAGCGGGACTGGGAATCCACTTGGAAGAATACAGTACCGCAGGAGCAGGACCTTGGAGGACACATTGTAGATTGGTCCAACAGCCCTGAGATGAACACAAAAGTGATGATGATGGTTATATATGAATATACACCTTTAATGATGAAGGCAATTAGGAGAATTTGTGAAGATGATTATAATTATGGCGGCGACGACGATGATGATGATGATGTAGTCGATAACAATGGGTGAGGATGACTGATGTCAGAGACAACAATGGACAAGGATGTATGAAAATGATAATGGAAAAAAAAGATGTACTGTATGTTGAACTTATTTTGCACTGTACATAGCCAACCGTGCTAATGAATGATGACATTTAGCGCTCTTTTTTTGCATGGTGTTACAATATCCGTGGCAAGAGTCAATCACAAACAACAGGTACAATGGACAACAGGAAGATCCACAGACCTCTCTGTTATCCATTTTCACGAGGATAGCAGGAGTGGCACACGCAAAAAAAATCCATCCTCTTTGCAAAATCGCAGAAAATAGGTAATAATCATCATCTGATAATATATGCATTGTCTTTGAAACTGTTTGCGTGTTCACCACAAGTACGTGTGGTTAATGCAGACTTGGTTCCTTGCAAAAGGTTTCCATTTGGTGTTTGAACATCTTAACACCTGTTTTATTGCCAGAAATGGTAAAACCTATTGTTATTTTTCATACTTTGATACTGACAAAAAGGTCCCACGATAATAATAATCATCGTCAGCCATTGTCTGTCCACTGGTGGATTGAGGCCTCTCTGCATGAGTCACCATTCCTCACCGCCCAGTACTGCTGCCATCCATCTCACTCCCGCACACGAAGCAATCCCACCGCTCCGTCTCCAAGGCGATGACATCTCTTGGACACGTTCTCATCCTTTGGCTGCCATCCCATCGCCGGTTCCTTCCGTAGACCGTCATCCAATCAAGAGGTGTGCCCAGACCCCTGTCAATTAATAATAGTAATGGCGCAGGTAAATCGGCCACGGATAGGAAATGGCATAGTGATATCTCCTACCGCATATATAAATATCCCATCTCTGCATTGGCTTATCTGTGACAGGTCTCCGAACTTTTGTCACTGATGCTGTCTTGCAGAATTGTCAGTGTGCACGACATCCAGTGGCCTCTCAAACCAAAATCCAGCAGCCTTTGACCCTTGATAACGAAACGCCGAGTATTACCCCACCTGTTCACGTCTGCCAATGTTTACCCTTCAATCACGTGCTGACCCATCAGGCTAGCAAATATTAAGATTATAGAATATCGACAGTTTTTTACATATCGGTTAGCGTTTCAAAATCCTTCCATTATTTTTGTAAAATGCCTTATCTGAGACGAAATTATGTTTTTAAATGGAAATTCTGACTTTTTTTGTGATGATGCTACATGTGTTCAATGAAGATGGGCCTCCCACCACAAGAATGTGGAATGTCCGCTACTAACTGAGGACCACCAACAGAGACATTTACCCCTCCATGCTAGTTTGAGCATTAACACACTTTGACTTTTACAATTCTCGTTTCGGTATTTTTTAATACGCAGCCATAGTTGTGTTGGTGGAATAACAGGACTCCCAGGGCCAACATCGTTCCACCATCCTCACGATCGCCATGGCAATCATCTTTATTAATGGGGTTCATATAACGTGCACCTTTTGGCGAGGTTGCACTGTGATGTGGGCGGTCAACATTGGCAATTGTTGTTGAGTGCAAATTATTTATAAGTCTCCTTTAAGTATGGCACTATGGAAAAGCAACAGTTTTGATACGTGTCATAGTTGAATGCTACGTTCGTTTCAACCAATCCAAGGGGGCAGTCGACGATATATGGATCACAGCAGCAGCAGCACTGCTGCTGTGATCCATACAGCGTCTAAAAAAGAAACAAGTTAAACCAGAGCAATCTAATGCAATGTTCAAAGTTTTTTAAGAAACACACAGTAATAACGCTGAAATCATCTCTAACCTGCAGGGCACCGCCATAGGAATGTGGAATGTTCCACTCCAGATACATGAAACAACGATGAGAGGCGATGAACATCTCCAGGACTCGCTTAAACATGGGAGCCATTTCCATTTAATCGTTAAAGTGCAAAGTTTGGAAATCACATAATGCATGCCATGCTGTTCCTAATTTAAGAAAATTACTTCTGTAGATGTGTGGCGATACATATTTAAACATGTATAAACAAGAGTGTGGATCTTGACAATGTCAGTGGGTAGAGCAGCGCAGGGACTCCAATAACAAGATCGTCAGTTGTGATTCTGGCCAGGGTTGACTCATCATCATCATCCCTCCTCTGGATTGAGTCATTTGAGCACCAACCGGTGAGTGCATAGCACTTGATGCAGGGTCCCTAACAGTGGTGGACATTATTCTTAAGCGTAGAACGGGAACATGTCATTTTCTCAAATGTAATAGCCTATGTTATCGACTTATGTTTAGCGGTTTAAAATTATACGAACTCTTACTCGGGCTGCCAGTCTCCAGAAACGTTTTAAGCGGAAGTGCTGCTCTTAGCAATGTTTGTCTTATCCCAATTTCCCTCGTGAAATATATTTGCACGCAACGGGAAACCAAAAGTGGCCCTTGTATTCCTCACTCTTCACACGTGCATCTCACATGTGTGCGTTTGTGTACGCGCACGCATGCACTCCGAGTTGTCGTTTGCATTATTTTCCAACAACTTTCATTCAAATAAAAAGCCGTAAGGTTAGCGAGTGCGAGCGGGTGCCTTTGTGACGAAAGCTGCTCACCCAACGTGCATTCGCACCCTAAACTGCCCGGCGCAGGTCCGGCGCAAACTTCACGCGCGCGAGACGTTGTCGGCTTGAGTTTCGCTTCGGGAATAATTTTCATCCTTAGGATAGTTTGATCTGGTTTGTTTGCTTCCCCTTCGAGAAGGGAAGTCAGCCGACCAAACTTGGTCACATTAACGGCTCCCTGATGCGTTTTCAGATCGTACCGCGTGTTCTTAGGCGTGGTGACCGACGCTGTTGCTCCACGCTCCGGGAGCTTCCATCAGGAACTGAACAACCCTGAAAACGCATTGGAGAGCTGTGCCTATACAGCACAACGGCAAAGAAAACTATGCAGTTGTACAGCCAGACTTATTATAGTCCGAGGCCAGTGTTACTTCTTCTGAGGCTCTCAGCAGCGTTAAGTGTTCCGTATACAAAGTGCATCACGATGAGTCCACCAATAACAAGCGAAGGTGTGGCAATAAGATGTCCAATACAGGAAAGAAAATAACAAACGCCTCGATGAAATAGAAAATCTACTGAGAGCGGCAGCTACACTAGCCTTACCGGTAACATCAGGTCAAAGTTAGCCTACAGGCCTTCAAACGCGTAGGTTACCTTGGTGCCAGCAAGTTATTCAGTGGCTTGACGTAGGGTCGGTGCTCTTACCGGCAGACGCGATGTTGGTCACTGCTTTTAAGTGCCAGGAAGATTAGGGTTAGAGGTGGAAGATTAATAGTTAGTAGTTCCACTGCTGGCAGCAGCAGCAAATGTTTCTCATTGTTTTCTCTGACGCCAGTACAAATCCGATTCGAAGCAGCTGTTTGTTGTTTTTTTCTTCTTAATCTTCTTCTTTAAAGACGAAAAAAATGACAAAAACCACTGACAAGATGGAGAAAGGTCTCACACGTCCGTCTCGATCCGACTGCCGCCGACGTGCTTGTGCTGCTGCGCCGTCGCCACGTTGCAGTTGCTGAGCTTGAGCTCGTCCTCGACGCACGAGTCCTCGTCCGCGTGCTCGCCCGCCTCCTTGCAGTCGATCTTCTCGAACGACGAGAAGCTGCAGATGCTGCGGCGGCACAGCTCCGAGTTGACCTCGGCGGCGTTGTCGGCGTGCGTCAGTTCGTGGAAGGGCGTGCTGTGCACGTGCGAGTAGACCGTCTGGTCCTCGCCCTCCGTCTCGCGCTGGTAGAAGTAGTTGAAGTTGGACACGATGACCGGCACGGGCAGCGAGACCGTGAGCACGCCGGCGATGGCGCAGAGTGAGCCGACGATCTTGCCTCCCACCGTCTTGGGCGACATGTCGCCGTAGCCCACCGTGGTCATCGTCACAAGTGACCACCAGAACGCGTCGGGGATGCTTTGAAATTCCGTCTTCTTGCTGTCCACCTCGGCGAAGAAGACGGCGCTCGAGAAGAGGATGACGCCGATGAAGAGGAAGAAGATGAGGAGGCCCAGCTCGCGCATTGACGCGTGCAGCGTATGGCCCAGGATCTGCAGCCCCTTGGAGTGGCGCGACAGCTTGAAGATCCTGAAGACGCGCACCAGCCGGATGACCCTGAGGATGGCGAGCGACATCGTCTGCTGCCCGTTGGTGCTGCCAGTCTGCTCGGCCATCTCCGTGCCGAGCGTGATGAAGTAGGGCACGATGGCCACAATGTCGATGATGTTCATTAGGTTCTTGCCGAACTCAACCTTGCTGGGGCACGCGCAGAAGCGGACCATGAGCTCAAAGGAAAACCAAATGATGCAGATGGTCTCCATGATGAAGAAGGGGTCGGCAAAGACGTTGTGGTAGAAGTAGTGCGTTCCGTTCGTGTAGTACGACACCTTGTAGAGGTCTGCGTCATCGCGGAACTCGGGCAGCGTCTCCAGACAGAAGATGATGATGGAGATGAGGATGACGAGCACGGACACGATGGCGATGGCGCGCGCTGGACTGGAGCTCTCCGGGTACTCGAAGAGGAGCCACACCTGGCGCTGGAACTCATTTTCTGGCAGCGGCTTCTCGGGCTCCTTTACGTAGCCCTCGTCCTCACGGTAGCGCAGCATCGTCTCCTCGCCCAGGTCGTAGAAGCGCACCTCTTCCGTAAAGATGTCGTAGGGCACGCTCACGGGCCTGCGCAGCCTGCCGCCCGACTGGTAGTAGTAGAGGATGGCGTCGAAGCTCGGCCGGTTGCGGTCGAAGAAGTACTCGTTGCGCAGCGGGTCGAAGTAGCGCATCCGCTTCTGGGGGTCTCCCAGCAGCGTGTCGGGGAACTGGGCCAGCGTGCGCAGCTGCGTCTCGAAGCGCAGGCCGGACACGTTGATGACCACGCGCTCGCAGAAGTCGTGGCCGCCGGGCCGCGCCAGCTCGTACCGCTCCTGCGGGTAGCCCCCCTGCACTGCCACGGCCGCGTCATCCGAGCCGGCCTTGACGCCCACCACCGTCATGATGCAGGCGAGATGGGGAGCCGGGGGCCGTCGCCGTCAACGTGCACGCCCGCACGCGCCCCACACGCCTGCTCCGTGCCTCCTGTAGCCAGATGTGTTTGTACACGCACACACACACACACGGGTACACACAAGACAAAAATCCATCGTATAGCCTTAACAGACTGTAGGGACCAGTGCTGTTAGCGAGCACCTATGAAGGCCAGCACGGCACACCAGGGGATGGTTGGCCAGCACCACGCCCGGCCGCCTTTGTTTCCCCAGGGTCGATGTTTACCCACCGCACCAGGTACTCATTTGAGGCTGAGTCGACCTAGGGGAGGCCCAGGACCTTTTCGAATAACCGTCACCGGTGTTGGCCGTGAGCGGGAATCGAACTCGGGTCACCGGATTCGTAGCGCAGCACGCTAACCGCTACACCACCGCTCCCCACACACAGGCGGAAATAGACACACACACGAGCAAACACACACACGCACGAGTTTTATTTATTAGATGAAGCCATAATTACATGCTTTCCAATTAAGACTGAAAGCATACAACTGCGTGGGTTTTCGCGGTTGTGCTGTCTATCTCTGCAATGTGTGTTTTGGGATGCCCCACGCGTTGTTCTGCAAGATGTCCGACGTTTCGCTCCACGCGCTGGAAGCTTCCTCGGGAACCAAATATCTTTAGGAACTGAAATTCATTTCCTGAAGAAGCTCCCAGCAGCACGTGGAGCGCGACGTCAGACACCATGCCGACAACATACGGCAACAACCCGAATAAAACATTTACGCAACTATGCAGCAGCATAACAGCGAGCAAAAAAGCTTTTATGCACTTGCGCTGCCTGGCCATCCGTGGGGGCGAGGAGGAGGAGGGTGCACGATAACTGTCGAAAAAGATTATCCAATATGTAGCAAACTTTAGTAAAACGTTGTGGGGCTATTAGGGACTGACCCAATTCAAAATCGTCCAAAGTGATCAAAGCATACCTGTCAACCCCTTATCAGTGCCTACCTTATTACAGACCAATTCAGACCTCATTGGTCACCCCGTGCCCTTGTAAATCTCAACGTTCATCCTGCAAAGTCCCATCACAAGGGAGAAACACAAACAAAAAGACACCTTTTTTTTTGCCCGTATTGAAACGGCTGTACGCCGTATGTATGGACCTGGAAACTCAATTTCCCTGTACAAGAATACGGGGTAAACCGTATGGGTTGAGAGCTATGTCAAAGGGTTACGCAAAACTTGGAGATTCAAACCAGGGGTTAAAATGATCTCACTACATGCATTTGCAAAAGCGCACATGCGTTTGGCCCTGACAACCACCCGTTGTTTTCTTCCGTACTGCTCTTACGAAGCTATTAAATGCTTCTGAAGACAAACGCAGGTTCGAGAAACCGTTACATAATCCATGCATAGTCTTGGCCATCTTTTTTTCTCCCCTCCAACTTGTAATTTGATGTTTTTTATCGACTGAATATGGATGCAAATCTATTAGAATAGACAGTCAGAATTTACATTCTAATTTGCATAGTATATGTTTGTCTCCATTAACGTGAGCGTACGCATACGACGTATGGGTGAGTGTGTCGGTATAAGCAAGCGTCCACTGGAGGAATCCGATGAGCTATAAAGCTCTTCTTCATGGATGTCCAGTAGGGACGGATCAGAAAGTCACAACAGCGAACAATACAACAACACGATCGGAGTGCGAAGTAAGAAAATCACTACAAATTATATTTCAACCAGGTAAATCCCACTGAGATATTAGCTTCATTGTCAGAAGCTACGCATACACATTTGTCAATCCACTGCTGGATGAGGGCCACCTAGGGTTGTCACTTTCTTCCACAGACCAAACCCCGGCTGTATGTTTCAGTCGGCACAAAGTCTATCAAAACTTCGCTATCTACTCTCAACAAGGTCCAGCACAATACCGCCAACGGATGAGGATACAAATCATTTCCTGCCACCTGAACAATGAAGTGAATTCCCGGACTGACCGGGTCAAAACCCAGAGAGGTGGCAGCCCCGAGGGTCAACTCGGGTCTTGTGGGTTAATGTGACCATACTTCACCACGCTGGTCAGTGCAGGTTGATGACTGTGGGGGTAACATAGCCATGGGAGCACTGAAGTGTGGTACAACTATTGCTTTTGCTGAACTGACCTTCTGGTGTCCACATTTATCTTTCCATGTCTGAGCGTGTGAATGTCGGCGTATGTGGAATATATGACTGTGACTTCTGGTAGCTCCTGTGTGTGAGTGGGTAAGTGTGTGTATGTTTGTATGCGGGGAGCGGTGGTGCAGCGGTTAGCGCGCTGCGCTACGAACCCGGCAACCCGAGTGCAATTCCCGCTCATGGCCAACACCGGTGGCGATTATCTGAACCGGTTCTGGTCCTCCCCTAGGTCGACTCAGCCTCAAATGAGTACCTGGTGCGGTGTGTAAACATCGCCATTGGGGAGACAAAGGAAGCCAGGCATTTGATGCTGGCCACCCACCCCCTCGTGTGCCGTGCCGGCTTTTATAGGTGCTCGCTAACAGCACTTGCAACAACAATCTGTTACAGGCTACACGGGGGATCTTTGTCTTTGTTTGTATATATATATATATGCGAGCACTTGCCCCAACAGCCTGTTAAAGGCAATATGGGAGGTCTCTGTCTTTGGTGTTTGTGACAAAGGCCGGGCGTGGTGTTAGCCACCCACCTCTTCGTGTGCCGTGTCGGCCTTCATAGGTGCTCGATAGACAGCACTTGCCCCAAGTTTGTTAAAACGGCCACATGGGGGACCTTTGTCTTTGGGTTTTGTGTTTTTGCTGGTGTTTCTGACATTGGCGATTTACACCAAAAGCAAAAATCTGTGCCTGCACCTGCGCTGGCATAGCCCCTCCGGTATGCCGACGAAGGTTCGAGTAACTATGTGAACATCAGCAGTTCTCGGCAATGGGCTCCATGAAGACACCCGGGCGCGGTACTGACGACACAACCAGCCCCCTCTTGGACACGTGCAATGCAGTCATTTTGTTAATCCACTGCTGGATAAAGGGCTTCCCCCCCCCCTCCACCACCCACGCCACGCCATACTTCACCACGCTGGTCAATGCGGGTTGGTCGAGAGGGTGCCCACTGTGGGTGCGCTAACCGCTGTGCCACCACTCCCACCACCGTCTTGTGACGTTAAAGCCCGAATAGGCGCTCGCTAAGAGCACCTCCAATATGCTCTAAAACAATCACGTGTCAATATATGTGTATGCATACGTTTTCGTGACTGGGAATACAAAGACGGCCGGGGCATGGTGTTGGCCCACGCCACCACCCCCGTCGAGCGCTGTGTTAGTCTTAATAGGTTCTCGCCAACAGTACTTGCCCCAACAGTCTATGTTAAGGCTATACGGGGGACCTTTGTATTTGTTTTGGTCACACCGCCCGATTCAACAAGAGGAGTCAACGTGCACCGTTAGACGCTCTGCACCCGGCCTGGACCTCCCTGAGGTATACTCAGTGCCGGATTAAGCTGGTGCGGGGCCTGTAGCATTTGTTCTAAAGAGGCCATATATATATTTTTTAAACCACATCAATATTCAAAAACAAATTTTCACTTGCATAGTAAAGTAATTGTATTTTTTCATTTACTATACAGCCAGATAATACAACAAATCGCTAACCTTAAACATCCAGTCGTTCATAAAAGTTGAAGGGCAGTATAGTACTATAGTAATAGAGCAAGTGCAGAATCACTGAACCGGAATCGATAGCTTGAAAGCATTTAGCGCGGGGCCCTTGAAAGTGCGGGGCCCGTAGCATATGTAGCTACTTGTGCTACTAGGATCATCCGGCTCTGGGTATACTCGGCCTAAAACGAATTCTTCACAAGCGCCGTGCCGTCAGCACAGCTTCTGTGGCCGTCGGCGCTGACGGAGGGGAAACCAAAGCGGACGGGCGCGCTCTCGCGCTGGGCAGCAAGCAGTACAAGTGCCACACACATTCTGCTGCCCCGCCGGTGAAGATGATGAGTCCGTTAAACACGTCGGCTTTCGACTACCAATATTATCCATGAAACAGTTGTTTGGGGTTAGATCACGTTAATATAAATGTGTGTCGTTAAACCCGCCGCCACCCGACACAGCCAATTAGTAAGGTTTGTTACGTAAACAGAACGTGCCAATTAGTTACTCGTACTAGTAACACGTCGGTGTGTGCTGTACTAGTAACGAATTGTCATGTTCTGTTTCCGTGCCAAACCTTACAACCCTTACTAATTGGCTGTGTCGGGTGGTGACGAGTTTAACGACACATTCATATTTACGCGATCTAACCCCCCCCCCCCCCAAAAAACCTGTATTATGGAAGATGAGTCGAGAACAGTTACACAACGGCTAACATAAGGTCGGTTGTGTTTCGTCCAAATTGCCGCTGGGAATGTGGAATGATGCTTTGGGTCTTTTGCTGTGGACGTGATTGGACGCAGTAGCAAAGAACGAGGAAAGGGATCGTGTGTCCCGACAGCTGTGTGGGCCCCCCCCCGCCTCCGTTCTGGTCCATTCAGCTCACTTCACGTTTCGTGTACGCTTAATGCTTAAGATGTTAGAAAAAGTTATCGTTATTAATTGTCTTCTAAATGCTTACTTATGCCGTCTCAAAAGAGTTTTTTTTGCGATTTTTGGTGCCATATACATTTCTTTAGGCGTTTGTCACCCAGGTTCAAAGGAGATGTCATCTATAATTAATTCACTCCTGTATGTCTACCAACTATTGCAATCAGCATTTAAAAAATTACCGCTAATAATTTGTCTTTTACAATTGATCCCATTGTACCGACATTTTTAATTACTTTTTACTCTCACAAAATGTATCGTTTTTATGCCTTTTTACAGATACTGCAATGTACCTATACAAGTATCCGCAATCAGTTTGCATCATGATTCAAACAAACAACGGGAGGTGGGCAGCGGTGCTGCAGTGCTTCGCGCACTGAGCACTTCATACCCAGGCCCCTGGGCTCGATTCACGGCCACGGTCTAACATCAGTGGCCCGAACCTATCTCTGCGCCCCCCCCCCCCCCTCTACCTCTTCTTCAGCTTGCCGCACCGACCCGCGTGGTGAAGTATGGTCAATCAATTAACACCCCCCCCCCCCAATGGCTCTAACGCAGCGTATGGGATGGGCCCTTATCAAGCAGTAGACTGACGAAGGGACAGACAATTATTGCAGCGTAATAATTCGCTACGCGTTGTATTTCCAGCACGTACTGTTGTTGTTGTTATTGTGTGTAGTAGCGGCAGTGGCACCTTGGCGTGTCGGTGATTTTCCTCCCTCCCCTTGCCTGGCTATCAAAATGGAGCGGCAACTCCTGCGTCAGCAGATTTGCCTCTCCGTGCCGCAATGGAAGGCTGTTTTACGCCTCCTGTCTCCACTGGAACCCTTCCCCTAATATAATCAACAACGGCAGCCCCGGTATTCTGTTCAACAGCAAGAGCAGCAGCAGCAGCATCCTTACGCGAGCGTGCGCGCATATATACACACACAGTCACACACATACACACGTTACATCAATGAACTTGCACTCAAAAAAATATATAAATGAGTCGACTAAATTTTGAAATTCGAATACATTTCGCTTGCGGGGTCAATATCATGTGCGGGTGGTGACTGCATAACAACTGCATCCTACACACAGACACACACACACAGACACAGCGGGCATCTATCCGCATTCTACCCGAGCCGATATTTGATATGATTCTGAATGAAACTATCGCGTTATGTGTGAAAACAATACAAAACAAAAAAAACACACGATGCCCCAATTGCATTTATAATTGTGTTTAACGAACCACGAACAAATGTGTATTTTTCATCATTACCGCGAAGAATTGTAACGTGAATAGCACGCGCGCTCACAGAGCAATAGCGCAGTGCCCGAAGCACGTCAGCATCGGCAAAGAGGCTTGCAGGTATGATATCCAGTATGTTGTGTGCGAGAGAGGGAGGGAGGGCAATATCTCTCCCGTAACCATGCGAGCTCAACGCTGCCAAGCACGACAACCGCATCACACACACACACATAGACTGACACACACACACACGCGGGCATGCGAATAAAAAAAAATTACATCCATCACTCCTAATCACCACCCCACGCCCTGCACCGCCAACCAACACACACACACAGAAATGCCTTACCGGATCCGACCCTTTCTCCTGCCGATCTCGTGTTGTCGCTTCGCTGGCAGATACTTGGCGTTTCCCGAAGGCAGCCTGGCGCGGCGCTGCTCCTGACGATGTTGCTGCTGCTGCTGGTGGTGGTGGTGCTGGTGTGGGTGGGTGGGTGCCTGGAGCGCTTCGGCGAGGCTGGGATGGAGATGATCTTAATTGGCTTCCTCCGCCGCCAGTTGCCGTCTGCTCGTTCCCTTGCACCGCGCACCGCGAACAGCTTCATCGGCGGCGTCGCCCGGCCACCATCAAAGGTGGCTTCATTAACAGAATCATCTTCTTCTTCTTCTACATCACCGTCGTCGTCTTCTTCCTCCTCATCAGCAGTAGCAGCAGCAGCATCGTCAGCAACGGAGGCGGCGTCCCATCGGACTGACTGCGCGCTTGTGCGCTGGAAAGATGATAATGGTAATCATGGAGACGCCGCTATTGCTCCTGCCGCTATTGTTGGGCTGCCGAGATGATGATGATGTTGTTGCTGATGATGATATTGCTGATAGTGGTGGTGGTGGTGGTGCTGGCGGCAGCGGCGGCGGTACCGGTGCTGATGCTGCCAATGTGTTGAATCCTGCACCGAGAGTCCGCATGAGCGCAGGAGACATGACGTCATGACGCATGCATGCACGGCGCGTCACTCTCTCCGGGAGCCAGAGGGGGGGGGGGGTACATCTGAACAGGGACGTGTCTTCCCCTAGGTCGATTCGGCCTTAAATCGAGTACCTGGTGCATGGGTGGGTAAATATTAGCGCTGGGATCGAGACAAATGCGGCCGAGGGTGATGCCCAGCGACCCACCGCTTCCTGCTGGGCACGGTCTGCATAGGTGCTCGCAAATTGCTCCCTTACACCGATAGCCTGCGAAAGCCTACACGGGGAGTGTTTGTCTTTGATATTTGAGCCGGTTCCCGTGGTCTTCTAACCCTAAGGTCGACTCAGATTTAAATGAGTATCTGGTGCAGGGTGTGTGTCAACGTCGGCACCGGGATAGAGGCAAAGGCGGCCGAGGGTGATGGCCCCAACAGCCTGTCAACGATTATAATCCAGGGGGGCGCAGTGGGTGAGGGTCTTTGTCTTTTTTTTGTCTTTTGGTTTGCTGGGCTGGGGGTCTTGTGAGAGTCTGGGCAATACACCGTATGCACTTTACAACGACCCTTGGCTATAAGAACCAGGAGGTTTACGATTGTTGCAGGGCTGTATAGAGTTTTGTGAATTGCGGGGCATATGAGATACATTTCTCGCGTGTGCATGCGTGAGACGGCTGTCCGCTGGCGAGTGAGAGTGCCCAATTGCGTGTCACATTTCACTTCCCTGTCATTTGGGCTCACGATTATACAAGGTGTTTGAAAATTATGGACCCGATTTGAAATCGCTATATCTCTGCAACCACGAACCGCCCATGAATGAAACTCTTACCACTTGAAAGGGCGGGGCATAGTGTTTCAAATGATTACCGCGAGATGCCTCTCCCAGCGCACAAACAGCCCTTAGCCTCAGTCATTCGCAAGATACACTGCCTCAACGTTGGAGAGGTCACACGGGACCCCAAGACTTGGCGCTACACTCTTGGCCCCCAAGATCCCCAGACATCACACCCTGTGACTTTTTCTTGTGGGGATACGTCAAAGACCGTGTTTTTGTGCCACGATTAGCGACTAATCTGGATGACCTCAAAAACAGAATCACGGCAGTGGTGACTTCAGTGGAAGAAGACACTTTGAGAAGCGTTTGGGACGAATACAACTATCGTCTCGATGTTGTCCGTACAGCAGGTGTAGGGCACATAAAGCATTTATAAATGGTTATTAAAACTTCATAACTCATTAAACCGTTTGTAACTTTTTGTGTAATTGTAACATGTTGCCATCGTGAAATATACTGCTTTGAAATTGGGTCCATGATTTTCAAACACTCCGTAGTATACTGCATATACATTAACGAGCAAATTTACCAGGTAAGACCCACTGAGCCATATAGCTGTTTTTCAGAAGCGACCTGGCTATCGAAAAATGATAGCCCAACGAAGTGGCTTATCATGTGGAAATGTATAGCAGCCAAATACTCTAAACGCGTGTTTCTAAATGTGACACGCAAACTCCAAATATAAAGCAGGCGTCACGGTTGGGTTCGAACCCATGATCTCCTGCACACCAGGCGAGGTAGTCAACATCTCCCCATATATGTGTGTGCATCGAACAACGCGTGTTCTAAAGAATCAATGTTTCTCGACTATGCATGCAAAGTATGTGCCAATGAGAAGTGTTGACGAATGAATCGAACGACAATGTGCAAATCGGACAATAAAAACACGAGAAACGATACAAACGAGAATGTAAAATCTGGGAGTGATAATAAAATCGGAACCCCGTGACATCAGCGTGGAATCTCTGAAGTTTTGGAGTCAAGGATTATGCGCGTTTGTATCTGGCTGGGGAAATTATTGAATGTAGTTGTTCTTAACCCCCCCCCCCCCTATTCATTACAAAACCAAGTCAAACGCTGGGCTAATGCGTGCGCAGTAAACACATGTGCGTCGCGTCGCTCATATAATTAATCTTTGACAGCCCTATACAGATTTAAAGCTTTCGTGACTGCAGGGATTCATCTTCTTGGTTCTTTCGTTAAAGTCACGTAGAAGGGAAATAATAAAATAATAAAAATAAAACATTATAAAATAATTATAAAATAATAAAAATAAAACATCTTAATAATTTTATTATGTTTTATTTCTATTATTTTATTATTTCCCTTCTACGTGACTTTACCGAAAGAACAAAGAAGATGAAGCCCTATACAGATAAATGGAGTCGCGAGGCCACTGATTTGCACGATGCTGAGCTCCTTAAAACGACGTTCACTCATCTTCTCATTCCCACGACCACTGGGAAGCAAGTCTGCAACCGCGGTGAAGTCGTGGGACTCGCCCTGGAATCTCAATAAAGTAGCATTACCGGGCCTAAGCTGGCACCAATCGGCCCGTTTAAATTTCCCCCCGAATTGCGCTTTTTAAGAGATCTGTAAGCTTGTAGCTTTGACCGTCCTCCGTTCAATGCAGATTTTACAGAATTGTACTCTAATAAATTACGACCACTTCCTTCCCCGGCTGTGGAGAGACAGGAGGGGTGGGGAGGGGGATAGAGCGGGTGGGCCGAGATAACATATTTGCGCTGTAACAGGATATAATAAATCCGCGACGGACCTAATGATAAATTATGTTAATACTCTTGGGTTTTTTTCGGTAAAGTCACGTAGGTCAAAAATAATAATAAAATAATAATAATAAATGAAAATAGATCAAAATAAAGCAATTAATATTGATTTATCAATTATTGCTTTATTTTCATTTATTATCATTTTATTTAAACCTAAGAGTATGAATCCTTGCAGTCACGAAAGCTTCAAATCTAAAATCATGTTAATCCTCAGGGAAGCCAATCAGCGTCAATGGGCGGGGTAATGTGGGGGTTTTTTTCAATCCAGAAATCGTCTCTTTCGATCCATAAATCATGTGTCTTATGTGTTTCAGTATGGATCAAGTTATGACATTTTGAATATTGTCTTGGGTCTACGTGTTCGTGCATGGATCGAGCTGCGATCGAGCGTTGGATCGTAAAAAAATCGGCCGAATCCCATTCCTGTCAACCTCTTATCAGTGCCTACCTGATTACGGACCAATTCAGACATTATTGGTCACCCCGTGCCCTTGCAAGCCGCAACGTTCATCCTACAAATTCCCATCACAATAAAGAAACACAAACAAACACATAGGTTTGCCCGTATTGAAACGGCTGTACGCCATATGGACCTGAAAACTCAATTTCCCTGTACAAGAATACGGGTAAAGGGGCCATCCATTTAGTACGTACGCATGGAGTGGGGTTAACCCAAATGCGTACGCGTGCGTATGGGGGGTCTACTGACAATGTATGTACGCATAGGAAACGGGAGGGGGGGCGGTGAAGCCTCGATAATAATTTGTCTACATTGGACTTCAAATGAGCCACAGTTTATTCAGCTGTCAGACAACAAGTACTGCCGGGAGAAGTGGGACTGTGGGAGAGGTGTCACTCGTGTGCCACCGTACTCCTGACTGCAGCTATCACGCAGCTCAGCAAAATAAGTGGCCAAGGTACGCAACTTAATTATTTAATGCAGCCGGCGGTGGACTATCTGTTTGCTTAAACACGTCAATATTATTAATCCTTTATCGTTTCTGCGTGGATTAAACATCGGCCGTTCTATAGGATTCGGGGGGAGGGGGGTGTGCGTCAATTGTTGGTACGCAGGTAGGAGGTGGTTTAAAAAGTCCGCGTGCGTACAGGGAGGGGGAGAGGGGTCGAGTTTTGTCAGATTTTTGCATACCGACTCAATGGATGTCCCCAAACCGTATGGACTGACAGGTCTGGAATCCCGTTCCAGTATTCCTCATTTGGACAAAGCCACGCCCAATTACTCCATATTTGGGCCAGAGCATTTAACATAATCTATCAGTCATTCTGTTGCGGATTCATTATATCCTGTGATAGCGTGGCTCCTGATTGATTTGAGAGAAGATACAAATCACGGCTAGGGTCTGCTTTCCAATGGTCGTGGAAACGTAGCAAAGAAATTATTTACAGTGCGGAGTAGGGGCCTCCTTACTCACTGTTCCCCGATTAAAACATAGATAAAACTCCTGCAATATACAATGAAGCGTAAACATATCATGAACACACGACACATTTAAATTTATTTTAAACCATGCTTCTAAAACACATTGATGTTCCTAAACAAGCAAAACAAATCTACGGCATGTCCGGTCAAACCAACCTCTTAACAATTGAAACGTCTCAATATAGAAATACCTGAGTCATCATCGTCCGTAAATTCCTCTCGGCTTAAGTAGGTGCAAAAACTATTGAGTTGAGGGAGGGGAGGGGGAGGGCGATTGGGAGGGGAGGGGATTGGGAGGGGAGGGAGGTGAGGGGGAGGGGGGGGAGGCGAGGGGGAGGGGAGAGGGAGGAGGAGGGGAGGGAGAGGCGAGGGGGAGGGAGAGGCGAGGGGGAGGGGAGAGAGGGGGAGGGAGGGGGAGGGGAGGGTAGGGGGAGGGGAGGCAAGGGGGAGGGGGGAGGCGAGGGGGAGGGGAGAGGAAGGGGGAGGGGAGAGGGAGGGGAGGGGGGCGAGGGGGAGGGGAGAGAGGGGGGGGAGGGGAGGGGAGGGTAGGGGGAGGGGAGGCAAGGAGGAGGGGAGGGGGGAGGCGAGGGAGAGGGAGAGGGGAGAGGGAGGGGCGAGGGGGAGGGGAGAGGGAGGGGAGGCACAATTCAGGTTCCAATACAACCAAAGAATCAAGCGAATTCCATACATCAGCTTGCAAAATATTACTGTATTTTAAAAGCTGTGTTGGCTAGAGGGTGACACGAGCCATGCTTGTCATGGTTGTTAATTCTGGTAAAATCGCCCGATGATTCTGGACGTAATTACCAGCGAAACGTCGTGCTCAAATTATAAATGTTGTCAATTTACTCTTCAACACACCGGGTGAGCTGAAGTAGTAACTAATTGGCACATTTTGTTTACGTGACAAACCTTACAAATTGGCTGTGTCGGGTGGTGGCGGGTTAACGACACGTTTATACTTATGCGTGATGCTATTCAAGGGGTACATGCTCATTACTAGCCTTTTGCCCGTCCAAGGACGGGTGTATTGCAGTAAATCTCTGAAACGTGCAAGCGAAAAGCAGACCGCGACCTGATATTCATTGCATCAATGCGCGTGCAGTTTGTAAGGGCGCGGTGACACAGACTTATTTCATTTGAAGGTGATAACCCTTATTCATCACGACGTCCTTTTTAAATTCTTTATATTAAGTTCGCTTGCTTGCGTGCTTGCTTGCTTGCTTAGGACCGTGCAAATCTTTCGGTCGTTTTTTAACCCACTTCCCGTGATCCAATCGAGCTGACATTTTGCACACAGACTCGTTCTGCGTGACAATGAATGTTCGTGAATTTTTTTTTCCAAAATTTTACACTGTTTAGGGAAAACAAATTAAATATTTAATTACCAATTGCTTAATACTGGCAGAAAATCATCTGACCCATAGGTGGCAGCCATCTCAAGCCAGAGGACGAGAGGACTCTGGCCGCCACGCATATAAAGGATTTATAGTGAAAAACTTTGTTTTTACGGGTTATACTTGTTACTTTGATGTCTCAACAGCGTTACGGAGATCACGTGACGTGAGAGTTCTGCCTTTGTAGTGAGGGTTGTCAGTTGACGCCGAGAAGGGGGGAGGAAGCGCCTCGCCCCCCCCCCGCCATGTGGAGTGACGTCACCCGCTAATTATTATGAATGGGGGGGGTGTCCATTTGGAGGACGTCACCTCTTCATGATTATTAATGAGGGGGGGGGGCTGTTCGATGTGGAGTGACGTCACCTGCTCATGATTATTAATGAGGGGGGGAGGGTGCTCCATGTGGAGTGACGTCACCTGCTCATGATTATTAATGAGTGGTCCATGTGGAGGATGTAACCTGTTCATGATTATTAATTAGGGGGCTGGTCGACGTGGAGTGACGTCACGAGCGTTGCACACAGAAATTATTGGCTCATTATAGTAGGAAATATTAATGGGGGGGGGGTGTCTATTTGGAGGACGTCACTTGCTTATGAATATTAAGTAGGGGGGCTGGTCCATGTGGAGTGACGTCACGAGCGTTAAGGACAGACATTCCTGGGTGATTATCGTAGGTATATGTACAAATGTAACGTAATATATATGTGAGTGTCTGGATGTACGTTTAACTTCTTTTTCACCGTACGTAGCCAACTAATCGGAGGTACGGGGGAAGGATAGCACACTAAACACAAAAAGGAGTTCTAAATAAATTATTTTTATTTCGATTTAAAACGTCGTGATAATTATTTTATTATGTTTTATTTTTATTATTTTATTATTTCCCTTCTACGTGACTTTACCGAAAGAACCAAGAAGAAAAAAAATATTTGTAATATCATATCTTAAAGTGCATAGCTCCAGTACCTTCCTAATATCGGAAGGAAGAGCGTTCTATACGGCCGCAGAAGTGCATCTGAAAATAAGTGTTCAATATGAGAGAACTACAGTTGTTTTTATGTATGGAGAATAGTGTTGGGCTATTTCTGTAGGAATCATATTTGAATCCTATGATAGAATCGCGATTTCTCAACGGGGTGTTCCCAATGTTCATTTCACTATTCACCTGAATGTGACATTTAGCAAAACACTCTGTTAAAGAAGAATTGTACTATATAATTAATGCAATAAATTTGAATGGAGACGCAGGGGATGGCCATTGAAATGAAAGGAGAGTTTATTGGCAATTCCTAGACTGTCAATAAATTTCCATCAAAGTCAATGGCGATTTTCTTTGCATCTTTATTCAAATAATGAGATTCTACAGTGGCTATCCGTGGCACGGCAGAAGACACAGTGAAGAATACATTATTGCAAGAAATGCATTACAACGATAATTTAGCTCTTCTTTGAGGCAGTACTGCATCTACGCGGCGGTCTGATACCTTGTTTAAAGTATTGACAGGAGTTATTCTTATATAATATAGTACAAACATAAACGAATGTGAAAATGTACAGTTAAGAGACAGTATATTGTACTCTACGATCTATGTTTGCCGATAGATGGGCGATCACCATTCAACATATCTGTTTTAGTGGTTTGCTTTTCTTTCCTATACTTTGCATCCGATTGTTGTTTTTTTTTCTTTGTACTGTTTGTTGTAACGTTCTGATCCGCCCCTGCACATCTGTGAAAAGGAGCTTCATAGCTAATCGGATTTCTCCCGGATAAATAAAGATTCAGATATACTGCAGTACTACGTTGTAAGCAACAGAGGGCAATGCAGCGACTTCCACAGTACGTGTACATATCGTTGTACTCTACGTCTATGCTCATACGTCAAATGCTCAACTACATTCACCGACCGACCCATCACTGATCATAGCGTTGTGATTGACCGGAAGTCTCTACAAGAATTAGTCTCTCAATGACCATTTATTGAAAGCAATGCGGGATAATTTAACAGGATATTTTAGGAATTAAAATTGTTAATAATAATAAATCTCCCTGAATAGCTTGCAGAGTTGACAAGCCTAAAAGATGAGCGTGGGATCGAATCGTCAAATATCCCTCACGACACGCGCGGCGTGACTACAGGAGTCCGTCATCCAGCAGTAGATTGACAAAGGCCTGTACATTTATCTAAAAAAAAAATCTAACCGAGCACAACGAAAAAACATGAATAAAAAAAACAAAAAATGTCTCGAGATATTTTAGAAAAGCCACGTCACAGTCCAGGAAGCTGTTTTAAGTGGGAAGAGAGGTGATGGGATGGGGACCAGCTTCCTGGATCCTTCATTTGAGCCGGAATAACCAGTGGGCCACGCAGGCCCCTTGTGGATGGGTGGTGATATTGGAGGTCAAGCTAAAATATTAATGTGGAAAACCCTCGAAGGGTTACAGTTTTCATCATCATCAATTTGAAGCAAGTAATACGACTTGTTAAATATGAGACATGTATACTGCTAATTAAAATACACAGACACTGTATATCATTTTATATTGAACTTTATATTTATATTATTTACAAGTCATTCACACGTTTAGGCTGATTTGTGATTTGTGGATTGAATCTTGTTTCTGTATAAATAATGTGTCAATCCACTCTGAAAATATGATTTACGAGTTAAAAATGTACATTTTATCCAATTTTCACACTTCTGGAAAGTCATTGAGCAATATTAAGATAGAAATGCGTTAAATATATTTTGAGATCATAATCACTCATTTGCAAGACAACCCCTGTACAGGTATGAATTGCTATGCTGGTCCAGACTGTACAAGAAGACTATATAATACCATTGGTGTTACAGTTGCATTTACGGGATCTACCAACCCTCGCCTTCACAGTTTACGCTCCCGCGTCTGTTCCACGCCTTCGCCCAGCCACATTAACCAGGGTGGCCCACATGACCCGTACGTGGTGTGGAAGTCGTCATCCAGCAGATGATTGACATGTGCATTACCGTAGTAAAATAAAATAAAACGTGAAAGTATTTAGAAGCTCAGAAGAGTCTTGGGCGGTGTTCAGCAACTTTGGTTACCTTGAGCTATTTGGCTCAAATTCCACGTTCCTATGTATGGATCAAAATAACCACTGTAAATTGCAACCAAGTGATACAGAACTTATTTGATCTAAAAAAACTCAATACATTTGTCGATTACAATGCCTAAAATGTTTTAAAATAGTCGACGTTTCGGCCAATGGCCCTTCTTCAGAGCACATAGAGGCCTGAGAGTTGTTTTGTTTGTTAATACATTGTGTCCGTGCACCACTGCTAACGCAAGCAACATCAGCACATCACCAAATTAATTTATTTCACATCACCTGGTCCGTGTTCAACCATCATCAGGCGCGTGCAGCGTGTGCATGACGAATTCATGTTTTGCCGAACAAATTGATTCGGATGTCGGCGAGGCGGTCCGTGACGGCTCGTCGAGAGTGGGGGGGGGACTCTTTTGGTGACGAAACCCGGAGTGGCTTCATCCAGCAGTGGATAGACCACGACTGCTGTGGGGTTTATGACACCCACCCGTCTCCCGCCCCTTCACCCCCCCTCCACTCCCCCCCCCTCCACCACCCCTCCCCTTCACCCCCCCCCTCCACCACCCCTCCCCTCACCCCCCTCCCCTTCACCCCCCCCCTCCACCCCCCCCCCTCCACCACCCCCCCTCCACCACTCCCCTCCACCACCCCTCCCCTCCACCACCCCTCCCCTCCACCTCCCCCTCCACCTCCCCCTCTACCCCCCCCCCTCCACCACCCCCTCCACCACCCCCTCCACCCCCCCTCCACCCCTCCCACCCCCCCTCCACCCCCCCCCTCCACCACCCCCTCCACCACCCCCCTCCACCACCCCCCCTCCACCACCCTCCTCCACCACCCCCCACCTCCCCCCCCACCACCCCCCCCTCCACAACCCCTCCACCACCCCTCCCCTCCACCCTCCCCTTCACCCCCCTTCACCCCCCACGTGGCCGTTGCATTTCACTTCCGGTGACGTCACGCTCCCGAAGGTTGGTTGAACGACGCGGGGGTTGGGGGGGAGAGCGAGGAAGGAGGCCTCCGTAGTTTTTGTTTGGCGAAATATCGCCTCGGAGTGAGTTCCCGCGTCTTGTTTTTCGTTCTTGTTTAGTTCTCACTGAACAACAGCCCTCCCCCCGTACCCGCGAGCGTGTTTGCCCGCTCGCCGACGGCTTCGCGCGCTCGACACGAGCAACCGGGCTGACGCCTCGGTGTCGCCCGGCTGGAGCCTCGGTCTTGCCTAGATGCCCGTACGGGTCGTAGGGGGTGGCACTCCCCGGTCGCGGCTTCGTTCGCGCGTCCCCCCCCCCCCCCCCCCCATCTTCTCGGCTCATACTCTACCCTCGACCCTCACTCGAGCGTGTCAACTTTAACCCCCTAACTCTACCCTTCTCCCCCGCCGTCGCACGCTACCCCAAGCACATTGCTATCTCTACCATCTCTACCCACTCCCCACTGTCAACTACCTTGTCACGGACTCACAACACTCGATCGTGTCACTCGCCACACGCAAACTCTTCGCGGACAAATTGCTGGCGTGTATCTCCACCCTCGTGTGCCCACCGTCTCATTTACATCTCTGCCGAGTTGTATTTTCCGGCACCTCTGATGAGCACGGTTGGCTACGTACGGTGTGAAAGAGGTTCGACATACGTTTACGCGATCTGACCCAAACATCTGTATTATGAATACTATTGGTCGCGAAAGCCTACGTGTCAAACTTACTCCCCTCTCTCCACCATCACTGCCATCTCATCCATGTCATCCCTGCTCACTGTCCTGTGCACCTCACTTTTTAATTATTCACTTTACAATGTAACGTCTGTCACTCCTCTTATCACAAAATTCTCATCATCTGTCCCGCTGTTTCTCTCTTGTCTTCGCTCTCCTCCGTTTCTACTCTTTATGTGAGCAGGGAGACTCACCCAAGCCACAGCGTCACCTTGCTCAAGCACGAATTGGAGAGGCACTCATCTGTGGTGGGGCTTTTTCAGTGGTAGAAATTCCACATTCCCCGTGGTAGAGCCAGTCTCTTTAGAACAACCACTGTGATAGTCACGTTATTGATCATGTCAGGATGACGGGCTTAGCTCCCCATAACCAGGATAATAACTCTAGCCTTGTGCTTGTGGATTTAACCACCTTGCTACCCAGCCGGATAAAAATATATCTAACACTGATATTTTGAAAGTGTCTAACCAAGATAACACAACTCTCTATTATGACCTATGCGTTAACTATGCATTGTCACAGGAACATTTTTTCGTTGAGATGCTTGTAAATTGCTAATTAAGATCTTAAGTCATGTTATGAATAATAGTAGGTCATAGTAAGCATTTTGAGTCCTAAGAGGTTTACACGGGCACGTACAACCACGTACAGGGCCTTTAAATTCGTGATGTTTTTTTATCATAATCACAGTCATTCATATTGGAGTCAAGAGTAGAAGAAACTTTGTTCAATCTGGAGACACTAGGTCAGTGCTCTGACATCCCATTACAATCGTCACCCATTCTACACCCTCGTATGTCTGGCTTTTAAAAATTGCTTGCTTTCTTTGTGCGGAAGTTTGCAGCCTCCCAGAGTGGGCGTGAGATCGCACTGCAAGTGGACCAGCGGAATAGTGACAAGACGAGTGGCGGATTAGTGGGAGGGCGAGTGGACCGGCCAGGCGAGCAGCCATGAGCTGCTCCATGGACAAGGTTCTAGCGGACGCCCGTGCGCTGGTTGACCGACTCAAGGAGCATGACAGCGCAGCCGAGTCGCTCATCGAGCAGACGTCTGCGCTCAATAAGCGCGTGGAAGCCATGAAGCAGGTGAATGAATGCTGGCTACCCAGTGCTGGCACTTGGGCCACGAGCAGAGGTCGCAAACGGGTTTTGATTCCTTACCCGTACCCGGCCGCACCAGGGTCGCAAACGGGTACCCGTACCCGGCCGGGTACGGGTAGCCGTACCCTACCCGTACCCGATTGCAACCTCTGGGATGAAGCCATGTTGCAGGCACGGGTGGGTTGATTCTAGGAATTTGAATTGTGAGAAGAGACAAGACGTTGTGAAATGAGTGACAAACGATTACTCACCAGTGACTCACGGCCTACCCGTACCCGTACCCGGCCGCACCAGGGTCAAAAACGGGTACCCGGGTAGGGTATGGGTATCGGGTTCCCGATTGCGACCTCTTGCCACGAGTGTTGTATTATACCTTCCAGGCTCAAGTTTATATATGTGTTAACATGTTTGGTATACAAGAGATTGGTGCATCCATATTTACTCCGAGCCATCTTTGCCCATTACTAATGTTTATACCTAGTACCTTGGTATGGCTGTTTACATATTTCCTGGTGGAACAAAGATGCCGATATTTGCGTGATGCTGGCCCATACACCCCTTCTGCTATGCTCACTATAATTGAATCTCGTTAAATATATACCTCAATAATTACGAGGCTGTATTTAGGCGGGTTTGTGTATCCATGTGTGTGTTCAGTATCAAGAAGAGGTGATCGAGCTGAATGAGGTGGCACGGCACCGGCCCCGCTCAGCACTCGTCCTTGGCATCCAGCAGGAGAATCGGCAGATCCGGGAGCTTCAGCAGGAAAATAAAGGTAGCGCACCGAATAAATGTGTAGTGCACGTATGTGTTTTTGGAGGTGTCGGGAGCTGTTGCGTGGTTGTTCATGCATTGCACTACAATCCTGAGTGTGAATACCATCCATGGGTAACATGGGGATCAAGGGGTATCTGAACCTACCCCGAACCTCCCCGAGGTCAACGCAACTTTAAAGGAGGAGTACATTATCAGGTGTGGAAATATTAGTCCTGGAAGACAAAGGCAGCTGCGTGTGGTTCAGGTCACACCAGACTCTTGAGCGCTGTGTCATTCTCAATTGGCGTTGAAGTTGTAATTACTGGCGAAACGTCGTACTCAGATTGTAAATGTTGTGGATTTTCTCTCCAACACACCGTTGTGCTGTACTCGTAACGAATTGGCATGTTCTGTTTACGTGACAAACCTTACTAATTGGCTGTGTCAGGTGGTGGTGGGTTTAACGACACACATATTTACGCAATCTAGCCCCAAAAAACCTGTATAATGGATGATATATTAGTCGCGAAAAGCTACGTGTTAAACTTTCTCACTTCTGCAGGGATGTATATCTCAAGGTGACTCACACCAGAAGCTAAACTCTAGGCCCACTGGCCAATGGTAGGTCATCTTTGCCTGCTGTTCTTCCAGAGTGAGCGTATACCTAGGATTGCAATCAAACCCAGAATAGCCTGGTCTCTGCTTGCTGTTGGGTGTTGGAAGTGAGCATGTGATTGTTGTTTGCAGTTGGGGTTAGCATCTCTTGATGGTGACATAAGGTTTAGGATTGTAGCCCACACAGCTGCTTTGATGTTTCTTTGTACATGATCGAGGCCTCTCCGTACATTGTAGCTAATGAAGGAGGTGTTCCTACTTGTTGAAAAAAGTGCAGCGCCGATTCCCAGCATGTTACAACATCCCATGCCTTTTGTCAGAGGTCCAGGGAGCCAGTTAGCACTGCAAGGATAATTGGTGGTTGTGAGTCGCTGAGATGGAAAGTACTTGTGATCATGAAATACTCTTAAATACCAGCAGAATCCAACCCGATTACCATAATTAAGGGAGTGGAGTGGAGGAGCTACTCAATGCAAGCAACCTCATGGGGCAACATAGATTATACTATCGGGGTTGTGGAACGTCAACGGTTGGAAAAAATAGCCACACCCTGAGAGTGGCTGGTAGAATTTGCCCTTTGCCAAGGAGGTGCAAAGGGTCACCTGGAGTTAGAGACCAGATAAAGTAGTGGCCAGGAATGACTTCCTCAGAAAAATGGTTGTGTGTAGGCTGCCTTGGATGATATCATCACAACTGTTTGGATCACAGGGTTATACAGGATTAGAAGGACGCAATCGTGGTCTCTGTATAAAAAAGGGGAACTTCAATTCTAACTACCAGGGTATCTCCTTCCTCAGTATCCTGCAAAAGGTATTGGCAAGAATTATGCAACATATTCTTGCCAGGCATGCCGACAAACTTGCAGTATTCCAGTGTGGGTTTAGACAGTGGGATCCTGCATATATGCTATTTTCTGTCTGTCCTGTAGCATATGTAGGGGCTTTTAAAATTTAACAATCTACACTTATGCATATAGCTGCTCAAGGCCAACAAAGCCATCAAGATGCCAGATCATTGGGTTATTTTTCTTGCCTCCGTGTACCCCGATCTCCTGTTCAAGGTAAATGGGCACCTTCATGATGGTAAACAGGCACGGATAAAGACACGTAGGATAGATTCATTGAGGGGTGCATCAGATGTGTCCTCTGGCTCCTACATTGATATGTTTTGACCAGCTTGAGGGATCCTGCTGCTGAACCTGCAGCATACCACAAAGACGTGAGGCTTTATCGACCCCAACCAAACAAAACACCTCCTCAGGTATATTGTGTCATTGAATACTCTACCCTCCCCATTTCCATGAGGAATGGCATTGTTGTAGAAGGGGTGGAGGAAGTATCTTCATGAATAATTTGACCATGACTTTCTCTGGCAGTTATCTCACTCTTGAGCGAGTTGAGTAGCAGCATCTTTTCATGGTTAGCATAATGCTGTGTATAAGTTGCTTGGACTGTTACTCTAGGCCAAGCAGTTAACCCAGAAGACGTGGGTCTTTTGTGTGGCTTGCTAGTGAGCCATTTACACTAAAAGTGGCCTAAAAGTGTACCTAGCTTCGTTATAGTGCATAACACCAGTCGCAAGTGGTGTCTAAAGCTTCATGGGACTCCCACACAAACTCGGCTTCAAATATGTATCTGGAGTGTGGTGTCAGCACTGGGTAAACAAAGGTGGCCCAATGTAGGACTTGCCACACTACCTTAATGTGTGCAATATGATGGACCAAAACAGGTGCTTGTAAATCCAATTTGCCTCACAATCTCACACAATAATCTTAATGCTTGTGTCTGCCATTTGCATGAAAACGCCTTGAGAGTGTGCACACACTTGTGGAGCTGTGTGCACGGGCGTTCGTGCATTCATTCGGACACGTGTTGTGCGCGCATTCACAGAGCTCAGGGTTGCCCTGGAGGAACATCAGTCGGCCCTTGAGCTGATCATGGGCAAGTACCGTGAGCAGATGGTGAGCCTGCTGTCCTCCAACAAGACGGAGGAGAACAAGGTGGTCCTCACCCTCAAGGAGATCCACTGTAAGGTGAGCGTGGCAGATTGAGGTGCCCCCCAGAGAAGTTCTACGCAAGCACTGCGTTTAAGTATCCCTTGCTCACTTTGCCCACATATATTTATATTTCTATCGGCATCCATTTACTTCAACAGTAATGGCTTCCTCCAGATTGGCACAAGTCGATTCCTAGAGAATCATTTACGAGGTAAATTTCTTAAGGACTCATAAGTTTGCTTCATAGAGCTTTACAGTATTTGAATTTTATTCATGTAATCTAGATGTAGAGCTCTTTTGTCAATCCACTGCTGGATGAGGGCCGCCTCATGCCACGCAGGTTTCGGGGATTATTTGACCATACTTCAACTTGCCACACTTCCGTGAGGGTTGGTAAAGACGGGTAATGAAGACATGGGAGCATAGACTCACAGAATATGAATAGAATAGTGCTAACCATCATTTTCAGATGAGTCACGCTGTTAGAGCTCCACTGGTTATCCACAATTAATGCCGAGCTTGCAAATGGAGGCCAAGTTTATTTATTTTGCAGGATTTCGCTTAACACTGTTAATTGGTTTTGTGAGATAAGCATAATGAAGACACCTACTGGTCTCTGGTTCTGCAGTATCATCTTCTGAGAATGTCCCTTAACGTTACACAATGAACATCTGCTGTCTGTCAGGAGAGAGTTATGGAACAGGATTCTCAATGCTCTTCTTATTTTTTTTTATGGACACACGGACCAAGATGGGATGTATTTTTTTTACTGACAGCGCAATTCTTGACAGTGTTTTATGTTGGCCAAGTATCGTAAATGCGAAACAATGGCACTCAATTATGACCACAGTGTTGTTTTAAGCCCGAGAGTGGGGGGAGGAGGGAAGGGCCAAATGCTGACTTGTAGAAATCAAGCACCGGTTATATGTCACTTTGTGTTGTGCGGGAAGCGCGGGGTAAAGTGAAAGTGCTGCATTGCTGTGGTGGGACAGCTCATCGTTTATTCGAACATTGATATACAAATATTTGTTTCTTCCAACCTCTGGATTGTATTAAAATCCCACGTTTTGTATTGAATGAACATATCTGTTTGGCAACCCTCTTTTGGAGGAATATTTTATCACCGCATATCTGACTGATAGTACATTCTGGAGAAATGGGTGTTATAAAATGTGAAATGCATGCTGAAAGTAGACAGTGACTGTCTATCTCGTCGAATAACTTTTGATTGAGGAGACTGCAAACTCAGGTTTTGTTTTTGCTTGATTTTTGCTGTCTTTGTGATTGATTGGTTGATCAACCATTTTGGCACACCTGACACCAGGTCAGTTAAAATTACCTAGGTTGATGGTTTGATCACCACGACCACCACCTGGTGACTTGGGTATGGAACCTAAGCGTGCAGTTGTGACGTTTATGATGGTATAGCTTGTTTTTTTGCAACTTACAGTCCATTTTCAGTCCACTGCTAGATGAGGGCCTCCCCATGCCGTGCGGGTCGTGTGGGTTATTGGTGAAGGGAGGGATCATAGACGTGGGAGCAGAAAAAAGTACAGTAAAAAATCTTGACTTGAAGCTTTCGTGACTGCAGGAATTCATAACGTAGATGGTTCAAAGAAACCATCTAAGTGACTTTACCGAAAGACCCAAAGAATATAGTAAAAAATATGGATTTTTTTTATGCACTGCCCTCTGCTGGCCACTTCGGGAATTAAATTGAGAAATGTGTGGGTTTATCTAAATAAGCACATTGAAGTGCTGGTTGTTGTGTGTTTTATATATGCGCACACGCTGGTATTGTGCAATTTGTATTAAGGTCCAAATCCTGAAATGTTACACTTGCGTGTGTGTGAACCAGTCCTGTGCCTCCCGTAGGTTGACTCAGCCTCAAATGAGTACCTGGTGCAATGTGTGAATATGGCCACTGAGGGAGACAGAGGTAGCCGGGTGTAATGCTGACCACCCACACCCTCGTGTGCCGTGCTGGCCTTTCATAGGTGCTCGCTGACAGCACTTACCCCAACAGTCTGTTCAGGCTATCTTTATCTTTGTGTGTTTCCACTGCAGGAACTGCAGGCGCAGGTGGAAAAGGTGTGCGAGATGGCAGCGGTGATGAAGAAGGCCATCAATGCTGATGACGCAGAGGTCATCCGCGAGCAGGAGAAGATGGCACAGCTGGAGGTAATACCATTAGCATTGATACCATGCACATATTTTACACCGCTTACAAGAATAATTTGAAATGAATTGTCAAAGTTTCATTATTTCAAGTACTTAAGGATAAATCCAGAGGTCGCTGGTCAGTCTTCCGGCATGACAGTTGAAACACTGAGCAAGATTATTCATTCACCCTCCCTCTGTCTACGCAGATGTATAAATTGGTAAACAGCAGCCGCATCAGCACATTGCATGGGAAGGGGTAGAATGTGGTTCCTTCCACCTCTTCCAAAGGGGGTTCCCCAGAGCTCGCTCTAGTGGGAGGCCCTCTGCCAGCAGTTGCATAAGTAAGAAATTGCAGGGCTGTACCTTTAGTAATAAAGAAAGTGTTTCTACATATAATTTAAGCGTTACCTCATTATGCTAATTATTATAATTAGTTAATAATATAAAGCCTTTTGTCAATACACATCAGTCATGGACCATACGTAACCACGATTGGTTAGTACGGGTTGGTGTCTAGTACCAGTTCAGATACCACACGCCACTCATGTTAGAACTCAGTGCACGAACCACTGCACCCACCATTGCATATAGTAATACGATATAATAGTATATTAATTTCCCCCCAAAACGAAGTACATATATCAGCTACTGCAATTGTGTGAAAGCAGCTGACAGTAATGCGATTGATCATTATTTTCATGCTTTGTACATGTTTATTGGATGGTGGACAAGTGCAAACCGTTCTCCACGCCGTGTGAATGAAGTGCCATCTCATGCGTGCGGTTTTGATAAGTGGAGTCCAGGAATGACGGTTTCATTATCATTTATTATTTATACTACACCCTCCGATGCAGTACATGTCCAGATTTGTCAACGGTGCTTGTATGTGCGGTTCACAGCTCGAGAATAAGACTCTGCGGGACCTGCTGAAGATCAGCAAGGAGAGCTTTATGAGTGTTGTGGAGGAGGCAAAGTTGGCTGGCAAAGCTGGGGACTGAGGGTGGAGGATATAAAAGGGTAGTATATATACAGTGATACTGCCCAACTCTTGCGCGTTTTCAGACTCATCCACTTAGTAACACTCACACATAAACTCGCACATTGGCGAAAGGGTGCACACCTTTGTCCATACTATAGTATCTCTTGTACAGACATTTTGCCCATGAATGCACATTCTCAAGAGATAAATCATTCTTGTGTACACATGCATGTAGGCATTATCACAGGAATACACGTTTAACATGCGGCAACACCCTTACCTGTATACTTGGTCCCACACGTGTGTGTGTGTGTGCCACGTGCACACTTTTGTCTGGAAGTCATGTGCACCCATCGGGATGAGGGCAGGCATTGTTGCTCCTACCGCCGGTAACTTATTGAGTTTCTTCTACCCTCGTGTACACTCTTGTAAGATAGTCGCTGAGCCTGCCCATGCAGCTGAGCTTGGTGCTTTTTGCTTTTGGAGTTTGTAACAAATGGCGTTGCGGTCAGCGTGTTTTGCGAATGTACCGTCATTGAGTCCTCTCACTCGTGAAGAAGCACTTTGGAGTCCTAGTGTGCATCACGTGCTCATTTTAAGGGTATTTTGGGCTGCCCTCTTTAGTAGGATGGGAGCCATGCATGCATGTATGTGTGTCTGCGGGCACGTGAGTATGACGATTGTGTGTGCTGCGAATGGCAGTGGTAACGTGGTGGATGGTGCACTGCACTCTAAGTGGAATTTAGTATTTGAACCTTGCCTGGACCCCTCCTAAGTTAACTCGGTCTAACATGAGTACCTGGTTTGATGGCACTAGAGAGTCAAAAGGTAGCCGATCCCATGTGCTGACCAGACCACCATCTCACGTGCCATGCCAACCGTGATAGGTGTTTGCTCACGGCACTTGTCTATAATGCTAAATTGGGAGTCATTGTATATTTTATTATGTATACATAATAGTAAAAAATATATATATGTTGCATAATCGGTTCTACTTGTTGTTTTGCAGCTGTGATGTTGGCACCGATGTAGACGGGAGTGAAAAATTAGAATCCATTCTGGAATCTCCTACCGATAAAATGGCTACACCTCAATTTCATAACATAGGTAACAGACATTCTTAATGGTCTCCCTACATAATCGTTAGACTGGGCACTGTTCAGCTTTATGGATGCATGATTGATTCGTTTTGTGCTTGTCTGCCAAATAAGCCATCACTGCAACGCTAGACAAAATTTTGGTGCAAAAGCCTATTCTTGTATGATGATTTTTTTTGGATGCAGTGTATAGTCACCACGTGAAGAACTTACACTCAGTACAGCACACATGGAACTTCCCACCATTGGAGAATTAGGAGGCTCTGGTGGCCGAGTATGCTTTCTCCAATCCCTTCGAGACTGTTCATCGCTTCAGCTGGACATGCATCCCACCAGTCGTCCACAGTTTCGCATCAATGAACAATGTATTTCTTGGATGACTTTGACCCCGTTTTCCTTAGGCCACAACTTTGATTGCAATCGGAGTCAAGCTGCCAGCGCTGGCACGTGTGGCATGAACGAGTTTGCTCTTCCCACGCTTCCTTAAAGCTATCCTCCCCATGGTGGTCCTGAAGCTTGCAGATCCATGGAATTCTCAGCCAACAGTAGAACAACAATTCTTATTCTCTTCTCGTTTTGGCTACACACGAACCTTATTGAATCTCTGGTCGCTTTTTTTTTACCAAGAATCACACGGTGCTGATTCATGAGCATCGGTGTCTCGAGAAAAATCATACTGTCACATTGTCACTTGAATATTTAATTGGTGCTTTGGTTTTCACCAGTTACGTTGCCATTTTGGTTTTCTTCTTAAACGCATGAGCAAAACCAACCTGAGCAGAGGGCGTCTTCCCTGGCATTGCTCGGCAGAGAATGTGTCCGATGTAGTTTGTGAATATTGGCGCGAGTTAAATAACCAGCTGTGGTTCTCGCCTTACCCCCCCCCCCCCCTCGTGTGTCATGCCAGCCTTCATAGTTGGTCACGTGTGCAGTTTGCTTCTGACAGCCGTTGAGACATCTAGTGCCCAGAACTCCGAAATCTTTAATTTCAAATGAATGGCAGTCTGCCCAAATGGCGTACAGTATTTAGGAAAATTAGGATCGGTAACTGTGTGGGTGAATGTGGTGGGGAGAACGGTGAATAGTTTCTGATGCATTGCAACTCGTTGAGCTTGAAAAGTGATGTTACTGAGGGCTTCATTCATATTGGCTCAACTTGGTTCATTGTTAAGTTGAAACTCGATTTCTGAGAATCCTGACTTATAGAACAATGACGGATGCTTCCAAAAATTCAGGCATTGGGTAAATGCAAAACCAAGTTTATTCGTTTTGTGTGGGAGTATGCATTTGTGTGTTTACGCTTTAATAATTTGGAAGTTTGTGTGTGCATTTGTGTGAATGCTTTATTTCTGAAAGTATGGCAGTGTGTATACAAATATAGCAACGTGTATGTGCGTATGACACGTATATCACTTTTACGCGCGTGTGAATGCAATTGAGTTGTAAGTGCATGTACAAGCGTGATCGGTACATAATTTTGTACTCTTGAGTGTGTGGGTACGCGTGTGTACATATAAATTGTATCTACCCATAATGTGTGCCCGTGCACGTGCGTTTCACACGTTCCAAGCGACAGGTACCCAGCGTGTGGCTCTTCACTCGATGTACATTTTTTTAAATGAAACTATTTTTCTTGCGTGTGCCCTCTGTATTCTGCCTCGCCGACGTCTGAAGGGCCCACCTGCTTGTGTACGCGTGCAAATGAAACGATTCACTTTTGTAACAGTGCCCATGTTTGTCTGGAGTTTCTTGTATCGTAACTGCGTGAAAGCTACTCTTCGGTTCTTCAGCATTCAAGGTCACGAGGTTATCGCAGTTAATGCGAACGATACCTCACCATCACTTCTGTCGACTGGGTTCCACATGTTGAACGGTCAACTCGTAACCACAAAGGTTTGCTATTACAGTATCCCACCAACTGGCTTTAGATCTTCCCCTTGGTCAATAGCGTGTTGGTGCCACACTCGTTGACCTCTACACTTCCCTGCACGTGTGACTCGTAAATTTGCATCCTGATTTTCATTTTACACCGGTGCTTCTCACTTTGCTCAATTCAAAATGTCAAAGTTGCTTACCCAATTCTGCCATGAAATTGTGTCTTCTCCATGTGCCTACAGTCAATGGGGAGACGCTTCTTTACGAGTTCTTAGTTAAAATCCAGCGAGGAGTTGTACTGTGTAGTAAAAATACGAGTTATACCGGCACATGAAAAGTCTCCGTTCGAAGCTATTTGATGATACACTACTCAAGACAATGCATTTATATGTAGTTCTCTCCTATTCCAGCAACGTGAGATATTCTTTCTATGATAAGTGCCGCAACCATAACCACAACGCAACATCAATGACTTCTGCTCGATCCAACGGCTGTTGCAAATATCACTTCCCACCCTCTTATTAATTATTGCTCACGCTACATCAAGACAGCATCATTATAACGGACATTGTAAGCAGTATTTTCTCACTGAGTAGCGAGGATTTCGTCAGGATGGGGGGTGACAGTCAATGGGAATAACCGGTCCCTTTGCTTCGAGATTTTCATACTTTTTCCAGGGATGCAAAGTAACTCAAGATTATTATGGAAATTAGTGACTGCAGGGTGGGTAAGGCACCAGGAGAGGGAGTACGTACCATTTGACAAGGAGATGAGAGGCGTCTTCTACTTGACGATGCAGTAATAGGGCCGCGATTCGGGCAGTGGCCTGGCTATTGAGTGCAGATGGGACGAGTGCAGAAAGGGCATTGACTCCGCGTTATGAAGAGAGGGGGGGGGGGAGATTTCAGTATTTCCACCAGCGCCGATTCTAACTACGCCACTGAATTAAGGATAGATTGTTCATCATGAAATGGAAGGATACTTCGGATTGTAGATGTGATATTAGAAATTTAAATACAGGGCATACACTTAGTTAAATTCAAATCACAAACGCCGTTAACCTGGCCTTTTTCATGTGGTTGCCGGTGATGCAAAAAAAAACGATTCAACATCCCCAAGTGTGTGGGTGGGGTCTGTATGTACTGCCACAGACATAAATTTCACTTTGGGATGTAAATTAATATTTTTAAAGTAGGAATAAATGTCTGAAAACTGTTATTTAGTATGGCCCTGCTTGGGGCGGTTGTGTAAAAATTTCTTAAGAATGTGAATGTTTATTTAATCAAGTATAAACTTATTTTCAGCAGTGGCGTGAAAACGTTTCAATGCTGCAACTTCACCTTGTAAAATCGAACATTCCCTGGATTTCAAATTACAGATCACCTTTGCAGTGCACATAACTTTTATTGTCCCAAAACATGGCAAATGCCAAAAAATTACCCGCAAATTACTAAATTGGGATTATACGTAACATTGTCCCTTCTGCAAAAAAAAAACTTGGCAGGACCCTCCTGAAAAAGAGTGGAGACTCGGTGCGCCTTTCCTGGATAATCGCAAAAGTCATCCATCACAAGCAAGCATGGGCTAAACGAAGCCCAGGGGGGTTACCTTTAAAAAAAAAATACGAGACCGATATAGATGACTTTAGAACAGGGGTCAGCAACCTGCGGCTCCGAAGCTGCATTGCGGCTCTTGAAATTCGAAACAAATGGCTATTGTTATTTTGGTTGCCGACCCGTGACCATGGAAATCCAGTTTACCATGGGCAGGCAGGGGTTGGCAACATTCGGCTCTTTAACGGCCGCTTTCTGGCGTTATTTATTAAGGTCCGTCTCGTATTCACGCGCATTCACGGCTCATATAATACTGGGTTTTTTTGACCGAATTCGAAAAAAATGTCCCTGCTTGTCGTTTTTGTTGCCGAGCCATGCTTTAGAAGGAGAAACAGTGACCCCTGATTCGCCACGCCAGCTTACGAGAAAATACATAAACTGGCTTTAAGGTGGAGATTAAAACCTGCAGAATGAAATCCCTCTAAAATGAAAACAAAGTAAATGTAAACTCTGCTAACACACCCACTGGTGGTAAACCCTCTGCGTTGGCAACACTTGTGGATGTAACCCGCTTATTGTGGCCAAGCAATAGTGAAAGTAAATCCTCTTATGATGGAGGTAAAAAAAAAAACCTCAACTGAATGCAACAACTGCTGCTGTAGCTACGAAGGTAAAAAAAAACCTGTCGTAGCAACATACCTGTTAGCTGCGTAGGCTAAAACAAAAAAAGCCCTCTTGTGGCAGCATTGCTGCTAGCTATGAGTGTTGGTGGCATTGATATGTAGCTATGTAGCAAAGAAACCTCCCCTTCACACTCCCCGCGGTCCTGCCAAGATTACCGTGCTGTGCTTGCTCGAGATAAATCCTTTAAATCAGGGGGTCGCCAAGCAACATAACAAGAGCCATGGTTTTTTCGAATACGGTACAAAAAACTCAAAATTTCAAGAGCCGCAATGCACGTGAATACGAGACGGAGATACTTGGTAAATAACTTCACGAAACAGTCCTGAATGCAGCCGCATGCGGCTCTGGACCCGCAGGTTGCTGACCTCTGCCCATGGTAAACTGGACTCCCATGGTGAACTGGACTCCCACGGTAAGCTGGACTCCCACGGTGAACTGAACTCCCATGGTGAACTGGACTCCCATGGTGAACTGGACTCCCATGGTGAACTGGACTCCCATGGTGAACTGGACTACCATGGTGAACTGGACTACCATGGTGAACTGGACTCCCATGGTGAACTGAACTCCCATGGTGAACTGGACTCCCATGGTGAACTGGACTCCCATGGTGAACTGGACTACCATGGTGAACTGGACTCCCATGGTGAACTGAACTCCCATGGTGAACTGGACTCCCATGGTGAACTGGACTCCCATGGTGAACTGAACTCCCATGGTGAACTGGACTCCCATGGTGAACTGAACTCCCATGGTGAACTGGACTACCACGGTGAACTGAACTCCCATGGTGAACTGGACTACCATGGTGAACTGAACTCCCATGGTGAACTGGACTACCATGGTGAACTGAACTCCCATGGTGAACTGGACTACCATGGTGAACTGAACTCCCATGGTGAACTGGACTACCACGGTGAACTGAACTCCCATGGTGAACTGGACTACCATGGTGAACTGAACTCCCATGGTGAACTGGACTACCATGGTGAACTGAACTCCCATGGTGAACTGGACTACCATGGTGAACTGAACTCCCATGGTGAACTGGACTACCATGGTGAACTGAACTCCCATGGTGAACTGGACTCCCATGGTGAACTGAACTCCCATGGTGAACTGAACTCCCATGGTGAACTGAACTCCCACGGTGAACTGAACTCCCATGGTGAACTGGACTACCATGGTGAACTGAACTCCCATGGTGAACTGAACTCCCACGGTGAACTAAACTCCCATGGTGAACTGAACTCCCATGGTGAACTGAACTCTCACGGTGAACTGAACTTCCACGGTGAACTGAACTCCCATGGTGAACTGAACTTCCACGGTGAACTGAACTCCCACGGTGAACTGAACTCCCATGGTGAACTGAACTTCCACGGTGAACTGAACTACCATGGTGAACTGGACTCCCATGGTGAACTGAACTCCCATGGTGAACTGAACTACCATGGTGAACTGAACTTCCACGGTGAACTGAACTCCCATGGTGAACTGAACTCCCATGGTGAACTGAACTCCCATGGTGAACTGAACTTCCACGGTGAACTGAACTACCATGGTGAACTGAACTCCCATGGTGAACTGAACTCCCATGGTGAACTGAACTCCCATGGTGAACTGAACTACCATGGTGAACTGAACTCCCACGGTGAACTGAACTTCCACGGTGAACTGAACTCCCATGGTGAACTGAACTCCCATGGTGAACTGAACTCCCATGGTGAACTGAACTCCCACGGTGAACTGAACTCCCATGGTGAACTGAACTCCCATGGTGAACTGAACTCCCACGGTGAACTGAACTCCCACGGTGAACTGGACTACCATGGTGAACTGAACTCCCATGGTGAACTGGACTACCATGGTGAACTGAACTCCCATGGTGAACTGAACTCCCATAGTGAACTGGACTCCCACGGTGAACTGAACTTCCATGGTGAACTGAACTCCCACGGTGAACTGAACTTCCATGGTGAACTGAACTCCCACAGTAAACTGAACTCCCACGGTGAACTGGACTACCACGGTAAACTGAACTCCCACGGTGAACTGAACTCCCACGGTGAACTGAACTCCCATGGTGAACTGAACTCCCATGGTGAACTGAACTCCCACGGTGAACTGAACTCCCACGGTGAACTGGACTACCATGGTGAACTGAACTCCCACGGTGAACTGAACTCCCACGGTGAACTGAACTCCCACGGTGAACTGGACTCCCATAGTGAACTGAACTCCCATGGTGAACTGAACTCCCACGGTGAACTGAACTCCCATGGTGAACTGGACTACCATGGTGAACTGAACTCCCATGGTGAACTGAACTCCCACGGTGAACTGAACTTCCATGGTGAACTGAACTCCCACGGTGAACTGAACTCCCATGGTGAACTGAACTCCCATGGTGAACTGAACTCCCACGGTGAACTGAACTTCCATGGTGAACTGAACTCCCATGGTGAACTGAACTCCCATGGTGAACTGAACTCCCATGGTGAACTGAACTCCCACGGTGAACTGAACTCCCACGGTGAACTGGACTACCATGGTGAACTGAACTCCCATGGTGAACTGAACTCCCATGGTGAACTGAACTCCCACGGTGAACTGAACTCCCATGGTGAACTGGACTACCATGGTGAACTGAACTCCCATGGTGAACTGGACTCCCACGGTGAACTGAACTTCCATGGTGAACTGAACTCCCACGGTGAACTGAACTTCCATGGTGAACTGAACTCCCATGGTGAACTGAACTCCCATGGTGAACTGAACTCCCACGGTGAACTGAACTCCCATGGTGAACTGGACTCACGTGGTAAACTGGACTCCCATGGTGAACTGAACTCCCATGGTAAACTGGACTCCCATTGTGAACTGAACTCCCATGATGAATTGGACTCCCATGGTAAACTAGACTCCCATGGTGAACTGAACTCCCATGTTAAACTGGACTTCAATGGTGAATTGGACTCCCATGGTAAACTAGACTCCCATGGTGAACTGAACTCCCATGTTAAACTGGACTCCAATGGTGAATTGGACTCCCATGGTAAACTAAACTCCCATGGTGAACTGAACTCCCATGTTAAACTGGACTCCAATGGTGAATTGGACTCCCATGGTAAACTAAACTCCCATGGTGAACTGAACTCCCATGTTAAACTGGACTCCAATGGTGAATTGGACTCCCATGGTAAACTAAACTCCCATGGTGAACTGAACTCCCATGTTAAACTGGACTCCAATGGTGAACTTGACTCCCATGCTAAACTGAACTCCCATGGTGAACTGGACTCCCATGGCAAACTGGCCTCCCATGGTAAAATGGACTTCCATGGTCAGGAGGGAATAGGAAACCAAGATAACAATGAGAACCATTTATTTATTTCTCTCTCGAATTTCAAGAGACGCACTTGGCGCTTTAAAGAAAAAAAAACGAGAGAAATCCGCCGCCGCACGTTGTGCCGACCTCGGCTCTAAAGGCCCTGCGAGCAGCACGTGCCGGGCAGGTCAACAATCGTCTGATCTCACAAACAGCGCTGCGGCGACAACAACAACAACAGCAGCAGTAACAGCAAAGTGCAGTTCCAGTTGCTGCACTAAAACCCTCTGATCTGGAGGAGGCGGTGTGGGTGGGTGGGTGGGGGGTGGAGGAGGCGGTGTGGGTGGGTGGGTGGGGGGGTGGAGGAGGCGGTGTGGGTGGGTGGGTGGGGGGGTGGAGGAGGCGGTGTGGGTGGGTGAGTGGGGGGGTGGAGGAGGCGGGGTGGGTGGGTGGGTGGGGGGGTGGAGGAGGCGGTGTGGAAGGGTGGGTGGGGGGGGTGGAGGCGGTGTGGGTGGGGGGGGGTGGAGGCGGTGTGGGTGAGTGGGGGGGGGTGGAGGAGGCGGGGTGGGTGGAGGAGGCGGGGTGGGTGGAGGAGGCGGGTGGGTGGGGGGGGTGGAGGAGGCGGGGTGGGTGGGGGGGGTGGAGGAGGCGGGGTGGGTGGGGGGGGTGGAGGAGGCGGGGTGGGTGGGGGGGGTGGAGGAGGCGGGGTGGGTGGGGGGGGCGGAGGAGGCGGGGGGTGGGGGGGTGGAGGGGCGGGTGGGTGGTGGGGGTGGAGGAGGCGGGGTGGTGGGGGGGGTGGAGGAGGCGGGGTGGGTGGGGGGGGTGGAGGAGGCGGGGTGGGTGGGGGGGGTGGAGGAGGCGGGGTGGGTGGGGGGGTGGAGGAGGCGGGGTGGGTGGGGGGGGTGGGAGGGGGGTGGGAGGGTGAGGGCGGGGTGGGTGGGGGGGGTGGAGGAGGCGGGGTGGGTGGGGGGGGTGGAGGAGGAACCCACAGACTCCAGCGCGTTGCACTGTGGGAGCGATCTCGGACCCCATCAACACGCACACGGGGTTGGTTGGAGGGGGCAGCAGCAGCATCATCATCAAGGGCAGCAGGGGGAGCAGCAGCAGCAGCATCATCATCAAGGGCAGCAGCAGGAGAAGCAGCAGCATTACATGGCGGCGTCTTGATGCAGTCGCGGTCTCGGCAGCGTCTTGCACAGTAGGTGAGACGACGCGGAGGTGGTGGAGGTGGTGGTGATGGTGGTGCTTAAGGAGGAGGTGATGGAGGAGGTGGTGGTGCTGAAGGAGGTGATGGAGGAGGAGGAGGTGGTGAAGGAGGTGATGGAGGAGGTGGTGGATGAGGTGGAGGAGGAGGTGATGGATGAGGTGGAGGAGGTGATGGTGGAGGAGGTGATGGTGGAGGAGG
Source organism: Lethenteron reissneri (assembly GCF_015708825.2). Taxonomy (NCBI): domain Eukaryota; kingdom Metazoa; phylum Chordata; class Hyperoartia; order Petromyzontiformes; family Petromyzontidae; genus Lethenteron; species Lethenteron reissneri. The sequence goes on from NC_083804.1 coordinate 6,242,800, forward strand.
AGGTGATGGAGGAGGTGGAGCTGCGAGACGGAGCCTCGCCCCGCACAACTTGCCGCGATGTTGTCGTTGATTGCGGCGTTGATGGCGTTGTTGTTGATGTTGTCGGAGTTGTTGTTGTTGTTGTTGGTGGTGGTTAATGCTGTGCGAGGAGTACGCGGTGCACAGATTTCGGTTGCATGCAAGAGTGTACACGCACGTGTGTGTGTATTCGTGTGTTTATTTACGAGCGTGTACACAGTTTGCAATAGCGTGTACACGTGTGTTAGAGACTGTGTGTGTGTGTCAATGTGCAGGAGAGTGCACTCCGCGTGTGTGCACGTCTGGGGTGTACACGTATTGCGTGTGCACGTCTGGTGTGTGCAGCAGAGCTGTGTACATGCCCGTGCGTGGTAATGCGCGATGATTGTTTGCGAGGTGTGGACCGCGCGTATCTACAAGGACGCGTGTACACGTGTCACATCGGAGTTCGCACGTGCCGTGTGTGTGTGCACGTGGTGTGTGTGTGCGTGTGCCGTGTGTGCGTGTGCACGTGGTGTGTGTGTGTGCTCGTGGTGTGTGTGTGTGCACGTGGTGTGTGTGTGCGTGTGCCGTGTGTGCGTGTGCACGTGGTGTGTGTGTGTGCTCGTGGGGTGTGTGTGTGCACGTGGTGTGCGTGTGCCGTGTGTGCTGTGTGTGTGCACGTTTCGTGTGTGTGTGCACGTGGTGTGTGTGTGTGTGTGTGCACGTGTGCGTGTGCACGTGGTGTGTGTGTGTGCTCGTGGGGTGTGTGTGTGCACGTGGTGTGCGTGTGCCGTGTGTGCTGTGTGTGTGCACGTGGTGTGTGTGTGCACGTTTCGTGTGTGTGCACGTTTCGTGTGTGTGCACGTTTCGTGTGTGTGTGTGCACGTTTCGTGTGTGTGCACGTTTCGTGTGCGTGTGTGCACGTTTCGTGTGTGTGCACGTTTCGTGTGTGTGCACGTTTCGTGTGTGTGTGTGCACGTGGTGTGTGTGTGCGCGCGCGCGTGGTGTGTGTGCACGTGGTGCGTGTGCACGTGGTGTGTGTGTGTGCACGTGTGAGTGTGTGTGCACGTGGTGTGTGTTTGCACGTGGTGTGTGTGTGCACGTGATGTGTGTGTGTGCACGTGATGTGTGTGTGTGCACGTGATGTGTGTGTGCACGTGGAGTGTGTGTGCACGTGGAGTGTGTGTGCACGTGGTGTGTGTGTGCACGTGTGTGCACGTGTGCGCGTGTGCACGTGATGTGTGTGTGTGCACGTGATGTGTGTGTGCACGTGGAGTGTGTTGTGTGTGTGCACGTTTCGTGTGTGTGCACGTTTCGTGTGTGTGTGTGTGTGCATGTGCCGTGTGTGTGTGCACGTGATGTGTGTGCACGTGGTGTGTGTGTGCACGTTTCGTGTGTGTGTGTGTGTGCATGTGCCGTGTGTGTGTGCACGTGATGTGTGTGCACGTGGTGTGTGTGTGCACGTGGAGTGTGTTGTGTGTGCACGTGGTGTGTGTGTGCACGTGGAGTGTGTTGTGTGTGTGCACGTTTCGTGTGTGTGCACGTTTCGTGTGTGTGTGTGTGTGTGCATGTGCCGTGTGTGTGTGCACGTGTGTGCGTGTGCACGTGGTGTGTGTGTGTGCACGTGATGTGTGTGTGTGTGCACGTTTCGTGTGTGTGCACGTTTCGTGTGTGTGTGTGCATGTGCCGTGTGTGTGTGCACGTGTGTGCGTGTGCACGTGGTGTGTGTGTGTGCACGTGGTGTGTGTGTTTGCACGTGGTGTGTGTGCGTGTACACGTGGTGTGTGCATGTACACCTGTGCGAGGAGTCTGTTGATAGACTCGAGCGCACGATTGTGCTCTTGCAGGAGTGCGCGCTCACTAACAGCACTTGCCCCGAGCGTCTGCCAAAGACTGTACGGGGGATCTTTGTCTTTGCGGTGCTGGGGAGCGGTGGCCACGAACCCACGGCCACCCGAGTTCCGATTCCAGCTCACGATTTACACTAAACCCGCTCATGGGACTCCCCCACCCCTAGGTCGGCTCAGCCTCAAACGAGTACCTGGCGCGGCGGTGTGCAGTATAAACATCGCCCACTTGGGGAGAGACAAAGGCGGCCGTGCGTGCTGGTGCTGGTCACCCACCCCTCGTGTGCCGTGCCGGCCCTCTTCATAGGTGCTAACAGCACTTGCAACAATAGTCTGTTAAGACTATACGGGGGGATCTTTGTATGTTCCTCCCCTGTGCTCTGCGTGTGTACACGTGTATGTGGTTGTATATATAAAAGCTAATCGGCTTTGCCGTGGGCTAGTTGATGCTGTCATTATTAAAACTGTACGGTAATTATTTATTCCTGTGCAAGCCACACTTCGTTTAGATCCAGGAGGGAGAGAGACTCTGGTCGTGTAACAACAACAAGAACACAAACATTGTATTCGCCCGAACTTTTTGCGAGGTGCACCTACGAGGTTGGTTGCTTCCCAACCTTCACCTATTCGCGCTGACCGGCGTGGCGAAGTTTTGGTCAAATAACGTGGTGATTTGTGGTCTCAGTAGCTCACGAAATCGTCTCGCAGGATCTGGAGAGACAGGCGGCTGCTTGGAAGAGGCATTCATCCAGCAGTGGATTTATCACGGCTCATGATGACGACTGAACTCTCAATACTCTCAGAGGCGTGTGGGAAAGGCTTAATCCAGCGGTGGTTTGAAAAGGGGCCGTGCAATGCGACATGAATGCAATGGGATTTCTGATTTTTTTTATGGGCCAGATGTGGGGACAGTTAGAGATGATTATATCTATGACGAGGCTTGTCAATGTTGTTACACGTATTTGCTACCTGGGATCGGTGGCTCGAATACCCATTCGGCTAAACGCGTGGCTTTTAAACTCTTGATGGTCCATTGCTGGGTGGGTGGCTACAGTATTTGGGAGTTGTGTGGCGAGTGCCAGGAAGGGCTTTCCTTGGAGCAAAAAAAAAACAAAAATCCAACTGTGAGCTGCAAAGTGTTACTCGAAAGGTATTGGCTTTGGTTGGGGGTGGTTGAGAATCGTGGGGCCCCGTTAGGGTGAGCACACCCGACTCCACACGCCCCGCAGTGTGAATGCACCACGAGTCACACTGCCACGGCCTCTCATTGATGGATTGCTAATTGATGCTAATGCCGCTGCTACCGTTTGCTGCCGAGGCCCACAGTCGCTGTGACAGCCAAACGGATCTGTGGCGTGGGGGCTGTGGCCAGGGCCAATCGGTGTACCTACCGCTTGTGTGGGGGGAAGACAGTGCTGTCCTCTGTGCTATAAAACAAGCAGTACACTCGGTAAGAAAATCAGTGTTGGGCTTGGGCACAGGACACGTCGATGGACAGGATGGTGGGCAATTGACGAGCTTCGGTGAAGGAATGGAAGCCTAGAGGACGACTACTGCGGAGATGGAGCGATGAGATCGGTTTGTGTACAGGGGTGAGATGGATGGTGGTAGCAACACTGGACCGTGGGGGGTGGCGATGGCTTGGGGGGGAGGGCTTCATCCAGCAGTGAATAGACTGTGGCTAATGATGATGCTGGGGTTGGCGTAATGGTTAACACTCTGTGAAGTGAACCCCGTGACCCGAGTTTGGTTCCCGACCACGGTTAACATCGGCGGTGAGCGATATCTGAACCAGTCCTGGGATTTCCCTCCACTTCACGAACCCACACGGACACGCTTGGTAAAGTAGGGTCAAAACAACCCCCATCACTAACATGCGGTGCGGGGAAGCCTTCATCCAGCAGTGTATTCACAAAGGTCTGTACCATGTGATATACGGCATACGCAACGGGATTGCAGGGTTTTTATTTGCTGGCTTTGGGCCAATCGAGATATATTTTAATTGCATGTAAACAACATATTTTTAAATGGTATTTTCTAAGCACAGGGCCCAAAGGCTGATGCAAAGCAGCCGTGAACAGAGAGCATGAGTTATTATGGCAGATAAAACATTGACCCATTTTTTTGTGGTTGTATTGACCAAGGTTATAGGAACTTGAGAAAGCGACGATGGGAGGCAGTGGAGAAATACGAGGAAAGGTGGATCACAAATGGAGAAGTAATGTGATTGAAATTGGGAACACTGAGCTAGCAGACAGCACTGTCTCCCTCGATATAACGCATGCCACTGACAACATTAGTAGACATGTGCCCTGTCAAAGAGGACCTGGAGAGAATTGTAAAGGAAAACAATTCTCCAAAAAAACAGAGGGGGTCACGGGGGAACGGACTGTGCACGCAAACACGTGTGCTTCAATTTGGTGTCATTTTTGCACATAAGACACGACGTGGTGGAAATGTTGGTGCATGCAACCCCCACTTTGCCCCCCTTTTTTAATGGACGATGTCAGTGCAGTCCTGTAAAGCGATTGGAGGGTTACAGGGGAGGAGAGAGAGAGGGGCCAGCGCTGGTGAATCTGGTTTCTTTTCGAATCTGTGGCTCTGGAAGGTTCTGGGAATGCCCAACACAAGCCAACAAAAAAAAACGAAATGCTTTGCTCACAAGAAGCGCCCGGGTGAATTTGTTGCAGCGGCAGAAGGGGCGGCCACAAAGCACCAGGTGATGTGTCAACCCAAGTGGCCCCCTCACGCTCTCTAATGCACAAGCAGCCAGGTTACTAATTATGTAATCGACACGTGTGTGTGTGCGTGTGTATTGCTTGTGCGTGTGCATGAGCACCAGCCGTTCGCTAGACGGCGCTCGATCTTGCCCAAAGCAGCTGCGCCTGATGCTGATGGTGGTAATTGTGGCGTTGCCACTCGGATGTTCGTGCATTGTTTCTCTCTGCAAGCAGTACGGTGTTTTTTTAAAACACATCTGTACACGAAGCCGGCAACAGTCATGCGCCATGGGCCCTCTCTGGGATTTGCACCTCATTAGCACTTAAGCAACAAACACTTTTGTGCGGTTATTAATGTTGTTATGATGTTATCGCGTACATTTGCACACCCAGGTACCGATCATTATAGATTGTGCGGCAAATGTGCAGGTGTCGTCCCCACTCACCTTTCCTGTAAAGCTCTGCGACCTTTACTTGCGCCTGAAGTTGGCCAGCAACTTGCACACGACACTGACACAGCATGATCAGCCATCTACAACTGCCGTACGTACGTATTGAAACTTTGTTTTATATATATAGAAATTTACCAGGTGGTAAGGCATACTCAGATATGATAGCTCTGTTTCAGAAGCGACCTGGCCACAAATGATAGCTCAACGAGAAAGTGGCTTATCGCGTGGAAATGTCTAGCCGCAGCCAAATACTGGAAACGCGTGACGTTGATTCTAAATGTGGAGGGATAAACCGGAGGACCCGGATAAAAATCCACGCTGACCACGGGGAGAGACAGAGAGAGAGACGTGCAAACTCCATATATTTTCAGGCGTTGGGGTCGGGATCGAACCCCACGACCTGTATACCAGGCGAGGTAGTGAACATCTCGCCTTTTCACTATTGTCGTGTATTATCCTGGGTCTCCAGAATAGACTTCGACGTTGTCTTGAATGAAACAAATAAGCAGACAAATACAGTACCCCTCCACATACAAATGTAGTTTTTTTTTGTTACTCATCCCATGAGCCACATCGTCTTTTACTAGATTCCTCCTTGATTTTTAATTCATGACTTTAACAGCCCTGCCAATAAACTAAATCGTTAATTGCTTTAAAATATGTGACAGGCGATCCAAATATAATGCTTGTTTGGAAGTAAAGTATTTTAACGTTGTGATTTTTACGCGGCTTATTCAGCGGTGTGTTGAATAATTAAATCTAATTTGACGAAAAAACGAATAGTTGTTTAGGCACTGGCTTTTTTTCTCTCACTGTGTATACCTTTATGATAACTGATACGAAACATCTCGATAGTTGCAAGTAAAATGAAAAAACGGACGATGTGTAATGGTCCTTTGTTTGCTTAACCACCGAGTTTTTATTTATTTATCAATGTGTAGCATATCATTCCAGTTCATACAATACGCACAGTGGAGTTCAGTTCGTGAGAACACTTGTAATTTTCCACAGAAGTAATTCCGTTTTGCAATTTGATTCGCAAATGCGCCGCTCTTGTAGCAGAGTTTACAGGGAATAAGATATCCCTGACGGCTGCGTCAATTCCGTCTCATTAGCCGTGTGATACGGGGATACGCAACGCTGTTAAGCGTTCCGTTATTGCCCTGCCTTGTGCGGCAGGCACGGTGCAATTTTTTGCCCATTAGTATTGACACGCCAGTCTGTGTACCCAGTGGAACATATGCATGTACCATGTTGCGTACGCCTTCTGTCAAAAAGGCTGCAGTCAACCTGGAGTCTTTTGATCACCCCTTCGCCATTTCCTCCAGCCAGGCATGCAGTCTAGCCCTGCCCCTGTATATGTGCAGGCTCAAGGCCTTCCTCCTTGCTCTGCTTATGACTGACTATCACTTTCACTCTAAATAAAATTTATAAATATGCCTCCTATCCCCACGATGCCCATGTTCTGCACTGTTCCATACAGTGTATTGAGGTGCGGGTTCCATTCAGATGATTTATAGATCCTAATTGCAATTGTGGCTTAACTACAATAAAAATGTATTCCTAATTATTAGGCATATCACCATGCATTGATTCCTTAAGTAAAAGCTGATACTTGCACGCATGGTGCATATGCATCGAATTGTGTGATTATACAGTCCACGTATTTAATTTTCTCGTCGTCGTATGTAATTGGTTCATGTAAGCCATGCAACCGCCCAAGATATTCTACGCGTATCACAATGCCAAAGCATTAATTGATTGTTATAAAGTCGATTTGCTACATTTAATCTAACTGAGAGGAGAGGATGTTGACGTAGAGGTGTAATGATTAAATCCACTGGCAGTCAAATTAATTATCCAAATTTGGGGGTCACAGTTAAATTCAAGAATTATATTTTAAAATGGAGACTGTATCGGCCTCTAGCAGCTGCAGGCATCACGTGAGCCCATTATACACAACTTACAATAATAATAATATACATCTCTTTATCAATGCACTGCTGGATGAATGTTTCCTTATGCAGTGTCCATGATCGGGATTGTATTACCATACTTTACCAGGGCGGTGATGGGGGGGGGGAGACCCAGGGCTTGTGCAGATATCACTCGCCACTGATGATGTTTAGAATCAGAATATTTATCCTGCAGAAATCCGATGAGCTATGAAGCTCTTTTTAACAGATGTCCAGTAGGGGTGGGTCAAACAAAGCAAAACACGATCGGAGTGCAACGTCTAGGAAAGATAAGCAAATCAATATAAATAATATCGATAAAATATATCTTAACCGTGGCCGGGAATAAAATTAGGTTTGCTGGGTTCACAATAGTGGCCCTAACTAAAGCGCTGCTGCACCACCAACTCAGAAACATCGATTACTGCACACATGGTTTGATTCATGTAGTGTGCTTAAGGATCTATACTCATCGATCCATCGTTACACCCCTAGTTACACCCTTAATTATTACCTTCTGTCCGTGTTGTATTTTAAATCGCATGTTTTGTGTATTATTCTAATTAGACTCATGACCAAATCACGCGAATACGCTAGATCTCCTTAGATCTCGGCAGCTAAGCGGAGGTGAACGTGGATATAGTGCTTTGATGAGTAACCCCACTTCTTCTTCTTCCTAGCGTTGTTCCCGCTGTGGCGCAGGGTCCGCTTTTCGGCATTGTCTTCTCCATTTGGCTCGGTCCAGGGCATCTTCAGGGGATGCGTTGACCGTCTTCATGTCTTCCTTTATTCGGTCCATCCATCGCTTCTTCGGACGTCCGCTTGGACGGCGGCCCTCTGGCTCAATACGCACGGCAGTCTTGGCCACTGATGACTCTTCACTTCGCATCCCCACTATACATAGAAAAACAGGTGTTATAGGCTCGCGCAGGGCCACATTGTCAGTGGGGCCAGTGCAGCTAAATCCATTGTTGTACTATACTATACGATAACAATTATGCTTCTTCCTGCCTTTGCCAACCCGCATTGCCCGACACCGCCTTCGCCAGCTCCCCACTGACCCAGCACGGTGAGGTACGGTCGAATGAACCCCCCACGATCCGCACTGCGTGGGGAGGGCCTCGTCTAGCCACGGCTCAGCAAAAAAAGTGGGCTGTACGCTAAAGAGACACGTGTGTGTGTGTGTCTTTTTTTCTAGGAATGTTGTGCACATGGCTGACTCGGTGGACTCGGCACATGGTGCTGGTTAGCTCTGTTGGGAAGAAACCTCCCTGAAATTCGCGTCTATGCAAATGAACCTCGCCGTGCCCCAGGCAGGTTTTAAAACCACGTGACCCGGGCCTGGAGGAATAAATGTGCTTCTGGCTGATTGCTTCATCACACAGTCACAATGGGACTTGGGAGCAGATGTGTCGCGAGTCACACACAAAAAAAAGCCCCACAAAAGTCTTATTGTAGGAGCCTCTGGCTTTTCAGGCTAAACAACTGAAGAAATGCGTCAACTGTTTTGGAAAATCCCAAGACCTACGCGTTAAAGATGTACACTGTGCAGCATAGTGGTTGGAAATCCACATCTGGGAATACAAATGCCCGTTGAAAGAAGTTGGAGGTCGATCTGTTCCGTGACTGCAGTTAATGCAGCGTATTATAATTCAGCAAGCATTCCCATAATGTAGAATTTGTTAGGCTTATGAAACAATACGTTTATTTTCATATTGAACACCTTATCTGAGTGTGGTGCATTCAGAGCTGCAATGTGTACATATGTAGTGAGTCACTTCGGATACACTAATAGTAGGAGGCATACACGTTTTTTCTACACTTTCCATAGTATAGGGGATAACTATATACGGGCCAAGACAACCGGCACACTGCCTGACCCAACACCGACGAGAAGGACGAGGACTTCGTAGGCGACGGGCTCCATTCCCAAACCGCAGCAGCCCCGACCCAGCGTCGGGGCCTCCCTTTTATCCTCCCCAGCGTGGCCTGGCTCCGCCCTCGGCCACGTCCCCTTCTGGAACCTACCAGAAAGTTCTGGGCGGCCCCACGTGTCCCCTCTGTCACCTTTACCCTACATCCGTTACCCCGGCCTATCACGTGCCCTACTGGCAGACGGGCTGCTTTATCCTCAAATGCCCCTTCTCTGCCAGCAACCCGCGCTACGCGCTTCAGTGGCACTCTTCACCTGCCCTGCTGCTAGACCGGGCTACCACACCCACGATCCCGCTCTCTACCAGTAACCTGCGCTACGCGCCATAGTGACCCAATCTATGTCAATACACATATATACACGGTATGTATTTTCTGCATTCAAGTACTGGAGATGTGAAACTTAAGTTCAAGAGACCAGGTTGCAAGACCACCCGTTGATCAAAACAAGTTTTCAGATTCGTATACAATGCCCCAACTTGTTTTGCACTTGCTCGTGAAATGGGTTTGGCCAAATCACTTGGAATGCACCCCCATTCTTTTCAGGTCTCGGAAGCTAAGCAGAATGGAGTCTGGATACTACTTGGATGGGTTAGCATTATGTATGCCAGGCCGTTATAGGCTTCTGCAGGGGTGTGCTGCAAGGTGGTCAGCAGAGGGCAGTGAACCAAAATCAATTGTTGTACCGCACTCTTCATCCGTATCTTTATACTCCCTGCCTTCAACAACCCGCACTGACCGGCGTGGCGAAGTCTGTGCAGATAATCCCCACAAAGCACGCGGTGTAGAGAAGCCCTCATCTGGCAATGGATTAACACAGAGGCTGCTGCACATGTTATGTTGACAATGAGTTGACAACACAGGTTAGCTGTGGGCACATCAAGTGTTGCAAGATGTTGCTGCAGTCCGCTGGCTGTGACCTGCCGTGGCCACTGAGAGGCAAGATTCATTCCTAATTGGATGTATCGGCCCTGAAAGCGCCCATCCCGTACCAGTGCTTGAGACCTGGTCACATTGAATACATTCACAGCTCAGTTTAACACGTAGGCTTTCGCGACCAAAATCATCCAAAATATAGTTTTTTGGGGTTAGATCGCCGTAAATATATAAATGTATATTTATAAATGTATATTTATATATGTAAGGAACAAAACAGGAGGATTTTTCCACTAATCTGATTGTCGCCTGATGAAGCTAGTTGTAACTACTGGGTGAAACGTCGTACTCAGATTGTAAATGTTGTGGCTTTGCTCTCCAACACACCGGTGTGTTGTGCTAATAACGAATTGGCATGTTCTGTTTACATGACAAATCTTACTAATTAGCTGTGTCGGCTGCTGGCGGGTTTGACGACACAGTTATATATTTACGCGATCTAATCCAAAAATCCTGTATTATGGACATTCAAAGCTACAAAACTGCTCCACGTTCCTGTAGCTTCGTGCTACGGGTTATATCCAGTGTTGTACAACATGCAAGAAGTGCACTGATCACTTCCAGGTTGTGTGATGTTGGCGGCTGTTTTTTTCCCCATAGATTACCATCCCTTTCAGATATTTTATTTAGTATTTCGCTATATTAGAAAACTTTACAAAGTCACACACTGCATGGGCAGGAAGTGCTTGGCTTTGTGGGAAACTTGACAGATCCTCAGCATGTCCAAGTCATCCACAGGAGACACTATGCTACGTGACGTGCATCGGTATACTGTCGTGGTGGCGGAGTGGTTAGCATATTGTTATGAACCTGCTGACCTGAGTTTGATTCCTGGACAAGACTAACATCGGTGGTCAGTAATGACACAAAGTAGGGAGGCCTTCATCCAACAGTGGGGTAACCAAGGGCTACACATATCAGTGTCAAAATGCGACTTCACATCGAAATTAAGTTGGTTGAACACATGCGAGATGAATGAATGATGGCCACGAGGAGAAGGCCGGAGGATTAGAACTCTCTAAGGTGCAGATTTGGCCAGCCTGCTGGTTCCAGTCCTGTTCTGAGTGGTCATGGACTCGAGGCATTTCAGCTGGGGGTTGGCAGCCCACACAGTGTGCAGCACAGTTCCAGACGGGACTCTGTGCACCCCACCCCCTACTCCCAGCGTCCCATGGGAAGAGGCCATGTGTGAGTGAGTACGGGTGGGGGGGCACATGTGTCTCGATGCTGTACACAGTCTCGCATTACTAGGCAAGAGGGCTGTTTGCTGGGGGAGGGGTATATCTGGATTTGATGACTTGTGGGATGGGTTGCTGTGAAGGGTTATTTTGACGTTTTTTGTTTAATTTCCTGTTAGCCCGTGTTGCTCTCGGTTGCCGTTGTGAATTTTGTGCGTCGTCGAATTATTTGAGACGTTTTCATTTACGGCAAATATGCCGGTCGTGGCTTGACGCCTTTTGTTCGCGGGGCCTTCAGCGTGCACGGTTGAGTTTTGTCCAGGCTGCACGTGACCTTTCGCCACTGCCCGTGCAGAATCACGGTTCCTTCACTGGTTGCTTAACCCAGCTCGGGCGATCCTGCGCAAGCGTTACGTTGAAATAAGCCCAAGCTCTTAATAACCTCAATCCGATGTCGAACGCGCAAGTCTGGCGAGGTGCAGACATACAGTGTCGCCCAGAATCTCGATTTCAGCCTTTGATCATTATCCATTCATGTCATTGTTTTGCAATGCTGGTATTGTGTGTGTGTTTTTTTATGGCATTGCAATGAAAATGATTTAATTGCTGCGCAAAGTACACTGATATTCAGACATTCTTGAGGGTCTTTGTTGGCGTCACCACTCCACAAGCAACTCCATTCCGAGGAAACCTTAATCTCGGTAACCTTTGAACTTCGGTTGGGCAGCTCGTCGTCAGCAAAGGCTTTCAAACTTACGGATAAAGGATAAAGAAACCTGCATTGACAGCGCAGCACAATGGCCTTCTCGCTTCAGCAAGCCCTGGGCGGGTGCATAGAAGTCTGTTCCCGAAGACGCTCCCGGCACGTGGACCGAAACGTCGGACATCCGTCCCGAACAACGCGCGAAACGCATCGGAGAGCGACGCAGCACAACCGCGAAAAACCTACGCAGTAGAATTTTAACAGTCGGCACTTTCTGCGACTGTTTGTACGTGAGAGCTCCTGTATCCAGAGTACCTGGTCTCTCCTTCCTGTGAACGCAGACTGAAACCAAATACCGCTCCCCATAGTGTGTGAGCAGTCGTAAGGTAGCAGCAATGGTTCACCAGTGCGCATTCCTCGACCACCTCGCCCTCCTCATTCTCAGACAGTTCTTCTCTTTGTTTCTGCTCGAGCTGTAGACAACATTATTCTGTACGTGCAATTTAATGAATGCGAAGATAGATACGGCTTTAGTTATCATAATGCAAACCGTTACATTACCATATAATGACATGGCATTAAATGTCTTGTTTATTTTGAAATACACAGGCACATACACGTGTCGGCTTGCAAGTGTGCGATTTGTAAACATGATGCTGTGAAGCACAAAAGAAAGTCTACTCTGCATTGTTGCGAAAGAATGTTACTAGTAACGGCACTTATACTGACTTCCAATCCATTTTTACATTTTAAATGCACGGACAAAATGTGTTATTGGCACATCACGACAACATGTCCACGTGCAACAGTACGTCAACTGCAGAGATGGAATGATGAAATCGGCTCGTGCAGATGCTCTATTTATTCCTCCGAGAGGTGGCGACGGCTTGGCGTAGCCGTCATCCAGCAGTAGATTGATGATGGCTGATCATGATGATGATGATGGAAACCATGAACTCCATGGATTAATATACATTATTGTGGACAGAGTTGCAGATGTCACATGAATCGCAGGCTTTCCTTGCACATTATTTCACAGACACGTTGCTGGCTAATCGTCATCTGATTAATCACGTTGAGAAAACCTTTCGGTGTAAATATAAAAAGCACCACCATTAAGAATTAGCCATCTGCCAAACAGATTTCGCTAGAGAGCAGTATTACCTGCATTTGCATAAGGACAACATACGCACCTTTCCGAATGAATGCACCACAATAATTGGCCTTCCAATGTTTTTGTGACCACTAGACTGAACATAATTTTAATTGGTTACATTGGCACGAAGTTTGTAAACGTTCACTCTGTGTGGCGTGGCAGGACACTGCACACGTTTAATAGCGCTCTAGGAGTTTTTAATATTGCCCGTTTATCTTGCTTTATAATGCCACCATCAATGCCAAGAGGGGACAGTCTTTAGAATGTATGATTATTAGTATTAAGCAATGTGATCCCTTTCTTCTTAACAATCTCATAAATTGTAATGCCATCGTGATCAAAGTGTTTCGTCATCTTTAGCCTTGGTCAATCCGATGCTGGATGAATGCACGATCCTGCGATGTGATTATCCACCTGTACTCAGTACTTACTGATAAAATGAAGCAAAAAAAAAAACTTGCGTAAATAATTTCCACGTCACTTTTTCCCCCCTCTTCTTTCTTTTACAAGTGAAGGAATAAAACTCGAGCAGCATTGGTTCCGATCCCACTTTCAGTTAATTAAGCACCAGGGGGCCAAGGAGAGTGTGGTTACCTCGCATCCGTGCTGCGAGCCCAACGACTGCACGTTCAATTCTCGACCACGGCTCATAGCAAGTGCGATGGTCAAACTCTATCCGGGCCGAAGCCGTTGATCCCAGAAAATCGGTGTCGGTAAGTATGGTGCAGATCTTTCACTCCGTACGTAGCCAAGCGTGCTAATCGAAGGTGCGGGGGAAGGACAACAAACGAAACGCACAAAGCAGTTCTAAAGAAATTAGTTTTCCATCTAGAAGATTTAAAAGTGCATGGCTCCAGTGGCTTCATGATATCGGAAAGAAGAGCGTTCCAGACGGCCACAGAAGCGCATCTGAAAGCGTGTGATGCGCTGACCGTCTTTGTTTGATGGTTAGGTAAAAGCCACTGCTTGCGAGGATGACCGGAGTTTGCGTGATGGATTATGCTCCTTGACGAGATCCGTGAGGTCTCGTGATGTACGCACAACTCGCGTGGGGAGACTGCTGTCTGCTGTGTTTTGAAGCCAGTTTCTGTTCTATTCCTGCGCATGGCAATTTGTTCAGGAGCTAAATGCCAATGTCGAGGTCTGCTTAGCCACAAGAGGGCTTTGGGCAGTATCATTAAAGCCAATTAGTGATACTGTATGGACACATGGTTGGCGCAGTAGTTAGCACCCAGCTGAGTTTGATTCCCGTCGACGGCTAGCATCATGGTGTATCCTCTTACCCCCCACCACTTAACAAACCTGCACTGACCAGAATGATGAAGTATGGTTGAATAAACCCCCATGGTTATAAACGTACCTAGTCATTAATGCGTATTCATAACATGCGTTTGCATTTAACATAATAACATGAATAGTACACTGCTCACATTTCTGACCTGTACCGATGTAAGTTCACGATTCGAAGGCATTTGATGCACACTCGTCGTGAAAATTCGTCAGTAAGTATTCTCACGGTTGAATGAACTCAGAGGCAAGCGTCAATCATCGTCACGGTGATTGACAGCTTTTGATCCAGCTACTTTGCTAACCGGCAAAAAAAGCAATGTTTTAATGAATACACAATGGCATTGCTTAAATATAATTTTTTTATAATGAATACGTACACTTTGCATCTGTCTTTTGATATGCCTGTGTCTAGAAAATAATAATAATGTACAGCCCATCGGCCAAATCCGCTGCTGGATGAAGGCCCCCACCCCACACCCGGCAGTGGAGTTCGTGGAGACTATTTGACAGTTTGACCAAACTTCACCGTGCTGGTCAAGGGGTGTCCGTGTACTTATTCGGCGTGAATAGATTGCATAGTTGTGTAATGCGGTTGTAAACGGCCCTTCTGAGGTGCCGTCAGGGGGGGAGGAGTTAGGTCACGTGGGGGGAGAGGGGTTGAGTATAGAAGGAGGGGAACCGGAAGAGCAGGGGGGAGTGACTGGGAGCCAGGAACAGAGGAAGGCCACGTAGGGCGAAGCGGGGTGTGGCGAGATCGCCACGAACACGGGGGAAGCGAGGATCGGCACCGTTGGCCAGCGGTGACCGACCCGAAGCAGCAAGGAGGCTGCAGTCAGCAGCGGGGCTGCACAGAGAGAGTGGGCAGCGGGTCTGCATACAGTGACAGCCAGAGGGTCTGCACATAGGGGTAGCAGCGAGTCTGCAGGGAGGAGGTTACAGTAGATGAAGCAGAGAGTCAGAGGGGTGAGGAAGCTATAATAGCAGTGAATAGCCGGGGGCTACAAGTACAGGAGTTATAACAGAGTGCCGTGTGGGTAAAGACGTGAACCTGAATAAAGACACGAAGACAGAAAGAAGTGTTCGAGTCCTTTTATTACACTGGAGTCAGAAGTGAAACGGCATGGCGAAACAACTGAGGAAGAAGAATATCCCATCTCCGGCGTCGGCTTCATCATCGGACGACGACGATCTTCCTCCTGAGGTCGGCTTCACTTCGGCGGAGGGAGAGATCCGTGAGGGCCCGGGTGTGGAGGAGGTTGCCGCTGCGCCCGACCCATCTGCGTTGAAGGACGAAGATTAAGATGGACCCGGATGGCGGAGCAACTGGCGACCCTAAAAACCGTCATCACGGAGTTGTGTGACCTTGTCACGCCAAGGGCGGCGTTGGAAGGTGATGGTGGTGATCGGCAGGAGCCCGGGTCGTCTTCGATGGCGCCGCCATCGACCACGCGGCGTGAAGACGCCATCTTGGGCGTGGCGCACCACGGAAGGCGGGAAGCCGCCATCTTGGGGCCGCCACGAAGATCGTCCGCCATCTTGGCGACACCGCGTTGCGACGCCTTGCTGAACTTGCCGCCGGAAGAGTCGGTGACGGACGGAAGCAGGCCAAGGAGCCGCAGTCGTCACCTTACAACTGTTAAGGAGTTCTCCATCGGGGGCGATTGGAGTGCGTTCGCTTGTCGATTTTTGGCGGCGGTACGAACGGCAAGGTGGACGGACGCCGAGGCGCTGGAGGTGCTTCCGACTCTCCTTGACGATGAGTCTGTTCGTTTTTTTCGCTCTATAAAAGCTGCGAAGAAGAAAACATTGCGTGGAGTGTTCGACGAAATGGCGGACGCGTACGAGCCACCGGATGACGCCCATCGCCGCTTCGTGCAGCGGCAACGCGCACCGGAGGAGTCGCCTGTAGCGTACAGGGGCGCCGTGCTGGAACTCGCGATGGCCGCTTACCCGGAGACGGAGCCTGACCTGCTGGAACCTCTCATCTTGGGGAAGATGTTGGAGTTATCCCGGGATCTGGGCATTCCTATGCCGGCTTGCGGTCACGAGAAACTCACGTCCCGGACCGCGGCTAAGTGTTTGGACGCCCAGTTCAATCTCCGCCGCTGGAAACAAGTCACGGCGTGGACGGGCGGTCCTGTCGTCGATGGGGGGGCCGTAGGGTGGGACCCTACAAAGGCCGTGTACGTGCCGGATGCGACCGGCCCAAAGGAGCTGTCGGCCGCCTCCACTCCGTGGCCGGCTCGAAGCGAGCCGGGGCCGCGGGCTCCGCCGCCGGCGCGGCCACGTCGGGACGGGGTGCCTGCTGCGCGCCGACCCGACGTCGACTGTTTCCGCTGCGGCCGTCGGGGCCACTATGCCAGGGACTGCTGGGCCCGGGTTCCGGGGCCGCCCCAGCAGGAGGCCTCGATCGCGGACGTCCCAAAGAAAGACCCTCCGGCACAGGCAAGTCGGTGCGCACCAGACACCCGGCAAGGCCTGACACCTCACTCATCGCCGTTGTTGTGCGACGCGGATGTTCTAAAATATGGGAGGCCAGTATCTGCGCCTTGTCGCTCGATAACGCAGTGGCGTAAGTTGGCTCGGCGGGTTGTCGCGGCCGCTACAGGTTCGTCCACTGTACCGGGGTCGATCCAAGGGGTGGACGTGCGTATTTTGGTGGATTCCGGGGCGTCCGCGACCATTATTTCGGATGTCATATTCCATCTTTTGAACATCCCACCGGGGGCCGTGAGGCCGGCTTACGCTTCCTGCATCGCTGCGAACGGGGGTAGTATGGGCATCGTGGGACAGGTGGACGCTAATATTTCTATCGGGGGGGTCTCGGCCTCGGGCGTTGTGTTAATTTCGAGGTCCCTGGCGGTTCCTTGCTTGTTGGGCACGGATTTTTTGGCTAAGATGCCCATTTTAATTAGAATCAATGAAAATTGCATTGAACTGCCAGGGGGCCGCAAATTGGCGTTTTTACAGTCCACCTGGGGGCGACCGGCTCCGGTTGCCCAGGTGCAGGCGTTATCGGAAGTTTCAGTTGATATTCCACCTGGCTCGCAGATGCTCATTCCCCTACGATACCGGAAGCCGGTTCCGGGTCGGCAGAGTGCTTGTGGAATTTTGCTGTCGCCGTCCGCCGCTGTTACGGGCGGATTGGCACTGGTGGGGGCGCAAACCATTGTCCGTCCGGATCAGCGCCCGTTTTTGCAGGTGTTAAATGCGACTTCTGAAAGCGTGTGTGTGCCGGCTGGTACCGTTGTGGCACACGCCACTACGGCGTTTACGGCTCAGAGTGACATTCCGGACGGGGGGCTGGTGGGTGGTGTTTCACACGACGGAGGGGTGGACGATCGTTGGATCGCCGAATTATGTGCGGAAAATTCGGCCCTTTCCGCTGAGCAGCGTTGTGCGATTCATAAATTATTAGCGAGCTATTCCGATGTGTTTAGCTCGGACGATTTGGACTTGGGACGCACCTCGCTGCTCTCTCATCACATCGAAACGGGGGACGCGGCCCCTATCCGCTTGAACTCGCGTCGGATGAGTCCGGCTGAGCGTGAGCACGTTCGAGGGGCAGTGGAAGACATGTTGAAAGCGGATATTATATCTCCGTCTAATAGCCCGTGGGGTGCGCCTGTCGTGTTGGTTAAAAAGAAAGATGGTAAATTACGATTTTGTGTGGATTTTCGGAAGTTAAATAAAGTGTCGGTGGCAGATGCGTATCCCCTGCCGCGTATGGACGATTCTCTCGACGCCTTGTCAGGGGCTAAGTTTTTTTCAACGCTAGATCTCTCTTCGGGCTTCTGGCAGCTTCCCCTTGACGAGCCCTCGCGGGAAAAGACAGCGTTCCGTACGCCGCAGGGGTTGTTCCAATTTAACTGTCTGCCGATGGGGTTGAATGCAGCCCCTGCCACCTTTCAGAGATTGATGGAGTTGGTATTGACGGGGTTGCAGTGGGAGACATGTCTCATTTATTTAGATGATATTATTGTCTTCAGCCGCACATTTGATGAGCATTTATTGCGGTTGGAGGCCGTTTTTGCCAGAATGCGTTCTGCTAATTTGAAATTCAAGCCTAAGAAATGTCATCTACTGCAACGTTCCGTTCGATACTTGGGACATATTGTTAGTGCGGACGGGGTGGCCACGGATCCAGAGAAAACTGCGTGTGTCCGGGATTGGGCAACCCCCGCCACGGTGGGTGATGTGCGTCGGTTTTTGGGGTTCGCCTCATATTACCGGAGGTTTGTTCCGAATTTCGCTACTATCGCCAGGCCTTTGCATCTCCTTACTGGGAAGGGGCACAAATTTGTGTGGGGACCGCCGGAGGAGGCGGCGTTTCGGAGCCTGCGCGACCTACTGGCTACTGCGCCGACGTTGGATTATCCGGATTTTGAACATCCCTTCATTCTGGATACTGATGCGAGTGACACCGGGATTGGGGCGGTGTTGTCCCAGTCAAAAGGTGGTGTTGAGCGTGTGGTGGCGTACGGGAGTCGGGTTTTGTCTCCCGCGGAAACTCGTTACTGCGTCACTCGCAGGGAACTTTTGGCTATTGTGTATTTTCTCCGCCAATTTCGACCGTATCTGTACGGTCGGTCGTTTATTGTCCGAACGGACCATGCGGCCTTGCAGTACGCTCTTAAGATGGACCAGCCATCCGGACAATTGGCGAGATGGCTGGACACGTTGCAAGAATTCTCCTTCCAAATTCACCATCGGAAGGGTGTGCGTCACGCTAACGCGGACGCACTGTCCAGGTTGCCGCAACAATCCCCTTGTGCGTGTGCGTCGGGGACGCATAGGTGTGGACCGGCTCAGCCCCCCCCTCAGCCTGTCGCGCGGGCAGTGGATGTTCTCGAACCTCCGCTTACACCGGGACCGGTTGAAGGGGGACCGGCTGACGGGATTTTGCGTCTTCCAAGGTCTGTGTGGATTCGGGAGCAAATGTTGGACGATTCTTTGGTGTCGTTACGGAAACGAACGGAGAAGGCGGGTAAGGAAGTCGGTGCGGGTGGTAATTCGGAAACTGCTCTCCGAGATGGGTTACTGATGTGGAGGGAAGGGATACAGGAACACTGGCGTCTCGTTGTGCCTGCGTCATTGCGCTATGAGTTGATTAGATCTTTGCACTGTGACACACTTTTACACCTGGGGGTGCAGAAAACCCTATTGACGCTGCAACGAGACTATTATTGGCACGGCATGACGACGGATGTCGTCGGTCACGTTCGCGCGTGTCCCGATTGTGCCCGCCGTAAGCCGCCTAAACATCCATATGTTCCGCCGATACAATCGATTAAAGTATCTCGGGTTAATGAGTTGGTGGCGTTAGATATTTTGGGACCCTTTCCGCCATCAGCTAAAGGGAATAAGTATTTACTGGTGGGGGTGGAGTACCTCTCTCGCTGGCCGATGGCCTGGCCCTTGCCTGACCAGTCAGCGGCGTCTATCACGGACGCCTTTCTATTTGGGTATGTAATGGACAAAGGGGCTCCGGAGAGGCTCCTTACGGATCAGGGACGTAACTTTTCGTCTAAATTGTTGGGGGAGGTGTGTGCGGCTCTTGGAACTAAAAAGATACGGACGTCCCCCTACCACCCGCAAACGGATGGTATGGTGGAACGGTTGAATCGGACTCTGTCCGCCATGCTGTGCCATACAGTCGGGGAAAACCAATCTGATTGGGATTTGCATATCCCTGGGGTGCTTTCGGCGTATCGCATGACGCCGCACGCGGCTACTGGATACTCGCCGTTTTTCCTTATGTACGGCCGTGAGAACGTGCCGCCGATTCATGACCAGTTGGGAACCGGTGCGAGGGGGCCTGTTAAGCCTCTTCCTGAGTATATTAAGGATAACGTTCGGCGTGTCGCTGAGGCGAGGGAAAATGCCCGCATGGCTACTGCCAAGGCTCAGGCCAGGAATGAGCGGTGTGCCCGACGTTCAAAGGGGGAGTGTCCCTGGAAAAAGGGGGACCTGGCCTGGCTTCATTGCCCACAGGTGCGGCCAGGTACATCTCCTAAATTACATCGACCTTGGCAGGGTCCGGTCCGCCTCATTGAGGTTCCCAACCCACAGTCGGCGCGTGTTCAGGTTGGTGCACGGCGTTGGTTCGTGCACACGTCCCGGTTGAAGCCATACATTGCCCCACGGCCGGATGCGTCATCTCCCCAAGTTGCCTTGCCGGGGTCTGTTGCTGCCGACTCGCCCTTGCCTGTGTCTGCTGACCTTGCGAGAGCGCCTGTCGTACCCTTCACAGACAAGCCGGCCGTGACAGCGCAGGGAGGAGGACCTTCCGCTTGTGGG
Source organism: Lethenteron reissneri (assembly GCF_015708825.2). Lineage (NCBI taxonomy): Eukaryota > Metazoa > Chordata > Hyperoartia > Petromyzontiformes > Petromyzontidae > Lethenteron > Lethenteron reissneri. The sequence continues at coordinate 6,263,269 of NC_083804.1, forward strand.
ACGCCGACCGGAGCCGCAGAACCCACGGGACCTGCAGCTCTTCCTATCCCTCCGCGGACGCGAGTACGGGATGTTTCTGGACGCGAGCGGGACAGTGGCGGGCCTCCAATGGCGACGGAAGAACTTGCGCCCGTCGCCCCTAAAACCCTTCCACGTTCCCGCTCGGCGGGTGGGCCGCCGACCGTCCGGGACGGCCCGGCTACCCGTACTCGCTCGAAATCCCTCACGTTTCGTTAGATTGTGTTGTGTTGTGTTATTGTTATAATGTTCTTCAATGCTTCGTGTCTTTTTGCGTGTTGGCCCTTTACACCCGCATTGCTTTTCAGGTTGCAATTCAGCCGAGGTCGGCTGGATTTTCTTTAGGGGGGAGGGTGATGTAATGCGGTTGTAAACGGCCCTTCTGAGGTGCCGTCAGGGGGGGAGGAGTTAGGTCACGTGGGGGGAGAGGGGTTGAGTATAGAAGGAGGGGAACCGGAAGAGCAGGGGGGAGTGACTGGGAGCCAGGAACAGAGGAAGGCCACGTAGGGCGAAGCGGGGTGTGGCGAGATCGCCACGAACACGGGGGAAGCGAGGATCGGCACCGTTGGCCAGCGGTGACCGACCCGAAGCAGCAAGGAGGCTGCAGTCAGCAGCGGGGCTGCACAGAGAGAGTGGGCAGCGGGTCTGCATACAGTGACAGCCAGAGGGTCTGCACATAGGGGTAGCAGCGAGTCTGCAGGGAGGAGGTTACAGTAGATGAAGCAGAGAGTCAGAGGGGTGAGGAAGCTATAATAGCAGTGAATAGCCGGGGGCTACAAGTACAGGAGTTATAACAGAGTGCCGTGTGGGTAAAGACGTGAACCTGAATAAAGACACGAAGACAGAAAGAAGTGTTCGAGTCCTTTTATTACAGTTGGACACCTTTCTGCAGTTGTTTTTTTGCCTAATGTGGTCCTAGTTTTGAACGAGGTGTTAATCTTCTCAGTCCGGCAACTGGCTGGGGCTTAAGGAGTGGACGAGGTTGATTTTGTGCGTGCGTGGATGAGATTCGTTTCTGCGTGCGTTACAAGAGACTGCATTGTGCGGTGGGCACAATGAACGCGCAGGAATTGAAGCACCGATGTGATGATAAAGGGGCCTTTGAAGTGAATGGGTGCTCGAATGGGGATCTGCATAATGGAGAATCTTTCTTTCTTTCGTATGGCATTGTGAAAAGCAACAGTTTTAATTTTCTCTTAATGATCGTCAGAAATGAATGGAAAAGTTCCTCATCCAGGCCAATGATTTGGTTGACGCAGTGTGGATTTCAGCGATACCGCCAGGATGTGCATGGATGGAGCATTCATCGGGAAATTATGACACGGGACTTCAACAAAAGAAGTTGGGCGGTTGGTCTCTTTGGAAGTGTGTGTGTTGGCGCTTTGCACCGAGCTGTTTCTCCGGACAGTGCTCGAAACCTTCCCCTAGATTTGAAGTTTTCGTGACTGCAAGGGTCCATACTCTTTGTTTTTTTCGGTAAAGTCACGTAGGTAAAAAAATCACGACGTTTCGGAGTAATTACCGTATCTCATTTGATACAGTAATTTTGCTGTGACGGTTCCACCTGAAGACGGAAGCTTGTGTTGCCTCCGAAACGTCGTGATTTAATTTATTTTCTTTTTTTACCTACGTGACTTTACCGAAAAAACCAAAGAGTATACTTCCCCGTCTTGTCATCTTGACGGTGTTTTTGCCGCCAGACGTGCCTGCTACAAGGAGGCGCTTGGCCCACTTATTGAGATACATTTTGCTCTGCCCTTTTGAGAGAGGAGGGAGAGAGACAGACTGCACTTTGCCGGAGCAACTCGATCGCTTGTTGTAGACGTTTCAATAAAAACACGTTTCCTAGAAATTGGACAAGCCTACGAGCTGTACAGTGGACTATTTTGATGCACGGAGTGTTGTCTATTTTTGGCTTAAACTGTGCAAAAAATTCTCTTCCAGTGGCATTTCCTCCTTTTGTTTGTTTAAAAAAAAAAGTTGCCGTGGGGCGGTCGTCTGGCGGAGGGGGTCTTTGCGTGGATGCTTGTGTGGTGGTCGGGAGAGCGTAGCAGCATGCTGGGTGTTTTGGGAGTCGTGGGGGGAGAGAGCTCGTGGAGAGAGAGAGAGACACACGGCCACGTAGTTTTTTTTTTCCTAAAAAAGAAACTTTCCAAAGCATCTACAGGGTAGCGTTCATAAACATCGATGTTTGTCAATATAGGGCCGATGCATTTTTACTTGTTTGGGGGCAGGATTACAAAAAAAACAAAAAACTAAAAATGGAAGAGAAATATGGCACAGGATTCCATGTTTTATAATTACGGCCAAAAAGGTTTTTTGTATCACTTTGGCTGTTGAGTATCGCACGCACTGTGAAATACTAATTTCGGAATTGAACGCCACTCTCACATTGACAATGCAAGATTTAAACAATTAGTACACTTTCGGTAATTGATGAGAAACACGTGCTAGAAACACAAGAGGAAGGATTAAAAAAATAATGATGATACTCGCAATCGGCGATTTCTCGACAGCAAAAGGTCAGATTGTGTCAAGAGGATCAGTCCTCCCATCATGCCCTTGGACGTCAGCGTGACACCACCCCACACAGCCTAATTGTGGACCACCAACCCAGACGAGTCAAAATTGTGGCCGTATTATTTGTAAGGACTCATCAGTACAATATAGCCCAGGGCTTAGCTTCACGCTGAATATTGTCGGGGTCACTGGCAGACAGGAGCAATGCACGTGACGGGTAGCCACGGCCATCGCGACAAGTATATTGGATGCGGTGTGTGTGTGTACTTTCTGTGTCGCCGACTCGGACAGACCCAGCTGAAATGAAGCCCCCCACCCCCCTGAGCACAGCCATCAATTGCTTCACCTCTCACCCACTACACCCCCCCCCCCCCACTGCTTTGTGGCTCAGTGGCTTCACGTGGCCGAGCCGCCCCCAACTCCACCGCCGCTTCACCCGCGTAAAGTCACCGTTGTTTTTGCGTTTTGGTTTTAAAGCCGAGCACGTGTGTGCCGCTGGCGCTGGCGGCGCCGTATTGACAATGCCCTTGATGCGGCTCGGTGAATGGCGTCACGTTGCGTAAAAACGTGCAGAAATCGCGCGTGTGTGCGAGGCCCCCTTTATTGCTTCCTCGTGCTGGGGTTGATGCTGGCCGTGGCGCACGTCAACAGTCGTTCAGTGCCCCACACGCGCGTCGTGACCTCATATTGCCCGAAAAGAAAAAAATTGCACCCGGGACCGTTTGATGTTACAATAACACGATGCAAGCAAATGTTCCGAATTCGGCGTGCTTCCATGGACAACGCCGGCGGAGTAGCGACGCGGCGGTTGGCGCGCCGCGCCACGAGCGCGTTGCCCTCGGTTTAGATTTTGTGTTCCGCTCCATCCAATTGATTGTCCGATTCGAGTTGCGATGCTACGTGCACGTGAAGGTACAAAGTCAAGTTATCGCCATGCTTCAGCGAGAGTCGGGGAGATCTTAAATTCTGTTGGTGGCCCTTAGCAAGCGGCGCAAATTCCACATTTCCGCGGTTGGTGATAGGAGGACGACTTGCGCAATGCCGATTATAAAAGTACCGTATTTAGAACCCGCTCTTGCCCCCTGTACAATTTGCTTGTTGTTATCTCTATTGCTGTGCGCCATGCGAGCCACTCCCGCCCCGCGTTGTTAAAAGAACCCAATCAATCAGCGCATGTCACGGTGAACAGAAATAGGCGACGTGTGTTACGCTTTCGGGCCTCGCCTCTCACGTGTTCGGACTCGGCTGCGAGCACCGCTGCCAACTGGTCGGGTCAACGTGTTTTCAAATCTGCCTTGCCGTCTTTGGAAGTCCCCCAAGGTTAACGCTGCGACGCTCCCAATCAAAAATGTGTTCTGTCGTGCGAGAACATTGCTGCTTGTATGATAAGCGGTAATGCGGCTTTTGAATGAGATCGATTTTTTTGTGCATGCACCGTATATAGCAGGACTGCGTATATGTATTTGAGCTTTACTTTGAACATCTTTCACGCCGTACGTAGCCAACTGTGCTCATCGGAGGTGCGGCTCAAAATGCGTGCAGCCCAAATAGTGGTTTGTGCTGAACTGAGAAGTCGCCCTTCCATTGGGTGTCTCCCAGCTGAAGTGCTTTACTTTTCCAGCACGTGCCGCTGCGCAGCGACGCTTCGGAGCGAGAGGAGAAAACGTTGACCAGATTGGGCGCACGCTTTCCCTGCAATCATTTCGCCTACCCTCTCACAGCGCTTCTGTGCTACTGCATCTGTGCTGTCCACCTACGATGACTTGCATTGACCTGCGTGGTGAGGTATTGCCTTCCCATGCCTTGCGGATCATTTGGTCGGCGGGGGGGACGGTCATTGTACGTCATGGGTTTGTGTCGGGGGCCGCCACATTCACCACAATGTAAAACAAATTAAGAAATTGATTATTGAAATGAACCATGACCATGAATTATGACAATTAATTAAATCGCTCGTGGTGGTTGTGTGCGGTGTGAATCATCCCGTCCTTGATTTATCATGTGGTGTGGAAAGGTTTTGGGCAACTTCAGGCTGAGTGTTCTTGCTGTTTCCTCTAAGTCCGAGCAGGGTAGGGCCATGTGGTTTTTGTGAAGGATTTGGAATCTTAATGCTCGGGGAAGTTTACGGAATAAACACGTACACTAGCCGGCTTGTTCTGCTCCGTGCCTCCGAGTCAAAAAGGCGATTGTGAGGACCATAGATGGTGTACTGTGCTGCTGATGCGGCAAATGAAGGAGAACACGGGCTCGGTTGGTTGTCAGCAATGTCAGAAAACCAACATTATAGGACGATGTAGCCCCACGATCGGCCCCAGCAAGGCACGCAAAGAACCCCCGAAGAAAAGAGCCGCGTCTGAGCCGAATCTTCGCCGACAAATCATGGCTGGATTCTCGGTTCTCCCGTTTTTCTCTCATTTCCTCTTTTGCTGCTGGACTTGATCACGTAAATTTTGGTTATCATCATCAGGCAGCCCGAAATCCATTGTTGTACCGTTAGTCAACGCTCCCAGGTCGACGCTCGCAGCCTTTACCATCCCCGCACTGACCTGCGCGGTGAAGTACGGTCAATTGCACCCCCGTGACCCGCACGGCATTGGAAGGTCCTCATCTAGCGGTGGATTGATATAAGGACTGTACACGTGCACTGGTACATGTACACGTCATCCCAATATCCTTGTGTTGGTTAATTTCTGTTACGAGTGGGGTTTAATCTAGTTGTGAATGAAGGCACTTTCTGCATTGTGGCAAATGAATGGTTCACATTGTGTAAACACTCAGTCAAATGCGCCTGGAAGATGGTGGCCGGGTGAGAGAAAGGGAGATGATGTGATGATAATGAACCGGTGGTCACTAAATGTGGAGTCAATTACTGGGCTCATGGGCTGAAATCTAATAATAGTGATAATTCACGTCGCAATGCATTTATGCTGGCCTATGAACTCGTAATGGAACCGAAGAAACTGGAGCAACAAAAAAAACGCCGAAGCCTTTTGTTACAAGGGTGAGGTCTCTCCCGGTCGAACTTCCGTCCGTCCGTTGCATGGACCAGGAGACTTCCCTTCTTCAACATGAGTGTGGCGAGCCAGGGGAAGGAGCCAATGATGTTAAATGAGAGGCAACGTATGCCATTGCAGCTGAGCATGGGGAGAGTTTCACCTCGGTTCCCGTGTTAGATATCCTGATGACATCCAAGGCCCCGCCACGTAAATCCTCATTCACGGGGAACTCGGTGACGGTCTGTCCAGATGCAGGGGATTGATTTTAATTGTTCTTGATTTTGGTCAATCGAAGTTGAGCAAAAACCGCTTGCAAGGAATTGCACGTATATAGGGCCATTGCTGCTTATATGCTGCAGCAACTCAAAAGCACATCTGATCATTTCAACTATTCCAACGTCCTGTTGCAGCCTATCCAAGGGGACCCCTGCTGGTGGCAGCTGTCCCTGTGCGGCACAAGTCAAACGCGGCACCGGCTTGCAAGCGTGCATGTCTGCCGAGTAGAGGGCGACGTAACGACGTGGATTTTCCCAACTGAGTAAGTTGTGAGTAAATAATGACATTTGAACCATGATTCCATGAGTTTCAAGCCCCGATCTGCCGGTCGATGGCGTGGTCGTCCGAGTTCTCCAGAGCCTACGTCTTGTCGCAGAACGTTTACAACGCACCACCGTGGCCTTCCCCGACCCTTGAAGACCCCACTGTCGTCCACCGTAAGTGTCCAAGGTATTCGACAAATAACGGCGATCGTACAGGGCTCGCAACATTTTTTGCGTGCCCCAGTTCTCCCTCCTCGTTTGCTCTCACGAAGATGGCTGCGTGTGCGTCTCGGCGCGTCATCACTGCCCGATGACCGCGTGTGTATTTATGCCGAGCTTTCTACCATGCACAGAAAACGGTGTCATATTTGGCAACCGCTGGGAGAAGGGGTTCGCAGGGGGTTTGTGCTGCTGCTGCTGCTGTTGCATTATTGCGAATGTAATTGTGGCGTGGAATGACGAGGCGGCGGTCTGAGATGGCGGTTTTGAACTCTGTGCGAAGAGATGGAACTTGTAGCCTGTGGTTAACCATCCTATTCTTAGTGAAGCCATGAAGAATTTATCGTAGATTTTGGAATGCGCAAAAAAAATATTTACTTGAATGGTGTGAACTGGATAGAATTTGATTGCCGCGTGTTGTGAAGTACGCGCCTGTAATTAGATAATTTTTTTGGCAAGATGGCACGTAAACAATTTAGAATTTAACGCAATAAAACGTTGTGTGGGTTACAAGTGACCGGTGCGCTTTTAGAAATGTGTCTTTTGTACATTCCATACGTATGTGTTCGAGTAACGTACCTACACGACAACAGGAGTTTGCCGGCGCAACGTATGAATGTGTGTACGGAAGTACGCTAAATACTTTCCCAAAGTTGGCAAGACGTCATGAAGTAAAGCAGACACTCCTTGTGTGGTTTTCTCAGATTGCTGATCATAAATTCCTTAAATACTTAGACTTTTTTTTACAATATTATGTTGTTGTATAGCATGTTCTAATATGCCACTTAATAAAAAAGCTTTTGTCTGGTAATTACAGACTTAAGCTGCCTTGTACCGGGCTGTCCCAGATCTTGTTCGAAACTTCGTTAATGATGTGTTGATCCGGTTGATCGAGTTGAAATATCACAACGAGTACCATTGATTGTAATTTTACACTCTGTTTCTCATAAATAAAGCTTTAAACTCTTGTCAGAACGATGCACACATCGTTTTTGTTTTCTCCGAGTCCTCCGGTTTTCCCCTTCACATTTAGAAACACGCAATTAGAGTATTTGGCTTTTTTAAATATTCACATGATAAGCCACTCGGTTGAGCTATCATCTGTGGCCAGGTCGCTTCTGATAAAATTGCTATATAGCTCAGATTGGGCCTTACCTTGTAAAAAAATAGTTTAGGTACCTATAGTTTGCATGTTATCTTTTAAAGAATGGTTACAAGTGTACATGTGCGGCCCTTTTTAAAATGGGGGAGGGGGGGGGTGCATTGTCAGCAGAGAGAAGTTCAGCAAAATCAATGCTCCCGTGTCTATGATGTTTGTGGGACTTCTTTCGTACCGTACTTAGCCAACCATGCTAATGGGAGGTGTGATGGAAGGACAACAAACTAAACACAAGGCCTTCACCATGCAGCACTGACCAGCATGGTGAAGTATGGTCAATTAGCCCCCTGCACTGTACGGCATGGGAGACTGTCATCTAACAGTAGATTCATACAGGGCTTATTATTCTTTGTTCGTGTTGGCGGGGTGATTGGCAACCGTGTAGTCTTGCGTTGGTGGCCGAGGCTGGTGAACCAGGTTGAGGGGTTGCGGGAGTGGCCCTGTGGACGTCTCGAGACACCACCAGCGGATGAGCGAATCGTCGGGCACTGCCGGGAGACGCTTTCCCAACTTTGGTAGCCACGGTTGCTCGGTGGGGAGCGGCTTTTCATCTTCCACCATGTGCTGTATACGCCGGTGCTTGTACTCAGGGCTGTGGAGGACGCATGCAAGCTGTCAGGCGGTGCAGTTGAACCAGGCGTTTGTTCTTGTATATCGGCAGCACGCTCACTCAACATTTATAATGTACACAAAAACTAAAAATGGATGACTGCCGCCGCAGGCCAGTCGGCATAGCTGCATTGGCCACGCCTGACAAAGGTGTCTCGCAAACCCTATGCTGACTTGGGGTTTAGTTTTGTTAACCACATTTTCATTACTGCTGCAGGCAACAAAGGATTGTGATGCCAATAAGTGCTTAAGGATTTTGGCAGAGCAGGAAAGAACTTAAAATTCTTAAGCAGTGGCATTTTTTTCCGGCTGGCTGTTACATTGAGGCTGCCGGCTGCCACAAATTGTGAGTGTTTAGCGATGCCAAAGGAAGTTGGCGCATTTCTGCGTCGGCTGTTTTCCAATTGATTAAAATACAAAATGTCTCTTCCTCTCCGTGTTACCTTTATTTTTTTTTTACATTCTGGAAATGGTACAGTAAGAACAAAATAAGGGATCATCGCTGAAGCCACACTAGGTATGGCTATGAAGGCAGGCAATCCCGGATATGAACTTAAAGAGCGTTATATGGATGGGAGGTGGAACGTTGGCGCAGTCGTAAGTGCACAGCACTACAAACCTGACCGTCTGAGTTTAATTCCCAGCCACGGCTAACATCAGTGTGCAAGTGCATATCCTGTTCTCCACCCACCTTCACCAATCCGTACTGAGCAGCAGGGTGAAGTATGGTCAAAATCCTCAGACAAACACAGCATGGGAAATCTTCATCTCTCTTGGTAGGTTATGGATGGAATTTTATTTTACATGAGAAAACCTCGGCTAAGACGTGGAGCCCTTGAAATCTGCAGCAAAGCACAGTGATACTAAATTATGCACATTTTCTTCAGCAACAATTTACAAGCGGACTTACTCTCTGCAATGGCTGCCGACTAAAGTAAAACGATAAAGGTGCAGCCCTGCAGTTGCTCGCTCACTTCACTGCTGGAAAAAGGACTTCCTCTAGAGGGAGCTCCACAGAACCTCTCTTGTGGATATTCGGCCTAATTTTCAACCACCGACCAGACGTCTTGGCAGAAGGGGCAGTACCCACACTTTACTCCACCACACGTGACCTGCTGATCGATTAACTGTGGTGTGCCCCAGTGGCGAGATATTATCTGCCTCGCCTGCAATGCAGGAGGTCGTGGGTTTGATCCCAACCCTGACGCCTGTATATTTGGAGTTTGCGCGTTCTCCCCGTGGTCGCGTGGATTTTTCTACGGGTCCTCCGGTTTTTCCCTCGACATTTAGAATCAACATGCGTTTCAAGTATTTGGCTGTTATAAATGTCCACTTGACAAGCCACTTTGTTGAGCGATCATTTGCGGCCAGGTTTCTTCTGAAAAAGAGCTATATAGCTCTGTGAGACTTGCCTGGTAAAATCTAAAGTTTAGTTTTAGTATACTGCTGCGTGGACAGACGCAGGCGATTTAAAAAAAAGTTCGCGCCGTCGTTCCACTGCCACGCTGAGACACCGAACCGGCGAGTGACGCTGTAGGCTGAAATGCTAAACATTAATTTTATCCCGAATAAAACCTAAAAAAAAATATATCGCCAATTTAACTCTCCTGATACTTAAACGTGAGTAAAGTACTGCAGATGGGAGTGTTTTGCAGACAGCTGATGAAGGCTGGAAGATGAGCCAGACCTGACCGGCCCTTTCCTGCTTTGAAATACCAAACTTTGCGCTGCATCTTGTTTCTCGTCTTGGCTGCTCTCCCAGCCACTTTTAAACCATTAACCCGACTCGAAAGAATTTCGCCTTCCATGATGCATTAACGTGACCCGAGTTGCCTTTTTAGTACGCCTTTGTTTTATAGTGACTCACAATAAAGTCTGGCCAGCTGCATGTCTGGCTGCTGCTTGTCCACCTGCCACCGCTTGCATTTTCATGAGAATAAATGGGTGAATGGGAGATGCTGGCGCGGTGTAATGATGAGCACGCTGGACTTGCAATCCGGGGGGCCCCCGGCTCGCTTCCAGCTCCTGGCGCGGAAGTTTACGCGACGTTGCAAGTTTGTTAAAGACCCCCCCCCCCCCGCCTCTATCCACTCGACGATGTAAATAGGAACGCCCGCAGTTTCGTCGATGGGCCGGTCGCTCCGTGGTTCAGGGTGAAGCGTGGGTTACAGCCACGACGCTTCCAAGACGTTGCGGCCAGTGTGCAGGCCAAATATTCTCTCAGAGGGAGCTCTCTCAGAGCTCCCTCGAGAGGAGGGCCCTTCTGACAGCAGTGGCGTGTGGGTGAGCAGTTGCCTGGCAGGAGACATGAAAACAGGGATTTCATCCTGCACGCGTAGGAGCTGATAGTTGAGACAGGTCCGTAGGTTTCCATGAAGGCTTTGTGATTGATGTTTATGCAATTGTTCCGCACAGTCGGAAAGGAAAGGTGGAAAAAGGTATATACGCTGCTGACGAGCGGAACACGAGGCGTCTGCCGTACAGGTTGCGGGGTTGTGATACAGAGGAGGGTGGTTTACATGCAGAGCTGAGTCGACGTGGCTTAGTTTAGAGTGAGCACAAGTCCAGATGGTGAGCAGATGTAGCATATTGCTGTTTAAATTGCAGATATTAAAGTCACCATATTTAATAAATAAATGTAAGAAAATTGATTGGAATGGAAAGGTTTTTTTGAATGCATTATACCAAATGTCAGGTTCCCTATGCCGTCTAGATCACGGGGTCGTTTTCAGACAATAATTGAACGTTCTGGTTCGTGCAGGCTTCGTGGAGTTATGGGGGGGGCGGGGGGGCAAGACCGGTTCAGATATCTCTCGCCGCTGACGTTCGCCGTGGCCGGGAATGCAACCCCCGTGTGTTTCCGTGAGCTGTGCCACTCGCTCCCCACTCGCTCACTCGCTCCTTGACGTTCAGCATGTCAAGAAAGTCACATTTCGATATATGGGATTTTTTTTTTTGTGTCAGTTGTGCTTTGCGCGCCACTGCCAATGGGGAGTATTGTCAAATGAGTTGTAATTGAAGTTGTGATTTGGGCTTTTAGTTGAAAATTTGCATTGGATATAAAAAGGCGATGAAGATGATGCATTTCTGTTGCATGAATAAGATCCAGACCATTAGCGTATTAAGACTATACGCAATTTTTTTTTTTACTTTACCAGGTAGGGCTCACTGAGATATATAGGTCTTTTTGAGAAGTATGTAAAACTTTTTAAGCACCGGACATAGTCAGCCATGCTAACCAGACATGCAACCTGATCACAAATGATAGTTGGACGATTTTTGACCCCCCCCCCCCCCACCTTCGTCACACAGCGTCACAAAAAGTCAGACCCCTCCCAAATATGACGTCACAAAGCTCTGCCCCCCCCCTAGGTGCGTGACGTCATTTTTGGACAGCCCCTTAACACGCAGAAATGTATAGCAGCCGAAAACTCCGAACGCGTGTTTCTAAATGTGGAGGGAAAACCCGGGCAGGACTTGGGAGAAAAATCCACGCGACCACGGGGAGAGACACGCAAACTCCAAATATACATGCGTCAAAGGTCGGGATCGAAGCCATGACCTCCTCCTGCCTGTACACCAGGCAACGTAGTTAACATCTCTCCACCGTGGCGCATGTGAATTGAGAAGCCCCATCGGTGCACCTCTACCTAGCCCGATGTTCGCTTCTCAGTCCACAACCTGCCTTTGTTGTTGTCGTCGTCGTCGTCGTCGTGAGAGCTCCGATACGAGCTCCTACAGTGTTTGTAAAGCACACCTACTTCAACTGTACATGCGGAGAGAAAAAACATTTACATCCATCACCTTAATGGACTCCCCGCACGACGACGACGACGAGGTTAGCCGGGTGCAACACAAAACAAAGGCGGTTAGGTTCAGGGGGGTTGGGGGCCGTCCATAAATGACGTCACGCGATTTTGGGACGATTTTTGACCCGTCACACGGCGTCACAAAAAGTCAGACCCCCCTCAAATATGACGTCACAAAGCTCTGCCTCCCCCCCCCCCCCCCCACAAAAAATAAAACATGCTTCAAATCGCTTTAAACTATTGTCATTGTAGTGCGTATTTAATGTGGCGCTGCGCTGTGATGTTGTAGGAGAAAACATTTATTAAAAAGTCTATTTAATTAAGTAGAACGTGTTGTCTATATTTATTTAAAGTTGTGCATTTTGACGTGACGTCACATTTCTCACCCCCCCTCCCCCCCTCGTCACACATCGTCACAAATGTCTGACCCCCCCTAGGTGCGTGACGTCATTTATGGACGCCCCCTGTGGTGGTGGTGGTGGTGTTTTTCGAATGCCAATCTCCTTGCCACATCCTAGCAGCCCCCACACCGCTCCCTGCACCTACGACACCCTGCAAGCCACATCCCACCCACCCCACCGTGGTCACCCATCATCGAGCTTGCGACACTAAACGGATTTCGTCACTCACTGTCTCAGTTCGCGGAGGAGGTCGCAAGCCGCCACTCCGCCCCCCCCACCCTTTCAACCACAACAACCCCACGACTTTACCAACCCAGCATGCTGCCCCCTCGATGGTCGTGACAATCCATGCCGCTATTTGCAGGTGCAGCTTTCGCGTCCGGCGTCCTGCCGAGATTGGGGGCCGTCCATAAATGACGTCACGCACCTAAGGGGGGCGGGGGTCAGACATTTGTGACGATGTGTGACGAGAAATGTGACGTCACATCAAAATGCGCAACTTTAAATAAATACAGAATTGTTATAACAACACTAATTGTTGTAACAACACTCCTACAACATCAGAGTGCAGCGCCACATTAAATACGCACTACAATGACAATAGTTCAAAGCGATTTGAAGCATGTTTTATTTTCAAAATGGAAATATGGTTTTGGGTGGGGGGGGGCAGAGCTTTGTGACGTCATATTTGAGGGGGGGGGGGTCTGACTTTTTGTGACGCCGTGTGACGAGGGGGGGGGGTGTCAAAAATCGTCCAAAATCGCGTGACGTCATTTATGGACGGCCCCTTGTGCGCGTGGCGGCGGTGCTGGTAGTAGCAGTAGTCGTGTGATTTGGCCGTAGGCGCGCAGTCGATAGCCCTGCGATGATAATAATAATGCTCGTGGTGAGTTGGCTGCAGCCAATTGTTGGCCACAACAGCTGCAGTGCGGCACGGGGTGGTTGGGGGTGGATCTCTGCTGTGCTTGTGTGTGCGCGCGTGCGCGAGTGAGATTTATATTCGTTACAAACACATTCCTGCCGCTTGATTTGCTCCTCTTTGAATATTAATGATGGAATGACACCTCGGGGAATTGTGCAAATTTCTCATCGGTAGAGAGTTAAACTGCCGGTACATTAAATAATGTATAATGCTCTCACTATTCTCTGGAGTTTATATTTAGACTTTGTAAAAAAAAATAACTACCAAGATACGCTTGTCCGTTTTTCTATTTTCTCTCGCAAACTTTCTCAGATATATGTAGATACTTTTTTGTCAGGTCATTGTTGAATGGTTATTTAAGTGGAGAAGTAATTGGAAAAAAAAATGTGCCACATTTTGTGCCACTTTTTTTTGCACGAGAAATACTGCATTTTTACTTGGTTGGTCATGTCTGTAATTTATAATGGAAATGTTTTTTTGCATATTATTTAGGGCATTGCAGTTAACCACCACATTCAAATTTGTAATACTCAATACGAAATTAGCCATAGAGTATAATGCAGCGGCCCTCTTGAGGCTCATTGCGGTTTTCCTGGGTAAGATAAAATAAATTTACTGAAACATTGCAATTTATACCTGCAAACCTACAGGCAAATAATATTTTCAAACCCTTAAGCCTCGTTAAGTATGATGCTTTGCTTTATATTGCCCCTCTGATTTCAGTATAACGCTGTTGAACAACCAAGGTTATTGGAAAATATAGAAAAGTAAACAGCGATTTAAAAAGCGTGAATATTGAGAACGAATATGCAGAGGTACAACTATTGAGAAATCCATTGAAAACAGAAAAAAACGTTGGAAAAATCAAGACTAAAGAAATCTCGCGGACATAATTGACAACTAATTCCAGTTGACGATAGCAAAAATATTCGGATGCAGCGTAGCGTCCTCTATAGAGGCCAAAGTGATAATGAGCCTGCTGTCAAGTTGCTGAACCCACGGTTGGCAAGAAGACTCCAAGAAGCATCCGACAGACTTGACCTACCCCAGTTAATGCGACAAATGTACTCACATTATCAAAACAGATGTCTGCGTATAAAGCGGCGTCTTTGTGAATGTACGTGCGTTTATGTGTGTCGCCTTGCCTTGCCGGCCGTCAAAGGTGCTTCGCTAACAGCACTTTCCCCAACAGTCTGGTTAAGGCTTTAAGGGGGGGGATCTTTGTCTTTGTGTGTCGCCTTGCAGCGTGCAGACCGAGCTGTACCCGTTGAGCCCGCTGGCAGTGACCAACACGGCCTCACCTGGCCCAGCTGTGTCCACGAGGAGGAGCGACGACGTTTGGCCTTTCCCAGGTCTGTTTATTCATTCCGTCCCAAGAATGTGTGTGAAAAAAATGTTTCTATCGTGTCCCGTGTCGCAGCTGCAGTGAATACGAGAAATGGAAACAAATTGAGTTGGGCAGTTAATTCAAATGACCCCATTCTTTCGCTATTCGACAACAGCGTCCGTGAGGTAAATGCCAATTGTTTACAACGTAATTCTTTACTCTTATAGATTACTGTGCAGTGGTTATGTTTCTGTCTTGCCTGTTTAATATGAGAGGGAATTTTTAAACTAATTTTCGCGCATTAATAATGCATGTTCACTGAGTAATGTTTTTGCGTAACTTGTTTCCATATAAAAAAAACGTTTCACCTAAGGTCATTTCATTTTATTTCCCAATTGTGTTGCTGGCATCTGCTGTAGCCAAGCAAAATGCTATCCCCATCACCAGAAACTGTAAATCGACAGCGGCGCACGACCCTGCGTGACAGGAAACAGCACTGGAACGGGACCTCTGCAGTGCGGCTTTCCCTCGTGCCGAATCGAGGGCGCATTCCAGTTTCAGGGCACGCTTTCGTGCGTCCGCTTGCTGACAGGGGTGTTGTTCACGCGTTAGTTATTTTGATCGGTGCCAACGGTAACATAAGCGCTTGGCGCACCGGTTTGAAACAATGATACGCAAAAACGTGCGAAAAGTAACGCAGCGTCTGTGCACGTGCGGGAAAAAAACCGTCAGCGTTTCCCGAAGAGGTGCATTGTGGGCCTCTTGGCTTAGGTCATCGTCAAAATACATTTGAGCACATATGACCGACTCATAGGCAGAAGTGATAAAGCGATAGACAACTCTGGACTGGTTTCATTATGATTATAACCTATCGGCACGGTGCAGGTTCCGATGTTTGCCACGCTGCGCTAAAAACGCGGTAACCCGAGTTTGATTCCCGGCCACAGCGGATATTAGTTGGCGAGCGATATCCTTACTGTTCCTCGGCTCTGCCTTCATAAACCTGCACAGACCAGAGCGGTGAGGTATGGTCAAACAGCCATCGTGACTGACCCAGCAGGGGGGGGGGGGGGGGCGGGAGGCCTTCATCCAGGAATGGATTGATAAAGGATCGAGGACTAAATTGTTTACACAAATCTTCTTGGTTCTTTCGGTAAAGTCACATAGAATGGAAATAATAAAATAATAAAAATAAAACATCCTTAAATTATTCTCACGACGTTTCGGCCACAACGCAAGCAGCCGTCCTCAGGTGAAGAACAGGTCTGTCAGAAAGACAGCGTCTTAAATCGAAATGTTTACACAAAACCTGAAAGTTGAACTCTTGAGGTGCTGGTGCAAAATTCAGGACTCTCGGTTGACTTGGTGCTCCGCGTGGGATCCAGTCCGGGTCTTGCAGTGCACCTGCGTCTGGAATGCCCGAGTGGAATGTGCATTGGGGTGTGCGGCTTTCAGTGATGAAATGAGCTGAATTGAATGCACCTGTTAGGGAGAATTCTGGGAAACCTCGGATGCCAGTGACCGACTGCCTCTTTCTCTCCATATTAAATAAATAATGGCCTAGTTCCTATGCAGTCTCTTGTAAATATGCGGTCGCATTTCCACGCTGTATACAATTTCAAATTGTATTCCATTGCACCAGAGCTCACCTACGCCTCAATTTCTTAAATGCTTTTATTGTTTAAATCTGTTTAATGTTACTCTTGTTAAAATACTATGTCCTGGTTAAGGTCATTTAGTGATGTGTGTGTGCAAGCAGAGTGGTAGTTTAGCAGGTTAGCATGCTACGCTTCGAACGCAGGTGACCCTGAGTTCGATTCTTGCTCATGGACAACACCAGTGACGATTATCTGAAACGGTCATGGGCCTCTCCTAAGTCAACTTAATGAGCCTGATGCGGTGTGTAAAACATCGCCACTGGGGAAACAAAGGCGGCCGGGCGTTGTGTTGGCCACTCATCTCCTCATGTGCCACGCCAGCCTTCATAGGCACTTGCCCCCACAGTCTGTTAAGGCTATACGGGGGATGTTTGTCTTTTATTTTTGTGTATAGCATTAAGGCTGCAATAAGTATATTGACATAAATGGCAGGGTACATAGAGTTAATAGCAGATGTATCAATGAGGATCTCTTTTGTTTGCTTCATGTGTACCCTTACTCTGCCTACTCCGTGCCTAGCTTTCTTATTTAACCTCGATGAAGACCTCCTCTTGCTGTGTTTAGACCATACTTCACCAAGCTGGTCAATGCAGTGCGTGTTGGTGAAGAAGAGAGGGTTGTGGGGGGGTGGGGAGGGCACCGGTCCGGGCCTGGTTTAGATGTCACTCACTCCCCCAATGTTCATCGCGTGGCTCGGTATAGAATGCAGGTCGCCAGGTTCACAGCGCAGCAAGCTGCGCCGCTGCTCCCCTTCCGCTGTTCGTCTTTAAAACTGCACGAAACAACGGAAGCTAAAATGCTCGCAAGGAACGACTGTCGTGTTTGGTTGTGAAAGGAGTTCTTGGCGCCAAACCAAATGGATCGTGTGTCCGCGCGCGCGCACGCGCACGTGTGTGTGTGAAGTATGAGTTTCATTCGGCCGAAAGCGTCGGGCAGGGCGATGTCTGAGCATGAATGTTAAGCACTCGCAGGGCGGACCTGGAAGTCTGGTGTGTAGCCGATGCCGATGTTTGAGATAAGCCTTTAATGGCGTGCGTTTGAACGTTTAGCGCGTTCTAGTTTACAAATATCATCCACGTGTGGAGGCTTTGGCGGTCGTGTCGATGGAGTTTTCGGGTCGCAGCGCGCGCGCGCGCTCTTCTCGACGCGATGTCCGTCATTTCCCTCTGAACGCAGGGAGCTTCTTCTCGGAATGTCGGACGTTGTTCCGGACAACACGCGGCACAACCCGAAACACTCCTCAGAGCCATATATCTTTAGATTTTTTCTTCTCTTATATGTTTCTCGTTTTAAGCAGTGTTATTCTTTTAAATGTCAAGTCAAAAGTATTTTTTCCTCTGTTAATTTGTAAATGAATATATTTTTATTTAATAATAATAATTGAATGAATGTTCTTGTTACGAAATGGTATTTTAATTGTATAAAAAAATATAATAATTCAACATTTGGCCGAAAATGCCTTAATATGTAGAGGATCGCAAAGCTTGGGCATTTATTGGTAGCACCGGATTACCACCTGGCTACTGCCTTCCAGTTTTTTTGTGGTTCCTCAGTGATTGTCAGATGCAATTTGCATGAACGATAATGCCTTACATAAAACTAAACATTATATATTTTTGTTTGACGGTTTATGCTCGTTTTATACTTTATAATTCAGTGCATTCTTTTTACATATGTGGGGGGAGTAATAAAAAAAAGAAAGTCTGATTAATATACACACATGTAAATGTACTTCAAGCAATTATTATGATCAAGCCATCCAGGAGAATACCATTCACCTCCAAGGAATCCATGCGCCGGAGGGGCAGCAGCAGAGGTCACAACCGGGTACCCGATACCCGTACCCTACCCGATACCCGGCTACCCGTACCCGGCCGGGTACGGGTACGGGTACCCGTTTGCGACCCTGGTGCGGCCGGGTACGGGTAGATTGTGAGTCACTGGTGAGTAACCGTTTGTCACTCATTTCCCAACGTCTTGTCTCTTCTCATAATTCAAGTTCCTAGAATCAACCCACCCGCGCCTGCAACATGGCTTCATCCCAGAGGTCGCAATCAGGTACCCGATACCCGTACCCTACCCGTACCCGGCCGGGTACATACCCGGCCGGGTACGGGTAGGGTACGGGTACGGCCGGGTACGGGTACCCGTTTGCGACCCTGGTGCGGCCGGGTACGGGTAAGGAATCAAAACCCGTTTGCGATCTCTGGGCAGCAGTGGCCCAGTTGTGCACTGTGAACCCGGACGATTCCCCGGCTGCGCCCAACGTCAGTGGAAGGGTGGGGTCTGAACCCGTTCATGGGCCCCTCTTTTCAACAACCTACACCAACAAGCGTGGTGAAGTGTGGTCAAACAATTCCGCATGACTGAAATGGCATGGGTGGAGACCTTCCCCCTGTAGCGGTGATACAAAAGGGCAGTTTATTTTTTGATTTGCATGAAAGCGGATACTTTGTAGATTTGGGGATAATAATGAATCGCAAACAACTGTGGCAGGTGTGGGCAGTTGATCCTTCGGCAACAGATAACAGTGGTATGAATGCTTACGGATTCCAAGCACCCGCTGTAGGCAAAAAGGAAATCACGGGATCGTACTGTTTTTTGTTAAACGAGATTTATTTACTCTGTACAGCCTGGAATTCCGCCAATTATGTCAACTGGAAAGTGCACAGTTACACACGCCGCGCTGTGATACAGCACAATCGGCCTGGAAGTTGTTGGCCTGATGAAAGGGGCTGCAGCCTCTGGAGTAGCGTGTCTCCTTCATTATGCAGCAGCACAGACGCTGGCAGCTGTCCTGCCCGGCTGCTGAGTGCATGGAACTCCTTTTTTGCTGGCAGCTCTTCTGCCCAGCAACTCCAGCCACGCGCGCAGCAGACTGTTGGCAGATGGCCGCTTCCTGGGTCTTTGCTCGACAGTGGAAATCTGCTTGTTCGCTGTGGTAGGTGGCTGCCTAGTTTATTATTAGCTCCGCTGACATTCACTACCTTGTGGTTTGCGTTTGGCCATTTCTGCGTCGTTATTATTCTGCCGTGGTTGTAATGGGTTAGGACCAATACCTCCGGCGAGCACGGTTGGCTACGTGAGGCGCGAAAGAAGTTCAACGTACATACAGGACACTGGACTGTTGCCGGTTCGATCTCCCGGCGTTTCAGTTGAAACAATGGCGCAAGTTTCTAAAATACCCCCCCCCCCTCCGCCTATATCCACCCAGCGGTATAAATGGGTGCATCAAGACGTCTGTCCAGCGTGGAAAAATAGGTCAAGTTAGCCTGCAGAGGGACCGCTCGAGTGTTCACTCTGTTGTCCGCCAGCGGTGGCGTGTGAGAAAGTTATCGCAGGGCTGCATCCTGAACTGTACCTAATTTTATTGTTATTTTCCAAAGGCAAGCGGAGGCAAGTCCTCCCGCTCCCATCTTTCTTTCTGCCCCCGACTGTTTGCCCTCTTTGCCCGCCTTGCCAGTCGCCCGGGCTACACTCGCTTCATTATGCCATCTCTCTGGAGTACATCCGTTGACGTGTTTTTTTCGGGGATGGTTCTACTCTACTGTTATGTGGCCAGGATTATTACCCTGTGTGCCACAAGGGCAGGAGGTCAACATGGCACTGTTTCCCAAACGGCTGCCCTCTTAGGGAGAGGGTCTGTGGGATTGGGGGGGGGGTTCGTCGGCTGTGCTGAAACTCTGTACGGCTTCTTGGCCGTGAACCAGACTGTGTAGCGAATTCATCTCCGCATTGCAGTGGCAGATCATTACCCCCATGAGTTGGAACGTCAAGTGGAATCGGCATTTAATCCCAGGATTAATGACAACGGCAGCAATTACGTATGCACTATCGGTCATTAAATAATTGTTTTCAATAATTGGTTTACGGATATGTGATCGGTCGGATTAATATCGTGGGTATGGTTAATCCTCCATCCTAACTGTGTTGTTGTTTTTGCCACCCTTAACCTAACATTAATTGTCCATTAAATTTTATGTAAAATATAAAAAAACAGATTCACAAGAGTCATTTGAATTTTTATTTATTTATAATACATTTCAATTGCATTTGCTTAATTATGTAATTCCTGGATACACACATGCCATAAGATTTAAATATGCATGTTTTGTCGTTCTATTTGTGAATGTGATGGTAACAGTGACATGCTACATAAATAGATAGTGACATTGACATTCTACAATGTGAGCAATTGTTTTAATAATGATACAATTCTGGCCAAGACATCAGAAAATTTTTATTCAATGTCCAACTCCACCGGTGATGACGGCGAGGCTCATTACCTGATGCTACCGCTGGAAAATGAAGACAAAGGCGGTCACAGCATCGCACGCTTTCAGATGCGCTTCTACGTCTGTCTAAAAAGCTCTTCCATGCGATATTCGGAAGCCACTGGAATTATGCGCTTTTAAATCGAGATTGAAAACTCATTTCTTTAGAACTGCTGTTTGTGTTGAATTTGTTGTCCTTCCCATGCACCTCCGATTAGCACGGTTGGCTACGTTTGGTGCGAAATAATTTCAATGTACATACATAAACCCCCAGCTTTGATGAGCAGAAGTGGAATTGGCCAGAGATTATCATGCCTGTTGGGTGGGATGTCAGTGGCGGTGGTGGGAACTTTTGGTGTCATGCGAGTTGCATTCATAGGCCGCCTTTCACCCCAAAGTGTAATTCATCCCATGCATTCCAGCTCGTGAGTTAATTGTGAAGAGTCAACCCAGGCAAGGTTACTGTATAAATGACGTGAATTTCCGCAGCACGGTTCAGTGCAACGGGAATATGCGGCGTGGCCCTCGTCCCTTGAATGCGTGGCGAGCCTGATATTCCCCTGGACGTTTAACTTTTCGTCTCTGCCCGTTGCAAAACGTGTGAGCGTATACAGTAGACCACATTCATTTTCATATTGCACTTACACACAATTTTTTTTTTATTCTGAATGCGGCGGTTGTTTTGTTGTTAAAATCGCTAGCTGTTAATTATTAAAGTGACAGTTTGTGTCGTAATGAAGAACGGCGTTTACAGGCAGAACAGTTCAGCTAAACCAAGTGAATTTGGAATAATTCAACGACGTACAAGTTTGAGTGCCATGTTTATTATTTGCAGGTCTTGTTGTTTGAGAGGTTACATCCACACATTAGCCTGAATAACTGTCATTGTGTGCATCGAAATGAATAATATTAGTAGTGCTTTGGGGGAAGTCAATATCATTATTAATCTTCAGGAAAACACCCGTTCCCATCCATGCGAACGTGAACATTAATAACCACTGTATTATTATGGGATCCTTCCAGCTCTTGAAAGACTGCTCATGCCAATCCATGTGATCTGTAATGTTAGTCGCAAGTCACCGTGTCTCCCCAGGCTCGGATGAGTTGTGGGTGGTGCTAAACTCTTCATTGGTGGCCCTGAGTCAGTTGTTGAAATTCCACAATTAGTACGGTTGGTGGGGCGGGGGCCAGTCTCCTGAAGACTTATTTTGACTTCCTACATTTTATTGACCCCAGAGGGACTGTGTGCCGAGTTGACGCCCGACCAGGAATTGAACTACCCAACCTTAGAATGTAAGCCCAGTGCTCTGTCCACAGTGGCTACCCTCTGCTCGATACAGTCATAATATTTTTTTTGGATTAAAACCGCAGGTTGCCAGAAGCTTTTCGCACAATTCCACATTGAGAGCGCTGCGTCGTCAGAAATGCTAAATGTGTTTTTGTTTGAGCAGCACCTGTTGTTTCTGGCTGATGAGTCGTACAAAAAGATGCTTGGATGATAGGCCTTGCTTAATCTTTACACGCACGCCCTAGCTGGAATACACTCGTGGGTTTGTGTGTGCGAGTGGCGTGCATGGTAAGGAGCGGTGGCGGAGCTGTTAGCACGCTAAACCCGGTGAGCCGAGTTTGATTCCCGGTCGTGGCTAACATAATCATGATTATGAGAATTGCAGAGTTGATACGGACCGTTGAATCCAAACTGACGTGTATCCGTCGGACAACAGCGGGAACTGTAGGCCGTGTCCAGTCCACATCTAAAATCGGTGGTGAATCATCTAACCGGTCCTTGGGCCTTCTCCCCCTTGGGTCGACTTAAAAGAGCACTTTGATCGGTAAACATCAGTGTTGGAAAGTCGAAGGTGGCTGGGTGTGGTGCTGGCCACCCACCCACTCGAACGTCGTGCCGGCCTTCATAGTTGCTCAATAACATCACTTGCCCCAATATATTTTGCAAGAGGCCATAGAGGGGAGCAGTCTAGTTTTTGGTGTGCATGCAGGGCATGGGATACAACGTAGATTATTTTTCTGCAAACTCAACACTCTTCGGCTTTCGCGACCAACATTATTTGTAAATAATTGGCACGTTGTTAAAGTCAGAAACCTTACTGGCTGTGTCGGGTTACGACACATTTAAACTTACGCGATCAAACTCAAAAAACTTTATTATGAAACTCAACACGCTGAACATTTGTGCCTTTTGGGCCTAAATAAACGACAACTCTCTTTTTTTAATAATCAAGCAAACAACATGCACCGCTACATTCATCTGGGACGACAGTGCAATTGTGTTATTGTTTCAAAGCTCAACTGAGTGCACGTGTCTTCACATCGCGAACTTGGCTCGTGCAGGCGAGTGCGCGTGTGCCTGACCCCACGTTCTCGCGCGCGCGTGCGCCCTTACACTCCGCCACACTCCGCTTGTGCCGCGCTGCACCGGGACGGTGATGGCAGCCGACCGTCACCTGCTTGGATCGTGCGAGCGCGTGCGCGTTCTGATCTCTTGCATGTGTGTTCCAGCTGTGGATGTACCGCAGGTCACACTCAACACTAAAATAACACTGCTAGCATAAAAAAAAAACCTGTAGCAGGGGCATTTTAAACCAGCTGCCATCGGTCACAAGGCCCACTTCAATCCACACGCTTTTGTACGTGCCGGCTTTGATTAAATATCACGGCTCGTATTTCATAACGTCCTCATTTATAGTAAGATTTTTTTTCAATAACTTAAAGCCTTTATTCTTGTGCATATGCAGTTCTTTTGTCAAACCACCGCAATGTTCTGTGGTGTTTAGTCTCCTCGCTATTCCATACCACTTCCATCCAGGCCCAAACTCGGCTTGGTTTCCGAGATCTGATGAGATGCGGGTACATTTCACGTGATTTGCTCATGGGCCCTGCATTCTTATTTTCATATTCTGTACACTTCTGACTAATTGCAGTATCCCCTGTGCATATCTCTTGAAAGGACATCGTGATTGGAGTTAAAATATTTCTTGTGACCATAAGATCGGTCGTCCCATCGTGCCCTGCATGTCACGCGACATCACTACATGGCGTGTATCATCCACACAGCCTTGTTTTAGACCACCAGCACGAAAGAGTCAAGATTGTGGCCAGCAAGACAATGACACAGCTGCATCGTTGGTTTCACCATTGTTAGGAATCATCAGTACAGTTTCGCCATCATTTCTATATGTAGACAAACCTTCCCTGATCACTGTGGGGACAGTTTGGCACAGCCCAAGTGTGGTTATGGGCTTGCCACTGTTCATCAGCTGGTATTGATTTAGATAAAGCTTTACTTGCTGACCAGCGCTCATTGGGGAATGAACACGATTATGCTGTCTGCGAAGCCCACGACCTATTGCATTTCGGCGCGAATACGCGAAACAAAGGCACGTTCAGCCATTGCATATCAATATATATTTCTTGGCGTTCTCGAGGTTGGCAACACATTAGTTTGCGAACAACGTCTGAGGATCGCTACGCTGCCCACCAACAACGGCAGACGAATGCTCGTGTGTATTTTTAAACGTTCGCTCATTCCGGCGTGCGCGGCCGCCGCTGCCGCCGCGGCTTTACGACGGCCGGCGCTGGTGTCGTGGGGCGAGAGTGATAGGGCTGCCCAGCTGCCGTGGCATGCGTAAAAGTGATTCCCGGCGAGCCGAGGGTGGCCTTTGCGCGACACCCATTGTACAGTTACCCCAAAAAATTCCGCGTGGGAAGAAAACAAATTTCGCGGGAGCCCTTGAACGGCGTGGATAATTTTTGGTACGCGCGGGAGAATTGTAACATCTAGAACGCTGTCGAAGCTGTTTTACTCTCGATAGCCGCGTGCGATTTTTTTAAAAGAAAAAAAGTGTAAATCGTCGCCAAAAAATTAAGAAGGAAAGTATAGTTACTGAATACTTACAGTGAATTCATATGTGCGGTAAATATTTAATGTGTAGCGGCTGGCTTATTTTGGTCCCACTCTTCCTCATGCAGAGATATTGAGATGCTACAGCGTGTGTCCCGTCAGTCTCGTGTGTGCGTGTTCCCTCACGTGCGTGGAGAGTGGTGGCACAGTGGCCAGAGAGCCGAGTTTGTATCCCGCTCATGACCAATAACTGCGGTGGATATTTGAACCTGGCGCTGTGCTTCGCCGACGTCGACTCAGCCTGAAATGAGTACTTAGCGCTTTGTGTAAACATCAGCGCTGGCGAGAGAAAGGCGGCCGGGCGTGTTGTTGGCCACCCACCCTCTTGTGTTGCCATATGGTGGTGCTTGCTCACAGCACATGTCCGAATGGTCTGTTTTAAGCTCTATGGGGGAATCGTAGTTTTGCGGTGCGTGTGTGTGTGTGTAAATGCACAGCTAACCCAGCACAGTCCGCACGCGAGAAGCTACGAGTCGGGAGATGAGTGCCGTTACCTCCTTCATACTGATTCTCGTCCGTGGAACTTTTCTATTTAATTGATATTTTTGGAGCTCGGAATGAGATATTGATAAATGGATTTTTTTAACGTCAATCGAGCGTGGGTGGTTCTCATCTCTTCTGGTCACCCACGAGTTACACAAAGGTGTGACTCACTTTCTTCACCTCAGAAAGATTGGCGAAGTCGATGTTTGACCTGGATTTGAACTCATGCCTTTCCAAGTATAGGTAGTATGCACCAACCACAGTGCCATTCAGACGAATGCATCAATTACGTACAGCTCTGTGTGAGTTCACTGCTGGATGAGGGCCTCCCCCGACCGAGGTTGCGGTTCAAAGGGTTTGACTATACTTCACTGTGCCGGTCACTGGAGGTTGGTGAAATTGGCATAGAAATTGAAGTATGTAAATATGTTACAGCAATGGATTTTGCTCTACTGCCAGATGAATAGATTCACTTCATTTCATTTGGTAAGATTCCCATTTCGATTTTAATATTATTGGCAAATGAAATGTATTGTCGCACCAGTAGAATAGGCTTAGACCCATATTGGTTTTGTAAGCTTTTAATTACGTTAGGAAGAGATCCTTACCTTCCTGTATGTATCCAGTAATATGCTGGCTACTTGTTTCCCTCAATCTTTGCATCTATTCCAAAACAATTTCCATGTACTGCAAAATTTTTTTTTTTCTAAATAAAATCCAACGGTCGGAAATCTTAATTTTAAACCAAAACTGGCAAAAATAAGCAACAATAATACAGTCGCATGGAGTGTGCTGTACGTCTCTATGTTGAACTCCTTTCGCACCGAACGTAAACGCGCGTATGCCGCCTGTGACGTTAGCTGAGGGCCATTTGCACAATGCTGCTGTCAGTGTGTGTGAGAGAGAGAGAGGCCGTTTGGGTTCGGAGCCAATGCCAACAGTGCGTACACGTGCCCCCTGTGCCCATGGAGCAGAGGTCGCAACCGGGTACCCGATACCCGTACCCTACCCGATACCCGGCTACCCGTACCCGGCCGGGTACGGGTACCCGTTTGCAACCCTGGTGCGGCCGGGTACGGGTAGGCCGTGAGTCACTGGTGAGTAACCGTTTGTCACTCATTTCGGGTAGGGTACGGGTAGGGAACGGGTACCCGTACCCATTTGCGACCCTGGTGCGGCCGGGTACGGGTACGGGTAAGGAATCAAAACCCGTTTGCGACCTCTGCCATGGAGCGAGCGATGTTCGCTCCCCCGCTTGACGGCTACCGTCGCGCCAGAACTGCGTCCTGCCACTGCTGCGTCCCCCATCACCCCTCCTCGTTCAATACCGCTCTGAGCGGCGTTATTGACCACGCATGGAGACGCCGCGGTAATTTATCGCTGCCGGCGCAATGCAATCCAACACCCCGACAGTAGACTTTGCCTAAAAAAAAAGTGCGTGTGACGGGAGTTTTATCTGCTCAGCCGGCTGACTTGCTCTTGGCCTGCGTAACGACAGTGCGTTCTCTCTTGTACCGTCCGCGAACCGCTCGCGATGAGACTACGCGCGAGCCTTTTTGTTGGATCGCCGAGGTTTATTCCCACATTCGTTCGCCCGCAGAACTTATGGGTAGCCTCTTGTTAATGATACTAAGTGTGGTATACATCAGAGGTCGCAAACGGGTTTTGATTCCTTACCCGTACCCGTACCCGGCCGCACCAGGGTCGCAAACGGGTACCCGTACCCTACCCGTACCCGGCCGGGTACGGGTAGGGTACGGGTATCGGGTACCCGATTGCGACCTCTGGGATGAAGCCATGTTGCAGCCGCGGGTGGGTTGATTCTAGGAACTTGAATTGTGAGAAGAGACAAGACGTTGGGAAATGAGTGACAAACAGTTACTCGCCAGTGACTCACTGTCTACCCGTACCCGTATCCGGCCGCACCAGGGTCACAAACGGGTACCCGTACCCGTACCCAGCCGGGTACGGGTAGCCAGGTATCGGGTAGGGTACGGGTATCGGGTACCCGATTGCGACCTCTGGTATACATGTGTGCGTGTGTCTGTGTGCCGTCGAGGAGCCACACAATTCACCTGTTGGCCCTCGTCACTCAGATCCTCAAAGCGCCTCGTGAGTTGTTTGTGGTAGAATTTGTGAAAGTACAGTGTGTTACGCTCTCGTAATGAACTCTGAGTAGGCCGTTACTTGGTTGGAATGTTAACGTTGACTGTATCGGCTTCACGCTATTTGTTGACCTCCCCCAGTAGTGGCGGTTCAAATGACAACTACCGCAAAACTGAAGCTTCAGCTAAAGGTTTGGTGGAAAAAAAAATAGGAAAAGAAGCGAAGAAATTCGCAATCTCTAGCAGCAGCAGCAGGCATGATCGAGATTCGTAAAAATGTGTCGGAAAACGCTCCTCCACTCGACATGGCCAATTTATAAAAGTCACGTGCAATCAAACGTGCCAAGTTTATGACTGCTTCAGCAGTGCCACCCGTGTGTGTGGTTGTTGTTGTTGTTGGAGAGTAATCTCGCAACATTTAAATGAGTACGGACGTTTCACTGGAGATTACATCCAGCATCTTCAGGTTGTTAACGGCAGCTCGGATCTCACGTGGCCTTCGTACAAAATTAGCCACGGTCAATCTGATGCCAAGTAAAGGCCCTCTCCCATTCGTCACCATCCCTCTCGGTCCCATAATGTAACAATCCATCCAGCACCCGCGCACAAGCCGATTTCATCGCTCCATCTCCATGGTTGTTTGCGATTCTTTTTTTGGTGTGTGAAATGAAATATTGCAGCAAACGGCTACATAGAAGTGGACATTGGACACACTGGTGTAATGCATATTTGAAATGCTTTAAATCCCTTTCCAAATATTTTTCCACCCCGGGGGAGATGAAATCATACAATTGTGTCAGTGTGCATTGCTCGTGTTTGCGTGCACATGTGTTGCTGGAGGTTGGCACAGAACTGGAAAAATTGGTTCCATCCTGATGCTTACTGTCGAACGTGCTTTGCTTGTGCCGACGGCCCCCGCGGTTTATCGGAGAGCTCACATTACTGCCCATCATCATCATTGGGAAGGGGGGAAATTATTACCATAACCAGCCATTATGAAATTTAAATAAATATTCAAAATTGTTGCTGCACCAGCCTACTTCCAGAATTATGCATCTGTGAGTTGTCTGTGACCGAAACTGCACTGGGTTTCTCCCGATTTCATCAGATCTCCAAAGCCCGAAGCAGGATTTTCTGAAGCTGGTTACAAGCTGCCATGGGGCCACGGTGTCAGCAGAGGGTAGTGCAGCAGAATCCATTGCTGCGTTGTGCTCTGCTTCAACGGCCGTGCTCCCCGTGTTCACTGTCTTGCGCTAACTAGCGCGGTGAAGTATGGTCAATAACCCCCTAGACTCGCACAGTGTGTGGGGATGCCTCTCATCTAAGGAGCTGTACGTACACATGTATCTATGCTTTCGTGTGTGTCACCAGTATCTAAAATGTCTTCCTGCGCGCATTTTGTTTTGCACATTATTAATACCTTATTGGCTAACAAGTGACGACATCACATGTATCTCTTTATTTAAGATC
The DNA here is from genome assembly GCF_015708825.2 of Lethenteron reissneri. Lineage (NCBI taxonomy): Eukaryota > Metazoa > Chordata > Hyperoartia > Petromyzontiformes > Petromyzontidae > Lethenteron > Lethenteron reissneri. Next base: position 6,291,697 of record NC_083804.1, read on the forward strand.
AAAACAGGAAGATTGATCCACAACTCTGGCTTGTCGTCTGATGAGGCTGGTTGTAATTACCGGCGAAACGTCGTACTCCAATTGTAAATGTTGTGGGTTTACTCTCCAACACATCGGTGTGCTGCACTAGTAACGAATTGGCTTATTTTTCATAATCAACGATTTTTGGGTTTAGATCGCGTTTATTTATAAATGTGTCGTAACCCTCCACCACCCGACACGGCCAATCAGTAAAAAATGTGTCAATTTGTGAATGTTGTTGCTTCAACACACCGGTGGGCTAAAGCAGTGAACTATTTGTCTTTGTCAACGTGACACATTTTTTACTGATTGGCCGTGTCGGGTGGTGGAGGGTTACGACACATTTATAAATAAACGCGATCTAAACCCAAAAATCGTTGATTATGAATAACATTGGTCGCGAAAGCCTACGTGTTAAATTGGCTTATTTTGTTTACGTGACAACTCTTACTAATTGGCTGTCAGGTGGTGGCGAGTTTAACGACACACTTATATTTACGTGATCTTCAAACGCTTATGACCGATATCTTTTAATGTCACCGCTACCAACATTTGAATTGTTTTATCCCAACGGTGTCCTACAAGCAGGCCACGTGTGGTTTCAGTTATTACCGCTCTGGCGGCTTGAACCACAGTTTAACCGTGGCAACAACTCTGGCCTCGGGTCGAGTGTGTCATCCTTTTGTATGCACGCGTGTGCGGCGTTTGCGTGTGCGCACGCATTTATTTGCGTGCGCAACAGTAAGCGGCACCGCGCTACAAACCCGGCGACCCGACTTTCAGTCTCTCTCCAGGCCAACGTCGGTGACGAATATGAAATACACAAGTTCCGTGACTATCTCGTGACCTCCGTGCCAAAACCCGTGGCGGTTAATCGTGGGTGCGCATTTTCAGCAGCCTCTGCTCGGTGCGCGGGCAAGCGGCCATATAACAGCGGCGCTGTGTATCGATTGCCAGCAGGTTTTAGCGCAATTCCACATTGAGAGCGCCGCGTCTTCCAGAAATGCACAACGTGTTTTTGGGTTGTTTGAGCAGCACCTGTTTTTTTCTGGCGGATGCATCGTATAAGCAAGATGCTTGGACGGTCACTCGGCCATTGGCGGTCGCACGGTTGTTTGTCAACGGTGCGCCTTGCCTCATCTTTGCAGGCGCGCCACGCCAGGAGTACACTTGTGTGTTTGTGCGTCCGAGTGGTGTGCGTGGTGGGGATCTTTGGTGGAGTCTGTAAGCGCACTTGGCTACGAATCCGGAGAGTTCGATTGCCCGCCACGGCTAACGTCAGTCGAGAGTCATCTAAACCTATCGTGGGCCTCCCTCTAGGTCAAATAAACCTTAAATGTTTTTTTAAACATCTGCACTGGGGAGACAAAGGTGGTCGGTTGTGGCACGAGCCACACCTCCAGCTCGCGCTTGGGTCTTAATCGGCGCTCACTAACAGCACTTGCCCCAGCCGTCTGTAACGTTATATGGGGGATCTTTGCCGTTGTGTATGCGTGTTAGTTCTGAATGCTTTCACGCATTTTCACGAGAGCCCATCGAACACAGAGGTGCTTTTACTCCGTTGCTTTGTCAGGCAGACTCGAATCCATTGGGTCTCACTTAAACTGTTTAAGAATTAACTTCTTCTGTGCGTTGCTACAACGATAGCCAGTGATTCAATACTCAACTCTGCTTTGAGTGATTCCATGAAGGCTGTTTCTGATGGGTGGTTTCTAACACTGACCTTATTATGCAAGAGTCGAAATTATTTGCAGTAACCGCTCTGCAAAACAGTCCGAACTGAAGCTCATGCTGCTTGTTTTCCTCCTTTCGGTTGCTTTCCAGACTTTGTAAAATTCCGACTTTACGCCTAAAAAGCCACAGTTGAGCAGGATTGAGCGCGAGGAGACAAGATATCTTACCCGTCGGCGTCCTGCGTGGCTAGTTTGTTTCAAATGAACGTCTCTTTGCCCCAACACCGCCCTACTATTTCCTCGCCCTGCCGCGCGCCGTGAATGCTGATGAGGCTCCGTGCTGCACGAAAGACGACGTGATTTAATTATCGGCGAGCGGCTTGAAAACAACAACATCAACAACGAAAAATGGTGGGAGGGGGGCCAGCAAATCCTCCTTCCCGCGCCCCCCCCCCCCCCCGAAGTGAATGGCGTGACACTGGCACTCCGCCCCCCCCGCCCCCAGACCCCCCCAGGAGGGGATGGAGAGCGTGGACGGGGGGGCCCCCCTTCCCCTTCTAATCAGAGTTTATAGCAGATCTGTTGCTGGTTGAGTTGGCATGCCTTGGGAGGTCGTGCCGAAAGCTGGCATCTGCTTTGTTAATGAGGCAATTAGGGAATTAGGATTGTAATTTCTGAGCATTCGATTTTGCCGGACTTGCCAACGAAGCTGAAGGGAAGGGGTGGGGGCGCGGTGGAGCTGCCAGTAAACTGAGAGAGAAAGAAAAAGGTTCGAGCAAAGTGTGTGTCCACGCTTTGCGAAGTAAAATAACAGTGATGGGTTTTCCGAAAGCCGTTTGCTATTGTTTGGAGGTGGCTTTCGAGGTGGTGCTTTTAATTCTAGGATTGCCGCTGAAGACTTTGCAAGTCAAAAACGATAACGAAGGGGCGCAACTGATATTATTGGCGATAAGTTCTTGGTATTTTGTGCATTTGCATTGGGATAAAGTCAAAAAGTAGAAAAAAATCTGTTCGGCTCATTAAAAACATTTAACGTCGATCAATTGACTCGGTACCATTTTATTGGCTTGGAGCACCAAGGTGCCGCACCAGCTGTTACTTTCTACAAAATGTAACAACGTTCCCGACTTTTATTATAAAGTCGTGTTTTTAAAAGGCTAATTACCAACCTTGTAAAGCTGTCCGCTCTGAAGAATACACAGCCCCGGCGATTTTCCTTCGGTGGTAAACAAATCCCCGGTTGGGTCACTTACAGCGCAGTCGCTTGAACAAAAAAAAACCCCAGCTGCTGCTTTTGTTTACGATTAATGCGCGCGTGTTGCTGCCATCACCCGTCGTCGTCGTCGGGGTGTGGACACGAGACGGGAGGGAATGTTTCGGCAGACCAAAGGTGGCGCGTGCTAAACTCTCCCAAGAGAGAGAGAGAGGAAAAAAATAAACCACCAAAAACCACTGCGCTCTTTCCAATGCAGCAAAAAAAAAATCTCGGCGCTGTATTTACACGTAGAATTTATGGCCCCGGCCGACTGTGACCGTAACTGTAGCAAGTAAAAAAAAATCCTCGCACGCCAGTTCTCCACCACGATGAGGGCAGCCACGCGCGGTCTTGTGAACTTTTGACTCTCCCAAGTACAAAGAGGGGGCGGTGGGGGGCCCACCGTGTAATTCTTTGTTTGAGAGTCGGGTTAGAGAATGCACTCTCGTTCTTGGCACCAATACCTGTAAACTTCCTGCAAAATATTCTTTGAGAAAGCGTCGTTTTGGGTTTCGTTGGGACTTTCGCGCGCGCACGCTTATAACGATGCAGTGAAGCGAGTCATCGTTTCGTGTGCCAGGCTATGGCACCGTGTTACAGTGTTATTGGCTTCAGATGCACACGTGTCATTCATTGCCACTAATTGGTGGCTATGCGCGTGACCTGCAATCCAGCACTGTGGATGCAGCAAGGAGGGTCTGCGAAACTCCCTCCCCGTGGGCGTTGAAGAGGTGCCATACCCCGGCTTGCCAGGAGAAGGCGACACAGCAAAAGTGTGGGCTCCACCTGTTCCGTCCGTGTGGGATTGAGCGTTTCCCCCTTGCACGCGCGTGGGTTTTTTTCCGGGCACTCCGGTTTTCTGCCATACGTACTGCGTAAGCACTCGTTAATTGGCCGTTAACACCTTAATGCACAGAGGACTGCAGAGCTTGGGCAATTGTTAGCACTCGCTCACCGCGAGGCTGCGTTCCCGCTTGCCTGTAGTTCTTCCTTGTGCCTCCGAGTCGTTCACTGTCTTGGAGAGCAAATTAATACTGCGTGGAGGGCGGCGCATCATGAGTTGAAATCATTAATATCTGCAACGATACTGGGCCCTCGCTTCCCCCGTCTGCGCTGTCCGGCACGGTGAAGTTCCGGTGAAACAACCCTCACGTCCGACACGGCGCGGGGAGGCCTTGGTCCAGCAGTGGATTGATGAAGGCTTGTGAATTTTTTGTTACAATATAAATGTTTGCGTAGCACACGTGTGTTCATAATACGGTGTAGTTGTGCTTTCTGAAAGGGTTGCATAACGCAGTTGCAACATTGCAATTAAAAAAATTACCGTGAATGCAAACAAGATGCAATGAAATGCCAATTTAACCGAAAACACGTGCATCACTCGTGTGATACCCAATTGCAAACATTGAACTGCAGTCGTTTTAAATAACATTTGTGTTCCTTCCACATTACTCAGCTTCACTTCACTCTGAATTGGCTTACAATTGAGCTGAAGGGCAAAGCAAGTCATTATTGATATCAATACCGACAAGTTACTTCTGTAATTGATTGTCTGCATTAACCACAATACTTGTGGTCAGAATGCTAACAAAAAACACTGATAATATATGCCTTGAAACCTGAGGACGGCTGCTTGCGTTGTGGCCGAAACGTCGTGAGAATTGTTTTATTATGTTTTATTTTTTATTATTTTATTACTTCCCTTCTACGTGACTTTACCGAAAGAACCAAGAAGATGATTGGTCCACACCAATTAGTTCCAATGCATTTATTACTACGTTATGCAACCGTTTCAGAAAGCACAACTACAGACATGATTCCTTGTAAAAAGGTTTCAGTTGTGTTGCCAGAAAAAAAGGGGAAAAACCCTATTCTTATATTTTGGAACTGGCAAAGGAGGTCAAATTATGTAGTTTAATTACGTATTTTTTTAAGATAATTCATTCAAAAGATTTGTTTTCGTCAGCCAATATCGTTATCCGAGAAATTATATCCCTTGTCGCGAATAACGAGAGAATACTGCGGCTGGAAAAACAAGTGGCCTCTCATTCGCGCCGTTAAAAAGAGGAAACTGCGATGGTTTGGCCATGTCATCGGGTGCGGCAGCAGCAGCCTCTCGAAAACAGTCCTCCTACAGGGAAGGACCGAAGGATAAAAAGAAAGGGGAAGATAAAAGGGACCTGGTTTGGGGAAAAAAAAAACTCAAACGGTGGACTGGAGCAACAACTACCAGAGCCGCTCTCCTCCACAAGTCCCAAGACGGCACGTGTCGGTGGATACGGGGCTGCCGAGTCATCCTGAAGGGCAGCAGCATGCGGACGATGAAATTGGTCGCGGGGATAGCAGTAGTAGCAACAAAGCCATGCAGCGAAAGTTACTTGAAAACAGTTTGTTTGGACATGTCGAGGAACTTACAATCAGGCCACTCGCGTAAAGTTACGTGAATTTTGCACACGTGTGTCCATCAGTCTACACCTATGTTGAAGTATTGCAGCAAGTTGGTTTGTTTATTATTGAAAAACTTTTATTTTACATTTGTGGTAGAATTTCCTATACAGCATGGTGAAGTATGGTTAAAAAGGCTGTACATGTTCTTATAATTTCCAATGCAAAATAATGTTTTATCTCACCCGGGTGGGCCTGTGCCAAAGTGATCAACTCAGTATCTGGTTATGGGTTATATTTCAGCCTATCCATTCCTCTGGTGTTGATAAAATAAATACCACTCTGTGAGGAGCCAATGGTGGTTCTCTTCGCCAGGGAGATAAATAGTGAAGCGTGGTTGGCATTGCCCCTGGCGCAATGAATGAAATGGGACGTCCTGTCCAATTCCTTCTCTCCCGAACCCCTCCTCTACCTAGCCTGGCACTTTGGCCCCTTGGTCCTGTGGGCCACATGGGCTCAAGCAGTTTTTTTTTGTATTTGCTGACCCCGTGCCCCTACTGGAGTGGATATCTGTGAAAAAATTAACCCGTAAAAACAAAGTTTTTCACTATAAATTCTTTATATGCGTGGCGGCTAGAGTCCTCTCGTCCTCTGGCTTGAGATGGCTGCCACCTATGGGTCAGATGATTGCCTGCCACCATTAAGCAATTGGTAATTAAATATAATTTTTTTGTTCCTAAAAAGTGTAAAGTTATGGAAAAAAATGTTCACGAAAATAAATTATCACGCACAACGAGTCTGTGTGCAAAATGTCAGCTCGATTGGATCACGGGAAGTGGGTTAAAAAACGACCAAAAGATTTGCACGGTCGTAAGCGTGCAAGCAAGCAAGTGAACTTAATATAAAGGATTTAAAAAGAGCTTCATAGCTAATCGGATTCATCTAGTCTAAATAAAGATTCTGATTCGGTTTCAATGTCTGCGCACCCCACAGGTACACCACTGAGAGAGTTTGACCCACGCCACAGGTTCCACCACTAGCACAGGGGCTAACAATACAGATGAGGTCAAGCTCATTGCAAATTTGACCAAGGTGCATTGAAGACCAAAAACAGGAAGGGAGATATTATTGGTCTTTTGAACGGGCGAATGTTGATTAATTCTTCTCTGCAGTTGTTTGAATTGTACAATCTGTCAGTGGTGCGGTTTTGCAGACTCTTCCGTGCGCGGAATGCAGTGCAGCGCCTAATGCTTGGTGCACTGGGAAATAGTTGGATTTATTTTCTTGCTTATTTTTTTTCACAATTCAAAACTCCAGAGCATCACAATAGCACAGTTTGTCATGCTGAGCCAGGCTCATCCGAACCCGGTAAACCCAAACTAAAGTGCAATATAAACGCTCCGCCTGTGATTTAATTCCCATTTTGTCTGAAATCCCCATTCATCAAGGGGAGGGTGCATTTCTTCGTGCGTTTGACACAAAGCAGATTTGTTCAAACAGCCTGCGCCGCTGTGAGGTGCCAAGTGGCCGGCCAGCGTGCTATGTTTAAGTTTAAAGTTACTGAAAAGAAGTCTGTTTCCTGCCCTTGGCTGCACAAGAGCGAACCTGGGTTTCGGGCTGGAAGCATGAATGCAGCACTTGGCAGCATTCTAAATCATGTTTTTCTTAAAGATGCTGCAATGGCGAGTCGGTATCTGCTTTCTCATTCAGCACATGGTTAAAAATGCTCCACTTACTATTGACTTCACCCAGTGGAGTCCATATTTAATTCTTCAAGTGGCATAGTCTGGGTCCTTGACAGGCAGTAAAAAGGCCCTATTGCGCATTTTGATTGGGAACCTGTACAGGAGAAACACGAGGCCTGCCTGCTGCTGCTGCAAACACGACCCAAAGCATTGCACAAGTTTGTCACAAGCAAAGAATATTGTTCAGACACATTTACACACAGCCGCACGTAAATGAAACATTTGCGACATCTCGTTTTGATGTTTTCTGAGGTACGTGTCATAAGGGCGAGTTTTCCCATTGCAGCCAGAAGACAACTGGATAACATTGTACGAATCACAACATAAATCTGATTCGCTCGCATCTTCGTATTCATCTTCATGTTCTTTGTTAATCTTCGTATCTCCATTGACGTTCTCTCTGCTTGGTTGGTTTCTCTGTCTCTGTAAGAATTCAGACCCCTGTATCTCAGGTTCGATGTCTCTTGGCCAGGTGATGGGTAAAGACGTGGAATGTCAGTAGGTACGTGGGGAGTGTGACTGGTAGGGGGTATCTGTAAGTATGTTCCAAAGTCGTGCACACTGTCCTTATTCTCTAACATGTATTGGGTGAAGCTCAACTCCATTTGATCCTGAGCCATGGGCGTGAATTCCACATTTATTTTGCAGAGTAGGTGTTCCAAGAGGACGACCTCTTGTTGACTTCTCACAGTGGAACTTATTTTTGTATCAACTCTTGACGGGATGAGTCAATACTCTGTTGAGTTATAGCCCCCTGTCGGTCGTGAGGGTTGTATGGCCATGTTTCATCAAACTGATCAGCACAGGTTTGTGTGGTGAAGGTGGTGATGTTGGTGGTGTTGGTTTGCATCTTTCTTCTCGTGTCCTGCCACCACGGTAATATTTACTTTCGTGATGATGATGTTGTTAGATGTGTGCGGGGGTGATGTTGTTTGCCTGTGTTCCAAGGCATGAGTTGCGGTATTATGAATGTGGCTGCATGAGTTTTACTTTCCACTGCCAATATTCTAATTTTCCTCCGTGGAAATAAAAATAAATTTGTTTAGATATGGTTTTAAAATCTCATTTTAACGTTGATGAGGCAAAGTCATCGTTTTTACAACTTGTACAAATAAAGCAGTTACCGCGTTGGTTTTTGTGGTCGTGCCGTACAGCCCCGTGTTGTGTTTTCAGGTTGCACCGCGCGTTGTTTGTCATGATGTCCGACGTTCGCACGGGCTGGGTGGGGGCTTCTCCAGGAACTCAGTGAATGGAGTCCTAAAGAACTCACAAACAAACACCTTGTGAAAGACCCAACGCAGAAGCTCCCTGGGTTTGATTTTCCACAAAGCTCATGGTCCACCCTAAACCAAATATACTGCACAAACCACGGCAGATGCCTGATGCACAAATGGAAAATAAAAAAACTCCAGTGTACGACTGTGGTCATCCAGAATATACCGTACAACGTATAACGACGCAATGCCCGATCCACAAATACGAAAGACACTTTACAGCGATACACTCCGTTGCTCCTCGCGTGGTTGTTTGGCTTGACTACCTCAATGTGAGATTGTTAGTTGTTTGCCTCTACATCAGCCATACAAAAGAAGGAGCTCAATTAAGTTCCTGAAGAAGCTCCCAGTACACCATGTCTGACGTTTCGCTGCACGTTTCTGGGAGCTTCATAAGCTCAATTCAGCTTCTTTATGAACTCGGTTAAGTTCCTAAATTAGCTGGCAATGTTGACCGAAACGTCGGACATCATGCCAAACAACACGTGATACGACCCATATATGGGTCCGAGAGAAACCCAGTATTTCTGTTTTTTTCCTCCCCATCCGTTAAATAAAAATGCGGTTTTCCATGCAGCTGCAGGAATTGAACTTTTCTCTCTCTGCATATTAGTCATGTGGAAAACATGTTAGACTGCTAGGAAATATAACCGTCTTAATAATAGATTATTGTGTGCCACTTAGGAGAAAATTGTTGGTTTCTAAATAGTGCCTCATTAACACATATATTATCATTATGTTTATTGCGATGAACTCAACTTGGCCCCATTGCTCTGATAAAAATAGAAAGCCCCTGCTGCCATCTTTGTGGAAAATGTGAAGGCGCCAACGCATGCTTTATAAGCAAATTGGGCAGCGTCACGCGATCGTTGGCTGACTCAAGCAACGTGTCACATGCGCTTTCGCCGTGTGTAAGGAAGCAGATTGCAGCACACGCAAAACTTCCTGCTTGAGAAACGCTTTCGCAGTTGCGCGATTCATTAGTTAATAACTACGCAGATGGTTTTAGCAGAAGCAACGCAAGACTTGTGTGTGTGTGTGGGCTGGGGGGGGTGACGTTGGTGGATTCACACAGTTGCGTACACATTTGTCCGCTCAACGTTCTTACACAGCTGAATTGTGTACAGTAGCGTTTATCTGGAATCTCTGCAGAACAGGATTAAACAGTGCAGCGTTGATCACCTATTACCAGCGCTTAATATCGGCCAGGTCTGTCTGGGTCATCGACCCAGAAAATACTATCTGCATCCAGCATGCTATATCCAGTATGCCTGTGGATACGAGTCAATTGCCAGGCTACTGAAATATACCGGCGACCCAGAAAATATTAATTGAGAAAATAAGCCCTGGTTATTACAGCTTCGATGTATAATTTACTTTGAGAATAAAATACCTAAATGGTCATTCCAGAAATGGGCACAGTGTTCTTGGTAAGATGCAAAATTATATTTTGGCCATGATACGCAAAGGTCTTGATCGGGGAATTGCAAGAGTTTTAGTTCCCCCCCCAGTCTGGATAAATCTGCAAAACCGGGATGGCAATGTCTAGTCTGATCATGACCTACCCGCGATTGTGTACTCCGCAGAATAATCACCGTTCATTGACACGTTTCCACAAGCTCTGTTTTCTTCGCTGGACGGACTTGTCACTCAGATGCCACCGCTGCAAAACGTTTATACAGTCGTTGCTCACGGTCAATGCGCCAACGGTGACACGAGTGTGCTATCAAATTGCCGCTGCGTGTCCATGGCCTTTGCGGCCCATGTTTGATAAATTCACGTCCCAGGCACAAGCAGCTGGTGCTCTTCAGATGTCTGGAAAAAACACGGTCGTTACCCGGACTCAGGGTAGCCTTGAATCTTATCTCTGAAAAGTGGGTTCAAAACCCGGTCTTAAAAAGGATATTTGTTATTTTTTTCATTTGCCTAAATTTTGGTTGTACGTGTTACGTGAAAGCCTTTCACTTTAACGTTGAATTTTATAATTGAACAGGCTTTAAAATAATAGGCAAAGACAATTTACAAGATATCAAACTTGCAGACCATCTTAAATATTAAACAAAACACTGAGTTATTGCACCGGAGAGATTTATTCCAAATTGTAAATGGTTTATTGATTTTTTTCGGTGCAATTAAATAAATGCAATAAACTATTTACGTCTATAATAGGCCGTAGAAAAATACATCGATATTTACGCTTCTCGAACGCATATTTCTGCGTTCGGCAAACAATAACTTAAAAGACAACCCAATGAAACTGAAACCCACTGCCGTCTCGTTATAACTCTGGCAACGTAAACCTGGCTAACAACTGGTAAGGTTTGCCCTCCGTACGGTGCGAAACGAGTCCGACGTCCACACGACACAGTCAAACCCACCCATGTCGCAGACAAGAATCTTGCTTGCACAACAGTATTCGGTGCCTCGTTGTAACATGTCACATCGCGAGACAGTCACCAAATTCCACCACTGGCCAAACAACATGAGCCCTCGCTGCAAAAACGTTAGTTTCGACTAATTGTTTATCACCAGTTACGGGGATATTTAATGAATACACCAGTGACGAGACGGACTTAAGCTTCTGCTGCTGCTGCAAACAACGTTTAAGAGTGGCTCTAGCGCTGTGTGTGTGTAGAGTTTGGTAACGCAGCGCTAAGCGAGCGCCAATGAAGACCGGCACGGCCACACGAGAGAGAGAATATAGGGGCAACACCACACCGGGTCCTTCGTCGCGTTTCTTTCTCGCGAACAACAACAGCAACGTGTGTTCAGGCTATAACGTGGGGCAGTGGGGAGCTCGCGATCTTTGTCTTTTTGACAGCGGGCTTGGAAGAGGATTGAGAGAGTGGAGAGGGAGAGAGTGGAGAGGGGATGGGAGGAGGCTGTGTGTGTGTGTGGGACTGCCTTCCTCCAACCCACGTGGGTCGCCGCATCTCCGCCTTCGCATCCTCCCCCCACCACCACCCACCCACCACCACCCTCCCCCCACCACCATCACCCTCCTCCAACAGCCGCACCACGAAGCACGCAGCAAAACCCCCTGTCGAGCTCCGTCAACTACCCTCCCGTGGGCAACTTCTTCTGCTGCCCTGTTTGCCACCGACGCTTGGCTTGTCTTGCTGCTCTCTGCTGCTGCTGCACAATCGCCGTGCAGCAAACGACCGTCAAGAAGAGACGGGTGGCCTCGGTGGGGCGTGTGTGGGTGACCATCATCATCATCATCCTCCCTCTTCCCTCCTCCTCGTCCTTCTGCTTGCGACGGGCACGGCGGGCACGGTGTGCGTCGCTGGCGACTTCTTCTTCACCACCACCAATCAACCACCACCCCTCCCCCACTCACCCTGACAGCGGTGCAAGTTTAAAGGGCAGCTGTTGACACTCAGCTGTTGACGGGCAGCTGTTGACGGGCGGCTCGAAGGGAGGCAACGCCGAACGGTGCTGGCGGAGGCGAAGATGAAACTGCGATTTAACTACGGAAATTGAAACGGCGGTGGTGGTAGTAGTGGCCGTGGGGTTATTTTAGTGGTGGGTTTGGTGGGTTTGTTAGTTAGTGTCGTACGCGGCCACGTCGCAAGTCGGGAAGGCAATTGCGGATAATCCCTCCTCCTCCCCCTCTAACATATCTCGCATGAGTTGTTTGTGTGTGTTGTGTGTGCCCGTATATATGTAAACACCGTTTGGTGCCGAGGCTTGCCCTAGCCAAGGGTTTGGGTGTCCTTGAGCTGTCGTAGCCTTCCTTATCTAGGGGGAGAGAGAGGTGGGGAGGAGGAGGTGTTTCGGACTTTGGAGCGCGCCCCTTTGCACGGGGAGCTGGTGCATCTTTCGCTTATTTATTTACTCGCTCGCTCGCTCGAACAGCCATCGGACCCGAGAGAGAAGAGAGAAGAGAAGAGAGAGAGCGCTTGTCTGTAGAGTCACGGCGACGATGATGACCGCCATCCACGGGTAAGTGCAGAGTCGGGCTCTTCTCTATAAACTCCCGTTTTTCTCAACACCTCCCCCCCCATGGCGTTTCTCTTGCCTTTGTAAGCCTTCAATGAATGGTTCATCGCCGTTGTTTGCCTTTCACACGTACGCGAAACGTTTGTGTGTGTGTGTACATCGTTGTCGTTGTCGTCCCAGTTGTCGCGATTGAAGGGATGGAGGAGTCGTCGTTGCGCGATGCCGCGTTCTGGGCCGCGCGTGTCTCACATCGATCGCGTGTCACGCGCTGGGCTCACTGCCGTGGTGGTGGTGGTGTGTGAAGGTGGTGGTGGTGTACGGGGTGGTGGTGGTGGGGTGGTGGTGGTGGGGTGGTGGTGGTGTACGGGGGGGTGGTGGTGGTGTACGGTGGGGTGGTGGTGGTGTATGGGGGGGGGGTGGTGTATGGTGGGGTGGTAGGGTGGTGGTGGTGTGTGAACGTGGTGGGGTGGTGGTGGTGTATAGGGGGGTGGTGGTGGTGTATAGGGGGGTGGTGGTGGTGTATGGGGGGGTGGTGGTGGTGTATGGGGGGTGGTGGTGGTGTATGGGGGGAGTGGTGGTGTATGGGGGGTGGTGGTGGTGTATGGGGGGAGTGGTGGTGTATGGGGGGGGGGGGGTGGTGGTGTATGGGGTGGTGGTGGTTGTGTATGGGGTGGTTGTGTATGGGGTGGTGGTGGTGGTTGTGTATGGTGTGATGGTGGTGGTTGTGTATGGAGTGGTGGTGGTGGTGTGGTGGTGGTGGTGGTACTGTAGTTGTGTATGGGGTGGTGGTGTATGGGGTGGTGGTGGTGGTGGTGTATGGTGTGGTGGTGGTGGTTGTGTATGGAGTGGTGGTGGTGGTACTGTAGTTGTGTATGGGGTGGTTGTGTATGGGGTGGTGGTGGTTGTGTATGGAGTGGTGGTGGTGGTGGTGGTTGTGTATGGAGTGGTGGTGGTGGTACTGTAGTTGTGTATGGGGTGGTGGTGTATGGTGTGGTGGTGGTGGTGTGGTGGTTGTGTATGTGGTGGTGGTGGTGTATGGGGTGGTGGTGGTGTATGGAGTGGTGGTTGTGGTGTGGTGGTGGTGGTACTGTAGTTGTGTATGTTGTGGTGGTGGTGTATGGGATGGTGGTGTATGGGGTGGTGGTGGTGTATGGGGTGGAGTGGTGGTGGGGGAGCCACGTGCATTGGAGAGGAGTGCAGTACAACCATGGGGGGGGGGGGGTGGGGGGTGTTTTACTTTTACTGCACCGACCTCGCCACGGTGGCTAGGAGATGTTAACTACCTCGCCTGGTATACGGCAGGTCGCGATGATCGATTCCCTGCTGTCGTGTCGCTCTTCTTCCCCCATGGTCGCGTGGATTTTTTTTTGTCTCTGGGTCCTCCGGGTTTCCCACCTCCAAATTTGTAATTTATCATCATCAAGCGTTTGTTCGCTATAAATGTCCACGTGATAAGCCACTTAGTCGAGCTATCATTTGTGATCGCCAGTTCGCTTCTGAAAAAAGAGCTGCTGTAATAAATAGCTCAGCCCGGGGTTTCTTACCTGGTCAAATAAAATGTTGATTTGTTATCGTTTCTGCCGTCATCGTGTATCTCAGCAACAGCCGTATACAATATGACTTAACGTTAAGTACAATATCATCCTCAGTGGTGGTGGTGGTAGCCCATACAAGCAAATTTCGCTGCGACATCCCCCGCTTAAGCTTCCAAGATCTGACCAAATCGTGTTCGTTCCGGGTGATTTGGTCACAGGCTTGGGTTGTTGTTTATTTTACAATCGACATACTCGTCGTGGGGTATAACACAGCAGATAGATCATGGTTGACGAAGCCGATGTGTCTGTGCAAAAACACTCTACGGAAAAACGAAACCACGTGGGCGACTCGTCTGTCTGCTCCGGTCGTGAAATTCGCGAGAAGAGGGGTGACAGCGAATTGTGGACGGCGCGACGTGGGGTGGCATGATGGGTTTGCGTGCCACGTGTTCCGATGTTGCAAAAACAAAACTTATTCCGCCGCAGTCACTATTCTGCAGAAGGATCTTGCAAAGACCGCGAGGCTGTTATCGGGATTGGGGAAGGTTTTGTGGAACGAGTCGCTTTTAGACGATTCGTAAAGTTGGTGGTGGTGGTGGACAATTTCCAACGGGGGCTGCTTGTTGTTGGACAATGTTGATGTTGAAATTGCGACGGTTTCGCGTGTTTGGCGGTGGTGTTAAGACATGAATCCCACGCAATTTGTGTGACCCCGACGATGATGATGATGCATGCTGCTTGTAGCGCAGTTCGACTGTTGTTGTGGAGCAGACGTCCCGCGTACCCACCCAGCCTGTCTGTAACTTTAGCCACGAGAATTGGACTCATTGGTAGAGGGGTGGCAGTGGATTTGCTGGGATTGATTGTGTAGGGAATGGAATGGGTACAATGGGTGGTACAGTCTTCACAGTTGTACTTCGTTCGGGCATAATGCTGCCTGCGGACTATGTAGGTCCCGTCGTGTGTAATTAGATTCAGAAGTGAAACAGTGGACGGCCAGTGGTGTCCTCGGCGCGAGGAGAGACGCACTCTCATCGTGTTGACGCGCGGGGTTACAGTCGAACTCTCCCTCCCCTCCCTCACCTCCCCCCCTCCCTCACCTCCCCCCCCACCCTCCCTCACCTCCCTCCCTCACCTCCCCCCCCACCCTCCCTCACCTCCCCCCCCACCCTCCCTCACCTCCCCCCTCACCTCCCCCCCCTCCCTCACCTCCCCCCCACCTCCCCCCCCTCCCTCACCTCCCCCCCCTCCCCCCCCCTCCCTCACCTCCCCCCCCCTCCCTCACCTCCCCCCCCCTCCCTCACCTCCCCCCCCCTCCCTCACCTCCCCCCCCCTCCCTCACCTCCCCCCCCCCTCCCTCACCTCCCCCCCCCTCACCTCCCTCACCTCCCCCCCTCACCTCCCCCCCTCACCTCCCCCCCTCACCTCCCCCCCCCTCCCTCACCTCCCCCCCACCCTCCCTCACCTCCACCCCACCCTCCCTCACCTCCCCTCCCACCCTCCCTCACCTCCCCCCCCACCCTCCCTCACCTCCCCCCCACCCTCCCTCACCTCCCCCCCCACCCTCCCTCACCTTCCTCCCCACCCTCCCTCACCTCCCCCCCCACCCTCCCTCACCTCCCCCCCCACCCTCCCTCACCTCCCCCCCCACCCTCCCTCACCTCCCCCCCCACCCTCCCTCACCTCCCCCCCCACCCTCCCTCACCTCCCCCCCCACCCTCCCTCACCTCCCCCCCCACCCTCCCTCACCTCCCCCCCCCACCCTCCCTCACCTCCCCCCCCCACCCTCCCTCACCTCCCCCCCCCCACCCTCCCTCACCTCCCCCCCCCCCCCCCTCCCTCACCTCCCCCCCCCACCCTCCCTCACCTCCCCCCCCTCCCCCCCCCACCCTCCCCCCCACCCTCCCCACACCCGTCTGTTTAAGGAACGGAACAGGAGGATTTCTCCACAAATCTGGCTGTCGCCTGATGAAGCTCGTTGTAATTACTGGCAAAAACGTCGTACTCAGATTGTAAATGTTGTGGCTTGGCTCTCCAACACACCGGTGTGCTGTGTTCGTAACGAATTGGCACGTTCTGTTTACGTGACAACCCTTACTAGTTGGTTGTGTCGGGTGGTGGCGGGTTATTTACGCGATCTAACCCAACAAACCTTTATTATGGACTTTAAGTTGTTGTAAAGATAAGTTGAAGGCTTCAATACCCTGATCCTCCACTTGAGCCATGTCCGTGCAGTTATTTTTTAAAATTCTGTTTACCAAACTGCGTACAGTACCAGCAGCATCTCTTTGAACGGTGCACATATTAAAGGTCTAGCCTAAAACTTAATCCATAGCCTGGTTTATACCCATCGGTAAGGTTTTTTTTCTCGAAAAAAAATGTCATGTAAAACTTCCTATAAAGCGTTGTTTATATTTTAACGACCCAGGTGAGAGAATTGTGGCGTCTCTCATCGTATGGAGCTGCCCTACGGTGGCGTGGGATGCTTGAGGCAGGGGGACTTTTGGCTCATCGCTCGAGTGCAACAAGGTGCCCAAATCCAGGTGCGTTGCCGCATTGGCCTTGTCCTCCTCTGCCATTGTCTCCTTCCACGCATTCTTTGCGTGCCCGCTGTGCGTAGACAGAGGCGGCCCGTGGTGGTCTGGAGGAGAAGAGGGTTGGTGGTGGTGGTGGTGGCGGCGGGGAGGGTTTTGTAAGTATTGTGTAAGTTGCCCCGCAGTAATCAAAGCCAGAGGAACAGGTTCTGCCTCATTCATTTACAGCATAGCGCGCCCCGGTCCATGCCGTGCGTGCTCCATATATGCTCGCTCGTGGGTTTTTTTTCCACAGCGAAGCTATGTCTGTCGCTGTGAGCGCACGCGTACATTATTTTTTTTCAAAAACCTATTATTCAGAGGAAACGCGGAGTCATTATTGGATAAATGCTGCCAGGCTTCTCGTTCTTTCTACGCTCAATTTACCAATCAACAGCAAAATCATGCACCTGCCAGAGGCTCTCGCCCCCTTTTGGTGTGTTTTTTTTTAGTGTTGTGTATTGGTTAAAACCAACAAATAATCGTTGTGTACAAAATTGCCACGTTTCCAATTTGAGAATGGGGCACTCCCCCCGCCCCCGGAGCGGAGGTTCTCCGCTTGCGTGTGAGAGCGCGCAAGGTGATTAACGGTGTTTTGCGCAAATACTCTCCGTAAATCATGCGTAATCACGGTCCAATTCGCCAGCTTGTTCGAAGAGAAGGGGGGTTGGTGGTGGTGGGGGTCCGTGTGCCGACTCGGGGAGGTTTGGACGAGGTTACTGGGCGCCGTTGGCCACGCGAGGCTGGGCAAGCCGGGACAGCGTGATGGATTGGAGCGAGCCAGTCTGAATTTTCAGGGCCTTTTAAGTAACAGGTTCAATGCCAACAACCCCTTGCGTGATGTGTAATGTAGAAGAAAATGAGTTGTGGTTGGTCTGTAAAAAAAATCAAAATGGCGCTTCTGCTCTGCTGAGTCTGGCTTGGTTTGGCGAACACCTTGTTAAGTCTTAGGAACTAATTTCTTCGTCGTCTACTCCGTCGTAGTGTAAAGCGTGCGACATGGTGTTTCTTTAATAAAAAAAACACCACGAGGTGATCGCTCGGGGTGGTTCACGGGTCAGAGAGCCGAGATCCTCGGATCGAATCCAGACGGTTTTTGTATTTTTCAGACAGCCCAACCGTAGTTAAGAATCAGAATATGTATTTATAGTGGAGGAATCCAATGAGCTGTAAAGCTCTGTTCCATAGACGGCTCCAATGTGAAGCGAGTTGATGGTCTCAGCCAAGTCCATTGGTCATTGCACACAAAAGACACCCCCATCCATTTTAAAATATGATGTTTCTCTTGATTTGACAATCCCAGCTCTTGAGAATTAAAACATATATTCAGTGTGACTGCCAAAACATCGCTGGCAATTTATGAGCCTTCTTTCGGCGTCAAGAGTTCCACCTGGACCCACGACTTAAATGCCCAGGTGCCCACATGAGGGCAAACAGGTTCTTCCTGTATGGTTTGCGTAATTCTCAACCTTGGTAAATTATGAATACGGTGTGGCGATATCATTTGCTGCATCATTATTATTGCTCACTTTTTTTTACAGTGGCACAGTGTTATGAACTTGGCAACCTCGGTTTGGTTCCCCGGCCTAGATTACATCGGTGCCAAGTGTTGTTACCTTGAGGCTGTTCTGGGTCTCCCCCAGGTCCTAGATCGAATTGACCTTAAATCAGTACTCAGTGCAGTGTGTAAATATCCTCAACTCTGAGCACATTCATGCTGTATAGATACAACAATGGGGTCCATAACACAATCTAGTGGTTATTACATTTGGAGGTATTTTATGATGATATTTGGATGATGTATAAATTATTAATCACATCCCTTTGTCAATGCATTGTTGGATGAAGGCCTCTCTATGCAATGTCTGTCATAGGGGTCATTTGACTAGAACTTCATGCTGGTCATTACAGGTTGGGTGGTAAAGAAGGCTGCCCAGGACTGGTCTCGATTTCACTAGTCAATGGTTTTAGCTGTGGCCTGCAGCACTATGGGTTAACACTTTTGCCACTGCTCTGGCCCCCATTTGGATTAGATCAGTGATATGTATTTGCAAAAATGGCCAGCTTGCTTGATTTTGCTTTTTTGCAGATTTTTTTTTTTAGCATTCAGCAAACCCCCATTGAACCGTTTAGTCTATCTAGATTTGAACGTTTTCAAGTGAATAAAGCTGTGGGTCTGAATGCCCTGTCTATAGCAGCTCAATTTTTTTAGCTGTTAGTCACTGAAAAGGGATAATTTATTATTTGTTATCCAGTGTCGGGCAAAAAGAGTACAAGTGATGACTTGCTCAAATGAGCGTGGGGGCAGTGCTTACCTTCTGTGTACTGCCTTGAGCAAGTGGTAGAGAGACTCCACATTCTCATGGCAGGGGCTGAGTCTATCCATAAGGACAACTGCTGTTCATTTCCCCACAAAGTGGTACTCATATTAGTGACCCGAGAGGGATGATGGGCCGAGTCATCTGCCAACCAGGATTTGAACTCGCAACCTTGCGATTGCGAGCCGCTCGCTCTACCGCTGAGACACCTTGACAGGTGGGTAAAAAAAAAATAATACTTTAATCCTACATTCATTATAATAGCATCCCACAACGCTGTACATGAATCATATGTAACAACCAAATCCCCATATACAGCCACTACCAAGCAAATGGAAACCCCTACTACCAAGTAAAATCAGAAATGAATAAACAAATTAAGAAATGGCACCAAAGCAAATATGCACAAACAACAACAAAAGTTTTCACAACTTTTTGTTGTTGTCAACCAGTGTGAGGTGTCCCCTAAATGCACGCACACTTGCCCTATTGGGCTCGCCAGGGAAGCTGGCGGGGATCTTGCATGAGTGCTGATTAGTGCCGTTGTTTGAAAGGTGCTAACGGAGGAATGCTTGGAAGAACACGCAGGCCTAAGAGGATGTCAGCACCGCTCAAGACTCGAATTGAAATCTGTCGCAATTCTGTCTTGAGAAGCACTAAAAAGGATGGTTACAAATCTCGTGCAGATTTTTTTTTCAGCGGGGTAGTTGACACCGAAAGAGCATCATTCAACGCCTTGCCAGGCAGGAGGTGAAGTTGTCCTACCTGCTGGAAATTGTCTTACCTGCTGGAAACAAGGTAGAAAAATGGTGCATTCTGGAACGTTTTCCGACATCCGTTTGTTCTCGGAAGTGTTGAACTCGTGTTAATAACGGTCGCTTTTGAGTCTGTTGTGCAGGAAGTACGACCGTATGCTCCAATAAAACAGCGGAGCTTGGATAGCGGCCCTGGTGCGGAGGTCAGGATGCACCAGACACGTTTTTTAGCGCTGGTTGTTTCATCTCAAGTTTTGGGCAATCCTCTAATCGATACGGCTGGTTTTCTATGTTGTGTGTCCCCAAATATCAACACAGTTTGGTTCAGAATGCATCTTCTTTATAAGTGTTATCGTAACAGTAGGAAAAACAAAAGCAGATCGAAAGAGCTAATCCATTTGTGCTCTCGACCTTGAGTTGGAAAGCATTAAAAAAGTGGCCGGATTTGTTAGCAGTTCATACATTGTAACAACGCCGTACACATCGATGACGCATTTACAGGAAGTATGGATTTATCTTTTAACTCGGAGCCTATAAAATGTGCTACTGTGGTAGTGTAGTAGAGCGGTGGCGCAGTGGTTAGCGCACTACAGTTATGGACTCGGTATCATGAGCTCAATTTCTGGACATGGCTAACACGGGTGGTGAGTGAGATCAGGACTTGTCTTGGGCCACCCACCCCCTTTACCCAACCTGCACAGGCCAGCGTGGTAAATAATTATCAAGAAACCTCCTCTGACGGAGTGGCAGAAGGAGGAGGACTTTGTTCAGCATTGAGCTCACATAGGGCTCTGCATTATAACTTTCATCAATTAAATGTGGAGTGCACTGTGGGAAAGAGGAAGCACCTTTTACCGTATTTGTTGGGCATATAACGATGCAGCGATCCATCGATTCAAACTGATTCGCACGCTTCACGATGGTCGCGCAGAATCGTGCCCGTAAAATCAGGAATCGTCACGTACGATAGTGACACGCGCGTTAAATGTGCGCACGCCAGAATTGATTATTTACAATGGGATGCAGATACGACTGTACAAACGAGATGGAGAAAAAACCCAACAACCAATACAACTGAGGTGGCAAAAACAAGACGAAAAACAATCTATTTTTTCAGTTAGTTAAACCCAGGGATCAGAGGCGTGAATCGCCAATGGGTCAGCAACAAACAACACTCTTGATGGCGTACTAGGTACGAGTTTGTGTTTTTTCAATTGAAGCAAGGTTTTTAAGATCTTGTGAAAAGAGTCGACGGAAGTTGGGAACTCCACAAAGTGTGGAGCAGTGTGACGGAAGACGCAGCAGGAAGGAAGCGGAGTGTTTTGCCCGGCAGCGTGGTTTGTTGTGAACAACGCTGCGGATTGCACGAAACGGAATCTACTCGTAGCTACTCAGGCCCAGGTTCGTGACATCTCATTTGAAGTTTTGCTTTTGTAAGAGCATGAAGCAGCGGTGGAGGGAGGGGGGGGGTCTTAATTTACTGTCTTAAGTTTATGCCCGATGGCTCATCGCCATAGCTTGGATGACGTTGCCTGGGTTTGCGCAAATGTTTTATTCACAGCTGAATACGTGACCGCATTATCTTCCGTAGTGCGTTTACATTTTCACGAATACATTCTGGGACTGTAAACGTGTACAGCATTAATTTTGAGGAGAAGCAGGATAACTCTACGCTGCATTGTGCAGTATGCTACGCGTTGGCCGTCATAACGGACACCACGCCTCCCATATGAAGTCGCATCCCGAGAACCCTACACTGTTATTACTTCCGCCGATTTGCTGCCTTGACAATTATATGAATCGCTCCGATTCAGGATTGTGATTAAAATCTTATTCCGTCTAGTGGCTGGAGTGTTCGCGTGAACCCATTGAATACAACTATACAAATTGCATATATTATGCTCTTACACATGTGATTCTGTGCTTGTATTGTGAGCTTAAGAGTTTATGTTATTCAATGATGCAGTGCTCTCTACTCCACTGAGCTATAGCTTTCTTTGGACTGAGAGGTATCTTTAAAACTTAGTTTTTCTACAACAGAATATTTTGACACTCTTTTTTCATCAATTTAACTTGTTTACCCGGAAAGATCTCTCAAGTTGCAATGCTTTTTTTCACGAAGATTCTGCTAAGTTTTAACAGTAGGGGGTGAACACTGCTCTGGACTTCCTATTTACGTTATTTGTGAGTGACTTTCAAATTTGGACTGTGACGCTGACACACATTGACCCCGTCTTCTTCGATTGACATAGCGGGATCTTTAGCGTCCACTCTGCAGCAGACAACGCGTAGTATTTTACAGTTAATGCACCCCCGCCATTAATGAGGATGACGGCCCTGCAGATTTGAAACTCGAACCTCCGCAGTAGTTGGCGAGCGGCACTACTGCCGGGCCACGCCAGACAAACCCAGGCGCGCAGACGCTCATTCCCAAAAGCAGCGGCTTTTGGCTGACCATCGAACAAGGGATGGTCACTGCATCGCGCGGCGCTTTCAGGTGCGCTTCTGCGGCCGTCTGGAACGCTCTTCTGATATTAGGAAGCCACTGGAGCCATGCACATTTAAATCTAGATAAATAACTAAATTTATTTCAAATTGCTTTTGCATTTTATTTGTCTCCCCCCAATCGTGGTTGGCTTACGTATGGTGCGAAAGAAGTTCTACATACATACACATAATGGCAATTTTTCCAGTGCTCTTGTTTTTGTTGCGAGTCCAACCGAGTCGCAGATGTTTTTCTTAGAGGCAACACATTTATTGTAACACCGTGACACAAAGGGGTAACTGCCCCTTTACCAGATACAGCTTAGGTTGGGGACCACCCAGCTAGCTACGCTACACAGAGGGGTTACTGCTACGAAGGGTCGGGCCCTCACTCGGGTCTCCGACCACGTGGTTGCCTCGTAGGACGAAGAGCTTCAGCTTGAGACGTAGAGCTTCCCGCTTCGAGATGTTGAGCTTCCAGCTTGTGGATGTTGAGCTTCCAGCTTGTAGAATGCAGCGACCCCGGTCCCTCTCAGGGACCCACCTTATATCCCCCTCCGGTCGGGGCCGCTCCGCCCTCAGCCCGCCCGCCTTCTCGAGCATTCTTCTTCTCTCTCGATCCTTCTCAAGAGCTCTCTCCGGACACGTGATCACCCACTAGTCCCCCCACTTGGGGCCCCCTGTGTGGACATTCCGGATCACGTGTCTACGGGGTCAACCAGAGTGCCACGACCTGCCCCTGGGCTGACACTCACCCACTCCCCCTCGTGGGAGCCCCCACCACACGCTGTGCGTGGTGCCCGCACTATCCCGGTGCTTGCCAAGCCCCGCTAGGGCTGGTACTACACATAGCCACCCACACGGTGCTGTCCACGATGTAGGAACATCGAATGGCTTGGCCCTTCCGGGCCGGCACCATACAGTGACATCCACGATGTCACTACATTTTTACGAAGCATAACACTTAGCTTGCCTGCAAGACGGAGATGGTTGTTTGTGGAATTGCTGGACAGGGAGGGGTTGGGGGATAGTGGAGTGAAAGGGGGGGGGGAGACGTTTTTAATACAGTACTGAGCTGCCTGCCATTTTGCCTGGAAACAATTACAGAGAAATATGCTGCCAGACATTAAAGAAAGCCACTTGTGACTCCCCTGCCCCCCCCCCCCGACTTTCTGCACCGTAGGGGAAGCCCTTTGCAGTTCATATCTGTACCTCGCTATCTCCCCGTAAACCGCACACACACACCACTGCGGTAGCAAATAACTTGTGGAAGTGCTGCCAAAGATTTTCCTCTCGTGCTTAACGCTTTTTTTTATTTAACGAAAACGGCATTGCACTTCCGCTTACTATCGGCAAGGGGCCATCAACAACAGCAGCAAAAACGAAACACTCGGGCGTCTGTTCGCAATGCCACTGCAGCAATTGTTCGAAACCAGTAATCGGCCACTTTTGTGAACTCAACATTCTCTCTCCACAGCAACTCGCCCAAACCTGCAATTGTTAAGTGGACACGTCTTATGCCGTTTCCCACTGATAACGATCGTACCTTTTGTTGCTTATCCTGGGGATTTCCCTACGCAAGTATCTCTTTGTCGCTGCGTGTTGTCCGAACGTTTTGAACGTTAACTGGCGCCCGTGTGGGCAAATCTGTCGGCTGTTGTTTGACGTCGATTTGTCTGTGTGGCCGGTGTTGCGTAACCCGTTGAGCGTTTTTTTGGTCAGGGGTCGGCAGCCCGAGGCTCCGGCTCTTCAAGGACTTGCTTCGTGACACGTGATTTATTAAAGACCATCACCGTCTCGTATTCACCACACAGCTCTTGAAATATTGAGTTTTTTTTTTACCGAATTCAACGGAAGATGTTACTTTGGTTGCCGACCCCAGGTTTAGGGGATGCTTTTTGTAGTTTTGTAATTTAGGTGATAATAGAATGCGTAAGATAGTGTTGTGCGGTGGTAATACATTCATCAGAGAAGTGGAGCGATGAATTCACCTGTTGTGCAGATGCCAGGAAGACCTCAGTCCAGCGGTGAAATTGACAGTGGGGCAGTTGCAGAGGTTTGCGGTTTGCTCCAGATGGCCGCTGTGATGAATGCCACGGGCCTGTTGACCACACAATTACTCGCCGCCTGCTTCACAGTGGACGTTAAAGGTACCGTGACGTCGGGTTTTTCCCTCCACAGTTAGAATCAACGTGCGTTTGGAGTATTTGGCTGCTATATGTTATGAAAAGCCACTTCGTTGAGATATAATTTGAGGTGAGGTCGCTTCTGAAAAAGAGCTCTCGCTCAGTGAGCCTTACCTGGTAAAATACAAATAGCTTCGTTTTTAGTTTAAACCCCTCTTGACTTCACCTGGCTACTTATTTTCCATATGGTGTGTCGGTAATGGTGAGGATAGGTGAAGTGGGGAACCTTGGTCGGACATCACTCGCCACCGATGTCGGACTCGGCTGGGAATCGAACCCAGGTCATCAGTTTGGCGTGGTCCAAGTACGGTCAGACCACCCTTGACACACGGCTTGCGGAGGCTTTTTGTCGAGCAGTACTTTGACAAAAGGTTGTACAGGACATTACCGTGACTTTAAAATTAATGCGCCGTATCTTATTGTGGGGGTGTTCTCTCTACATTCAGGGGTTAGAGCCGAAAATATTATTAACTGCAAGGGAGCTGAAGTCGTCATTAGTTTAATACCTTCGTACAGACGGCCAGTCTCCTCTTTGTCGCAATGCTGCTCAAAAATGGCATGGGACCAGCTCATCCCTTTCACCGAATCGCCATAATCCACTCGATATTGTCGGATCTCGGAAGCTAATCAGGAAGGAGCCTAGTAAGTACTTGGATAGGGGTGGCACCAGGGTATGGCGGGTGTTGTAAAGCGTGCTGACGTGGAGATGGCAGCTCTCGGTTTGATCCCCCGGCGTACACCATCTCTGCGGAAAAGGAGCGATGAAATAAGCTCGCATGCAAAGTGTTATCTTGTCGAAGGCACTTTACAGAAACTTAACAATGGTATGTATGAATGCAGTGCGTGAAGATGAGGCGAATGAAATGGATGAGAGGATGTAATGGGCGAACCTGTGGTGCGCGAATTAAGTAAAAAGTCAGATTTTGATTGGATGGATGGGGAATCAGTGCAGGCCACGGAGAGAGATGATGAAGTGGTTAGAAGAGGGAGATTAAAGGTTCATGGGGTGAGTTCGGGAATAAAAGTGCTGAGTGGATTGTCGCATCGCAGGCCGGTGAGAGATTACGGCTTGGCGAAGCCTTCGTGCAGCAGTGGCTAGATCACGGCTGATGATGACGACGATGACTAATATAGCCTCTCCCACTCGAAGCAAAAACGCTCGTTATTATTGTGATGGCCAAACATCCCAATGTAGGGCTATCCCGAACACGCGACACCAGAGACTTCGGTGAGGTTATGCATTTTCAAATAATTTGTATTGATACGGGTAACTCACTGCCCCCTGTAGTTGAGGTGCAGCCGTTAGTGCTGCCCGGGGTGGCCTTAACTCGGCATGTGGTTGTGAGGATGCTGTTTCGGTTAGCTCTTTGGTGTTTTTTTTTTGGTTTTCATTGCATGTTTTTGGGCACGGTGTTGCGACGTTTGGCCCACGTGCTTTTGGAGCCTTCACGAACTGAATCTGTTTATGAATAATCGGTTGCTGCAGAAGATGCTACCGCTTGGAGCGAAATGTCTGACATCGTGCCAAACAAGCACGCATTATGGCTCCTAGAACACATCAGAAAACTATTCAGCAGAGCCGCGAAAATCTACGCAGTGGCTTGTTGTTTTGGTTGTCTATCCGCAACTAACCTCTTGTGTACCACCAGACTTGGAGTTTGTAAATAAATAACAAGTCGTGACTCAGCTGCAGACTATTTACTGTCCATCGAGTATAAAAACATGGTGGAAATTCTTGTGCTGTACTGCTGTCAACAACTGTTTTTAAAAACATGCCTTATTGCAGCTGCTAATTATAGTATAATATGTAAACAGATGCCAGCTTTCTGGTTGTGTCATTATTTTTGAATGAGAATAGGTTTTCCCCTTTTTTTCTGGCAACAAAACAGGTGTTAAGATGTTAGAACACCAAACTAAAACCTTTTACAAGGAATCTTGTCTGCATTAACCACAATACTTGTGGTCAGAATACAAACAAAAAACACTGAAAATATATGCATTGTCTTTGAAACTGATTGGTCCTCTGGTCTAACACCGTTTTGAGACTAGGCTCAAAAGGAAGCTGCCTCTGGTGTGGACCAATCAGTTTCAAAGACAATGCATATATTGTCAGTGTTTTTTGTTTGTATTCTGACCACAAGTATTGTGGTTAATGCAGACATGATTCCTTGTTAAAGGTTTCAGTTTGGTGTTTAAACAACTTAACACCTGTTTTGTTGTCAGAAAAAAGGGGAAAAACCTCTTCTCATATTTTGGTACTGGCGAAGGAGGTCCCATGATGTATTTTTAAATGTTTTCTTTTTTCCCGGTGTAATTCTTTAAGAGGACTTCCCCCACTGCATTTGCGACTACTAACGTGGCCAAAAGTTACTTCCACGTCGATCTCTTTTTAGATTGGCTGTAAATAACCATGTGGAGAATGTGTAACAAGGCAAGTACAGTATAAAATAGCCTGCTTTGGTTTCAAGGGGTATTTTTTTCTTTCTCATAGCGTGAATGCCTCCGGTTGTTTTCAAAATACTTTCACCACAGACTGTGTGCACTTGGCACATGTGCGAAACAGCGCTGCTTTACACATGCACTCTTGCTCCAGTTCCTTTTGGCTATTTTTACAATAAAATGTCAAGGGGTTGTTTACGCCTTAACGATTTTTCGCAGCGCCTTAGTTTGTTGTGGTCGTATCATGAGGTGTTTTTTTTCTCGCCTTAAACACACTCGACGACGCGTTCGTCAATAGCACTGCGGGTGTTAAAAACGAAAGTTTAATCAGGCGACGTTTTGGGCAGTGCCCCCCTTTGCAGCGTCATACAGAGGCCAAAGAGGTTTGTCTTAGATTGGTTGGCATAATTGAGCATATGCCTCCACCAGAAATGTTTGCTTCTGCTTATTGTTGCCAATATTTTAACTCTTGACTCTTGGCCTACGTGATTTGAAGCCTTCGCACCGAACACCGATTGCTGGGATGTATGATGTTGAAGCGTGGAACTTTCCTGTGTGATCTTTGCACATATAGTTGAATTCAAAGGCGGCAGCCCTAGGTTTTTAGCGCGTGCGGGTTTGGTAATATGCTGAAGCCGCCGCTGAGGTTGGGTTGTATTAAGTTGTGTTGTTGTTGACAACTTCGACGCTCGTGAGCTGTGGTGTTTTCAATTTCACTTTGTAACCTGAAAAGATGTACACCGACAAACTTTGCAAAAGCAAAGTTCAGAATTGTGCCACAGCATTGTGCAACGGGAAACTTGTGACATCCTGCCAGCCAATAAAGCAATATTAATTGTACGTTTAATTACATTATGGGCAGCAGCAGTTTAAGTGCGGCAATAGAATGTACATTTTGAACCATGAAGCGCATTTTAAAGTTACTTAAACTGCAATGTTTCATGTTGTCACTGAAGTATTATCTAAAGGGATGTTAATGACTTTTCAAGTGATATTAAAACATCTAAGTTTGCTGGATTAATTGTAATTTTTAGGCACAAATACTCAAATTGTAAATGTTGTGGTTTCGCGCTTCAACACACCGGTGGGCTAAAGCAGTGAACTAATTTGTCTTTTGTCAACGTGACACTTTTTTACTGATTGGCCGTGTCGGGTGGTGGAGGGTTACGACACATTTATAAATAACGCGATCTAAACCCAAAAACGTTGATTATGGACAAATATTATGTTCGTGGAGGGGGATTCCACACTGGCTTCCTGGAATTGCGATTCAAGTCAGTATTGAATACGGCGATTCCTTTGTGGGATCGTGGGATGGGCAGAACTGTGGAATCGTGGCTGGGGGCTGAGCTGCACGGAGCCTGTCATGACATTCAGGCCAGAAGGGAGGGCCCCATGGGGCCTGGCAGGCTGAATGGACCTACCATTGAAACATGTGGCTCATGTATGGGCGACATGCGGTATTACATAGGCCAGCGCCTGTGTTTGTGTTACGATTTTCAATGTTTCAATTGAGCCCAATATCAGCCAGCTGGTATTGACCACGATAAAGTGGATGATTCATTCCTAGGCTCTCGAAGAAATCTCATTCATTTCAATGGCGATTCCACACATGGGATTTTATTGGGGTGTTCTATCTACGGCAGAATCGCAGCAAGAATCTAATTCAAGTAATTGGAGGTTTTAATATGAGCATCGCCCATAGAGGAATCTTCCACGATGGAATCGTGGTGTCTGGATACGATTCCTGACAAAAATCCCCCAGCGCTATTTCCTATATGTATTCGATTTCAATATTTTTGTCTATCCAAGGGGGGCAGCAGAGGGCAGGTGCAGCAACATCAATTGTTGTACTGCACTTCTATGCCCTCACGTGTATGCTGCCTGTCTTTACCAAGCCACACTGACCAGCCTGCTGAAGTATACTCAAACAACGCCCACGACCTGCGCCGCATGGGGAGGCCCTCATCCGGCAGTGGATCAACAAAGGGCTACACAGGAAGGTCTTAACCCAGTGCTGGGCTCAATATGGCCTACAGTAGGGAAACCTTAGGACTGTGGTCTCTGCATCAGATGTATCTCAAAGTTGTGTTCAGTGATTTTGTGTCCCTCTTCATTCTGTTCAGAGTAGTGGGGAGAATGCAGAGTTTACTTAAACTTTTGGCAGTAAACGGTGCAGGAAAAACTGGCAGAAATGTCGCCATATTGCAGGGAATGATATATACTGGAAAGGTACCAGGAATACATTCAAATAAATATTATGTTTGCATTTGTCGGCTGTGTTCTGAGGGTGCGGGGGAACTTACACTTGCCTTCCCACATGGGGAGTGGAGGTGAAGCAAATACAAACCATCCTGTTCCTTGACAAAGCACATACATACCGGGCACCTATTTGCACTCATCTGTACTAACTAGTACAGCGGTTTTTATATATCAGTGCCTGCCGCCCGCAGCCATAATTTGATTCTCTTTTAAAAAAAAAATTATCAATAGTTTTGGTATGGTAGCTCCCCAGTCAAGGCCAGCGGATTCCGTGCCCCAACCCCCAGCCCCACCGTTTTCATATTTGGTCGATGAGTGTGTTTTGTCAACGCATCCTGGCGCAAACATTCCCGTTTCCACATTCGAAACTTTCTCCTGCACAGTAACCATGCCACACTTCCGATTAGCATGGTTGGCTACGTGTGGTGCGAAAGATGTTCAACCTACATACAGTCTGTTTTTTCAACTCGCTGCTTTAATTATCAGTGGAATTATGCATCGATCCATAAATGTAATATACATTTTAAAGTTCATGATACATTAATTGAGCTACATGAGCGATACTTAGTTTTTATTAATATATTTTGCTTGTAACGGGTTTCATGTGACCCCTGCATGTGGTAGCACTGCCATTTACCACAAATGTTAAATAAAGCAATCGATTCTTTAATTTGATTCTTAGCATTCGTGAAATTGAGGTGGGAATTGTTTGAGACTTAAATGTCCCTAAAATAAGTGGCAAGGACTGTAAATTCCTCAAAAGCAGCACATTCGTGTTTGTGTGTTCAGGCTGGGAGGTTGTGCAATGGGTTTTTTGTTATCTGTGTGGACCACGTGTTCGCCAGTGAGAAAGTCCAGCCTCAAGTTTTGGTGATGGCAAAGTCCTGTGTCACCCAAGTATATATATATATTTTTTAAAATCTCTCCTCTTGACGACTTTGTTTCAGAAAGCGTTGCCTGCATATTGAGCTCTCCAAACCAACTGTAGCCTTTCGTTTAACAACAAAAAAACCCTAAACAATTGCAGTTACCAGCTTTATTCTAAGGGCATAAAACGCATGCCCGTGTGTCAGAGCCATCCGCCCTTTGAGCAGAACACGGCCCATTTTCTGCATTGTTATTTTACTCACAGCCTACCCCCACCCCGTGCATGTTGTTGTCGTCTTAGAAAACTAGCCTTTGCTCACGATTCTCACGCCGTGCCGATTATGCGGGCCGTTGCATCGACCGCGCTTGCAAAAGGTGAAGGAAAAGTAAAATATGGCATTGCACCGCTCATCTGTTGTGCCTTTTGCACGAGCCCTGCTCCTATTATTAGCCACTCCTCGCGCGTGTGCTCGCCGACTGATTTACTACTCGGGCGAGCGATAAATACGTTTCTAGGGCCTAATTATCAGTTGCCTGGGTATTACTCGTGTGTTCAGTTTCATACGTACCCTAATCGGTTGGCTAATACGGGCCGCCCCTTCTCCCCCCTGTTCACTCACCGGACAGTTACTATTGTTATTTCATACACCCCCCCCCCCTCCCCAGCGATGGATTTGGCGATCTAAATTTATCCCAATAGGTCGATGGATGGTGGGGGAAGCTGGTAGTGGTAACGTGAGCGCGCACCACTGTACGGGCATGTCCTCCGGGAAGCGACGAGGTCCCCGAGGGCGCAGCCGTAGCAAAGTCTGAAGCGGGCCGAAATCGCCCGTCCGTCGCCCAACTTGAACTCATGATTTTCACCCCCTCCACCATCTCGGTCGGTCGGTCGGTCGGGGAGAGATGCAAGCCGCAGCAAAAATATTTCTTGTAGCGGCAGCGGCGGCGGCTTCAGCGCCACTAATGGAGGAGGCAAGGTCGTTGTTGTTTGCGTGCGAGGTGCAGGGGCCGTCGGGCGGTGGAGTTGTCACGTTCGGCGTGTGCAGCTTGGCGAGAAGAAGGCTGCCCTCACGATGTTACCACGTTCCCTGATCTTTGTACTTTTCAGGACGGGGGGGGGAGGCCCCTTTTAATGAACTCTGTCCAATGGACGCAATTTTGTCTTGACACCGGTGGTTTTGTTCCGCGTGAAAATCTCCCCCGAAAGCGGCTTCTGAGAAAAGCCCTGAGCTTTACTCTTCGGCTCGTTAAAGGCTCTGCTTGGCGAAAAGAAAATATTTTAGCATAACCAATGTTACGCCCCCGGGCATATGAATGTAGAGTGCTCAAGTCAGTTCCCCTGACAGCTTAACCTGCCTTATTATGCTCTCTGAATTTATAAAAAAATGGCCTGACAATAAGTCAAATAAACACACGAGGTGGGCGGGCATGTACTCAAAGTTACCGTGAGGCGTGTCACGTGGATGTTAGTCCCCTAGTGCTGTGCAAAACTGCCAGTGCGCACATAATATGCGATGGTCCGTTTTTGTATAATTTACTTATGCGGACTTAATTAGTAATGGAAGCAAGTACAGGCAATATAATTGTGTTTCTCAGACCTTTTTTTTATGGGCTGGTATGCAATTTGAATAAACAAAAACACTCAAGCCGAATTGATTTTCAAGGAGCAGATGGTTCAACCCAGAAAACCTCTTATGGATAATAAATTGCCGATGTGTTGGTACGGAGCGACTGTGCATCAAAGCGTCTATCTTCAAAGATTTTTCAACACTTTCAAAACGGCGATCTGCTGAACAAAGTAGAAGTGGACGAATGATTATCGCTTCAAAAAAATAATTTTTATTCATGCCGCTGAGTACGACTGAAACAAGGCGATGCGGTCATGGTATTGCTGTGGCCGCCTTTTAAAACCCTTCCATCTACTTGGTGAGGGATCGGCGTTTTGGAGGTTTCTGCTTTGCAGCCGACTGATACTGTTGATTATTCTCCGCATGTCAAATGCCTTCTCCAAATATAACAGTAACCCTGTTAACTAAGGGTATAGTGATGCATCGGTTCATAGGTTAATGTGGGTTGTTAAGCTCATGGTACTTGCGTCGAAGCGTGCGCGTAAGGGGCAATGTATTTCAAATCGTACACGTTGCAATTTAATGGAATTAACGTGATCCCCCTGGGGCCACTACGGCCGCTACATTCATCACAATGGAAAAACAAATTGGATTCTTGAATTGAATCGACGTGATTCAGGATCGCGTGAGATTCAATTGCCTCGTGGGCGAATTCTTGCATTTTTGACGGTTTACCATTCCTGTGCTGAAATTTTAAACAAAATCCCCAAATGCCGGATTTAAAGCAGCCCTTGAGGACATCGTATGCACGAGGACAAACGAGTCACCTTCATTCTTTCCTGTCAACTAATGGCATATTTTCTGCAAACACAAGTTCACTCTGGAAATCAGCAATCACTGGGCCGACAAGAGGAGAGGCCGTCCTTACATCTCCATCGGAGTGGTTTTCTCTGCTTGGAGCCTGCAGTTTCTGCAGGGGCTTATCTGCTGTACATCGGATGTTAAAAGGCACGGTGGCATTATTCACAATGGATAGATACTTGTTTCACTGTCGCGGATCAAATCCAATGGGTGCAGGTAAATAATAAATATGCAGAACATGGGAGGAAGTAGTGGCACATTGGATTGCGCACTGCGCCATGAACCTGGTGACCTGTCTTTGATTCCTGACGAAGGCTAATGTTTCTGACGAGTGATATGATATCCGAACTGTTCCTGTCTTGCGCCCCCACCTCACCTCCCATTCCCCACGATTTTCCCCATCCTGCCTTCTCGCCCTGCCACCAGTGCTTGCAGTGGTCGAGAAATGAACTTGGGACCACTGGATCCGTAGCCTAATATTATTGACAAACGGGCCGCTGCCATGGGACTGTTGAATTTCTATGACTGACCCAGTACTGCCAGTGAAGGTGACGCCACCCAGTGTGCCATGTAAAGCATAGAAGCATTATGACTTTGGCATGGTCAAAATTAAATGACGTAATTTTATTTTTTCCGCAACCACGTAATTAGCAGTCAAATATTTTGTTGGCTCCATTGTTTGTTTCTGGTTTATCTTTAAACAGTATATATATGCAGCATTATGTTGCTATGCTATATAAAGAGCATTAACTAAATATTATTGTTAAGCTTCGAGCCATGTTAGATATGAATATGCGGGCTACCCTGCAGAGTTTCCTGAGACCCGTGTCATTATGTAATCCTACATTTATACCTGGCAATTTGGCAAGTGGCACTTTATAACAGCAAATGATCTTCGCTTAAATATGTTAATCTCACCGGGACATTTATCACCATGGGTGTTATAGTGCTGTCGGAGACATATTCCAAACCCATTCCAGGAACCACTTTACAATTTAAGTATTAGTTCCGTGCCAGGTATTCAATTTACTCATGAAAAGATTGTTGTCGGTGCACTTTTTTAATGATGAAAGTAAAACAAAACCGCTGAGTTTACATTGTTTGCAATGCACATTTTGATGCAATACCTTGCACGGAGAGAGACTTTCACAATTGACATCATTTTTGCTATAGTAATAAAACACGACAACGAAAAACTGTCTAACATTATATTTGGTAAACTCGTGGTAAAGTACTGTCAAATCACGCCCATGACCGACATGGTGTGGGGACGCCCCTAACCCCATGCATGGAAGTTGCACATTCACTACTGCTAGATGAGACTCTTCCCGTGCCATGCGAGTTGTGGGGCTATTTGACCATACTTAACCACGCTGGTCGGAGCAGATTGATTGAAGCTGTATTCGGCAAAAATAAAATAAAGCCAATGTTTCCCTGCTCAGTGACCATGGACCTGCATTCATCTCTCTTGGTGGCCCAGAGCCAGTGGTAGAGATTACATGTTCCCTTGTCAAGGCCTGGTTTTTACAAAGGTCAACGACTCAATGTATTAACCTGGGAGGGACGATGAGCCAATTTGACCCCTACCCGAACTTGAACTTCCATATTGACAGTAATGAGTCGATAGTTCTAGCCACAGCACCGGCCAGCCAAATAGATTTAGTTTTTTCAAGGAGCGATTTCCGTGTTGGCTATCACACTGCATGACGAACCCCGCGACCTGAGCTAAGTTCAGGCCCACGACAAAAGATCAGTGGGGAGCAATATTTGAGCGGGGCTAGGGGCCCCCCCACTCCTTCACGAATCCGCGACCGACCAGCGTGGTGAAGTATGGTCAAACGTTCGCTGCGACTGACACGGCACGAAAAGGCCTGCGTCCATGTGGGTTGACTTGTACATTATTACATCATTTGCGCGAACGCTAAGCTTGGACATATTTTGTGGGTGACGAGCGTATAGCTCTAGGCGGACCACAGAGCCACAAGACAGTGGCTCGGCGTCGCGCGGTAAGTCGTGGGCTCCGGTGCAAGGAATGAAATGGTGGCCTCCCCTACCGTCCTATTTCCCTCCCTCTTCATAGCCCCCAACACCTTCACCCCCGCCGACTCGCGGGCCTCGGCGCAGTTGCACTTCCCCCGTACGCTCCATAGCCACAGTTGCCGCTCCCGAAACCACCGTGCGTGTGTGCGTCTTCGAGACAACGCGCGGCCCTTGTCCCGTGAGCCGCGTAGGTCACGCCGCGCAAGCGGCACGCTCGGCCCGCCATGCGTCCATCCCGCCGCCGCGCACGTGTCAGCGGCGTCTCTTCGCGCAGCAGATGTGGGCACCGCTTGTTACCGCGCAGCGCGCGCAGGACGGTGTCACTCGATATAAACCAGGCCGGCCTTCTCGTGTTACAGCGTTCGCTGCCTCCGTCCTGTAAATGCCAAGTCTTGGGCATTGTGCATTTCGCGTCGCACAGTGCTATGCCCAGCCAGTTTATTTTAATTAAGTGCAATAATGAGATTTTGTCTGTGTTAGAAATAACTCCTGCCGCCGCCGCCGCCGCTCGCGTAATCCTCCACCGTCCGTTGCCGCCACCGCCACCGCCGCCGCCGACCCGATCGTGATGGAGCCAATACTTGCAGTGATCATTCTGAGTAAAAAAATATATCATTACCGTCCATTGTTGTGTTTGCAACAATTGCATGATTATTTCATCGGTTAATAGTGTGCCCATCGCGGCATGAAAAGTTAATGAGAGTAATATAATTCCATCGTTGCTGCTCCACCACACCTGCCGTTGTGGGCCAACAGGTGTGGCCTGTAATTGTGAGATGCGTTATTTTTTAGGCGTACATCCTATGTCCCGTCTCATCGCCTTTTCCCTGCCTCCGCATCCCCGCGACCTGCTGACCTTGAGAAACAAAATTGCAGAGAGCGGAAAGGACAACGCATAAGAAACAAATGCTGCCAAGTTATATCAAACAAGACTCAATTATATTCGTTGGGTCTTTCGGTAAAGTCACATAGGTTCAAAGAAAATAACAAAAAGTAACAAAAAACTACATTATTTTGTAAAAAAAATTGCGTGCAAAAATAAAAGTACGTTATTTTGTTATTTTTGGTTATTTTCTTTGAACCTATCTACGTGACTTTACCGAAAGACCCAACGAATATGAATTCCTGCAGTCACGAAAGCTTTAAGTCAAGATTTAAGACTAAATTGCCTGTGCTTTGTCTGCGGAAACATTGCCATGAGCTCTCAAAGCACCTCCGCTGCTGATTAATTTGTTGGCCATCAGCGCAAAGCAACGGGGGTACAAGTAGACATAGCGTTTGCCGATCAATTGTGATTGCTCGGTGGGTCTTGATTTTTTGCTACACTTCCTGCTGGTCATCGTACCCAGCCAACCTGCTATAGTCCAGCAAGACAGTCTGCGAGCTCCTGGTGAGTACAGTCCTGGCAGTGACGGAGTCTGTTGAACATAAAAATAGGTCTCCCGAGTGGCCCGAGCGGTTCTATCTTCAGACGATGTGGGAATGAAATGAGCTTGTGCAATATATATAGAACGAATGAAAAGCATAAATATGCCGTTTAGCATGTAGAGGCCGTCTGCTAGCGGTAATTGTGGGTTTGTTTTCGTGTGGCCACATGATTATGTTGAGCCAAGCTTTGTGTGGTGTTGTCCTGACCTTGTATTGTACAATGCCATATTGGAAAAAGTTAACATTCATTTGGGTTGTTTAATAGCGGGTCTGTAACAAAATAAATAAATGATATCATATTGATGTTTGGTTTCTGCCAACGCATTTAAAAACATTTATATATATAAAAAATATAATGGAATCAATGAATGGGAAATTGAACTGGTCTTATATACAGTAAACATAATATTTTTTATTTCATTCAACAAAAGAGTTCAAGGAGTCTTTCCAGATTGGCCTTGGATGGCTTTAAGGACAGGTATTTAATTAACTTCATGGCATTTGACGGATTTTTTTCTTTTTACATTTGTGAGTTGGTTTGAAACAGCGGCACAAAATGAAAGGGGCTGCCCTTTTGAATAACTGGGGAATCTTTAACGTCCACACGACAACAGGTGGTGCATGGAGCTTAATTCCCAGCATAAATGAGTTTCCAAGCAGCTGTGTAAACAAAACCCTTGATTACATGCTGCAGGCTGGCGAGTGGTGAGCGTGCTCACCATTCGGCTTTGACCACCTCTTTAATGCTGTTTTTGCGCTGGCTATTTTTGAAATTCGGCACGTCGTTTTGAAATCTTGCCTAAAAATATATATCTGGAGGATAAAAAAATAACTTTTTGCACAATCACGATGTACTTGTTCTCAAAGGTGTATTGAGCAGTGCTCAATTTTGTTGATGAGTCTGAGCCAGTTATTGAAATCAAAACATTTTTCCGTAGATACTTTAGTCTTTTCGAAGTAAAACCACTTCATTTCGCCACAAATTACAGGTCACTGTGTCACCCTCACTCTTGCCACGATCCAAAGGAGAGGATGAGCTCCCCGCTACGGAAGTACGCAATGCTGGACTGCTCTCAACATTTATCGCCTCTGTTAGACACAGATAGCAAAACCTGTGCAATGCATCACTAAATTCTAAACCTCCTTGAATGTGCACGTCACGTTTGTGTGTTTTAAGTGCAGCTACTGTAAAACTAATCAATTTTGTACTGTGGTGGAGGATCATGGGTAATAAAACAGACTTCCTGAACAGACAGGAAATCCATTTTGAACATGTAATGAATGTAGAGAAAGGATATGTGGAATGTTTATGTATTTTTACATTATCATAGGACCTTTTTGCCAGTATCAAACGATGCAAAATAAGAATAGGTTTTACCCTTTCTGGTGATAAAACAGGTGTTAAGATGTTCAAACACCAAATAATAGAAACCTTTTCCAAAGAATCAAATCTGCATTAACCACACATACTTGTGGTGAACATGCAAACAAACATCCTCTGATAATATTGATTCCTTGCCAAAGGTAACTGTTTCCGGTTTGACCATCTTAACACCCGTTTTATTGTCAAAAGGGTAAAACCTATTATTCTTTTTCATATTTTAAAAATTGCTCTGGATCACTGTTTTACAGCAGCATTTATGGAAGCAGGAAAAACACACTCGTTTCGAGTCTCGCCAGCAAAGCCAGGCCAAACAAAAGAACTGCCGCTAATGTTGGTTGACATTATACCAAAGGGTACTCTTATTAAAACTATGGGGGCCCGTTGAGCAGCACGGCAGGCCCTGTAGCTACAAATAATGCCTCCCTGCCCCTTAATGGAACATAGATAATGCCCTCCGGAGGTTCAGTCCCGAGGCCGTGCATCGCCCTCCGGCAGAAAAACGCCGCTGCTCGTTTTCAGTTCGCTAAGGTTTTCGAGATCTCCTGAGCTTTGAAGATCGCGCGAGCTATACTTCAGCGGGCCGTGGCTGGGCCCCTGAAAAAGTGCCGAAGAAACAACAAAAGCTGGTCCAGTATTAGGAATGAGGTTTTTAAGTAACCAAGAAGTGAAGGAATACCTGAAAATGTAAGAGAATTAAGAGTGTGTAGGCACCGTAACCACTTGATAGAATTGATTCGTGAACAGATTATGGGTATGATTTTTTAAAAATTCCTTAATAGCACCTTTTTATAAATAATTTTCAGGGCGCTTACATAGTATGGTATGAACTCTGGGGAAATGATCTAATGTTAATTACATTCTCTACGGTGCGCCTTGTGCAGTATTTATTTTAATTGACGACATAGTGGGCTGCTTTTTTTGTATGTGTAATGCCCACCATTTTTTAGTCGGCACGCACACGTGCGCGTGTGTGCGCTTAATTTTTTTGTAACTGAAACGAGCCCCTTGTTGATCTTAGCCACCCTTGCAGTGCACAGAATCCCCCACTGCGTTTTCATCGGCCTTTTTTCCCCTTCCCCCATTTTTTGCGCATTACGGACAAACGAGCGACGGCCCCTTCAAAGCCATTCCGGGCCATGTACATGTCAAAATTGCAGCAAACGCGCTGGCAACGAGGAACATCTGCACCCCGTGATCCATGCGTACGGGCGTGTGACATGAACCCGAAAGACGTCTCGCCTGTGGCGTTCTCGCGTTGTCAGTGCCTATCCCCTGCGTAAGTCCTGGAGTGCTTTTGCGATGCCAGCCAGACTTGTGCATTTTTCTCTATGACCCCACCTGGGGGTTGCCACCTGTCCTAGTTTTTTTTTTTCCCAGGACTCCCTCTTATTGAATAGCTGTCCTGTGAATTCTATTAGTCTTCTCGGGATATTTTAATTCCTGTTAGTTGCATGATGGTACCCCACTCGGTACAATGCATTCATTTCTAGTTTTCCCCTTTTCTGGTATTGTGAGATTTTCATCTCCCATGATGTTCACATTTTTCTGTACCTCACCCACCCCATGCCAGCCCAGAGAGCACAGTCAATTACTCTGCAGCCAGGGAAGTCCTGGCCCCTCAGCTGCCTATGTTGTGTCGGAGGCCATAGTGGGTAATATAGGGGATTCAACTCCTCACTTTCTGTCGTGTTCAGGAGTGACCTTAATTGCTAAGGCATGTCGTTCTCAACTGCTTATTCAAGGGTTTGAACTACAGCCAGGAAGCTGCTGAAACTGGAACTGTATCGTCACTGGGACATGTCAGTATGTGGTTGATCAGTGACACCCAGGGATGCCAGGAAGGTTTTTGGAGGCCCGGCGAAAAATATTAGACATGGTCCCCTTGGCCCTATGTGAGGACCCATTGGATTAGAGGCCTGGGGCAAAAATGCTCCATCTACCGCCCCCTCTCTATGGCCCTGGCGAACTTTTCCTGCTTCACCCCCTTGTTTGTCTAGTGGCAATGTAGCATTGTACAAGATGTGTGGCCGGGAGGAGTTGTACTCCACGGAGAGTTCAGACAAGGATGACATTTGCAGGAGGGACTTGCCCAAGAAACCACGTGAGCGATTCATGAACAACTGTCCCAAACATCTCCACCGAGCACTCGGCCAGCGACGGAGACTCCTTTTTGGAGAAAAAGATCTCACGAAGACTTCTCAATCTTGAATAGACCTAAACAATCAAGGTTACTTGGCCATCGTCAAATTCAGGTGGTTATTATATCTTAATGGCCAAGGCATTAAGATCAGTGTCACTTTTGCAGGTGCTGAATGGATTGTTACATCGTAGTACTGTGGGGTGATGGTGGTTTTGGCTTTGGGAGGCCTTCATCGAGCAGTGGATCTAAAATGGCTCATGATGGTGGTGGTTCAAGCCAAGCAAGCGAATAAGACCAGCCACT
The DNA here is from genome assembly GCF_015708825.2 of Lethenteron reissneri. Lineage (NCBI taxonomy): Eukaryota > Metazoa > Chordata > Hyperoartia > Petromyzontiformes > Petromyzontidae > Lethenteron > Lethenteron reissneri. The sequence goes on from NC_083804.1 coordinate 6,331,135, forward strand.
ATCTTGGAGTACCTGACCAAGCAAAGTCCAAACCTTCGTCATTTGCTTCACTATGGAGGCAAAAGCCAACGCAGCCTGCAGAGATACGCACGATGGAGGGGGAGGGGAGGGGCTGAGCAAGGAAAGGAGATAAAGGGTGGGGGGGGGGTCCTCAGGCAGGATAGTGACATAACTTGACTGTCTTCCAACTTCTGTAACACATAATTAAAATTCATGACAATGCTTTAACTGTGTAATTCACAGCGCTCTATACGAAGCAGAGTTGAGCATGCATCATTGTTGGGGTTTCCAGTAAAGGTAACAGAAAGAACTTTCCTTGAATGAATAAACGTACAGTATTTCCTTAAATTTAATTTATTCCCTTAAAAGCTGAGAAACATATTGTTTTCCAAAAACGCAATAGTTTAACTTCAGTCGTCACTGCTGATTTACGTGTTGATTAGATAAATTATGGCCGTTTTTATACCCACTGTTGGAATGAAGGCCTCGCCAAGCCATGTCGGCCATAGGAGTTTCTTGAGCGTGCGTCGGCGCACTGGGGGGCAGTGTGGGTTGGTGAAGGGTTGGGTTGTGGGGGGCAAGGCGGGTGCCGATATTGCTCGCTACCAATGTTGGTTGTACCCGGGAATGGAACGCGCTTGGCTGTTTTATCTCCTTGGACTTACAACGCGATTGCTGCACACTAACAATACAGTATTCCGCACAATATAACGGCCTTCATAAATATCCTGTTCACGAGTAGAATATGTATTTCTTGAAGGGATCATACATTCATACCAGTCCTTTCACATTTTTTGTGAAGTCAAAATTCTAATAATAAATGGCACTTATTACAACAAGCTGGGCGCGGTGGCACAGTGGCGAGCGCGCCGAGCTGTCAACCCACTAACCCCCGTGTTCGATTGCCGGCGACGGCTAACATCAGTGGTCATTTATATGATTTATATCGGAACCGGTCACAGACACCTTTCTTCACCAGCCCACACAGACCAGCCGTGGTGAGGTATTGTCCAACAACCCGCATGATCAACTCGTAGTCGTAGGTTGAGGTCCTCATCCTGAAATGGGTTCACGAAGGTCTGCATATTACCATTGTTAATTCGCTGATAAAGCTGTTACATATAGAGGACCGCAGACCTTGGGCAGTTTTTGACACTGGTATATTGCATCGCTACCCTTACGCTCACCTGTGGTTCCTCGTGTCTCTGAGTAATTTTCTCTCTACGAGAGCGAGTGAATACCGTGCACGTTTGCAAGTTGATACTATATCCCAACGGTGAGTGACTTGGAAGCCTCAGTGTTTGTTGGTCCGTAACAATAGAGACGTTGCTTGCAGCGATCACACGAACTGATTTGCTAGCGGTGCTCGCTCTGCGCTCCTGACGGACACCGCGCTTGTAAGGGAAGAGTACAATGTGCGGCGTTGCCATCCGCCCGCTCCGGGTACCGATTTCCCCGGAGATGCACAGTGTGCGTGTCATCGGAACAGCCGCTGAATCCTTCACCAAAGCAACGGCCCGTTTTTTGAGCTATGGCAGAAATGAAGGAGTCACAATAGGTTGAGCTCGAGTTGATGCCTCCTACCAGCACACTTAGGCTTCACAAGTCAAGGTTTGCCATTTGCTGTGCTCAGGCATGAGTTTCGGGTCAAACTGTGCATCCGGTGGGTGGGCGAGTGGTGATTGGTTTGGCTTGTCTGGGGAAGCGTCCATGTTTAAATCAAAAGTGTATTAATTCTAGATTTTAAGCTTTCGTGACTGCAAGAATTCATACTCTTAGGTTTTTTCGGTAAAGTCACGTGGGTAAAAAAAAAAATCTAAATAAAATAATAATAAATTACATTTTATTTAGTTTCATTTATTATTATTTTATTTTTATTTTTTACCTACGTGACTTTACCGAAAAAACCTAAGAGTACAAACGTGTATGCTTGTGTAATGCTGTATGAGTACATGTACAACCCTTTTGTTAATCCACTGCCGGATGCGGGCCTCCCCGTGCCGTGCAAGTCGTGGGGGTAATTTAATCATATTGCAGCATGCTCGTCATTGCGAGTTGGTGAAGGCGGGGAGCATAGACACATGAGAATGGATATTCCGTACAACAATTGATGTCGGTGCACTGCCCTCTACATAGCCCCGCTGCCTATATCACCTGTTATTATGGATGGTAGTATGCATTTATGTTGAATTTCTTTCGCATTGTACGTAGCCAGCCGCGCTAACCGGTGGTGCGGTAGTCTCCCCATCCTAGTGCTGTTCTGGCTCAAACCTGCTTGCCTTCTGATATCTGATGATATCCGGAGCATTCGGGGTAATTTTGGTCATAGTTTTGTAATGTTAGGTTGGAATGTACAGCGTTTAACATGGAAATCGTGATGTCATAATTCGCGTTCATTGAGTGAAAATGTGCAGTGACATCCGCGTACAATTTAGGGGATTTACGTGCGAATTTTGTGCTTGCATAGTTTTAGGTGGCAGATGTAAGCCGGGTATGTTGCAATGTAAACGAACGAAGGACGATTCAGAGAAAGTGTCTTACGTTGGGGTTTTTTTTTACTCGGGGTGTGTTGAATATTTCCTTCACCGACATTCAGTTGTTTTTTTTGGTAGTGTTTGGACAGTATTTGGCATCATTGTAAATATTTCATTTAGAGATTTGAAATACAGTTGCCTTTAGGCAGGTGGTAATGGGGTCTCCCTGAGTCTAAAGGTTCATCTTCCATTTATGGGGCTCCTAGAGGCTTATGGCAGCAGTGAACAATGATCACTCTTCTGTGATTAGGAGTCCTAATAAGGACGAAACTGGTCTTACAGTTGACTGTTTCACCGCTGCCTTTTGGGACGGCCACATTTTCTCAATCCTTTGAGTTGGTGGTCTCAATGGCAAAATGGCCGCACATTCAGTCCCTTTGAGCTGGTGGTCTGGATTAGGCCCGAGAGAGCTCTTGTACAACGTGTTTGCACATCTTTGCGTGCTTATTAGGCCTACGTTATCGTCAAGGCAAAAACGAGAAGTGGAATATTGTGAGCACCCAACGAGCCGTTGTGGTCACGTGACCCACCGCAGCTTGTGGGGGTGGTGGTGGTGGTGGGAGGCGTGTGCAAGGAACAGGAATGGGAACTACGTTGACTAAAACTTTGATCACAAGCTCGGAGTTAGGGACCGCACGAGATGTAGGGAGACGGAGAGATCCAAGAGAAGAGATCGAGGGGGGTGACAAAGGCAGAGGGGGGGGAGATGGGGAGACAGAGAGGAAGAGACAAGAGACATTGAGTCTCAGGACTTTTTTTTGAGGAGGGTGATTTCAAGTGTTTGCAATCGGAAGCAATGTCGCTGATTTGTAATCCAAATGTAGTCGTTTGCAGGTAATCTCTTAGCAGTGAGATGTTTGGCCAATACCATTTACATTATGTTTTACTTACCGGAGGAAGCCTAAGAACCCAGAAGAAACCCTTGCAGAACAGCGGGAGAACATACAAACTTCAAACGCAAAGGCGCCCATGTTGGGAATCGAACCCAGGCCCTTCTTTGCCGTGAGGTGCAATTATTACCACTGTGCCAACCAGCTTGAAACAGAGACACGTAAGAGTTTTTTTTTGCTTTAAAAAAAAGCATGTTTCAATACAAATTCAGCTGAATACCTGGTTAGGTCTTCAATATTTGGTTGAAAAGTAAAAAATGCTGTTTGGTGCACCCCTCATTTATACAAATGCAGTTGTTTAACCTCAATTGTCTGAGGTCAAACTTTGAATTGTAAAGCAATACTCTACAACTTTTTTTTCTAGCAATTAGAATTCTTGACTAAAGACCACCGTTTGAGACGTCATTAGATACAATAACAGCTGCTACTCTGTTCTGTTGGTCTTGATAACAGTTGGCACAGAGCAGAGTTCTAGTAAATTAAGTTCAAATTAATGTACAGCGAGCGCTGTCCTACTATGTAACTGATGTGCCACGTATGTCAGCTCTGCCCCAAATTTCTGGTATTTCGAGATTCAAATCCTAGTTTTCATTTGCTGCTACTTGGGATGGATGCATTTTATAATAGTCACAGCCCTTATGTACAAAACATCAGAGGCTTTATATGAAGGTTATTAGTTGCACAGTTTCGGTGAACGGTCTGTTCCGCACACGACACAGAAGCTTGGTAGAATCTTGATTACATTTAAATTAGTTTTTTCAAATATATATATTTCAGTTGTAAAAAAGAAAACTCGGTACAAACTCTGCCTGCTTGGACGTGCGAGGAATTTACGAGGCTGTAAATTGGGCAAAGTGTCTTCCTCAGTAAGGTTCACACTTCTCAGGTTTCGTTCCATTTTCTTCGTCGGTGTGTTTGCCTCTTGTCAATGCGTATCTTTGGAATTAAACCGAGACGGAAAGCGGAACACGTGGATCGGACAACGTGCGCAAGTTAGACACGTTGTATTGACTCCGACGAGAGGTGAATGGGCTTGGCAAGGGCTCGCGTCACTGGAAGGGTTAGTGGCCGGTCATCGCGACTCATGAGGAAAGTTGCACCCAAAGGAGGAAACGCGCCCGAGAGGAACGTCCGCCGCGGAGATGGAGCGATGGTAATCAGGCCGTGCGCAGGAGCCAGGTGGATTGTTGCATCGCGGGAGGTGCCGAAGGCTTGGGGGAGAGGCCTTTATTTAGCAGTGGATAGATGTTGGCCGATGATGAAACTGTGCAGAAATGTGTTCATCCTTGTAAGTAATGACTTCCCATTAAGATTCCTCGGGCGTCTGCAGAGTGAAGCTGTTTGCGTCAAGTTCAGCGCGAGTTCATTACACACACAAAAAGCGTGCCTTGTGCACATGGGACCATTTGATGTATGTAGTTTTCTCTCTGCCAAGGGCTAAAGTACATTTTGAGACAACATTCATATCGCGTATTTTGAAGATATGGTGACTACTTCCCCCCCCCCCCCTCCCCTTTAAATATGTCCAAAAATATATGCCACGCAGAAAAATAATTGTTCAATTTTACAGGAGTGGTATTACGGCAAATGGCATAGAACCAGACGAGCGTTGCATTTTTGCACGAAGATGGTTTGGTGTCGCGTCGTCCCCCGGTGTGCTTACACCAGCAGGTGGAGGTCAGAATCTTTATTTAGGCTGGAGAAATCGGATGAGCTATGAAGCTCTTTATCACAGATGTCCAGTATGGGCGGGTCAGCAAGGAGGTGTGATTGTGTTTGGTATGCCTTCGCTTTCCTGCACCCCCCATTGGCACGGTTGGCTACGTACGGTGTGAAAGAAGTTCAAGAACATGCGCGCTTGTAAGACTGTAAACGGTAGAATTAACTGACTGAATGGCGCTCCGGTTAGGTGTAAGTAGAGGTGTGTGTGCCTGGCATAAACAGAAAGAGACGTGGTTTAGTCCATGTATGTACATGGACAGCCTTTTACAAGTCCACTCCTGGATGGCGGTCCACCCACATGAATTTCAGGTCGACCACACTCGTGCACGTTGTTCAGTGCAGGTTGGTTGAAGCAGCACACCAATCGATGTTGCTGCATTTCCCTCTGCCGGCCCACCCATCGATGCAGGCTCAATTCCCGCTTAGCTTCTGAGAATTGCTGAGATCGGGCACGTTCCGGTTGTACGTGTGAACTTCTTTCGCACCGTACATAGCCAACCGTGATAATTGCAGGTGTGGGGGGAAGGACAAGAAACTAAACACAAAAATCAGTTCGTAAGAAATTCGTTTGCAATCTAGAATTAAATGGACATAGCTCCAGTGGCTTCCTAATATCGGAAGGAAGAGCGTTCCAGACGGCCGCGGAAGCACATCCGAAAGTGCGCGATGCTGTGACCGTCTTTGTTCGATTGCCAGCCAAAAGCCGCTGCTGTGTCGATAATCCTGATGATGGTTTATGCTCCTTGACGAGATCAGCAAGGTATTGCGATTAATTTGTGGCAAGCACTGTGTATGGATCGTGAGCGCCACCTTATACTCTTTGGTTCTTTCAGTAAAGTCACGTATAAAGAGAAAATAATAAATTAAATCCTAGCATACGACGTTTCGATTACAACACAAGCAATCATCATCAGGTATGAATGAAATAGAAACACAAATCTAGTATACTTAGAAATGTAATGTAATACAACAGAGAGTCGGATAACATAACAGTCAACACCCTACCTGGTTGATTACGTTCTTCCTGAGAATGCTAAATTTGAGAGAGAGATAAAACACAGAACCAGAGACATATAGACAGACATATAAGTAGAGACAGATATCACAGAGATACATAGAGAGAGAGACATACATAGGCACACAGAGAAACCACGCCTCTGTGTCGAGGCCTTAATTAAATTAAGTACGCCACCATATACCCATGCTTTTTGTTGCCCGTTCCCTGACGGTTGGGGGGGGGGGAGCCGTCGTTGTGAGGTGGAAGGCAAGCCAGGAGATTGTTGACCGACCAACGCCAGGGACGTCGTGGAAATGATCCGAGGGGTCTACAAGGCCGCGTGGCAATCTGCATCTCCTTTTAAGTTGGCTAGCCAAAGAGCCGCACGCTGTGAGGATGACCGGCGTTTGCGCGATGATGGTGTACGCTCCTTGACAAGATCACCAAGGTATTGCGGTTCATTTGTGGCGAGCACTTTGTCGGTTGCCAGGTTGACCCGCCACTCTTGGCGATGACCAAATGTACCCGTGCTTTTGCTTTGCCGTTCCCTGACGAGGGAGCCGTCGTTGTGAGGTGGAAGGCAAGCCAGGAGATTGTTGACCGACCAGCGCCAGGGACGTCGTGGAAGCGATCCGAGGGTTGCGCGGGGTCCGCAAGGCCGCACGGCAATCTGTGGCTCCTTTTAAGTTGAAAGGGGAAGTCTGCGATTGTTTATTTGACGTGGATTAAAGTTCCAAAGCAACTTTTGAACAATGCGTGACTTTAAAAGGGGAATACTAAGACAGCGGCTTGTGCAAAAATAATACTCGTAAGGTTAACGGTATTTTTATTAAATTTCTTTTTACTATGATTGCAGCGTAAAAGTAGTATTAAAAATTGCACAACTTTTTCTCTATTCCGTGCTTATTTCCAACGTGTAAATGAAAAATCACTGCACTGAAATTCCTCTTCCATGCTGAAGATAAGCAAAACGTGTATCTCAGAGGCACATGTAAGAGTGAGTACGTGGGAGAGGCACATGGAAGAGTGAGTACGCTAGAGGTCATCTTCACATGATACTTGTTTATCTGTGATTTTTTTTTACTCAATAGGAAGCGTTTATCTGCAGACAACTGGGGTTATTGTGGATCGCCTCTCACTCGCGCTTAATAGGGCATTGGGTCACTGTGTTTGGGTATTTTTGGTGAATGTTATTTAGTCCCGATGACCTTTTTCATCGTTCAATACAGTTGTCAAATTGAAATGTAATAATATTTTATGTTAAGCCTTTCGTGATCCGCATGCCGTAACAGTCATCGGGGTTGCTTGACCATACTTCACTACGCTGGTCAGTGAGGGGCTGGTGAAGAAATTCTCAATCTATTTTTTACACCTACATATATAAGCTGTGGCTTAGCTATTGCTCTTGACATTTAAAGAACCCGCAAAGCGCTTGCGTCGAAAGGCGTTTGCTGTGATCGCGGTTGCTTTCTGCGCAGCTGATGTCGCTGCGCGGCGGCGCTGGCGTCGGTGAAGATGCGCCACGTCGCCGGCCTCCATCGCGGCCCTGTAAACGCATCGCGCGCGAACGCAGAGACAGCCTCCCGGTACCGCCGTTCCGCTGAGCTCCGAAGCAGCTGCGGCTCGCGGGATTTCCGCTCTCCCGTGTTGTTTCACCAGCACCATCTGTCTCCGCTTGGCACGGATCTCCCTCCCTCCGCCCCCCCCCCCCTCCCAGGTCGCTAGCGCTACGCACCGCTCGCTCGCGTGCGTTTGTGTACGCCAATGAACGAAGGCAGTGCCAGTGCTAGGGTCTGCATAGAAAGAGGTCCCACGACACTGCCGCTGCTGCCTGCCGCTGCTGCACGTGGCGCGCTATCGACAGATGGGATGGTTATCTGCTGACGCCAGCCAACAGGCACAGGCCCACGGACGCACACACTCGCCAGAGGGGCAGCGCAATGCCTCGGGGTCATCGACGCCCACGCGCTCCGTCCCCAAATGTAGGCTGAGCTCTGGCGGGGCTTTTTGAGGAAGGTGAACGGAAGGCTGCGTGCGCTGGGGGGTTTTTAATGTAAGGCTAGAAAGGGCAATGCGTTCCTCCTTCCTGTACGTTGAGAGGGTGGAAGGGTGGGCAGGGTGCCTTGCATGCATGGCCGGAAAACTCTGCTTTGACTATGGACGTTAGCTTTGATTATACGGATTGAGAGAAGCCTGCTCATGTCTTTATTGCGCTTAATCGCGTGCTGTAGAATTAATCAAGCCGGTGGCAATGTTTGGTGATAGAATCGCAGTCGAATGTTTCCGAGTCCAAGTCCTGGTCATGGATTGACTTGGGCTTTCATCCGGAAGAGGTTGATAAATGTGAGTACCACTTTATTGAAACTCAGGAGTGGGCAGATTATATATAGATTGGTCCTCACCATTGGAATGTGGAATTTCCACCTCTGGTTGAGCTGCCAATTGTCAGTTAAGCCAGTTTTGACCCCCCTTCAACTTTGCTTTGAAGTACTGTATTCACCGGATTATAAGATGCTTCGGAAAGTAGTGTGCACCATAAACTTGAGCCAATAAATATTATCACACACACACCTACCGGTCTGTCTGACATTTTCTTTAAAATACAGGGGTAAAAAGTGCATCTTGTAATCCAGAGGACATTGGGCAAAGCTACACATTGTACCGTGCAATATTTCATCGGTCAAAATCTTCCGTGCCGGGTTTTTAGCCAATGAACCGTTGTGACTCGTGTGTGTTCAACGAGGCCCTCTTGAATGAAAGTCACTTTGTGCTTTTTTGACCAATGAATTGTTCCGAGCCTGTGTTGTGTCTAAATATAAAGCCACTGGTACATTTGTATGCAGAGGTTGCTAATGGAGATGGCCATAAAAGATGAATCTCGACTAATGGAATTGGGTTGCAAGTGGCCCGGTCCGCTTGGTGTCCGTTTGCGCTGTAAATAATCAGGGGCGTTACACACCCACAGCAGTCGTCTTGCAAAAGTCACTTTCTTAAAAAAAATCCATTAGCCAGGCCTTGTGGATGAAACGCTTTAAAGTGTCTTTGTAGCTTTAAAAGTTGTTATAAAGTGCCGTGGTTGTTAATAGCTTTGGGAAGTCGGGGATTTTTTATTGTAAATTTTATTAACCTCACGTAGATTTTTTCAAATATCAACAGCATCTCTGCAATGTATTCCCGAGGTCCATTACAGTGGCAATGCTTGCGTAGGCATTGGTGGTTGTGCCGTTTGGCTTTTTGAGTTGTGATGCTCCATGTTGTTTAGCATGATGTCCAACGTTTCAAGCTCCCACCCAATACGTACTCATTCATCACCCCCTACCCACACTTTGGCAGTCGTTAACGCTCCAAATAAACACCGTGCATTGGACTTGGAATTCTAAGCGGATGTAGCTGCTTAATTTCCACCCGCTTCTAGACAGAGACATGAAAATCGAGTCCAGCTATTGCTGGTCAGCTTATTGCACAGTTCTCTACAGTCCTGGTCATCTTCATCATTGTCATCATCAGCCATGATTAGTCGGTTCCGTTGCTGCGTGAGAGCATACGCAAGCTGTCGCTATCTCTCTCTAACTGTGTAATAACCCACCTTGGTTGTTGCTCGCTAATAACTAAATCCTCTCAACGTCGGTGCAGACGCCTTAAGCTTGCACTGCCGTAATGAGAAACCTTTTAATGGTCATTATTGTAATGGGGACATCGGTACAATGAAACATGGCAAGAATTGTAAATTATTTGCCGTTCAGTTTTCACAGGTGTCGCGCCATCTTACAGGGAACATTGGTTTGAAACTTAGGGCACACAATGTTTGCACTGACCTTATCATAACAGCTCCCTGAGGTCACAAAAATAAGCACCACTTTGTGGGAAAGTCGGCAGTAGTTACCGACAGGGAGACTTGACTCGCCATAAGAATGTGGAATTAACACCACTGGCTCAATACGGCAAAAGAGAGTTTGCTCATTTTCATAAAGGTAACTCTCTGACCTGACGTGGAGATATCTCTGGTTTTAGCCGGAGCAAAAATATATTTCGGCAAGAAAATACTGTATTCATGTCTGTAGAGTAAAAAAAAAAATCATGCAGAGTTATGCATTCTTATATAATAAATGAATTATCTGTATATCGAGTGGAGAACATACGAAAGTCATTTATTGTTGTCAAGTTCCACATGCTTTGCAGAGTTCAGCTGGTGGGTTTGATGGGATGCAGTTGTATTTAATTTCGGAGGAATGCACTTCATGATGTTGTCTTACAGTTGTTTGCTTTCTGTACGTAGAACACTTCATTTCAGAAAAAAGCAACTTAACTCAATTGGGATTCTATAATGGAGGTTTTTTGGGTTAGATCGCGTAAATATATAAATAGATAAATGTGCCGTTAAAACCCGCCACCATCCGCCGACACAGCCAACTCGTAAGGGTTGTCACGTACTATTGGGAATGCTGTGGCTTGGCTCTCCAACACACTGGTGTGCTGTACTAGTGACGAATTGGCACGTTCTGTTCACGTGATAACCCTTACTAGTTGGCTGTGTCGGGTGGTGGCGGATTTTAATGACACATTTATATATTTACGCGATCTAACCCAAAAAAACTGTTATGGATGATATCGGTCGCGAAAGCCTACGTGTTCAATTAGGATTATACACGGCAATTGTCATCCGCAGGAGGTCGTGAGTCCTGTTGTATATTTGGGTATCTGTGTCTCTCTCTCTCATCATCACGACGGCTAGGAGATGTTAACTACCTCGCCTGGTGTGCAGGAGGTCGTGGGTTTGATCCCGAACCTGCGAGATGTGTAAACTGAGCAGGACCCTCCTGGAAAAGAGTCGTGAGACTCGGGTGATGCTTTCCTGTGTAAACAGGCATGACAGGGGACTGCGTTACGGCACTGCAACTAAGGCTGCTGGAGCTGCTCCCAACTGCCGTACGCTAATTCAAAGTTTACTCGCTTAGGTTGGTGTGCGCCAGTGGCCAGGGGTTTTTCATTATAGCTGTGTCTGCGCCGCATTGCCTGCAGCTGGGGTGCGGTTTTTCGTTGAAGATCCGTGGGATGTGGGGCGGGGTGGGGGACAGCGCGCAGATTCACCCGATGTTTAACTTGAGCATGGCAGATTGTAATAGGTCGCAGGCCCTTCACAGTTTTGAGGAATGACACATGCATGTGAGGATCAATTAACATACCGGACTGCACAGTGCGGCACAGAGAGAGTCGGGGGGGGCGAGCTCATGTGCCCGCCGGTGTCGGGAAATGTCTTCGCTTTCAAGTGTTGTTTTTGCTGCAAAGTTGAGCGAATTCGTGTTGATTTAATTCAGCACCGTAATACCTCGCCTAAGCTATTCTCAAGCCCATAATGGTGTCTTGGATAAATAATGTGGAGGCTTCGTGATGGGTTTCTTGTCAGATGTTTTTTCATAAATTGTGCCGTTGAACTCGCCGACTCTTATTTCATCCGAAGTTGGGAGAGGGAGGAAAAAAACGCAGCACTAATAACAATCCTGTATTTTTTTCTAAGAAGGCCTCGAAGAGTATGAAGAGTTTTGTATTTGTTTTGCGTATAGAAATGTTTAGAAAACTTGCAGATGTTTCAACGTCGGGGTGCGCAAGTGGTGGATAATCCACACGGATAGGACCCAACCCATCTGCTGTCCTGCCATTGTGTGGTTGCCTCGTATCCCTCCCTATAGGTTCGGAGCGTCTCGCAGAACAACGCGATCCCTGAAGGATCGGCTAATCTCGCCGTACGAGCGATGAATCGCAGGCGTGCGCACCGCTATGCCACGGCGAAGGGGTCCGAGCAGGACAAAGTGGTCAGCGCTGTAGCTTGTTTAACGAGAACGAAGTTGCGTTCAGCATAGCTCTTTCTGGCCGCACTTCAAGGCAGGGTGGGGCGGGGGAGGGGGGGCACAGTTGCGTTTGATGCGGCAGTGCTCTCCTCCACGTTCAAGGTTCACTGGGGTCAAAATCCAACCTCGGCGCGTGCGCGCTGCGTGGGAGATGTGTGAATTGCCGTGCTGCTGGCGGAGCGTTAAGCAGATTGTCTCGTTAACTTGTGGACACTGAGCATGTGTGACGTGCCCTCGCACGTAAATCACTGCTCGTTACGGTACGTCCGCTGCTCAAAAGTGCTCCTGCTGCTGCTGCCTCAACTCCTCACGCACAGAAATACATTACGCAGTCCACACGCTGATTATGAACGTGGTGCATTCGATCAATAGTAATAAAAGTCACGTTATTTATAGTCGAAAGTCAGAAGTCCTCACGTACTGTATGGCCATTAGTGTCCCTTATCTTTTCCTTCCTATCCAGGGATGATATAGTGAAATTCCACATTCATATGCCACGAGCCATTCTCTGCCTCGGCCACTTCATTCTCCGCCCACGACAATTCCTGTGGGGGTTAATGGCTCGCTTGTACCTTTGCCCACAAAGTGGTATTTATTGTATCTATCATGAATAGATTATGGTACCGAGTTGAGCCACGACTAGGATGTGAACTTGCAACCTTCCCCCAATCGCGAGTCGAGCGCGCATGTGCCACAGCGGCACTACTGAACCTCTGCTTGAAATCAATAGCAGCCAAGAATGCGCGTAAATATAAAACTACTTGAATAGACATCAAACGCGACTGGCCATGCCGGCGATTAAAATAAGTGCCATGGGGGGGCGGGGGGGCTACCGGGTTTGGAACGGAGGAGTGCGTTCATAAGCCAAGCAAGCTCTTTCTGCCGATCAGGGCATTGGCTTGGCTGCTGAGGCCGCACATCGGAAACCAGAGGCTGTCAAAAGCCACTGCCTGGTGTGTGACACAGCTCCTACAACTGCCACTTCCTTTTGTTTTGTGGGTCACCCGCCCCCGAGTCGGATCCACCCCTCTCTCTCTCTCTTGCTTTCTGACCGGCCTCTCTCTCCCCCCCCCCCCCCCCCCATGTCCACCGCCTCCATCTGTTCACCTTTCACTAACCTCCCTTTTCCCCTCTGTCTGTCCTGGGTTTGAACCCAAAGGACAGGAAAAGAAAGGCGTTGAGGGGGTTTGGCCTGAGGTTGTGGGTGTTGCTCGTGAGTAAAGCCGTAAGAAGGCCATGCGTGGGAAGAGTGCGGGTTCAGGCGGCGTGGCCCCACATGTACCTCTTCTGTTGCCAATGGCCTGGCGAAAAGGTTGGCTCGAGATTTCAGACCATGCCAACGAGGACCTCCAAGTTTCAACTTTTTAATTCCGCACAGTGCGCATTTTAAACGTTGCGTGTGCGGGGCACGCGCCAGTCTGCCGTGCATTTCCCAAAGAAAATCGGCCGCTCGGTGGAAAAGTTTGCTCGCCGATCAAACATTCTCGTGGACCTCTGTCTTGGCAGGAAGGCGGTAATTTGAAACAGTTGGAAAATCGGCGCTGGGGACTTTTTCACGCCCCGTACAATGGCAGCCCTTTAACGCACACGCGCGTGAAGAGACGCTTGAATGCAAGCTGTTTTCTAAAAAAAAACAAGTACAATGGATTCCAACGCGCAGGTTTCTCGAGCTGGGCTCGTTGAGAATTAATTCGCAGTTACTTGGTAGAAGCGCTAACTAACCGCTTTATTTATTCGCGTGAAACCCCGAAGTGTAATGAATGTCTCTCAAATAATATTTTTCGTGATCATAACAAAACGCTTTTTTCTGTTTTGAACGACGCTGATGTCAAGGGGAAATTAAAAGTGGATTCTGGCACATTTTGCGGTACCTGCGAAGTGGAGATGGCTCATAAATATTCACCACCTTCCTTTCGATGGCTGTTTTTATGTCACATAAATACCATGAAACGGTAGAGAGAGTCGGCCACTTTTCAGCTGCACTGTCACACTCCACGGGATGTAAATGACTTGGTTTAATTTGTGTTTTCCATCGTATATTCTTAAGCGATCGTTGGCAACAGACTTAAAGCATCATGGGACCTCCTTTGCCAGTATCAAAATATGATAATATGTTTTCCCCTTTTTTCTGGCAACAAAACAGGTGTTAAGATGTTAAAACACCAAATTGAAACCTTTTACAATGAATCATGTCTACATTAACCACGATGCGTGTGGTCAGAATGCAAACAAAAAACTCTCAGATAATATATGCATTGTCCTTGAAACTGATTGGTCCACACCAGAGACAGCTTTCTTTTGAGCCTCGTCTCAAACTGTGTTAGACCACAGGACGTCTAACACTGTTTTTGGCGTCCTGTGGTAGCCTCTGTCCTGTGAGTGAAACCATCATGAAGGCCACAATCTTTCGAGCGAGCCAGAGTTTTTGGACGTTTTTAGTTTGAGGCATAGGCTTGTATTTATATTGAACTTTATTCACACTGTATGTAGCCAATCGTGCTAATCGGAGGTGCGGGAGAAAGACAACAACCTAAACACAAAAAGCAGTTCTAAATAAATAAAATGATATGACTTCATTATACTGTTACAAAATGTCCAATTTGTAGCCCTTCCACAATAGAATTATAATTGGCATCACTCGTTTGGTTATTAGAGTCACTACTGAATCATCATAGGTTGATAAAAAATTATTTGAAGTGAATTGTAATGGATTTTAACTATGATCATATCACCCAGAATTCACCAGTTCCTATCAGATCTCAGAAGTTAAAGCAGGCTTGAGCCTGGATGATGCGTGGATGGGTGACCACCATGACTTAGACATCCTGTTTAGTTGCTGTGATCTACATTGCGAGCAGAAGGGGGCATTGCAGAAACTTGTACAATGCCTTGCAGTACTGTACTGTACTTTTTGTGCTTCCACGTATTTGATCACTCGACTTGACCAATCCACACCCGACCAGCATGGTGAATGAAGTATGGTCAAATAACCCTCGCACAAAACCCGCATGGCGGCGGTGAGTGGCCCACGTGGAAACCCTTGGATTGACGATTGGGCGGATACGGTTACATAATGCAGCGCTTAAATAATACGCAACGCAATTTTAATTTTTTCCATTTCCTACATTTTATGAAAAAAAAGTCAGCAGGGTTTGAGAAGTGAGCTGATGGGTTCCTCAAAATAGGCCGTCGAAGTGGATGTCGCCTAAATCCGCGTTGCAACATTTGTGATGCGACTGCCAGCAGCAACGGGAAACAAATGTGGACGTGGGTTTGAAAAAAAGAAACATTTTCACGAGACCCTCCTTGCATCCGTGGAGTTTAAAATGTAAAATAATTTCTGGGGGAAAAAATAATACGGTTTGCAATAAAGTGCCGCATTGTGAGTAGGATGGGAGGGTGTCTTGTCAGTGGAGATGCAGAATGTTGATAAAGAATTCAGCAGCAATAGCAGCAGCAGCATCAGCAATAGCAGGGCCTGCCTGACCGGTTATGCAGGGAACTGGATAAAGCGTGAGATTTCAAGCTTTGTGAGTTCCCCCTGTTGGATTTACGCATTTTATTCCCTCCCCCCCCCCCCCGGATTTGTGTGTCTGTGTATAAACGCAGACCACTTTTCCACGATACTGTGAAATATACGACCGCTGTTCTATCGTCCATGACGCTGGATGTTGCACTATGAAAAAAGTGGGGGCTGTTTTTTTTTCTGTAATCGACTCCACAAAGTGGTACACTCTTTTATCAACCGCAGATGGATGATGTGCTGAACCTGTCCCGTCTATTGTCCGAATGCAATGTGTGACATCTCTTGCGCGTACGTGTGCTCTTGCAGTGTTCAGTTTGATAAATGATTTAAAACACACCCGATGCAGTTTAATATGTTTTAATTGGCCAGCTCGTTGCAGAACGGTAAAAAAAACAACACTTTATGGCAGTGTGACTTCCAATATATTATTGGCTGTGCACTCACCCCATTAATTGACCCTTAACATTTTTGTCTTTGCATATTCATTTCTGTTTTAAATTAACCTTTAAGAGAGAAAAAAACCCATCAGTTTTAGAGCCTTAAATGTGGGTCAGAAGGCATCTTGCTCAACATGTAACAGCATTATTTTTGTTTAAAAAAAATGCACTACCTAATATGTGTATTGAATTAGTTCAGGTTGAAGCTGGATATATCACGTTGTGTGTCTAACGTCGCCTGGGAATGGTCCTGAACAACGAGAGGGAAATGTAACCTCAAACGAATGCTGATGGACGCTGTTGCTGCTACTGCTGCAACTGCTGCTGCAACTATTGCAACTGTTGCTGCTGCAACTACTGCTGCAATTGCTGCAACTACTGCTGCTGCAACTACTGCTGCAATTGATGTTCCTACAACTGCTGCTTTAACTGCTGCTGCAACTACTGCTGCAATTGATGTTCCTACAACAGCTGCTTTAACTGCTGCTGCAATTGATGCTATTACAACTACTGCTGCAACTGCTGCAACTACTACTGTAACTACTGCTGCAATTGATGCTAATACAACTACTGCTGCAACTGCTGCAACTACTACTGTAACTACTGCTGCAATTGATGCTAATACAACTACTGCTGCAACTGCTGCTTTAACTGTTGCTACGAATGCTGCTGCTGGAACTCCTGCTACAAACACAGCTTCAACTGCTGCTGATGAAGCTGCTGTTGAAACTACTGCTGCTGCTTTGGATAGCGAGGGGAAGGGGGGAGAGAGAGGAGAGCTGAGAGAGGGAGGAGAGAGAGAGAGAGGAGGGGGGGAGGTTTTGTGAAGCGAGCTGTGGATACTGTACAAATCAACCCCAACCCCACCAGCCCTCCTCCTCCTCCTCCACCACTTGCAACTCTCCCCGGCCCCGGGGCCCGTGGCCACGCAACTTCCTCGTCACTCCTCGCGTTGTTACAGTCGGGAGACTTTCGCAATTTTTTTTTGCCCCAAAGCGGCGGGCGGGGAGCATCAACATCTCGAGCGCGACCTCGTCCCTCCTCCTCCTCCTCCACCACTCACTCACTCACTGCTGTCTACGCCACGGCAGCCACACACAACATCACCCTCCACACACAACACCACACACAACATCACCCCCCACACACCACCCCCCACAACACCACACACAACATCACCCCCACACACCCCCCCCCCCCACGACACCACACCCCCCCACGACACCACACACAACAACACCACCCCCCACACACACCACCCCCACCCCACACCACCCCCCACACCCCACATCACCCCCACACCCCACAACCCCACACCACCTCTCACCCCCCCCCACACCAACCCCCACCCCACACCATCCCCACACCACCCCCGACACCACCCCACCCACCCCCCACAACCCCCCACACCACCCCCCCACACCCCCCCCACACCACCCCACACCACCCCACACCACCCCACCCACCCCCCACACCACCCCACACCACCCCCCACACCACCCCACACCACCCCACACACCACCCCCCACACCACCCCCCACACCACCCCACACCACCCCACACACCACCCCCCACACCACCCCCGACACCACCCCACCCACCCCCCACAACCCCCCACACCACCCCACACCACCCCCCACACCACCCCACACCACCCCACACACCACCCCCCACACCACCCCACACCACCCCCCACACCACCCCACACCACCCCACACACCACCCCCCACACCACCCCACACCACCTCCCCACACCACCCCACACCACCCCACACACCACCCCCCACACCACCCCCCACACCACCCCACACCACCCCCCACAACCCCCCACACCACCCCCCACAACCCCCCACACCACCCCCCACACCACCCCGCACACCACCCCACACCACCCCCCACAACCCCCCACAACCCCCCACACCACCCCCCACACCACCCCCCACACCACCCCCCACACCACCCCACACCACCCCCCACCACCCCCCACAACCCCCCACACCACCCCCCACACCACCCCACACCACCCCCCACCACCCCCCACAACCCCCCACCCCAAATGGCATAGCTCGTCGCTAGCGGACGGCGGGGGGCAGCAATCTGCTGGCGGGTGGCGGCTCCTTAGCGGTGTCCATGCTGTTGCTGCTGTTACAGCTGCTACTGTAGCTGTTGCTGTTACAGCTGTAACTGCTGAAGCTGCTGTTACTGCTGAAGCTGCTGTTACTGCATCTGCTGTTGTTACTGCAGCTGCTGCAGCTGCTGCTGTTATTGCTGTAGCTGCTGCAGCTGTTACAGCTGCTGCTGTTACAGCTCCTGCTGTTACAGCTGCTACTGTAGCTGTTGCTGCAGCTGCTGCTGAAGCTGCTGTTACAGCTGTAGCTGCTGTAGCTGCTGCAGCTGCTGATGTAGCTGCAGCAGCAGCTACATCAGTAGCTGCTGCAGCTGCTGATGTAGCTGCAGCAGCAGCTACATCAGCAGCTGTTACTGCTGATGCTGCTGTAGCTGCTGCTGTAGCAGCAGGCCGGCCACCCGCCGACCGACACCGACTCTGCGTTCGCCACCCAGCGAAGGTAATGCAGGAAGTTGAATAGTAACACAACGGAGGCGTGGTGGTGATGGTGGTGTGTGTGTGTCGTGCACCCACCCACCACCCTTCTTCTTCATCGGGCTGGAGCTGCCAGCTGCTGGACGAATGCCACGAGATGCGTGTGACAAGCCGCTTGCCTGCTTACTTACTTGCTTACTTACTTAGTTACTTACTTAGTTACTTAGCTAGTTACTTACTTGCTTACTTACTTAGTTGTAACTTAGTTACTTACTTGCCTGCCTGCCACAAACAATAGTGGGACTCGTTGTTTGGAGAAGCCTCCTCTCATCCATCCTCTCTCTTGCATCACCACCACCACCACCTTTGTCTCTCGTGTTTAAAGAGACGACTGCCGTTTGGTAGTGGGGGGCCTTTGTGACGTAGTCAGCCCCCCCCCCCCCCCCCGTCTTATGTCGTCACTGGCATCAAGGCATGGAGGAGAGGGGGGAAGGTTTCTGTGTCGGGTACGGATGATATTGGTGTTGTTGTTGTTTCTATGTAAAGCTTTCGTGACTGCAGGGATTCATCTTCTTGGTTCTTTCCCTTCTACGTGACTTTACCGAAAGGGCCAAGAAGTTGTTGTTGTTTTATCGAACTTGAAGTCGCGTTCCGTGATGGATGTGCACAGCTGTCAACCCACGCGGGGTCTCTGCCCCGTGTTCTTGTGCAGGGAAACTGAGCTTTGAGGTCAGACGGTTTCGATATGTGATCAACACAAATGTTGTTGTCTATCTGTTTTGCGTTTCTCCCTGTGACGGGGACTTGGTAGGGATGGTGTGCGGTGTTTTGTCTGCAATATTTTGCTGTCTTTTCTTGGATTTTCTGTTTGCACTCGGTCAGAGAGTCACTTTAAGATGTGTTCATGTTTTTTGTTTGTTGCGGTTGCACCCGATTCAAGAGCCGAATGGCTCACAGGGCTATACCAAATACATGAACTTGAAACTTGAAATGAACGTCGAGATGTTATAAGAGGCACGGGGTGGCCAGTATTGGGGTCTGAATTGTTCCGTGATTATAGGGGGCAATGATAAGGGGGTTGAGCTGGGATTATGGATGTGCATTGTGCGGGTCTTGTGCTGTTGTTAATTCGTCGTTGTTGTTTATTGTCTCGTTGCCAAAGTCGGTCGATGAAGAGAGAAGAGACGAGAGAGAGAATTATAAAAAGTTGCGCGCGTGCGGTCTGATGCCAAACGCGTGGAGAAAAGCCGACTTCCTTTGCAAACAGTAACATCGTGCTGGTTTCAAGACTGCTATGCCATAACATAGATATATTAAAACAAAATAAAACAACGACACGAGAAGCCCCTTTGGGCTGTGTAAGCGAGAGACGCCGATGGATCTCCGTGCCCACTGTGGGTGGTGGTGCAGTGCACAACGCCAGGGACACCCACGGTCACTTGGAGGCTGCTGAGTGTGGGGTGGTCGTGGTGGTCGTGGTGGTCGTGGTGGTCGTGGTCGTGGTGGTGGTCGTGGTGGTCGTGGTGGTGGTGGTGGTGGTCGTGGTGGTGGTGGTGGTCGTGGTGGTGGTCGTGGTGGTGGTGGTGGTCGTGGTGGTGGTGGTGGTGGTGGTCGTGGTGGTGGTGGTGGTCGTGGTGGTGGTGGTGGTCGTGGTGGTGGTGGTGGTCGTGGTGGTGGTGGTGGTCGTGGTGGTGGTGGTGGTCGTGGTGGTGGTGGTGGTCGTGGTGGTCGTGGTGGTGGTGGTGGTCGTGGTGGTGGTGGTGGTCGTGGTGGTGGTGGTGGTGGTGGCCCTTCTTCTCCTTGTTGACGGGGATGGGTTGTGGTTCGGTGTTGCCTCCGAAACGTCGTGATTTATTATTTTATTTCTACTATTATTTCTATTGTTTTAATTTTTATTTATTTGTATTTTTACCGACGTGACTTTACCGAAAAAACCGAAGAGTATAAATCCTTGCAGTCACGAAAGCTTCAAATCTAGAATTGTGGCTCGGTGTTTATGACGATGTTGTTGTTTCGTTGAGGAGTAGGGGGGGGGTGTTTGAACAACAACAACGACACCATGCGGGCACGTGTTGAGATGCCGCTCCGGCCTGTCTGCTGTGTGAGTTGAAGCCCTGGGGAGGGCTGCCCATCACCACCACCACCACCACCAGCGCATCGCTGTGGACCCCCACATGCTTTAACTCCATATTCTCGTGCAAGGGAAATCGAGTATGCAGGCCCATACGGCGTACAGCTGTTTCAGAACGGGCAAAACATTAAAATGTGATTGTCTTATTTGTTTGTGTTTCTCCCCCTTGTGATGGGACTTTGTCGGATGAACGTTGAGATGTATAAGGGGCACTTGGGTGATCAATAAGAGTCTGAATTGGTCTGTAATACGGTAGGCACTGATAAGGGGTTGACAGCCATGCCACAAAGACGACTGTCCCCCCCTCCCGCCCGCCCATATAGCCTCGTCAAACTGGGGCAAGTGCTGTAAGCAGCAGCAGCAGCATCAGCACGTTAATGCCGGCACGGCACACGGGAATCGAACTCTGGTCGCCGGGTTTGTAGCGCTAACTGCTACCCACACACACAACACTACAAGACAAAGATCCCCCATACAGCCTTAAGACATTTTTGGGGCAAGTGCCGTTCGTGAGCACCCATTTTTAAGGTTGGCACGCGGCACACGACGGACGGACGTTGTGGTGGGTGACCAGCCCTAAGCACCACGCTCGTCCGCCTTTGTCTCCCCCCAGTGCTGATGCCTTTACACACCGCACCATGTAGACGTTAGAGGCTTAGTCGACTTAGGGAAGGCCCAGGACCGATTCGAATAAATCGTCACTGGCATTGATGACCATGAGCTTGAATCGAACTCGGGATGCCACTACATTCACAATTAATCTCTGTCGTGTAGCAGCCACGGAGACTGCTGGGACAAGTGCTGTGAGCGAGCACCAAATACAAAGAGCCCCCCTCCCTCCCCCGTGTAGACTTTAACAGAGTGCTGGGGCAAGTGCTGTCAGAAGATCTGGGCCACGTTGTGAGTTGTGCAGAGGGAGTGGTGAGATGTCAGTGGCGTGCCTTCTGGGGCAGCAAGTCTTCGGTTTCTGTAACTTGGCTTTCGTGGCCAATTTACGTAATGCGATCTTTACTTGAACTTCTATCGTAAAAGTGAAACGGTTGATAAAATAGTTCAAATTTTTTTTGTACGTTTGCACGCCTCTGTTGTTATTTTCTAATCTTTGGTTCACTTCATCTGCTGTCTCTTATGCCAGGCCCCGTCGCCCCTATGCCTCTCCATCCTGAACAATCTTCATTTGTCCGTCTCTCTTGATCGGTATTACTTGGGATGGCTTTTCCACGGTGCTGAGTTCAGTGTGCAGAGCGCCCGCTACAACACTGCTGCACCACCGGGCCCTCCCCAGTTTGTCGCGTCTCTATATTCAAAAACGCTTTACCGCGTTTTAGAAATATTCAGCCCGGTGTCTTGTCACACGGACTGTTATTTTTGACGTTGCGTTCATGGAGAGGTTATTATATATTTTTTGCTTTGATGGTACACTTTCTTCAAGAGTTGCGGAGATGATTACACCCTCTGCCCGCCCGGTGGTTATATTGGCTCGGCCCACTTTCGTGGCTTTAGGAGGCTTTTGAGGCAAGTCAAGGCATGTTCGAGTTCAGTGTTTGGGCTGTGTCTTGGCAGTGGGCAGTTTGGGGGGGGGGGCACCCAGAGCCATTAAGTGTTGATTTTTTTATTGCTGGCATTTAGATTAGAGATGGTTTACTGTTCTGCCCTCTCCAGGTGAGCCGTGTTGTAGATCTTATTACCCTTAAGAAAAATATACAGCTTAAAAAAAATAGATATCTTCCATTACTGGTTTCACAATGAGCAACACATGTTTTGATCTCGACTTAAAGCTTTCGTGACTGCAGGAATTCATATTCTTTGGGTCTTTCGGTAAAGTCACGTAGAACAAAAAAATTAACAAAAAACTACGACGTTTTGATCGCAACATGATTGCTTGTGCTGCGATCGAAACGTGGTAGTTTTTTGTAAAAAAAATTGTTCTACGTGACTTTACCGAAAGACCCAAAGAATATAAATGTTTTGATTGTAATAAGTGCAATATCGTCGCGGCTCGCGAACGTAAGGTCACAAGGATTCAATTCCCCATCGGGGGTCGGGGTGATAAAACAAGTACTACGTTGTTGGAAGTTCAAGAGCGCTTGTCCTGTGGAAAGACTCGCCCCCCCCCTTACCATAGAAATGTGGAATTACCACCATTAGCACTGGGCAGTAAACAAACTGCTTTGCTCTGTGAGAGATCCGGATTAATTCTTCATCCCGTAACGCGATACTAATGGCACAATTGGCATATAAACTGGGGGGAAAAGACATAAAAAAAACGGACAAACGTTTCTATTTAACTTAATTGAGGGAGAAACCACGATCATATTGTCTGTAAGTACAGTGCTAATGGTTTTTTTCTCGTACAGAAACGTATATACAAGTCTTTTCCAAATAGAGTTTGTGTTCATTTAGTTTTTTTTTAAACATTGTCCCTGGTGTGAGGTGTGTAGTAAATTGCTAAAAGCCCCCTTTGATTGAGCATGTGAGATTGTTGCGTGTGACATTCTTTCGAGGGCAGTTTACTTCATGGGGACGCTGCGCGGTGGTGTAATGGCTTGCACAGTGGACTTACAATCCGGAGATTACCGGTTCGATCTATCGGCGTGGCAGCTGTTAAACATTGGGCAAGTTTCTTGAATCTACTTTGCTATGTTCACCCAACAGTCTATACATGGCTACACCACAGTTAGTCGATCGAAGGTTGCACGTGCCGAGGTAAAGTGTTAGGTACGCCGAGTCTCGTAGGCCAAAAAATACACTCCGGAGTGGCTCTCTAGAGCTCCTTCTAGTGGAGGCCTTTCTGCCTGTTGGGGCATTCGCAAAAAAATTCAGGGCTGCACTTTTGCCTTTTTCTGTCTTTTTTTTCTTTAGACCGCAAAAAGGTAAACGCTTTTTTTTAGGGAATCACGCTCAAGATGGCCCCAGTGGCTTTTTTAACTGGACTCAGAAAAGCTGCCAAGGAGGTACTTTCGGCAAGTCTAGAAATATTCCCGGTGATAGATTTCCAATATGTTCATGAGATATTCATAGCTCGGTCTCTCCACCTTCATTCGCTGACCTTCCCATATCCAGTATTCACCTAAATTCACGTGATGGTTTGAGGCGTTTGCCTGACAGCGAGTGGATTGCCTTGACTTTGAGCATTCTTTGATAAACGAATATAGTCACGGGGGGTCCCTGAGGATATATATTAAAAAAAGCTGGGCTGTCGCGATGTTTTGTGACGTTATGCACGCAATATTAAAAAGATGTGGTTATTGTTGTTCACGTCCTTCTGGAACCACTGAGCGATCTCGGGACTGCGAATGACCGACACGTTTCTCGCATTTCGCACACTAGGGCACCTCGCGCTCAACGGACTTGCCGGGTGATTTGGTCTTTTGTAGGGGGGAAACTTTAGGTGATGCGTCATCCATTTCCTCGTCCGTTTTAATTGTGGAGAATCCGATAAAAAAAAAAGTCGGCACCTTTATCGATGGCCGTTAAGTGCTGTAAATGTGCATCGATGTTTGATAGGTACAGTATGTGCACATATCCATTCACAGTGACCCCGTCGTGTCATTCAGAAAGCAGCCAGTCTATAAAGGTATCGTGCATTATTAAAGAATGATACTTAGCAGTTGCGTCAATAAAACTGTATATATTTCCACATGCACTTGGTTGCATGAAGATTTTAGCGAACAAGTTTTTCATCGCTTAACCTCTTCCTGCACACCCCATGGCGTTGGTGACGCGGGCCGCATTGAGAGTCGAGAGAGTGCTGTGTGTTTTGTCAGCATCTCGGCTGCGTTCATTTTGAATATTACTGCCGTGTGATCTTGCAGATCGCTCGGGTTGTTCGATTTAAAAAAAAAACATAAGCACATGCGAAATATGTTACGAACATTTTAACTACGTAGATGAAATTGCTGTCAGATTATAATTATTTAATAATGCGTGAATTATACATTTATAGATGACCCGTATAAGCCTCTTTCTTTCGAATCAAAACAATCATCCAATGAACTGCGGCATCCAAACAGTCACAGCAATTAATTTTTATCAGGTTACAAATGCTACGATCTTGAGGAAACCTGCTTCGTGTTAAACTACCTGGATAGTAAAGACACGTTAGTTATTTTATTTACAGGTGTCCGGCACAAGCTGGTTGGTAATGGTGGAATTTACAAAGGAAATTAATGCAATGAAAGAGATATTGCTCACATTAATGTTAACCGTGTGCTGTTCTCAGTCGTACAGTTAGAGTGCTATAAGTGCTATATCAGAACTAGCCTTTTGCCCGTCCAAGGACGGGTGTATTGCAGTAGTAAATCTGAAACTTGCAACCGAAAAGCAGACCGCGACGTGATATTCATTGTATCAATTTGTAAGGCCGCGGTGACAGAGTTATTTAATTTAAAGGTTATAATCCCTTGTTCATCACGACGTCCTTTTTACTTCTACGTCTCAATAGCGTTACGGAGATCGCGTGACGTGAGGGTTCTGCCTTTGTCGTGAGGGTTTGTAAGTTGACGCTGAGGAGGGAGGAAGAGGCTCCCCCATGTGGAGTGACGTCACCCGCTAATTATTATTAATGGAGGGGTGTCCATGTGGAGGACTTTACCTGTTCATGATTATTAATGAGGGGGGCTGGCCGACGTGGAGTGACGTCACGCGTGGGACACACAGACATTCTTGGCTCATTATAGTAGTAAATGATAATGAGTAAGATCAGTTTGGGGGCTAGGGTTGTTGGTGGTAGCGGTGATGTCGAATTGTTGGCAGTGAACTGTGGAATCCTTTTGCTAGAATGCCACCATCTGGGATGTTGACGTTGAATAACTACGCTACAACTCCCACGCCACATTTTTACGCCCGATTCTGGATTTTAAGCACGTGATTTGATTTCTTATAACTCAGCCATCGATGTCCTCTCCATGCCAGAGAACACAGGAGGAGGGGGTCCTGTATTTCATGTGTTAACTGGGAGGTATGAAATTCAGACCGTTCACATTTTGATTTGTACGGTTGTGCTGGCCATGTTCCTGCAGCTGGCAGGACTGGAATATGATTTACATGTCTTTCATAGGGCACTACCAAAGGCACTAAATTTTTGAATTATATACGTGTGTGGTAAAGCTCTCATTTGTAATAGAATCAAGCAGCACACCATTGCAGGCATACATATACGTAATGCATTTGGATGCTAAACAATGGGTGAATGCACACCTACACTTCCCTGCTGCTGTGAAGTAGGGCCATTACCCAAACCGTAGCTGGATATGGAACACATTGTCTGACAAGTTAATGACAGCGGCGGTGATGTGTGTTTTTGATTCGTGCAATTACTCACGACAATTACGTACGGCACTGAAAGTTGGTGTTTCCTCGCACTCTGTTGCAATGCTTACATTCTCTACATCTACCTGCAAAGAACACTGCTGTACCTGGCATGTTCAACCGAGGACTAAAACACATCGATGCAAGTTACGTCCATATCGTTGCTTCGAGTTGTGTGCGACTGCGGGTTTTATTTGGTGTGCGGCTGTGAACGTGGCGAAGCATTCGGACCGCTGCTGCTGTGAACCTCGCGGCGGCGGGGCCTCGCCCTCGAGCCAGCGGCTGCAGCTCGTCGAGGTCGCCCCTCGACGGAGGCGTCGATTGCAGTGTCGCCGAGTTTGTGCACGAGGTGGGGACAATCGAGGAAGATAGCGCAGTCCGCTTTTCCAGCCGAGCTTCCAAGAGAAGAGCAGTTTGGCTGTGCTCAGATTGCCACGGGATGTGATGCCGGATGAACTTTGCGCATTCTGACTTACTGCTCGTGCATTTCTTCTCTAGCAAACAATAATATGAATTTAAACGGTGTTTGGCCTAAAGATTTGTACGGCAATAAGGTCTCAATTGTAATGTTCGGACGAGAGGTGGCCCGGTGGCTCAGAGGTCAGAGGGCTGAGTTGGCAACTGCTGAGATGCTAGGTTTGAATCCAGGGGTCAGAGGGCTGAGCTGGTAACTGCTGAGATGCTAGGTTTGAATCTAGGGGTCAGAAGGCTGAGCTGGAAACTGCTGAGATGCTAGGTTTATATCCAGGGGTAGAGGAATGAGCTGGGAACTGCTGAGATGCGAGGTTTGAATCCAGGGGTCAGAGGACTGAGCTGGTAACTGCTGAGATGCGAGGTTTGAATCCAGGGGTCAGAGGAATGAGTTGGAAACTGCTGAGATGCGAGGTTTGAATTCAGGGGTGAGAGGAATGAGCTGGAAACTGCTGAGATGCTCAGTTTGAATCCAGGGGTCAGAGGAATGAGCTGGAAACTGCTGAGATGCTCGGTTTGAATCCAGGGGTCAGAGGAATGAGCTGGAAACTGCTGAGATGCTCGGTTTGAATCCAGGGGTCAGAGGAATGAGCTGGTAACTGCTGAGATGCGAGGTTTGAATCCAGGGGTCAGAGGAATGAGCTGGTAACTGCTGAGATGCGAGGTTTGAATCCAGGCTGCTGCCTGGTTCCTCAAGCGTGGCGAGTTATAATGGTCTCAACCTGGTCACCGATGACTGCCAAGATAACATTGCATGAAATTTGGTTCTGTTACAGCTCTGAGATAAAGACTCATGCAACGAACCTCACTTGTGTATGCAGAACCATTTGCAGAGATCAGAGCTCTGATATCTGCTTACATGGACCATTGTCTAACACGAAGTGTTGCGCTGCTCTGCTAGAGAATCAAAAGGATACTTCTGTCTCATGCCATGACACCGACGGATCAAATGTTATTTTGCGAGAATAGCAACGAAGAAATATATAATACTATTATAATGATATTCATCAGTCGAGACTAATATGCACTTTGCCACGAAGATTGCCAGACCACGATATCTGCCATTCAGGATACAGTATTCAGTAGCAAACATCATCCTTGCATTGTTTGGGCCTTGAACAGATGAGTTGTATCAATAAGAAGCGACAAGCCCTCATTTATTCTCAATTAGCCACAGTGCTGTTTGCAAACAATAGACCACAAAGTGGTGATTAGTAGTGCTGGAATGAATACAAGCCATCATACATGGTTGATGAGGGTAATTATGGAAATGTAGAGGTAGCATTTGTATCTTGCTGTGTATGGGTATATTTTTGTATTCTCTTTAAATGGGTTGGACATCTGTGAAAGGGCTTCGTAGCTCATCGGATTCCTCCAGTCTAAATAGATTCTGATTCTATTTCGATTTAAAGCTTTCGTGACTGCAGGGATTCATCCTCTTGGTTCTTTCTACGTGACTTTACCGAAAGAACCAAGAAGAAGATTCTGATTCTGTTGTACAATGGAGACTATCGATGGAGTTGCAGCCAAGATGAGAGAACAGACCGCAAAGATAAAGCCATTAAATAATCTCGTACGCAGGTGCCTGTCAGATTCTTGCCTTGTAAATAAATGCGAGACGGTGATGGCTTGGGAAAGTTTTCATCCAGTAGTGTATAGATCATGACTGAAGTGTGATGATTCTGAGTAGCTTGCGTAGGTTTGACACGTCAGAGTTCACTCGTTTTTTGCACATTCTACATACAACGCAGACGAATGCAACGTTTCAGTAGGTATCTCTGATTGCTAAATGCATCCTTTAAGATCGATAATTATTATGATGGTCGGTAACTCCCGTTGCATGGCTATCATCAGATTTAATAATAGTTTGCTTGGCTCTGTGTCTAACTGGACCGAGATAAGAGGCAGCCAAGGTGACCGCTACCGCCTTCTTCCTTGCGTCCTGTGCAAGCGGGCCTTGGTGGACTCGGTGAAAACCCATTGACATTTTGATCTCCGAGAAAATACGCGGGAAATGTTTTGTGTACGAATCACACGACTGTGAATGGATAAATACGAATCTTGATTCATAGAATGGTACATTGAAGTGAAGTTCGGATTCATAAAACATATGTGTATGTTAAACTTCTTTCGCACCGTACGTAGCCAGCCATGCCAATCGGAGGTGTGCGACCGCATTGCAAGTTGCTGAGTAACGAAGGGGGAGGCACGTGTACATTGTTGAGGGCTTATGAGGAGTGGATTGTGATCAGGCACAACTTTTAAAAAAATTGCTACAGTATTCTGGACTCCTGGTCTTGCAAGTATAATCTTGCACATAAGCGGCTCTAAGTAAAAGTGTTTAACCTTAACGGTGCTTTTGTGTACGTGTGGTACGAGAGTGCGTGTTGCACTGCGCTACCAACGCTGCCATCTGAGTTTGATTCCTCATTACGGCTGACTTCAGTGGCGGGAGCAATATTAGAACTGGCAATCGGCCTCCTTTTGGGTTGACTTGGTAATAAATATTTCACCGTCATGGCATTGGCACCGGGGGAGACAAAGGCGGATGGCTTCCGCGCTGGCCGTACAACCACCGCCTTCAGCACCTTGCTTGCGTCCGTGTGTGCTCACGAAAAGCACGCGCCCCAAAAGTCCTTATCAATGGTTACATGGGGGGGGGGGATCTGTCTGTGTCTTTGTGATCGCAGGAGGTGAGCGAGGCATCATGAGCGGTGTCGGGGAGGGGGCGGCCGAGCCTGGCCCTGCCGAGTCCCGCAAGCGCAAGCTCTCCGGCTCCGAGCCAATCGGGCCCAGGTATGTGCACACACAGCAGCCATTTTGTCAGTCCACTGCTGGATGAGGGCCTTCCCCATGCCGTGTGGGTCGCCCGAGTTATTTGACCACGCTTCCGTGGTCAAATGCTGCTCGGTGAAAGCGGGGGGGGGGGGGGGGGAGCGCTAGAGTCGGCGGCGTAGAAGTACAATACAGCAATTTGTTTTGTTGCTCTCCCCTCTGCTGCGCACCAGGTAGCCTGAACACACACCGGCTTCAGATTGCCTCTGCAGATACAACAACGAATGGATCGAGTATTTTTTTGTTGTCGATTGCTCTGGGTTTTTTTCTCATTTGCAGCTAATCACAGGCCATTTTTGTTGTCTGCATTAGTTGGTACGGGTGGCCATTGATAAAAATAAACAAATTTGAATACATTCAAGGAATTTAGCAAAGTCATCGTCCCACACATTCTGCCGCACTGCGTTTACACGGAAGCCAGCAGCGGCAGCAGCGGGTAGACATTGCGGCAACGATAACTGGAGGGTTTCTGTTTCTTATTAGAAATTAGAAGAAAAAAAAACAACACGTGCGCCTGTGTTTTTTCGTGTTGTTTTTTTTCGTCGTTGAAAGGTTGCAGTTGGAAAGAAGAAAAAAAATTCCTTGCAGAAGCGGCGACTTGCTAGCATTAAATTATTTCTTACTTTACTGAAACTATTTCAATTTCAGTTGTGTTTATTCCGACTGTACGGTAATTTGTATTTGTAAATGTTAATGGGCATTTAATATAATATATATGGGAGGAGATTCTGTGTGTGTGCGCGTGCGGTTGTTCTAGCCAGCCAGTAAATGGAGCGGGTCTCGGATGCTAATACTGAAAACTATTTAGTGTTCTTTTTGTTTGGCCGATCATGTGAAAAACACATCAAAACAAAACGAGTCGAGTGTCTCCATGCACAAACAAGTATGGAGCAGTGTGCGGCCACCCTGAGCCAGTGATGGGAATTCCGCAATACGATGGTAGAATTTGCCAGTTTATCCAAAGGTCAACTGCTGGCGACTTCCAACAAAGTGGTGCATCGTGTATAGAACTAGAAGGGACAATGGGCCAGCATGTGAATTCACACATTTCTGAGTGAATTGAGCATTCTAGCTTGGCACCAGCATCCAATCAAAGGAGAATAATTAACAACGGTTTTTGTCCCATCTACAAAGGCTTCCCCCAATCAGTGTTGGTCACAGGCTCACTTTGACCATACTTCACCACACTGGCCAGCGCGGCTTGGTGAAGGGGCTTGCCTCAAACCAGCTCGGATATCCCTTGCGTGATTGGCTCCGTCAGCTAACCACCGCGTGCCACAGCTGCACCCCACCATCGAGTGTATTACTCATAAAATACAATGTCGTCCACACAGCTGTATCGAGACTCATTGTGGCGAGCTTGCGGCTCCGTACTTCAGCATCTGCATCGTGTGACATTGCCACCGTCTTGTCGTCCTGCTTGTATTCCTCTTCCCACCCGCTCCACCGCCCCCTGGCACGTGTAAGCCGTGCCGGGACCGTGCCAAATCAGTCGGCGCGGGTCAGGATTCACCAATGAACGCATAGAGACACGTGTAGTTGACGCAGTGACGCTGTGTCCTCGGCGTACTGATCGATGTCACACGCAGTGAGCGTGTCGTTAGTCCCCATCCTTGAGCCCGTGTCCCCGAGCCAGGCTCGGATATCTTGTGAGGCCAGCGTAGCACGTTTTGGTTCTGGCACGGCATGTGGTCAACCGGAAACCACCCGTACCAGGCTCAGTGCTTGGCTGGACTCGTATGTGCCAGTAAAGAAGGGGTGTAAACGTGTGTGTGTATATCATCATGTTTCTCCCACTCACCCACCCCACCCTCCTTCCTCCCTCCAGTGTGAAGTGCACGCCGGAGCGGCAATGGCGCGAACAAGAGAACAAGTACATCGAGGAGCTGGCCGAGCTGATCTCGGCCAACATCAGTGACATCGACAGCCTCAACGTGAAGCCCGACAAGTGCGCCGTGCTGCGCGAGACGGTCAACCAGATCCGCCAGATCAAGAGGCACGAGCAAGGTAACGCGCGCACCCGCCTCGCTCTCGCCTCGTGCCGCTCCGCTCTCGGGCAGCCGCTGCTCTGCTCCACTGTCAATTGTGTGTTTATGTTATTCCAGAGTGTTACTCCCCGCTCAAGACGGCCACGCGGCCATGCTCATCTCCGTTTACACCGAAGGGAAAGCGTCGTTTGGATTAAACCGTTTGGTTTTAGCGGCAGGAGAACGGTGCTTCGAGCGATGGTCAAAGTCGTGCCGCTGTTCAAACGAGCCTATGGGCGATGCTTATCTCAGGAAATTCCACATTCTTATGGCTCGCGTCTTACAGTAACCACTGCGTCTACAACGAGACTCATCCGTGTGGCGTAAAACCGCCTCTGCGGCGCACGTTCGTCGTTTGCGGTCACCATTGCAGGCGTCCAAGGGAGAATTATTCGTTACGTTGACATTACACCGAGCAAGCGTGATCCTTGATCGGTTGCTCTACAGCAAGCCCCCGTGTCGCGTCGCTTGTAAGCCGCATGGTTAGCGCTGCAGTTGTCGTAAACAAAATGGCTAAAGAGGGACATGTCTTTCAAGCGTCAAGCTGTGGTCGAATTTATAGTGAGAGACTTGTGTTCAGGCTGCGTGCTCTTGTTTGTAGGGGGTCACCTGCATATGTTGAGGCCATGTCAGACAATTGGTTCAGTGATTTGAAGACAGAGGAACATTGCGGATGAGTCTAGTAGCATTGGAGTTGGAAGAGCAGTAACTCTAACCAACGTGAACTGGCAAACTGGAGTTCTGTTGTGATGTTACAGTGCTGGAAATTGCATGGACAAGTGACGGTAAAGGTACATCCCTGCAATTGCGTGCTCACGCCACTGCTGGCGGAAGGGCTTTCACTAGAGGGCACTCTACAGAGCCTCTCCAAGCGGTATTTTACTTACTATTCCATGCTGGTCAGATACTTTCAAATAGGTGGGAATACGCACACGTTGCCCCAGCACGTGCGGCCTACCGATCGTTGAGCTCGTGCAACTGTTTATACTGCTGGGTGGACAGAAGCAGGATGCGGTGGGGGGTGGTTGCATTTAGGAAACGTGCGCGTTGTTTCAAGTGCCACACCAAGAGATCAAACTGGCGACCACTGGATTGTGGTGTGCTAACCATAATCACAGCTGCAGCGTGTGCAAAATTCTTTGGCACGTGTCGTGACTGGGTACTGCTGCAAGATCCGACCGTGTCCATCCAGCGCTCGCCAAGCTGGATTGGCTTCTGGTTTACCCAAACGAATACATTGATAGGTCGCGCTCGTTGCACGCAAAGCGCTTGCCACAAATTAACCACAACACCTTGCTGATGTCGTCAAGGAGCATAAGCCATCACGCGAACTCGAGTCATCCTCGCGGCGGCTTTTGGCGAGCTATCGAACAATGACGGTCACTGCATCGCGCGCTTTCAACTGCGCTTCTGCGGCCATCTGGAATGCTCTGCCTTTCCGATATTAGGAAGCCACTTGAGCAATGCACTTTTTAAATCTAATTTGAAAACGAATTTCTGAAGAACTGCTTCTTGTGTTTAGTTTGTTGTCCTTTCCCCGCACGGTTGGCTACGTACGGTGCAAAATAAGTTCTACATACATACATCCCCACGGCAGAGAAGTGGCGGCAGTAGCTTGGCCTCACGACGCTTTGTCAGCTGCATAAGTGTCCGCTGGTAAGATGTTGTGAAAATAGATTTTAATACATGCATTCTGTGTGTGACCCTCGTACGTGAAACAGATTTGCCTTGTCAGAGAATTCCTATTGGCCGTTTTACGAAAACGTGGCGCCCTTCAAGGCTTTGGTGCCAGAGGCATGCAGGTTCATTTTGTAGCAAAACTGCTCTGTACTTTTTTATTTTCTCCAGTATTGGTGGTGCGAGTGCTTGTAATCCGGCAAATCGGAGGCGGCGGGGGGTTTTGGCTCGCACAGAGATGAGATGCCAAACTACTGCAGGGTTTACAGAGTGTCCGTTAAATAGCAGTACAGCAAGTGGGTTGATGACCGGGCCGGAAGCGATGTGTGTTTCCCAGCGAGAGCCCACGGTATAGAGAACACGAGACGCCATTTACTTAGATGGAAAACTTTACCACGTTTACTGTGTTTGTTTGTATTGTCTTTATGTAAATGTTTTTACTGAAAACAGGGAACTGCATTGGTGGTGGTGTACAAGGACATTAAAAACACTATCAGTGGAAAGATTCACTCCCTCGAGGAATTATGATTTTGTTGCAAATCAGCGTTGCGATTCACAAATCTTTATATAGTTATATATATATTTTACTTGTTTTGCTCCATGGTAGCGGCTCTGCTGTCTGCAGTGGTGTGATGTAAACCCATTACATAACAAAACAAATTTACAAACACCTACTTTTATTCTATGCTATTCAACACACGTGTTGTGAGCTTTAAGGATCTATATTTATTGATTAATTGATGCATCGCTCAACCCCTAGGGAAAAAAAAACACCTTAGCATTGTTGTCATTCCCGACTGCCTTTGTAGCAGAAAAGTTAAGTGCAGCCAACATTTGGGACAATGGCCTTTTTTCTCCTCCCTCGGTAAAGGTCAAGACCAAAATTGTTCACCTATTTATATATACCTATTATATG
Organism: Lethenteron reissneri; assembly: GCF_015708825.2. NCBI lineage: Eukaryota > Metazoa > Chordata > Hyperoartia > Petromyzontiformes > Petromyzontidae > Lethenteron > Lethenteron reissneri. The sequence continues at coordinate 6,364,996 of NC_083804.1, forward strand.
ATATTAGTTGTAATAAGGCGGTGTTGCAGGGAGATATTGTGGGCTTCATCGAACCGTGTATCAAAATCCATTGTCGCACTGTGCTTAATTGCTCCCATGTCTGTACTTGCCGCCTTCACCGATAAGCACTGACCACACATGGTCTGGATAGCATGCGGAGGCCCTCATCCAGCAGTGGAATACCCGTGTACGCAAGGCAGCGTTTGTGAAGAAATTAATGAGGTGATTTCAGTTCATATATTGGGTTAAATCTGATAGTCTTGTGTTTTAATATTGAACAAGAATATTCAGGGTAAGGGTTTTCCAGTGGATACGTTTTAAACAGTATCCCCGTTTACTGGAAGTGGCAAGTCCAAGCATCTCAGCCATCACAAATAACATGTGGGCCTCTAAAAAATGCTGAACGTTCATGTAAAGTTAATCCATTTATTAAACCACTCCTGGAGGAAGACCGCCTCCCCTATGCCTTCCGGTCATGGGGTTTGCTTAATAATACTTCACCATGCCTCTTCGTTGCGTGTTGGTGACACGGCAGAGCTGAGGACCGGTTGAGATATCACTCGCTCACAGATGTTACCCATGGCTGGGAATCGAACTCGGCTAGCCAGGTTCATAGCGCGACATGCTAACCACTGCGCTAAGGTTCCTGCCCAGTACTTCCATTTCAGTTTTATACCCGTTTCAGACGTATAAGTATACATTTCACTGGCAGTTATCCTCAACGGAGGACATCTTCTCAGCTCGATTTGATTATTCGCCTTTGCGGTGTATTTTCAATAATGGCTGAGACGTGTATCAATGGCCAGAGTGAATGGGCGCTACGGTGGCGAGATGTTAACTCCCTCGCCTGGTGTGCAGGAGGTCGTGGGTTTGATCCCGACCATGATGCCTGTATATTTAGAGTTTGCGTGTTCTCCCCGTGGCCGCGTGGCTATTTCTCCGGGTCCTCCAGGTTTTCCCTCCACATTTAGAAACGTGCGTTTAGAGTATTAGCTGCTATACATTTCCACGTGATAAGCTACTGCCGGTGTGCTGAAGAAAGAATCAACAGCATTTTTAAAATTTGAGTACGACGTTTCGCTGATAATTACAATCAGCTTCATCAGCGAAACGTCGTACTACTCAAATTTAAAAAATGCTGTTGATTCTCTCTTCAGCACACCGGTGGGCTAAAGAAGTGAATTATTTTGTCCTTTGAAAAACGTGACACATTTTTTACTGTTTGGCCGTGTCAAGTGGTGGAGGGTTACGACACATTTATAAATAAGGCGATCTGACCCAAAAACCTATATTATGAATAATATTGGTCACGAAAGCCTACGTGTTAAAATAAGCTACTGCGTTGAGCAATCGTTTGTGGCCAGGTCGCTAATGAAAAAATAGCTATACAGTGCAGTGGGCTCACCTGGTAAAATAAAAACTGAGTTTTAAAAACATTGTTACAATGCCCCCCTTCCTCTCCCCATCTCTCCCCGCTCCTTTTTTTCTTATTTTAAACTGTGTTTTTCTTCCCCTATGGCCTCTCAGCTCCTATTTGAAAGGGCTTATTAACAACACTTAACAACCATTGCTATAAACACAAATGTCCCACTTTTGTGCTTGGTGCTAATTGTGCATAGAATTTCGGTGTTTCAGTGCCAGCGCCTTGTCGTCTTAAGCTCCCGGGTCACGTGACACCCTTGTTGAAGAGTGCTTCCTGCCGTTGTTTGTGCAAACGTGTTCACGCAGTCAGGTCTGCAGCAGTACTGGGTGGGCACACACAAAGACAAAGATCCCCCGTGTAGCCTTAACAGACTTGGTGAGTGCCGTTAGCGAGCACCTATGAGGGCCGGCACTGCACACGACGACAGGGTGGGTGGCCAACACCACGCCCGGCCGCCTTTGTTTCTTCCCCAGTGGCAATGTTTACACTTCGCACCAAGGACGTATTTTAGGCTGAGTCGACTTAGGGGAGGCCCAGGACCGGTTCAGATTGTTACCATGTGCAGGAATCGAACTGGGGTTGCCGGGTTGGTAGCGCAGCGGCGCTAACCGTTGCACTCATGCTCCCCACGCACGCGCTCGGTCACACTCCTGTGCTGCCACTGGTCATCAGTCAACGGTCAGTTCGTGTGCCACAGTACAAAGTAAACGCTGACGTCAGTCGCAATGGTTGCTTTTGTGGAGGACGCTCGAGCCTTGGTGGAAAATCGAATGCGGTGGTGCAGGCACTGACGCATGAGGTCGTAAAATGAGGATGGCTCAGGGTTACCACCCATCCTGGTTTTCTCAGGATCGTCCCCATGTTTAGATAGTTGACCGGTGAAATCTCTATGGCTTGCCAAATGTTTGTCAGTTGCATAATCATGATGTTAATAACAATCCACCGCTCAAGACAATGCATTTCCATGTGGTTCTAGCCCTCTTCTGGTATTGTGAGTTATTATTTTTCACATGATGTGTCCTCGCTTCTTTGTACCTTAGAGGAAAGACTCCTCAGTAGTCATCGCTGCAGCAGAGATGGTCTATTGGGCCTTACCGCCAGTCCTTTGACTGCTGGTGGTTAGACAGCTGATTCAAGCATGGCTGTGTGTTAAACATCACAACTTCGATTTTTGAACCGCCTAAATATAACCTTGTCTCAAGAAGCTCCACAGTGACAACATGGGCAACATAAGAAGAGTTGATTGCAGTAATTTTTATTGTTTGTATGTGTAGTGAGTCCAACTGAGTCGCAGACGCTCTCTTGGGAGCAACACTATTTATTAAGCAACTTCAACGTAACATCACACAATCTACACTCGGGTATCGAATGCCCATCTAACCACGCTACGGCAGAACGGTTCGCTATCCCGGCCCGGACCACAAGCTGGGTCCCGGGCCACGTGGCTTGAGGCTTCTTCTCCCCGACGTGGAGCTTCTTGACACCAGCACACGAAGAACCCCGAGCTCCTCACGGGGCCCCGTTATATCCTCTGGGGCTGGGGAAGGCTCCGCCCTTCGCCCCGCCCACCTTCTAGATCTCTCGAGCTCTTTCTCGAAGGCTTCCGAGAGCTCTTCTATACCACGTGACCGCCCAGCGGCCCCCGTCCACCGGTGGCCCCCCTCCAATATCACCCGGTCACGTGTCAGCAGGTTAACCGGCGTATCATGCCCCAACATAACCCTGGCTGGCTGACGCTCCCTCTCGCTCCCTCACCGGGAGCCCGCACCGCACACTGCTCGCGGTGCCTCCGCGCTGACCAGCGCTCACCCATGCCCCGCTAGGGTTGGTACTATGCCCTGTAAGCGGGCTACACATAATGTTAACACATTATCCGCCGTGGCTTCATAAGCCCGGCACCACACAGTGACAATCACAGTCACTACATATGTATGTTGAACTTCCTTCGTGTACCGTACATAGCCAACCGTGCTAATCAGAGGTGCGGGGGAAGGACAACAAACTAAACGCAAAAGCAGCAAGAGTGACGTCATCCCTCATCATCAAAATTACATCAAGTGATGGCACTTTTTGTGGGAAAAGCCACGAATGTGATGTCACGAAAGTCACAAAAGGGACAGCACTGTCGGTGATGTCATATTTTCAAGTGAAATCCCAAAATGCTACATCATCCACAGTCTATTATCAAGGCTGGATCTATTTCGGCTTAATCTGAAAATTGGGAACGCATCCCTAATGTACGTACGTAGGCGCCATCGTAAATTATCTGTGAGTGTGCAGTGGCCTAATCGCCGTTGCTTTTTTTTTTCTCGTTGCAATGGCTCGGCGATGGCTCGGCGGCCAAGCTGGTGCCTAATCGTAGGTGGATGCCTAAAATGGCTCCAGCTGGAAATGGCCCCAACCCCCCCCCACACTCCCTACGATATAGAAACAGTAACTCCCCCTGGGCAGCCTCTGAGATCCCAAAGGTTCACAACGAAAGCAGGCTGGAGATTATGTATGCAAATTATGGCACGCTGCCTTTATTTGACCACCTGCTGAAGAGCTGGTCCCACTTGCGCCGGTAAGCCGCAGTGCGTGGGGAATTGCGAGCGCACACCTCTCAGCTTCCTGCCAACTAATCTTGTGGCGTGGTGTGCGAGCCCGCACGAAGGACGTTGTGCTGTGTGCGATTGTGTGGCGGGGTGGAGAGGGGGGGAGGGCCTCTGTGGTGGTAGAGCGAGTGGCCCGCAATCAGACGGTTTCGAGTTCAAATCCTGGTTAGAGGTTGACTCGGCCCATCATCTTTCCGGGGTCGGTAAAATTGGCACTGCTTTGTGGGGAAGTCTACATTGGTTGCCCTATGTTCAGACTCGCTTCTGCCATCAGAAATGTACAATGTTCCCCACCGGCTCAGGGCTATAAGCAGGAGATGAGCGTTCCCTTAATGCCCATTTAAGGGAGGGAGGTGGAGAAAAGACCTGAGGTTCACACCGTTAATTAACTTAGCATGCACGATCGCGGTCATTGTGGTGATATGCATTATTACGCTACTCGGGTACCTGTCGTGGTAATCAGAGTTAGGCCGCTACTGCAGCCAGCGGCTGCTCACATGGTCCCTTCCAATTTTGATGAATATCTACTCTGTTCCTCCACCTGCGTCTGTCAGTCCTGCTCAAATTAGCCCGGCCATTTGTTCTGGTCTGACCTCTTTGGCATAATACAGCGGGCACGGGTGCGACTCGGTTCGTAGTGCGGGGCCTGCCAAGTATTTATTTCAGTGTCTGCACAACGGGAGCATTAGCGCACACGCATAACGCTGCAGTGGTTTGCACACCCCCCTCCTCTCTTTCTCTTCCACAAGTTCTGTTGATTTTAAAGCCACGAGGAGACAGTGGGACAGTGGCAATGCATTTTTGGTGTTTGCTTTCTTGCTGGAAGTGCTTTTGAGCAAGTTAAAATATAACTTTTGTTCCCTGTTCATCTCTGTCTACTCAGCCCCTTTGTTTATTATCTAACCAGTCATGATGACAATTGATAGGCATACATTTTTTTAAATGTGTAGTTTAACAAAAATATATACGACAATATTACTAGCGCTGGGAATAGACAAGTACATTGTACATGAAGGGTCGTGTTTCTAATAAGAATTGATCGCCCAAAGAGGCGTTGTTAGAGGCAGTTATTGTATTTTCTTTACCAATTGCATCATTGCTACTGGAATACAAATTTTCACTTCCATTGTCTCTTTCGTGGGACAAGTGAATTAAAGTAAACAAGCCAAAAAAACTGCTTTTGAAATCCGGACCTCTTGAAAAGCACGGGTTTTTCGTCGTTGGCGAGAATATCCTTGTGAATGTAGGTTACACGTGGGGATTGAACCGTGAGCTTATAGCAACAACCTCGTGCTGACCCCTGTCGAATTTGACCCCGTGTTACCACGTGACCCGGCGTGACCACATGGCGCACTTAGACACCGCTTAGCGCTCACGCACATCGAGATACATTAAGCAATTAACAATCCTCTTAATCTCTGTAGATTAATGGTTTAGTTCTTCAGTTGTAGGAGCAATTGGCAAAAAAGGTTTATGCAATTTAAAGGTTAATGTATATGCCATGTTCAGTATGTACAAGGCTAGGTATTTGAAGCTTTACCAGGATAACTAACACACGGTATAATTTGAGAAATATCATATCTAATAAAAACAAAGTGACGCATGGTTCATTGACGTTCAGTGTTATTAAGTTATATATCGATTTAAACATTGTTAGCTTGACACATAATTTGATTAGATGTTGCAGCACAGCACCATGGAGCAGTATGGCAGTGGCACGTTGGATATTACCTCGCCCATATTGCCCCTACCAGTTAGCAAGAGGGGCATAGCCAATCCCTGGGAATTGTTGGGTCCAAATCAGACCACAAATAACCATTGGGATTGCATTGGGAATTTTAAAGCATCACAAGCCACATCTACCAAAGTTGCGGAAACCAGCACACGGGTACAGTTCTAGAAAGGGGCAGCATTCCATAGCCATTGCCATCATCAGCCACTGTCGGATGATGGCCTGTCTGGCAGCATCCCTCCTCATCTTGTGGTGCAACAATCCATCTTGCACCTGCACGTGGGCTGTTTTCACCACTCCATTAGCAATGGTAGGCATCGTCTCAGGCGTGTTCTTTCCTTTGGCATTTGCTGTCACTTGTCTTTCCATCACCGGCCATCATCCCATCCTAGCGACCTATCCTTCCCCCCATCCCACTTGCTTCCTGAACAGTTAATGCAACGTGTCATTGATTGGTATCTCTAACTTTTGCATGTGTTCTCTCGTCCACATGGTCCACATGTACCTTTCCCAGTCTGTCAGTGTAATGCTTCTTTGTGCATTTTGCTGCTGCTTCTTGTTCTGTCATTGTCAGTGTTGCCAATGACGGGGTAGATGGGGGGGGAACCAAATAGAAACAAAACACCGAACTGGTCAAGTGTATCTCGTCCACTTAACACCTGACTACAACGATGAGGCCTGGTTCACAGATGCAAGGTTGCGGTGTTGAGCGGAGACATATGGCAACGCAAGGCGCTGCTAACGCAGGGGGGGACTTTTGTTACGGCGTTGGTGGCAAAATGTTGTGCTGGCATTGCAGGTTTCGGCTTTGCAGTACTACGCATCGCAGTGTAATTTCTCTATTTCAACCAGCCACTTCGATATTTGCACAGGTACCGAAACTTTTGAGATTCTTAATTTCCTCAACTCTTATCCGCTCCAACGGGAAGTGGGTACGCTGCAGTTGGTCAATCAGCAGTGGTTCTTGTGTGTTCGAGCAAAGTGTGGGTAACTCTCCCACCTCTTACAAGACGTCTGGCAAGCCTGGATGAGAGGCCAAAAAACTCTTCGAGAGCTTCCTCTCTCATTGAGGCCCTTCCACCAGCAGCGGCATGAGCAAGCAATTGCAGGGCTGCACCTTTTTTATAATCTAAAAACAAAACTTAACAGTACACTAAAGTACGTATCATACCTCTGCAATTGTAATTTTATGGTATTATGGTAAACGGTTTACTAAATGGAGATGGGCGTGGAATACCGCCAGCAGCTTTCTGTATTAAACTCAAATCCACACGGCGGAACTTGTCAAACCTGCTCGCTAAAAAATTCATATGCTGCAGAGAGTGTTGCATGCACACGCTGCTGCTATTTAAGGATCTCTTTCATTACTGTGCAGGCACAGCTGGGGGGTTCTGTACATTGTCCCTCAAGGCCCAATTTTTCCTTATATCAACAGACCACCATGGACAACAAATGGTAATTTGTCAACGAATACAACACAAATATAGTAATATGGAATAAACAGGTTTTTTGCTTTTTTAAGTGTCTTGGTCGTGTTTTATGATTAAGCCAGTGTAATATGCGTGCAATTTGCATCGAACTCTGGTCCTTGTGTGTTGGTAATTCTGTCGGCAGAGTATTTGTCTGACAAGTGAAAGCGCACGAGTTCAAAATCCTAGTCAGGGGTCAACTCGAACCCTCGTCCCTCCGTGGTCAACGAAGTAGCACCCCAATTGAAAGTCAATGGTGGTTATTCGACAGAAGGTTGACCCATTCTATGGGAATGTGGAATTTCTACGGCTCACTTGGAGCATCAAAATGAAGATAATAGTCACCTCAGTGCAGTGGCCCAGCCTGGTTGGCGTGGGCCCTGGTGCCAGCAATTAAGTGAGACAACTTTGGCGACCCCTCCCTCCCTTCCCTTCCCATCCCTTTCCCCTCCACCAACCCTCTTCACAGCCCTGCCTGTTGCCCCCCCTATAGCCCGCGTGGGCCTTGGTACAGTTACACCGCCTGCACGCTTGACAGCTACACCACTGCTGCCTCAATACTTATTTGGATATGGTGGCGGGGGAGGGGGCACTGACTCATTATGTGTATATATATTCTTTTAAGTGGAAACATGCAACCAAAGGGGAACAAAATTATAATCGGTTTTGCCCGAAGACACAGTAGCATGTGTGGAACCAGCAACGCACCCTGGGAGGAGAAGGCTGGGAGCGACAGCCAGGCTGCGGAGTTGCCCGTGGTAGGAGTGCATGCGCTGCCAAGAGGGGGGGCCCGGTGGCAGATGGGCATGGAGCTGCGGCTCCCGTTGGCGTTACATCTGTTCCGTCTGTCCCTGCGCGTTTTGGGTTCATGAGAAGCGATGCGTGCCGTCTGATGAAGCTTGCACTTTTTTCGGCGTGGGCGTTTGAGTCGACCTCCCCCCCCTCCCCAAGTGATGAGGTTGGAAGGTAATAATATTGTGGTAATTCGTTGCCAAAAAAACAACAAACCTCTCTTGGCTGAAATTGTTCAGTTTTAACGGGAGGGGAAGGGATGTTTAAATGACGGCAGTTGTCATCTCTGTTGATGGGCCTGAGCCAGTGCTGGATAATCCACGTTACTGTGATTGGATCAGAGTATACATCGGACAACCAATCCTTGACTTCCTTCAGAGGAGAACGCATTTCTTTTGACCTCGGTGAGATGACGGGCTCAGTCAACGCTAGTCTAGAATTATGAAAAGTAAATGAGGAAACACTTTTAAGTGAAGTTCTTTTGTCGCATGGTTTTACTCGCCTGCACATAGACTCTTTCACGAAGTATTGAAATCCACTGCTGGATGAAGGACTCCCCTTCATGCCGAAGATGCATCGGATCTCTGTACAGCACAGCCACGTAAACCAACGCCATAATATATTAGTAATTGCCTAAATGTCCGAGCGGCATATACAGTACCATTGTTTCGTGTTGTGCCCGCTTGCTCGCACGCACACAAACGGAAATGACTGTGGAGAAATCTCCCACCTGCACAGGCGGTAGCCTGAAGATCAAGATTATTTTACTTAGCCAGGTGAGAGCTCAAGAGACTGGGATAACTTCATTTGTAAGAGTGGTCTGGGCCGCCAAAATGACCAAAGCATAAAGTGCAACAACCAAGTAGATATCAAAGCAACAATCAAATATGAGTCAGAACACAAAAACACATTACAGAAGAAAATATAAAATACTGTTCAACATGAATGGATGTTACAATTGAATACATTTCCTTGTACGAAAGTTGGCTCCGACAAATAACTTTGAAAAATGTCCGGAGTCAAATAAAATTACATTTGCGCGGCAGACGGCTCAGTGGTAACACTCGAGCCTCAGAGTAATTACTAGGCCCTGGGTTCAGTTCCCTACTCGAGGCACCTTTTTCTGTGCGGCGTTTGTACGTTCTCCCCATGTTTTGCCTGGGTTTCCTCCGGGTTTGCTGCTGGTTTCCTCCCATAGCTTAAAAAAATGCGTACAATGTAATCGGCATTAGCCAAACATCCCAATGCTGAAATATCACCTGACTGAAAATTACTCTTTTGGGATTACACTGAGCAAAATTGCCTCCCACTGCAAGAAAACGTGGCTGAACCCCTCCCGTAAAAGAATATTTGGACTCGGTGAGGCTTTACTTTGTAAACAAGTGGAATAATAATAAAGTTACGAAAATGCCAAGAGAGGAAACTCGCTGATGTTGAAGTGATTGAGCCATTGATCGTGAAAAATGGGTTAACAAATGAGTGAACTGGGAAATGCCCAGATTTTTATAATAATACCATGCAATGTTTTTTTTTACGTTACGTAAATTAGAACAGCGCAAGAGCAGTGGTTAGATTTCTGGGCTGTGGACCTGGAAACCTGAATTCATTTCCTGGTGACGGCTAATATCAGTGGAAAATGATAACATCAGTGGTGAGGGATATCTAGACCGGTCCTGGGCTTGTCCCCTTCTCACCAACCCACACTGACCAGCGTGATGACCAAATAATTGCCACGATCGATCGACATGGCATGGGGAACCCTTCATGCAGCAGTGAATTTACACAGGGCTTTTAATTACTCTTCTAAGTTGTTTAACATGTAACTTATCTGATGGCTCCTTAAGCACTTATGTGCATGTAACAAATGAGATACACTGACATTCGATTTGGTTCATGATTATTATGATTTCTCATTTATTTTATTAAAATAAAGGCAAACCATTACCATATTTTTATCACTCCATAAAAGAAGTGCATCTGTTGTAGAAGTGAATTTTAAATAAGTGTCATATTTTGTAAAACATTTTATTTGCATGTTTGTATATTTTATCTACCCCCCCTCCCCCCCCAACAAATGTTAGCCGATGCTCAAATCGTCCGAAAGCTTGCCGACTTCGTCAGTCTTAGAACCGAACATTTGAAACCTGCTCGTGCTTGGATGGGTGACCACCATGCCTGCCAGGTTGTCAAACGCAGCCCTGGGGCTATTGTTGTTGTGGCAGTCGGCCACCAAGCGGAGGGGCCGTGCAATAAAATAAATTTATTGAAACGGCACCTCTCCGCTGGCATGTCTGTGGCTCCCCACTTTCCACCATACCTCCACTGATCTGCTGCCTAGTGAAGTTTTGTCAAATAACCCCCCCCCCTGATTTCGATCCCCTTTGGTGTGAAGGGGCCCCCTCACCCGGCACGAGAGGCCCGTGTATTTACATGTCCCCAGCCTGAAACCAACCTGTTGTTTCCTGTTTGTTTATACTGGAAAGTCGTCTCACACTGAATGGTCCGTTGACGTATTAACTTTGTTATTCCAGATGCTTTTATCGCTCCACCAGCAGTAAGTGTTTACGGCTTAACATATTTAGTCGCTGTTGATTCTGTCTCTTGACAGGTTTGATTTCTTCCTTTCTAAAGACAACCGGTTGCCAGTATGGAACAAAAGAGGCCTTTTGTGTCTTCCACTGGTCCCATAATCTCAGGCTGCTTCTTTGTAGAAAGTATAAACACCTATCAGATGCTGAGCCACAACAAAGGCCACGGCAGATGCCAGCTACTGTGCGATATATTTTTTTGTAGTGGTCACGGTTGAAGATTCTCTGCAAGGTGGACCTTTAAGGTCATTTTAATTGGCAAAGCTGGCGACAAAGAAACCGGTTAAACAGGGCAGACAATGGCGGAGATGGGGGATTCGTGCAATGGTGTCTCTGTAAAGACTTTTGTTATCTCGGTGACCTCTGAACACTGTATTTTAAATGTATCGTTAGCCGCTGTCGGCCTAATGTTGCCCATCGGTTTGCGAAGACGACCCATCTCCAGCTGGCTTTTGTGGTCGCGCCGTTTAGGTGTCTTTGGCGTCGGATATTTCGAAAATTGGACACCGCTGCCTCTTGCTGAACCAGTCCAAAATCTGGATTTTTCATGATCACGTTTAAGTGTTGGATTTCAGCGCTCTTGCGCCCAAGTGTGTACGAATACCTGCCACACGTTGGCCACAAGCGTATCCCTGGATCTCTTCTCTGACAGGGATGACTCTCCTTTCTCTATAAAGATACCGGTGGAATTCCCATCGCAAGTTCTGCAAATCTACTTGGGCATTTCATGTCGAGGTTAAGCTGACTCCATATTCAATGTTGCTTAAGCGGCTAGATTTCCTGTTTGTACGTTTAAATTGAGCGTCGTGTAACTTGTTGTTTTGTTGTCCCTCTGCTGTGGTAAGAATGGTTACGTTTTTAAATGCTCCATACTGTACTTGCTTGCAAGTGCGTGTGTGTGCATTTCATACACACGTTGTCATGTAATGCATTTATGTGAAAACACTTACTGTTTTTTTTTATGTGGCAATTGTGAGAAGTGTGTTGGGGAAATTCCTGCATTGTAAATAGAGGAAAACAATGGCAGGACAAGTTCGGCATTGGGTAACCACAGTCCATTGACCAAATGTAAAACAATTCCCACAGTTTAATTCGGAACAATGCATACTCGTGTTTCCAGATTAGTCTTCCAGGCCATTCATTTCTGACCCGCCCCCAACTGGACGTCTGTGAGAAAGAGCTTCGTAGCTCATCGTATTCCTCCACTCTAAATAAAGATTATGATTCTGCACAGAGACATCATTACATGTTGTAATAAATGGCTCTCAACTGATTCACAATGATGGAAATGTATTTCTTATCCTGGGTGTCCTTTTTAATCTCTCATTGTACGTAATTTAAGCTCATCCTAAAAAAGATTGAATTTTGTGTCGTATCGTTTGCTCATATTTTTCCCCGAGAACTAATCGACTAGTCAGCCATATTGCAATTTTTAAAAAATGTTTTTGTTATGACAACATGCCAGCCGGGCATACGATAAGAAAAATTTCAACAACAGGGTACAGAAAGAATCCACAGAGATCTATTGCAGCATGGCGAAACCACTTCGAAGGAGAAAATCCATATAGCTAAATAATATAATCAGCCACTTGGCCAACCAATCCAGTCAACCAGTAACCAAAACTCTTCTCGCAAGACCAATTAGTAAGTGTATTTGTGTTGTTGTTATTGTTAAAATCCAGTGTTGTCCAGTCATTTTGTCTGGCAGTTGCAAATCTGCACCGCCTGTTGGGCACGATGGGATGGGGGTGTAGAGGAGGGTCCGTTGCCCTGTGAGAGCTTCGGCTAAGCCGAGACCGTTCGCACGGACGAGCCGCGCGCCCCTCCAGCTTCCCAAGTGGGCGAGGGCTCGAGGCTGCAGCCCCAGCGATCCCAGCGGCCCCAGCGGGGGGGGCCTTCTTTTGCGGCACGGGACGCGTCCACGCACGCTGCTGCTCGCCGCTGTTCGACAGCTGACGTTGAGTGGCGCTCCCCTGCAGGGAGGCTCGGGGAGATAATGCGACCGTGTCTGGGCGCTCCAGCCGGCACCGCCGATGCCTCCGCTTGGCGTTCGCGTCTCGGCCGCCCCTGAATAAACCCAGGGCTCTCGGCGGTAGCGAAGTTGACGGTCTGAGCTCGGTCGCCAACGACTGCATTAAAAATATGCGTCATTAAAAGTGTGGTTTTTCACCGAATATGGAATATTACGCGGGCTGAATGTTTTCGCTTCGCGTGTGACTCTCTCTCTCCACGGGGCACGTGAGTGCGTTGCCCGTTTGGAAACAAGAGGCCCAGTTAAGCAACATTCGCACGCAGTAGTGCGATGCCTTTTTCTGTAGAAACTGTTCTCTGGTACGAGGTGGTGCGCTGCTCGCTGTGAGAGTTCGAGGTAAAAACTTTCCGTGCCTCATTCATTTCGGGAGAAAAATATAAATGTAACAAATGAAATGAAAAAAATATAAAATACGGCTCCCAAGAGGTGAGAAACTGGCAATTTAAAAAAAACTTTTAGTCAGGCAGTTGTTAGCTGTGGCTTGCATCTGTCTGCTTTGGTTTACACTCACAAAGCTGTAGCGTGTAGTTTATATTTACTGAAACAGTTAATTAGCAAGTTTGTGTGCAAACAGCTGCTGCAGTTAGCGTGCATTTGGGGGGGGGGGGGGTTCTTGTGTGCTTATATTTTTGCAGTTAAAAGTGAGCCGGGTGATATTATTTTTTACAATAAGTTCCTGATTTGTTATTTGGGCCCCCCCCCCCCGAAAACCTCCCGTCCGTGCTCTCCGGAGTTTTGAGGGCTGTTCTTTTGTAGCGCGTACCAGAAAGAAGTATTGTCATTGTACATCGAGGTTTCCCTTCCATGGTGAAACTGAGACTTTAAAAAAAATGTCACGTTACTTCATCCACTGAATGAATGAAAAAAAAAATTCTGCCTACATCGGGTAGTTTGTGCAATGTGCATGTACGGTATTTTGTCAATCCACTGCTAGATGAAAGCCTCTCCCAACAACACTTGGTCGTGGCAGTTGACTCTCAAAATATATTTATTTGTGTTACTCTATTGAATGAATTATTGCCATGCAGGATCACGATTTTTTTCAAGATTCAACTTTTTTTTTTTACACATTGTGATGAATGTAAGTGGCCTCTTGTGGTTGGAGGGGTCACGTGAGCTCATTACACACAGCATGAACGAAGTCAAATGCATTGACTCTTTCACACAAGGATTGCAAATGCATTGTGTGTATTATTTTTCCAGCTTAAGAATTGATTTGAATCAATGTATCATTGCTTGGGTAAAAGAGGGCAAGAAATCGCAACGCTCGATTGAACGTTGGCCGATTCTGACCTCTGCGAGATGAATGGAAAATTCCATGTTCTTATGGCAGGAACAAGTTATGCGCACGATAACCGCTGTTGACTTGCGGCCTGGAAAGCCTCATTCTCAAGGGAGAAAGGGCTGAGTCAACCCCCGAGAGAGGCAATTAAAAAAAAAACATTATTCGTATTTATTGCTACGTATTTATTATGTTGAATAAAACATTTACATATGGCAAACGCATTTAACGCCGATGAATAATGACGCACGATGCACTCGGTGGCACTTCTTGTAGCCCGTAATCCGTGGTCACATTGGAGGTCCAACATTGCAAACATGCATTGGTTAAAACCGTGGGCCGTCTTGACCTACATTGTGTTCTTTGCGGAGATGAAATGAAGAAGTTAGCTCGCGTGCGGGAGCCAGATGGATCATTACATCACGGGAACGTGAGAGATGGCGACGCCTTGGCGGGGCCTTCATCCAGCAGTGATTGATGATGGGTGATGTGTCTGTGAATTATCGTATGTGGTTAATGAATAAAAGTTGAGGTGCATGTTATAATCCCGTAGATATAGACGTGTGACCGGATTTGTATCTCTTCATTGACACTAGACACCATCTTGAGGATGCGTCTTACTTTTCGGAGCCTCTTATAATCTGGAGAATTCGGTAAATGCACATATCATAACCTCTCTTGACCCATGAATTTGGATCCCACTTACACATGATGCACTCGTGCTTGTTCATACCTGCAACATTTTACATATGCACAAGCACGCAAATGCATTTATGATTTGCAATTATGAGTCCAGCACATTATAATGCGCATGTACGGTTTGTATCCATAGCACGTACGCAGTGTGCCTAATGTACACGTGTGGTGCCGATGGATTCTCCCGTGATGATGCAATAGCCGTTAGGCTTTCAGGTTAGAGCACTTGGTCGAACAAGTTCCTTTGCAGCGCCACCACCACCACAGCGCAAAACCTACCGCCGTGTTACAAAATAGGACATCCATCATTTGTACTGTGGCGTGAATTTATTTACGTCTCGGCTCGTGCAAACTTGACCGACCCGTTCCTACCGAGATCCTTTTTCACACACAGCATGAACTTAAAGCGAAGCCCCTCCCCAAGTCACGGCCTCTTCGAAATCACCACTGGGCACGGCCCGTAGAATGCCTGTTTATTAATTTGGTTAACTGTTCACACTATTTAGCATGTACTTTATGTTTGCTTTTACTTGTCATTTCGATGACCCGGGTCGCTCGTGCAAACGAGACAATATACCTTTGTCTGTTGAGTTCTCAGCTGGTTCAACGGAATAAGCTTGAAACTTGATTTGAGCTCAAGATTTTTCTTTCCCCGAATCTGTGTAAATTCTCTTCACCTCTCTCGTCTGTGTGCTGCCAATACGCACTGCGGCGTAGAGTTAACAGGGTCAGGGAGGAACAGATGTTGATCTGATATCCTAATACTTGAATAACGTGCGTTGGACCCAAGTGCTTTCATGGGAATGTATATCATATAATTTGAGTTTAAATATCATCTATACGTGTCAATGTTTTGTACAGACACAGTGGGCATGTTTAATTTGTCGAGAGATGTTCAGCCAGTCGTAAGCAGAGCAATAAAGCAAGGGGCGTGTGAGGCTGGCCTTAAGCCGGGACCTGGAGTCGACAGCACGCACACATGGCTGTGGGAAAGGAGTTCCAGACTATGGGGTTAGCAGAGGAGGCTGAACGACACCGTACTGAGTGAAGATTAACTTGACTGGACACTTCCAATAGGAGAAGCCATGGTTGCTGGAACAGAGAGTGTACCAAATGGAGTGAAGTGAGATGAGAGGGGAGAAGTAGTACGAGTCACATCGAGAGGAGTAGATTGAGTAGAGAATGGAGAGCTGTGAGTATAGGGGAGTAGTGAGAGGGAAGTTACGAAGGGGTGTAGAGAGAGGGGAGAGGAATTTGACATGAAGTGGGACTGTCCAGTGTAGGATGTTGATTGCTGAGTGGGCGTGCCACTGGCTTAGAGTAGGAAGGCGTGAGCAGGCAGGTCCCATGGGGTTCTGTGGCTGCAGAATACAGCATGTGGCAGCACTCACATACACAGACGTGGCCTGATGGCCAACATTTAACACTAACTTCCTTGAAAGTGGAACTTTTTTTTAATTGGTGAAGGTATTTAATTTCACCCCAAGCGTCGTGCACGCTTTAACAGGAACCTTTGTTTGCGAGAGATTTTAGTTTGTAGGACAACGGCGAAGGGTTTCATGCCCTTAGAAACACTAGTCGGGTGATTGTATTTTTTTATACTGTACGCATTGTGTTACGTCTCCACACGTTGTCTGGTTGTTATTGTGTTACAATGGCACCTTTCGCCTGTTATATTTCACATGGGCCACATTCACATGGGCCACATTCACATGGGCCACAATCACGTGACCAGCGGGGGGAAATAGCCGCGAATACTGCCATGGTCCTTTCCGATTCCAGAAGCAGCCATTGCCAGTGTATGTAGTAAATGTCTCAACACGTAGCCACAAACAGCAGCAAGACAGTACAGCGAAATTCCAGAAATCCACGGCGATATGGGGATTGGTTTTTTCACGGATCTTATAATGCACGACACAGCGCGAATTATATTTTTCAAATCCACACTGAAAACTTGTGGATTTTGCTGACTTAAAAAAAACTTATAGCCCCAAGACTGCAACGATGTGCACATTATAGGAGTCTGCACCATGCATGACTAAATATTCCCAAGAATTTGCAAAACATTTGGTGATGGTTACATAAAAAAATATTTTCTGTAGCAGGTAAGTTCACGCTGCTCACTTCAAAGCACACTCCCTTATGTCTCGTTGCATCACCGTTTGCCTCTGAAACTCCACGTGTCTCTATGCTTCTCTGTGCATTAACAAAAAAATATCTCAGTTGCGGTGTGCTGTGAATTTTAGCAGGAATTAGTCACAACTCCAAAAATCAGCAAAAAATGTGCAGAGGTCGCAACTGCCTCCAAAAACCCAGAAATGTACGAAAGCTTGCGGATTGCTGAATTTCCCACGAACTGCAGGGGCGCCGCGACTTTGCGAATAGTTGGGAGTTTCACTCCTGTTTTATTACGTAAATGCAGAATCCCATTACAAGCCTGGGAGCGGATTCTTTTCCATTCTTCGCATTTAAGACTGATGTTGAGAAGGCAAATTCTACTGTATTTCAGCAAAGTTATTTGTAAAGCTGGATTTATTTATGTTTAAAGTTTGTCCTGGAAATAGAATCATCTGTTATTGTAACCTGGTAATGGAAGGGCACTCTGCATCTGGACAGGCATATTTTACTGTACTCATTTTTACTGTCCCCAAATGATGGCTCTAAAAACCAGCAAAAAGAAATGATGAAATGTAATGCATGCTCAGGAAGTTCACTGGGGGGTAGTGGAGGCAGGGGAATTTTTGCACTCTACACCCTCGGCACTGCCAACATTTTAACAACGCTAGATTTTTTTCGTTTGCGTTGCACAGCAGAGTACATTCAGCCACATTGCGCAATCGCACCCCGATGCTACATGGCACTGGTCAGGCTTTGGCGGTGGGGTACAGTTGATCATAGCCATCGATTAACCAACACACTACTACGACCATTTATTTTCCAGGTAAGGCCCACTGAACTATTGAGCTCTTTGTCAAGCGACCTGGCCACAAATGATAGGTTAACGAAGTGGCTTATCACGTGGAAATTTATAGCAGCCAAATACTCAACGCATGTTGATTCTAAATGTGGACGGAAACACTGGAAGGACCCGGAGAAAAATCCACGCGACCACGGGGAGAGAGACATACAAACGCCAAATACACAGCAGGTGTCAGGGTCGGGATGAAACCCATGACCTCCTGTATATCAGGTGAGGGAGTTAACATCTTGGCAAGTGAAAGGCATCACTC
Source organism: Lethenteron reissneri (assembly GCF_015708825.2). Lineage (NCBI taxonomy): Eukaryota > Metazoa > Chordata > Hyperoartia > Petromyzontiformes > Petromyzontidae > Lethenteron > Lethenteron reissneri. The sequence continues at coordinate 6,382,834 of NC_083804.1, forward strand.
GCTATGTAGGACACTGCAAGAAGATTAGCGGCTCGAATGCTCTCACGGAATGGGTTGCAAGCTCGGCTGTGCGCACAAGCATCTGTCCAGTCATCGGCATCATCCCTCATTATTTTGGGTTTGGGAGGGTTCTTTAAAACGAGGAGAGTACTACTTTGTTGCGAAGCAACGGCGGTCTTGCACCGTGGATATGAAAGTTTGATCTACATTGCACCTGAATGCAACCGCATCCTAGGACAATGCACAGAAACAGCGGGCATATATATTATTTATGGAGAGAAGTTTGCAGTCGGTCATCGGCAGAGGGAAAAGACGAAGGTCTTGACCCTGCACTTGGACAGGGGGTGGACCGCGTCACCGCCCCATGTGTTTTTTGAGCATCAAGACACACACTTACTTCTCACTGACCTTGGATGAACAAACAAGTGCCCAAGATGTACGACCCATACAAAGGCCGATCCTTTTCAATTGAAACCTCTACGAAGAGGCCGAACGTAATTGAACGTTGGCCGCAGTTGGCGGGCGGAGGGCGGCACTTGCTTGGCCACACCGACTTTGACTATCGCAGATATGGAATAGGTCCACATGCCGGGGGTTCGGGGGGAGCAGGTCCAACGCCACTGTTTGCGATGCCCCGTAGTAGGTGTGTTTGTGCATAAACAGAGTACGCGACCCCCCAACCCCACCCCTGTCCTGCTCCACTATTGACCCCTTGGGGGGGACCCAAGAGCTACACATTACTACGGCGGCGGTGGCAGTCGAGCCCCACAGCGTTACACCCACCCGCATGCTCCACATTCGTTAATTAAGGATATTTGTGCGTGGAGGGCGGGGGGGGGGTATACGCGACAGAATTGTTGATTGGGTTATAAAGAAGGGTTCTGTGCAGCAATGCAGCTGCTCATTTGCTGCACGGCAGTGTTGTGAGTTGAGATCTCTTAACAGTGAACAGTTTAAACTCTTGAATTTACATCGAACACGAGCGGAACACGAGCGGCGGCGGCGCCAGTATTTGCGGCTTGCCGTGTCGCAGCGTTTGGAATGGGCGTCGAGGCTCTAGAATCTTCACGCCGTCCGTAACGGTGAAGAAGGGAATTTATTCTTTTCGTGTGGTGGAAGTGGGCGGTGGTGAGCGTGGGGGGAGGCTAGTGTGGTCGGGCAGGCGCGGGAGGGGGCAATCCAATTTGTAATTTGTACTCGCGCACGTTCTGTCAGCATATGTCGCACGTGAGGAGCAAAGCATGCGCAGTCAACTTTGTGTAAAATGGAGTCGCGGGCTAAGAGAGCCAGCTGCCGGGACATATGGGCGCAGCGGAGTGGTTGAGCTCCGGCTGGGGATGGCTCGTCCGCGTGGGTGGTTTGTGTCCCAGCAGCAGCGGTTCATGTTTTGCACGTGTGTGCGTTACAACTCGTACGAGTTAATTTATTTACAGCAGCTGACAACGTGGTGTTTATTTGGATGCTGCTGTGAGTCTTAATGGGAAGTTGAAACAACGGTGCAAGTTTCTAAAATCCACCGGCCCCTACACCCTCCCTGTGTCAGCCCAGAAATATATTCCTGATTGTATTTTTCTGTTGTTTGATCGTGCCTATTAAACTCTTCCATCAATATGTCATGGATCAGGCGTGTACACATGCATTCATAGATGTGTAATAGTTATGCTCCGTGACTGAACACTACAGTACTCAGGGGTGCAGCAAGTGGTACAGTGGTTAGCGTAATGCGTTCTGAACTCGGTGAGCCGAGTTCGATTCACTCCCGTGCTTAACATCAACGGCAACGGATATCCGAACCAGTCCTTTTTACCAGGTCGCAGTGACCAGCATGGTGAAGTATGTTCAAGCAACCCCTGTAGTGGACAAGAAGTGTGGAGGTCTTGGTCCTTCAGTGGATTGACAAAGCGATGTAAATTTTTCATGCAACGTAATCCTCGGTGCGTGGTGACATTATGTAGTGCCTATACAGGGCGCTTCAATTTTTTTAAACACTTTTTATGGGACTATCGTAACGTACAAACAACACTTGTTCGCCATCATTGTCAACACGTGCCTGGAATTTTCTCCGGGTTGTCTCCAGAGCCCAGAGGCACATTTCTTATTGTTGCAAATTCTCAAAAGTGTTACCATTTTTTTAAGCACCCTGTATAAACATCCAAAGGTTTTTACCACTTTCTTTGTTCGAGGAAAGTCTTCCAGCTTTCTGAGCTTAACCTGTGCTTGGGTCCTAATCATTTACAAATATTCCCAGAGCTATGCCCACTATGTCTGAGCCAAGCGCCGAGTTCTCATCTTCATGGTATTGTCTCCCATTGTTCCCGAATACCACCGGTCACTTTGACTGCATTCGGAGCTCATAATCTTGCCCGTGCGCATGTGTGTGCACACATGCTAACATGATTGTATGCGTGTGTGCGTTTGCGCCTGTGCTGTTTGCGTGTGTGTGTGTGTGTGTCGCGTGTTTGCGTCTGCGTATGCCTGTGTGTCTGTGTGTGTGTATCTCCTGCGTTGTCTCGTGTCGCATGCATTGTGTGCATTCGTGCGTTCCGCTATCCTCGCGCTCGTTGCTGGAGCAGAGAAGGCGACGGCTCGCACCCCTGAGATCCAGCAGTCGGACGTTTCGTCCTAGCAGGCAGACCCTCATCGACAAGGACTCCCTGGGCCCGCTGCTGCTCGAGGTACCTGACCTCTCATAGCTCTTGAGCTAGTTTCATGTCGGTGATGTCTCGTCGACGATGCGTTTCGATGAAAGAACGTGGCAGCCTAAGAGTTGTGTGTGTGTGTAGTGCGGCGGTTAGCGCACTGCGCTACGAACCCAGCGTACCGAGTTGGATTCCCACTCACGGCCAGCATCAGTCGTGAATATTTTAACTGGTTCTGGGCCTCCCCTAGGCCGACTCGGTCTCAATCGAGTACCCGGTGCGATATGTAAACATCGCCAGGCAGCCGGGTGTGGTTCCTGGCCATCCCATCCCCTCATGTGACCGTGCCGGCCTTCATAGGTGATGCTACTTCGCTGACAGCACTTGTCCCCAAAAGTCTGTTATGGCTACACGGGGGGGGATCTTTGTACTTCTCTCTGCGAATGACCGCACCTGGCGTGCATTTGTGTGCAGGCGCTGGACGGCTTCTTCTTCGTTGTAAACCGCGAGGGCAACATCGTGTTCGTGTCGGAGAACGTGAAGAACTACCTGAAGTACAACCAGGATGAGCTGATGAACAAGAGCGTCTACAACATCCTGCACGTAGGCGACCACGCCAACTTCATTCGCAACCTCCTGCCCAAGTCGCTCGGTGAGATGTGCGATGAGACGGTTGAACGTGAGAGTGCACCCCCCCCCCCTCCCTTTTTAGGGTTATGGTTGTGTCTTTCATGTTGGCATTTCCAATCCTTCATCACTTGCGGCTGTCAAATGTCAGCGTTTGAGACCTCGCGCGCTTCACTCTGCAGCACATCGCCCATTGACTTGCCGTCAGAATGTGATATGTTAAAATCCCCGATAAGTTCAAATCCCGACAAGGGATCGCCTCGGACATCACCCCTCCAGGGTTGATAAAATGAATACTGTTTCATGGAAAAGTCTAAACTGTGTCTGGACATGGGGTAAAAGTTGGACCCTGCCACATTATCAGCAGTCATTATCTTTCCGCTACCAGATTTAGACATGTCCTCTTCTTCCTTCACATTCTTGCGATGTCGAAATCCATACTCCTATAGTCCCAACGGATATAGGAATGTGTAATTTCCACCACTCCGACGCTCATTTGAGCATGGAAACACTTTGCTTTTTGGCTTTGCTGAAACATATTCACAGCACTGGCTGGCATACCGCATGTGAAGGCCTCCAAAGTTGCTTCGCTTTTAGGCACCTTTCCTCCAATGGCTCAGGAGATGCAAACCCTCATACTTTTCACGTGCCGCTGTTTCTCGCTCTTTGCGCGAGGGTGGCGTTGCCTTCCGCTGTTTACACACCCCAGGAGCGCCGTGTCTGCCGCACGGCGCTCCTGGCCAGGGTTCAACTTGGGCAGTGCGGCGTCTCTTGCACGCAACCGCTCCCGCTCAGGGTCCCTGCCCCCACAGGCATCCCAATGTGATGTTTTTTTCACCACCGCGGAGCAAACAATGTGGTTCGCACAGACAAAGTGGAACGTTGTCTTCGCGAGCGGGTTAAAAGTGGAAAAACTTTTTTTGTAAATATTATAGAAAGTCTCGTAGACGGCATAATTCAAAAGGCGGTTAATATTCTGCGGATGGTAAGTGGTTCGTCGGTAGGATGGAGCCCCCCAAGGCATGGTGACAATTTGGCCTCGTGCCTGGAGCTCGGAGAGCTGTGGGTATGTGTGCACGGCACGCTTGTCTGCCTGCTCAGTTTGTCACGTGTTTTGCCTTAACACCTGACCACAGGCATGCAAATTTAATTATCACAAGATAGACTTGCATTGGAATGTTTTAATCGCATTAGTTCTGCTACTCTACTCCCTGCCTGTCTACTTGTTCGTCAGCTGATTACGCTGTGGAGTGTGAATGCGTTTGCTTCGGCGTACCGCTAATTGACATTGCCATGATTTTGAGCAAAGGTTCATGTAAATGCTTTGTTTACACAAAGTTTTACTTGTAATTACTTGAACTTTGTAAAAAGATTGAGATTTTCATTTTTACTTTCATTATTTCGTCACACTCTCCTGCTCTCAGTGTGTGATGGAGTCCGATTTAAAATCTGTCTTTAACATACCCAGAGATGTAGTGCATCTGTTGGCGTTTTTGCCGACGATGCGATGTTTTTTTTTGTGGAGTCCTTCCAAGAGCTTGGCGCTTGTCCCTTGAGGTTCTTAAAAAGGAGGCAAGTCAACTGGAATTGAAGGTCTTCTGGACTTAAGGCCTAATCCAGGCATTCAGAGACGTACTCAGTGATGCTATCCACTCGTGGTGTATATTTGTGTGTGTGTTGAGGTCTTCAACACACCAAAAGATAAAGATCCCCTGTGTAGCCTTAACAGACTATTGTGGCAAGTGCTGTTAGCGAGCACCTAAGAAGGCTGGCGCACAGCACACGAGGAGGTGGGTGGCCAGTATCATGCCCAGCTGCCTTTGTCTCCCCAGTGGCGATGATGTTTACACACCACACCAGGTACTAATTTGAGGCTGAGTCAACCTAGGGGAGGGCCATGACCGGTTCAGATGATCGTCTCTGGTGTTGGCTGTGAGTGGGAATTGAACTCGGGTCGCCGGGTTCATAGCGCGGCGTGCTAACCGCTGCACTATACCGCTCCTCAACACACGCGTGGCCTCAGAGTGCACCGAGCCTGGCACAAGCACCGCCACTTAGTGGCGAATGGTGGCTGTTGTTGTTGAGGTCTTCAATAGGGTCACTTGCCTTCTAGCATCATCCTTGGTAAATAGTGGGTTTGACTTGGAGGTCATTTAGCATCTTTTTCTGGCCTCTGGTACAATGGACTGGCTCAGTCAATCGTCAGGTGCTCTAGGCGTCTCTGCAGAAAGACTCGGCTACGTATCTTCACGGTGCCTGTGTTTCATCGTGAGTAATTCTTGGAAATCCATTCAATGCTGCCCTGACGAGGAAGCTGAACTCCCATCATTACCAAGTGTCTCCAGAGGATCATGGAGTGTCACCGGAGCCACTGTGTGTCAAACCAGCGATTTGGTTTTCATCTGGGTTGCACCAGTTACAGCGCTTTGGGCATGTGGCCTATTTCCTTTCGATTGATCTCTCACGCAGGATTATTTTGAAAAGGATTAAACCTCGGTGGAAGAGCCCAAGGAGGAGGTCACAACTCTCCTGGCTAAAGCAGATCGATCTTTATTGTTGGCAAGCACTGGGGATTAGAAGAGTGTCTGCCTGGGAGCATCCCTGGAGGGGACGCTGTGAATTAAATTAAATGTGGTAATGCACAGACTGCATGTCTATTCTCTCATTTTACTTGGATCTACCAGTTTGACGATGCTTTATATCACCATTATCATCGGCCGTGGCCAATCCACTGGCCTCCCAAAGCCGCCACTACATCTCACGATTCTCCGGTGTAATAATCCACGCAGCATCTACAAACGAACTGATTTCATCGCTCCATCTCCTTGGTCGTCGTACTCCCGGACAGGAGACATTTCTTGGCTGCCGTTACATCATGATCTTGACCATCAGCCAATTCATTACCTGTTGTGATAAAGACCTGGTTAACCACTTTCAATGAAATGTCATTGTTGCTTAAAATAAATGTTTGACTTTATTTAGAGAGGATCTGAACAGAACCCCCGTGTAATGGATGCGTGCGATGAAATGGCACGTTCGTTGTTTATCGCGTCAATAATTACAATTGTAATATGAGCACACGAGTGTGCGTTGCATTTTGCAAGATGTGACACGGTAATTAGTGTAGATTGGGCGTGCAGCGCAAGTTAAACAAGATGCCATGACTTCACACGCCAGATCTGTTTACGACTTTCAGCAGGGTGCAGCCTCCAGTCTACTAAACCATAAACTATTTTTTTATTTTACCAGGTAAAGCCCACAAGCGACCTGGCCAACAATCATAGCTCAACGAAGCGGCTTATCACGTGGAAATTTATCGCAGCCAAATACTCTCAACGCATGTTTCCATATGTGGAGGGAAAAACTGGACGACCCGGAGAAAAATCCACGCGACCTTGGGGAGAGACACCGCAAACTGACGTCTGGCTCTGGATTTAATCCTCTTGCATACCGGACGAGGCAGTTAACATCTTGCCACCGAAATCGAGGGGTGTCCTTGGGCATACGGCTTGCAACAACCACTTACAGTTATATACCGTATATGCCAGCGCTATTGTAATAAACACCTTAGGGTTAAAACGCGCATCACAAAATTTACGAGTCGGCTTGCCAAGACCAGGGCCCGTCAACTTAGCCTCGCCCCCTCTCCCGTCTTTTATTTACAATAAAAACACTGGCGCGGGGTGGTGTGTGTGGCCGGGCGTGCGACGGCAGTCGTGTCGTGTTGTCCTTGCTTCGTCGGGGAGTCGTGGCTCAAGCGCCCGCTGCGTGCGCGTGTGTGTGTGTGTGCGTGTGTGTGCGCGCCCGTTTGTTGTTTTCTCCACGGCAGTGAACGGCGTGTCGTGGCCCAGCGACACCACACAGAGGAACAGCTGCACCTTCTCGTGCCGCATGCTCGTGCGGCCCCTCCACGACTCCGAGGCGGAGACGGACGTGGCAGCCGGGGCTCCGGGGGCAGTCGGGGTGGCCGGGGCAGCCGGGTCCACTGGGGTGGCGGCTCGGGGCAGCGGACCGGGGGCCGCCCAGGAGGAGCTGCAGAGATACGAGACCATGCAGTGCTTTGCCGTCACGCACCCACGCGCCATCAAGGAGGAGGGAGAAGGTTCGTCTGCTAAGGAGTTGCCGTGGTCGAAGCCGATTGGCTACTTAAGCCTCTAGCATGAGCCGTTTACCCTTGGTTGCACGTCTTGAGTCCATGGTATTTTTATGCCTGTAGGGAATGACCCCCTGTTCACTTCCGACGAAGTGGTTCTCGTCTGTTGACACTATGGGGATGATGGACAAGTGGCCACCGTGCATCACAGGCGTGATCGGCTTCGAGGCTGGTTGCGGGCAGCAAAGGACAGTGCGGCAAAATCCATTGTTGTATTGTACTTCTATGCTCCTTGCCTTGTCCAACCAGCACTGACTAGTCTTGTTGAACTATATTCAAATAAACCCCTATGACCTACGCAAAGTATGGAGGCCTTAATCCAGCAGTGGGTTGACGAAAAGGCTGTACACGTACATCACAGTAATACCGTACAGTATCCCACAACCTGAGAAAAAGCCAGCATGGTGGGATACTGCAAGAGTGGACATTGAAGGTCGGGTGGTTGACTTGACAACAACTACGGGAACAAGCGGAAGGAAGGAAGCGATGGCTAGGTGTGGTGGCACCAACAGCATTGTTCATGATGACCTCCTGACCTCGACCTATCCACGATGGTAGACGTGCATCGATAGTTTTGCCGATCGCGCTTAAAAGTGACGGTGCACATGTCCAGCTCTTCTGTCAATTCACTGCCGGATGAGGGCTTCCCGACACGGCACGGGTCATGAGGGTTATTCGCAGCATAGTACATTAAATACAACAGTGACATTTTCTAGCCCTGTAACAGCTTTCAGGAGTTGTTTGTTTTTATGCGTTGCGGTCATTCATCCAAGCACTCGCTTGGCACATCTTATTGGCATCTCGAGATCTGACGCATTTTGGGTGATTGGGCGAGGGAACTAACAAATACCCGTGGCTGAATAATGCTTTCGTCAGGCACGCGCCTCCTCGGTCTGCTGAAAACAAAATAAAATTTTCGGTACATTCTTCGTCATGCCACCAGCACAGTTTTGTGGTGTTGTCGGTAGCGGGCGGGAGATGAACGTATGCCGCGTGCTTGTGCCCCCCCCCTCCACTGTGTGCGCGCAGACCTGCAGTCCTGCCTCATCTGCGTCGCTCGACCCATGCCCAGGTCGGAATCGTTCTCCACGCGGCAAGATCCCACGGGTAGGTGACACCTCTCCACCCCCCCCCTCCACTCACCGTGCCCATACCCTAAGACAAGACGTCTTCTCTCTGCTCACCCAGTTTGTGTGTTTTTTCTTCTCACGCGCCGGTGCGCAAGGGCACGCAGCGCAGCATAAGTCGGCAAGCCCGACGAAGTGTAAAATGAAGTAGCCTTGACGCTTGATGGTAAAATGAGAGGAGGCGTAAAAACGTGGAACGTGTGCGCCGAGCATTTGATGCGGGCGCTGCAGCGGCGTGAGCGCTTGGGCTTTGCACGCTGCACACGGACCCCGTGGTGTAAGGCGTGGAGTGAATAAGAACAAGCGGAACAAACGTAAATTAACATACGCGTCGTTAGTGTAATGTATTAAACTAATCTATTATTTTGCCAGGTATGGTCCACTGAGCTATATTGCTCTTGTTTTAGAAGCGACCTGGCCACAAATGATAGCTCAACTATGTGGCTTATCATGTGGAAATTTATAGCAGCCAAATACTCTCAACGCGTGATGTTGATTCGAAATGTGGAGGGAAAAACCGGAGGACTCAGAAATCCACACGGGGAGAGACACGCAAACTCCAAATATACAGCAGGCGTCAGGGTTAGAATCGAACCCACGACCTCCTGCATACCAGATGAGGGAGTCAATATCTCGCCACAGCGATGATCCGGTATTATTGATGACATCATTATTTCGGTCAATTTCTGGTTGATGATTGGCTTCATTCACATCAGTGGCACTGTTTGTGCTGGGTGGAGGCTGCACTTATGATCCAGTGTGGATGCGCACAGCCGACCGAAATATACTCTTGTTGTTCAAACAACATTTTAAAACCTCTTGGTCACTTGCTGGCATACGAAAGTGCTGATATTTACATCCAAGCTGTTGTGCAATTGGCATGAGGTGAGAACTCTTTAACACGGTAAAAAAAAGGCAGGGAAAAAGGCAGGCAATATTCTTCGTAATTTTTTTTCATGTTATTATTACAAATGTTTTTAGGATGCTTTTGCAGTCCTGATACCTTTTTTTTGCGTGGAGTTCAGGCGATGTTGCTACTTGCAATTCTAATAAAGTAATTTTCAGGACCGTTTTTTTTGCATTGCAATGTTTGGCCAATAACGGTTACATTTTATGTTTTTATTATTATTATTATTAGCATTAAACACGGGATGTTGAAACAAGTTGTTTGCAACACATTTGAATGAATGTCAAGTAATAGGAATGCATGTAGCTGAAGGTGCTTTGCTCATCATTGCCTTGTCCTCATGCGTGTTCGGAAAGATTGCGATGCCACATTGCTGTTGGGCAGCTGAGGGAGGCTCACTGTGGGTGATTTGCAGACACCTTTGGAGTGCTGTGCTTAGCACGCTGCTCTATTAACCTGTTGTCCGGAATTCGAATCCCGCCCAAGGCTAACATCAGTGACGTTTGTATGTACGTTGAACTTCTTTCGCACCGTACCTAGCCAACCGTGCTAATTGTAGGTGCGGTGGAAGGACAACAAACTAAACACAAAAAGCAGTTCTAAATAGAAACATTTTCAATCTCGTTTTAAAAGTGCACACCTCCAGTTGGGTGCCCTAATGGAGCGTTCCAGACGGCCGCAGAAGCGCATCTGAAAGCGCTCGCTGCAGTGACCGTCTTTGTCTTTCTGAACGAGTCCTGGGCCCGCCCCGAGGTTGGCTCCACTTCAAATGAGGACCTGGTGTGATGTGTAAACATCGCCACTCGGGAAAAAAAGGCGGCCGGGCGTGGTGCTGGGCCACCCACCCACCTCGTGTGTTGTGCCCGCCTTCACAGGTGCAACTTGCAAACAGCACTTGTCCCAGCCGTGCATTAAAGGCTCTATGGGGGGGGAATCTTTGTTATTGTCCAGGAAAAATCGTGGCAATCGACACGAGCAGCCTGCGTGCCTCGATGACCGTGGGCTGGGAGGACCTGGTGCGGAGATCCATCAAGGTGTTCTACCAGGCAGCTGAAGCCAACATGTCCCTCGCACGCCGCCACCACCAGGAAGGTACACACGCACGCACATACGGAATCAATGCACGCACGGGCACGCATGCAAACGTCCATTCGCTCACACGATGCAGGTACGCACATCCACATGTATGCCAAAGACGCTCTTACTCTGGCATTGCACAACAACAGGCTAATGGAATAGTCTTGTGTATGTATGTGTGTGTATATATACAGAGTGGGTAGCAATAGTGCAGTGGTTATTGCACTGCGCTATGAACTCGGTGACCCGAATTTTATCCCTGCTCATGGTCGGCCAACACCAGTGATGATTAACTGGTTCTGAGCCTCCCCTCGGTCGACTCGGCCTCAAATGAGTACCTGGTGCGGTATGTAAACATCGCCACTGGGGAGACAAAGGTGGCCGGGCATGGTGCTGGCCAACCAGCCCCTCATTCCATGCTGGTATCCATAGGTGTTTGCTAACAGCACTTGTCCAAAAAGTCTGTTCAGGCTATACGGGGGATCTTTGACTTGTATCTATATACACATAACGTGCAGTTTGTGTAGGGTTGAGGATTTATCATCGTAATACTGGAGACTATAACAGATATATTCCTCTCTTTTATTTAAAATTCAGGGGTGAAAGCTCTGCGGCTTGGGTTTTAACTGTCACTTCACAAAAGTGTAGCTTTTGACGTCCAATCCAAAATGAACGTGACAAGGTGGAGCTGTTCTTGTAATTTATCTTTGCGGTGATTTTAATTGGCCTCTGCAAGTGCTCCATTCGAATCAGAAGGTTTCAAGTTCACCGTAAAATCTGTCATTTTGTATGGAAGGCAACAGTCGCAGGCGTATGGAGGCACTGGGGGGCCCCCCACTTTAAGAATGTGGTATTTTTACCACTGCCTCATGCAGCCCATGGAAGTGAGCTCACCCTATCACTCATATTAGCACGGAGAAACTTTAGACTTTGACTTGGGGTGGAGCTGTGACCGAGTAGTTGGAGCACGGCGCAATGAACTCGCAGAGTCGAGTTCGATCCGCAACGACAGCTCGTATCTGAACCAGTCCTGGGCCTAGCCTTTCCCAACGCACACTGACCAGTTTGGTAAAGTCATCATGTTATAACATTGTATTATTGTTATTATTATTATCTATAGACAGCTCTATACACAACAATAATCAATTGCCGTGTTGAGTAATATACAAATAAATACATTATTATAAAATAAGCATCTAGTATCCATATCTTTGCTTATACATATATGGTCAACACACCCCCATGACTAACATGGCATTGGGAGAACTCGGGGTTGCACATTATTACCACAGTAAACTCTCGGCAGATTAATCATCCAGGTTGTAGATTAACCCTGCTTAAACCAACTAAGATATATTTACATAGACGCTGGTTTAATTATTCTCTGATTCTCACAGCAAGCACTTCAGAAAGTAAATTGACTAATTACAGTCAAAACAAAATCATCCTTTCTGTGTCTTCGCCCTCATTCTAAACAGGTATAAGCAATAAATGCGGTTTATAGCCTCACGTACGCGTGTCTTTAATTGTTTTATTATCCGGGAAACCCTTCGTGTTGGTTTTTGTGGGTGTGCTGTATGGCTTTGTGGTGTGTTTTAACGCTGTGCTACCTGTGAAACACATTGGGCAGCTGGCTGTATTACTTATAATTGAGCTTATCCACCCTCGACGTACACTCTAACAACTGTCGTGCCCGTACGCTCTTTGTGTGTTTCCTCTGCATCGGCGTTGGGAACTGTCCGAAGTTAAAACTTGTCGTCGGCACATTGTGGTGGCGCCGACGGCTTTGGCCACGATGACACCGTGATCTGATCTCATGTGTGCATGTGCGTGCGTGTGTGTTCGTGCGCGTGTGTACACGCGTGTCTGCGCACGTGCGGGGTGTGCAGTGATGATGAAGGGCATGGCGACGAGTCCGCCGTACCGATTCCAGCTGGCGGACGGTACCGTGGTGATCGCACAGACCAAGAGCAAGCTCTTCCGCAACAACGCCACCACGCAGCCGCACATGGTGCAGTCCATCCACAACGTTGTCAGGTCGGCTTGGCTTCCACGCTCCCCGCATCCTCTTTCCATGCCCAGCCACAGCAAGACGGAAACTGTCGAGTGGAATTGCGGAAATCTGCAGTCTGCCGGCCGGATTGGACCCATGACTTTGTTTAATCCGGCCTGCGGTGACATGAGGCTGTAGACAGCTTTTGTCAATGCATGCATCGTTAGCCATGTTAAATAGGGAAATGGAAGGGGAAAATGTTAACTGTATTTCAGATTTTTAGCCCGCTCATTCACTTCTGTTGTTGTATTGACCCTGGAGGTACGATGAGCTCAATCGACTCCGGAAATCAAGATTTGAATGCACAGCCTTCGAATTGTTAAACAAGCCATTTGCTGCAGCACCGCCTGAGATATTGATAAACTTTGTTAATCATGGGATAGTGCTGGTTGCAAATGCATTTTCGTAAATTAATTGACAACTCTTATGTGTGTGTTTATATATTTTATTTGATCTCTTTCAGAGAGAAGTCGATAATTGGCCAAGACACAATGGCACAGGCAGTTGGAGCTGGGAAACAAAACAACAGCAACGTAATGGTCAATAGCAGCCAGCACCAACACCTGCCAGGCCAACAGCCGATGTTACCTGTTGGTTCCAGCCAGGAACAACATCATCAACAGCAACAGCAGCAGCAACACCAGCAGCAACAGCAACACCAACAACAGCAGCAACACCAACAACAGCAGCAACACCAACAACAGCAGCAACAGCAACACCAACAACACCAACAACAGCAGCAGCAACAGCACCAACATCACCAGCAACACCACCACCACCAGCAGCAACAGCAGCATCAGCAGCAACAACACCACCAGCCAGTCAGCAGCCAAGGCTACAGTACATCTAATCCCACAGGCCATCCTACAGGCCAGCCCGGTTTCTGGCGTGCACCGGGCAGGTTTGGAGGGCCTAACGATGCCACGATGGGCAGGAGCCCATCGGCAGCGCAAGCCAACTCGGTGGGCCACCGTTTTGGCGGAATGAACGGCGGCGAAGGGGCGGTCAGCATGGCCGGCGTCATGGGTAACCAGGGCGGCACTAACGTGAGCGTGGGTGGCAGCCCTGCCCGAAGCAGCCCCGGCGCGATGGTGACGCAGGCCGCGATGATGATGTCGCCGAGGCAGAGGTGCAGCCCCGGCGCGGCCAACCCCGCGCACAGCAGCCCCCAGGGCTCGTTCGAGGCCCCACGGATGCCGTTCTCTCCGGTGAGCGCCGGCTCGACAGGCGGCATGCGCTCGCCCCAGGCTATGGGGAACATGCGCTCGCCGCTGGGAGCCATGAACGCCGGCAGTCGGGGCTGCGCCGGTGCCGCTCAGCCCGGCGCGGCCGCGGACGCCCAGCCCGGCGGTTTCGGCATGGCTAAAATGTCGTCGCCCGGCCAGAGGAACGTCGGCGCGGCATCGTCCGTGAGCGCACCGACGCAGCAGCCCATGTTGCGCAGCATAAAGGTGGAAGGTGGCGCGCCCACCATGTGTCTTGGGCAGTCGGAGGCTGCTGCCCAGTCGGGGCAAGCAGATTCCCTCGGACAGAAAGTGGGCGGTGGTTGCGGTGGTGGCAGCGGAAAAAACAGCAACAGTGGCTGCGTGGGAAAGGACGGCCCCGCATCTGGCAGCGGGGACTCGAGTGAACCGGGGAGCACTTCGGCCGAGGGCAAGGGTAACATGAAGCTGCTGCAGCTGCTGATTGGCGAAGGTGGTGGTGGGGGCGGCTCTGAGCAGTCAGGAAGGGACCAATTGCACGGGGGCAGGGGCGAGCCCATAAAGGTGGAAGCCGGAGAGAACGGGATGCCAACAAATTCCAGCTCGTCGGCGTCCGGCTCATCGGGGATGACCTCCCTGACGGAGAAACACAAGATCCTGCACAAGCTGCTGCAGGAGAGCGGGACGACTTTGGACGCCGATAAAATCATTGGAGAGGTGGTCGCCGCAGGGAAGACAGAAAATCTCTCCACGTCGCCATCGGCGGCGCTGTCATCATCCTCCTCCCTGCCGGGGGGCCCGGTCGAAATCAAGCAGGAGGTGGTGTCCGAAAAAGAATGCGGCGGCGGCGAGAATGGGATGCCGAGCATCAAGAAGGAGAAAGCCAGCCCCCAGAAGCGAGACAAGGACCACGTGTTGCTGCGGTACCTGCTGGACAAGGAGGAGGGTGGCAAGGTGCAGAAGGAGGAACAGGCGGCGGGCGCGACGGTGAAGGTCGAGGAGTCGCCCACGGGAGGGTGCAGCGGCTCGCGATCAGCGGGTGCCGACGCATGCTCCGTGAGCAGCAGCAGCGCCATCAAGACGGAGCCCGCGGAGAAAGAAAGAGTTGCGTTTCCTTTTTTCACTTTTGAGCGGGTCACGAAACGAGTGATATTGAGCGATAGCTTCGGTTAGTGGGGAATAGCGAATGAGTAATAACGGGTTATCGCTTCACGTCGTCGTGAGATGCATTTTTTTGTGGAGCTAGGGCAGGTGGGTTAAATATGAACGTTTTATTTTGTGATGATGTTTATGATTCAACGAGAGTCCAATGTCACTCTCCGATGTGTTTTTTTGGGTATAACGTTCACTGGTTCTCGGCACGTGCCGGGAGCGCCGGACCTCATGCCGAACTACACACGTTACAAACTCGAAAAAACATATCCAGCGCAATTGCAAAAGTCAATCCCGGCATCCTCCAAGAAGGAACTACTGGAGTGTCTCTTATCTCCACTGAAACATGCGTTTAGTGTTTCTCCGCTGTACATTTCCATGCGTTAGGCCACTTCGTTGAGCTAGCATTAGTGATAACCGAGTCGCTTCTAAAAAAAGAGCTGTGTAGGCTCAGTGGGCCTTACCTGGTAAAATAAATAAATATGGATCGTTCCATTGGGGGAGCAATGGACGATTCAATTTATAACACTTACACACTTGGAAGGAAAATGCGAAAAAAACGCCCCTTGTTTTTTCTGCCATCAGATGAAAAGAAAAGAAATGTTGAGTTTGCGCGATAAAACGGGTTCTTGTCTCCTGCAGAACTCCACCAACGACTTTGACAACCTCGACAGCTTCCTACGGAGCCTGACGTCCGACGCGGCTGTTCGGGACGTGGCCGAGGGTCGGTCCCAGGCGGCCACTACTGCGTCCACGCCCACAACTCCAGTGCCACCCATCACCCCCTTGTCCTCGACCACGGCTGGGTTTGAGCCGGCGCAGATGGGCGGCCACGGCGCCACCAGCGCACAGAACAAGCCGTCCGCGCCCACCAATGGTAAGGCGGGTGGGGGGGAGAGAGGGTCGCCTTCCATGTGGGGTGAAAACAAAAACGTTCGGCAGAATCTAAAAACGCTTTTTGTTGTGCTCACCTGTTGACGTAGAGACACGGCATCGTCGTTGCCTTAGAACGCTGCCGTGGATGTTGTTGCAATACTGGACACGCCGTTTCAATCATCCAGTGCGGCCGTTGTAACAAATGGGATAGGTCTACTAGATCTCCCACCCTTTCTGCCACCGCCTCTGTCCATCCGACAGAATGAATGGTTATAGCACAGCTAATCGATCCGAGGCATCTGGCCAGAATAGAACAGTCGGCTAAAACACCGTCTAGAGGGGGGCTCTCTAGACCTCCCTCTCTAACAGAGGCCCTTCCAGCAGCAGTGGCATGAGCGACGAGTAAGTTGCAAGGCCACAACGTTTACTTTGGGGACCCCCCCCTCTAAATTAATGTCACCTGACGTTCTCGCGGTGGCGAGCGCTTGAGAGTTGATATCTGCTGCCAGGTTTTACACCTGGAAAGACTGCCGCTTGCATTAGAGTGCGAGAGGTGAGCCCGATGCCAAGGGAGGGGTCCCAGCGCCAGCAGTCAAATCAACATTGCATTTTTTTGGTTGGGGATTATGCATCGGTGGGAGGGGAGGGGCTGCCGTCATTAAAAGCAGAGCGCGCATGTAAATGTTGCCGCTTCTTATTCAAAATTTCTCATGCAGATGTTCTTTACGGACTGCGTGTGCGCGTGTTCGCGTGCGATTGTTTTGTGCGGTAAGATTTTGGCGCCATGCCCGGCTCCCCCGCGCCGCGGCCATCCTTCTCGCGCTCCGTGTCGATGGACCCGGCGGCCGTGGGACCACGATGCAGCCCCGGCGTTTACTCGCCGAGCCGGCGCGGACCGAGCCCCTACCCTCCGGGGCTACGCTCGGTGTCTGCCAACCAGGCCTGTCACCCCTGCCAGCCGGGGCAGCCTGGCGTGGCCAACAGCAAGGGCAACGCGGGCAGTCACGGTAACTTGCCCGCGCACTTGAGTATGTTTGGCACGGATGTGGGACCGTGGTTACGAATGTGTGGAGACTTTGTTTACTGTTGGGAGATCAGTAGGATACATTGTGGCACAAGTGTAAGAAAATAAAATAATTACGATTGTGGCTCCTGATTTACCAATACATGCACTGGGAAAATTAACTTTCCTTCTACCACCTCCCATACGGAAGCGTTTATAAGCCGCTCTGTATTGTTCTCTAAGCTCGTAATGCTTAGTCCCCCTTGTGCATCTTCCCTGCACTAAACCCCCGAGGCTTCACTTAAACTCCACAATGAGACGCTGTCATTCCTCCGTGCCCATGAGACCCAGGTTGGGCGCAACTGTCTGTGAGTGCTGAAGAAAAAGAACACGCGCTCCTTAAAAACAAACAAACAAACAAACGCGTCGGGTGCTATCCGTTTGCCCGCACGGTGACCGCGCTGCAACGTAACGCGATACACTGGCTGCTTGCATCATTGGCCGCGTAACCGGAACCCGTGGCGCGTGGCACAGCGCGTGCCGTTGATACGGCCACCCCCCCCCCTAAACCCCGCCACCCCCCCCTCCTCACCGTGCCTCTCACGCAGGGGTCATGGTGGGAGGCATGCCGGGGCCTGGCGGCGGTGTGGCGGTGACGGGAGCTGGCATGGCGGTGCCGGCGCGCCGAGCGAGCATGACGGAGGCAGAGGGCGGCTCCTGGGCGGCGCAGGTGTCGCCCGTGGCCGGCGTGGCGAGCGGGGTCGGCATGCCGTCATCCCCGGCCGCCGCCCCGTGTCCCAGCGCCGCGTGTGGCCCCGTGGGCCACCCCATGAAGCCAAGGGTCGGCGCGGTGGGGCGCCCGCTGTCGCAGCAGCAGCAGCAGCCGCCACCCATGATGGGTGAGCGCTTCGCCGACTCCCACGTGGGAAGATGCGCACATCTTGGCTTTGTTTAAAAATGGCGTGGTGCGGCCACGGTGTTGGGGGGGGGGGGGTGCCACAGTGGCGAGATGTTAACTACCTCGCCTGGTGTGCGGGAGGTCGCGGGTTCGATCCCGACCTTGACGACTGCTGTATATTTGGAGTTTGCGGTGTCTCTCTCTCTCTCTCCGTGGTGGTCGCGTGGATTTTTCTCCAGCTCCTCCGGTTTTTCCCTCACACATGTGGAATCAAGATGCATTTAAGAGTATTTGGCTGCTATAAATTACCACGTGATAAGCCACTTCGTTGAGCTATCATTTGTGACCAGGTCACTGCTGAAAAAGACCTGTGAAGGTCAGTGGGCCTTACCTGGTAAATAGTTTATAAGTTTAATTTAAGACTGAATGCATTTTCTGGGTCACTGATGGATTGAAGTAGCCATGTGACAAGTAGCCATGTGACAAGTAGTCACAGCCATTGCGAGATGTATACTGGATGTGGTGTGCCGTGCCGGGTGCGGATTCTAATCAACGTTGCCGACCTAGACAGACTCGACTGAAATTAAGGAGCTCATGGCTGTGTTAATACCGTGCTGCGTGATTAGCACGATAAGTCAAGGTCAAACGTGTGTTGCCCTGTCACTGACGGTCCTGAGGCAGTGGTGTAAAATCCGCAACCCTCTAGTCATGTGAGGAGCTGTGCTCTCACTAAGACATTCATGGAAGGCGTTTTCTGAAATTATAATTGGAGAAATAAAGGCATAAATATAAATGAAGTAATTATCCATCTCAGAAT
This sequence comes from Lethenteron reissneri, assembly GCF_015708825.2. NCBI lineage: Eukaryota > Metazoa > Chordata > Hyperoartia > Petromyzontiformes > Petromyzontidae > Lethenteron > Lethenteron reissneri. The sequence goes on from NC_083804.1 coordinate 6,401,365, forward strand.
TGCTGACACCATACTCATTGTCGTGGCCAATGGAAATTAATGACAGGGAACGATTGAAGAACATCACAAACAAAGCTGGAAAGTTGGAATAAATTGTCAAGTAAAGCAGATTTGATGAACCAAATAAAATTATTTTTGGAGGGCGGAGACCCAACTGGAAAACCCAACGAATTGTGTGAATCTGCGGAAAATTATTGATAGCAAGCCAATATAAAAATGATGCAAGGGAGGCGAATGAGAGCAGGTTGAAGTTTGTTTGGAAATTGGGATTTGATAATGAAAAACTATGTAGCGGTCCAACTCAATCAGTCCATGTTGCCTGCTAAATAAGTATCAATTACACTGAACAACAATAAAGAGGAACAACCGATCAGAAAACGAACTCAAACTCGACACATTGTACGGAGTGATCATGAAGGTAAATAGGCTTAGGCAGGGCACAGGGCTCAGAGGGATGACAGCCACAATCATCCCTTCTAATGAGCTGGGATCAGCACCTGTGTCGGAGCCAGATGAACTGCAGCATCGCAAGACCATACGAGGGATATTGACGTTGTGTAGAGGATCTTTATTCAGCAGTGGAGAGATCTGGGCTATTGATGATGCTCAAGGCCAGTGTTTCAATGTGTTCAGTAGATCCACTACACTCCAACATTGTATGATTGAAAACCTTCAATTATTACGAAATTATATTCCTCCTGCATTGTATGGTGAACTTATTTTGCACCGTACATCGCCAACCATGCTCATCGGAGGTGTGGGAGAAGGATAAGAAACTCAACATGAAAAGTTGTCAAAAAAATGGGTTTTCAATTTATATTTAAAAGTGCATAGCTCCAGTGGCTTCCTAATGTCGGAAGGAAGACAGTGTTCCAGATGGCATCTGAAAGTGCACGATGACTGTATTGCAGTTAATATATTACAACTTTCACAGATGTTTGTATTGTGCATCATCTTGGCTGCAGTAATATTGGGTCTCGTGAATGTGAGTATCTTGGCCCTAACATAGAGAATACATTTTGGCAGATACCTTTTTATTCTGACATTTGCAAAATTGGTAATGTTGCCTTGATATTGAAATGCTGTTTTGAACCTTTGAAGAAAAACGCATGGCTTCTATTGTGCAGCATTAAATGTTAACATCCATTTGTTTCTGTATTGTATGCGAATCCATCACGTAGGCTTTCACGACCAATATTATTCATGTCAGCATATTTTTTAGGTTAGATCATGTGAATGTTAGAGAGCATACATTGTAACTGTTGTGAGTTTTCTCTTGAGCACACCCGTGTGCTAAACTAGTAACACATTGGCATGTACAAACCTTGGCTCTGTCGGGTGGAGTAGGGTGTACCACACATGTACATGTACGCGATCTAATCCAAAATAACTTGATCGCGAATGCGTACGTTGTTTGGATGCGATTGCTACGTGAGGATGCTTTGTAAATGTCCGTGCTGGTTTCTAAGACTTCTCTCTTTGGCTGTTGTGTGTCCCTGCAGTTCCCTCCGAGATGGAGCTGGGCTTGAATAACTCCCCCTATGGCCAGCAGCCAGCGTCCAATCAGATGCCTCCTTACGGTGACAGCATGATGGGATTGGAACAGGGGTCAATGGCAGATGCAAACAGGTGAGCAAAACTAATATTCTGAACCAGGGGGGTCCGCGACCTGCAGTTCCGGAGCCGCATGCGGCTCTCTCGGGACTTGTGAAATTGAGGTTATTTTTTATTGTGCCAACGTCTCGTATTTACATTGCATTGTTGCTCTGGAAATAGAGGGTTTTTTTTACCGAATTCTAAAAAAACGATTACTCTCCTTGTTATTTTGGTTGCCAACCCCCTGGTTTATGCCCTGCTTATTTGTTTCACAAAGTCAGGCCGAGTCTCAAGACCTGTCGCAGGAGGTTCTTGCGTGAGAATATCTAACCAAATTTGTCATAGTTATTATGACAAATTGTGAGGAAAATAAAGTACGGAGAAAAGCACACGTGAATAAATGGCACGAAAAAAACACGTTCATATCGGCAATCTACCTGCTGTACTACCAACACCTGGCCACCGGTCCACACCACCGTATCTCACACGCAGATAACAGTCCATCTCTTCAGCATCATCATTAGCCATCGTCTGGCCACTGCTCAATGAAGGCCTCCGCAAGTCGTCGCCATTTGCCACGGCCTCACGATGCAACAGTCCCCGTCTGGAGAAGTCGTAGGAAACAGTGTGCACATCTATTATTCACTCCTTTTTCCCGGGCATTTATACCTTCATAATTAATAACTGTGGCGCAGCGGTGAGCTGCACTGTGCGGTGAACCCCGCAATACCAAGTTCTATTCCCGGCCACGGATTACATCAGCGGCGAGTTGATATCTGAATCTATTCTCCTTCTGCCCCTCCCGCACTTTCACCAACCCATACTGACCGGCATTGTGTGAAGTATTGTCAAGCAATCCCCACGACCAATCATGGCTTGAGTAGGCCTTAATCTAGCAGTTGATCGACAATGGGGTTGTGAAGAAAATAATAATAATCGCTGTATTCAGCTTTGCTGGTGCATCAGAGACTCGATGGGGCTAGGTTGCGCTCAAGGGAAAAAAATCAACCTTTATGTTACCTGATCATTATTTAGATTATAAACTGGTTTACATTCCCTTCACCGCTTACCCTACCCCCCCTCCTGCCCTTGTCCTCCTTCCACCGATATATTTACCCACTGGCCACCGAGCGTGGCTTCGTTTATGCAGGAGTGCATTTGAGCCTCGTAGAAAAGTCGGTAGATTCCACAGCGGGGCCCACTGTGAAGTGGCTTGATGGGGCCACCGGTGGGAGTGGGTGGGAAGAAAAGGGCGGCGTGTGAAATTGGTATTGTGCATGGGGGCGGGGTACGACCTACAAGCCAGAGTCGCAATCTGCTGCTTCTCCCCTCCCCAGCAGCACCACCAATGTCCGCAGCGGTAGAAGCAGCAGGTGCTCGTTTCATCGCTCATGCAGCCAAAGGCATGCGCGTCTTGAATCCAATAGCGATTGTCTCCCCCCCCTCCCGACGATCCCATGTTGGCTCCCACCCCTCATTCCCTTCCCCTCCACCACCACAATTGCATTCGCTACTGCTGCTTGTTTTTGTTTTACTGTAACACGTGCAGGGCAGTTTGTTAATTTTTAGCCTCCACCATAGTGCTTGTAAATAAATAATGAGTTGCCTTTGGAAAACGTGTTAGGTTATTTAAAAAAGGTATGACCCTAAGGTTGTTGAGATGGGCTCACAATGCCCGTGTTGGATCATTGCGGCAATGTCACTGAGGTTTCTGGGTTCAAATCCAAACTGTTACTCGGCAAGCAGCAGAATTTGTGTTATGGGGTGTTCAAGTGTAATTGGGTTCAGGGTCTCATCCCAGTGACAATTAACTCCGCAAAAAAACCTAAAATTTGGTTCAGTACTTGATCAATCGATACATTCCGGCTCTGGAAAAGTGCTGCCCTCTGCCGTGTGGACCAGAGACGACTTGAAAGGATCTCGGAAAGTAGAACCATGATATTCGCTTCTGTGGACTGTTCCCCTAACATCAACCATTACACTGATTCGTCAAGAGTTCCTGATGTCAAGTTCGTCTCGTTGCTGCAGGCAAGCCTTCACGCCGTCACTGGACGAGCTGCTGTGCCCGCCGACGAGCCTGGAGGCGCAAAACAACGAGAAGGCGCTGCTGGACCAGCTGGATTCGCTGCTGAGCAGCACTGACGAGGTGGACCTGGCAGAGATCGACCGTGCCCTGGGCATTGACAAACTCGTGCAGGTGAGAGTGTGTAGCTCCTGTGGGTGGGTGAGTGTGTGTGTGTAGCCCGTACAGCTGAATGCGTGAGAGCGTGTAACCCATGTGGGTGAGTGTGGGTGAAAGCGTTGAGCTTGTGTGTGGGCGAGTGTAGGTGTCACTTATGGGGAGCGGTAGTGTAGCGTTAAGCGCGCTTGCGCTATGAACCCTAGAGAACCGAGTAAAATTTCCGTTCACGGCCAACAATCATTGACTATTTGAACCGGTTCTGAGTCTCTCCTAGGGCAACTCGGCCTTAAACCTGATACAGTGTGTAAACATCACCACTGGGGAGACATAGACCTCGAAATAAGCACGGTTGGCTAGTATGGTGCAAAAGAAGTTCAAACATACATTCATACGAGCCAGTGAGGCGTGGTGCTGGCCACCCAAACACCTCTTGTGGAGTCTGTTAATGTATTCGTTTGGCGAGCAGCGTGAGGTTGAAGTGCGCTCGACAGTGCAGCCCATTTACTGAAGGAACTATGGATGAATTATCGGTGGCAACGGTGGGGAGGTGCGGCCCGGATAACAAAAAAACACTGAAAAGTATAGTTACCAACCAGTGTAGAATTCGGATCCGAATGTAGATTGTATCGTCCGATTGTACAGTATTGCTTCTTAAAGTAATCGGTGTACCTTCTGATGTGTGTGCAGTCATACTGGCACCCATTCTGACCCTCGAAGAGTGAGGAGCAGATATTCATATAAACGACGCTTTTTTTGTTTTCATTAGCACAAATAAATCACCCAGGGAGAATTGAAGAGTTTATTGGAACAAGCGTTTACTAGATCAGAGCACGTGTATATTGATTCAAATTTCATGATCATACTATCTTCGAGATCCTGCATGGACTCATTCCTGCTTGGCTTTTCGTCACACTCCGCGTATTCTCCTAGCTCGACGCACTCCACTCCCCTCCACACTCATCTGCCACTCCCCTATCCTCTCACTCACTTGCCTTCTAAGCATTCCCCCCCCCCCCCCCCCCGCACAAGCAATCACGGCTTTCTACCAAAGCCCTAATCAACCTTCGCTTAGTGGGGGGGTCGCTTGTTCTCCTCTGCTGCGCTCATTGTCTGGAACTCACTTTCCCCAGCCACCACGAAGGTCTTGATTTCCTGCCCCTGTTCAAGTCCTGGCTCAAGGCACTGACTGCTCCTTTTTCCTCAATGAAATAAACAAGCCTCGTGTTTCTCTAGTGTCCTAAATGCAGGATGTGGGCGCTATATCAATCGAAATTGTATTGGAAATAAAAGTAATATTCCATGGCAAAATTGGAAAATTTTGATACTGGTGCGCCATAGTGGAAAGATGTTAACTACCTCGCCTGGTATGCATGAGGTCGTGGGTTAGATTTTGACCCTGACGCCTGTATATTTGGAGTTTGCATGTTCTCCTCATGGTCGCGTGGATATTTCTCCGGGTCCTCCGGTTTTTCCCTCCACATTTAGAATCAACATGCGTTTAAGAGTACCATATTTGGCTGCTATAAATGTCCACGTGACAAGCCACTTCATTGAGATATAATTTGTGATAGCCAGGTCGCTTTTGAAAAAGAGCTACATAGCTCAGTGGGCTTTACCTGTTTAAATAAAAAGTAAAGCATACTCGGTTAACGCTATCTGACATAACGTTAGAGGTTAATCCTTTTTAAATCCTTTATATTAAGTTCGCGTGCTTGCTTGCTTGCTTAGGACCGTGCAAATCTTTCGGTCGTTTTTTAACCCACTTCCCGTGATCCAATCGAGCTGACATTTTCCACACAGACTCGTTGTGCCAGACAATTGTTCGTGAAAAAAAAATCCAAAAATTTTACACTTTTTAGGCAAAAAAAATGTATTTTACATATATTCAAATAGAACGTATTCATGGCTTTGGCTGAACGTCAGAGTGTAAGAGCCCAGAGCGTAACCCCTCCACAGGCCGTGGCGGAGTAGCGCAGTTGGTAGCGCTCTCGCTTCCCATGCCAAAGGTCGCGGGATCGATCCCCGCGTCCTCCACAGGCGAATATATTTTTAAATCCTTTATATTAAGTTCGCTTGCTTGCTTAGGACCGTGCAAATCTTTCGCTCGTTTTTTAACCCACTTCCCGTGATCCAATCGAGCTGACATTTTCCACACAGACTCGTTGTGTGTGACAATTAATTTTCGTGAAATTTTTTTCTCCAAAATTTTACACTGTTTAGGGAAAACTAATTAAATATTTCATTACCAATTGCTTAATACTGGCAGACAATCATCTGACCCATAGATTGCAGCCATCTCAAGCCAGAGGACGAGAGAACTCTAGCCGCCACGCATATAAAGGATTTATAGTGAAAAACTTTGTTTTTACGGGTTAATTTTTTCTAGGGGCTCTACAGAGCTCCTTATAGTGGAGGCCCTTCTGCCAGCAGTGGTGTGAGCAAGAGAGGGCTTCCTCCACGACTTTGTCTTCACCATCTGAATCAAAGGCTCGTCGGCCAAAATGTTGATATTTTACATTGGCTGTAGCGCCCTTTTCTTCAGGACAGTGTAAAGAATAAGTATTTTATTACAGAATAATTCACCTAACAGTTTTCGATACAAGTTTCATGAAAGCAGAGGCTTGACACAGCCCATCTTTTGCCCTCCATCGCGTTACTGGATTAACAATTTAAGATTGCAGAATAATTTAAGATTGCAAGAATAGAAATATCGTCTTTAGACTGTGGTGTTGCAGTTGCTTCTCTTGTAATGTTTTTTTTTATATAGTGAAATGTCATATCTTAGGAATTCCTCCAGGAACATTAACATGAGCCAGCATCACTGTGGGAGGTGACCAGTGGTTGTTCTGTCCAATTTTTTTTCTTACCACTCACTTATGGCCAAAATAAAAAAAATAGCCTGGCTTATTTATTGCTTTGGTTAAGCAGGGAGTCTCTTTGTTTTGAGGTTCAGATAGTGCCAAGGTGCTGATTATGTGTGAGAAAATAGCACCTGTATCACCTGTTTATAAGTCTGCTGCTGGATGAGGGTCTTCCACGCGGCATGTGGATTGTGGGAGTTACTTGACTGTACTTTACCACACTGGTCAGGGTTGGTGAAGGTAGGGAGCATAGACGTTGGAGCATAGTACAGTATAACATCAAAATCAGTGTTAATGTTACCAGTGTTAACCTGTGCCACATTGTATCGAGCACGTTAAGCAATTATTATTTTCGTCTTTGGTTATAACTTCCTAGAATATCAATTCCATCTGTGGAATTGAATGCAACAAACCGTTGGCTAGTACGGCGCACACATGGAAATGCTGACAGCTTTGCCAAGCCAGTATTATTGAGGTTTCACTGACCTCGTTGATGACATTTTGACCGAGAATCTGGCAGCGAATAGCACCGAATTGGCATCCCTTGCGCGGCCCTTCGTAGAAACAACGCTTTCTCAACATTTCAACGGATCCGCATATCTGGTTTCTCAGTCCTAATAAAACGACAAAAGACTAACAATTATTATTCTTTGTTGCGTGCATTTGGCTTTTCTCTTTTCCCATCTTTACTCCAGCAGAGTGGAATCTTGGATCTGCTGCCAAACCAGCAGCTCAAGGGTGGCGGCAGCAGCGGCCTCCCCATGGAGATGGTGATGAGCCTGGACCAGAAGGCCAAGGCCATGTACGCGGCGGCCGCTGCTGCTGCGGCCGCCGGGCAGCCGTTCGGGGCCCAGCCAGCCGGCTACCCCCCCCAGAGCCCCCGCATGGCCGGTCCAGCCACCATGGCTGGCTACATAGGGGCCTCGTCGATGAGGGGCCCCCACCCGGGCGCCAACGCAGCCCAGCTGCGCATGGTGGGCAGCAGGGCGCCGTTACCGCCGGGGCAGCCCAACGCCAACGTGCAGCTCCGCATGCAGCTGCAGCAGAGGCTGCAGGCCCAGCAACAGGTATGTGTGTGTGTGCGCGTGACGCTATGGTTAGCGCGCTGCGCTATGAACCCAGGGACCCGAGTTCGATTCTTGCTCCCGATCACGATCAGTAACAGTGGTGAATATTTTAACTGGTCCTGGGCCTCCTCTAGGTCGACTCAGCCTTAAATAAGTACCTAGTCCGATGTGTAAAACATCGCCACTAGGGAGACGAAGGCGGCCGGACGTGGTGTCGGCCACCCACCCCCTCGTGTGCCGTCCCCCAGTCTTCATAAGTGCTCGCTTAACAACACTTGCCCCAACAGTTTGTTCAGGCTATAGGGGGTGATCTTTGTTGTCTTTGTGTACGGTCTAAAGCGGTAGCAGTGTTGAGCACTGCTCTGTTCGAAGCCAGCGACCTGGGCTTCTCTTATGTGACTCGACATGTATGGAGTACCTACCGTGACGTGTTAATATCGGCACTGGATAGACAAAAGTGGTTGACCTTGATGACAGCCATACACAAAAAAAATAATTTGCACTGTGCTCCGTAGTGTGGCAGTGTCAGAGTGGAGTATTGCATGCAAATGCAGGAAGTGTCATTGCGTGCACCACATTGCGTGCAGTCCTTACTACTTTGGGGTAATGAGGCCCTAAGGGCAATAGTGCAATAGTGGTGTCAAGTGTTCCGAAAGACCAGGGGACTGAAGAAGCATTCTTGGACTAAATTGGAGACATGCGTCACTCCATAGTACATACATATGTTCGACTTGCCACACATTAGTCTGAAGGGTCATGCAAGTGTAACCCTGTGGGCCATGGGCAGGCCGAGAGCTCTATGTGGCGCACAGGCAAAATACTTGACATCCATGGTGTCAGCGCGAATGTATTCTTGGTTGTTTACATGCCTTTGCTCCCTTGTACCACCTCACCACGTGTCTCGTCTTCTTGGTTCTTTCGGTAAAGTCACGTCTCGTGTTTGAACCCATCGTGACTGTCGGATATTTTAGACTGATGAAGACTGCGACACCCTTTTCTGTCGTTGAGACGTCTCATTTATCATGAAATATAGGCTGGTGTGGCCCAAACTTGGCATCGTGAGTCTTCATATTCACAGCCTCCTCAATTCTATTTGGCAATGAATGATATTGATAATAATGAATTATAACATACACATATATATATCAGTCCTGCACAATTCACATCAATAATAACATTAGCTTTTGTCACTTTTCCATTTAGAAGTGTTTAGGCCAATTTATGACGCTTATATTTTTTTATGATTGTCAACGCCATACAGTTAACATCTTCCCGCGGTGAAAGTTGTCGTCTGCACAGAGGATGTAGAGAAATGTGACTCCTGTACTGGCAGAGGGGGGTGCCCTGTCCACGAGGCCTCGCCACCGCGATCACCTATTCACTTTGCCAACGAGGAAGAGGGGGGGTCACTCTCTTGTGACGAAAGTTCATTTTCCAAAGTTTATATTTCTTGATAATTGTTTTTTTACCCTTCTATCTGGCAACAAAACTGACACCTTTTTTACAAGGAGTCATGTTTGCATAGACCACAATACCTGCAGCCATAATGCAAACAAAACACATTACTCTGATAATATATATGCACTGTCCTTGAAGTTGATTGGTCCACACCCGAGACAGCTTTCCTTAGAGCCTAGTCTCACATGGGTTGGACCAGATGATGCCAAAAGGCACCAGATAGAAGGGTAAAAAAAACAATTATCATATTTTTTACTGGCAAACGAGGTTCCAATGGTTTATATTTCTTATTTGGAATATTGTAGTTGCTCATTTTGGTGTTGAGGTCAGGAATTCCTACCAACGATCGTTACGGATTTTACTTCGGTATTTTTACGATCCCCTTGACCTTCATTGCCCGTTATTGGCTCCCAACAAAGAGGTAGCTGAACCTCAGCTGGTGGATTTTAACTGACCGCGCGTCGTCCCTTCCGCCGTAGATGATGAACCAGAACCGGCAGGTGATGATGGGGCCGTACGGCGCGGTGCCCAATCCCCAGTTACGTGCCAGTGTCACTCCTCAGATGACGGGCCAGGTACGTGCCACTCTGCCACCACCTCCGCCTGTGCACTCACTCACGGTGGGGGATGGTGGGGGTTCACACCAGGTCGAAGCGTGTGGATAGCGCGGTTGCAGGGTAATATTACGAAGCCATTTAAATTTACATTGAAAAGTAATTTCTTGAGAACTGCTTTTCGTGTTTAGTTTGTTGTCCTTCCCCCCGCCGCAGCCTCCGATTAGCAGAGTTGGCTACGTATGTGCGAAAGAAGTTCAACATTCATACGTAGACGTTGCTATGCGAACGGCCACATGTTGTGTGGCACCCACACGCCTGTAATCCAGCGTTTCGAAGATGAGTTAGTGAAGTCTGAGGAGTCGCTATGAAACATGCTGGGTAGCGGTATAGCGAGTGGGTTTGTGACATGCCTGGTATATCCCTTCTTATGCGTGGATTTTCTTCAGGTTTCCTATTACACACGAAACGCTCATTAACTAAAAGGAACTGGATAAAACATCCCACGTGGTGTGGTCGGACACTCCTTCAACTTGGTGATTCCTAGAAGAAAAAAAAGGGCATTAAATTACGAAATTCGGTAACTTTATTCTAGTAACCTTACTGGGGAGCAGTTAGTGCTGTGGTTAGGACACTACTTCATGAATATGGAAACCTGAGATTGATTCCCAACATCATTGGCAAGTGATATCCGAATCGGTCCTGCTTGCTCTCCGCCTTGACAAACCTGCAGTGACCACCATGGTGAAATATGGTCAAACAACCCCCATGACTAACACAGCATAGGGAAAGCCTTCACCAAGCATTGGGTTGACAAATGGCTATAAATGATTACTATTGTGTAATTTGTTATTTTAATATATTGAAAAATTCATCCTTCACGTACAATATTAGCACATCCAAAATGTTAAAACATGAATGACAATTTGTATATTACAAACATTTGTAGACACATTAAACCCACCTTTTCTATCGGTAACGCTTTAACCAGAGGGCTCACCTCTATTTGACTGCAGTTCCTAATTTATGTTGTCGCAAAACCCATTTACACCAATAACTTGGTGGAAGATTCTTCGAATCACTCCTCTTCTTATACAAGTTTTGCCCTCTACTGAAAAGTGGTGCAAACCTGCTTTTTCCCTCACAAATAAATCCAGCTGCCTGGTGGCCTGAGCCATAAATACGAAGCGCTTGTTGTGTGTAATTCGTTGCAAACCAAAGGCGGCAGGGTGCAGCCATCTCGTTGTTTCCAAGTGCCTTCTGGGTCCTCAAACTGGGAAAGTGTTTACGAACGTGCACTTTCACAGCAGTTTCCTTTGTTTCCGTGTCCACAATTAGCGCAGTCATCAAATGTGTGGCTTTCATTTTCTTACTCTTAGGTTTTTTCGATAAAGTCACGTAGGTAAAAATTAAACTAAATAATAAAAATAATAGACATAATAATAGAAATATATTATATTTCTATTATTTATTTTTACCTACGTGACTTGACCGAAAAACCTAAAACTATAAGTCACGAAAGCTTCAAATCTAGAATTTCATCTTCTTATTGTAGCACTTGGAAAAATGCCCCCTTATGCCCACTCGGTTCCATTTGCACATGACATAATTGCATTATCGCCACACTCCTTTCATTTGTATGAATGTATACGCATGTATGTTGAACTTCTTTCGCACCGTACGCAGCCAACTGTGTTATCATATTCATAAAATTTGGTTAGGAGAAAAAATGGCTCCGTATTCATTCTCTAAATTCGACGCAGGTTTTCTCGTGGAGAGCGGGAGGCTGTGTGCGTGATGGGGATATTTAACTGTTTTTATTTCTCTCTACCGTCATTAGCAGCAGCCTCCGTTAAACGCGCAGATGCTGGCCCAGCGGCAGAGAGAGCTCATCAGCCGGCACCGGCAGATGATGCAACACCAGCAGCGCGCCATGATGATACGGCAGCAGCAGCAAGGATATCCTCCGGGCCCTGGGGGCATGATGGGCATGCCCCGGATGCCTTCCCAGGGGCAGCAGCAGCAGCAACAACCGCAGACGCAGACTCAGCAACAGCCTCAACCCCAGACCCAGCCCCAGCCTCAACCACAACCACAGCCCCAGCTGCAGCAACAGCAGCAACAGCAGCAGCAACAACAGCAGCAGCAGCAACAGCAGCAACAACAGCAGCAACAACAGCAGCAACAACAGCAGCAACAACAGCAGCAACAGCAGCAGCAACAACAGCAACAACAGCAGCAACAGTATATGCCCTACCCAACATCTCCCAGGGCATCCAGTGCCACCATGTTTCCTGGGGGCATGGGAAGAGGGGCGGCCGCTGTGAACAGAGGCATGATGGGAATCCCGGCGGGCAGCCCTACGGGACGAGAGTTTGGGCAACAGATGCAGCAGAATGTGTTCCAGTTCCCGCGATCAGGTGCGTGCACGCCGGGGCTATCCCTATGCGTCCAAGCTTGCGGTCGAGTTTTGAATTTTGGAAGCATCCTTATTATTGTGTGTTTTATAGGTCCTGTTCGTGTTATTGAACTGAAACGTGTATGGTTTATCTGACTTGTATTTTAACTAAGTTAACTAAGAGTAAAATGTATATTCGATGACAAACTACGGTAACAATGTTGACAAAACTGTGCTCCAACCTTGTGAGTGGACGTGTGCTGGCGCACGTCGATGCGCCATTGCAACAGCCACGCGGCTGTGTAAATACCGTACGACATTCTCAGCAAAACGTCACAAGCTTCGCTTTAATTTTCGATCCGTAAAACATGCGATCGTCCGTTAAATTTGACTAATTCTTTTAAACTTGCTGTCGCCACAATGACCCCCGCCCTGACCTCCACCTCCCCCCACCGTGGACATCGCAAGCAGCCATGAGCCAGACGTGCGAGCCCGGGTTCAGCTCCCCGACCGCACCCGGAGGTCGCATGAGGGCGCGGATGCCGCAGTCTCCGAGCCTGCCCACCACCCCGGAGCTTGGGCCCTGGCAGCAGGGTGGCCACACCAACAACAACAGGTCAGTGGCGACGTCCGGATAATTAATAAAAATTATGATACCGAACTTCCAACAAGCCTTTGTCCTCAAAAGTGCTGAATTAGGGGTAATAACGTTATACCACCTGCAACTCCCCCGCCTCCAGTCGCACGTGATGATACCACGTGGAAATTGTCTTGGTCGACTATGGATAATTATCCTTCAATCGCAGTTTTAATAAACCCTTAGGCCAAATGCCTCAGTCCCGAACAGCAACAAAACTTGATCCTAAAGTTTTGTGTGCATTGGATGGTTATATAGTGAATATTGAATCATCTGTACGAGGATGATGGTGCGACCTTCCTTCAGACGGAGAGAGCGAATGCATTAACGCTTTCACCCTTAGTTGGAAGGCATCGCAAAAAAATGGGTATTTTGGCGGCCAATTAGAGTTTAAAACCTTTGAAGCTGATGTTGTGTTTATATGTACATTTTTCAGCCCTTTTGTCAGTTTACTGCTGGATGAGGGCCTCCCCACGGCGTGCGGGTCATGGGGGTTATTTGACCACACTTCACCATGCTGGTCAGTGAGGGTTGGTGAAGGTGGGCAGCATAGACATGGCAGCATAGAAGTGCAGTGCAGAGATGTATTTTCTCCACTGCCTCTACTGCCAACCACAAAGCCCCGCAAGCCATGTAGCAATCTGAGCAAGGTGGTCGCCCATCGAAGCTCTTATCAGGACTCTGCCCTGCTTAGTGTCCTAAGATTTGATGAGAGCGGGTGCTTTCCCAGACAATTTGGTCATCAGCCTATCCTAATTATATTATTTAAAATTATAGTATTTCTTGGAAATCGCCAAATACGAGATGATGTTACATTCCTTCTAAAATCTCTAGCAATGAGAAATCAGAACAAAGTAACTTTTTTGCAAAGGCACCCAGTGCTGCTGCTGCTGCTGGTGGTAGTTGCGGTTACATCGTGAGCACATGATGTTGAGGCCTCTGTTGTGTCGCCCCCCACCACTGCCCTGACCGCCACCTCTGCAGCGGTGTGTTCCCGCCGACGCAGCAGCCCTTTGGGCAGGAGGGCGACTCCAGCCTCTACAACAACATGAGCATCTCTGTCTCCATGACGACCGGCTCTGCCAGCACCACCTGTGGCAACGGACAAATGAGCATGGGCCCCGGACCTATGCCCATGCCCACTGAGCAGGTACGGCTGATAAACCACGGGTAGCCTTCTTTTTACAAACACTGTATTCTTGGAGCAGTTCGTCGGAGGCCTAGCGATCGAGTGTGCAGGCGGTGCAACTGCACAGGGAGCCCACAAGCTGTAGGGGCCCAGGCGCCGGGCTGCATTGAGGTCGGGTGGGGAGTGAAATTTGGACCAGGGCGCTCCGTTTCATTCCTTGAACCAAGGCCGATGCCAACCACGCTAAGCTGCCGACCGATATAAGTAATCGTTAGTGTCGTGATAAAAAAGCATTTAACTTGCACGTGGTTTTGTCAACGCATTCTGGCTGCAATTCAGATGGAAATAATTTGCTCATAAAATAGCTGCAGTGTAGGACGTACTCAGCTTATCTGACTTATTCACCCGCATTTGGATGGTGATGGTGCTTTCAGTTTTGTGTGATTGTGAAACTGTTAATAGAGGTATGGTTAAATAACACCCATCATCAAGCAGTAGATTGAAAGGGCTGTAATTTATTATTAGTGTGTTTTGGGCAGTGACCGCTCTTTGAATCCCAACAGGTTTGCGCGATATGTAGTTTTGTGTTATAATAATATATAATTAACAGCCCTTTAGCGATCCAACAAATTTTACCACGCTGGGCAGAGCAGGCTAGTGAACATATGGAGGACAGACACGGGGGTATTGATGTAAAGGAGAACAACGATTTATTTCTGCACTCTTGTAAGGTATTGTTAATTATGAAAGTGGTGAGTGAGGTGTTTTTACCCTGTTAAATGCGTACGACTGTGTTTGTGTAGGGTTGACACCAGATTTACTTTGTCTCTTCAAACAGGGAGGTGTAATGAGGCAGAGCATGAGCCAAGATGGTCACTCGCGCTACGATCAGTTTGCAGCCATGTCCGAAGCTGAAAAGGTAATATTTCCTTCACCGTTCATCGTGAGAGTGTTTCACAAAGAACAGCAGCAGTGAAGCTGAAATGCACCGTGAACTGCTCTCCTAGTCGTGATGATGATTAACAACCAGAGACGAGAACTGTGGCACAGAGGCTGGGGTTAACGAGTTCCTTGTGGGTAGAAATAGCGAACGTCAATGCTGCATGTTCACGGTTTATGGGTGTAACAATTAAAAAATTCAAGGTGTGCCTGCATTCAAACGAGCAGTGGGCAATGTTCCTATTGGTGGCACTGGGCTATTGGTGCGTAGTGGACAGAGGGCAGCATGGCTAAATGCATTATCGTACTGTGTACTTCTATGCACCCACGTTTATGCTCCCCTGTTCAATCCACACTGACCAGTGCGGTGTGGTTTGATAACCCCCACGGCAACGTGGGGAGACCTTCATCCAGCAGTGGATTGACAATAGGGCTGCACACGTACATGATGAGGGTGGGGTTAGTACCACTCAACATTGACACCAACTCCTCAGAAATGTAAAGCTGAATAAGGTAAAGGTGCAGCCCTGCAAGTGATCGTTCACGCCAATGCTGGTCAGACATTGGAATTGATGGAAGTACATATCACAGCTTACTCTAACCCCACACGACCTGGCGGTCGGCAAACTGGTGTTACTATTATACTGCTAAAGCGGATTTTTTTCAAGTTAATTTGAAAAGCCACGGGGGGGGGGGGGGGGGGGGAACCGTTGGGAGAATAATCGAGACTGGCCAGCACCAACCCCTGCCCAGCACCAACCCCCTGCCCTCCTTGGGGGCCTGCCTGTGGCGTGCGCGCGATCAAAACAGGTGCAGCAGGTGCAAGTGTTTGCGGACGTGCAGTGCACCGTGAACGTGCTCGGCAGCAACTCCTACCTGAACCAGGGCAACCAGGCGGCCGGAGCGGCGCCGGTCAAGGAGGGGGCAGCGGAGGACGCAAACAACGCGCAGACACAGCGCAACTCCCTGCTGCAGCAGCTGCTCATGGAGTGACTTCTTCCCCTGCTGCTCCTCCTCCTCGTCCTCTCTGTTCTGCGCGTGGGCGCCGAAGGAGCCGGCGCAATTCTTCCGGCCGCAGTCATCGGTCGAGATCTGCTGTGCCGAGCGAGTTGCCTCCCGTGTACTGCGCCTACAACCTCGCCCGCAACCACCTCTCCTCTCAAAACCCAAGGAAGCAAAGTTGCATAGTTGCCGTGTTTTTTTTGCATCGTGCTCTTTTTCTCATCGTATCCAAGAATGCTTCCAGCTACGCGGTACAGAGATGTTACTTCGACGCAAAAAAACAAAAACTCCCCAACGGAGTGATTTGTGCTCACGTACTGCACTACATGCCTATTATGGTGTTTGCTCATTTGCAAAAAGAAAAAAAAAGTAGCATCTCCATTTATTGATGCGTACTATTTTCATAAGTTTCAAACTGCAAGCTGCGGACTGTTAAATCATGAAAAGCCATACTTGTCTGCCAGCTTGGGATGGAGATCCGACTTTGAGACGTCGTTGTGAAGTGTGAACGAATGGCGCAGCGTCGCCCGTACTGCGGCATGTCCCATGAAATGGGACACGAACGTTTTGTTATTGACGGCACAGAGAAGCCGAGCAAAAGGACGAACTCAGGACATGCAGGGAGGCTTCATTATGGCCTGCAAAAAAAAATTGGAACAATTTTTAACCCGGAGCATACCCTCGCAAAAAAATAATTTTATCTCGATGGGTGCTCGCCTGGTTATAAAAGGACTCGAATGGTCGATTCAGAGAGAGTGGTCATTTGCTGGCAGGGTGACCTCGTGAGGTGGAATAGAAAGCTTGAAAAGAAGCCATGGGATTCCCGCACTGCTCCCCCTTCCTAGGGGCAGTCGGCAGACGTAGACGATGATGTGAATGTAGTTGCGACGCTGGATGAAATTCGGCCAAGATGCATCACTCCCAGTGGCAGCACAATCCCTGACGAGCAACACCACCACCACCACCACCAACCCCTCCCTCACCTTCCAGCGAATGCACTAAATCCTGTCTGAATGCTTCATGCTTTCCCGCATTGCTTTTACGTTTCTATGACTTCCTGTAGTTTGTTCCTTAGTTTTTGTGCGTGCCCAGTCTGCTCAATGTGCTGTAAATAAAAATCGCCCAAAACAGATATATTGCTATATTTTTACACTCTTAGACCAAATAAGGATGCTTGCTGTAGGACAACAGAGAGAAAAGTACAAAGCGTGCGACTCGTTAGGGGAAACATTTTCATTGGATTGTGATTAGCGGGGTAGTGAGAAGACGCGAGTACAGCTTTTAGCTTATGCCAGCTTTGTGTGAGCGCAATGTCTGAATCGTAAGAGAAGCAATAATTTTAATGGATTGTTAAAATGTCATTTGAACCGAATAGCCATATTAAAACAGGGTAAATAACGATGCAAACGTATCTGTTCATGCAAGTGTGTACATGTTGTAGTTTATTTTGTATCGCACACTGGAGGTTGGTTGATTGCATCATACAATCCTCAGTCTCGTACAATAGGAGTTTTAACTGACAAATGGGCGAGCATGACTTAATCTAAGCCCGACCGCTGGGGGGGGGGTGTTTTTTTTTAACTGGAAGACAGCTATGAAAACGACACTACACAATACCACAAAAAATGGTCTTTGGGAATGTACACCTGAGTGTACAAAATGCATGTATTTTAATTGTCAGCATAGTGGATCCTATTGGTCTAGAAAAAGCTACCCATGCCCTCGACTCTTGCGTTTATTGGCCTCAATTGTGTAATATGGCTTCCTAATGGACCACCTCTCCTGTAATTAAAGTCTGAATTTGGCTTTTTGGAGGCAGCTTTCCTGCAATTTCAGCATACACAGTATTGTTGTCAGTTTAAAAAAAGTGTTAAGACTGCACACAAGGCATTTGTTGAATACAATAACAATGAACGACTTCGCAGACATGCCGTTTTAAAATAACCTCCCAACTTGCCTTGAATTTGCAGTTTTAAGCATCTTTTCAGTGTACTACTGCGTACGTTTTCGCAGTCATACTGTACGGCTCTGTTTTCAGGTCGTATCTTATGGTCCGACGTTTCGCTCCACGTGCTGGGGGGGGGGGGGAGCTTCTTTAGCAATTGGAGCAAAACGACGAACACCAATCTGAACGACACGTGGTAACAACCCGAAAACACGTCGGAAAGCTATATTTTCAGTGTGCATAATGATATAGCAATAATGAAGTTTTCCCCGATGTAACTAAACCATTACCCCAAGTTTTATGAACATCGGTAATCGCTATCCCCGTTGTAACACGAGAGTTTATGAATGTTTGGCACGTCCCGCTCTGCAGCGCACACGACACAACCTACGTAACGGCGGCAGTTCACTGTTTGCGAAGGCAAAATGTAAGCGTCTTGCGAATTTAGACAATTTGTTGAGCAAGCATACGAGGTCGATTGTGTATATAACTTTAATGTATTAATCAGGAGGCGAGAATAGGTACCGTGGGAATTTTATTTCACATGGATTTACACGATGATTAATGGTCAACCAAATTCATAGTGCGCAATGGCACCACCATCGATACTTGCCGTTTTTTGACTTTTCCCCCTGCGTACTTTGCAGCAATGTGTCATGGCAAAATGCTTGCTTCACCTGTGCTCTTCCGGCCACATATAAACAAGCAGGCGTATTAATAAACTCAAGCCGTGTATCGTCAATATTGTGGTTAGAAAGGAGAGAGCAAAACGTTTCATCATGGGCATTGGACTTGTTTTTGCTAAGTGAATGAAACCGGGGTGATTGTTGGAAGAGCAATGCTAGCGCCATCGATTGCAGATGTTTTCATTAATATATGAAATATATATTTTAAACGAAATGGACATTTTCTGAAAGTGTGTAAAGTTCGGAACAGCTGAAGCCTTTTTTTATTCTTACCGTAGGTCTATTAGATTATGAAGTGTTTTACATGTTCCCCTTGATGAGAATATTTTGTACAGGAATGCTTGTATAGTTAAATAATGTGTATAATGCTTGACTGCTTTGCCTAAAAGAATACAAACTGTTTTCAATGTATGTGCATATTATTATGAATAGAAATCTTCAACTAAAACAAATCTTACTTTCCCCATTTTTTTTTTACATTTGTAAGATGTCCGATGTGTTCATGTCTTGTTGGGAGATGCTTACGAGATGAGATTTGTGAAAAAAACTTCACGATTATCTTTCTCTGGCTTTCCACCACAGGTATGCATGAGTCCATGTACCATTTAAATTGCATTGAGTCCATTTTTGCGTGCATTTCTGTTCGTATTGCATATAGACACTTAAAAGTATGAGGGGGTCTTATGTAATGACTTATCATTCATTTGTCTTTTTACAAGCCCTGCCCTTAATGACTGTTATTATTAATATGTATCTCAAAAGCTCGTGCAGCTTTTACAGATAGAAGCCATTCAAATGTATCTACATTTGCTGTTTTTGTTAGCTTTATTAATACAATGTAAATAAATCTAACAATGAACCAGTGTTCTTTATTTGCTCGCCTTTGTAATGTTTCCCCTTTCGGATTTTTTTTTTACAAAGTGAATCCATAGTGCACTGTGTGTAATCAACACATGTGAGAGGGAAACGTTGCAGCACATTACCAGGGCCTATTTTAAATCTAAACAGTAAAACAAATTTTCAAATACTAGAAAGTGTCCATGTGTTTATCCTATAACACAGTTCGCCCTTCTAATAACTGGGTGTTGGAATTAACACATGTTCAGTCAGTAGGAAGACATGTTTCCCATGACGGCAATATTCATCTGGAACTGCATTTTTCAAACTTATGAAGTTGAATATCGGATGAGTATGCAAATTAGTAATTCGCTGTGATGTACAAGGTGTTACAGCTGATACTCTGAAGTGAGTCCTGACATCTACACTGACGTCACAGCACTGTGCATTGGCTAATGCAGGTCACTAAATACATTTGAATTGGTTAAAGATTTCAGTTGGGCTCAGATTTATTGCCAGAATTAGTATTAGCACATGCATATGAACTGCTGTGACACTAGCCATCTGAATTGGACTTGAAAAAAGTGGTAGAGTGATTGTGTTTAAAATGGCTAAATAACGGACATACCCCTTCAAATCTCTCAGGGTATATTTGTAAGTTTCTTAAGTGTAGATATTTACCACAGTAACTATCCCAACAGTTTCCACGAAACCATACACAATCTGTATTGCAAACGCATCACGGGGCCGTTGTCCATTAATCGATGTTGATCACGAAACTGGAGTCACTTGAGCAGTTTGAACTTCTTGAGCAAGTGGTGCACTTGCTCCTTGGGGTACGGTCGGAGGGCCAGGCACGTGGGGATGTTCTCCGGCTGCTCCACCCACAGTTTGTGTTGGATATTCTCCACCGTGAGCTTCTCTGACAATTGGATCAAGGCATCCTTGTCATCTGCCTGCAAGCCAAACAGCATCGCTGGCAGCGTCAAAAGGCCACATTCTAGAGCAATTGTTTTTAAAATTCATTTTCAGAATTCTAATAAAAAAAAACTGACCACGTGGAATAAATTATTGGCCAGTTTCCCAGGTGCAATGCAGCTGAATGTGACATGCCATGATTTTCAAGATCTAAGTTTACATGAAACCTAGTCATAATGAACGTTTGGGGCGACTTATTATTCATTGTGCATTTTGAAAAATGAAATTGCACATTTATTTTTCCAATAAAACAGTCAAAGTAAATGAAAGTAATTATTGGGAGTGGCAAAGACATTAAGTAATTTCCATGAATTTAACAAACTTCTTGATAAATGCATATAAAATACTGTTAAATTCATGTGCACGTGATGCAAATCATGTGTATTTGTGGGAAGTTGTAAATTAATGGATAAAGTACTTGATTTTAAAGGCCCATAATCTCTTTCCATCTGAGCAGAAATTAGCTGAACCTACTGCTAACACGGGAATATTTATCTAACACGGGAGTTTGAATATCAAGAGGTGCAATGATGCGAAAATTAAACCAATTACAATTCCATATACAAGATTTGCGACAACATTTAGCACACTTTGCAAATCCACTGCTGGCTGAGGGCCTACCCACAACGTGGGCGATTATTTGACCTACGTTTTCCACGCTGGTTGGTGAAGGTGGAGACCACATGCGTGGCAGCAGAGAAGTAACAGTACTCTACAATGCAATTCAGCTGCACTGACTTATGCCGTCTACAATCACACGAAATGTCCCCAAACTTGGAAGCTAATCAGGTTTGAGCCGAGATAGTGTGTGGATGGGCTACCACCGCGTATTTTTATTAAGGCCCACTGAGCGACCTAGCCGCAAATGATAGTCCAACTAAGTGGCTTATCATGTATACGTTTTAAAGCGGCCAAATACTCTAACCGCACGTTGATTCTGAATGTGGGAAAAACCGGAGGACGTGGAGAGAAAAAAATCCACGTGACCACAGGAAGAGTGACACGCAAACTACAAACATACAGCCGGTGTCAGGGTCTGGATAACAATTTTCAGAATAGATGACAGGAAAACCGAATGTCTTGGGGGCTCGGTTGGTAACCGACTCCAATTGAATTATCGTAACGAATGATGCATCAATTTTTAAATTGCCGCGCCGGGAGATGGTACAGCACCGGCGACCGCTGCATTGCAAATTCGGTGTACTGCTAACCATTATAATAACGGTAGTACCCTTCTTACATGTCTCGGTTAAATGGGTGAACGTGTTATGTGTATTGCTCTAGACATGTTATTACGTGCAGCAAGCCGGTAAAGTTTTTTTGTTACCGGTTTATTATTGCCGGGAAGGCAAGTCAACACATACGACACCCGACTCGGGCAATTGCTTCATGTTACAGGAATAAACCAGATCCACGAGAATGTAAAGGTTTCTGTCACTCCACCTGCTGCATGAAAGCCTCCCCACGCCGTGGAGGTGATTTGGCCATACTTCACCACGTTGGTCTCAGCGGGTTTGGCGTCGGCGGTGGGGGAAGCAGAAACGGTTTCAGATGTCATGTTGTTGATACGTTACATTTATTTTGGTAAGGTGATATAACGAACGCCCCTATCATCTACCGTCCCCCCTTTAACATTACCCTACAACCAGTATTCCGTGGCTTTATATTCTTCAACGCTTGGACAAGAGCGGATGAGGCACTGAGACGAGTTGGATTAGAGGCGTGGGTTGTTGGGTCGTGGGTTCACATGCGGTCAGGTGCAACTGGATCTGGTTTAGGGGTCATGTGCAGTCGCGTTCAGAGAGGTCAAAGCGGATGTGATCATGTGGGGGTCGGGTAATGTGTCGTCAAAAGGACCGGGTGGGTGTCAGGTCACATGGAATTGGGTCAGCTGAGGTCAAGATACCATCGGTTTTTTTTGGGCCACACAGGGCGTGTGTATGGGCCCGAGGTGAGGAGCGGTGGTGCAGCGGTTAGCGCGCTGCACTACGAACCTGGCGACCCGGGTTCGATTCCCGCTCACGGCAAACACCCAGTGACGATTATCTGAACCGGTCCTGGGCCTCCTCTAGGTCGACTCAACCTCAAACGAGTACCTGGTGCGGTGTGTAAACATCGTGTACCGTTCCGGCCTTCATAGGTGCTCGCTAACAGCACTTGCCCCTACAGTCTGTTAAGGCTATATGGGGGATCTTCGTTGTTTGAGGTGCATTATAACGTCGCACCTGCAGCACCACCTTGTGCATCGTGTCCAGGTCGCCCAGGTAGCGCTGCGTGTCCGCCTCGGCGTAGTAGAGATGCAGGGCGGCGCTGCACGCGTGGCACGCCTGCGCCACCAGCGCGCCCAGCGGCCAGCCCAACCCGCTCTGCAGATCTCCCAGCACCACCACGTACTGCACCAGGCGGCCCGACATCGCCACGCAGCGTGGAGATCTTACCCACACACTGGTTCCTGTCCTTGGCTTCTCCGCCCCCTTCGTCTTCCTCTTCCTCCGTACGGCTGATGACGATGCAATTCCAAGCCAGAACAACCGCGTCACGGGAGTAATTTGTGGGAAGAATTACGAATAGAGATCTTACCGCGTTGCTGGCTCTCTCTTAAACGCCACCGACTCTTTTTGTTTTGTTTTCCCCGCGCCCGTCCGCTGCCGCCTCCTCTCTGAGCGACTGCTGCACAGAAGTAGGGACCAGGCGGTGGCGTGTGTTGGAACGTGGTGGAGCGCGGTGGAGTGCGGTGTGCGAGCGGCGTGGTGGCTGTGTGTGGGAGTGCGAGCGAGACACGTGGAGGCGCGACCGCCGAGACAAAGTTGGAAGAGGCAGAGAACGTCCCGGGCGGCCATCTTGGGTAGGGAGAGCTTGCCCCGTGCGGCTCGCTGGAGCAGGGGGCGTGACGTGGCCCAAGCGGCGACAGCGACGTGCGCGGCGCCCCGCCCACAAACTCCCCCTTAGCAAGATGGCGGCGAAGTTGACGTCGCCTAGATTATGACGTCACCCGCGAACGGAGTCTGAATATTTATTTGCCGGAGAAATCCGTGGAGCTTTAAAGCGTTTTCTTCTTATTCTCACGGATGTACAGCAAAGGGGCGGCTCGGAACGTTAACAACAAGAACACACAAAAAACGCGATAGGAGCGCAAATTATAGGAAAAGGTAAACAAATCACTTACAAAATATCTCACCAGCTAAGGCTCACTATTAATTTATTTTAGAGAAGCGATCTGGCTATCACAAATTGTTGCCCGACCAAGTGGATTATCATCATTACCACCACCACCACATGGAAATGTATCGCAGCAAAAAAATACCAATATAAACAGTGTGGAGGGAAGGGATCGATACAAGAATCTCATTGTCGATTCTTTTGGCATCGATTCGACCGAAGCGATTCCATAGGATTCCAAAGGAACGGCGGAGGGGGGGGTCACCGTAACCTGGCGTGTGATTGGCCGCTGCCGGACCACGTGCGCGGCGCCGACCAATAGGAGCCGCGGAATCGAGTTTCCCGCGCGTCGCGTCTCGCGCCTCGCTTTGAAAGTGAGAGCGGAAGTCGGCGTCGACTACAGCCGCGGTAACGACAGCCTCGCTCACACACACACAGACTCACTCATACACACAGATTCACATACACACATACACCAGCCTTACTCACTCATACACAGCCTCGCTCACACAGACTCACACACACACAGACTCACTCACACACACACAGCCTCACTCATACATACAGATTCACATACACAGAGACTCACTCACACACACAGACTCACTCACACACACAGACTCACACAGACTCACTCACACACACAGACTCATACATACACACAGCCTCATACATACACACAGCCTCATACATACACACAGCCTCATACACACAGACTCACACACAGCCTCATACATACACACACAGCATTACTCACACAGCCTCATACACACAGACTCACACACAGCCTCGTACATACATACACACAGCATTACTCATACACACAGCCTCGCTCACACACACACAGCCTCACTCATACACACAGCATTACTCATACACTGCCTCGCTCATACAGCCTCGCTCATACACACAGTCTCACCTACACAGCCTCAACAATACACACACAGCCTCACTCGTACAGCTTTACCTACACCCATACAGCGTCACAGTCTTATCATTTACAACCTCAACCATCCAAACAGCCTCGTCCGCCTAAACCCGCAGCTTCGCACATCCACAACTCATCAAATCGCGTAAAGAATCATACTTCAGCTTCACGGCCCAACACCGCAGCCTACATCCCCAATAGATATTAATTCGCCCTCGTATACATCGTCACCTCCAGCCTCACCCATCTACAGCCTCACCGCCGTGTGTGTGTGTCAACACACCCCCTCTTGTTAAGTCTCACCCACTCGCCTCGTCCCCAATACAGCCTCGCAGAGTGTAGTTTTGTTTTACATCTCTCGCCTCCGCACTTTACAAAGGGATAGAGCTGGCCGAGAGAAGCCGTGGCTGCGATGGAAGAGGCGAATTCGATTCTCAATCGAGGTAAGATTTGGATGACTCTCTCACTCGTACAATAATTAATCGATGCACTTCAGAATGTGTGTTTTTTATTGTGGGAAGGAGCGTCGGATCTCTGCACTGTGTGTCTTCGACATAACGTGGGCGGATAATGAAATATGCCCGCATATAACCACGGTAAGGTCACTGCTGTCGTGTTGTTTTGTTACGTTAGAACCTGCCCCCGGACTGAAAGTCTGTGATAAAAGAGCTTTTGGGGCTCATCATATTCCTCCAGTATAGATAAATATTCTAATTGTGAATAAGGAAGGCGACTTGCGGCTGAGTGAGAATGATGGATCATCGGCCAAACCTCCCCCCCCCCCCAACTCGCTTTACAATTAATTTGATCAAGTAACAAAATAAATACAAAGTATGAAAAAAACTATAGGTTTTTAACCCCTTTCTGGCAATAAAAAGGAGGTTTTTTTCGGTAAAGTCACGTAGGTAAAAAAAGGAAATAAATTAAATGACGTTTCGGAGGCAACACAAGCTTCTGTCTTCAGGTGGGACCGTCACAGCAAAATTCTATCTTAGAGGTCTCTTCACTTGATACAGCAATTATTCTTCACTTGATACAGCAAGTTTGCTGTGACGGTTCCACCTGAAGACGGAAGCTTGTGTTGCCTCCGAAACGTCGTGATTTAATTGATTTCCTTTTTTTACCAACGTGACTTTACCGAAAAAACCAAAGAGTATGGACCCTTGGAAGTCACGAAAACTTCAAATCTAGAAGGTGTTAAGATGTTCAAACACCAAATAGAAACATTTAGCAAGGAATCAAGTCCTGCATTAATCTCACACGGTACTTGGTGGTGAACATGCAAACAAACATGCTCTTGTGATATCGTGACATGCCTTGTCTTTGAAACTGATTAATCTACTCCAGAGACAGCAGCCCAGTCTCAACCACCAGTGTCAGACCAGAGAACGCTAAAGGCGAAGAGTCCAAAGAAAATGCACTCTCAAGGAATTCATAGCTTAAAAAGGTTTTATTCACAAAATAAAACCTTTTTTGCCACAACAGACGTGGGGAGACTTCTTGCAGTTGAGTTTCAATCTGAGATCCCAGCTCGACCCTCCGTGGGAAGACTTCTTGCAGTTGAGTTTCTTTTAACCTGGGACTCCAGCTCGACCCCTCAGCTCCTGGTACGCAAAAAGTAACACCTTTATTTTAGCTCGTTCCTCACTGCCTCGCGGGTTGGCACCTTCACCGCTGTGAATATGATGCTGGTTTCTCTCTCTGCCCACTTCTTGCATGTAAATAACAACAATATCATTCCAACCTGGTGCGTAACCTGCAAAGGCGTCATGCAGCAGCTGGACTCGCTGGAGGCTCGAGCCACGGAGCTTGCGCGGCGGCAGCTCTCGGCGCAGAGGAAGGATCACGATCTGCGGGACGCGTACGCCGAAGTACTTCGCCTGCGTCGGCGCAGAGACGCCCTGCGCAATGAGCTCGCCCGCAGACCCAGCAAGGTGTAATGTCATTCATTTGCCTGTCGACTCCATGCGGGTTGACTCCGTATTCTTGTACGGGGAAATTGGGTTTTTCAGGTCCGTGCGGCGCTACAGCCGATTAAATACGGGCACATTTATTTTGTCTTTGTTTGTGTTTCTCCCTTGTGATGGGACTTTTGTAGGATTAATATTGAGATTTATAAAGGGCACTGGGTGACCAATAAGGTCTGAATTGGTCTGTAATAAGGGAGGCACTGAAAAGGGTTTGACAGGTATGTAACGTCCACATCGGGCAGTGGCAGCAGGGTGGAAGCCGACTCGAATCAGAATATGTATTTATACTGGAGGAATCAGATACTACTGATGGGAAATTGCTAATGTGAATTAAACAGACTTTTGACATTATATGGACTCTCGGTAAAAATGTGTGATGCACATACAGAATATGTTGACATGGAAACCTTCATGTCACATTTCTGAAGTAACGTATTGTCGTCTACAGCCATACAATTCATCCATATTTACAAATCTTGTGCTTTTTAAATTTTAAGTTAGTGTAGAATTTGTATGAAACATGGTTTAGCCACAAATTGTACTGACATCTTGTGTGTATGTGAAGATTTTGGCAGATGTGGTAAAGTCACCGACAACGAAAATACCGCGGGATCCCATCATCGAGCAGAAGCAAGCCGTCCTGAGGGCTAAAACCATCAAACTACAATCCATGATGCATCTCTACAGTCTGGCAGGTGGGCAAAGGGGCCATAATACTGACCAGCCCATCGACCAAATGGCAAACACCTGTGAACTCCAAAAAATAAATCAATGGAAGCATTAAAGGATACCACTACACATTAACTCAAACAATTTCCAGGCTCCCTGATTTTGACATAAACTTACAGTTTGCTTTTTATCTTGTCATCTTACAAGAATAATTTCTGCTTCGCCATTTGGTTTGGTGTTGTCACCAAATCCATTAGGATTTAACTACCTAAAGCAACTAAACCATGAAAAATGTCCTTGTTAATCAACACTGTAAATACTGTACTATATGGTTGGTTAATATACCCTTTAAATGCACATTATTGTGCTTATGAGCTTCTAATGAGTACAAAGTAATGTGGTCATTCAGTGTCTGTCATGGTGAGCGGTGCATCCTGAGCTCCATAAACCACATTCTGGCAGTTGTTGCTATTGTCGTTGGTACAGCATTTGTCCTAACACGTTTGAATGTCCTTCATGCCTCGTCTGCCAGGCATTACTGCACAGCCGATATGGGAAAAGGGTACGGTGATTTTCACGCTGGGAACGGCATTTGGGGGCGAGTACTACGAGAGCTACTATGTGGAGGTGAAAAAGCAAGATCCTCCGCGTTTGCTCCGACACTCCTTCCCGCAGTTTGTGCCGCTCAAGGAGCTGACAGAGAAGCACCTGGCCAAGAACCTACAGCATTTCATTTGGGTTCTCGGCGATTACCTCAATGCTTTTGTTGCGCGCAGAGAGCAAGTCGAACGCACCAAGGTGATGCGCATGTCACACATTAGACGATGAACGAAGAGTATTGAAATTGCAATGGATTTATTTTATTTGGTTTGGAGAGCCTGGCTTTGTAATTTCACTACTGACTGAATGCATATTGATACTGCTGCATGCTCATTTAAAGACGAGACGGGACTTTTTATTTGATGAAAGCTGATGTGTCAAATCCCAGTCTGGTTGAAATGTTTATGACTTAATTTTTTATTTGATAACTGCTGTTGTAGTTTATTCGGCACATCGCCTTATGACTTCATTTCGCAATTTTGTATTTACATCGGTAATATTTTGTTCATATTTATATATACAATTGAAATATTAATTTTCATATACAGAAATCCGCGGTATTTATGTATCCACAGGTTTCTTTTGGCATACCAATTTTTTAACCGCAGTATGGAGTTTTGTGTATCCGCAGTTTAGCACAGGGACTGGCACTTGTAATTTTAAATCACCCGCATCTGTATTCCGTCTATGCATCATCTCATTTCCAGCTCCCACCACTGCTCTCTAACCACCAATGCGTGCGTCCACATACCCCTATTGCTATGCATTATTCCATGTTTCTTTACCTTTAATTATTGTTTATTTGCAATAATGTTGCCCTTAATTACGGCCTCAAATTGTGCAACCAAGAGGGCTGGGCAACGCCCCTCTTCCTTCTGTTACTACGTGGTGGGTGAGGCTCAGAGTTCTTTGAAGCGGCCACAGGAGGTTCGGTATCCATCAGATATTCTTTATTTAAAATAACGTAAAAGTTATCATAAAAACAGATTAAATATAGCAGAGCTACCCAGCCACAGCCAAGGCACCAGCTCACCCATCCTAGAGTTCCCCCCTTTATGTAGGTGGAACGCTCTCCCTTCATTATACCATTATTAAATACAGCTGTTCCCCAATTACCTCACGCAATCATCCCGAGTGTGTGTCCACACACCAACAAACCGAACTGCCCCTCCAGTCCCACACAAAGTACCCAAGCCCCAACCATCTCCATAAGGCGTCACCGCTGATCACTACACTTCTGACAACCACCTCCCCATCATCCTCATCAACGTCATAATTACCATGAACTTCAACCCTCAGTATTAAAGTTTCCCATAAGGCTGAACGCCGTTTTGCAAAACCAACGGCGGTTTTCAGGAATGTAAACCCCCCTCGGTTGGCGAGGAATTGCCATAATGTGCATTTTTATCGTCATGTTCTTTTGTTTAGAGCAAGTTCTCGGATATGCTGGTGGGAAGCTTTTCCCACAACGCTGCAATCACCACCATGCACTTCAAGTATCGGTTCACATTTGAAGAGCAAAACTTTGTGGTAGCAGCCCGTCTGGAGTACTCCAGCTTGTTGAGAGTGCTGCCTGGCACCGTCACTCTCTCATTGAAAGGTACAGTTGGAGATTTTTCAATAAAACATAACATCTTTATTCAACACATGGGTTGCAAGGATTTAAAAATATAATTGGTTCTGTCATGTTTTCATCGGGCAGCATTTACAGCTCGGTTGCACACACAAGTAAGCAAACAAGTAAAT
Organism: Lethenteron reissneri; assembly: GCF_015708825.2. Taxonomy (NCBI): domain Eukaryota; kingdom Metazoa; phylum Chordata; class Hyperoartia; order Petromyzontiformes; family Petromyzontidae; genus Lethenteron; species Lethenteron reissneri. The sequence goes on from NC_083804.1 coordinate 6,430,706, forward strand.
GTTGCAAATTTAATTTGAATGAATTATGGATTTTTTTTAGATGTTTTATTTACTGTCTTTTCACTTGTAAACAAATCCTTTATTATAATTTGGAAAATGTTTAAATTTTGTATCGTACAAATATTGTATTTAATGAACTATCACAGAAGTCATGATGTACACATACTATATTGGAGTTGGGTTAAAAAAAGTGATCTTTTTTTATATTTCCAGGGGTGCCAGATATCTCCTCAAACCTTGAAATGATTCTGGAGAAACAGGAGCAAGAGTTTAAGTCAAAACTTCTTTTTGAGGCTTTTGGCAATATATAGGTATGACACTTGAGTGTGCTGAAAATATATTGAAACTCAAAATATTAATTATAGTGGAGATATGAAAAGTCCTTGTTGCAGCCACCATCCATGATCTAGCCACGGCTTGGTGAAGACCTTCCCAAGTCTCAATTTTTAATGGTTTTGTAATAAAAGTTATTTAGCAGATTTCATTACCATATCTCCACAGTGGACATCCTTTTCAACGTGCTTCCTCCTTTGGCTGCCACTGTCATTCAGCTCAGCGTCCGGTCATTTTTCATTACCGAGTTACATTTTTCAAAACCACTCTCACCTACTGTTTGTTTTCATCATTTTCATCCCAGTCCACCTTCAATATGCACACACTGCTGTTTCACAGTTTTATTTCTCTTGATTTGAAGCTTTCGTGACTGCAGGAATCCATACTCTTTGGTTATTTCGGTGGACGCTTGTGTTGCGCCCGAAACGTCGTGATTTATTTTATTTTATACCTACGTGACTTTACCGAAAGAACCAAAGTGTATAGTTATATCTCTCCAACGATATATTTGTCAACTTGTATATGACTTGTTTTGCTCATTTTACAAACACCTTAATTAATTTATCTGTCAACTACCCTTATACTATGTTAGATATGTCTTCATGCGGCCTCAGTGTAGCTGTTATTTTTGTAAATGCATTTAAATATTCAAAAAAAAATATTTTAACCTTGGATTATTCGAGCTTAGATGACTCCCTGTTCATGTTCTACAAAACCTAGGCATAATTGGCATTTGATATTAATTAGTCTTTTCCAGAATCCTCTTATGTGGTCAATGTTAGAGAACTTTTTTTAAACCGTGCTTGCTCAGGTGGTTTGTTGGCTACTAAATATTGTTGGCTCTTTCGGTAAAGTCACGTAGATAGAAAACAAAAATCAAAGCAAAAAACCCACGACGTTTCGATCGCAACACAAGCAGTCTACAATATCTTCATCCATGAAGACTGCTTGTGTTGCGATCAAAACGTCGTGGGTTTTTTGCTTTTATTTTTGTTTTCTATCTACGTGACTTTACAGAAAGAACCAAGAATATGAATTCCTGTAGTCACGAAAGTTTTAAGTCAAAATTTGGCTACTAAATGTTCAATTATGTTTCCAATGATCGTTATTAAAAATGTTAATATGTTTTATAATAATCTAACAATGTAATTATTTAAGTATTTTTTTCTTTTGAATATAAGAATGATATATAATTTCATGATTGAGGCATGTCCACTCTCATATTTTTTGTTTTGTTTTGCAGATCTCTTGCAAAAAGTCATCCCGGGACTCAAATAATTCTAGTTGTTACGCTTAAAGAAGTAACCATTGCCCTTTGCAGCATTTAACAAAGAGCTGAACCAGATGGTATTATGCAATTCAGAGAATCAGGACCATTTGGATCAAAATTAGCAGACCTCTTCACGAAATGTTTAGCTGCAGTCGTACACTAATTGATAGTTATGAGAGTTGGCAACATTGGTAAGGAAAAGTCATTTTTAATAAATTTCTTGTACATATGCAATTTTATTCGCTAGTTTTTAGTTAAATCACGTGTTGAAAAATGTTCCTAGCATCTACCTTGAGACTGCCAATCTAATATGTCTTTGGCAATCCTGAAAGCAAGCTGCTTTCCATTCCGAACTCGAGAATAGCTGTACATTTTTTGTAGCCAAGAGCACATGGCCTTCTACACCCATCAGGGTGCCCCCTGGCATCCAGAATCGGGAACAGCATGGTCAAGTCCAGAGAATCGAGCCACATGCCCAAAATGGTATTGGTTGTGAGTGCTTGTCATGCAGGTAGTAAACCTTGTCTTTGGTTCTATGAAGTCATCCCACCAATACCCCCAAGAGTTTGAAGAGATTCGGTGACGAAGAAATTAAGCTGTCCTCGGATGCCGTCGGCGTTGAAGTTGCTGATCCATAAAGGACAAGGAAGCACGCAAAACTTGATGACGTGTATATTTAACAATGCCGCTTTCCACGTTATCCTTGATTTTCATGACTACTTAAGTCAAGCATGACATTAAATACAGTAGTTGATAAATTTAAAAAATACTATTTTGAACTCGAAAAATAGCTTCTTGCCTATGTAAGGGACAAGAATAAAATATTACGAATTGAGTTACAAGATACGGTCCACTACTTGGAAGTGTTGAGGATGTTGACTGCAACAGCTGAGCCGTGCAGCAGAAGGAAGGACAGTGGCACGGTATGGCAGCACCCAATGGCTGTCGTGACCTTGGAGAAATCCGTAAAATAGTTTTATATGACTTCCCTAAAGATATATCAGCTGTTTGTTGACTATACATGGCTTTGTATATATGCTAGATTTAACATATGTTTTATATTTATGCTTTCAAATATTTTAGCATGTATGCTAGTCCTGTTTTGTCAAGAAATAAACTGGCTAACATTACTTTATTCTGTGTTTTCATTTTTAAATTACCAGCAGCCTTAGTATATTATTATCCAAAGTCAACCAAGGTTAGCCTGTTGGGCTTTTAAATATCCCAATATTAAAATGTTATTTGTAATCTATAGGTAATACTTGTTAGTAAAACTCTGCACATCTGACCTGCCCCTGCTGGACATCTTTGAAAAATAACCTTTATAGCTAATCGGATTTCCTCCAGTATCACTAAATATTCATGATTCTGTGAAAAATCTTGCATCACTCATCGGATTTCTTCCGGTAAAAATAAATGTTCTGATTCTCTGAAGACAAGCTTTATCATGCGTCAGATTCTTCGATATTTTTATACACATTTTCCAATTCTGTGCAAAAGCTTTATAGCTCTTTGGATTTCCTCCGATATACTTTTTTGGCGAAAAAGAGCTTTTAAACTCATCGGATTTTCCTCCGGTATAAATTATTTGATTCTGTGAAAAAGAGTTTTATAGCGCATCGGATTTCCCCTCCGGTTTAACTAAATATTCGGATATTCCATGCTTTCCCACCTGATGATGGATGCTTGTGTTGTGCCCGAAACGTGATTTATTTTATACCTACGTGACTTTACCGAAAGAACCACAGAGTATGGGATACCTGCAGTCACGAAAACTTCAAATCAATATTAAATACTCGTAGGTTTTTTCGGTAAAGTCACGTAGGTAAAAACATATAGAAATAAAATAATAAATCACGACGTTTCGGAGGCAATTATTTCTATTATTTTTAAATCCTTTATATTAAGTTCACTTGCTTGCTTGCGTGCTTACGACCGTGCAAATCTTTCGGTCGTTTTTTAACCCACTTCCCGTGATCCAATTGAGCTGACATTTTACAGAGACTCGTTGTGCGTGACAATGTATTTTCGTGAAAATGTTTTTTCCAAAATTTTACACTTTAGGAAAAAAAATATATATTTAATTATCAATTGCTTAATGGTGGCAGGCAATCATCTGACCCATAGGTGGCAGCCATCTCAAGCCAGAGGACGAGAGGACTCTAGCCGCCACGCATATAAAGGATTTATAGTGAAAAACTTTGTTTTTACGGGTTAATTAATTATTATTTATTTTTACCTACGTGACTTTACCGAAAAAACCTAAGAGTATGAATCCTTACAGTCACGAAACTTCAAATCTAGATTTCGATTTAAAGCTTTCGTGACTGCAGGGATTCATCTTCTTGGTTCTTTCGGTAAAGTCACGTAGAAGGGAAATAATAACATAATAAAAATTAAACAATAAAATAAAGTTCGATTTAAAGCTTTCGTAACTGCAGGGATTCATCTTGGTTCTTTCGGTAAAGTCACGTAGAATGGAAATAATAAAATAATAAAAATGAAACATTCGATTATTATTTTATTTTATTATTTCCATTCTACGTGACTTTACCGAAAGAACCAAGAAAATAAAATAAAGAATAAAATAAAATCTAGAATCAAGATTAAATATTCCGAGTCTGTGTCAGGGTGACCCCTGACCCCCCCTTCCCTCCCTCCCTCGGACGCGGTCTCCATGGCAACGCGACGATGGCGGAGGTAGCCGAGAGCCGACGCGACGAGGCCGACTACAAGCGCCTGCACAGCTTCCCTCTGCTCAGGGTAGACCGCCTCGCGACGCGCCACCTCCTCCGCGAAGGAGGAAGGGAGGGATTGAAGTTGCAGCCGAGCGATTTTAATGGTTGAGAGAAGCAGCGGCGTTCGCGCCCTGCGGAGGTGATCGCGGCCTTCGCGGCGGGCGAGGAGCCTCCCGTGTTTCCTGAGTTGCCGAGCCGAGAGGCTGAGGGGGGGAGAGCACCGCCTCTCGCCCCCCCCCCCACTCCGAGCCCGCGGGGCAAGAGGCCGGGCGATTTACTTAATTTGAGTAATGAATTAGCGATAAATAAACTAACTGCCGATGATAATGGAGCTGAATGATGAATAAACAATCCGCTGCTGAACACTGCGATTGAACAACTGCTGAATAAACGAATTGCTGCTAAATACTTCTAAATTGCCCGTATAGATTACTGATAAGTAACGCGCGATTGATAAATAAGCAAGCGACAATGTTCTACTAAATGATTAACTGCTAAATAATGCACGTCTCAACACTGAAATTACTGAACCGCTAAACACTCTACGATTAAATAAATAATCCCAAAGAAATTGTAAATGTCCCAACTAAATAGGTTGTGATAGCGTATTGTGCTTTACATTAACAGGGTTGGGAAGACTACAGAGTGCTGCCACCAATAACATGGTAAAGTGTTTGTGTAGCCTACGCCTGGTCAATGATGAGATTAAACACATAATGCTTGCGAACAAGCGTCTAAGGCCAGAAGACTAAATCATAGTGTTAACGTGGGTTATTTTACAATTGAATCACCGGCGTCGTAACAATTGTCTACTCGGTATGCAAGAACGCTTTACTGCTATTACTTACACTTTAAATTATTGTGTTAACTGTTTACTAAATGAACACTAAACAAGTTGCACACATGTCATTAATAAATTACTACTAAATAAACGCTCAACTATAATGTAATTCCTAACACTTCACGCGAGTTGTACTAAATATTACTTATACTTCACCAATTACAAAAGGCGACTATCAAATACCTTAACTGTTTTATTACAAGTTCTTCCTTAGCACGATATCTAATAAATAAATATTTGAATCTAATAAATACCCCCCGCTTAAGGGCGCTGTGGTGAAAAGGCATTCCGAAGGCTCAGGTTTATCGTAATCACTTTGTGTTCAGTTTAACAGTCGTTCCATTAGAAAGAGTCACTTCGCCCGGCCATGCTAATGTGGATTTTTGTTTTAGTTTTTACCACTGGCTCAAAGTTGTTGACGGAGATGGGAACCGCCCGTTTACAAAGGGAGACGCTGGACTTAAAACATTGTAGAATATGTCATGTACACGTAGTCACGGGGCACAGTAAATGTCGTGTAAATGCAGTATACATTCTATACAGTATACAATGTATTACAGTGCATGTATTCAACCATTCCTGTGTATGCACATCCACGAGGATATGTTGTCAGCAGGGGGCAGTGCTGTTAAATAAAGTTGACTACAGTATGTTCCAACATTTACACCGCGGGCCTTTAGAAACCCGCACTGAACAGGGTGGTGAAGTATGGGTAAACAACCCACCATGACTGGCACAGTGTGGGGAGGCCTTCATTCAGTAGTGCAATGACAAAGGAATTTAATCATTTGTGATACGAAAATATTTAATTATTCAGCATCGTATTTTTATCTGGCCTGGTACCGAATTAGGTATTCAGTATCTCAATATGAATGCCAGTACGTTTTTCTCTTGTGTGCATGTGCCCCAGCACACAGACATGCCAGAAGAAATGAGGACAGAGACCATGGAACTGTGTGTCACAGCATGTGAGAAATATGGCACCAACAATGAGGTAAGTGTTGTTCGTGAATGTTGAAGATGCTACCAATTTATTGTCAGCATAAGGCAAGCAATTTAGAAGTTTTTGAAGGACATGGTCACAAAGTGTTGTAGACAGCCATAAAAAGAAGGTTGTAGTTTTTAGAATGACAATGTAACGACAGAAATTGGAGTAGCACCCAGAAGTTGGCAACTGAGGGGAAAACCTAAAGCCTAATAGTGATATATCATAAGCATATACCTTTGTGGATGGGTTTCTATTTTGCAACAGCTGCAAGATATAGGAGAAAACGCATCAGTTAAGTGTAGTGGCATCTAGGCGTTGACTAGTCAACATCAAACATCTAATTGATGTGTGCTTAAACTGTAATTTTCAGCTTTGTAAACGTTTAGCTGAAAAATGTTTGAACCAATCCAAGATGTAACTTGTAAGGCGGCATAGTTGGAGTGGCGAGAAACATTGTTTGTGTGTGTGGAGTCGACGGATGTCCAACCTGTGCGACAGCTTGCAGCCAAGATGATCAAGGAGTCAATGGACAAGAAGTTTGGATCCTCCTGGCATGCCGTGGTGGGCGAGGGATTCGGCTTTGAGATCACTCACGAGACCAAGAACATTTTGTATATGTTCTTCGGAGGCAGTATGGCAGTTTGTGTCTGGAAGTGTTCCTGAGCTACTCTTCACTTCGCGTCATCCTTGGCACGACTTTCTTACACACAGATGCACACTGATTTGCACTCAGCTCTGGTAATCGTAACCAACTGGCATACCGAGAGTGTTTTTTTAAACTTGCATATAAAATGTAGGCTGATGTGTGTTTTTAAAATTCTATTTCATATGTGAATCATGAAGCTTTTTTTTACGTTAAACTATTTGAGGTTCTGTATATTACATTCCTTCATACTTGGGACCCTGTATCTTCCAACTTAATTGCATCATGGTGTTAATGCTCATTGAAATATTCCAATACATTGTACAGTGCCATTTGCAGATTCAACTATGTTATTTCAGAATACTTAAACTATTTACATTGGATTTTAAAGTGTGATTTAACGACACTTCCCAAATGTTGTTAAACAGCAAAACTGTTTAAATGTTCTCGAACGTTTCACCTTCCTACGTCTCAGGTTATGTTCTCGCCCAAACTGGGAAGTCAGGTGACTTCTTCATCTCATTATTCCCATAGTGACCCCCCCCCCCTCTTACCCACTTGCTACCCCATCTCCTTCCTTAACTCTGCCACTCGCCTCATTTTTCCACTTACCTTCACAGCCTGTTCCACCAGATTCACTTGGCTGCTATCCCACCTCGGCTTCACCAACCCATGCACGTTTTACAACATTGAAGTGTGTTTTTGCGCTGCACGTGTCAAAGTAGAAGTAGGCTTGAGATTGGTTTTTTTATTGTTCCCATAACTATATTTTCAGTTATACTTGGTATCTAACCTATAAAAATCAAAGGAAGTGATAGTAAACAACCCAGCAACCAAGCGTAAACTTGCGAAAATTCACTTTGTTGTACTAAAATCCAGTAAAGTATGAGTTGCACTACCCCAGTCCATAACCACAAGAGAGTGCTTGAGATGTATTACATGCACCTGCCATGAAACAGATTGCATCAGAATATTATTAACTGTTTTAACACCAACTTGGGTATTGTATTTAATAACTGCAATTGTAAAGCAATTTGAATACTTGTTGGATATGAACTATCATCGGTTGTCTGTAATTCCACGACATGTGAGCAGACCTGCATTTAATGATCGTGCTCAAGTGCTCTTTCAGGCGGTATGAAATGAGGATATGATGATCGTATAAAACAGATTCTGACGCTCACTATAAGTGTATATAATTGCACGTGTAAGAATCGACTTTTTCCTATCATGAATATCGCTTTATATTTGATGCATTCGTACCACGCCAAGGATAAAAGAATGGAGTTTATAGTTACAAATCTTAACAATTCCTAGAATCATGGAGAGATTTAATTCCTGTTGGAAGCACTAATTAACTGCTGTGGATTTCTCATGTATGGTCAAAAACATGATGTCTGAATTTATATGAAGTGGCCCTGAAACGTGTTTCACTACATTCTTGAACACATTGTAATTTACTGCGTTTGAAACTTAAAAATAAGCACACTTTATTGTAAATGTAATAGCTGTGATTTGAGTGGTACAATGTCAAGTAATCTACACTAATGTGATCAAATTTTTGTTCAAAATGCAATACATTTGATGGATTAATCATGTTCAAACTACCTGATATCGCATTCATCGTGTGACAATGCGTCGTGTTTACGCTTGAAATGAAATAACTTTTTGTTCCTTTATATACATTTACCATGAATAAAAAGTTTGGAGAAAAAAATGCGGGAATTGTGTTGCTTGTAAATATAGTCGTTACATCAGTTAATTTAGAACATTTTCCAGATGAACTGTCTGCAAGTAATTATTTAATATGGGAAGCGGTGGTTCTTTGTAGCGGGAGGTGTGACCTTCCCCAAGTATCAGGGTTGTAGGAATTTTATACTCTCGGAAGCACTAATTAACTGCTGTGGAGCATATTCTCCCTGTACTTCTTTGTTCCCGCGTCGATCTATGCTCCCTTGCTTTTAGTGACCGACATGAACGTTTCTGCGTGGATTAAATATCGGCCGTTCTATACGATTCCGAGGGGGGGGGGTGTAAAAAGTACGGGTCGCAAACTCCGAAAACTCCGCAAACTGGGTGAACCCGAGAGGACACGTGAAAGATCTGGAAGGGGGCATGGCCATGGGCCACGCCGCAGCAGTTATAAGCCACGTCCCGAGAGGGTTTCCGGGCTGTTATCTCTGGGAAGAAACCCTTCGTCGTCGAGTCTGGGTCCTCGATATCCGTGGACCAGTAGTCATCCCGTCCAATGTGTACATAGTCAACCGTGGTTCTATTACGTAACAAACCTTGGCTGTGTCGGGTGGTGGCGGGTTTAACAACACACGATCTAACCCAAACAAACCTATATTATGGATTACTCGTGTTTGTAATTATCCATCTGCAGTGTTTGTATTTTCTCGGTACAATGTTTCAGTTGCTTACACTAATTCCTTTCAGCCACTAGCTGTCACTGTAACCTCACTCAGTTTTCTCGTTCGGAAATAAAAAAAATATTACACGGAATTCTTGGTTAGTGCTGTCGTGGTGGACTTGCAATCCCAGAGGCAGTTGAAACAACGGTGCAGGTTTCTTAAATGCCCCCCCTCCTCCTCCGGTCTGTCCACCCCACAGCATCATCGCGTACAGCACAGAGTTAATTGAGTGCGGCTTGTACGTATGTTCAACTTCTTTCGCGCCGTACGTAGCCAGCTGTGCTGCCTTCCCCCGCACCTAAAGACAAGACAGCCGGGTTGAGGAAGATGGGGATCGCAGACGTGGGAGCACAGAAGTACACTGTTATTTAAGACCGAAACAGGAAGATTTTTCCACAAATCTGGCTGTAATTACTGGCGAAACGTCAATGGTGGGTTTACTCTCCAACACACAACCGGTGTGCTGTACTAGTAACTAATTGGCACGTTGTGTTTACGTGACAAACCTTACTAATTGGCTGTGTCGGGTGGTGGCGGGTTTAACGACACACATTCACGCTAATCTAACCGAACGCCTCTAATATGGATTGTCTTTGTGTCGTAACACGAGTCTTCGCTGCCTCTGCCGAGGGGTTCACAGTGGGGGCCTCACAATGTGCATCTCCAACAAGGAGCAGCTTGGGCAGGATTTTCTACCGTTCACACCATGCCTCATCGCATGACCGTGCGATGCATTTTGTAATACGAACATCATTCGTGGTGGGGGGAGGGGGGTTTGTTGTTGTTGTTTGATGTTACATGTTACGAAAGAAGGCGTAGTTGCGGACGTTGTTGGTGATAAATAAATAAATGTTTTATCTTGTATTGTTCGCCTTTTGGCGTTCTCTGGTCTGACACTGGTGAGACGAGGCCATGAAGATGTGTCGGCCAATGAGTTTGAAAGACAATGCATTTTTATAAAATAATCAGAGCATGTTTGTTTGCATATTCACCACAAGTACGTGTGGTTAATGCGAACTTAATTCCTTGCAAAAGGTATCTGTTTGGTGTTCTTATTTTTCATATTCTAAGATCGCGTTGCACGTTTGCTGTCAACCCATTCTGTTTGAGTTTCAGGTCCATACGGCGTATGGCAAATATTTGTTTTGTCTATTTGTTTGTGTTTCTCCCTTGTGATGGGACTTTGTCGGATGAACCTTGAGATTAATAAGGGGCAGGGGGTGACCAATAAAGTCTGAATTGGTCTGTAATAAGGTAGGCACTGATGAGGGCTTGACAGGTTTGCCACAGACGACTCCCCCTCCGTATAGCCTCAGCAGACTGTTTGGGGCAAGTGCTGTTAGCCAGTAGCAGCACATATGAATGCCAGCATATGTGCGAGATTAAGGTCAGGGGGAGTGCCAACGTCGCCAACGTTGTGGAACCGTTGGGCCAAAGTCGACTCAGGCCTGCACACTTTGAACTTGAGCCACAGTGACATTTCAGCAGTGGACGTGCAAGCGTTCCAACGTCGCCCAAGGCTGCGGGTTGTTGACCCTGCCTTGGAACAGGGCTGGACGCACCGGATGGCGAGACGGTGCGGCCCTTGATATCTCTCGGTGAATTTGACCTCCAAGGGAACGGCTGACAACCACGGACGCCAACGTTCTTCAGGATCCCGTGCAGCAAACCACCGCAACTCCAACGTCAGCCGTCTGACGCAGGTTTCCCCATCAATGCTACGCAGGCTGCCCTAAAGATTTACAAGTCCCGGTGCTTCCCTTCACCTGTGCCAAATTCCAACCCTGCCGCTTAGATCCTCTCCAGTGTCTACACGATCCTCTACGCTGTAGCCATTGTCCTCATTTCTGGATTTGCACTGCGTTAACAGAGGCTCGGAAAGTGTCATGAGCCAACAAACTGATTGGAAGCAGTGGGAGAGGATTAGGCGGTGAGCTTTAGACAAGGACTTGATGAAACAAATGTGATTTTTCTTTCATGCATGCAATCTGTTATATTAAAAATAATTGACGTCTACACATCCACTGAGGTGTTATCCCTGTGCACCGATGCACGTATTTCAATAAAATAATAGAGTATTCATGTTGAGCATTCAAAGTCGTTTAGTCTGCTGACATTTATTTTGGCCAGTGCTTTCTCCACTGGCAACCAATCCGTCTGTTGTGGAAAATTCCACGGTAGGAGCTAGTCTGTACATCGGGAATGATGGAATAAAAGTCCATGGGCCAAACATGCCTGAGATGGCAAAAAGCACGAGTAGAACTAACATTTTTAAAATTGGAAATTAAAGTAAATTATGCAATAATACTTAAAAATATTTTTTTATTATCACATAATACACTTTTATTAGCCATATGCAGGGACTGGTAACCGTACACATTTTCCACTACCCTTGGCACGAACTTCAGCTCTGGCTCATGATCTGGATGTTTTTGGCCAGTTGTCTGGAATTACACCACAGGTGGCACGCTTATATCCACCGAGGTGAACGGGAAAACATTGAATCCTGACTTAAAGCTTTCGTGACTGCAGGAATACAGATTCTATGGGTCTATCGGTAAAGCCACGTAGATAGAAAAAAAATATCATGACGTTTCGATCGCAACACAAGCAATCGTCTTCAGGTGAGAGAGAGGGCTCTCTCTATTTTTATTATTTTTCTATCTACGTGGCATTACCGAAAGACCCATACTGCTTCTGCCACTGTCACAGAGAGAAATGCCGTCTATTGAAAGGGAACAGATGGGATTTAGTAGTATTGAGGCACTGCTCTCATTTCGATGTTGAAGTCACGTGCAGTCGGCCGCACGTGGTGAATTGCTCGCTCACATCACTGCTGGCAGAAGGGCCATTCACGAGAGGGCGTTCTAGAGCCCCATTCTATTTTGACTGCACTCATTCTGGCCGGACCTTCTTGGAAGAGGTACTCACACTTTACCCCACCAAACGAGGCCGATAGATCGACTGTGATGTACTCCTGTACACGGAAAGGTGGACAGATACGAACGTGAGGGCAGTTAAGAAACTTTAAAACATTTTAATGCCGTTCTGGGAAATCGAATCGGCGACCACCAAGCTTGCAAGTCTAAAGAATCCATCATAAGTTGTTTAAAAAAGAAATCTCGATGGAAAAACGCATTTCTTTAGAACTGATTTTTGTTGTCCTTCCAACCGCACCTCCTATTAGCACCTGCTATCGCATGGTCACAAGATGTTGAATTGAAAAGTACGGATATGAAATAAGTTATACATCTTTATTGCGCCTTCAACAGAACCTTGATGGTAAAATATTATGGCAATCACCGTTGTGATCAATGTGGCATCGTATCACCGGCATGTGTATTAGTCCAGTGCAAAGTTTTATGAAGGTAAAATGGTGCTTTAACAAATGTTGCTATTTTTGCAAAGGATTTTCTGTTTGCACTCAGTCACATATTCACCTTAAGATGTTTTTTGTTGTTCATATTTTTGTTTGTTGTTTGTTGCGGTTGCACCCGATTCCAGAGCCGAATGAGGTGGATGAAATGCATAAATCATGACGACTCACGGCTACCGACCGAAGTGCAAAAGCTTAACGGATGGTGATGAGACATTAACGAGGTTAAATTAAGATTTAGACTAAGATAATCCCGTAACTTTATTTGAGACTCGTGTGCACTGAGGATGGCCGGACATGGCAATTGGCTGTACAGTATGTCGAAAAATAGTTACTGAGTTCATATTAATTATCTACTTAGAACATTCTACTCATGAACTCTGAGATACGAACAAACCTGTCCGTATGCCTGTTTGGACCGAAAGTCGTAAGTTCAACCCCTGCACAATAGATGGCGGTGGTGGCATCTACATCTGCAGAACATGAAGAACCGGTGGCATCTACATCTGCAGGAGATTATACAACTTGTACAGCTGTGTACACGCCGTACAACATGCTTGGAATCGACAGGAGTAAAGTTGGACGAACAAATCGACTTACCTCTTGAACATAACTCGTTCGTAAGTAGTCCTCGATATGGGAGGGGTGGACGTTTTTTTAGCACCAACGTTTAGCCAATGCAAAAAGAGTAAAACTGTGGCTAAAATAAAAGATAAACGCGGAATAAATTAGCACTGCAAGTTTCCGTTTTGTCGCTAAAGTACTCCATGTGGATGCATCTGAGGTTTGTCCTTAATAAAATATAGTTTTGATTCCGTGTTCCATAACAGCTTTATTGCTTATATAAGTATATACTCGTGCCAATCATACCCAATGCTTGAATGTAGTGGCATCAAAGCTCTTTTGTCAATGAGACTTAGTTGACCTTTGCGAGTTCAAGTTCATTTTTAGGTTATCCATTTGTTTTACACCTTTTGGCGTCCTCTGGTCTAACACCGTTTGAGACTAGGCTCGAAAGCCGTCTCTGGTGTGGACCAATCAGTTTCAAAGACAATGCATATATTAGAGTGTTTTGTTTGCATTCTGACCACAAGCATTGTGGTTAATGCAGACACGATTCCTTATAAAATGTTTCAGTTTGGTGTTTTAACATCTGAACACCTGTTTTGTTGCCATAATAATCGTTAACTAAAACAATAAAAACATGCATCGACGAATACATTCGTCACTAATTGTGAACAAAATTAACGCTAGTCACAAATCAAAAAGTTTTCGACATGACAAAATCTGACATCAAAAAGCCCAAATAAAAAAAACATCAACGTTTAATTGTTAAACTTTTATTCCAGCACGCGTTCCAAAAGGGTCCTAACCGCAGTGTGTAAACAAAACTGAAATTGTCGTGAAGCTGTAAGTGAAGGGACACGTTGTGCACGCAGAGACACTGCAATAAAGATCTGGAGATGGTCCAATGATATCGAGGTTAAGTTGTTGTGAACGACGTTGCACGATGCGGGTGCTTACTGAAAGACAAATCATACTGATATAACAAGTAATGACAGTGACAATTTATTACCAGAGGGTTGCAATTCAACCGTTCGGTGGCATGAAAACAATCAGTTGAGATGCTTCCTGGAAAAACACAACCCACAAAAAAATCACATTGTCTACAAAAGGGGTTAAGTGGATGGGATAAAGCGGATGAAAATAATTGATTAACTTCATTGTGTGAACATCTGTGGGAAGAGATAATAAATCAATATTTCAAAAAGTGTGTGGGGGGGATTGTAAAGTCTTCTAATGAAGCTAGCATGAGCTATATGAAGTAGAAAATGTGGGTTATCAAGTTTTTCCAGGACACCCCCTGAGTTACGAAGCCAAGGCCAATGAAGCTGACATGGACATGCAGCTTCTCCTGCCTGTCAAACCCACAAGCAACACTAAGCCTTAAAGAGAGGAAGATTCTACGCATTTCTGAAAAGGCTTTTCTTTGCTTTTGCACCAAGAGTTGTCGTCTTGTGACCTTGAGCAGAATTGCAGCAAATTTTTATCTGTACTACTTGGGGCTGAATTTAATTGTACTTCGGTTCATGGCGTTGGTGCAAATGGCTTCAATTCTCAGAACCCAAAATACCAGCAATATATTCTATTGGTTTGCATCGTGGGCACATGTATTTACCGCTCTGCCTAGTGGCTACCTTATGCAGCCACAAACATGTGCACTGTGATACTCAACATCCAAAACCACTTTGGAAAGAACTGAAAGCGTCGCAAACAACATCGATGCGTTTTAGAGCCATCGGCAGAAAATATGTATTTCTTAATTTCCAAGCACTCTACCGTGGCTTCTGGAAAATGTGATGCAGGACATGCTTTAAGATTGATAACTGGTTAAACTACTTTGTAAGAGCATCCTTGCTTGCAGCTTAATGGTAATCGTACTAATGTCAATTCACTTTGTGACACAGTTACGGCATATAAATCAAATTTCTCGACTCACGATTTCTAAAACAACTATATGTATCACCTGGCCTCAATATCACACCGACAATATACACATCATCTTGTACCCTGCCAATCCCAATCCAAGACTCCCGTGTTCTACTGATTAAATGTGAATATAGTTTCAAATACGATTTTCTAAATGCCTTCTGTTGACGGCCAAACTTAAGTGGAATCAATGAACCCAGAAGCCACGAGTGGATATCACATCCACAGTGCGTGGCACACTGTTAAGGCAAACACGTATTTACCATGAGCCGATGCTCAACGTGGACAAAACATTGAACCCTGAATCAACCATGAAATATGCACACGTAGAATACGTTGAAAGACGGTCACTGCATCGTGCGCTTTCAGATGCGCTTTTGAGGCCGTCTGGAACGCTCTTCCTTCCGATATTAGGAAGCCACTGGAGCTATGCACTTTGAAATCTAGATCGGAAACCAATTTTTTTGAACTGCTTTTTGTGTTTAGTTTGTTGTCTTTCCCCCGCACCTCTGATGAGCACGTTTGGCTTGCGTACGGTGAAAGAGGTCAACATACATCCAGTGGAGGATTGTGATTCTACATGAACGCTCGTTTGGACACGGCTGTCCATTGATCTTACGGTTTGTAACATTACCAGTCGTTTCAACGTGTACTCTTTGCTCCTACTGTGACACGTTGAAAGGGGAAAGAGTGAACACACGTAAAAGGTTAATTATATTATCTATCGTTAAGCTGTATTCATTTAGGATTTAGATTTGTGCAGGAAGACAGCATTTGCTATGAAAGAACAATAATATATACACAAAGCTAAGCATTTTATTAATTGCAGTCTTAAGCTCCAGCTCAATATTTCATACAAAGTTTGATCGCGAGAATCAGTGGGCAAACATCAACAGTGCGAACTCGGCTCAAGAGGTTTGGATAAACATGAATACAATTGCGCGAATAAATATAATACTTTTCCTTCATGTTCACATACCGTACACGCTGCGCTGCCAACATACACGACAGCCCCTTGATGATAGCGCGAGTAAACAATTTCCCTTGTGTGTCAGCAGACATAACGGGACACAACATGCAAAAGGTATTTCATCTCGCTATACGTAACAAGCAACCTGCTTTATAGGTAAGATGTACATCATGATCGCCGTCAACAGTAAACAGTGCAGCGTGGCTCTCGAGCGATGTGGACGCGACGTGTGGCAGTGGGACCGGGATAAACGAGTGACGACGATTGCATCACAACCAAAATTGGCGACCACCGTGGAACGGACGACAGTCCCCGTGCGCGAGGTGCAAAGGTCCGATGGGGTGGAGTGGTGGCGCAGCGGTGAGCGCACTGTGCCGTGAACCGGGCAACATGATTTTTAGTTATTTTATACCCGGCTGCGCGGCTAAGATTCGTGGCAAGCGACGTCCGAATCCATTCCTCGGCTACACCCCTCCTCCCCCCTCACCAACTCGCGCTGCTCAGAGTGTGGTCAAACAACCCCGACGATTGACATGGCGGCATCGGGAGACTTTCATCCGGCAATTACCAGAATCGGTGTGGAAAGAAAAAAAAAACCGAGGTTGGATGCCCACGTGCTGATGGGAACCGCGTGGATGAGATGTGATTGATATGCGATCGCCCCCTCCCCCCACGTGGATTGTGTAAGAGGGCTGCTGCTGCTGCTCACGCCACCGGTTTGTTGTTTTGACATCGTTGCTGCCCCCTGGGGAGAAGTCAAGTATTCACCTACAATGCCCACACTCCTCCACCTTGGAGACAGCTCAGTGTCTCAGAGCTCAAACCTGGGTGGTCCCTCTGCCTCTCGCAGAAACTCCACATTGCTATGGCAGAGATTAGTTTCTTCATATGGCAACCACTGTTGAATTGCCACAAATTGATGCCCACAAATTGATTCAGATTTTAAATCGGACCCATTTCGACGATGGGTCGAGTCAATCCTCCACCAATTAGGATTTGAACTCTCGACATTCCGGTTGGAAAGTCGTGCTCTCTTGCTGCCAGGGCCCAGACACAGAAAGAGCGACAAAGATTGTCGACCACAAAGCATTCGCTGCCTCTGCAGACAAGGTCTTCACACGCTCTCAACTACAAGCAACCCCCCTGCTCACACTTAACTGGACTGGTGCCTCACTCTTCTTAACCCTTTCCCGTTCCGAGACGTCTGCAAGTTGCAGGGTGGGTGTCCTGTTTACCTCTGAATCTCGGACCGCGCAAGCGGTTCGACATAAATTTTATTTAGAGAGGCATAGCACCGGTGTTGATTTTAAAGATATTGTACTCACCGCAGAGAACCGTAGCAACACGGCCGGTCTCTACGGTGGCCTTGTGGGAGCCTCGGTAGCACAATTATTTTATTTTTTCTTCCGGTTTTGTCTTGATGTACACGTACGTCATTGGAACGGAATCGGGAAAACTGATGACATACACGTACGTCAACAGAACGGGAAAAGGTTAATGCACACAGCACTACAATGTCCATCGCATCACATTACGATGCTCACGAAAAACAAACCCCTATCGACCTGTAAACAAGTTGGCCTTGTATACCAATTTTTTTGTATAGCAATGTTTTGGTCCTGGCCAGAAATAATTGCAGTAATTATGACTTGCATCTTTTCCTTAATTGAAATATACTTTCGCTTTTAAGGTCATACGTTACTTTATATATATGTATTTTTTTTTCTTTAAATATCATTTTCGGAAATAATTTCCTTTTAAAAATTTGCCGCAACAAGAAACACTGGTGTACAGGAGTTTATAAAAAAAAAACTGAAAGCATGATTTTATATCATATATATTCTAATAACGAGGCTCTTTTAAATAAATTAATGCACATCTATATTCCTCCGACCTCTTATGAAACGCTGGCTAAAGCCAGCGAGTGTCCTCACACAGCTCAGGAAGCCAAATCTTAACTAGTGGAGGCCTGTGTGAATGACAGCGGAATGCCTGACACTGGCCTTTGCAGCTCCATTATGGGGGGGAACAAACAAAAATGACGAATGTATTAGAACCCAATGCATCCGACTCTCAGCGTCGGTAATGGCCATGTTCACATTTGATCAGGAGCCCCAGGGCCAGTGGCAAGCAGACCAGATTGTTGCTTGCAACTTAAAATCACGATTCTAACCCCAACGATTGCAATTCGCGGTTGCGTTGCGTTACCGGCCACCACACACTCAAACCCCCGCCCCCCCCCCCAATGCCAGGCCCTTTGCGAGTGGTGCGTGCATGTGCTGCACACGTACAAGATTTACACGCGCGTTTGTACAAAATCCACCAGCGCGGACGCTGTACCTGCGAGCACACTGCGCGAAAACGCCGACGCGCAAATCCCCCCCCCCCCCCAACCACCGTCTTTCTCCGAGGTGCAAGTGTCTTTCAATCTCTGAAGTCTCGTCCCAGATATCCGGCGGTCTCGCAGAAGTTTCACGCAAGTTGCGTGCGCGTCACTTTCCTTGGTGCCTGCAGCGATCCTCTTGTGGTGAAGCGTTTCACAAGGTTTGCACAGCTGGTAGGCAGGCAGGCAGGCAGTCGTCCTCTTACTTGCATGTACATTCGTTGAGTACTCGCAACATACAGGTCCCCCATTATGTCTGTCTCTTCTTTATGGAAATCCTCTTTTTCCGTGTGGCCAGCATGTCATAGAAGGGGTCCTTGCTGATGCTTGCCCTGCAAAGCACGAAGACTGCCGTGACGTTCTGGCCACAACGGCAACGCGGCGATACGCTCACACCTGTTAAAAGTGTAAAAGACGGTGTCCACCAATTCTCAAATGAGCGTGGGGGAGTGGACCATCTTTGTTGGTGGCCCAGAACATTGCTAGAGTGTGGAAGAGTTTCTCACCATAGGCCAACTCCCAGTTGGGAATTTAAGTTACGACCTCGATTGTGATAATTCCTGGTTGCCTAGAGCGATAATCACCACTTCATTATTCATCACTGTTTGGAAATGTCTAAGGAGCTCACAGATACCTAAACTATCTAGACAAGGATACATTTGAAGTATTATAGTCTACATGCTCAGCTTCCACATGTCTAAACAGTCGGACAAAGGGAGCTACACAGATATGGAATGGGCTACAGAAGAGACAGAGCCAAGTGCACTTGCTGATGGATAGTACTCGTGTTGCGAAAGATCGATGTTTGTGGTGGAGGCTCGGGAAAGATGCTACTTACTGTGTGGCTGATGGCAATATATTCACCACTTTACATGATCTCAAAGTGCCTCGGTGACATCACCACCACCTAGTGGCACACGGTGGCTATTGCTGTGAATGTGTGCAGGCATGTGCACGCACGTAACTGCGATATATACACATGCATACACGTGTACATATCGGTGCATGTGATTGAATCGCCTGGAATGCACCCGATCCCATTAGATCTTGGAAACTACGTAGGGTTGAGCCTGGATAGTGTTTGGATGGGTTACCGCCGTGCACAAAACAGGTTGTCATCATAGGGCTTGTGCGACTATGAGTAGAGGGGAGTGCAGCAAAAAATTCCATCTTCGCGCTCCACGTCAATGCTACCCACCACCTTCATCAACAGCCTGCACAGCGACCATCTTGGAAAAATATGACCCTCAAAAGCATGGAGAGGCCCTCATCCACGAGGACGCTGACAAAAAGACTGCACAGGTACACAAGTGTGCGCGTGTACGTACACTTTTCTTGGCACGAGCACTACGATGTCACCGCGATGCAATGGTGCACGGTGGCTATTGTGGTTGTGCACACGCCTAGCTCCTGCCCCAACAGTCTGTTAAGGCTATACGGGCGATCATTTTGTGCACTCTGTAGGTAGAACTTCTCTCGCAACCTACGTAGCTAACCATGCTCATCAGAGGTGCTCTGCAGTGGTGTAGTGGTTAGCGCATTACACTTCGAACCTGGCGATCCGAGTTCGATTCCCACTCACGGCCAACACTGGTGACGATTATCTGAACCGGTCCAGGGCCTCCCCCCTAGATGAGTGCCTAGTGTAGTGCGTAAACATCACCACTGGGGAGACAAAGGCGGCTGGGCATACCGGCCTTCATTAGGTGCTCGCTAGCAGCACTTGCCCCCCAGGCTGGGCGTACCGGCCTTCATGAGGTGCTCGCTAACAGCACTTGCCCCAACAATCTGTAAAAGGCTATACGGGGGAGGGAATCATTGTCTGTTGTGTGCTCTGCTGTAAACGCACTTGATGCACTTGATCCACTCGTCCTTCTCCTCAGGCGAGGGTGCCGAGATGCGGTAGACCATGTGCTTCCCCTCCACCACGCGGCCGTCCGTGTCCGTCTTGCACGCCTTGATCACCCCGCCCTTGTTGTTGGGGAGGAACAGCTCGAAGCAGTTCTGCCACGGAAAGCGTGGGAAAACAGAGAAGGCAGCAGCGGCGGCAGCAGCAGCACGTCATAACGTGAACCACGACGGATTCGCTCTGCTGCTTCACCAAACAAACACCTTGTAAAAGACCCAATGCAGAAGATCCCTGGTTTTGATCTTCCACAAAGCTCATGGTCCCACCATATAAAGTGCATCCGTACAACCCATGGCAGATGCGAATACCTCACGCACAAATGGGAAATGTAAAACTCTCCGATGTGCGATTGCGGTCATCCAAAAGAGCGTACCACATATTACGATGCAATGCCCGATCGACAAATACGAAGGAGACATCACACAGATAGACTCCGCTGCTCCCGATGCGGTTATCTGGCTTGGCCACCTGAACGTGGAATTGTGGGTTGTTGCTCTGCATCTACATCAGCCATACGAAAGAAGATCAATTAAGTGCCTCCGTATTATTGTTGCGGTCTGTCTGTCCAACCATCTGTAATGGCGGGGGCCACACTATAACTTTTGTAAACTAGGTCCAAAAGGAGCCTAGCTTCAGTACAAGGTTGTTTTGTTGTAACGGGGTCTCACCCGATTGAAAATCGGCCAAATTGACCAAAAGGGTTGCCCAAAACTTGAATAAACCAGAATAGAAATTATCATTTGCAAATATGCCAAAAAGAATTCTGCCCTGACAGGTATCTCTTCAGCTTCCACGCTGCTCATCACGCACTCCGAGATGAACACGCGTTGGAAAGCGTGACCTAATCCATGTGTACGCATGACTTCTCTCAAATGTGTTTAGATTGCAGAGAGCAAAACAATGAGGAATGAGAAATAGGAAAACAGAAGCGAACTCAAAACAAAATCAATGGTCTGCGATCACTCACGAATCTCGTGGAGAGCAGCGAGAGTGCAAATGTCTGCAGCACGTACACGAGACACCTTTTCAAAATGTCCTTAAGCACCCTATCGATCCGTCCCAACACTTCAAAATGCGTAGCGATTTTAATTCGCACCTTTTACTCTTGGTCGAGAATATATATTTTTTTACGCACCAAAGCTGTTTAACGGTTGGGCAGGTGGCCAATAATACTTTCGGGGTCAACACGAGTACCAATTTGTGCAACGTTAACAGCGATTGTCCCTCTTGATAAACTGGCCGCTGCCATGGGGAATACAGAATTTAAATAACTGCCCAAGGACCACCAACAGTAGTCGTAGCCGCACTGCATTAGATATTTTGTTTGTTTGTTCACAGTTAAGAGATGTTGGTTGGCAGGTGGCCGAGCGGAAGAATGAATTGTTATACTGCACCGTGCTCTCTGCCTTCACGGACCTGCACTGATCAGCGGTGAAGTATGGCAAGATATTACCGACGACCTGCATAATGAGGGAGAGGTCCTCGTGGAGTAGGGGACGAACAAAAGGGCTGTACACAGCCCTCGCGTAAATATGTGTCGTTAAACCCGCCACAACCTGACAGCCAATTAGTAAGGTTTGTCACGTAAACACGTAAACAGAACATGCCAATTCGTCACAACATTTACAATCAGAGTACGACGTTTTGCCAGTAATTACAACTAGCTTCATCAGGTGACAGCCAGATTTGTGGAGAAATCCTCCCGTTTCGTTCCTTAAATGTCTGTTTACGTGACAAACCTTACTAATTGGCTGTATTGGGTGGTGGCGGGTTTAACGACACATTTATATATTCACGCGATATAACCCAAAAAAACTTAAATTATGGATGATATTGGTTACAAAAGCCTACGTGTTAAACTGTACAATTGTTCGTAATATTTCCATCCCATCGGCATCTGTTAGTTCCAACACTTGCCCTTCGCATAGAAACCACAAGGTGGCGTGCAGCCTGCCTTTGCTGCACACACGCAAAAGGTAAAGGGGGAACCCTGCAATTTCTTGCTCATGCCACTGCTGATGAAAGGGCTCCTCTAAGAGGCAAGCTCGGGAGGGCACCTCTGGAGGGTATTTTGGCCTCCTCTTCTCTGCTGCCCAGACATCTCGGAAGAGATGGGAGTATCCACAGTTTACCCACACCACACGCGATTTGCCCATTGGCCAAAACTGTGGTTTCTTCCGGGTGGGGAGGCCGGGAGGATTTTAAAAAACGTGCACCATTCTTCCAAACGCCACGCCGGGAGATCGACATGGATTGCAAGTCGAATGTGCTCACCGTTACACCACAGCACCATCCAAAGCCCATATGTCGTGTACAATAATTATAATTTTTGTGATCATATTCAGTTGCAAAGGCCGTTGATGCCTGCGCCAAAAGCACGCGGCAGCCTTCGTGTAAACACGTACGGGCTTCTTGGGGTCGTCCACCTCCCGTATGCTCAGATTCTCCAGGGGAATGATTCCTCGCGGTTCCTTGTCCTGCACGAGAGACACAGATCGCGCCAGATTCAATAAACTCCTTCGTGTATCTGGAAAGTGTTTCCGAGTCTCAAGTCACTCCCACGTCTCCATTGACATCTACTGTCAAGGAGATTACGGTATTTAAGGCCACTATAATCACGATGGAAACCTGGCCCAAAGGTCACATTTTTTTTCCGAAGAACCACTCCTACTTAAATTTGTATAAACAGCAAGAATGCAACGTCTTAAGTATGTCGTATTTAATCATTCATCGATTAATGTTGATTCTTACGGTCACGATAATATATACATCGAATTGTGCACATGAGAATTACTTAGAATTCATGAAAAACTGTACACTAATTTAACTTTTTTATCGAATCGTAACATTTAATCAAATCACAGGTGGAGTGAATCGTTGCATGCTCTGTGAGTATAGCCTCTTGTCAACGGTCTTGGCTGCGTCTTGGGACGTATTTATTATTTAGCCCAGCACAAAATGTACTTTGTGTGGGAAAGGCACAAACGAATGGCTTATGGAGACACAGAGGGGGGCCTATGACAGTATATTATGATGATGATAATTACTAATGTCCTTACCGTTGTGTACTCAAAGTAGTAGAGGCAGTTGTCCGTCAAGATGAACCACCGCCTCTTCCAGGTCTTCACCTTTCCTCCTAAAAAACAAAAAACAAAGGAGTGACATTTATAGAGGAGCTAGAAATGACAATGTGAAGGTGCCGCTAAAACAGACTACAATTTGTTGCTTTTGCACTGATATCATTGTGATGTCCATAATTCAGAGATGGCAAAACACCTATCGTCAAACATTCATTCGAAATCGCAAATACTTGCAAGCTATAGCCCTCCTCCAACACCACCACCAAGACAGCACCAACATGTGCACTCGGGCATCATGAACTACAGCAGGAAAAGCAGCTCTAATATTGAACGTGTAACTAATTAATCGGCATTGAAGATAATCAACAAGGGCCCCAGAGCGCCCTGGCCAATGCCAAGCCGGGGCGTGTGGCTACCTTTCTTTGGATTTAAAAAAAAGCTACAACGAACATGGCTCGTGACTTTTGGGTAACGACAATGGTGTCGAAGGAAAGCCACGGCATCAACCGTGCGTGCCACCAACGCTTGCCTAATTTCAGTAGCCAGCCCTCCCGGTCAGGGTTGAAGAACGTGTGCGTGAGGTCATTGCCGTCGTCCTCGGGAATTTTGAACGGCTCGTTCTTTATGCTGTCGTACAGGTTCTGTGTGTAAAAAAAAACACGCGCAAACAAAGCCACTTCCATTTTTCAACGTCTCGTCCGAAACACGATACCGGCAGGGCTGCGCTATAGATGCAATGTGCCAATTTTGCTCCATTGTGTAATTAACTCAAAGCATTTTGTGGTGTTTAAATAATGCACAAGCACAGTGCTCTTTGTGTACGAGTGGCAATCGCCACCAGCAGTTGCCAACAGCATGCGTTCTAAGCAAGCGGCAGATGGTTTCTCTGCTGCCAGGTTTAAACAGGGACGGATCTACTTTGGCGACATCTCATTGGCCACTGTGGCCAGATGTTTGCTACTGTGGTCATGAATTATGTATTCAGATCCTCATTTAGGTAACTGACATGTGAATGTCCCTATTGTGTTTTAGCCATTGTGCGAATTGACTTGTTACAACAATCATTATAAAATCCTGAAATGGGAAGGACATAAAAAAATAGAAAACTAAAAATTGGCAGTTAATAAAGGTCTTTGTGTCTGCCAAGTGACATTCAGCAACTTCAATGGATGGGTTGGTAAGCAGGGTCTTATACTACCAGGCAAGGCAGTACAAACACCTGTAATCTAGCCAACTTGAGGTAAATTGGCCAGACAGCATAATGCGAGTGAGAATCCCAAACTGCCGGGCTAAAAAAGTGGCCTGAATGTACTCAATCCACTGCTGGATGTGGGCCTCATCACATTTATACAAAATCTTGCGGATTAATTGACCTCTATCCACCACAGTGATCATCTACAGATCGCTGAAGGTGGGTTAGGGCCAGGACTTTTTTCAGAAATCAGTCGCCACTGATGTTAGCCGTTGCCAGGAATTAAACTCGGGTTGCCGGGTTCAAAGTGAAATGTGTTAACCACTGGTACCATTGTCCCATCTGAATAATTAATATGACTAACTCAACAATCACACATCACTAGCCGACACAGCCTGTCAGCGTGAAGTCAGTACGCAACCGGGCTTTGTGCCAGGCAAGGCGGCTCGTTGCAGCTCGTGTCGCTCGGGGTATAGCCAGCGACGGTAGTACGAGCTGGTGAGTGGGGAGGGGGAGTACGAGGGCTGTAGCCTCCTACCCTGAGCAGCTCCTCCGGCAGGTCCCCGCCGTCGTTGATGCCGCGATTCATGAGGATGAAGCGCTCGGTGGTGGGCTTGTCGCGCACGTTGGGGTTGTGCAGGCTCGTGTTGAGCATGATGATTGCGAACGAGAGCACGTAGCAGGTGTCTGTCGCAACGGCGCCACAAAAAAAGACGGCGAGCAGGGGTCAATGTGAGACAGCGGTTCCCCAGTACCCGGTTCCCCTCCACCAGCACCCAATGCAATCATGGATCAACTTCAAGATCGCACACTCAGAATCTTCAAGATCCTTCGTGGACTCACTGCTGCCTACTTTTTCTCTCTTATCTTACTCTACTCCCCTCTACAACACTCCTACCTACCTTACCTCTTTCATTTCATCTTAGTCAACTTGCCCTCAATGTACTCTCTAACCTATCTCCTCTGATCTCTACTCACTCCACTCCCCATACTCTCCTACCTCATCTCAGTCTATTCCGCTCTGCACACCTGCTCCAACAACCATGGCTTTTTAAAGGAAACTCCCAGTCAAAGTTTAATTTTTTAAATAAAATTAAACTTACCAGACCACAGTGGCAGTGGGTATGCAAGCACAGGAGCGAATGCCTGAACCGCCGTTGCCATTACCACTGCCTCTTTTGGCCACCGTCCAAAAATGCCACCGTTTTATCCATTTTATTTGTATAAGGCAGCGGTATTGATGAGTCTCGATGTGTTTTAACCTCATTTGTATTGGAATGCCTGACCTGTGTAGATGTTAAAATTTTAATTTGATCTACTGCAAACCTTGACAAAACAACACGCTGCAAGATTTTCCAGACTGCTGCCTCTCACCTCGAGAATCCCTGGCTAAGGCTGACTCAGCATTATGCTCGCACCATCAGTGGCGTGGCAATTGCTGCGGAAATAAAAATGCACTATTCGGCTGGACACGATGATGCCCATAAGCCCTTTGTGCAATTAAGCACTCCCAGAAGGCCGTGGGGCTGTGAGGTTGTGTTAAAACCACTTTTAATTGCTATGTCGGGAAATGGATGTAGAAACAGATATATACAAAGGGGATGTATTGTCTGCTTAGATATTTTGTTACTTATAGTCCCTGCAAAGGTGCTCATGATTATCTTGTAAACAAGGCAATTGAGCAAAAATGCGGCAGTGACACATGCTATCCAACGAGAACAAGTCAGACTTGCAATGCTTTGGTGTCTCTCAGAGAGTTTTCAAGGTTAGCCTCTGCCAAGGTGCATTCTGAATGTTCTTGATGGAGCACTCTACCCGCTAAGCTAATTAAAACAACTCAATTCGTTAAGCGAGTGCAGTGAATTCACCTTGCGATGGGCAGAACCAATTTAAGCACTTTTCACGATTGCATCATTAATTACACAAAGGGGATTGTGCGTAGCAAACCACAAAGTGTTAATTATGTTATCGAGAGGCTTTGAGGATGGGGCAGATTGCAGCGTGTTGTGACGCTCCCACCTGCAGGGCTATGAGGTTGACATGGCACTAGAGCCATAGGTTGCTGACGTGTCTGTGTGGATTTTCCCTGGATTCTCTAGTTTCCTATCCCATGCCAGATATTCAGGGAGGATTTGCTGGATGAGAAAATGCATCATTATTACTCCAACTACTACCACTATTCAGAACAAAGAATCGAAAGGCTCTTAACGCGAGCTCACCGATATAAAACACGTCTCATTGTTACTCTACGGCGGGGTTCTGCAGCCACATCTGGCCTGAGAAGGCTCTAGAATTGGCCTAAAAGGCTTTGGCCTGCCGAGTGACATACCAAGACATAACGAGATACAGATGACTCGAGTGAAAGAGAATTAAAGAAACGGCAATTCGTGAAATGAGGGCACTTAAAATAAGACAGACCTGGAGACAATAGACACGGATTAAGCAGCCACATACACCGGGAGTTAGGACACCACAAACCCGTGTGATGTCACAACGTCTGTTTACGCGACACCTTGACATCACGTGGGCCGCCGGCACATGGTATTATGTGGCCCTGCTGGAAACTAAAGTAAAACAATTATTGCGATGCAGGAGAGCAATCATGTTGCTCGTAAGCGGTGTGTGTGGGTGTGTATGCGGTAGTGTTGCGCTTAGTGCGCTGCGCTAGGAACCTGGCGACCCGGGTTAGATTCTCGCTCACAGCCAAGTGACAACTATGTGAACTGGTCTTGGACCTCCTCCTCTCTTAGGTCGACTCCGCTTCAAATGAGTACCTGGTGTGGTGTGTAAACATCGCCACTGGGGAGACAAAGGCGGTCGGGCGTGGTGCTGGCCACCTGCCTCCACGTGTGCCGTGCTGGCCTTCATTAGGTGCTGGCTAACAGCACCTGCCCCAACACTCTGTTAAGGCTACACGGGGGACCGATGTCTTTGTGCGTCACCTGGCCCTCACCGGTCGACTGGAACACGCCCGCGTTGCACTGGCAGTAGCGCGTGGCAAACGCCTCCATCATGCGGTCGATCTTCTGCGCCTCTCCGGGCAACCGGAAGCTCCACAGGAATTGCCTGCCAAGGGCACCCACAAGGAGCTCTAAGGACGGACGCTGCTGACCGAGCTGGATTTTTTTATTATTATTGACAAGGCAAAATTACACGGATAAAACGGGACACTGCGCTGGTGCTTATCCGCATTAGGTTTGTGACAAAGTTCACCCCCCGACCAACAGCGGCGAGCAAAAAGAAAGGTAGTGTGCAAAACAAACAAAGAATGAATTCGTGAACGTGCAGTGGGATGCCTTTACCTTAGCGCCTGCACCAGGTTGAGGTTGGCAAACTCGTGGAGCTCCACGAAGGCGTGCAGTACCTGGATGTTGAAGTCATCCCTGTGGGAGAAGGCGAAGGTCAAACGCGAGCCGTCCCACGTGCGAACGCAACGGCCCATTTACTTCGAGAGCCAATTCGTAATTCGGCGGGGAAGTTCAGGGTCAAGAGGTTATCTCATAGCCATTGGTGACACAACACTTCAGAATTGTTTCCGTCCTTCTGCCTTATCCTGCCTGTCAGCACCTGACATTCAAGATCTCACCACGACGACGAACAGGGCTTCAGGTCTTGCTTTGTTTGTTGACCTCTAGGGTACCTGTTGTAAATTCTTGTCTCGGTAATATTGTGCAAATGTGCCCCTTCCTCCTGATTACATCTACAATTCCTTATTCCTCAAAATGGTCTATTACTGCTCTGCGACAGCTCCTCAATGTCACCAGATAACATGACCCAAGTTTGTATCATGACATAATGGGGCCAGAAATAATTCCATAAATGCCAATTTGTAATCCTATAAGATCCATTTCAAGAGGTCACTGGGGGTGGTGGGGGGGGGGTAATGTTCCAACGATGTATCTAAAAATGTGCACGAATTATGTATATTCTTATTCATTTGAAAAACAAAATGCAATCATTTACAAAATAACTTAAAATGTAAATATACAGTACTTCACGTATCATTGCGTTTCTAATTACAAAACAAACGTTGGGTCAACATCTGAATTCTCTTTTCTAAACTAGCTTTTAATGAGCATTACATTAATAAATAGACTGTAAATGACGAGTTTAATATTTAATGCTCATTATTAAACTGATAGTATTAACGGTGTGTTTACCATATATTATAACAGGATGGGACGAAGTGGTGTTGCTGTGGTTCGCGCACTGCGCTACGAACCCATTAACCCGAGTTTGATTCTCGGTCACTGCTAACATCAGTGGCATGATATCTAAACCAGTCACCAACCCACATTAACTAGTGTGGTAAAGTAAGGACCGAATAACCCTCACGACCGACACGGCCTGGTGATATGAAATGATATACAGCTTCACGTGTGATTTGAACAACATGCATTCTCAAACATTCGCTCAATGAATACGACCAATTTAAGTCAACTACGCTCTACTGTATACGTATATAACCACCCCACGCCGGATGAGGAAGCAACCGGCCACAAAACGAGCGAGATCGGTGAATGTAAAACGGAGTGTGCCGGGAGTTACGTCATTTTAAGACCGCATCGTGGATTGCCAAGTAAACAATGTGCACCTATCGTTGATCGTTTATCCAAACCAGAGACACAGGAACGCAGAATAGGGAATAAATTTCCGGTCCTGTGCCCAAGAGGAAACGCAAATGTAAATATCATAATTTTACCATTAGCCTTCCTTCCCATCTCCAGATCATTCTCAAGACCAGGATGTCCACTCAGCTGCTGGCTAATGACAAAGGATTCATGTGGTTTTCTCTGGCTTTAGATGCGCGTATGTGTGTGTGTGTGCATTATGCGTGCATGTATGAATTATGATACTTTGAGCAGAGGTCTGGATATGCAGTGACCGATCAATCAATGTCAGCGTTTGTAAATGGCAGACTCTCCGGAAATTGCAAAAAAAAATAAAATCCACGGTCATACTTACGATAAGTGCATACACATTATATGTGCATTGTGCACGATGGCATATGTCGGTAAATCGCACACATAGTTCAGCATGTTTTGTTTTGCATGTCCCTGCATTGTTATGGCGCATGGGCGGTTTTGCTTTTGATATGTTTGGGAACGACACGTACTCACGATGTTGTACATGTGCTGTGATTCGCATTATTTATACATGCAGACAAGCATTGATGCAAGGATATAAGCAAATATGCATTGCAAATGCTTGGTACATAATACAGTTCAAATCGACATCACTGCTCAACTAGGGAAAAAATCAGGAAAGACTTATGCACCATTTTTTTAAGTCAATAATTAAATTAGACATTTATTTTAAATCAAGTAAATTTTAATATGTTTTTATTATTAACAAAGGCATATCCAAAGGTTTTTTCGAATCAATGACACAATGGTGTCGAACACCATTCTTTAAACATCAGCATGTACTGTAGTTTCTTTTTTTTAGGCTTACAGGAAATAATTTTGATCACATGACTCATCGCATTTTTCCCATTTGAGCAGCAGAGTTGATTTTTTCTTTATTTTGCAACAAGCAACAAGCGGAACTGACTCGAGGAAAAGGAACTTGGCTTAACCAAATCAAAAATGTTCCAAACATGAAACCTAACTGAGGCTTGCCCCCCCCCCCCACCCCCATTAATATATTACATATCTTCAGAGCTCTGCAGCTCACTCCACCTTTCTGGCCTCTCTGTGTTGTGAAGGACCATTGCCTGAAACGTCACCTATTATAAAACTTTCTTTAAAAGGCCACATTGTTATTGGTAATTTGTGTCTCTAGATCATTGAAGAGATAATTGACCACTTTTTTTTTTTAATAAAGCAACAAAATATCAAGATATCTTAGATTTGTTAACAAGTATGTAGGATGTGTATCGCAGGCTGTCTGGATACGAGTTTTAAGTTTTACGTTCTGGGGAAAAAAAAAGACTGAAAATCACCGTTAGACATGCCGCTGTTGCCTAGTCACTTCACTGCGGTGGCAGCAAAACATCGGAGTGACGTTGCTGTGATGCAGTTGAAGCCATCACGTGGAATGAGCTAAAGATCCCAAGATACAAGGGGTCTATATACTCTAACCAGGATTGTATTTACCAGGTGCTTATCACCAAATCACCCGGAAATTCATTCTATCTCAACAAATCCCAGAAGTTAAGCTGGAATAAGCCTGAATATTGGTGGGTTGAGCAACCACCACCATGCATAAAATGTATTACAGGCTATGAGGATATGTTTTGGGCTGTAGAGGCACCAATTTTCAGTTGTTCTATACAACAGTATTATTTACTGTACATGAAAATTCTGTCCAAGTCATACTAACCAGTCATTGTAAATCTTTCTTATTTTTGTCTCGACTTGAGCTAGTCACACCGAGAAATTCGTAGTGTGGGTCACGTCCATGCAATGAACACGACCCATTCAAATCCCACAGTGAAGCAAAGTGGCCAGGGTGGTGCCTCTGGGGTCACAGCATTGAGCCAGCACCGCCGAGTTCCCCGTGTTGAATCTGGGTTTTCCAAATCACGTGTGCGTGCTTAAACCGGGTTCTGAAGTGCATTAAGTTGACAGTCTTAGCCCCAATCGCCAATGACTGCACACTAACAAATGCTAAATTAGATTTCTATACTTTATTTGGGAAAAATTCCAGCTCCAAGACTTAAACCAAAAAGTCATGATTGTGTATTAATTATTTGTCCTCGTACTAGGACCTGTAAGATCAGTCGCTCGCCAGCATGCATTTAAGCAAAGCCTGCCTCTGCTGCCTCTACTCTTTCGAAAACTAGTCTAGAATATATTCTTAGGTTTTTTCGGTAAAGTCACGTAGGTAAAAAATGAAAATTTAAATTAATAAAATAAAAATCACGACGTTTCGGAGGCAACACAAGCTTCCGTCTTCAGGTGTTGCCTCCGAAACGTCATGATTTTAATTTTATTTTTATTTATTTACTTTTATTAATTTAAATTTAAATGTTTTACCTACGTGACTTTACCGAAAAAACCTAAGAATATGAATCCTTGCAGTCACGAAAGCTTCAAATCTAGAATAGTCTAGAATATACTTAAAATAGCTATTGTAATCATTTAGCCGATTTGGTTGTTTTGGAGGCCCCGAGGCCTGTGTGAACCACAAACCAGCCTCACCTTTCTCCAAGGTATTCCCCAATGGCCGTCTTGTTGAGGCCTTCCCCCTTGTAGAGGAACTGCGCGATATCCTCGGGCGTGTTCTTCAGAAGCTCGTTTTCTGTCAGGAACTTAATTCCCTGTGGAAAAAAAACCAATAACAGTTTGCCAAAGCATTTTGTTTATAGATCATCTTTCCAGGCATTAATCGTGAACAACTTCAATAATCCTGCGTAGGTTATCTGTTGTTGTACTGTACAGGTTGCACTGCACGTTGTGCCAGATGTAGCACTCCACATACTTGGAGCTTCTTCAGGCACTGCAATAATCAGTTCCTGAAAGGAGCTTCCAACCACATGGGAGAGCGAAACATCAGACATCGTAACCAACAAAATGCATCGGAGAACTACAACAATACCAATAAACAATGGAAATAAAAACAAAAGCAACTGCTAATCATATCCCTTCATTTGCATGAACGTGTCGTTGTCGAAGGGCAGACGGCACGATTTTAAGAGATCATCATTTTCGGCGTTTCCAAACACTGTATAAAATCGACCCACCACGTCGGACAGCCAAATGGAAAAAACCAACCAAGCAGCCATCATCAATCAGCACAGCGAGCCACCTCCAGAGGGACACCCCGACCGGTCTTGAAACCCTCAAGACATTCACGCCGCAGCGAATAATACAGCTGCGCAGACGACACAGCATCCGAATTGATGAGAGTTTTGATTGATTTATAAAAAGAACGGGGGAAAGCGGATGAGCAGCATGCATGCCAAAGGGCCGATTTAATTGCGCTTGGCAGGTTGTCTGAAATCTGACGAGTCCTCCCTCATTTGTGCGCGAGCTGCTGGGCGCTTTCGAAGGGCTTTTCCGGCATTCAATAGAGGCCAGGCGGCTTCCACACACTCAGATAATTGGTCGTATCGATGTTAGAATGTGCCAGGGCTTTTATCAAGCCAGAGCAGTCCTGATAGCAAACCCATTCCGTCATTTGGCTAATGCAGAGAATCAGGCAGTGCCAATTCTCCCGAGGACCACGGCTGACGCCAATAAAGAAAAAGGAGAGTTCGCTTGCAAACAGCAGACCGTATCATTTAACACAAGGGAAGACACGGCTAAGCAAGTGGAAATATGTAACATGTACGAGGGCCACGTGGTGGGCAGAAGAGGGCAATGCATCACATTTCATTGACTGCGTTCAACCTACCCAACACTGACCAGCAGTGGCGTTTGACATGACACTGTGTTGTTCCCAAACATCCTATAAGGCTTCACGAAAAAATAAACACCGCTTTGTGGGAATTCAAAAGTAATTGTCTCATGTAAACTGCCAGAGCATCGCGCAAGTTCTGCCACAGGCTTAGGGTTGGTAGATCGGAGGCACCCAAAACTCCTTCTTTGAGCTAGGGGAGGCACCGTCTTAAATAAATAGAAAATATCGGCACAGTGCAACAGAACGTGCACCCACAAGCCACATTCCCCTTTTCCACTGGCTAACTCAAGTGGGTGGTTTTGCTAGGTATTATTTGCAATGCCGAGCTAGAACCAAAACCAGGAAAATCTGGCCTCACAAGACATATATAAATCTGGCTTGGGGCCAAGTAGGGCCAGGGGCCCTGGTCAATGGGGTATCAGAATCAGAAAATTTCTTGATAATGGAAGAATCCGATGAGCTAGAAAAGCTCTCTTTTCACACATGTCCAGTAGGGGCAGGTAAGAACATTACAACAATAAACAATACAAAAACACAACAGAATTGCAAAGTACAAGAAAGGTAAACAAATGACCCAAACATACTAATACAACTAAACCATCCCCATCCTACCAGGCAAAGCTCACGGAGGTAAGAACTTATTTTTCAAAAGCGACCTGGCCACAAATGATAGCTCAACAAAGTGGCTTCACATTTGGACATTTATAGCAGCAAATTAATCTAAATAATTTCAACACACGTCTCTAAATGTGGAGTGGGAATAAAAACAAGTGCCCGCGGCGCCACACGGGGCTGACTTCGCCGCACAGCCCTGGTCCAGCTCAGTTGTATGGAGGGAAAATTGGTAAAATAAATATAACAATGGTGGTTCTGTGCCACTTAAAAATCCACACTCCCACGAGCGATTTCTGCAGCTGAAAGCTCCTCATGCCAGAATATTAAGAGCTTTTGGTGAATATTTCTTCATTTGAACATAATCCTCCTTCAACTTAAGGCTACATTTCTATTGCTTGTGTCATATTTAGAGCTTTTTGGATATAAAAAAAAGTAATCTCCATACATAAGTCTCCCTCAAGTATGAAGACTGACCGAGGTCAAGAATGTATTTGAAAGCCACACAAGGCACTTCTCAGAAGAGCAAAATCACTGTCTATAACGATAGCACGACAACACCAAGGACGATGGCAGCCTTCCTCATGCAGCCTTGAGAACAGATGCTTGTTGAGGTTGCGAATGTTACATATCAAAGAGGAAAATGTAGTTCATCATTCCACACTGGTGTCACAGTGATAACAATACTTTAAAGGGATTTAAGGGCAGCACATTTCGCCCCCCGCCCCCCCCCCCCCCCCCCCCCCCGTTGAGATGAGACGAGAAGTCCTATTAAGGTCACTGCTTATCAAAGTCCTGGAGGCTCAACACAGGAGGATGAGGCTGTCTGGAAGGGAATAAATAAATAACTCCCTTTCCCATCTCGACACTGCCACGGGAATAAGCAAACGGCTTCCATCTCAAAGACCGCAACGGCATTCACGAGCATAAAGGGGCCGTGTGTTAACGGGACCTTGGTGCATCCAAGCTATCGCACAGCTGCTGCCGATTACAGACGAAGGAAACGGCACAACACGCGCGCGTTTTTCCGGTAAGAAACCATAAAGGCGCATCCCCAACCCGCTCCCCCCCCCCCCCCCCGATGCTCCTATGCGTGCAATTTTATCTGCTTGCACGGGAAAGCCATTCTCCTCGCCCCTCCGGGGGACTGGCTCCAACACGCACTGCCCCACAGCGTGGGGCGAGCGCGGAAGAAAGAGAAAGGGAAAAAAATAAAGCCCGACCGCTACTCGCGATGACCCCAGAAGCCATAACGCTGCGGCCATAGATGGCGTGTGCCTGAAAGAGTGCCCTGGAAAAATGGCAATCAGCACGATGCGCATCAAGATTCCCAATACGTTATGAGAGCAAAAGTCGTCAACAGCAGGCAGAACAGCAAGTAGGTTGCCGACATGTGTAGAGATTTTTAGCATTATCATGGGTTCTTTTTTTTGTTCAGGCACTGCGTGACACCCATTTACTCTGCTTTGCACATTTTTATATCGATGTGTCCATTAGCAGCATTGGTGATTACTGTCATAAATGAACTTCTGAACTGTGAGTGAAAGTATAAGTTACGTACAGTTTACACAAGTTGCATCGCAAACGCTCATTAAAAACAGAACTGGCCAAGCAGCTAAAGCAGGATCCCTGTACATAACAGAGCCTCAAGGGTTAATTACTATTGCACCAATTTTCGCAAAAAGGATTCAATGGAACCGAGAGACAGGCCACGGGATTTTTCACAGTAGTGGTGGACCTGTGCAAGGAGTGTACGTGCTGTTTACAGGATTACGCGTCACCCAGCATGCGACCGACTGATATATCCAAAGCAGACAAGTCTTGGGGCAATGTCTTTTGCCCTCGGCATTCATGCATGCTCACGCGCACCGACATAAAACACCATCAAAATACAATAGAAATCGGACAATGCATGCCGAAATGTACCTTTTTAGGATCCATGTTAAATTTCTTCCTCCCCATGGACATTTGTTTATTCCTTTGCACGATTTTGCTGTACAAAGTTGGAGGGAGGGGGGGGGGGTTTGGGTGGATGCAGAGGCAGATGGTCAGAACAAAAAATGTTTCGTATCGCCGCTTTAAATCCATAACATCATTGCAGCACATCGATTTCAGACCAACCCCCAATAAGGTTTTCTGACAGGCCATCCTGTAGCATGGCCTTTGATCAAATCACTCGGAATGCGCCAAATCTTTGTCAGATCTCAGTAGCTAAGCTCGTCTGAGCCCGAATAAGTGGTCGGATGGGCGACCGCCACGCACAGCAGGATGTTATAGGCTGCTTTGCGGCTCTGGTGGGTTGCGGAAGGTAGTGCAACAAAAAAAATCCATTGTTGGACCGTAATCTACGCTTGCACGTTGATGCTCCCTACCTTCAACAACCCGCACTAACCAGTGTGGTGAAATACGATCAAATAACCTTCACACGACACGCACAGCGCGAGGAGGCCCTCATCCAGCAGTAGATTGATGAAAGGGCTGTACAGTTACATTCTGCAGCCGTCTCAAGGACAACTAAATAAGAGCAATATGACCATTACATGTTCATATGTTCACATATCAGTGTCAGTTTAGAATATGCAAGCTCCACATTACACGACTGTGCTTAGGAAAAATCGCACAGAGTTCCTAGGATATACATTCACTCACAATGCCCATCATCATAATCCCGAGGACATTAAAAACAATCGTGACCATGCGGCATTACCACACAACCACTGCTATTAAACGTGGAAGTCCGTTAGCGAGCGACGCGTGCATAGAGGTACCTCTCCTCGGCATTGTCCAGGCTCTCGATCTCGGTCATCACGTCCGATATTTCGTCTTTGAGCCTCTGAAACGGGCGCACGTCACGCGACGTCAACAGCTTCACCGCACAACAACACGAAAGCACGCGTCCATTTCACGCTTTGCGTCTCCGACACGGTAGAACGGGCACCGGAGTTGGGAGGCGGGAGGGGGGGGTGGAAGAGGGGATGTTACCCGGACTGGGGCTGACCCAGTGACGCCTTAGCCGTGAGATTGCGAGCCACCGCCACCGCCGCCGCCGCCGCCGCCAATGTGCTGTGACGCGGCCGCCCACGCCGCGTGCCCCGGTGTCGACAAACTCATTATGCGGCCACGACTCCGGATAGCGGGGAGGTGTGACGTGCGGCTCCGCGGTCCACTCCTCGAGCTCTCCAGCCACGAGAGCACTCCGAATTTACCAATGTATATAGTGGGGTGGAGCAATGGGCTGTCAACCTAGTGGTCCGAGTTCGATTCCGGGTCACCAAAAGAATGAGTGTTGCGCGAATAATTCGATTCACGTGTCGCGAGGGCGGGCATCGATTAAAATTGATTAATTCTAGACTTGAAGCTTTCGTGACTGCAAGGAATCATATTCTTAGGTGTTTTCGGTAAAGTCACGTAGGTAAAACATCAAAATTAATAAAAATAATAAAATAAAAATAAAGATCACGACGTTTCGGAGGCAACACAAGTCTCCGTCCGAAACGTCGTGATCTTTATTTTTATTTTATTATTTTTATTAATTTTGATGTTTTACCTACGTGACTTTACCGAAAACACCTAAGAATATAAAATTGATTAACTGATGCATTGTTACAAAGTGCATTCTTTAATTTACTTCTGCCATGTATTACGATGCTTTTTGAGTCGGATTATAGTATTTTTTCCCCAATTCACGTTACATTTGTTCATAAGGAGGGCGATGGCAGTGCACAGCAGTTTGTGCAACCTAGTGACCCCGGTTCATTGACCAGTGTTGTGAAGAATGACATTTGGGAAAAAAAATCAACGAGGAAACATTCACCGTTACATTGCAACGGTTACGTAACATCCGATTACAACTGCAAACCTGTGATAAGGCCCATTCCAGCTCCGATAACAGTTCGACCGTGAAAAAACACATCACAGGCCCAATGCACGTGGTTGTTGTTGATGGTTGTAATAGTAGCAGTCGTGGTGAAGCAGCTCCGTCCAATATTTAAATGGAAGAACAACAAAGAAGCCAACTGTTTCCTCCGAATTTTAATGTTTTCAATGAAACTCGGCACCATATGCCTCTTTAACAGATGTAAAAACGGAGCAGGGTTGTTAATTTTTTGTTTCTGTGAGCAATGATTGCATGCACTTTTTTTTTTAAACAACACATGGTTTGTCGCACACATTGTGAAATTTAACAATATAAAAATATAAAGTCTGTGCGTGCGTGTTCTTTTGTCTGTACCATGCGCTGACTGATGAGTCCTGTCACTCGTGTCTGATGGATGCTGCTCGACAAATCACATTCGAACGCGTCGTGCGGGATTGAACATTGGCACACGTGCCAAATCGGTTCAGTCTCTACAAAAAAAATGCAACTGGATTCAATTGTCAATTGGGAGCTTTATAATATCGATTGGACCTCAAAATGTGATTTTTTTGGGGGGGCGACCTAAAACGTAACATGTGGAGGAATTGCCCCGAATTACCGCACCTGAATGTCGACCACGAGCTCCTGCTTGCGTCGGCGAATGCTGGCCAACTCCTCCTGCTCCTCCTCCGTCAGGTCGGGTGGCACTGCAAGGGAGAGGGGGGCGGCACAAATGACGTGTGGACGATCAGCCGACGGAGTTGACAAACGATACAAATATAGCAATACAGGGCGATCCATTTACAGACACCACACTAAAATATTAGGGAGAACTCGAGGACATTTTTTATTTATTTCAAAAACCCTCTACATGTCTCCCACCACTCAATAAACTTGTTAAATCCTTTACTACTCTTCTGTTAAGTAAGAAAGTTATTACAAACCAGTGAGGTATATATAAATGTATTGCCCCGTAAATTGTTCGCAGAGCCAGAAGACACAAGTCGGGCTATATGGCCGTTGGGCAAAAAGAGGTGTTAGTGAGAGTGCGATAATTTATTTACAACCCTTTTGTCTCTCCACTGCTAGATGAAGACCTCCCCACACTATCAGGTGTGTGGGTTGTTTGACCATTCTTAACCACGTTGGTTAACGGTAAAGGAGGTTGGGTCCAAGGACCGGTTGAGATGTCGCTTGCCACCGATGTTATCCGAGGCCAGGAGTTGAACTCAGGTGTGGCCTAGTTTATAGTGCAGTGCGTGAACCACTGCACCACTACCTGCTCCATCTGTCAGTGTCAGGTTGTGTAGGGCACTAAAGGCACATCTTGTGACTAGCGATGGCACACGCCTGCAGCCAGAGGCACTGCACTCCGTGTCAGCGTGACATGGATACAGCAACGGTTCTGCAGACTTTGTAAGTCTGGCAAGTGAGCAACGGCATCCTATAAATACCCCAAATTGCCTTTTAGCTGCCGTTTAATTGCATGTCAAATGTACAATCCCACTTGTCTATCCACTGCTGGATGAGCATCTCCCCGATGTCGTGCATGTAATTTGATCGTACTTCACCACAAATGGTTAGTCCGGGTTTGGTGTAGGCTGGGAGCACAGATGTGTGAGCATAGAAGTACAGTACAACAATTGCTTTTGCTGCACTGCCCTCTCCTGCCCACTCCGTAGCTCACGCGACAAGCCTGTTCATGCTCTGTGGGTCATCCATTCCAAGCAATCTCGAGGCTCAACGCTGCTGAGCTTCCTCCTGCCAAATTGTCAGACGCAGGCGCTCCGTACACAGATGCCGCCATCGTACAATCCACCTCCCTAGCCAAGGGTTTGCAAAGCCAGACCCGTCTGTCACAGTCGTGCCCGCACGTTTTTTTTTTTCAGGCTTTATTTACTACACACCTGCCGTCCGTGCACCTTCTGCCACGATCGATCGACAGACGAGTAAACAGACCATTGTTGGGGTAAGAAAAACACCAAATTGGTGGCAGACAAAGCAATTTGCAACAACAAAAATCAAATATAGCTCATGTGGAATACACAGAGACAGTTTCTTTCGAACTGCTTCTTGTGTTCAGTTTGCTGTGCTTTCCCCCCACACCTCCAATTAAGCGCGGTTTGGCCACGTACGGTACGAAAGAAGTTCAACGCGCATACATAGTGGTTGCGCATTAAGGGCACCCGTCACAGGCAGCTGAATGCCACGTGAATGCTGATCTCATTCATAATGAAAGCATCGAAGGCAGTGAGTGTAACGCAGTCAGAAGTGAACGTTTGGCGGTTTATGCTCCCAACAAGTTGGCAGGCACAGCACGATGTGTGGCGGAGGGTACAGAGCGACCACAAGGTGCCATTTCACCGGGGGAGGTCGGACACAAGAACCACCTTTCGTTCTAGATTTGAAGCTTTCGTGACTGCAAGGATTCATACTCTTAGGTTTTTTCGGTAAAGTCACGTAGGTAAAACAATTAAATTAAAAATTACTAAAAGCATTAATAGAAATGAAATAAAATAATAAATCACGATGTTTCGGAGGCAACACAAGTCTCCGTCATCAGGTGGGACCGTCACAGCCAGATTTGCTGTATCACTTGATAGAGCAAACTGTGACTTGATGCAGCAAATCTGGCTGTGACGGTCCCACCTGATGACGGAGACTTGTGTTGCCTCCGAAACGTCGCGATTTATTATTTTATTTCATTTCTATTATTACTTTTAGTAATTTTTAATTTTATTTTTTTACCTACGTGACTTTACCGAAAAAACCCAAGAGTATATATAACCACCTTTCGCTCTCCCCTTCTGCTTGTGAACACCAAACGGAACTACGACGGCCACGAAGAAGCAGCTGGTCGTCACGGCAACATTCACAACCTCGCAAAAATCCACGAGCGTCATGTTGCCCACGACCGGACCGTGAAGCCGGCGCCGCCACCGCCACCGCTCGGGTCTAAAACCAGAAATTCAACACCAGAGTAGGCACTTTGAATACTGACACAAGGGCCCTCCTTTCACGAGGATCGCCATCGAGGGAACACACTCCCGCGTGATGATGCAGCTTTCTGCATCTTTAATGTGTTGTGTCATAGCCCGTGGAGGTAAATTATCATGCAAACACCGGCGCTCTCTCACTTGTAGCAGTGAAGCAGCAACGAGCCTGCCTCTGTAAAACAACCCAGTTCAAATGTTGTTAAAAATAGAGACCTTTGTTAATTCACTGCTGGATGAAGGCGTCTCCACACCATGTCCATGATGGGGGTTTTTGCTTGACAGAAACCATTAGCAACCCACAATGACCAGTTGTCCTGAAGTGTGGTTAAACAACCCACACAACTGACACTGTGTGGGGAGGATTTACAATCGGGCAGTGAATTGACAAAGAGCTCTACATTATTATGAAAATTACGTTTAGATAATGTTTACACACAGTGGTGGATATTCCACTTTCACACAGCGAGGTCAAGTCTACCTAAAGTACAACGAGTGACTGGCCACACAGGAGGTAGTCATTTTATTCACCCCAGAGCGATGATTGATCAAGGTGACCCACCATCCCTCCGGACTTGGAACTGAATGCAAGACACTTCCGATCGAGAATTGATCGCTCTGCCAACAACGGCGAGCACAGTATCCTGTTAATCTGCGATAATTCCGGATTCAGCAAATAAAATAACGAGTGCGCCCGACAGCTCATTAGGCAGTCACGAGGTTCACAATCTGCTGTGCACACCGTGTCCGCAGCCCACACAAAAGACGCTCTGTGCAAAGTGATGCAGATCTGTAAGGCCTTTGGATTTCAAATCTTGCACAGTCGGCTTGTTTTTAAACCCAAGAAGTATCCTTTTTCGATATCAGCGAGTAACGAGTGGGAAACATTTACCTAGCTTTGTGTGTGCACGTGTTTGACCGCTCACAGCACTTGCCAACTGTTTATGTAGGATACATGGGGATCTGTGTATTTGTATGCTGGGATATGTGGGAGGCAGTGGGTGCAGTGGTGAGCCTACTGTGCTACGAATCTTGCAGAGTTAAATTCCTGGCCAAGGCTAACCATCAGAGGAGCGATATATGAATTGGTCCTGAACCTCCCCCAATTAATTCCACCCAAGCTCCCTACCCTGCCCGATTTCCCACCCATTTAACGCTTGTTCTCGGCGAGTAAAAAATAAATACAATGCAAAGTGTGCAGTTTTGGTTCCATAAAGGCCAAATTTTGCTTTCAGAATTATTCATTTCAAGTAAAATTCTAGGTGTACATATATATTTATATATACACACAGAAACATTCCAAGAACGTATATATATATGTGAAGTGTTCTTGAAGACGCGTGGACAACGGGGTAAGGCACACGTATTTATTTGCACAATGTCTTTACAATACTGGAGGGATGTATCGGCCCCCTCACCCGTACAACTGGGAATTCACCCCTAGCTAGCCTTCCTAGCTGAGTCCTCCGCTAACGGGCTAGGGGAGGCTGTCTGGCCCGACACTGGTTAGTCGGGCTACGGTACCCGGAATCCCAGAGGTCTGACTCTGGTTCCGGGACCACGCCACTGGCTCCAGCCTGCACTGCCCTTACAAGGGCGGCGTCCCAGGGGGAGTCCAGGGCCTATCTGGCCGGTCTTCTCTCTTCCCTTAACTACACTAAGACTGAGCCCCGAGCTCTCTGGCTCAACCCTTTTTATACCCCCCTAGAGGATCGAAACCCCCCTCACGCCGTCCAGTACGGACGTCGTTGCGGGCACCACCCCTTGTGCTCACGGAGTCCCCGCCCACTGTGTTTGTTATCCGTTAGCCCCTATGCAAAACAGCCCTACACAAACAGCCCCTCTGTAACAGCCCTACATCACCCCCCCCTGTACAGCTCGCAGCCGTCCCGGCTGCAACAACTTTAATAAAGGCTGTTTAACCCCTGGATACCCGCGTGTGCCTTAAAAAACGTTTTTAACGCTAACATGAAGGAACCAACAGCAACAACGACAACAACAACAACAATGACAACAACAAAACCCACAACCCCGAAGGGAACAATCCGACGCACCCCCCCCTGAATAAATACGAATACCGTAAGAGTGACGCATATATACAGGTTAAGCAGGGAACTCGCAACACACATGCAACACAACACAAAAAAAATGTGCTAGGAGCTCCCCACCGACGCAGCACCACGCAACCGTACGTAAGAGAGAAGAAGAAAAAAATGTTCGTCCAATGCGCTATAAGAGTCTGCGCATTTTTGCGCGTGTCCTTGCTGCAGGCCCGTCACACGGGGCAATCCCGGGTGGCGAACCCGCCGGTGGCGGTTGTTCGTTTTGTATAGAGTCCGCGTCTGACGTCGCGGGAACCGCGGCGTCCCTTGCAGCAGCAGGTGGGTGCGGGCTCGTCAGTCCCGATGCACCTGGAGGTGGCACGGCCGGCAAGGCATTAGGTGAGCGCGGTGGAGACGGAGCTAGTGAGTCGGTCGACCCCCCACACGTCTGGCCACGCATGTGTGAAGTGGGTTTGTGTACCGCGACGAAAGGTTTCAACCGAGAGGGGTGCACGAACCATCGCCGCTTCCCCCAACGAATGCGCACGCACTGTGGTCGCAAGACCTCGACCACTTCCACAGGGCCCCGCCACGGCCGCGCCAACTTAGGGGAGGTGGCCAGGGGTACTTGGGGACAGTGCAACCATGCCCTGTCCCCCGGTTTCCACTGTATTACATGCGCCCGACCCAGCCTGAGGCGCTCGTTCGCCTTTTGACGGAGGTCCGAGTTCAACCTCGCAGCATCCCGCGCCTCTGTTAATTTAGCCAGATTAAATTTGACGTGGTCAGCCAATTTAGTTTTTCCTTGCGGGTCGGGGATCTGCAGCTGGGCGCGAACAGGCGGGTCGGGTTCGCGACCGTACATAAGGAAAAAGGGGGAAAATCCCGTAGCTGCATGGGGTGCCATCCGGTATGCCGCCAAGACCCCCTGAATATGCAGGTCCCAATCAGTCTGAGAATCTGAGACCTGCTGTGCCAT
Organism: Lethenteron reissneri; assembly: GCF_015708825.2. Classification (NCBI taxonomy): domain Eukaryota; kingdom Metazoa; phylum Chordata; class Hyperoartia; order Petromyzontiformes; family Petromyzontidae; genus Lethenteron; species Lethenteron reissneri. The sequence continues at coordinate 6,474,161 of NC_083804.1, forward strand.
CATAGACGAAATGGTGCGATGCAGGCGCTCGACCATTCCGTCTGTCTGTGGGTGATACGGGGAGGTCCGAATTTTCTTTGTGCCTAAGAGGTCACAGACTTGTTTAAGCAATTTGCTTGAAAAATTTCTACCCTGGTCGGTCAGCAGCCGTTCCGGAGCACCTTTGTCCAGGACGTATCCCTGAACAAAGGCGTCCACGATGGCTGCTGCCGACTGGTTGGCAAGGGGCCAGGCCATGGGCCAGCGCGTAAAATACTCGACTCCTGTCAGCAAATACCTATTGCCCCTGGGGGTGGCGGGAAATGGGCCCAAGATGTCCAGCGCGACAAGCTCATTTATTCTGGACACCTTGATTGATTGTAAAGGCGGGTTAGACTCCCGTGCCGGCGGTTTCCGTTGCGCACACCGCGGGCATGAATTCAAAAGATCCCCAACATCCTTCGTCATACCAGGCCAAAAAAAATCTAGTTGTATCAGTGCAAGGGTCTTTAGAGTCCCCAGATGTAACAGGCGCTCATGCGCGGCCCACACCACTTTGCCTCGCAACTCCGAAGGGACGACCAGCCGATGTCGCTGCGATTTCGCGTCCCAATGCATGAGCAGACCCTGTACCATTTCCCATGCACCCGAATCACCTTTCACCCGGCCAGCACCCCCGACGCGACGACGCCACCCGAGGAGGGAGGTATCCTCCATTTGGAGGCGCCCCCACTCAGTGACGGGCAACCCCAACAGGGAATCCCTTCCCTGTTGTTCGATCGAATTATCAGGCAGTGGTTCGTCGTCGTCGGTGGCTGCCAGGATCGGAACCGATGCGTCCCCTGAAGGTCTGCAACGTCCCGACCCCAGGAGGCATGCACATTCCGAGGTGGTTGGCATGCGTGACAGAGCGTCCGCGTTGGTATGGCGAACGCCCTTACGGTAAGTGGTCTCAAAATCAAAATCCTGGAGGACCTCCAACCATCGAGACAACTGTCCCGATGGTTGTTGAACCCGCAGGGCATACTGTAGTGCCGCATGATCTGTGCGGACGGTGAAATGCCGACCGTACAGATATGGGCGATACTGTTGGATGAAAAAAACAATTGCCAACAGTTCTCTACGGGTGACACAATATCTCTGCTCCGCAGGAGACAACACCCGACTACCGTATGCGACCACCCGTTCAACGCCATCAACCACCTGGGAAAGCACACCCCCAATACCCGTGTTGCTCGCATCGGTGTCGAGCAAAAAGGGCTTCGAAAAATCAGGGTAGATCAAGGGAGGGGCTTTCACCAGGGCGTCCCGAAGGGAGCGGAACGCAGCCTCCTCCTCTTGACCCCAGTGGAACCGAACCCCTTTAGATGTTAAAGCGTGCAGGGGTTTAGCAATTGTCGCAAAATCAGCAACAAACCGTCGATAATACGACGCGAACCCAATGAAACTCCTGACCTCTCCCACCGAGGTGGGAGTCGGCCAGGAGCTGACACACTGCGTTTTGGCGGGATCGGTAGCAATACCTGAGCGTCCCACGATGTGCCCCAAATAACGCACCGAATCACGCAACAAATGGCATTTTTGGGGCTTGAATTTCAAATTAGCAGCCCGCATCTTTAGGAAAACCGCCCGCAACCTCTGGAGATGTTCATCAAAGGTTTTTCCAAAGACGATAACGTCATCCAAATAAATGAGGCACGACTCCCATTGCAGTCCAGCCAAAACCAATTCCATTAAACGCTGGAAAGTTGCCGGCGCTGAGTGTAAGCCCATCGGCAACCGGTTGAATTGAAACAAGCCGTGCGGTGTACGAAAAGCAGTTTTAGGCTTTGACTCATCATCCAGAGGAAGCTGCCAGAATCCCGAAAGTAAATCGAGTGTGGAAAAGAATCGCGCTCCCGCCAAGGCGTCAAGCGATTCATCCATCCGAGGGAGCGGGTATGCGTCGGCAACCGAAATTTTATTAAGACGCCGGAAGTCAACGCAAAACCGCAACGAACCGTCCTGCTTTTTAACCAGGACGATCGGCGCTCCCCAAGGGCTGGTGGAAGGAGAAATGATGTCCGCGGCCAACATGTCATCAACAGCCGATTTGACATGGTCCTTTTCGGCGGGACTCAACCGAAACGGATTTTGGCGAATTGGCGCGCTGTCACCCGTGTCAATATGGTGACGCAGCAAGTGAGTGCAACCCAAATCATATTTATTTCGACTAAAAACGTCGGAAAATTCTCGCAGTAGCGTTTTAAGTTGTTGACGCTCTGAATCGGACAGGTCCGTCGATCCCGCACAAAGCGCCTCGAGCCACCCTTCATCGCCGTCCGAATGCGGTCGCGACGCAGGGACAGTGTTGACGCAATTTACGGCGGGTTCCTCACACGGCACCGGCGTTGCGTGAGCAAGCACGGTCCCCTGTGGGATCACCACCGTCCGCGAGCCCACATTAAGGACCGCGATGAAGGGTTCACCATCCCCTCTCACTATGGTCTGGGCCGGTAGTAAGTCAGGTCCACTAACCCCGGCCCTAGACGGTCCCAACAGTACCCCTTGTGCCCCAGCACCCTTAACGAGGGGCCGCCGAAGTTTCAAGGGTACCAGCATTTGCGTCCCCGGAGGAACGCGTACCGTTCTTTCCACGAGCGCCGGCACCGTCGCGAACGCCGTCCGAGTCGCAACCGGCGATGGCAGAAACGCCATGCGTCTGCCCGATGGAAGCTCTATGCACCCCTGGTCGATCAAAATTACAATCGGCATTTTGGCCAGGAAGTCCGTCCCCAGCAGGCACGGAACCGCCAGCGAGGAAGAAACAAAAATCGGCCCAGACAATTTTATTTCCCCGATGCAAATTTGGGCACGAATTTGTCCGATGATGCCAAGTGAGCCCCCGTTAGCCGCATAGAATGGTATGTTAACTGGCATCAAGGGACGACTCCGGACGGGGAGAATATTATAAATTAATTCCGAAATAATAGTCGCCGATGCTCCCGTATCGACCAGGATGCGCACTTCAACCCCGTCGATATACCCCACAACGGCCGACGACCCCGACGATGCGGCAACCACACGATCGGCCAGCACGGACCACTGGCCGGGTTCGATATGGGTACCCGGAGTGGTGCGTGATGGTGCGATGGTGCGTGATACCGGCCCCCCTCTCGTCGCGGTGTTTGAGTGCGTGACGGGTGTGTGTGTGGGCCAAACGTGTGGGGTGCCGCGACTCGCCGGTTTTTGATGGTGGAGCTTGGGATGAGGCCCGTCGTCCCGGTGAGGTGTCGTCCCGCGCTGACGAGGAGAGCGGCACCCCGAGGCGACGTGGCCCCGGACGCCGCAGTTAAAGCACCGCGGGAGCGACGTCGGAGGTGACGAATGGTCGGAACGGCCCGACCCGTCCTGGCCCGGCCGTGCACTCGTCGTCTGTTGCCGTCGGTGGTCGACGGCGTAGAGTTCCTCCGTCGGAAGGGTGGCTGCAGCCACCGCACGCCCCGCCGATGCCCTGCTGGCTTTTCGCCGGAGCGACAGGAGGTTTGCGTGGAGGAGCCGCGCCGCCTGGAGCGATGTCATTTCCGCGTCCTCCTGTGCGACGACAGCGATGTCAAGATCGTCAGCCAGGAGGAGTATTTTCTCCGTCACCATAGCGTCGATGCCGTCGTCATCCATACGGGGGAAGGCCGACTTGGCCAACGCCAGGAGGCTCGTTCGGTACGCCAGGGGCGACTCCTTTTCTCCCCGCTTGCGGTCGTAGAACTCCTGTCTACATTCCGCCGATGGTCCGTAGACCCCTCCCAGCAGCTGCAGCGCCATTGGTAACGTAGAGCGCCTTTCCTTCGGTGCCGATGTTAGAGCGGCAAGCGCGTCGCCGTCCAGGAGCGCCGGCAGGGCGTTGAGAGCTTCTGCGTCTGTCCATTTAGCCATTTCTTGGTGGGCGAGGAAGCGTCTTCGGAAGCCGCTCCAGTCGCCCTCTGCGCCCACGAATTCTTTAAGCGGGGGCAGCCTTTGATGCAGCGCAGCAGTTGCCGTGGAGTCCCCTGGGCTGCTGTCTCCCCGACCCGGCTGCGTCTCGGCGCGAACGGCAGATGGCATCGCCTGTCGCAGCTTTGATGACGCGCCCTCCTCCGTCGTTGATGCGGCAGCCCCAGCGCGGCCGATGTCGGACCCCAGGTTGAGGTTGGCCACGCCCCTAGCGGTCGCCGCGTCGATGGCGGGAAATTCAAAATTTGAATCTTCAGAAATGGCGGGAAGGCGCTCCGGACGCCGGTTCCCCTCGCCCCGCGGTGGACCACCAGCCCCCAGCCGTGTGATGTTCTCCAGCGTAGCGGCAGCGGCGTAGAGCAGTTCCGCCAGCCTCTCGTGAGCCAGCCTCAGGTGGTCTGTCCGCTGCTCCTCTTCATGGCGACGCTCCGGCAAGAACGCGTCCGGCCCCGGCTGCACGTCGTCTTGTTGAGCCATCTCGGGCTCGACAATTTCGGCGGCGTCTTCCATTTGCTGTTCCCTGGCTCGAGCTGTTTGGCGCGTGTCCATGTTCTTGGTTCTTCTGACGCCAGATGAAGTGTTCTTGAAGACGCGTGGACAACGGGGTAAGGCACACGTATTTATTTGCACAATGTCTTTACAATACTGGAGGGATGTATCGGCCCCCTCACCCGTACAACTGGGAATTCACCCCTAGCTAGCCTTCCTAGCTGAGTCCTCCGCTAACGGGCTAGGGGAGGCTGTCTGGCCCGACACTGGTTAGTCGGGCTACGGTACCCGGAATCCCAGAGGTCTGACTCTGGTTCCGGGACCACGCCACTGGCTCCAGCCTGCACTGCCCTTACAAGGGCGGCGTCCCAGGGGGAGTCCAGGGCCTATCTGGCCGGTCTTCTCTCTTCCCTTAACTACACTAAGACTGAGCCCCGAGCTCTCTGGCTCAACCCTTTTTATACCCCCCTAGAGGATCGAAACCCCCCTCACGCCGTCCAGTACGGACGTCGTTGCGGGCACCACCCCGTGTGCTCACGGAGTCCCCGCCCACTGTGTTTGTTATCCGTTAGCCCCTATGCAAAACAGCCCTACACAAACAGCCCCTCTGTAACAGCCCTACATATGCACACACACAAACTGGCATTAATATATTTTTGATAGCTGCGACAACAATGCATCTAAATTTGCTGCAGCCTCCCTTTGTCAGGCTCCAAGCAGGCCACTACTGTTCAAAGGATAATTGGCGTAGAAATATAAACACTGTACCCACGTAAGTGAGCTAAGGTGCAACTCACTGCACATTGAGTTCATACTTACATTGGCCAGCGAGCCGTAATCTACATGACCAGCGATCCGCAACGTTCCAGCGGCATTTGTGTCAAGGCGCTTCTATTCAGGAGATGCACAATGTAGAAAATCCCTGTTCACTGGGAGGATATTATAGCACCCGAGATGGCGATGGAACACCGGGGGTTGTGATCAAACGGTCCGAGCCGGCGATTGCATCCCAACTACCACCACGAGATCAGAGATCGTCCTCGCCACGATCACGCCGGCACGGCTCCTGTGGCTTAAATTGCACGATGACGAGCGTTGTTCTGGCGATCCCCGTGGACGGAGGATTACCGTTATCACGACGGCACACTAGCCGATGGAGTGCGAGGGAGGGCAAGATGAGCAATGTCGGCTCAAATTCTTTCGCACTGCTGCCTTACCGCGCATCGCGTCGTTTCCACACATCGCACGATGAAGCATGCGCCCCTTCGCTAATGTTCGGGATAAAATGGTGATTTAAATCACATGACAACTCGCGTATTACAGCGACTATAAAAAAAAATAAGAACACATTCATACCAGCGTAGTTAATCGAATATCTATATATATAAAATGTTGTCTCACAATCGATTATGGAATCGATGATTAATTACAAAAGCAATGGAATCAATAATTAAATCCAGTTCCATTTTAGTCACGATCAAACCGATTGGCACGTGCGAACGGCCTCCCCAAACAATGTCAGTTATGGGGGGGAGGGGTGTTTGACCATACTTCACCATGCTAGTCCAGGGGGGTTTATGTCCACCCCCACACTTAAAGGTCACGAGTGGTGTAACGGTGGATCGACGCTTACACTCACCGTGATCGAACGGCCCAGTGATGGAAAGGTGCGTGGGAGAAATCGGATCATTTTTTAAGTTGTTGCAAGCAATTTGCTAATGGGAACCTTGCAGCCACTCGAAGGAACTACAGTGCACCACGATGTAGAGTATATTAAAAAATATAATCTTGAATTAAATCACACCCCCCCCCCCTCCCAATTCAAGATCGTCACAGTTGCTTATCAATCTGTCCAGGGAGGGGAGTGAAGAATGCTCAATCTGATGACATTATCAACCGCAGCCAAGAACCTCAGAGTGCATTCCTTTCATTCCAATGTTTTATCAGTATTTTAATGACCTTTCAAGCCCCCCCGTTCGAACATCGCAAGAGACTTGGAATGCAGCAGCAGCACACGCAGACCAGTGATACCAGAAATAATGGAACAGGAAAAAACAAACACAAACACACCAAAGGGCTCTCCCAAAAGGCCAGTTTACACCACTGTGGAACACTGAACTGAACGAGAAAGGGTTTTTGTTCCTCATGCTAATGAGATATGACAGCCACGCTGGAATGCATGAAATGCATCTCCATTTAACCACAGGCATTTAAAAAGCCAATTGTACAATGTGTGCATGCGTGAAGGAATGTGCGGCTGACACAGCCCTGCCCGCGTTATGCAGACTGGATCTGTGGCCCGCTGAGAGGTAGCCGGGGCAGAGAGCCAGATCTGCTGCCGGGCGAACGCAGCACATGGCAACGGCGGGAGCTCAATCTGCAGCCCTGGCATTAAACGAAGAAAGCCGGCTGCTGGGTGCGTCATCCACGGTCGGACGTGATCTCATCCACTGCTGGACCAAGGCCTCCTAAAGCCTGTCCCGCCATCTCTCACAGTCCCGCGATGCAACAAGCCGTCGAGGTCCGATTTAAAAAATGGCTCCATCCCCACGGTGGATATCCTCTTGGGCGTGTTCCTTCCTTTGGGCTGCCACTCTGTCATTAGTCTTCGCCAATGGCCATCGTTCCTTCGAGCCGTGGATGTGCTCTGCCCAACAAGCTCTTTTTGCTTTCCTTTGCAGTCAATATCATTGCACAAACTTGCGAACGTTCTCGAATCTAATCTAGAGTTCCTCTTTTCGTCTCTCAGTGGAGAACAATTCCCAGTATGCGACTCTATGCTGGTTTGGGTACTTTTTAGCTTTTGTTCCATTTTCTTTGTCCATGACAATTATCCCTGAAACTACTTTAGCCACAAGCCATCAATGTGAACTTTTACATTGAAGCATTTTGTTCGGGCGGCTAGCCTACGGTCGACTCTGCCCGAACGCATCGGAATACAGTAACAACCGAACTACCACATATCTCAACCCAGACCAATTAACCGCTCCACACCCAGTGCTTGGGTGTACCTGCCATATGACACAGATGTGGAGGTATCCAACCTTTTCACACATATTTGCCGATAACTCCGTCCCCAGCAAGTGTGACAAACACGCTACGCTGTTACTGTACCAAAGTATTGAACGGCATTACAATTCTTGATTTAAAGCTTTCGTGACTGCAATGATTCATATTCTTGGTTCTTTCGGTAAAGTCACGTAGAAGGGAAATAATAAAGTAATAAAAATATTAAACAATAAAAATTATCACGACGTTTCGACTGCAACACAAGCAATCATCATCAGGTGCGAAATCCACAGAAAGAAAATTTACAATTGTCACCAGAAATATTGACTTCAGCTGCAGTTAAAAGTACACGCACATGTAGAACGGTGAGCACAATAGCTCATTACGGGAACCAACGTAATTCCTGGACAAACGAGGGGAACCTGATTTTTTTTGGACTAACCGTACCGCCAGCATGGTGACTGAAAACCGGTAGAGGAAGTCCGATGCGCAGTGTGCAGTCTATGATTTAGTTCAGCCTTCCGCTCATGTTTGCCAACCGTTAACCTCATATGGACCATTTATTTTGGCCCTGACAGGAATTGCAGTTGGTCAAGATTAACTTGCGATCAGTGGACGGTGCCTTCGACGAAGAAAAAAAGCCCCTTTGTCAATATACTGCTGGATGAAGGTCGCCCCCACCCCCCATGCCGTGTTGGTCAATGAGGGGTTATTTCTCCAGGCCGGTCAGTGTGGGCTGCTGCAGAGGGGACGGCGGGGGCACATGACTGATTTGGATATCACTCCCTACTGATGATATCAGTCACGAGCCATTTGCCAGGAATCAAACCGAGGTTGTCTCTGGATTAATCGTGTAATATGCTAACCATTGCAGCAGCAGTGCTCCCCCCCACCCACTCCCACTGGTCCACCCATAACGCAAATCAATAAGCTCGATCAAGAAACTGACCAAGAGGAAGACAAATTGTGTGCCTGGGAACAGCAGCAGCAGCAACGACCGACTACATATCATCGGAGTGAATAAAAGTTCCTAGAGCTCGCAACATCCGTCTTCTTGGAAGACAAATTACAAGTGCAATTTTGCGGTCGTGGGAGTTAGGTTAATAACACTACTCGGCCAAAACGATCAAGCGAGGCTGGCTGCCAAGAAACATGGGCGATCACAAAAACAACACAAAGCCGCAGAAGTCTTGAAAATCACAAGCTCGCAACAACACCGCACTCAATGACTATCATGGAGCTGGCATGTTCGTTAACAGAAAATGCAAATTTCCACAATACACGTTTACAACCTTGAGTAAATTAATTGTTGCTGCCAGTAAAACACCCCATTTTTGATGGAAAGTCACGTGAAAAAATGTGTTAGTCAGCAAAATTCAATATTCAAATCTGTAAATCGCGAAAAATACCCATCCTAACAGTAAAAACAGTGCAGGACGGAAAACCACAATGAACTTTTTATGGAACTGCCCATGGTTTTTGCATAAGTTGCGCAAATGGTCAGTGCTCTCACACATTTGCGTGTGCTGTTTGAAATAGAATACATGTAAACCTTCATGTACTCAATAATGTTATGGGTACTTCTCAGTCACATACCCAGTAAGATTTGGATTTATTAATACTAGGATCTAGTACTTTATGTTCAGCCACAAATAAACTCACTTCACTGGATCTTAAAAGAATGAGATGTTTTGCGATGAAATGAGTATGGTAGTCACAATTGAGGGGGCACGATTAGATTTGTACTATATTGTAATGAATGTAGTGGCCTCCCTATGTTGGTAACAGGGGTCACGTGAACCCAAAATATACAAGGTATACAACTCTTTAATATACCCGATTCCGTATCATCATCCCGAAGGACAATTTAGCTTTCCATTCTTAAATTCAGCTAGGTATTGAACATGCAATAAATAAATGCAGAAAACACAGAAGTACAGCGATATAGAATTTACTGATCATATCAGCAGCCACACATTTACACTTATTCGATAAACTTGGCACTAAATAAATTAAATTAGTGCACCAATATTCTGAAAATCCCACGTGGTCTCCATTGCCAAGTTTTTACAAACGTATTAGCTTGTGAAAGTAATTACACGATAGATTACTACTATTCCCACCATGACCATTGGGGACTTTAATTTGCATAACGTAGCTCCAGAACGGAGCACGACATACAGCATTAGCCGAGCTTTCAGAATGTATTCGCAATTGCTGTTGGCAGCGTTTTCACTAAAACGTTAAACATAAAAGCTCAAAAGACTACTGTACAAGGAAAATTACGTTACCCCACAATTAAATGAAAATGCTTTCTATGCCATGAATAAGCACACCACAGTACCATTGAAGACATAACAAATGTTTGATACCAAGTGTCTCTCTGTTTAAACGAATGTTGGCTGCTGCTCACCCGCAGTGGTGTTCTCAGCAGGTCGTGGAAATTCCACATTCCTATGGCAGGGGATGGTCTATCATTTGAACTAAATTTTGACTTCTCACAAAGTGGTACTAATTGCAACAGACTTCTATGGAACATGAACAGAGCAGATCCCGGCCAGCCAAACAATACAGTCTTCGCGCACACACGCACAGCAGAGTAAACATGCCGCAAGCATAGTTCAGAACAGAGGGTGGTCTACACCAATTACTTAAATTCACGACACAGTCATTACACAATGCGACTCCGAGTGCTTACCATTCTCCTCCATCACTGGACACAACAACGACTGAAAGCTCATCTCGCACAGCTTGGATACGGCAGCTCTGGACGGGGTCTTGGCCGCTTTCTTGGACATCGCTGTGAGCAGCAGGCTCTATCGCAAGCACCCCGGCGCTCAATGCGCAGGCACGCTCTGCTAGCTTTGCAGAAGGGGAAAGAGTGACAATCCTTCCGTCCCAACGCAAGCGACTGCCGTCTAAGGTCTCTGGCTGGCAAGACTGCCGAGCGGTGTTCCCCGATGACAGCTCCCCAACTTCTTATTCTTTAAAATCTCCTCGGCACACGGCTCACCTGACGAACGCGCAACGCACACACCGCTCCGTGCGCACAGCGCGCTTATTATTTTGTTTAGAACGCTCAAATCAGCAACGGCTCGCCGAGGCCAGACAGCTCCTAGCCGGGAAGTGCGGCGAACGCAGAAGGAAGCTCACGCACTCGCTTGCTAATCGTGAAACTGCTGTAATGAGAAAGCCTTAATCCTCCAAGCTGTGTCGAGCGAGGTCCAGCGGTTGGTTCTCTCTCTCTCTCTCAAGCCCATAGCAGCAATGTCATAAACAACTAAATTAAGCAGAGAGCAAATGGAACGCAGCACTGTGACACCAACCTAAATGGAAATTATGACGCCATTCATAAGCTGCTTTTGCGGCGAGCAGACTGGAGAAGAGGGGGCAATTGACAGGGTCTTTTTGTTCCCTTCCAGCTGGTGATGTGCTGTGTAAACATCTCACGGATCAAATCTGGAGTGGCTCCGATATACAACCCGTGTGCACCATTGGGCTGGAAACAGAGCGATGATTATGTGAGACATTAAGAAGGCGTACACTGCTTTGGACAGTCACGATTACCACGTGTCTCTTTCTGCACGCGAGTTGTCAGCGGCACTACCGTACTGTAGACGTGCAGTCAACAAAGCACTTGTGCGAGAGGCATTCGCGATTGTGCTGCGTAGCCCTCCCATGAGTCCTCGGGTTGTACCGCGCGTTGTTCAGCAACGATGTCCCCATGTTCTTGGTTCTTTCGGTAAAGCCACGTAGAAGGGAAATAATAAAATAATAAAAACGAAACATAAGATTACATTCTTACTACGTTTTGGCCACAACGCAATTTTTTTTTCCTTCTACGTGACTTTAACGAAAGAACCAAGAACATGAATCCATGCAGTCAGGAAAGCTTTAAATCGAAAAAGATGTCCCCATGCTTCTTTTTTTTTCTTCTCCACGTGCTGGGAGCTTCTTTCGTCAGACATCCTTTCGAACAAGACTAAATTTATAAAGCACATTTCTTTAAAACTTCCTTTTTGTGTTTAGTTTGTTGTTCTTCGTCCCCCCGGCACATCCGATTGGCACGGCTGGCTATGTACCGTGGGAGAGTAGTTCAACATACACACAACCCCCGAAAGCACATCGGAGGCTTGTACAATAATAAGTAATATTTGTAAAAACTTTTTTAAAAACACGCTTTAATGAAATGTACCGTACTAGTAATAGAAAAACTCCACGACTCCAAGAAGTGGCCCCAAAGCTTGCCATAACGCAAGGGGACCGTGATCAATTAAGCCAACGTCAGTTGAGTGGGGACAATTAGACCCAAGCCGAAACATAACATATAAAAAAGATTGTTGATTTTTTTTTATGATAGAATATGGTATTGTCATCAGTATGACATAAGTATACCAAGTTTGCAGTCGATACCACATTGGGAAGTGGGTTAAACTTGAGTTACAAGATTTGAGGATACAACAACAGAGTGGGTTAATAAAAAAGCGTGTAAATAACCCTTCGCCAAACCCAAAATTACCTTCTGTTTTACTATACTCTTTTAGTTCTAAGTGATGCGTTGTATGCCATATTTAAAAAAAACATCACAGTAAAACAAATTTTTTTTATCACTAATAGTTCATTGTTGATCTATCAATTCCCTTTAATGGAGAAGTGAAATAGCCAGTTAGCTATGACGAGTTTCAAATGCTCAATCTACCCACACACCACAACATCTGCAACACTGTACAGAGGCAGTGTAAACGTGAAACGCCAGAAGGTGCAATACAGTTCCGTGCGCATTTACATTAAAACGAAGCCTTCACGCGCACGCTTTCAGGTCATATAATTGGTTATGCGGACTACAAGCCAGGAAAGAACTAAAGGACTGTTTATGTTCTTTGAAAATCCTCACCGACAAATTCCTCAGTAAACCACATTTGCAGAAGTCGGTTCGCGAAAACACGCAGGTTTTCAATTCTCACAGATGCGGGACAGCATTGTTCCTCGTTAGAAATCGACCTGTACATTCCATTCCCATCACACAACGCAGATCTCAAAATCCACGCGACCACTGGGATGACCCCATGACTCTTTGTATACGTGACTTTACCGAAAGAACCAAGAAGATGAATCCCTGCAGTCACGAAAGCTTTAAATCGAAATCCAGGCAAGGTAGTTAACATCCCCCAACATTGGCGCCTTCGCACGCTCAAATTGAATTTCTTCGGGTTGCACCGCGTGTTCTACGCGATGTTCACGGGGAGCGGTAGCTCCCAGGATCTGGAGCGAAACGTCGGACATTGTGCAGAACAACGACTCGCGATAACGACCCCGAAAACGCACCGCCAGAGCCATGCAGCAGCAGCACAAATTGTGAAAACCCCAACGTGCAAGGATTTTTACTCCTGGCAATCCCTCGGAATGATCGCCGTCTCCTCTGAGAGATGCGGCAGAAAATATGCACAACAATACGCGTCCTGTTGGTTGTGCAACACAATAGAATGCACAGTAAGCACACATGACACGTCCCAACAAAAACCCTGAAACCGTACGCCCTACATTTAGAAATACGTACAGTGCCGTGTCTGCACATCTGCATTAAAGGCTCGAAGCTCCGGTTTCAGACAGGCATGGAAATCAACTTTAATTGGAATTCATTTTTTGGCTCGTTAAGTTAGCTCTGTGGTCAGGCTTGTTAGTAAGGTGGACAATTGAGATTAACTGGGTCAAGGAAGCCCATCCATTTACATCAGCTGTAATGCGCGGTGGGAAGAACTGCTGACTTTGGCGGTTGTAAAAACTTGGCATGGATTCCCACACACATGCCACGTTCATGAGTACACATTTGACAACGAATCTATTACAACCCACCAGGAGGACATCCCAGGATTGGGAGCATCACAGGGTGATGTTCTTTCGTTCAAGGAGGGGGGGGGCAGGTGAGAAGTTTGATGGCAGCATTTTGGATTATATGGAGTTTGGAGATGAGGAATTTTAGAAGGCAGTAGAGGAGAGAGCTGAAATAGTAGAGTTTGAAAGTGATGAAGGCATGGATGAAAGTCTTAGTAGTGGCTGGAGGAGTGTTCGTTCACTCATTTTCAGAGGGGGGCCCACTTTTGCCATTAAGACATCAGTGTGAGGGCTGCCACACATTTGAAACCATTGGGGTTTGACAGCATGATGGGGTGTTTTCACATTTGCGTATTGTGGGGAGTCGCACTAAAGGCCACCAGGGGCTGCCAGTGGCCCACGGGCCTTGCAACGAAGAACATTGGGCTAGTGAGGAAGTGGCAGATGTTGCACAGACATAGGTATGAGGACCTGCAGAGTTGGTATCCATGACAACGCCAATGGCTTTCGCACATTCTTTGCCAGCGTGATGTCAGTTTGGGAGGTTCAGGCTCAAAACGAGGCTCTTTTGCTTCGAGTGGATATTTTTCCGATGAGGAATACTTGTGGTTTGTGGCAACAAGTAGCTGGAAGTTCCGGGTTATCATGCTGAAAGTGACCAAATCCACAAAAATGCCGACAGAACACTTTTTTCTTGAAGTGGCATTGTTTTTTCCGCACCATCTCACTTATTTACGCAAATGCTTTGCTTGTGTTTCTCACTCAAGCTGTGCTCTCCCACGCTGCTCTCTCCCCACACAGCTTGCCGTCTTCAAAATTGTTTGCCTTTAAAAACTCATGCCCGTTCCCGATGCACTTCCGCAATCGAAACAGCCATCTGTAGGTCTGCGTAGCTGCGCACCCCAACTCGCCATTGGGAGAAGCGGCTAGCAGCAGAATTCTATTCTTGCGAATGATGGCAGCAATATGGTCAGGAGCTAAATGGTCAATGTCGAGATCCGGTGAAGGAGCGCAGACTTAGTTGGTTTACTATACGGCCCATCGGTTGCGTTGCTTGGCCACAATCGCACTGGGACTTAAATTTTTACCAACCATGCGATGATTATGGAGCGCGTTGCCATCTCCGTGGTGGTGGCACTGGTGGCAGATGGTAGGGCTCTGCCCCACCAGTTCTGCGCCGTGGCATGATGCCGCCAAACATCGACATTCATCACCACCTTCCTTGGCATTCACACACACGGCTGGCGGTTCGCACTACTATATGGAACTGTCACGGATCTTATACCGCCGCTGCACAATTCTGGGTACGAATTCCAATTACCAGCTTTAATGTTGCAATGATACTGCAACGCCGTAGGTATGTGCGCCGAGCAACAACCTTTATTTAGGCAGTCCTCAAGATGCACATTTAGGTTCCTTATAAATTCAAATGATATTTGACTGTTTAAGCAATTTCATTATGTACGTATCCATCCTCTGCCTTGTGACAAAGTACACGTGAGTAGCCCATGTGGATGTATCGTATGTATGCACGTTGAACTTTTAACACCGTACGTAGCCAACCGTGATAATCGGAGGTGGGTAAATTACTGAAATGGGAACTTCACTAGTGTTGGTAGACGTTCATATTTTGAATGTACTTTACAGAACACTTCAGTAGACCTCTACGAAGAGCATGTTAGTGCTATGCTACATTATTATTTAAACAAGGTTAAAGTGTCCACGTGCTCCAGTGAGCAATGGGCAGTGCTCATCTCCACTGGCTGCTTTAAGCCAGTGGTTGAAATGCCACATGTCCATCATACCACAACCTCCGTTGACGTCCAAACAAAGTGATAGTTCATTTTACCGGGCTTAGTCCGAATTAGAATTTGAAAGCTTTCGGAGTGCGGAGTCTGACACTTGCCACATTGTTACCCATTTAGAACAATGCTGTATTGTGTCCCTGTGTTACGGGATTGTTACTTATTAATAGGGGTGGAACGATTCATGCCCAAGTGGCGATTCGAGGTTCGATTCACGAATCCACATTCTTTTTTGTTTTGTGCCCATTGTGGGTGAATTGTACCACCTCTATTGGATGCAACGATCACTGTAAATAATTATATACAGCATAAAAATATTTAAAAAATTATGTAGACTATCAATCAAGGAACTATGACTATATAAAAAATATTGTAGATTACCGGTACTCGATGCATCATTACACCCCTATTTCCAACAGTACTGTCCACAGCGCATTGCTATTACGGGACTGGATTACTTTATTGGACCACAGCTGGTCAGTGTGGGTTGGTGAAGGTGAGGAGTGCAGATGTGAGATGTGGGTACAGAGAAGTACACCACCACAACGGATTTTTTGCTGCACTGCCCTCTGATGTCCATCCCAGATCCGATCAAGCCCCATGACAACATGTCCCGTGCATGGTGGTGGGTCATCCACAAACAATATCCAGGCTCAAAATCTGCTTAGCTTCTGAGATCTGATAAGATCGGGGTGCATTCTGGACGATTTATCCGTCCGTATGTACTGCTACGGTGCTATATTATTTAAACGTCGAAGAGATGACATTTCACGAGTAAATACGCACAGTTAACCTTCACACGGCACAACAGCTTCTCGTGCTTATCATTATTATTTTAAAAAGGTCCACATGCTCCAACAAAAAATACCCGACGACTGGAACGGGTCCGACGAAGTTGACATCACAACAAACACTGCCATTTCGTCGCCGACCCTCGCCCCCTTCACTATCGCACCTCCTTTATACGTAGATCTCACCTTTTCCGATAGTGTAATGAATGTCGTCCTTCCCAGGGATATGCCCCCAATGTTTTTGCACCAAATGACAGAGTCAACCCGACTCACCATCGCCAACTCCGCACCCTTCTTCCTCGTCGCCACAAGCGTCGTCGTAGAACCCCGACCTCCTCTTCTCCTCCTTGATGAAGGTGCGCACGGACAGCCGGTTGAGACAGCCGCTCAGTCGCGGGTTTATCGACTCGTCCCAGGAGGGGGACACGAGGAGGCTGGAGCTCGGGTCACCGATCCCGGAGGACACGGAGCTCACGTCGGACCCCTCCATGTCCCAGTAGCCGTCGTCCGCGGCGGCGGAGACGCTCATCGCGATCGGAACGACCAACCACCGGCGGGACGCCTCGAATCAAACTCACGGTGGCGAGCGGCAGCGACGATGGCTGGGTAGAGCCAGACTGCCATAAAAAGGTGGGCAAATATACATTCCAATTCCAAACAACTGGAGGACGTGTGGCCGAGACACGAGTTAACGATTAACCGTGTCTCGCGTAAGTTACATCCAAGTTCACGGACACCTTTGCGGTTGTGCGATTTAGATTCCAATTACAAATTTAATGCCATCGGGTATTTAAATGTTCACGCGATTCAGACGCTGCCCATCTCTGACCGTGTCATCCAAGAAGCCAGTGCGAAGCGCGTCGCTCAAGAGGACACATCTGCAAAGGTGCTGACGCACATGGGGGGGGGGGGGGGTGGTGAATGTCTCGGGCCACGCCTCGGCGTTCCTTGCCTACGGTGGGTGTCCACTGTCCAGTAAAACTTTTCGTTATTGCCAACGCACATGCGAGAGAGGCGTGGGTGTGGAGTTAATGATGATCACCATGTGGTTGGTCCGGTTCAACCTGTACACCGCCCCCCCCCTACACTAATTCCACCTCCCAACTCGCAGTTGCAATGCCGCCCCAGGGTTGCGCGTGGCAGCATGAGTTACAGGAGTTACAGCTCTCCAGGAAGGGACCCCCCCCACTCCCCTAAGCTGTTATTGTTGTGCCCTTTATCACGAGGCAATAATAATGATACCACGAGCCCATTGATCCTAATGTGTGGCAGAGACAGAGTGTTAATGCCCAGATGTTCCAGAGTTATGGGTTTCTGCCCACTCCCTACCCCGGAAAGCCAGGACTTTAAACTTCAACACAACAACATGACTGACTGTACCGTATATAAATGTACTTTGTTGGCCCAATCAGAGAGACTAGTTTTAATATACATTCTGAATAGAGGACTATGTTCAGGCATTCATCAAATATGCAACTTTCTCTGGAATACTACATTTAAGAATGTTATCAACACATTCATCCATAACGTACCTGCCATGAAGGTAACATGAGTGGTACTTTGACGAATGGGTAAATTTGATCACTTAGAATGTTTACATTTCACGCATCTATTAATTTCTCACCCGATATTGAATCATACCGATTGTCCTTCTGATATATAAAGTACTGCACACAAACACAAGAGTTTACATACTGCAGTACCACGCAGAAGAGTTACACTGCTCTCATCTGTCATGCCGCTTACCCGTGGCGTGAAACCAAGCCACGATTGGGCCCATCAGCGGCTGCGTCAACCTCTTGCCCTTCGTGTTCGACGAGCAGACAATAGCCGACGATCGCCGTTGCCGCCATCAGCAAAAATAATGGTGCTGGTTATGAATTAAGACGATGATGGCGATGACAATCATTGAACCGATGATAATATATAAACGATGGGAACTACAAATCGTAATCGACGATCTTCCCTGTTGCCTCTGCTACTAGTCAATGCCACTTGGGGTGTCAATAACAACGGCGTCGCGATGACAGATCTTGATAATGATGATAACTTGATCGTCATTGACGCCATCACACCACCATCGTCTGCCAACCGCTGACATTGCCACCACACCTCCAAAGGACACACGGTGACACTTTATAGCCTTCGGGCACCGGGTCATGAGTTAACGAGACGGGATGAAACCTTGCCCACCCCCGTTATTCATTGCATCCGATTCCAGAAATGTGTGTTATAAATAGTGCGTATTATTATTACCGCGCAATAACATCACTGTTTTTATCTGCAATCTCTGAACAGAGAAGGCAGAGTCTAAAAAAAAGTTGAGTTTTTTTTGGATCACATATTCAGAGGAAAACTTATCTTAGCAACGCATTTACTTATCTAGGACACAGTTCCACCCCATTGTCATCGGTAATAGGAGTTCCAATATACCCTGAACATAACATTATGCAGCTTTTGGTAAGATAAAGAGGGGTATTGCAGAATGTATTAAATCCATTATCTTACAAGTAATATAACTTTGATGGCAAGTGTAGAGTACTACCACCATGAGCTCCCCTCGACTACACATTTGATCAATCAAAATTTGCTGCGCGTTTTATTTCATTTTTAATAAAAATAAATATTCTGAGATACCTTACAGTATACGAAAATTGTTCATACATCTTCCGCATGAAACTCAAACTGCCAGTGCTGCATTAAACCACCAAACCACACACACACACACACTGCTCATGCACCATATTCTAAAATGGAAAATTCTTTACGGAAAAGCCACATCTTGAAGCCTGGATTAAAACCAGACTTACGGAAGATTGGTGCGACAGATATATTAATGGTGGAAGGAACCACAAACTTCACCACGGCTAGTCAGAGCACTTATCAGATGGACCTGTCAGAAGTCAACCCAGCCATGGGTTCTTATACAACCGCTACGTGCACAGTTCTCGTCCTTGATTTAGTCCAATTTGGGGCTGGGAGTGGTGGTGCGTGCCTGTAATCCAGCACTCCGGACACAAGGACCTGTAGCCCACGTATAGAGATTATTATCTACTTTACACCCAACACGTGCGGAGCTGCTAGATGAAGTTCAAGTTCATTTATTAGGTATAGCCCTGTGAGCCATTCGGCTCTTGAATCGGGTGCAACCGCAACAAACAGGAACAAGCTAAGAAGAGTCCAAGGGACTGCCGTGCCCATGATGACATATATTTGTGATGGGTTTCGCAAGCCATGCACACGCAAGCACGTAAGCATTGGTTCATTGGGCAAAACGGGAAGTGCTGGTTTTATGCTGTACCTACAAATGCCCACAATGTCTCCTCCACCAGAAGGTGCTACACACACCCTTGGGACACCGGATTTCATAACTGCTACCCCAGCCAATATTGTTTAGTTAAATGCCTGATTAATTCCTAGGCGTTATACGGGGAGTGGGGATAAAGGTTTATAAATAAGCACTTTAAGGGAAGGGGTTGGCAGATCACGATGTATATCTTGACACTCATTCATCATTGTGGAGAATTATCCCATTGTATCTGTGGGTTTCCTAAAATAACTCTCGTTTCCTCCCACAGGCATTAGACTCACAAAGGATATGACCAAACATTCCAATGTGAAAAAGAGCGAGGCTTTCCAGAAAGATAAAAAAGATGTGTAAAGATGCATGGATTCATCAATTAATATTGATCTTAATGGTCATGATAGATGCATTGAATCGTGCATGCGAAAATCCATCATTCACAGTGTATGCCAATGAGATGTAAATAAGCAGAGAAACGTGACCGGACAAAGTTTTATTTAAATGTATTTGTTTAAGATTTTTTTTTCCATGAGTCAAGTTGCTATTATGGAAAAATAATGAAAATCTACTGTGACCCACCGTTAAAGTTCAGTCGTGAATGCAATGCTCTTTAGAAGAAATAAAGATAAGAATATTGGCACACAAAATTCCAAGATTAACAAAAAGGGAATTTAGGATATTTGGAGAGGTCGGGGACTATTGAAGGCTGTATTACACTTGTATGGAACTCGTATAGGCTCCAAACTCAAAGGATTTCAAGACTTGCCATCTTCCTTTAGCCATTATCCATTGTCGCGTATTTTACTTTCATATCCTCCCCAGTCCCTCGTGGTCCATACCCACGTGCTTCCTTGCGTGATGCTCTCCACAATCTGCCCTTGTCTCCTTCCTTTCTTCCCATCCACATTCTGAGCCCAAGGAACTCAAGTGGCCAGTGAAAACAAAGCTGGCATTTGTGTGCATTTCTGTAAAGGGCCCTTTATTAGCAAGCCGATCCCCCTGGATGTGACGGCAATTGACTAAGGCCACGCACGATAATTAGGATTACAGCGAATTGTTGGACCCTATCTTACATTTCTGTTTTTCTCAGCTGCGCTTTACCACCTCACTGCAGACAAAGATTCCATTGCAAGCAAAGTCATAACTGCCCGAACCAATAATGGATTCTTTATAATATATTCATGTATTGCAGTACTCCAATAGTTCCCCCTGCCCTATTGTGATGTGATTAATCATCGCAATGCTAGGTCATATTTTGGGTCAGAAGTCTATTCTTGTTTTTCGGTTGTGAATGTCGCAGCCTCCAGTGACGTCAGGTCAGGTGAACGTGTCACATGGACACCACACAAATGGAAAATACGGGAATCCATTTTCACATGCACGGCTCAATGCACGAATTGTAAAGCAAAATGTTTTTGATACGAGTGTTAAACAACACACCGTCACAGCCCAAATGTCTCGCAAATATACATTATATATTACAGGCAAAAGATATGCTGTATGTCGTCATAATCAGACATGCTCATTTCACTGCTGGATGAAGGTCGCCACCACCTATTATGATCCTGTGATGTAACAATCCACTTTGCACATGCACACAAACACATTTCATCGCTCCATCTCCTCGGTCGTCTACTCTAGAAAAAGTTCCATTCCTTGGTTGTACGTATTACAATACAGCGCCGAATATAAAGCATCATTTAGAGCGATGCAATGTTTATATATATATTTAAACAAGGAATGATATTTCACATTTATTACTAAACACTGGGCAGAAATCATTACTGCCGCATGGCATCAGGTGGACATTGCAGTTTAAATAACCTTCAGTGAAAGTGTAAAATAAACCGAGGTGTCCAATTACACACTTGCTATCACTACCGGTACAGTATTGTATGGTACAGTATTCATGAAGGTCTGCGTTGTATGAAAACAAGGTGAATTACTCACAACACTGCATGGTAAAGAAAGGCATATGTTTATTGAGGGATCTCATGGTGCAAAGCGGTAAATAAAATCCTAGATGAGATCAAACATAGAGGGCTTGGAACACGTTGTATAATGAATGGGATATTAAATTAAATATGAAAATAAGCTGGGAAACGTTTTCCAAAAAAATGAAATGCTTTTCTGTTTCGTGGCCACTTCTGACACTGTTTGCTGTTTAATGCGTTTTTCTTTTAGAGTAGCCTCCCAATTATAACTCTGTAATTGGATGCAATTTGTCATATTTGTCACGTGTAGCTTATGCATTTATTTGGGGGGAAAGGAGTTTTTTTTTTTACAATCGAAAGTGTAAATTTTCTAAATAACGATTTATGAATATTTGGCACTTAACGGTATTTGAATGAAATTTGTTTACATTTTGAAACCTGGAACTGTAAATGTGAATCCTAAACAAGAACATACACTATTACAGCAGTTAAAGAAGAGCAGTAGACGATTTATCTATGCGCTAACGAATACGGTCAGTGACCCCTTAGTCAGTGGTGTAAATTCCACATTGCTATGGCGGGGATAAATCTACCCAAACCCAACAGCCACTGCGATCATATTTGCCACTGAAAAAAAAGGCACTGCAATTCTCTACATTCGGGTCACAATGAACAAGAACAAAAACTTATTTCGTAGTACTTTACTTCCTTTCACACCCCCCCCCCCCCCCCGTAACATCTGTACACATTTAAATTTCATGCCATGGCTGTCTCTCTTCCAAATAATAACTCGCTGCTGCCAACTGCTGTCCGACCGCGCGATGTTTTCACACGAGCAGCGCAAGCGGAGTTCAACAGCTGCAATTAGAGCTTGAGACAAAAAAAAAACCCCAACAACGGGGAAAACACACCAAAGTTTTGGCAACGAGTCTGCTGGCGCTACACAACACGCCAACCCGGAGGTCTTCGGCGCTTTCCAACCACCACTGACACACGCGCACACACAAAGATCCCCCGTGTAGCCTGTAAGTGTTGGAGGCAAGTGCTGTTAGCGAGCACCTACCAAGAACCTCGCACACACGCGTTCTCGACTGCATGTTCAACACAAGTCTGTTTTAATGTAAACACAATTCATGTACATTAGTCATAACTACAACCATCTCCATCGCATCATTATAACATTATCCAACCACTTCAACTTCAAAAGGGCCCCCTAAAGATATAGATCCCTCCAATTGGTTTTCGATTTGTACTGTTGCGTTGTTCGGCATAATTGTTGCGACGTTTTCGCTCCACATGTTTGGGGGAGCCATCTTCAGTGGCTCACAAAACATTCAAATGTATCGGTCACCGCAAGCGTCTTCGCCACGCGTCAACTTCAGAAACTGCGACCCGTTCGTGAGAGAAAGGCATCCCCGCAGGCATCGGCGGAGTGGTCAAGGGTGCAGTGCTGCAATTATCTGCTCATGGCCACTACTGCCAGACGAAGGGCCTCCACTGGAATTAGCTCACGAGAGTCCCTCTCAAGCAGGGGTACCGGTCCGTGGCCTGTTATGAACCGAGCCGCACAACAGCAGGAGGTGAGCGGTGGGCGAGCGAGCGAAGCTTCATCATCTGTATTGACAGATGAAGTTTTGTCATCTGTATTGACAGCCGCTGCCCATCGCTGGCATTGCCGTCTGAGCTCCGCCTCCTGTCAGATCAGCGGCGGCACGAGATTCTCATAAGAGCACGAACCAGACTGTGTAAACTGTGCATGCGAGGGGTCTCGGTTGCGTGCTCCTTATGAGAAGTCAGAATCCGACACTTATTTTAGTCAGCGCGTGGCCCGCCCCCATCATTTTATTATTTACAACTTCCGTCCGTGCCTCTTTCCCGCACTGCGCACATGGCTCAGCCACAGTTTTGGTAAGCCCACAAGCTAAGCCCGAGCCAAAATGAGTAAGAAACAAACGTCGCTGGAGAGCTTAATTGAAAAGGGGGAAAGACCCAATGATGACCCCCCCCGCCCGGTCCCAAAAAGGTTGGGGACCCCTGCTCTAAAGGACGTTTGGCCTACTACTCCACACTGGCCAGACGTCTTGGGGAAGAGGTGGAAGTATTCCGTAATGGTGAAGGAGAGCCCTTCTTATTATTTGCGTTATTATTGGATAACGCAAATGTGTGTCAATGTGCGACCCGCCAAAATGGAATTTGAGAGTCCTATTCGGCCCTCCGTAAGGAAAAGACTCCCACCCCCTCTGCTGTAACCCAACATCCCGTTCTAGTCATTTCCCCTCTACTCCCCGAGCGTCCTGAGAAATGCGCTCTCAGCAAATGCGAGTTAAAAAAAGTCAACGTTGTGCTTCCCATGCTCGAACAAACTTTGGTTGACGCTCATCAATTCCATTGCCCGTGTCTGCGCTGTTGCTCATGACGGCATGTGTACCCAACGAGCCCACGTGTACAATATTGCACTGCAGTGCATGGTAAAATCGTGAAATCAATTTAATGAACACTTGAGTATATTAGTGCTACACACATTCTAATAATTCTATTTTTTTACAAAGGTTAAAGTGAACCCCCCTCTTATATTGGCTGAAATGAACCAGCGTTAGGAATTGCACGTTACCAAGGCGAGTACAAGTTTGTCTATCCACAGGAGGACCACTGGAGAACATGACCTGCACACACACCGAGGTGGTACTCATTTTATCACCCTGGACAAGACGAATGATCGTGAGCCAAGTTGACCAGTGACTGGTGTAAAAATGAACCAGCGTTAGGAATTGCACATTACCAAGGCGAGTACAAGTTTGTCTATCCACAGGAGGACCACTGGACTTGCAAGTCTGGCGGGCCCGGCTGCAGCCCCGCCCTACGGGAGGTTTGGCAGATGCCGTCCACATTTTTAGCATTTTGGTCCTCGGACAACCATGGCTTCTGATTTACAACGGAGCAAAAATAACCATGCTCATAGTCTGCTTAACTCACAACTTCCAGAAACAATAAACCCTGTAAACAAATAACGGAATACCTCGGACACGATTCTTCTATTGTCAGCAATGCCAAATTAGGTAAACGGGTGAACGTACATGGCAAGTTTTCAACTTTGGCGATACTTTTTTTTTACACGTCTATTAACGCAAAAAATGCAGTACTGTCCAGCTGTAGACACCGTAGTGTCCTTTATGGAACTCGGATAATATCAGTGAACTTGCAAGGCAATGTATTCGTGCAATGGTGTGCATGCAACACATTCCAGTTGTGTTCTCTAACGGGATGTTGGTTTCATTAAAATCAAGAAACCACCATCAAATGCCTCGTGATAACCACAACAGTTGGAAAATAGAGTGCAGGCCAAGCTGCAATATACATGGCTTATGCATTATATACATTAGCCGTTGAGAGCATGCAGGAGAGCAAGGCAAAGTGATGCAAGGGCAAGGGGTGAAAAAGAGAGGCTCATGGGGTTTGGAAGAGGCCGAAATTAAGGGGGGAATGATGGAGGGGCATTGCAGGATGCGAAAGCCATGGGGGGCACTTGGGAGCATTAAGGGAGAACGAGCACTGTGACGGTGACAAAGAACGGCGATAACACGAGCGGATGCATTTATAAAATAATACAAAGATTGGGGGGGGGGGGGGCTTGTTTGGTTTGGACGTGTAAAAATAACGAAGGCCGACCGATTACCATCAGTGGTCTTGCACGGCCATGTTGGAAGAAGTAGGAAGTGGTGGTGTCCATGCAAGAGCTACGTTGACGGCAATAAAGTACGACTTAACAGAGGGAAAACATTGGTCTACAGATAGGGACCGTCGAGACCAGAGAAAGGAAGAAGGTCGTCCAGACTCAATGTCTGCCATCCCGTGACAACCGATGGAAAAGGATAGAGATCGATTTATTATCATGGTGTCCTTGATCGAGAAGAGCTTTACAATGTCTCAAAAATATTTTTTCAGGAAGGTCTTGTCTTGCAAAGTTTAACCAATTACGTAACAATCCGAGTGCTTAGCATGTGAAAAGGCAATCGCAGGGAGAAGAAAATCGTAGTGAACGAACACAAATCCATAAATGGGGGTAGTATTTTCTAGAGTCACACAAATCGGTGCACATTCTACTTGGTGTACTGCCACCTGTTGATCACCACCTATCCTCGCAGGTTCTCTCATGAACGTTATGATCATTGAACAGTCCACAGACCCCTGTCCAAAAGTGATGGATTACAGGCACGAGCCACTCCAAATATACACCGACCAAGGTTTGGGTATGCTGAACAACCACGTTCGTGTGGGCTGTGTTTTAAGTTTTACATTCTTTGTCAATTAATTGAAAAAAGTAATGCGACATGCCAATGTAAGTAGAAAATGAGTGGCATGGGTGGCTTTTTTTTGTTAAGCCAAGTACCGTATAGGTGCAAAAAATGAGCGTTTTCACGATGTTTAAGAGATTGCAATACCACAGTCATTGCGTCACAGATAATCTCCACTTCTCGAGTTCAATGCAAATTGAATTTGGATGCACTTTGAATGATCACATCAGTCACAGAGTGTAATTGAACTGCTATTGCTATCAGTTCATATTACAGCAACGCCATGTAGCTTTAATGATAGAGAGGGGGGGGGAATGCATAGCGTTCACAGTACACACGTTTATAACCAAACACCGCATTTGCTTTAAAGCAACGCGACAATACGATGGTTGTGCAATTTTAAGTTGCAGAAAGCTCTCTGCGGACATCACAAGGAAATTTTCATCGCCACACATTGGCCGAGCGGGAGCTCGCTAAGGAAATCGTTTGTTATCTTAAACTCCCAGTGACCACCGGTTGCCGGCCATGCTTTTACAGCCGATATGCTGCTGCCCTACTACAGTGTGGTGTGTGGGGGGGCCCTTACATTTGCCAAGAAGACCTGGTTGGCCTGCATGCACACAGCCCCAGCACACTATCGTGCTTAGGTTTTCCGCACCACCCACAAACCAAACGTTTCCGTGGGGGGTTTTTTGTGTTGTTATTTAAAAAAAAACACGATATATTTTATATTGAAGAATAAACGTTTTAGGTTTTTTTTGCCAGCATTCAGCCACTGCGAGGCTTGATGCGTGGCTGTCGATCTTTCACGTTAACCCGTCTTACTGCGCTGGTAACATTCGGCAAATTGAGGGCATTTGTCAAACCCGAATTGATTAAAGCCATGCCAAATCGTAGTGGCATTAATGCATTTTATCCGAACGCACAAATTATCGCATTAAATATGAACGCACGCACGCACGTGTGTGTGTGCTCTGCTCCCTTTCTGTTTTAGGACCTTGAAAATTCTCTATATTCTTAGACATAAATATTTACTCATCCGGTAAAGAAAAGTGCCATTAGGCGACCGTTTAAAGTGACAAACCGAGGCGGCTCTTCATATATCCGTGCTTCGGAAGAATAAAAAACTATTTAAAAACTGAGAATAGGTTTTCCCCTTTTTTCTGGCAACAAAACAGGTGTTAAGATATTAAAACACCAAACTGAAACCTTTTACAAGGAATCATGTCTGCATTAACCACAATGCTTGTGGTCCAAATACAAACTAAAACACTGATAATATATCTATCCATTGTCCTTCAAACTGATTGGTCCACACCAGAGACAGCTTTCTTCTGAGCCTAGTCTCAAACTGTGTTAGACCAAAGGACGCCAAAAGGATGCTTTTTGGCGTCCTCTGGTCTAACACCGTTTTATTATCATATTTTGGTACTGGCAAAGGAGGTCCCATAATCGTCATTATACTTACAGTACACAGAAACCCAGTACGTACCCTAAAACATAGAGAGTACTGTACACACAGACGGTACATGCACACCTCCAAACTTTTTGTCATGCCATTGCTGGACGTGCGAGTCGTTGCGGTAAAATGACCATACTCTTTGGTGCTTTCGGTAAAGTCACGTAGATAGAAAGATATGACCATAATTTACGATTCTGATACTTCAACCACGCTAGTCAGTATGGCCCGGTGGATTCAGGCAACAGACGTGACACATTTCTACTGCACTGCCCTCTGCTGCCCCACGTGTAGCCACAATTTTCACAATCGCGCACCAGCCTATAGCACCTGTTATGCGGGCGAGGTCACTCATTCATGGAGGTATGCAACGGGCTCAATCCTGCCCGCTAAGATTTCGAGACGTAACGAGAATGAGCGCATTCCGGGTGATTGGGTCATAGGCACGCACATAAAAAAAATATGGCGACGATGCTATATAGGAAGTGCACGACCGTACGTTATCAAAACAGGACACCTGAATATATTTTTTTCAATGCAGAATCATGCGTGGCGTTTGCGAGATGGCACCTGTGTGGCACTCATACCAACTAGCCCTGCCCTGTCTCTCAACATAACAGCATGCACATATATCCATGTGCCAGGCTTGCTATTCATTGTTTTGATGCTAAAAGTTTCTGATAGTGTTGCGACGATATTGCCGAATGTGTGGGCATGGAAGGGCACTGGTTCCTTATCTGTCCCGCGCGGAACTCTGTATGTGATATCAGATTGCATCCAACTTAATCGCTGATGTCAGACCTATAAACGGCACACCAATATCTTGACCTCAATC
Organism: Lethenteron reissneri; assembly: GCF_015708825.2. Classification (NCBI taxonomy): domain Eukaryota; kingdom Metazoa; phylum Chordata; class Hyperoartia; order Petromyzontiformes; family Petromyzontidae; genus Lethenteron; species Lethenteron reissneri. Next base: position 6,501,859 of record NC_083804.1, read on the forward strand.
ATCACTAAAAGGTCGCATTGCACGACGTGGTCAATTAATAATAATTTAAATTTCGAAAGGGCGCTTAAACAATCGTTCTCAGGGCACTTTGCACGAAAAGGCAGACATAGTTTGACATCAACCAAGGATTGAAGAACGTGAGAAAGACTTTGAAAGTAACTAGAGAGAGAAAGCCATTATAAACAGATATCTTTTTAGTCGAGTTTTCAAGATTTGTAAAGTATCTTGGAAGTCCTGACCTCGAAGGGGAGAGGAGTTATCGAGTTTAGGTGCCACAATTGCACAGGCACCGATCACCCCCAAGTGTGAAGCCAAGGCCATGGGACGGTGAGCAATGAACAAAATCTGAGGATCTTAATGATCTTGATGAAATACATGGCTGAAGGTCATGAATGTAGGGAGGAGCGAGTCCATTTGAGGCCCCTCGCACGCAATGAAACACAAAGCTGTAGTAGGTTCAGATTCTATCCATTTTCTTAAAACATAAAAAACTAACTCTTGGACCAGTTTAGTTACCAAGTAATTTGGTTCCCTACCAGTTGTATGCTCAATTACAGTGCATGTACGCACACTGCTGTTTTGTCAATCCACTGCTGCACGAAAGGTTTCAACCGTGCCGTGCCAGGTCATGGGGGTTATTTGATCAAAACTTCGCCATGCCCCGTCAGTGCGGGTCGGGGACAGCGTGGAGCATAGAAGTTGGAACATAGTGCAGTACAACTATGTTTTTTATGCACTGCCCTTTGCCGAGAGGCTACAACACCCACTGCAATGCACGGTGGTCGCCCATTTGAGCACTATCCAGGCTCGGCTGTATTTGGCGAGATTGGGAACAATTGTGTGCATATTTGGTCAGAGGCCAATTACAGTAGTATCCTCCAAAGTAAAATAACTCACGTTCAGATAGAGCATAACACCAAGGCTGGATAAATATGTAGTTGCTTGCACAAACATATCAATGTTTTGGAATGGCTGTACTCCATTCAACATTTCAACAATGTTTCATAACACTATTTGAAACGTTTATCATCAAAACAATGAATAGCAGCCTAGCACGTTTAGACATTGGCTTGGCAGATCGAACTAAGATCAGTGTTGATTTGAAGCTTTCGTGACTGTTTTACTGCAGCAAATATGTATGGAACGGAGCTCATCTCAGCAAGTAATCCTCAAGTCGGAGAGAAAAATGCACATTCCTGTAGCGGGAGCCAACACTAACCCACAGAGACAACCAACCACCGTCGACTTCCCATGGATTGAATCTCATTTCGATGACCACAAAGAGCCGATGCGATGAGTCAACCTTCAACGTTGGCCAAATAAAATTATGGCTCAGAAATTATTAATTGTATCACTTTCCTTTAACGGACATACAAAATACAGTACACAACAGAGTAACTTTTACGCATACATACACGATCTGACCAAAAAGAAAATAATTATGAATGACCTAGAGTAGATTGTGAATATTTCCCAACAACATTTGACTTCGACTTTGTTAAAATACTGTACAGCGAAAAGCAGGGCAATGATATAGAACATAATTTTACCATGTTTAGGTTAACAAAAATGATTGTTCCACTACATAAAATAAATTTGACAATGGGTTTTGCACCCATCGCACAATACGTGGGGGAAAACGGGTAAGAGAAACTGTAGGTACGGGATAATTGTATGCTTAAAATGCAACCTGTAAAGTACAGCTCTTTTCAGTACACTTCAGGATGAAGGCCTCCCCATGCCAATCACGTGGGTTGTTTGACTATACTTAACCACGCTGGTAAATATGGGTTGGTGAATGGAAATGTCAAATAACCAATTGTAAGTCTGGTTGATGTTAATCAATGCTACCATGGCATATTCTCGCCCATGTTCTTCACTTGTTAAAATGGTATTTGATTACACACACCCTCAATATTTTTAAACGTTTATTTCTACAAGTGAAAATTACCACTTGGCACCTACTACGCTCTGTTTCCTAACATTCGCGATCTCAAATTGCCCCTTCATTGAAAGTGCTACATTTGATCTAATAGAAGAAACTCAACAGTGGATCTCACAATAACTGTTTTAACATCACAGGAATAATTATCAGTGTGAAAATTATACAATGCAGTGTTGAAAATCACACATCATTAAACATTTCACCAATGTGAAGTCTAACATCATCCAGATGTAAAACATTACATTCTATAAACTACTGCACAGTATTTAGATAAAGCATGTACTAGATAATGTGGTGCACGTGTAAGTTATGTTATCACACAACAGTGAATAAATGCTGGATCTACGTATAAAAACGGAAATGTGGCATTCAAATCACTGTTATTGATCATATCCATATTCTCCACACTTGATACAATTTGAAAATGCCATTCATTGATTGAAAACGTTAATCTACAGCAGGATAAGAGCTCATGCGGTGGAGCAATGGTGCAGTCATTGGTGCGCCACTATGCTATTACTAGGTTGTTGGGGGGCACCTAGTAATTTTGGTTGTGGTGTTGGGAGGCGCCCCCCAACACCACAACCTGCAGCGTCCCCGAACAACCACAGCCTGCGGCGCCCCCCAACAGACTGGTCAACAACCACAGCGTGCGGCGGCCCCCAACAGACTGGTCAAGTAAATTCTTACGATCCATTCGCACAGCGTGCGGTGGGCATTCATCCAGCAGTGGATTTAAGCACAAAAAAATTGCAGTACTAATGTAATGGACCGAGCACGGCTCTGCCTCAGGGCAGCAGTGGAGGGAGTGCGTCTGGCTCCCTCACGGCAGCAGTGGAGACAGCACGGCTCTCCCTGCGGGCAGCAGTGGACAGAGCACGGCTCTCCCTCAGGGCAGCAGTGGACGGAGCACGGCTCTGCCTCACTCTCATTCACCCGTCTCCTCACTCTCACACACCCGTCTGTTGCTCGCGGTCACGTGACGCACTTCAACCAATCGGGGGGCGTACATGTTTGGGAGGGGCTCACCTCTGCTTGGCTGCTTGCTCGCGGTCACGTGACTCCCTTCAACCAATCCGTGCCGCGTTAATCACAGGCACAGAATGAAATTAATAATGACAGATCTGGGCTATTATATATTAGGATACCAATCTCCCGAGTTCGATTCCCTGCCACAACTAATAGCAGTGGCGACTGATATACGAACCCATCCTGTCACTACCATGGAGTGTGGAGGCCTCCATCCAGCAGTGGATTGGCGGAGGTTTGTACATCATTCTTATTTATATTAAGAGCTCATTGTGACCCAGAAAGAAAATACAAGGTCCACGGAACAATATAAGGTTACAACCTATAAATCCCTAACACGAGTAAATAAACATTTATTATGGGAAATGAATCACGAGAATTAGTCAAAAATGGCAGCACTTAGCAATAAGATTGAGGGTCTGTGCAAGTCCACCTTGGCACAGCGGCTAAGGCAATTCAATCGTGTGTCATTAGCAGAAATGGCAATGTTGAAGCCCATTCACATTGCACTATAGTACGGTGCCCGTTAAGAACTTTATAGTTACCCGGAATGCCAAAGACCACCCATCATATTGTGAATTGCACGTGGACGATAGAAATTCACCTATTTACTGCTCACTCACTGTCAGAGAAAACTGGAATCCAAAATTGGTCACAGGTGAAAAGGCATGGCACAGAAGTTTAACCCAGCGCTGCAGAACAAGAATTATCAAAGCCAAGGTCTGAAATACAATCTCAGAAATGAATGGGCCCTATGTGGCTGTTAGGGCTGTAATTTGAAAAGTGAGGGCAAATGTCTGGACTTTCATAAACAGTATAACATGCACTCCAGTACACCAGAACTTACATTCAGTTCCTTTATAAAAGCCATGTGAAAACACACTAAAACAAGAAGTCTCCAGGTAGAGTTGAGTTAATGTTGGAGAAGAGCAAGTGATGTGTATAGAGGACAAAGCATATAATAGGAGCGATTTTTTGTCATTATAAACATATTATAAATTACCCCAATCTAATAACATGATTTACAAAATACTGCAGCCTTATTTTGTCCATTGCACAACACCCTGTCTTGTAGATGGACAGGGGTGCCCTTGCCAATAACAGTGCAACCCGAGCAGTATTCGGTTTAACAAGCCTGACTTGTCGATAAGACCATGAAGATTTGAACTGGTCCAGTGTTCTCGTCGAAACCAAAGCTGCTCGGTAACATTCGTTTACTGAGCCCATAAGCTGCAGGAAAACGCACATTTTTTTATGATTACAGTATCTGGAAATATGAACGGATGTTGGTTAACTGTATTGCCGAGGTGATAAATCGCCCAAAAAACTACAACTTCTACCCACATTGGGCGGTGCCCGTTTTTGCGGTTAAGAGCCTTAAATACCGCGTACCACCTTCACATGGCAGGGCCCAAACACCATCCTCAATTCAACAGCCATTTAAGTATTCCCTTCAAGACAATTCAGCCTCACCAAAGTGGTGCTCAATTTACAGACCGCATTGCGATGGTGATAATGAATTGACAAGGATACAATTACTCGCATTGACAATATTGGTGACAACGGTAAAACGGATACAGTACAATTTGATCCATTTACATATATACACCTCACTGATTTATAACCACCCCCTTTACTTTCATCTCAACAGGTGATTAAATATGTGAGAAAAGCGATGGGCCCATATCTCATAGTGCAAAGTGTTCAAAAATTTAGTAAGCGAGATTGGTGGGAGACGTGGAAAAGCTTTGAAGTAAGATGTAGCTTTCTTGAGCATTTCTCCCTTTCATTTTATCGTGGGGGTTATATACGACGGTGTCACAACGTGAATATTCCCGACAGTTGCTGTACACCACATCAATGCATGGATAATAATTCAACAGCGCTGATAGCACACACCTATCGGATTAGGATGCACCACCACCACCAACTTATTCTCTAAAAACTGAGAGGGGAAAAGCCTCTTTTATAATCCCGGGAATATGGTCATTATGGCAACCCAGAAGCAAAATCCGAAATCCAATCAGGAACAAGACACATTGGATTGTTTCTGGGTGGCGACGAGACGGCAATGTAGTCCAGCAAGTCATTGTTGAATCCATCTGTACGTCGATTTTAGTTGTCACCCCTTCGTACGCGTGGTGGGTTATATGCGGGTAACTTTAGATTCCCTCCCACACGAAGTTAGACACCCATGGGATTTCATTGGGGGAAAGAAAAATCCCAATTACCAGCAGGATTCTCTTGCAAAGGACTGTTTGCTATAAATAATGGGAATTGTTATCACAATACTTGGACTATTCAGAAGCCAAGCAGGGACTGAGCCTGGATAGTGCTTGAATAGTGCTTGAATGGGCGACCACCACGCATAAAACAATAAACTCGAACACATTCGTCAAGAACAATGTGGCCTTAAAATAAAACACACATGGTAGAAGGCAACGACGTTTCGGTCAACGACCCTTCTTCATCACAGCACCACTGCCAACGCAGCATCACCAAATATGCACAAAGCAGATTGCCGCAGGACCCATGGCAAGTAGCAGAGGGGAGTGGGAGCAAAGAAGAACATTGTTGTACCGTACTTCTATGCGCCTATATTTACTGCATCCATCTCCGCATTCGCCAGCGTGACGATGACCACCACGGGTGCCTGCCGATAAAATAACCCACAAGCAACGGAGTGGGGAGGCCTTCATCCAGCAGTGGATTGACGAAACGTGACGATGAAATGACAATGCGTGCACACACACACACGTCTAGTTTATACGGTATTGTGTAATTCAATAGCCCCGTAGCTGACAACGGATATAACGGTGACCGTGACACACACACACACCCCCAAAAGCCACATGCCACACCGGCTCCATCCGCCCTCACAATCCATACCCGGCGTGAGAGCTTCATCATCACCAACCACACACAGTCTCCATCATTCTCTTGCCGCTGCTGCCAAAGCCACTGTGGAAGAAGTGAACGAAGATCGGCAAGAGCGGCCCAGCAACACACACACACACCCTTACCGAAGCCGTCAGCCTCCTCCATGCTTCTTGGGAGACAGCGTCCCGTGTCTTCACACCACCACCACCAACCGCGGCCACCGCCTTATCGGTCTGTCGGCGTCACCCTCACAGAGCCCTCGTCCAACGCTGCTGCTGATGATGGATCAAGTGAGAGCGCCCAGGGAACAAGACACGCGCGGAGCTCAAGAAGAGACGACGGGGGTGGCGTGGTGTGGTGGGGGAGAGAAAGACGCAGCGCAGATCGTGGGGGTCTCGCACGGCGCTTCGCCTCCTACTGGCGGAGTGGGGCGCCAGGCGGAGACGGCGCCAGACCCGTGCGCCTCGTGCGTTAGAAATAAGAGAGGGTGGGCGTGGCAGCCGGAGGGGGGAGGGGCGGGGTTAATTTATGTTAATTAGGCAATGAAGGCGTGGCTAATTAACAACGTTGAGCAATAGGAGGTTGAGGGGTGGGGGGTGTTTTTCGATTTAAAGCTTTCGTGACTGACTGCAGGGATTCATATTCTTGGTTCTTTTGGTAAAGTCACGTAGAAGGGAAATAATAATACTATATTTATATACAAAAAGTAATATTATTTTATTATTTTCCTATATATAATATATTTATATTATTTTATTATTTCCCTTATACGTGCCTTTACCGAAAGAACCAATAATATGGGTGGGGGGGGGGTAATTATGACGTTGAGCCTCGTGTTTATTTTAATGAGGGTTCGAGCCGGGTAATGTTTATATCCGTAATAAGAGGTTTTTGTGGGGGTTAGATCGCGTAAAATATAAATACTGTGTCGACACGGCCAATTAGTTAAGGTTTGTCGCGTAAAACAAAACGTTTCCAATTCGTTACCAGTTCAGCAGGTCGTGTGTTGGAGTAGTAAAACCCACTTACAACGACCAGCATCGTCAGGCGACAGCCACGGCGTTGGGGAGAAACGTGCTGGACGGGTTAATGCTCGATTTAAAGCTTTCGTGACTGCAGGGATTCATCTTCTTGGTTCTTTCGGTAAAGTCACGTAGAATGGAAATAATAAAATAATAAAAATTAAACATAATAAAATAATTCTCACGACGTTTCGGCCACAACGCAAGCAGCCGTCCTCAGGTGAAGAACAGGTCTGACTCTGTCTTTTCGACAGACCTGTTCTTCACCTGAGGACGGTTGCTTGCGTTGTGGCCGAAACGTCAGACTCTGTCTTCTCGACAGACCTGTTCTTCACTTGAGGACGGCTGCTTGCGTTGTGGCCGAAACGTCGTGAGAATTATTTTATTATGTTTAATTTTTATTATTTTATTATTTCCATTCTACGTGACTTTACCGAAAGAACCAAGAAAGGTTAATGCTCATTACTCGGGTTCGTTGGGCAGGACGAGGCTCGCTTGGCGGCGAGACATCGACACATCCACGTGGTCTCAAAGCGCACGTGGCCTGTGGCACATGCGTATTGGGCAGGGCAAAGGAGGCAATGCCTGTAGCATATGTTGTAAAGGGGCCCTAAATAAATAAATACAAATACGTAACTGTTAAATACAAATAGTAAAGTAATTGTATATTTTCATTTGCTACACAGACAGGTAATACGACAAATCGCTAACCTTAAACACCCAGTCGTTCATAAAAGTCGAAGGCGGTATAGTACTAGAGTAATAGAGCAAGTGCAGAATCACTGAAACGGAACTGATAGCTTGAAAGCAATTTGCGCGTAACATTTTTAGCTCCTCTTGCTACTGCATGGAGGCCAGAATCAGAATATTTATTTATCCTGGAGGAATCCGATGAGCTATGAAGCTCTTTAAAAACACACACATGTCCAGTCGGGGCGGGTAAGAACGTTGCGACAACAAACAGTACAAAACCACGACGGGAGTGCAAAGTGCAAGAAAGGTAAACAAATCAGTCAAACACGTACAATAAAACTAAACCATTCCCATCCTACCAGACAGCGCGATGTGTAATGTGTATTTAATGAGAGGGGGGGGGGGGTGCGATTGTATGTTTATTATCAGAATCAGAATATATATTTTGACTGGAGGAATCCGATGAGCTATAAAGCTTTTTTTTTAAATAAGAGGGGTCGAGGCGGGTCGCGTTGATACGTTGAGGGGTCGTGCTTGCATGAGGGTTCTTGTGAGCGACAATCGTTGCTCATTAACGAGGGGCGCCGGATGATGAAAGTCTGTCTCAGCAAGTTCCCATTTGCGAGTGACGAGGGGGGTGGGGGGGTGCAGCCACCCCTGTTAATTTAATCTCAATTAATATGCTCCGTCGCTGTGCGTTATGGGTGACTGCACGTGGATAAACAGACAAGGGTGCCTTACAGCGTGGTCCAAATGTCTTGTGATTCCCCCCCCCCCCCCCCCCCCCATTGAATTCTCTAAAACGTAATGGTTTTTTTTAAAACTGAAATTAATATGCAAAGGAACAAAAATGTTAGGGGTCAATTAATTGGGTGGGGGGGGGGTCACAATCCATCTGAACCACCCTGCATACTCTATCAGCCCACGGGAACTATTATTCATGTGATTAATGATCATGATTAATTTTACGAGAGAGGAACGTCATGTTTACAAATACGATTCGGGACAAGTGTCCCTTGGTTATGGATAACGGGGACTGGAGGAGACATTCTAGCCAATTCTCTTTTTATCTTAAACCTTCCGTGCACAATTCATGGAAACTTATCACCTTATACAGACTTTCCGATTGCTAAATGTGCGTCACCACCAATTCATAAGGGGGGGGGGGGGGGGTGGTGTGAGTGCATGAAAGGAGACAGCTTTGAGGAATGTTTCGTGTTTCTCATGTCATCTCATGGTCAAATAAAGGGAAGTGAGGGGAGAAGTCGTCCGAAATGTAGGGGGGAAGCACTGTTTGCTGTGTGAGGGAGCTTTGGCTGAGGAGGATGGATAGGAAACCAAACATTTGAAGTGTACATTTTAAGTGTACGTTGGAAGTGTTGATTCTAATCTCAGAATCACATCTTTTAAAACACGTTTACACCCATTGGAGTACATTTTGAGTACATCCTCAGTGTAATGATTGTACTGTACTGTGTATATGAACAGTATTAATACGTTTCGATTTAAAGCTTTCGTGACTGCAGGGATTCATATTCTTAGTTCTTTCGGTAAAGTCACGTAGAAGGGAAATAATAAAATATTGAAATTAAAACTATAACATTCTCACGACGTTTCGATTGCAACACTGATGATGATTGCTTGTGTTGCAATCGAAACGTCGTGAGAATTTTATTGTTTTATTTTTATTATTGTATTATTTCCCTTCTACGTGACTTTACCGAAAGAACCAGGAATATACTATTAATACAGTTAGCTACGTACGGTAGGAAAGAAGTGCAAGTTCAACGTACATATTACATTTGTGTGTGTACATTTTCATTCAAGTTTTAAATCGAATTTTTAATATTTTTCTTTAGAAACTGCTTCTTGGGGTTAGCTTATTGTTCTTCCTCCGCACCTCCGATTAGGACGGTCGGCTACGTACGGTGTGAAAGAAGTTCAATATACATCCATAAAATGTTAGATTTTTAAGGGTAAAATAAAGTGGGCTTCTACCTCACGTGCCCACGGGCAATTTAGTTGAGCACTCAGGTCTATCGTTTTGCGTCCTCAGTCTGCCAACTTGAGGGGCGACACTCACCAACCTCACCTGGCAAACATCCATACCAATCCTGCACATATTTTAGTTGGTTCCTATACCATCTTTGCTCAGCATCTTTATAGACATACGACACAAATTCAAGTTGTATTGAGATTAATGCTTCGCCCAAAGCAGGACTTTTAAGTGATTCCATTTGCACAGAGGTTGTGTGCTTTTTGCAAATGTTTGCGTATTGCTTTAAACTCGTGGTTTGCCGGCCCGCACTATTTTTCTGTTTTTACCACGGGGGTTTTATAATCATTTACAGATATGTTAAAAAAACAGGACGATTTGATTAGTTGGCTGCTGCTATAAATTCCCACATATGATAAGCCACTTCGATGGGCCATCATGTCTGGCCAGGTCGCCTTTGAATAAGTATAACCAGTAAAAACAAAGTTTTTCACTATAAATCCTTTATATACGTGGCGGCTAGAGTCCTCTCGTCCTCTGGCTTGAGATGGCTGCCACCTATGGGTCAGATGATTGCATTGCACCATTAAGCAATTGGTAATTAAATATAATATTTTTGTCCTAAAAAGTGTAAAATTTTGGAAACAAAATTTCACGAACATTAATTGTCACGCACAACGAGTCTGTGTGGAAAATGTCAGCTCGATTGGATTACGGGAAGTGGGTTAAAAAACGACCGAAAGATTTGCACGGTCCTAAGCAAGCAAGCAAGTGAACTTAATATAAAGGATTTAAAAATAGCTCACATCACAGTGGGCTTTAACTGGTACTGTAATATAATAAAATAAAGTCGTTCGTGATCTGATCCCATCTGTGAAGGATAAGATCCCTTACATGCAATACCCCGGCATCTATAAACCAAGCTGTGTCTGCGGCAGTAGTTACATTGGGGAAACTAAGCGACATGTCTCGTACCGTGCTCGTGAGCAAAATACAGATTTGAAACAAGGGAGGACCAATACCTCGGCTGTGGCTCATTATTGTTTAAATGCTGTTGGCTCACACGAAATTGATTTCTCTAAGACGAAGGTACTTTGCAAGCCCACTGGCTATCAACAAAGATTCGTTCATGAAGCCATCCATATATACAGACACAATTTCAACCGAGAGGATGGGTACAAACTCAGCAATCATTGCCACCTCCCGATGTTAGTTTTGTTTGACTAAATATGGGACAAGTAATTCCAGTTCCTGCGGTGTCACTCCTGCATTGGGCGTACCGCAAGTTGTTTGCGTCTACCTTTTTCTTGATTCTCCGATTTCACATTAACATAACCATCTCCGCTTGTCCCGATCCCAGGCCACTTGCGCCTCTCCCACTTCGTTCTGATACGCTTGGGCTATGCCCATTTTAAACCTTTAAAACAGCTTGCCTTTCGTGGATTCCCCCACCTTTTCCCACCTGATGACGATCGCTTGTGTTGCGATCGAAACGTCGTAGTTACATTTTTTAACCCATCTATGTGACTTTAGCGAAATACCCAAAGAATATGAAATCGTTGTGTTTTGTAAACGCGAAAGACCTGGGCTACTCTCGAGTGCCCCTGGCGGTGATAGGAGGTAGGTGTCCCACACATTTCAGCGACAGTTTGTCTATGTGTCTGACAAGAGAAGCGTTAGAATCTGGAGGACGGCTGCACGCGTTAGAGTTTGAGGTCTTGGATGCGTGAGGGCACGTGCGAGTGAGGAGCGGTGACCCAAGCAATATCCAGTTCGATTCCCGCTCACGACCAACAACAGTGGTGAATGAATATCTGTTTTTAGGTTTTTTCGGTAAAGTCACGTAGGTAAAAAATTAAAATTAATAAAAGTAAAATAAAAATAAAATTAAAATCACGACGTTTCGGAGGCAACACAAGCTTCCGTCTTCAAGTGATACAGCTATCGTGCTGTGACGGTTCCACCTGAAGACGGAAGCTTGTGTTGCCTCCGAAACGTCGTGATTTTTATTTTATATTTTATTTTACTTTTATTAATTGTAATTTTTTACCTACGTGACTTTACCGAAAAAACCTAAGAATATGAATCCTTGCAGTCACGAAAGCTTCAAATCTAGAATGAAAATCTGATTCGGTTCTGGGTCTCCCTAGGACTGGTCGACTCATACGCAAGTGTACGCATTGTGGGTTAACCCCCCTCCCCCGTCCATGCGTACGTACTAAATGGATGGCCCACTAACGTGCACAGGAGCTTTTTTAAAATCACGAACGCTATCGGAGTCTTCTTCCCCTGGCTGCTTCCATGAATAGATTACTTTGAAGGCATAACATGAATTTGATTAATGTATGTCTTCAATGGCACGCGGCTTTACGATGTTGATACGAGACAGAAATACATTCACGGTTAATTTGGTATGTTCAGTGACTGTAAAAGAACACTTTAGTGACCATTAAATAAATAAATCCAGATATTCTTAATCTACCGACGAATGAAGGGTCACGACGGACACATTTTCTCCCCCATACTTCACTACGCTGGGCAGTGCTTCTCATAAAAAACGATATTATTCATCCACTGATGGATGATGGCCTCTGGTTATCGGCCACACGACCGACTGCGATATTAGCCGTGGACGGGAATAAGACGAGGATCTGTGGGTTCATAGTGCAGCGTGCTAACCACTGTGCCACCGCTTCACCTAGCGTTGCCACCTTTTCAAAACCCGGACATATGACATGTGTCTTCGCCTCAAACTTGTGCAAAACACTGCAAAACAACATTCAAGACAACACGAGCAGATCTTGGTTTAAAACAAATATAATCCCCGAATACAGGTGCCAGTTCCCGGGCCAAAAACTAATTCCCGGACTATCCGGATCAAACCGGGGCAGGTGACAACCATAGCTTCACCAATGAGTGAACAACTGGGCCTATTGCTTCGAGATTTGAAGCTTTCGTGACTGCAAGGATGCATACTCTTAGGTTTTTCGGTAAAGTCACATAGGTAAAAAAAAATAGAAATAATAATGTCATGATATATTATTTTATTTCTATTATTTCTATTATTTTTTTTATTTTTAACCTACGTGACTTTACCGAAAAACCTAAGAGTATGAGCCTATTCATCACAAAAGCCAGCGAGGATTGCATCAGACGCATACAAGAGACCTCGTGGCGCAACGGTAGCGCGTCTGACTCCAGATCAGAAGGTTGCGTGTTCAAATCACGTCGAGGTCATGTATTTTTTGTTAGAATTTTTTTTGATCAAACATTTCTGCAGATTTCTTATTCCGTGACTATTTAAAAACATTCCTGCGGAGGGAGCTGGTAGGAACGTTGGGTTGCTCGGTCAAAGGCCAGGGTCAACGACGGCGTGGTGCATTCAATTTTTATCGGGTGAAGTCACTCGGGAGGATGTGCACGGCTGAGATGAAGCGATGGGATTCTTGCACGCGAGGGATGATCGGTCGCAATGTTGTGAGGCTTTCATCTGGTGGGCGATGTATAACGGCGAATACTTTGTGACGAGTTCATAAAAAGTACTTGCGAATCCAACCAATTTTTGAACGCTTTCACCACATACTGTACTGAATTTAGAAAGTAAAAAAAATATCAATTTCTCTCTCCAAACATTTCATGAAGCAGTACTCTTAGCTTTGGAAATCGATATGCATTAACAATATATTTTTTATTGGCTGCCAACCACTTATATTCGTACAGTTGGCAAGTATTTATAATACAGCTCATCAAAAGACCGAGCAAGTGGTCAAATTCAATAAGCCCCCAATAGATCCCAACTCCCGATGATCTTGTTAGAAAATTGCAAAGGCAGATAAAAAAAACCGTGGTAACTGGTCTCCGACTTAGAGGCACCAGAAAGGCAATAAAGCAACTTATGCCACATTCCCACGGTCACTTTGAAGCACAGAAAGTTGCATACACCGCAACTATTGGCATATGGCAAACGTCATAAAACGTCTGTGTTGTTCAACGATTGTCTATTTTAGCGACCACGTTAATCACACAACCCACGGGAGATTGCATCAATTGTACAAGAGGCCTCGTGGCGCAACGGTAGCGCGTCGGACTCCAGATCAGAAGGTTGCGTGTTCAAATCACGTCGGGGTCAAGTCGTTTTATTATTATATTTGGGTCACTTGTTTTCTTAAACCAATTACTTCCCGAGCCATGGTTTCCTCACTGTAATTATGATTACAAACACACTGGGATATTTAAAAAAGGTAACTACCCTGCTCTTGATATGTTGACGGCATGTCTCACATGTCAAACATTTTAATGAAGACATATTTAGGTGTTTAACTTGTGGAGGATCCGCGATTATATTTACAATGTGTAATATTTGAATGATAGAAAGTGACGCTGCGTCGTGACCTTGTGGGGGCAACGGTAGCGCGTCTGGCTTGAGATCGGCAGAGTTGCGTGTGCAATTCAAGTCGGGATTACTTGTGTGTCCAGGAAATTACCACTTAAGGGATATTTATTTTACTGTACTGATGATGACAAACAGGTATGATATTATGAAAACCAGAACGTTATCTTGACACTGTCTGTAGGTCTGTCAATAAATTAAGCCATTTTAGGTTCTAGATTTGAAGTTTTTGTGACTGCAAGGATCCATACTTTTTTTTCGGTAAAGTCACGGAGGTAAAAAATAAAGTAAATTATAATGAAAACAACTAAATTGAATCACGACGTTTCAGAAGCAAGACGGAGGCTTGTGTTGCTTTGAAGACGGAGGCTTGTGTTGCTTTGAAGACGGAGGCTTGTGTTGTTTTGAAGACGGAGGCTTGTGTTGCTTCCGAAACGTCGTGGTTTAATTTAGTTGTTTTCATTTAAATTTATTTTATTTTTTACCTTCCGTGACTTTACCGAAAAAAAACTAAAGTATGGATCCATTTTATGTTATCGTAATTTAAATATCACAAGCCACAGCTTCTATACAAGGTTAATGGGGAATTATAAACAACAACCTTAACAGTGAAGACCTCGTGGCGCAACGGTAGCGCGTCTGACTTCAGATCAGAAGGTAATTCGATTTAAAGCTTTCGTGACTGCAGGGATTCATCTTCTTGGTTCTTTCGGTAAAGTCACGTTGAAGGGGCAGAAACGTCGTGAGAATTGTATTTTATTATGTTTTATTTTTATTATTTTATTTCCCTTCTACGTGACTTTACCGAAAGAACCAAGAAAATATTTAATTACGAGGCCAAGTGGTATCGTTAAAGGCATGGAATTGTGTTTTTTGCAAAAATTCATAAAATAAATTCTCGCTTGCATCCATCAAGTGCGTTTTAAAGCCGCAGTTGCACGATAATGTGGGGGAGCTGCGGCGGGGTGGTTTGCGCACTCTGCAATGTGAACCTGGAGACCTGAGTTGGATCCCAGCCACAGCCAACATCAGTGGTGATATCTGAACTATTCTGCCCTCCACCACCACCACCTTCACCTACCTCCACTGACCAGCTTGAAGTATGGTAAAAGTACCCATATGACAGGCACGGCGTGGGGCCTTTGACAAATGACTGTAAATCATAATAATAGTGGTGAAACTATTATTACACGCTTTAATTTAACTCGCTCTGTCTGTTGTTGTCGTTGTTGTATCCTCAAATCTTGTAACTCAATTGTAACCCACTTCCCAATGTGGTATCGACTGCAAACTTGGTATACTTATGTTATACTGATGACAATACTATATTCTAGCATAAAAAATACAAAACACATATTTTTAAAACATTCTTTTTTATATGTTATGTTTCGGCTTGGCTCTAATTGTCCACGGTCAACTGACGTTGGCTGTAAATGACCACAGTCCCTTACGTTGTGGCAAGCTTCGTGGAGTTCTTCCATTACTAGTACGGTACTTTTCATTAAAGCGTGTTTTAAAAAAAAGTTTTTTTAAATAGTACTTATTTATTTATCTGTGACCTGGTCGATTTGTAACTTTTCCTCTATGTGGCTTGGATCTTCATTTTAACCGAGAATTTGGTTGATAATCGAACGGGTACAGACGGAGCGATGACAGATGGGCTCTCAGACAAATTGTCCACAGCATCGGCAGAAAAGAGAAATGTTGTGGACAGTCCGGATAGGAGACTGTGTCTGGCCCTCTATTCTGTGGACATACAAATAAAGGGCACCAAACTTTTATCTCACTTGCATTTTATATGCCATGCAAAGAGAGTCAATTAAATGTCAAACTTGAATCGTCAAAATTGGAATAAGTCAAATAAAGTTTAAAAAAATGTGAATTTAAACAGCTTTTTGCATTCACTAGTGACTTCGCTGAGATCAACTCGCCATAATTGAGAAATCAGTTTTAATTATGGGTGACTGCCCAGAATCTAACTCAATAAACAGAAATTTTGCAGAAAATAATTGTAAGTGATGAAAACAATGGATGATGATGGCGATAATGACGTTTTTTGTTACTTCTGAAGCCATCACCAATCGCTGCTATCAAGGCAGCTTCATCATCAGCAGAAATAATCAATCCACTGCTGGATGAAGGCCTCCCTCAAGCCATCACCATCTCTCACGGTCTTGTGATATAACAAAGTGGCTTACTAAGACAGGAACCCAGAGCTCGGCAAGAATGGGTATCATGATTCAGAAAAATAATACATTGCTGATATATGACGGCATCAACGGCATGGTTCTGATGACATCTTGACCTTGACCTGGTAATGAAATTTACCTTCACTGCACCTGTCACGTGTGTGGCGTCCTCAGTCGCCACTTAAACAAGGACATGTCAGAAGAAAACGAGGCGCTTTTTTCTGCACGTTTTTAATTTACAAAATCTTTCGTGTATATAAAAAAAGCCCAAGACATTTCATAATACTGTACAGACGAGCCTGCTCTTGCTATGGTTAACATTACAAAATGTACACGTAGAATAATGTTTTTATATATAGCATATTCTAAAAAAGAAAAGAAAAATCTTTAGTTCAATGTTACCAAGAGCAATTTAGTTGTTGTTTTTACAATATACAGTATTTTTAATTTCTCATGTATGCACACTATAGTGTGCACTGTGGTATGTGTACAAAGGGTAGCTCAACATGGTTCAAAACAATTTTTATAGTTTATATTATTTCTTCTGTAATTTATGATCTCTTCTGAGAACGACTTGAAAGTTGCAAATAATTTTCTGAGAGGACTGGAATAAAGCGTAAAAAAATAATAATTTAGCTTGTTACATTGAGAAAATGTTTGAGGAAGATGACAAAATATGCAGTTCGTAAAACATAAATTATTCATCAGCTGACTCAACTCGCCAATACACTGGCAGTGTTTTCGAGTGAAATGCCAGATTATATGGCTCAAGTTATGGCTACTTAATGCTTTTATACTTTGTGTGATTAACACACGACACATTTTATTGTAATTGACGGTAATAAAAAAACGATAGAATTATATTACCCTCATTTTACATTATGTTAACCAACCCTGACATCTTTCAATTGAACCCTACATTTTTCTTAGTTTTCCTTTACAGCATTTTAAATAACTAAACAGAAGTGACTTTTCTTGGTTGAAGGGATGAATTCGCCATAGATTGTTACGTACAATGCATGCATTCATCACACACTCCATGTGTTTTGGTCTCTCCCCCCGCTCCCCCACATCAAATTCAAGAGGACAAACACAGCAATTGAAATTTCCTTTCTTTTTTCCGTATTGAAATTATTATTATACAACTTTAAGATGAGCATGTAGGTAAAAAAAAAGCTTTACGGAAAGAAAAATCAAGTCCGGTGTGACATTGCCGTGTCTGTGAACGTCGGGAGCATGTATTAAGGGATGATATCTCGTAGATTTCATCCTGCCAAAATAAAACATCAACTAATCGGTTGGGCAATGCAGGGCAATAAATGTGTGAGGGGCATGTGCCAAGAGCATGATGTCACTGTGGCGTTCAGGCATCATCTACTCACTGAACAGTTAGCAAGGCTACCAGAGTGATTATGGCTTGCGGAGATCCAAACCATATGAACGCGGCCTTGATAATGGTTAACAGCATAAGCTAGGCACTTTGAACAACACCAAAGAGCTTCTTAAATTCATCGTGTTGTTCTATGAAATATAATGGAAGGGCAACATGGCTGCATATTAAAATATTACAATAATTTACAAATGACATTGGGATTGCAGACTGAACAAAAAAAAAACGATGCTATATACAGTAAACTTTTTATGTCCCAAAAATGAACGATTTTGTTGAGAAGATATGTACAAAAAAAAATTTGCAGGCATTGTATTGCTTTAGCTCCAGAATACAGTAACAGCATTTTTGCATTTTACAAATATTTTGTCATTCAATGACCACCAGGTGGAAACACGAGCTGCACAGTGATCATCTTTCGCACGCTTTGCCAAAGATGCTCTTCTCTTCACAACCTACGGAACTGCTGGTGGAAGCGATTTCCGCACATGCGGAAGACATCGATTAACCCAGTCTTTTCTTGGCACACTCTATAAAGTGGCTGCAATTCAATACAAAAAAAAAATCATTCCGAGTTCCTCCACAGTGCTTCCCGCGCTGTTACACACCAGTCCCACCTAAGGGCCACAGTTCAGGGTTCGCACAGAAGTTGGCGGAGAAAGGCGCGCAGTTGAAGTGCTCGCACCAGCGGCAATGCACGGGATAGAAGTAGAAGAGGGCGGCCAGCCCAGCGGGCAGTGCCAGCGCCGCGGTCAGTGCCAGTGCCACTTTCCAGGGGCGGCGGCGGTTGTGGAAGTGGGTGTAGCGGAGCGCCGGGCTCATGCTCCAGCCCACGTACGGCAGCACCGCGTACGCCAGCGGCAGCGCCGACACGAAGCCGAGCACGTGCGCCACGTTGTCCACCCAGGGCAGCAGGCCGAGGAGCAGCAGTAGCGCGGCGAGCGCCACTATCTTGGCGAGGGCGACGCACGGCCGCGCCATCAGGCGCCAGCTCTGCAGCAGCTCCACGAGGAAGCAGGCGAGGATGCCGCCCAGAGAGCCGGCTGGCCCCACCTGGGGGGGAATGGCAACGAGTGGGGGCGCAGCGTTAGCCGGACACGCTCGGTCATGCCACGCCACGCGCCACTGCACCGGTGGTGCGGCTATCGAGTGTGCAGGCGGTGCAATTGCGCCAGGGTACATGGGCCAGAGGGGCCATGGTGGGTGGGGAAAATTGGATAGGACTCATGGCAACCTCATGGCAACTGCTGCGATACACCACACTGAATGTGGGGCTACTGAAATGTGGGAGAGAAACATCGCGTTGTACCTCCGCATTGTGGGGCAGGAGGACGGCCGAGGCGATGCTGCCCGTCACGCCGCTCGTGACGTAGATGATCAGCACGCGCAGCGAGCCCGCCAGCTTCTCGAGGTCGCGCAGCACCGTCAGGTGCAGCACGCTGCTCACGAGGCAGTGCAGGATCCTGAGTGGGGGGACACCGAGAGAGATCTCTTACGACGCCACGCGATTCGCATTTAGAGAGCGTCCGCACGCGGAGGCCGTCCGCGCTGTCGAGCTGGGCGGACATTGCTCGGATGGGTGACCACTGTGCGCCAAAGGAGGCGTTCTGGCTCCTGCAGGGCTATGTGGTCAGCAGAGGGCATTGCAGCAAAAAGCACTGTTGTACTGTACTACGTGACAATGACTACGCTCGCCGTCGTTCCCAACCGGCACGAACCAACGTGGTGAATTGTGGTCAAATAATCTCCTCCAGCAGTCCGGCTTGTGGACGGCCTCATCCAGCAGTAGACTGGCAAGAAAAGGGCTGTGCATGATACATGTTTCGATTTAAAGCTTTCGTGACTGCAGGGATTCATCTTCTTGGTTCTTTCGGTAAAGTCACGTAGAAGGGAAATAATAAAATAATAAAAATAAAACATAATAAAATAATTATTGCGACGTTTCGGCCACAACGCAAGCAGGTGAAGACCAGGTCTGTCTCCCCGACAGACCTGGTCTTCACCTGATGACGGCTGCTTGCGTTGTGGCCGAAACGTCGTGAGAATTATTTTAATATGTTTTATTTGTATTATTTTATTATTTCCCTTCTACGTGACTTTACCGAAAGAACCAAGAAGATGTTACATGTTGTATATGTGCCCACATCTCAAGACATTTATCGTAATGAAAGAAACATTACTTTATAACAAAATTACAGCTGGATTATTCGGGTTGTGGATGAACATTATTGTAAAAATATATATTTAGATGGGCATGGATTGGTTCAATTATGAGTTGCTCCTCACTCGTTGAGGGTCAGTGACTCAGTGTCCACATACCCGCAAATAGGTCAGCAACGAAACCTATTCCTTAAAGATAAAACCAAGACGACACATTATTCGTCTTAACCCCAATTCTACGGCGGTAGACAATACATTGTTCTCCTAATGTACGTGCTTTGCATTATCCGCGTTTACGTTTCTACATAGGTCACCCCAACCCTCTCGTGCCTCTGGATAATTGAGAGTTTACTGTAAATGGGCGATTCCAAAGTAATGGAGTTCCAAAGTAATGGAAATTGCTGGCGTTAGAGATATGGCGATGGAATGGGTTCTTTTAAGTATTGCTGCAAATTGCTGTGAATGGGCATTTTGGAAAAAAAAAACGTTTCTATTCTTGCATATGATGGCAATATGCTGAGGAGATAAATGCCAACGTTGAGGGCTTTAGGACAGAGTGTAGCTCTTTCTATTCCTCTTCCAATGAAGGAGAGCAGAACACAGTGGTTTGCTGTATAGTGCATAGTTTGGGTGGCATGGCAACAGTGACACCACTGTGGCTGCTTTGCGTCTTTAATTTCCCATTTATGAAGGACATGTTTGCATCATAGATATAGAAAATGAAAATCCAAATGATGCTTGTGTCAAATCTTTTTTTAAGTTCGTCAGATCCCGTGTCCCATGCTTTAAATCCAATGACCGTGTCATTGATTAAATACATTACCTTGGTAAAACTTTACTCGACAAAACAGTGTTGGTAACATTTGTTACCTGCAAGGACGATGGGTTGTGTCCATGCTCTCACCCCGACCCCCCCCCCCCTTACTTACCCACCCAGGGTGGGATTTGACCTTGCAGCCTTTTGATTCGCAATCTCAGAGGTGACTGCGTCGTGTCTATTTGAATTTAATATGGCACGCCTTACATTAATGGCTGTAGAATGTAATTAATTAATAGGTGGAACATGTGCAGCGAATTATGCTGCCGTGGTTTAATGGGTGATGACATTTTGACTTTTCTTATTAACAGAGGTTGTCGGTTAAATTCGATTTCATGGCGCGGCAGTTGAAACAATGGGGCAAGCGTCTTTAACCTCCTCAGCCTCTGTCCACTGAGCAGTATAAATAGGTACACCAGTTGATTATCAGGTCGCGTCTGGTGGGGTATAGTGTGGGTAGTCAGACCTCTTCGAAGACTTCAGGCCAGCGTGCGAGCCTCACGTGACTTTACCGAAAAAACCTAAGAGTATGAATCCTTGCAGTCACGAAAGCTTCAAATCTAGAATCAGCGTGGAAGAGTAGGCCAAATAATGGTCTCTTGAGAGGTTATCTCTAGCGGAGGCCCTTCTGCCATCAGTGGTGTGAACAAGAAATTTCAGGACTGCACCTTTAAGATCGTTTCCTTGTAACTGATGATGTGTGGGTGGGAATACAAGGGGGCTGAGAGAGACGAAGAGAAACCAAAGGGGTCTCGTAGCCGTTTCTCCCACGTACCCCGCGTGCAGGAACAGAGACAGCCACAGGCGGTAGATCTGGTCAGGTACCTCTGGACTCAGGAAAGGAAGAAGCCCACACGCATCCTGCATGCAGGTCACCTGTTCAGGGCAGAATGCACGCACACACGAACGCACAAGCGTACACACACACGCACGAACAAACGCACATACACGCATGCACGCAACACGCATGCACACATGGGCAGACGAGTTCAGCATTGTCTCATATACTGCGATATAATTTTTCACTAAATAAAACGATACAAAATACATACTCTTTGGTTCTTTCGGTAAATTAAACAAATTAATAATATTATTTTTATTTTGTTTTATTTTTCTACTTACGTGACTTTACCGAAAGAACCAAAGAGTATGGATTCCTGCAGTCACGAAAGCTTCAAATCAAGATTGATACAAAATACATTTTAACGATATAACAAATATCAGCTTAAACTTAACTTTACAATTTTATTTTGTATTTGTATTGTTTTTGTGCTTTGTTATACTTACAGTGCAAACAAATATAATTTTCTAAGTGCTTTAACTAAGCCTGCCAGAAGTGTTCGAATGATTGACACTTTATAATCTCAACCATTATCATGCTTGCTCTGTCAATTACACAAGAAATAACCAATTGAATATGGGTAATGTTAAATGGATAATATAGCTGTAGCAAATTCTGTATATCTTGTCAGGAAATAAAACATAAAAAGTAATGATCTCACAATATTTAGCTAAACGGGTGATATTATTACCGTCGACCTTATTTTGCATGACATATCGGATCACATTACAGTTGCCACATTCCAGCAACCATAACGTGTAGCGGACACAATTTGTCGTCGTCCACATGACAAATACCGTGAAAACGCTTGACCTGCTGAATGGGAAACTGTATTTGCAAGTCGCGCTAATGGAGCAAATCCACTTCAAGTACAGAGTCCGTGAGTGTCCAATTAATGAAGCAATCGGCTCAGCAGTAGGAGTGGCGGTAATCCCGAGGTTGAATTGCCTCGTTGCATTCAAGTGCTCATAGGGGTCAGAGCACTGGTACGATGCTCGTGTGCATGACGTATCGTCGATAGCAGCCCATTTTTCCGCTATCAAAAGCCAAGGTGTCTCCCTTGCTCAACCAAGCAGGAGTCATTGGTTATCTGCACGAGCAGAGCTGAGTCAGTTTTAGAAATTATACATTCATACGAGAGGGGGACAAGTCCCTCCGAAGGGCAACCACTGACATGAGCCATTGGCCGAGAATCAAACTCAAGCCATCAGGTTCACAGTGCAATGTGCCAAACATTCAGCTACCGCTCCCCTAAAGGGCACACAATCCAACATAACCTGATAGGCATGCATCAGTATCAATGGGGGTTTGTAATAGTAAGGCTAAAGCGTTTACACAGCGAGGACGGTGTGATACATGAGAGCCCATTATCTACAAATTACCCAATTGGGATGAAACGAAGCAATCATCGCCACCTACTGATTGACCCTCACCTGGCTAAACAAAACACAACTCGAAACGGCAACATTTCTGACAAGCGCGCATTTTGCCTTTAACCCCGTTTCCACGCATTTCAACCGAGACTTTTTTTTCGTGATAAAAAACGAGGTGCATGCTGGGGCGCGGAGCAGCGCTGGGTAGGACGGGGCATCGCGTCTCACCTGCGAGCACAAGCTGGCCTCGTCGTGGAAGTATCCGCGCATGAAGTCGCAGTGCTCTCGCGTCGTTAGCTCGCACCTACGGGGAGCGCGGGAATATGACGCACGCTCATCAAAACCATCACGTGAACTCCGGTCATCCTCGCAGCAGCAGCGGCAGCTTTGGCCGGCCATCGAACAAAGACGGTCACCGCATCGAGCGCTTTCAGATGCGCTTCTGCGGCAGTCTGGAACGCTCTTCTTTCTGGCACTAGGAATCCACTGGACCTGTGCACTTTTAAATCTAGATTGAAAACTAATTTCTTTAGATCTGCTTTTTGTGTTTAATTTGTTGCCCTTCCACCGCACCTCCGATTAGCACGGCTGGCTCCCTACAGTGCGAAAGAAGTTCGACATAGATATATTCAGACATGGGACTTTACAACACGAATGCACATCCCATGCCAGTACCCTTGTAAAATAAAAAACAAAATTTTTTTTTAAGTGGAGAGACAAATATGTAATGTAATGATGATTAGTTTTTATATAGCGTCGTTCATGCCAATTGCATCTCGCAATCGCTGAGCAACTACAGGCTGGAAGGCTGCCAGGCGGTGAGCCGACACCAACAATTACTCTAGAGTTCTTTATATATTAAGATGTTTTCAGCCGATTAGTGAGTGGGAGGAAACCGGAGCACCCGGAGGCAAAACTCTATCCCACACAGCCGGGACAGATGAAGTCAGTCCACGCTTTCTGTACTGCATTCTGCTGCCAAGCCATTGCCCGAATCGTCGCCGATTATATCTTTTTCATTCAAAAGCCACACTGTAATGACGAACGTGTGTGATTTTTTTTGTTTTGTTTGCATGTATGTATATGTATAAACGGATTAGCTTCGATCAAAAACCGGAGGCCTATTAGAGGCAGCTTCAATTGAAGCCTGGGGCCCGCAGCAAACACGAGCGACCACCGCGCTCACCTGCCCTGAGTGCCGAGGCAGCAGGGTCTGCCCGTCACCTCGCAGTCCATGTGTGGCAGCTGCGTGTGGTTCCCCGCACTCTTCTTCACGCAGATCTGAGGGTGCCCGGCAGAGCACAACCGAGACAGCACGGAGGTTGAGCTCCACGCTCGGACGAGCGCCAAAGCGGTGCTAATTCTATCAATTCTTGAAGGAGGATGAGGTGATTGGACCCAACACTCCCCCCACACACCCTGCACTGGGAATTGAACTGATGAACTGACATCTTTTTTACAAGGAGTCATGCTTGCATTGACCACAATACCTGCGGTCGGAATGCAAACAAAAAACACAACTCTGATAATGTATGCATTGTCCTTGAAATTGATTGGTCCACATCCGAGACAGCTTTCCATAGAGCCTAGTCTCACATGGTGTTGGACCAGATGACGCCAAAAGGCGCACAACTCAAAGACAATGCACCATCAGAGTATAAAAAAGGTGTCAGTTTTGTTGCCAGATAAAAGGTAAAAAATCACAATTATCATATTTTGCTACTGACAAAGGAGGTTCCAATGGTGAACTGATGAACCTTCAAATTGTGAGTTACTTGCGAATGTGGTGCCTTTGCACCATCATACTATGTGCCTGTAAATATATACCAACATGCATCCACGCATGTGTATGTTCATTCGATATGCGTAAATTCAGTCTGCCCAAGAACTTGTTTTTTCATATTGTCAATGTAGCGGCCACGAGTAGCTTGAGGGGTAATTAAAACCCATTACCTATGTAACTTACACACACCGGAAAGAATCAGTTATTCCACGTGAAATTCAATGCGAGCATCACGAGCTCGAAACTCGATGTTAATCACTTCATTGATGGGTCGTTGCTTCGATCGTTTGGCGTTGCTTCTCTCGAACTGCGGACGGCCCCGGTGTTGAATCACTCACCGGCCACTCCGTGATGTTGTCCGGCCACTCGTGCGGCAGGGAAGACGCGGGCTCCTCACAAACCCTGCACGGCAACAGGGAACCCAGCCAAGGGAAGTTGAGTAAAAGTCAAGTCAACGCATGTTGTTTCCTGTGTGTGTGTGCTGAACCTCTTTTAGCACCGTGTGGAGCCAACCGCACAATATTTCAGAAGCTAAGCAGGAGTGAGTCTGGGTAATGCATTGATAGGTGATCACCACGCATGCCTTGGTTGTCATTGGCAGCAGCGGGGCCTATGCTACACTGTGGGCAGCAGAGGGCGTTGCAGCAGAATGAATTATTGTACTGTATTTCTATGCTACGACATCAACGTAATGCAGTCCATCAACTCTTTGTTTCATGTCAGAGTGATCCCTTTACCAGTCACAGAGGGACGTTCCTTCGTCTCAGGACATGACTGATAATACGACAATTGAGATATATTTGGTGAAGGATAAAAAAATATACGGCATTCATAGGCACTGGGTGAAGAAACTTGCCCCAAAGGTCGTCTACCGCGGTGATGGAGCTACATTAAATCTGCCTGTGTTTAGGCGTTCGATGGATTGCTAAAACAAAGGACGATGAGATATGGGGAGGCCTTAATGCAATAGTGCATGTGATGATCGCTGATGATGATGGTGGGGGAAGGTGTGGACCATACCTGGGATCCTGACCACACACAGCTCCTGATGTTCTGGGTCTCTTGTCCTCCATTAGCAGTGGGCTTGACTCTGGCCACTTAATCCAATTTTCCAATGTTTTCTGGAAAGAAAAGCCATCACGATAAATGTCATTTGCCCCCCCCCCCCCCTCAATTGTATTATAATTTACACAAATAAATATTTCCCAGGAGTGTTGAGTCTACAATGGTAGAAGAATCCCCATGTAGGCAACGCAGGCTGTTGGGGCAAGTGCTGTGAGCGAGCATCTATGAAGATCTGGCACGACGCGCAAGGGGGTGGTGTGTGGCCAGCACCACGCTCGGCCACCTTTGTTTCCCCAAGTGCTGATGTTTACACACCGCACCACGTACTGATTTAAGACCGAGTTGATCTTTGGGAAAGCCTACGGCTGATTCAGATAATCGCCACTGATCTTAGCCACAGCCGGGAATTAAACTGGGACCCGCCGGGTTCATTGCAACTTTCTTAATTGACCAATAAACATTTAGCGGTCGTAGATATAAGTAATTGGAACAGTAAAGTAATACATTCCTCAATATATGTAAAAAAAAGTAATAATTAGTCGGCATTTGAGCCTATGGGGTCAGTTTAATGGGATGACCTACATTGCTGAAAGGCAACATTTTAACTCGCCCGCAATTTATATTCTCTGTCTCAGCATTCCGTGCATCTGCGTTAACCTTATCCGAGACAGTTTGATACATACACGCCACCAGCAGGGACGTAGTCTGCGATAAATCACAACCACCGCTTTATGTAAATGCATCGGACCATGTTGCGGCCTATAAATAGATCCAAAGCACAATGACATTTAGGGCACTGACACTTGAACTGACAGCCCTTGAACAAACGAGAGACTGACACCGTGACGGATGATAAGTGGATGTGACAGTGCTTGCCTGTGTGTGTGTGTGTGTCAGTCAACCCATGACACCTGGGTCTGTTCCATCACCTCCTGCCAGTGGGCCTACGACACTTCACGTGGCCTCAAAGTGCACCTAGCATGGCACAAGTGCCGCGGTGGTATCACCGCCAGTTAGTGGCGAATGGCGGTTGTTGTTGTTGTGGACGTGTGTTGGATGATTGCGACAATATTGGAGAGGCTTGTCGACGGTGACACTGAGGAGATGGCTGCAACACCAAGAGGCGGAGGAGTGTCGGGTGGATCAAGCACAGCAAATACGGATAGCATAGACACGGTGGAGCCCTTTGCTGGATTAATTCGTTAAGGCCCTGGTGCATGGTAGAGTTATAGGAACCTCCTAAGAGAAGACTGACCAGCACAATTGAGGGGGAACGGAGGAAATTGCTTTCAGTTGTCACGGGGTATCTAGGTAATTAACCTCGCATTCAGGGGCTCCTGCAGAGAAGCTGCCTTTGCCTACATCTGTTATCTGTTATAAAGTGAATTCACAAACAAATTTTAATTAATAATTCACTCATGAATGCAGGCCTCGCAATCTGTCAATCATTAGGCTTGTTTGACCATGTTGATCGGTGGAGATTGATGAAAGGGGACTCTGATGAATCGTTTGAGATGTCACTCACAAGTGATATTAGCCACGACCATGAATCAAAACTCGCTGGGACACGTGGTTAGCTGGCAGCTCCTCTAACCAACCGCCAGCCCCGCCCACTTCTACATAACCACGCCCACTCGACAGCTATCTCCGGCCACAGTGAGCACAGACGGGGCCTGCTGAACGAGTGGGTCATCCAAAGCCCCACTGCATCGACCAAACCAGGATGTTTGTCAGTTTTTGTTTCCGTGTGCGCGGTCTCACCGAGCACTCGTCGCCGGGCGTCTGCACGCAGCCCGAGCCGTCGTTGCGCACGCAGCAGCCCGTCAGCGTCTCCTGCGCCCGCTGCCGCGCCAGCGTGTCGCCGAGCGCCGCGTCGGGGCGCATGCACGGCACGAACTTCGCTCCCAAGTGCGCGAGGGCCTCCTGGGGCGGAGCGGTGTGCGTGCAGCGGAGAATCAGTCGCCGCGGGGCGCAGTCACACGCGCACGCACGCATGCACAAGCATGCATGCATGCGCACACGCACATGCATGCATGCGCACACGCACAACAGCAACAACCGCTATTCGTCACTAAGTGGCGGGAGACGTCACCACAGAGCTTGTGCCAGGCTAAGTGCATTTTAAGGCCACGTGAAGTGTCGAACGCCCGCTGGTTCACGGGACAGAACCAGGTGCCATGGGTTGATTGACTGACACGAACGCACGCGCATACAGGCATGTACACATGCGCGCACACACGCAGGCACGCACACATGCACACACAGACAAAACGCGGTCGTTGCCATGCATTCCGTCATCAAGTGTACACATACGCACGTACGGCCCTATTGTAAATCCACTGCTAGATGAGGGCCTTCCCATGCTGTGTACAGCTTGGGAGTTATTTGATCATACTTCACCACGCTGGTCAGTGTGCTTTGGTGTAGGCGGTGAGCATGGATGTGGGAGCGTGGAAATGTCAACGTGTGTATGTCAGTGGTTGCGTATAATAACGTGTTAAAAAGACATTCCTGCAAGAGCACGACTAAATAAATAAACAATCTTGACATTCTCAATCCACCAATGGACGAAGGCTCCCCCACATCGTGTTGTTGGTCATGGGATTTGGTTGACCGTGCCCCCCCCCCCCCCCCAGTGTGGGTTGGCGAACGGGTGGGGAGGGTGCGTGACTGGCAGAGAGAATCGCTTCTGGCCACGGGTGTTCGCCGTGGCCGGGTCGCAGTGCACTAACCTTTGCGCCACCACTCCAAGAGGTAATATGCGCCGTATATCCACTTGTTCACGAGAGAAGCAATCGGTACCAATGGACAAACTTTGCGCGTTATAAACGGACGAGTGGGAATGGAATTGCCCGAAAGTGCACACTTACCGAGCTGGGTCCGATCCAAAAGTTTTGCCTCTGGTCATATATCACATCTTCATAGGAGCCTTTGCTCCTGAGAATCTAAATCACACAGAATACAGCAGAATGCACGGTCTTAAAGGGCCACGTCAAGTGTCAGTGTTGGGCTGTCTAGAACTGTGTCTTACATCAGCCATACGAAAGAAGAAGCAATACAATCGAGGGGTGACGTGGTCTCATTTATGCGATAGAATAAAACCACATTGATGTGACGTGGTCAGTAAATAATAACCACAGCGTTGTTAAGAGCGCTCGAGCATCAGACACCCAATAGTTGGTGTGGTGGCGGCACTCACAGTGGCGCTGGTCTGCTGCTGCGTGAAGCCGATGGGAGCGAGGCCGTAGATGGTGACGGTGAGCACGGTAATGAGCACGTGCACAAACGTGACCCAGTAGGTGAAGTACGCCCTGCAAAGGACGCACGGCACGATGGTTAGCGGAGACGCGTCGACACTGACTCCACGCGGCTCATTCATTCGTCAGCAACGTGGCCGAGAGGCATGTGCGAAGGCAGAACATGTGACCTTACTGCCAGCGGGACTATCTGCAGACACGAGCTACAAAAAAAAACATGTTTTTATTTGATCAGGTAAGACCCACAGCTCTTTTGCCCTTTTTCAGAAGAGACCTGCCCACAAATGAGAGCTCAATGAAGTGGCTTATCATGTGGAAATGTATAGCGGCCAAATACTCTCAACACATGTTTCTAAATGTGGAGAGAAAAACCGGAGGACTCGGAGAAAAATCTACGTGATCACGGGGAGAATACGCAAACTCCAAATTTCGAGGTGTCAGGGTCAGGATCGAACCCATGATCTGCTGCATACCAGGCAAGGTAGTTAACATCTCGTCACCGTGGCGCTCCACCATAGCTGCAGACACGAGCTAGCTGAGGACATTAAAAGATCTGTGACCCATGCAATGTGGGTGTCTTAATTTAGTGGCTTCACCAAATACTAAATCGATGAAACACACCCTTTAAATGGCAAACTCCATTCCAATTTCAATGAAGACATTACCACCTTGGAAATTCCACTAATGATTGCCATCCGATTCTTAGGCTCACGATGCACGCATCAATTCACGTCACGTGGCCTTTGCAGGGACTCGTGGCGCCCACATTCGCCGCAACGCTCAAAACAACGAACCGATTCTTGAAACGCACCGCGACCCGGATTCGTGAGAACTCAGCTTCATCAATCGATACATGTAACTTTTTTTAGGCTTCGTATTTATTTTGTCGCTTCCATACACGATGGATGCACTATCCCCCCCTGTGGCTTCATACTGAACAGGTAAGCCGAGGTGGCGCAGCTGCTGCTGTTGTGCACGGGCATTTCCAGCAGATGGCAACAAAAACACAACAAACACAACGCACCCGTTTGTCACGCGTCAATGCCTTGCATAGATTATTTATGACCCTGATGTACGACTCTGTCGTATGCGTGACCGCAATACTTTTGAAGAAACTCGGACCTTTCACTTCCATTAGGGGATGATCGAAACTGTGCTGTTCAATAAAGTATTGTATAACGATTACGGTACGTTGATTCATGAAGGCCTTGCACTTTAAAAAGAACCCCAAGAGGATTAAAGCTCAACGAGCTGTTAAGTCCTCGTACACAGTGCAGCCATGAACAGACAAACAATATGTGTTGTATAAGGTTAAGTTCAAGAGGTCACTGCAGCCAATGCCGTCGATGTTACCACACCCCGCCATCGCTTGCTTCATTCATTCTGCTAGATCCCTTGTCTGCTGCACAGCCGTGTGTACATGTATGTTGAACTTCTTTCGAACCGTACGGAGGCCCACCGCGCTAATCGGAGGTGCAGGGGAAGGACAGCAAGCTAAACACATTGAGCAGTTCTAAAGAAATGAGTTTTTAATCTAAATTTAAAAGTGCATTTCTCCAGTGGCTTCTGAATATCGGAAGGAAAAGCGTCCCAGACGGCCGCAGAAACGCTTCTGAAAGCGTGCAATGCAGTGACCGTGTTTGTTCGATGTTCGAGCCAGTCGATTCCCTGATATATCAAAGTCTGCTCGAACAGGCTCCTACCGTAAGACTTCAGGCCTACCCCACTGGCCCTCTGGGTGCCACTCCGATGGCTTTGTCGGTGACCTACCCTCCTCCATCCTGAAAACAAGCCCTATGTTTCACAACCTGATTTTCTCGAATACACCCCACGCTCTCTTGCCACGTTTGTTTCTGAGCTTCCTGGTAACGTAAGCGCTCCTCCTGCCGTGAAATTCCAAGCGTCTTGCGTAAGATTTTTTTGTTCAAGTCGCTTTGTCAAAGTACAGCTCTCTGATCCGTGAAGGAGTATGCACACATTACTCAGTCCCCAAACAAAACATTGATGTGTTTATATACGTGACAAAAACAAATGCACTTGTGTAGTATTACCTGTCAGATAGATTGCGGTCTACTTATGTTGAATTAACATTAAATATATTTGTGGTGAAGTGGAGGCACGGTGGAGCGGTTGGCACAGCGAGCAGCGCCCTACATTATGAGTTTGATTCCCAGCAACAGTTTTTGTCGCGATAATGATGATGGTCATGATGGTGGTGATGGTGGAGGTAGTGATTGCAGGTACGACGATGACAGCGGAGTACATTGACGACGACGCTGATGCAGGCCGCTCCCCGCACCTGTGATCCCCAAAGTCCTCCATCTCGTGGTGCCGCTCCTCGTGCTCCCGGCTGGTGAAGCTGCCGCTGCGCCGCACGCTCGCGTGCCCGGCGATCCGGCCCAGCAGCCCCGTGCCGTAGCCGTGCCCATGAGCGTCGCCGTGCCCGTTCGTCGGGCGCAGGTCCTGCAGCACCAGCGAGCGCACGACGGGCGTGATGCGCTGGCCACGCGGACGCCCCACGCTCACCACCTCCTGCCGGAGCGGCACCTTGGGCTGCACGGGGGTTCCGCCACCGCCGCCGCCGCCGCCGCTGCCAGTGCCGCCACCGATGCCGCCGCTGCCGCCCCCCTCAAGGCTCTCGCGCTGTTTTCGCCAGCCCCGCTCCATGGGGCTGTCAGGAGCGAAGGGGAGAGAGACGAGAGGAGAGAAGCGGGACGCGGGTCACAGGCTGCTTCCGGGTGGCTCAGGGGGTCAGAGACGCCGACATCCTAAGTTCGAATCCGGACACACACCTCAGGTCACACTGGGCTCTTAAAGTGGAGCGAGCTGATGGGCTCTCAGCCTGGTCAACCGACGCTTGCACACCAAAAATACACGATGCCAATTTTGCCTCACGTGGCTTATTTCCCGCTCTGAGATTGAACATTTCTATTTGATTGACTCGTGAACAGCACGCTTTGGCCACAGAAGATAAAAGGTCTGCTCATAGTGTGGATACACGGAACTTTTGAAGTGACCTCAAAAGGAGTCATGTGACATCCCCTTCCAGGGCCGTTCTCTTGCACAGGGTTGATGCACTGCTGGCTGCAGAGTTTGGAATGGAAACGAACTCGACTATTAACCCCGAAGCGATTGCTCAAGCACCATGGCGTGTGGAGTTGCGAGGTGAAGAGGGGGGGGGGGGAGCAGCATTGAACACGATGGATGGAGCTGGAGCCATGGACCTGCCGTTGGGCAGAGGGAACTCTAGAAGAAGATCATTTGCACAAAGCTACACTTACACAACGTGACTTCACATTCGGGCTCATACGATGAAACAGCGAAGCCAAAGTGATTGCACGAACAAGTGAGCGTTGAGTGGGCCTCATCGCCATTGGTCGTAAGAAGCCCATGGCAGCAAATATTCCGTATGTCTATGGTGAGGATCAGTCTTGCCGCAGGACAGCCTCGATTCATTTTCCAAAATGCGGTCTTCTTTTTTTAGCCACCAAGGATTGGCGACGGACTGAGTCGCCTCCGGTCAGAATTTTCCTTTTTCGAATCTCTCCAATCGTGAGTAAAGTGCTTCGTCAAGGTTCAAACTGGCTGCAACATGCTGCATTTGCCCAACCGAGCTGAAAAAAAATTAATCTCGAAATGACAACGCAACACTTTGTAGGACTCCCACCACAAACACAAAGAGTAACTGTGAGTGAAAAACTGCATTTAAAAAAATATCATGTGGCTTCTTGGACCAAAAAAAATAAACAAACAAAACAGACAAGTGTCTTGTTTCATCGCCACAAAAAAAAAGAACTGCCTTCTGGACAAATGTTTTCCAGCAGTTTCAACTCTGATGCCAAGCAACACAGCTAGCATTGATGTACCAAGCCACACCCTGCTGACAGGCCTCAGAAGAGGTTGAACCGATTCCAGGGTGTGCCTGCTTGAAAAATGCGATGCGAGTAAATGATGGACCTGAAGGCCTTACGACATGTATGCATGTACTTTGAACTTCTTACGCACCTTACATAGTGCCAATCGGAGGTGCGGACACGAATTACAAAAAAACAAACAAATCCCCTCTAACGTTATCTCGATTGCGATATCCAGTGTCGCTTCATGAGGCCGAACATCCGTTTGGATGTCTTCTGCCCAAAAGTGCAACCCAACGTTAGAGAACAGCGGGTGGAAGCGGACTTCACAGAGCTACCGCTGAAGGAGTATTTGTCTGTTTGTCTGTCGTGCATAGCCACGCCCTCGATTTGTATTTCATAGAGCGCTTCGGGCGGGCTCAGCACCACGTGACGCGCCGACCCACGCAGCTTGCGCCGCGTGACACGGATCGCACGAATGCGCTGTCCAACCAAGTTCCTACCTGCCCACTCCGAAGGAACGTGTTATATTTGCGCGATCTAACAAAAAAAACCCTCTATTATGGATAATGGACTTCTCATGGATAATGTACAACTATTTATTTTTTATTTTATGGCGATATCACAGACACTTGTATTTTATTATTATTAATGTGTGACTATTTCTCACACGACTGCACATAACATATATGTAAAAATGAGTCACTGATGTCATTTCATGATTGAGGTGGTGATATTGCAGAAAGCGTGACTCATAACTGAACGTCTGCGAGTACAAATGGCAGTCAAAGGCCAAATCAGCCAGCCCATCGGCCCACGGAACAGTGCCTCCCCCACTCTTCTGTAAACACGAGGATACTAGACTTTGACTCAACTTTTCCCTGCAAGTTAAATCCACATTGACAACTCTCGCCAATTCCGTGATGACTATTTAAGGTGCCTTATGGTGCGAACGAGGCTACGTTGTGGCCGACAGAGTTCGGTGCAGACAATCCACCGCTGTGCTACGGCACCATGCTCCCACATTTACGCTTTCCGCCTTCTCCAACTCGCATGGACCAGCGTGGTAGACTATTGTCAAATAACTCCCGGGACCCGCACGGAATGTGGAGGCCTTCATCCAGCGGTGAATTGACAAAGAGGGCTGTACATACATGTGCCACCTCATACTACATAAAGTGTACGTTCCGTGTATACATCTGCTGATTTCAATCTACAATTTACATGTTGCGTTTGCAATGTGACACATTAGTGGCACTCACTTCAGCCCCGTGCCCGGCTCATCGCAGCACACGGCCACATTGATTGAAAAAAAAAAGAGTGTGGTTCGTGTACTATACACGGTATGAGCAGGTTCTGGGTAAGCGTGACCGGATACTCACAGCATCTGACGGGTGCTCTCCAGCTGAGCTGGGTCCAGGGCCGACCCCGTCAGTGCCGAACCGCGGTCCACTGAGTAGTCCGTGTTCTGCGCGTCCTTGGGTTCCCCCGGGTACGGCCTGTCCTCCAGAAAACCCTGCGAGTGCTCCTGCACACGCACGGGCAGCGAGATTCCTCGATTAGTCACGTCACACCGTCCAAGCCACCATGCCACGGTCTTGCCGAACAACAAACCATGCCACAGCCATTCGGTGCAACGATGCGTGCCGTGCCACCTTATCCGTTGCACCGATAACAATGTTACAGTACGTCATGCCACCCCGCATCATGCCACACCACCTTAACATACCACGGCCTTGCTGAACAACAAATCATGCCACAGCCATTCCGTGCAAGAATGCATACCATGCAACCTCACCCCATTCCTCAGAAAACCAGACGACACTGCACGATGTCACCCCGCATCACACCACACCACCCCTAACCATACCACGGCCTTGCCATCCCAGAGAGCACACCGTGTCAAATCGCCCACCACCCAGCAGTATAAAAGGGTACACCATAGTCAGACAATCGGCAGGTCATATGCGTTGGTGTAAAGTGCGCTCCAACCTCTTCCTAAACGTGGAAGAGTAGGCCAAAAAATACCCCCTAGAGTGGTTCTCAAGAGCTCCCTCTATTGAAGGCCCTTCGGCTACGCAGTGCCGTGAGCGACCATATTCCGGATTGCACCTTGATCTTTTACAACTATTATTTTTTGCCGTCCGCACGGACATCCTTACACTAATATGTGTATCCATGGCTCACCATGTTGAAGAAGGCCGTGTCCAGGTCGTCGATACAGATCAAGTACTCGTCCTCGTGCAGGATGGAGGGTGCGAAGCTCCTGCGGTTGGGGTTAGGCTTGGAGAGCTTTCCATCCCACTCTGTGTGGCCCTGCAAAACAGCGCGCCGTTTCAGAATATAAAAGATCCATTACCACTGTGAGCGAGATCACATGCGTCGATTATTATGAATCACGGGAATGACCACAGCCGCTTGTTAATCCACTGCTGGCTGGATGAAGGACTCATGTGCTGTGTCTATAACGGAGGTTTGTTTTGGCCGTACTTCTCCCGTGCGGGTTAGCGGAGGGAGAGGAGGCGAAGGACCCGTTCAGGCGTCACTCGCCATTCAATAACCGCTGTAGCGTCGAGGGCTAAGCACCCCCACCCCGCCCCTCCCCTGCTAAGGGCTCACCCCCCACTCCACCTCTTCTAAATTCTTCAAGTAAAAAAAGATGTTGGTACAGCCCTTTTCTCCTAAGAGCTACATCAGAATGCATCGTAGACATGCGTAGATCGTATCGTTACTCATTCCGTTTTAGCGTTTGA
The DNA here is from genome assembly GCF_015708825.2 of Lethenteron reissneri. Classification (NCBI taxonomy): domain Eukaryota; kingdom Metazoa; phylum Chordata; class Hyperoartia; order Petromyzontiformes; family Petromyzontidae; genus Lethenteron; species Lethenteron reissneri. The sequence goes on from NC_083804.1 coordinate 6,537,296, forward strand.
CATTTGTTTAAAGTTTGTTCAACGCTTACCGTGTCGTGCCCCCCCCCCCCCACCCTGAGTTTTTTTTCGAGTCCCCCTTGTAACAAGGTCACACCACAGGTCTGTCGCCACTGACGTTGTCCTGTGGGTCAATTGGCTTTTAGTCATGGGGCTGTGGAATTTTCACCACTTTTTCAGAATTGTCAGCGCAGATGAGCACTGGCCAACCAAACGATACTGCATTAAAAAAAAAACCTTTACTAAATATATCCTGCTACTCCAAACAATCGTAATGAGAAAATAAAAAATGGGATGCTCCAATGTGGCCAAAATTGAAAACATGTGTGCACAGCCTCGTAAGTGCTGATTAGAGAAAGTTTACATTACCGGTGGGATTTAGAAGCCAACCTCAGTGTTTTCCATTGGCTGAGGCATTCTATTAACCAAATGGGGGGTGGGGGGGGGTAGTTTTAAACAAACAGATGTTTTGTAATTATGTCCCATGATGACCCAGAGATTTATTTTCAGACAGTATATGGTAGGCAAAATTTTTCCCATGTAATGTCCCACCCCCTACATTTTTTTGCGTGTGTTCGACGAAAAATTCTATTCCCAGAGTGGGTGGGGGAATGTTCCTTCACAAGAAACAGATCCTGACCCCTCTCAGGACCAAACTGGAGCCAAGCCAGCCGGGAACTCCAGCCAGTAGTTATCTGCTTCATTCCGACTGTTTGTGATCAGCCATAAATAGCCCACATTGCTGCTCCCTCTTTTAACCGGGATGACCTCAGAACCAGTCATGACATCATGGAATCACAGCGGCATAGGCTGGCATCCAGGCATTCATCTCTCACTAAATATTTTCCACGTGTCTGGTAGACTGCATTAGGTGGCATGCGATGCGCAGCCACAGCCATTCCATGTATTGACATGCAATGATTGGCCGAAAACATGTTGATATATAGAGGACCGCAGAGCTTGGCCAATTGTTGCTAATGGCTCACTACCTAGCTGTCTTCCCGCATATATGCGGTTCCTCAGCGATTGTGAGATGAAATTTGGCATGAACGACGCTATGAAAAAAATAAATTGTTGACAGATATACTGGACGTGATGCACCGGTGTATTCATATTTTCCAGGTCACTGGTCTGGATAAACACGATTGAAATGAACCCCTTTGTGCATCAATCTGTTAAAATATCCTCAAATACAATTTACCAAGGCTTCCTGACCACCGCTCTCTGATTCTGCATTGCCATGATCACAGGGAAGGGTGCTTGCTTTGGTTTGCCGCTTGGTGAAGTATTGTCAAATAACCCCCCCCCCCCCAGCCAGCATGGATTTACCATACGGCTGTTCATGCACATACAGCGATCCCACGAGCTGATGGCTAAATATATTTCATGAAGCGAACCGAGCCCATGGAGCCTCTTGCGCTTTCTGCATTTTATGCAATGAGATCAAATCCCAGCTCTGACCCTGGGCTCGTAACGCACGCCTGCGTTGTGAGTTTGCGGTGTCTCTCTCTCTCCACGTGGTCGCATGGATTTTTTCACCGGGTCTTCCGGTTTTTCCCTAAACATTTAGAATCGTTCTTTTACGTAATTTTAATTATTTGGCGACTTTAAATTTCTACATGATGAGCCACTTTGTTGAGCTTTCATTTGTGGCCAGGTTGCTTTAAAAACAATAAGCGAACTAATATCTCAGTGGGCTTTACCTGGTCAAATAAAAATTGCTTATTTAAACTAGTTTATTACACATTTATAAATAGCGTGATCTAACTCCAAAACGTTTATTACGAATAATATTGGTCGCGAAAGTCTACGTGTTAAACTATTTTATTTAACACCAGATAACAGATTCTATGAATCAAGTGAGACCAGTACTGCAAAGTAAACTGCCCATGTGCTGATGGGTTTGCTTTATTGATGCCCTCAATCTGGAGCTGCCTCAACCACACAGAATGTGCGGGGGCTCCCTGCTCTGCTCAAGGGAGAGAGTGACTCTTTTGATGATGATCTGCGATGAAGCTCAGAACTAAACACAGCTGCTCCACTGGTACAAGAATGCCAGATATCCCGTGGGTGCAAGTAAACAAACTTTTAAAACCTTTTCGCAAGCTCCGTTGATCGACTTACGTATGGGTATGATCGACAGTTGCCTGTAGTATTATTACTACTGCTGTTATTAACCGACACGATTTAAACTCAGCGGTACTGTTCAGCGGCCGCTGCGTTTTCTTTCTCGCCGTGGTGGGCCCGATTCCCAAAGACGCACCCGGAGGAGGGCGGCGGCCGCCTTGAGGCTGAGTTTCGGGCCGGAGTCGCGGGACCTGCCCGGAGTGACTCCGCGCCCACTGTAGCCGGAGCGGTAGCTGCCCATCGATGCGAGCGAGATCGCGCCGGGGCTCACAGGCGTTGGCGGCACGCTCACGCTGTCCATGTCGTCAGCCACGCGGAAGGCTCGCCCCCGGGCCAGCGGGTCGTAAACCTGCATCACCGTCACCGACACCACAGAGAGGAGAGAGAGAGAAACCTACGTCGTAAAACAAACACGCGGTGTAACTCCGTTTCGTGCTTACCACGTGTAAATAAAATAGACTTTTAGTCGCCGGCTTTGCGGGCCAACATCCACGAGCTTCTACGTCGTAAAGTTCACTCGAGCACGAGGTGACGAAGTGGGGGGACGCGGAGGTCAGGAGGTCGTGGGTCGAATGGCAAGTAGCCGTGGGTGGTCTTGACCTCCTGTTACGCCCCCGAGCAGGTTTAGGAAGGTCACAGATAGGACGGCATTGTAACGGAACAAGCGCGCCGGAGGTTACAACCTGATTAACGACACACAGGCACGCGTTATTGGCCCCCCAGGGGTCTCGTGGCCGGCACAATGTGAACGGGACCGACAGTAATGAGACGGGGTTCAGTTTGTTAGCGAGGACACACGCAGCTACAAGGGTGTAAATTTCAAGCCGGTTGATCCACATATTGCTCAGCTGGCCCTCTTTCCAGAAGTAAAAAACGAAGTGTTATTTTTAAAATGTAATTTTATGTGTACAGGTCTGTTTTACAGTAATTTAAAAGGTTTCAACAAAATTGACATCGAATGGAAATGAAACACATCGGTGAGCTATTTATTTTCGTGTAAACCTTTATATTAGCGTTAAATATAAAAGAGTAGAATGCGAAGAAATGTGCCTTATTATTGCTATTTGATTAAAGTTAATAAGTGCAGTCAATCACGATGCGTTTAATGCATTTCTTTCAGTCGCATCAACACCTCCTCACCCCGCAGTTAACTCTTTCAACGACACCGATCAACGTTCCCTCTTTTAACTTGCAGATCTTACTGCTGCTTACATTAATGCGTGTGTCCGCCATTAAAGATGTACCTGATAGAACCGAAAAGCGCAAGGGCCTTCAACGGGGGAAGAGAAGTGTGAATGGGAAGTGCAGGAAATACAACGGCATGGCTTCTCTGCAAAAGCTGTTGCCTTTTCTCGCCGATCCGATGATGACATTCCACGGCCGGCGGCTCGTGGACGCTACGCGAATAACCGCAACCTAAACTATTTCTTTCCTTTCTGAATGTCAGCAAGACCAACACAATATGTTTCTTTCTGTAGGCAAGTACAGCTGTTGTCTTAACACTTGTGCAGCCCGCCGTGACACAAAAACCTCACTGCAGGCAAAGACCAGTTGGGCATTCATCACCAAATGTCACCGGAGCTAAAATTAAGACCGCTTTGTTGATGAAAAGAACGCACAACAATGGTCGTTTGAAAGTGTTTTATGCTGTAATAAAAACTCGCTTTAACGTCTCTTTTTCATCTGAAAGGGAGTCTGTTGGTGTGCATCTCACTGATCTCTGGAGGAAACCTGGACTTTGACCCGAGTGCTGGGTTGGCGTTGGGTGTAGTGTTCACAAGTATGATAACATTATGAAGGTTTGGTGGTTAGGGGTCGTCCATAAATGACGTCTCGCGATTTTGGACGATTTTTGACCCCCCCCCCCCTCGTCACAAAAAGTCAGACCCCCCCTCAAATATGACGTCACAAAGCTCTGCCCCCCCCAAATAAAACATGCTTCAAATCGCTTTAAACTATTGTCATTGTAGTGCGTATTTAATGTGGCGCTGCACTCTGATGTTGTAGGAGAAAACATTTATTCAAAAGTCTATTTAATTAAGTAGAACGTGTTGTCTATATTTATTTAAAGTTGCGCATTTTGATGTGACGTCACATTTCTCAAACCCCCCCCCCCCTCGTCACACATCGTCACAAATGTCTGACCGCCCCCCCCCTAGGTGCGTGACGTCATTTATGGACGGCCCCTTATACACACGGTGGCAACTGACTCATTGTTTTGAAATTTCGTGAAGGTTTTTTGGGGTTTGCCCCCCCCCCCTGCCCCCCTGCAAACGCAGCAGCTGATGTTTTGTTGTATCCGCTGCTGTGCCCGAGAACGCAGGCGAGAAGTGGCCACGGGCACACGCAGGCCAGGCACGGCACACGTTGTGCAATTCTCAAAGCGACGGACGTCGTTCACGAATCGCGAACAACAACAACAAAAAGCCGAGATCGGAGGAGCACGTAACACTCCTTGTGAAATCGCACAACACACGGAGGTCACACCGGCTCGTAATCACACGATAGGGAGCGTGATTATTATTATAATGATGAAATCAAACTCTGGCCCTCGAACTACGCGCATCACCCACATGGCCACCCTGACAAAGCGTCGTGCGCCCCGGGGGCTAATCGTCGTCATCGGCGTTGGGGAGTAACGTGTGGCAAGTGATGGATTACTGTAATCACCTCCACAAAGCCAGGCACTGGTGGTAATTCCCCTATTTGCATGAGTAACAGTACTTCCTTTAATGATAATGTTACGCTTGAATGCGTTTATGTTCATTCTCATCTTTTGACGACATTTTTTTTAATGATCGTGAAAACCTACGAAATGTGAAAAAACCAGACGTCAGTAAACCTGTTCGGAAGAAGATGATTGCGCAAGAATCTTTCCAAATTCTAGAATTGAAGCTTTCGTGACTGTGTTCGACGTGGCGTAGGCTACGAGCGGGTAGTGGAGAGCGGTGTGGGCGAGAGAGGAGGGCACCTTCTGCATGCCCACGAAGAACGGCGGCGGCGTCTCGGCGCTGGCGAGCGAGATGGAGTCGTGGTTGTGGAGGTCCATCTCCTTGCGGAACTGCGCCTTCAGCTTGCCCAGCCGCCGGTCGCAGTGGTGCAAGCCTCGGCGCTGCCACTGCTGCCAGGCCTCGCTCTCCTGCGCCAGGCCGAACCACTCAGCCAGGCCGCTACGCCGAGAAAGACGGCACGTGTCAGCGAGCAGCGTGTGGGAATAGGCTCTCAACACTTCACTCTCCAACTTGATTTGAAGCTTCCACTCGCCCTTTCTCTGACTCTCTCTTACTGCAACGCTACAGGTCGCCTACGCCCGGTGAAGAGCTCTATTTTGGCTGAGATGGTGGAAAGAATCATAGTTTATTTCACCAATGAATATGTTCCCTCATCACAACTGGAACAATTAAATATGTATGATCAGTAATTATAATGGAACTTTATGATAAAATACTCTACGAGTTATTTGGTTTTCGTGTATTTTTCACAATAAATATAATCGGGCCTAATACTGTAGTCAGATATATTGCATCGTGCTGGCCATTTGTAACCAAATCATAGTTGTCTCTATGCTCGAGCAAACTAGTGCCAAACTCATTTGGCATCGGAGTGATTATCATCTGGTTGGTAACATTTTATTCAAACACTTTTTTTCGCTTTCGACCAATTTTATTCCAGTTGTGCTATCGGCATCACCAAAGTGCATCACCTCATGAGATAGAGAACAGCCTGTGGAAGGAGATATTACCGAACTGCTTCTAAGAACCCTCCAAGTAACCCCTTTCATCCCCACACTCAGAACACTCAACCTTGCCATGCCATCCTGCAATATATATCATGAAATGTCACATTAAAGTCAAACCGAAATGTTTAATTCTCAGACCTGGACATCTGTGTATAAGTATGTGAAAAGCCAAATGTATTGATGTTTTTTGCGTGTAATTATTTGTGCATGGGCTGAAACCCGTTAACTCTCGAAAACTTGAGAACTGGATTTAATCGCGGGAATCTGAATCCTCTGGATTCGAACCCAGGCCCTCGGGAGACACCAAGCTCAGTGCTGCGACCCCTAGGCTATTCAAAACCTTGTTTTTTTTATTGCGTGCTGAATAGCACCACCTGGACAGTCCTGGTCCGCTCCCTTTACCAACCCACACTGACGAGCGTGGGTGAAATATGGCCAAACAACCCCCAAGATCGCACTCGCGTGGGAAGGCCCTCATCCAACAGTGGATTGACACAAAGGGCGGTTCGTGCGCCAATAATCGTAAAGCGACGGTGGCAGCTTCATTTTGGTGAAAGCAATGAGGCACACAGCGAACCGTATGGCTTTAGATTTTTTTGGCGATGTTTACGCCGCTTATATAAAATGTACACCGTGTCGCGTGTGCAATGTGAATATTCGCCGGGGCTTAAGCTAGGACACCAGTTCATTTCAAGTTGCTGCAAAGGTCACAAGAGGAATGCACATAATTTCCAGTGTAATGCCAATTCCACAGTCAGCAAATGAATTAGTTTCATTTTACTGCGACCACATGTAGCCCGATCCCAGTTTCGTGCTTGATTTTGTAGAAGTGAAGTAAATAAGGTACATAGGTTTACATTCATGCCACATCCAAATTACACAAGGCCTATTAGGAATCGAAGAAATTGAAAGCCGATTACATTATATGGAAAATACTTTTTGATCCACATAGCAATGCGCCTAAAGCTAGTCAAGAAAAGTTCACATTCCTTTGACGGGACGATGTGGTCTTTCAGATACCCACTGCTGACTTTTATTGGCCTCAGAAGGATGATAAGCTGAGTTGAACCACACCCGGATTGAGATTTGAAACCTCCGTTTCTTTTTATTTACGTTTTATTTTTTCCACAACTATATTGGCATCATGTCATGCACATGGAAAAATAAATTGGGAACTCTGCAGCTAGAAATGCCATGTGTTACATGAGGGACCCCCATAGATACTACTAGAACCAAACAAAACTTCTTTAAAAGTATCTGTTACTATTCTTTTTTATCCACACTCTGTGCATACATTGTAATGTCCTACAAAGAGTGTTCATTGCACATCAATCAAAACCAATAGTCGATTTCAGAGCTGCAATGAGCCAAATTAAGTGAAAACACGATTCCATATGACAATTATTTTCGTGCACTTACTGGTGATCAGGCCTAGATCACTAACTCACTGAGCTCCAGAACCAGTATCATCGTGGGTGGCCACCCAGGACCCAGGATCCTCAGCGATGCCAGCTCAGGGAATTGATCCCCTGAGTCATCCTGCCACATCGGCGTCGTGAGCCGAGTGCTCTGCCACAAGGTTGAGATTACGAACACGGCGGAGTGTTTATTCAAGTGGGGGTACCTTTGGATTCTTTGGCCGATGGAAGGGGGCCTCTGGTAGTAGGGATGCGGGAACTCGTACAAGCCAGGGAAGATCTTGCTTGGTGCCAGGGGCAGCCCGGGGCTCTGCCCGTACCCGAGGCGATTTAAGTGCTGCGAAAGAAAGAAGAAGAGTAAGGCCAAAACACACAACTTACTTAACCGTGCGTTTTTTTTACTGACTTTTTTTTTCAGAAAAGTTGACCATCTGGCTGAGTTTGGGGATGCTTGCGGAAAAATATTGAAATGTCTGAGGTCAAGAAAATATTTTTTGTAAGAGACGTTACAAACTGCCTGCACTCCCCCGCAGTGCTGCGGCCTGAAACGTCCCGAAACCACTCCCGAAAAATGCACTTTTACAGCTAAAAGGCAAAATAGTTTTAAAATATTTACTGCAAAGTGTCTAAAAGTAAATGTTCCGCAAGTATACTGTACATTTCAAGAATCTTATTGCGAGAGGACGATTATTTCCTGAACATACTGCGCACAGAAACCATTGGCTTATTGCGCGGTAATACGGTAATGGATGGATGACGAACAGAAGATATACACAGATCACATTGAAATCTCATCATTATCTCTGATGTTACAATTGCTGCACTGTATTAAAAATGATCAAAATACGTTGCTCGAGGCCATGCAAATGTTGGCTGCAATTTGTAGCGTTTCTCGTGATGGAATGCGCACATGTGGCACAAACATTGCCAAAAGGGCGGTGAAGAGCAGGGCCTATTTGCGACGCCAAATGCATTATCAACAGCCTGGACGTCGCCATGCTTCACAAAAGCGCACTGGAGATCCTTGCAAGTTGTTTTTTTTGTCGTGTGGCATTTACTCAATGTGCCTGCACACAAAAAACCCCATTGCGAAGAGTGCCTGTAAGAGTCTAACTGAATCTAAAAGATTGTAATCGGAAACGCAGCACGTGGGGCTGACCGTGATTAACTCGAGAATAACGACTGAAATCCGGCACTTCGGTCGTGATCGAACCGGCATTGGGAAGTTCTTCGTCCAGTGATAGATTGATAATAAAAGCCTGGAAATGAATGCACGTTTTATGAAGCGCCTTTCAAATTTGGTCATCTCAAAGCGACTATACAGAACATCGGAGGAAAAAATAAACATAATAAAAAAAACACTGGAAAAAAATCTAGGATATGTACCACAAGCTTGCAAAAAGAAAATTGGAGACATCTGTTGGAGGGACACAACTTGAAAGCACAGTGGGAATAATATGCAAAGGAGGCATGCTCACAAACAGCAGGAAGGCACGACTCCACTCATGCCTTGCATGCATGTCACGTGATCACCACATCGCATGTACTGTGCAATACTCTCAGCCTTGTCCAATCCACCAGCTCAAAAGAACTGAACGTCTTGGCCACGTCGTTTAGACCACCAAACTCGACGAATTAAAAACGTGGTCATCCCATCAGATCGCAGTATTTTCTTCCGTGACGATGATGATGATCATCATCATCAGCCATGGTCAATCCACTGCTGGATGAAGGCCTCTCGAACCCGCCACCACCTCTCATGATCCTACAATGGAACAATCCAGCCAGCACCTGCGCACGAACTGATCTTCGTTGCTCCATCTCCTCGGCGCACGTTCTCTCTTGAACGCATTCCACTCCTTGGCTGCCACTGCGTTATCATTCTCGACCACCGGCCATCGTACCCTTCGAAGCGACGTGTCCTGCCCGAGCCCACTTACTCTCCTGTGGTGGCATTGCATTGTTTGAAATACAATATATGCGTTCAGATGTGTTTCTGTCAGTGCCATTTGGAACGAAAATTGTGCAAATGCGCTGGCTAAATGAGCCGGAGGAATGTGTACCGCTGGCTGAGGTCACCCTTGATGCACCTCCCTGTCGACCGAGGTGGGCGTTGTCACCCGCAATTGTGTGCAAACGGGTCGCGGCGAGGCTAAGGAGTCTCGGGGAGACGGCAGCAGCGAGTGGGGAAAGTCACACTGGAGTATTGTTTTGCGAGAAGCGGCGCAGACGACGTCTCGCGCGTGAATGTCACTGCTGCCCACACCCTGTCTCGGCCGCGGCTTTGTCGCGGCGCAATTAGGTAATTCCCTGCCTGCTAAAGGGGCAATCATCTGCCAGGAGGATCACCCGCGCTTTGCGAAGACGACGCGCTTGCCTGGTTTGACTCGTATCAACGTTTCCACTCGCACCTTAAAACGCTGTTGGAAGATAGGTGGAAGATTCAGAAAGTCAATTTTCCTTCCATTTTTTTTGTCGTTATTAGGTCCGTGGGCCCCAGTGCAGGTGCACTGGCTGTAGACTGGATCTTGTATTAGCACGGTTGGCTACGTCCGGTGCAAAAGAAGTTCAACATCCATAAAGACTGGATAGTCACGACACTGTAAATAAGCTACAGTGAGTGGCTACCAGCTCTTTGCAAGCTCCTTAGGATAAACAACTCCATTGCCACACACCCGTCCATGCAGAGAGAAGCTATCCCAAGAAAGGGTAATGACTGATGAATGTTTAAGTCTGAGCACTGGGCATTTTGCCTTTGGTTGTGCTTCTTTTGTAAGCATCATTAGCTACGTATCACTTAACAAAAAAAAGCCTCTTTATTAAAAATAAAGGGTAAAAAAACGCAATAGATATAACCACAATTGTATAATGGATGAAAAAAATGTGCGAATTCTTCGTGTGAACTTTACAATGTCTTCTGTTGAAACTCAGTTTTGGCAACGTTCCGAGGCTTGTGAATAATAGAGCGGGGGTGTGTTTCATTTCCACGTGCTGTAATTGAGCGAGACCTATGAGCTGTCCCCTGTAAGTGGGGATTTACTCGATGGCATCATCCGGAGTGGCGGTGGTTTTTTGTGTGGCGAGCACGTGGGATCGCAGGTGTGGCGGTGATCGAGGTGTCTGTGCTCTTCCGCTAAACAGCAGCAGCAGCAGCAGCAGCAAAACGTCGTACTCAAATTGTCAATGTTGTGGGTTTACTCTCCAACACACTGGTTAGTGCTGAAGTAGTAAACTAATTATCACGTTTTGTTTACGTGGCAAACCTTACTAATTGGCTGTGTCGGTGGTGGTGGGTTAACGACACCTTTTTTGTTTACGGATCATCAATGTCAAAGTTGATAAAGATAATGTAATAAAATCTGACGAGTTAAAAACTTTCATACTATGCGATTCGTCATGGTACACATACAGTGACAGTTGTATCTGGCTCAATTGAGGATGGGAGTTAATTTCCTGTGGACAGCCCTGAGCCAGAGGCGGAAATTCCCCATTCACATGGCGGGCACTGTGTGACACGTGCAGCAGTAGGGTTAGCGAAATGCTCGCTCGCTTGAAATTGCTAAATGAAACAATACCATTAAGTCTCGTCTATCCAGATAGCACATCGTATTTCTTTTTCATATTTCCAGTGAGTTTGCACGGCGTTATGTATTATTATTATTTATCCCAATTACTTTATTATATTATAGGCTTATTCACTTACTCTAAGCGAATAATTTGGCGATACTGCGTTGGCAGTGGTGCGCGATTCATCAACAACACTGTGGCTTTAAAAGGAACAGTGAATCATCGGCAACGTTGAGGGCAATGTTCCTTTTTCATGGCACGCTAAGAGATCAGGCCTCTTTGGCCTCTCGAAACAAACTTTTGATTTTATTTGAAAGGCAGTGCTATCAACGGAAGTGTCGATATATCTATTTATTTATTGAAATATGAAATTAACTTGCATTGCATATGTGTTGCTCTTGCATTTATACCTCTGGCATCTATTACAAAAGTGGCTTTTTTCTCTCTCTCTTTGTCTATAAACTCTCTCACCTGCTTCCTAATTCAGCTCGATGACTGATTTTCACCGCTTTATGTACGTGCGGGGAGACAAGTTTCATCTTGAGTGCGATGCTAAATTGCATCCGCGGATGGTGTCACCCAAAACACATCGCTGAGTAAGCCGAAGGGAAACCACAACTATTGTCGCGTAACAAAAACCAACAACGCCTTCGTCAATAACACCGTGGCCTTTAAGGGAAACAGTATACGGGAGGCGGCGTTTCGGGCAACGGTTCTTTTCACGGGAGACAGACGGGCCAGAGAGAGAGAGGTCTGGTCCTCTCTTATGTGCTCTGAATAATGAGTTATGCCTTTAAGGACACGCTGGCTATAACACAAAGTAGCTAGCCACGGTGGATGAGAGTGAGAGTAGATGGGTGATGGAGAAAAAATTAACCCTTAAAAACAAAGTTTTTCACTATAAATCCTTTATATGCGTGGCGGCTAGAGTCCTCTCGTCCTCTGGCTTGAGATGGCTGCCACCTATGGGTCAGATGATTGCCTGCCACCATTAAGCAATTGGTAATTAAATATAATTGTTTTTTTCCTATAAAGTGTAAAAATTAGGAAAAAAATTTTCACGAAAATTAATTGTCACGCACAACGAGTCTGTGTGCAAAATGTCAGCTCGATTGGATCACGGGAAGTGGGTTAAAAAACGACCGAAAGATTTGCACGGTCGTAAGCGCGCAAGCAAGCAAGCAAGTGAACTTAATATAAAGGATTTAAAAAGAGTGAGCGTGCGTGCGGGTCAGCGGATGGTCGGGTGAATAGACGAGAGAGAGAGAGAGAGCGAGTTGACGAGTGAGAGAATGAACGAACGGACGAAAACGAGTCGGCGGGTGAGTGAGTGAGCGTGTTAGCGATTGAATGAACGCGTGGGTAGGTAAGTAAGGTCAGCAGAGTCGCACCCCCCAGTCGTGCGATCAGTTATAAAGGTCACCTCGTGACACGGTGAGGATCACGCATCAGCGGGCTGTGCACAGGAAGTTCCGCTGCACAGAGGAAGGAAGAGGAGCACATTAAGCAGGGATGCGACGGAGGAGAAACAAAAGGGGCAGGGAGTTGTCAGCTGGAAGAATTAAGAGAGAGGGGAAAAGGATAAACAGGAAAACGACCGCCGAAAAACAAATCGAAAATAAACTCGGGAGGAAGTTTCTGGCTTCTGCAAAGGTTAGATAGCGAGCGGGTGTTGCGCTGCCTGTGATCCTGGGAAACGTGAGAGTCACAACTATTTCGGGGACGATATTCCCTCTTAGCAAACGGTATTACGACTGTTGCTTTTTGTTTGCATTAATGCCCAGCAAATGCAACAGCAAAAACATAAAACGCTTTGATCATAGAAAGATTGGAGATAAAAGAGGTAACATAAATAGTTTTTGAAACCAAAAAACTCATTAGTGCCAGTGGTATAAATGATGATACAAATGCAATTGTGCTGTAGCATGGAGATCTCTCAAGAAGTAAAGGTTTGTTTAATAATTTCCAGCCCAGTATCAATCTACCACTGGATGAGGGCCTCCCCATGCCGTTTTGGAAATGAGAGCTGTTTGCCGTGATTTGTGCCAATTATGTGTGCGCAACCTCTACGTCTCGTTTCTCATAGAGATTGCACTGGAGCACAATGCGATGTGCTGTCTAACTTTGTGCGGCGACGGTGCTGAGACCATGGTGAGGTCTCAGTCCACCAGGATCACCGATTCGTCCCATCCACGCGGCGTTCATCTACCGCGCTGTGGATCTCAACAACGCACTCACCCACCCACTCACTCACCCACCTACTCGCTTACTCACCCACCCACTCACTCACCCACTCACTCACCCACTCACTCACCCAATCACTCACTCACTAACCCACTCACTCACTCACCCACTCACTCACCCACTCACTCACTCACCCACCCACCCACTCACCCACTCACTGACTAACCCACTCACTCGCTTACTCACCCACTCACTCACCCACTCACTCACTCACCCACTCACTCACTCACCCACTCACCCACTCACTCAATCACTCACTCACCCACTCACTCACACTCACCCACTCACTCTCTCACCCACGCATCCACTCACTCACCCACCCACTCACCCACTCAGCCACTCACTCACACTCACCACACAGTGGTGAGGTCTCAGTCTACCAGGCTCACCGATTCGTCTCATCCACACAGCATTGTTTGACCGCACTGTGGGTCTCAACAACGCACTCACCCATTCACTCACTCACCCACTCACCCACACTCACCAATTCACTCACTCACTCACCCACACTCACCCATTCACTCACTCACTCACCCACACTCACCCATTCACTCACTCACCCACTCACCTACACTCACCCACACTCACCCATTCACTTACTCACCCATTCAGTCACTCACCCACCCACCACACTCACCCATTAACTCACCCATTCACTCACTCACCACACTCAGCCATTCATCACCAATTCACCCACCCATTCACTCCTGCCACCATATATTTATGTTACCCAAATTCACATAACCTTACTCAATTCAGTAAAAAGTTAAATAGTCGAACACACTTTCAATGTTGCTGTTTGTGTCTGGCTGCTTGGCAGTTTAGGCCTTTGGGCCAGTGTTCAGCAACTGCGATTAAACTATCAACTATTTTTTATTTTACCAGGTAAGGCTCACTCGGTCTATATAGCTCTTAAAAACAAAGACATAGGCCAAATGAGAGCGAGTCTCATTTAATGGACAGTATATTGTTTGACCAGAAACAGTGTTTTCCAACAAAACGTTTTCTGTTAAAGGCAATTGACTAAATTGTCTTGACAAGTCCCGTGGCTTAACTGGATGACTTTTGTCCGTTAACATCTCGCAAAATGTGTTTAACAGGTCTAGCTGCCCGACTCTGCTGATGAGATCTAGAAGGTCAAACCCAGTGCCAAGGTTTGCCTATTTTAAACAAATACTGCCGTTAAACATTGATGCAGAAAGACCACACGCTCACTCACTCACTCAAATTTTATTTTAATGTTTTACCTTTGTCTGTTTGTATATTCATTTGTGAGATATGGTTAAACAACCCCCAAGACCGATACAGTGTGGGGAGGTCTTCAGCCTGCAGTCGGTTGACAGAGAGCTGCAAACAAAACTAGATTTAATCCTCCATCAGAGCACATAATGAGTTTCTCTACAAATTGCAACAACAAAAAAACCCATTTGCCCTGTATTATATGGGAGAACAAGCAAGTTAAGCAACGCTTCACGTTGTACCCTTCCGATTCTAAGAGATATTCACAAGCCCACCATACCCAAATTCACCTCGAACACATGCCCAATCCCATTGGATTTGAGAAGCTAAGCAGATTTTGAGCCTGGCAAGTGCTTTGACGGGCAACCACCAAATCGTGCTTCCCCCCCACCCACCACGTTCGGATTGACAAGCGAGATGAGAGGCTGTACATGTGCGTTGCTGCCAAGGCACGTCGTCACGTGGTGCTGTCTTATTATCAGGGATATGATGATGATGATGCAAATGCTTCGGAGGCAAGGGCAGCAGGAAATGAGGACGTCTAAAAAAAGGAAACGCTGCTGAGCGGATGTTTTCTGGCTCTCGGACAACCCTGCTAAGTATAACGGGAGGAAGCCACCGAGCGCTTTGTACAAATTAAAACGAAGAACGCCAGGGGACTGATTCACGTTGCTTGAGAAAATGGCCGAAGCACGTCACCGTCGCCTTGGCGATTTTCTGCGCTACTACTACGACCGAGTAGACGTTCACGGTTGTGCTGTCTCGTTCTCCGGTGTGTTTTCGGGGTTGTGTCGCGCGTCGTTCGGCATGTTGGCCGACGTTTCGCTCCGCGCGCTGGGCGGGAGCTTCTTCAGTAACTGAATTGAGCAGTCAAGGTGTGTGTGTGTGTGTGTGCTGGCCTATCTCCCGGAATGCCTAACGAGACACATGGCCGGTGGCCGAGTATAGCCCCGCTCCAAAAGACAATCGCTGCTGACTTCCTACAGAGCGGTCCTCGTTTCACCGCCCCTGTGAGGAACGATGACAAACAACTGATGACCTACGATGTGAAACGGTGACCTTCCGACTCAAGAGTTGGGCGCTCGCTGACACAATCGGCGCCGCACGGCTGGTTAACGACCTGCAACGGATGCTGTGAGCAGTCGACTCGCTTGGCCGATACGGCTGGCAGGCACGACCCTCTTGTCGCCCGTGTGTCCCTTCTTGCCCCCCAAACCCACCACCCCCTCGCCCCACCTGCCGCAACTCCTCCAGTGCCAAACCAAGCCGAAGCCGAAGTCGATTCATTGGCTTTCTTAAAGCGATCAAAAATGTCACCGCCAGTCAATGCATCAAAGAGTCCACATTTTGATCCTTAATGTGTACACACACTCACACACACACCAGGGATCGTTCCAAAATCCGCACAATTTTATCTGCGGTGAGAGTCGCTATGTTAGTCGCTAATAATTTTGCCGCTACGGAGAAACCCCCCCAAAAAAATGCGTCGCTCGAGGCTGCGACAAAAATCGCCAGTTTTGGCGGCGGCACCGGCCCCGCATCCCTCCGGCCCCGCATCCCTCCGGCCCCGCATCCCTCCGGCCCCGCATCCCTCCGGCCCCGCATCCCTCCGGCCCCGCATCCCTCCGGCCCCGCATCCCTCCGGCCCCGCATCCCTCCGGCCCCGCATCCCTCCGGCCCCGCATCCCTCCGGCCCCGCATCCCTCCGGCCCCGCATCCCTCCGGCCCCGCATCCCTCCGGCCCCGCATCCCTCCGGCCCCGCATCCCTCCGGCCCGCATCCTCCGGCCCGCATCCCTCCGGCCCCGCATCCCTCCGGCCCCGCATCCCTCCGGCCCCGCATCCTCCGGCCCCGCATCCCTCCGGCCCCGCATCCCTCCGGCCCCGCATCCCTCCGGCCGACCCCCGGCATACCCTCCGGCCCCGCATCCCTCCGGCCCCGCATCCCCTCCGGCCCCGCATCCTCCGGCCCGCATCCCTCCGGCCCCGATCCCCTCCGGCCCGCATCCTCCGGCCCCGCATCCCTCGGCCCGCATCCCTCCGGCCCCGCATCCCTCCGGCCCCGCATCCCTCCGGCCCCGCAATCCCCTCCGGCCCGCATCCTCGGCCCCGCATCCCTCCGGCCCCGCATCCCTCCGGCCCGCATCCCTCCGGCCCCGATCCCTCCGGCCCCGCATCCCTCCGGCCCCGCATCCCTCCGGCCCCGCATCCCTCCGGCCCCGCATCCTCGGCCCATCCCTCCGGCCCCGCATCCCTCCGGCCCCGCATCCCTCCGGCCCCGCATCCCTCCGGCCCCGCATCCCTCCGGCCCCGCATCCCTCCGGCCCCGCATCCCTCCGGCCCCGCATCCCTCCGGCCCCGCATCCCTCCGGCCCCGCATCCCTCCGGCCCCGCATCCCTCCGGCCCCGCATCCCTCCGGCCCCGCATCCCTCCGGCCCCGCATCCCTCCGGCCCCGCATCCCTCCGGCCCCGCATCCCTCCGGCCCCGCATCCCTCCGGCCCCGCATCCCTCCGGCCCCGCATCCCTCCGGCCCGCATCCCTCCGGCCCGCATCCCTCCGCCCCGCATCCCTCCGGCCCCGCATCCCTCCCGGGCCCCGCATCCCTCCGGCCCCGCATTCCCTCCGGCCCCGCATCCCTCCGGCCCCGCATCCCTCCGGCCCCCCCCCGCATCCCTCCGGCCCCGCATCCCTCCGGCCCCGCATCCCTCCGGCCCCGCATCCCTCCGGCCCCGCATCCCTCCGGCCCCGCATCCCTCCGGCCCCCGCATCCCCTCGGCCCCGCATCCCTCCGGCCCCGCATCCCTCCGGCCCCGCATCCCTCCGGCCCCGCATCCCTCCGGCCCCGCATCCCTCCGGCCCCGCATCCCTCCGGCCCCGCATCCCTCCGGCCCCGCATCCCTCCGGCCCCGCATCCCTCCGGCCCCCGCATCCCTCCGGCCCCGCATCCCTCCGGCCCCGCATCCCTCCGGCCCCGCATCCCTCCGGCCCCGCATCCCTCCGGCCCCGCATCCCTCCGGCCCCGCATCCCTCCGGCCCCGCATCCCTCCGGCCCCGCATCCCTCCGGCCCCGCATCCCTCCGGCCCCGCATCCCCCTCCGGCCCCGCATCCCTCCGGCCCCGCATCCCTCCGGCCCCGCATCCCTCCGGCCCCGCATCCCTCCGGCCCCGCATCCCTCCGGCCCCGCATCCCTCCGGCCCCGCATCCCTCCGGCCCCGCATCCCTCCGGCCCCGCATCCCTCCGGCCCCGCATCCCTCCGGCCCCGCATCCCTCCGGCCCCGCATCCCTCCGGCCCCGCATCCCTCCGGCCCCGCATCCCTCCGGCCCCGCATCCCTCCGGCCCCGCATCCCTCCGGCCCCGCATCCCTCCGGCCCCGCATCCCTCCGGCCCCGCATCCCTCCGGCCCCGCATCCCTCCGGCCCCGCATCCCTCCGGCCCCGCATCCCTCCGGCCCCGCATCCCTCCGGCCCCGCATCGCCGCGGCCGCTCACCGGGAGCACGGGAGAGTCCTGTGTTGGCGGCGGGATGTTGAGCAAGAGCCCAGGAGGCTTCTTCCTCTGCAGTCCGCTCATCTGCTGAGGGATCTCCATTGCCAGCTCCGACGGTGGTTCGCGCCTGGGCCGGGAGTGAAGAACAGCGCGAGAGCAACACGTTCGCATTAGGGGATTGCGCGCGATGGGACCACACACACGCATGCGCATCTCAGAATCAGAATGTTTAATCAACACTGGAGGAATCCGATGAGCTATGAAGCTCTTTTTCACAAATGTCCAGCAGGGCCCGGTCAGAAAGTTACGACAACAACGAACAATACAGAAACACGATAGGAGTGCAAAGTATATAAAGGTAAGCCAATCATATTCTTAGGTTCTTTCGGTAAAGTCACGTAGATAGAAAAAATAAAAGTAAATGAAATAAAAACTACGACGTTTCTATCACAACACAAGCGATAGTTTTTATTTTATTTACTCGAATTTTTTTCTATCTACGTGACTTTACCGAAAGATCCAAAGAATATGAATTCCTGCAGTCACGAAAGTTTTGAAGTCAAAATATAAGCAAATCACTTTACAAAATATGCAAATAAAATTAAATTAGTTTTTAATCTTACCAGGAAAAGCCCAATGAGGCATTAACTTATTTTCAGAAGTGACCTGGCCACAAATGACAGCTCAACAAAGTGGCTTATCGCGTGTGGACATCTGAACCTTATGGCGGGATCCCGGGGTCCCATAAGCCCCCGGCTCTCGCATGAACTGCGTTGCGACGTCATTTTATGTCTGTTTAAGGCGAACGACACGGCAATCTATTCCTCTCGACGTGCTCTACACGAAGCGTTAATCAAAGTTTCTAAATGTTGTTTCTTCTGCGCATTCGTCCTCGCTGCTGCGCTTGGACGACACGACAACAGAATGATCCGCGCCAGGTCGGTCGCGGCGTTTATGTGCGCGTTTGGGACGGAGTCGCCGAAAATAAATTCACTAATTACGATCTTGACTTCCGTTTATTCGGGACCCCGGGGTCCCGCCATCAGGTTCAATTTCATAGCAGCAAAATAATCCAAATAAGCTGGCAATAAACAAAGGCAAAGATCCCCATGTGTAGCCGACATTGACTGATGGGGAAGGTTGGCACAGCACCGAGCGAGGTGGTGGCGTGGCCAACCCCACGCACAGCCGAGTTTGTTTCCCCAGTGCTGATGATTACACTCCAGACAAGATAATCATTTGAGGCTAATTCGACCTAGGGGGGAGGCCCAAGGCAGATTCATTTTTCAAGATCAACACTTGCCACCGATGTTAGCCGTGGCCAGGATTCGAACTCAGGTTGATGGCTTTGAGGCACAGTGCACTCAGAACGGCGCCATTCCTCAACCCGCATGCAAGGTAGAGGCATTGAAAATAATCACAACTCATTCGACGTATGTATTTTAGACACGCACTATTTTAATTGACGATCCAATTAAACATTACACCAATGATTTCACAGCACGACAACAACCTTTGGAACTGCATGTAATTTTGTAACCGTGATTTGTAAGATTTCGCACTTCTTAACATGTTATTATTATTATTATACAGACGTGCGCTGTAATGGGTTGTTGGTTCGTCATTCTTCTTGGGGCCGTGACATCTGGGTTCTTCCACGCACACCATTGTTTTAAACACAAACTCTACGCGAAAACGAAGAAACTTTCTGTTGACCTCTGGGACTTTAGGACAGGAAACTTGTGCCTCAAAAATAAAATCTGTCGACTGATGATTTTAACACACGACTGGCAAACCTGTGCATGCCATCCTTGGCCAATAATCCTGTAAAACATTTCACGAGCTGCTTCACAGAAAAACCTGGATACTCAGCTGGGGAAATGTCGCTATCAACGCAGAATATAGCTCTCCACCGATGTGTTTTTGGATTGTACCGCAAGCAGAGCAGCTGCTAATGATGATACCTCTGCCGCTAATGAAGATGATGTCGCCGATGATGATGATATTCAATTTTAAAAAAAGCTGCCGAACAATATCATGCAGTAGAATCCGAAAAACACATCGGAGAGAGCTAGACAGCACAACGGCGAATGACACAGGCAAGTAGTAAGACAGAGTGTTAACAAAACCATGGGTGTCGCCGTTACGCTGGAACGCTGCGATGGAAAAAAATTATAATTCCACATCCAGCGAGGAAAACAGAACGGTTGCCATCGTTAGGAGCCATGCAACGTGAGCCGCTCCGATTTAAAGAGGGGAAAATACGGCAAATTTTATTTTCGTGGGATCTTGACCATCTGGGCTCTGGCGGCAAAAAAGGATGGGCAGCGCTTGGGAAAATTTTGCTCCAATTAGGCGAGAGAGCGACGCGATCTGGGTTTTCGTGCAACCTCAGCTAGGCAGCGAGAATACTCTCCAGATGTCCCAGTGGCGGAAACGGGGCCACGCTTTGCACTCCAGGCACTTCCAAAACTACCACATGAATGATTTTACTCGGGCTGACATGATATATATTGTGATTTTTGTTTTTAACAAAAAAATATTGGGGGGTGGGGGCAGAGCTTTTGAGAAATGTTTTGTTTGATAATGTAGGAAAGTCAAAAAGTCCACGTGTCTCTCTCTCTGCCCGACACAAGCGTGGGCAAAGTGCGTATATACATTTTTTCGTGGAGCTGAGCCAGTGGTGAAAAATTCCTTACGGCTATGGCGGGGGCCTGCCCCTCCATGGAATAACAAACAAGTGACTTCAAATAAAGTGTATATACCCACTGGAACTTGAACTTGTGACCTTTTATTGCTAGTCAAGCTATCTAACCTCAGTGCCAATCAACACGATTCAATATCACACGGTACAGCGTTGGTGCAGTGGTTAGAACACTGCACTATAAGAGTTTCATTTCCATTTAAATCTTTCGTGACTGCAGGGATTCATATTCTTGGTTCTTTCGGTAAAGTCACGTAGAAGGGAAATAATACAATAATAAAAATAAAACATAATAAAATACAATTCTCACGACGTTTCGGCCACAACGCAAGCAGCCGTCCTCAGGTGAAGAACAGGTCTGTCGGAAAGACAGCGTCTGAATGAAACGTCGTGAGAATTGTATTTTATTATGTTTAATTTGTATTATTTTATTATTTCCCTTCTACGTGACTTTACCGAAAGAACCAAGAAGAAGAGTTTCATTTCCGTTCACAGCTAACATCGGTCACAATTTATATCTGAACTTTTTCTGGGCCCTCTCTTTACTAATCCGCATTGACCAGCACGCTGAAGTATGGTTAAACAACTGCCATTACTGATACGGCATGGGGAGGCCTTCAGCCAGCAGTGGATTAACAAAGGTTTTTTTAATTGTTAATCATTTAGTTAAAAATCAAGATTCATCAACACCTCATCGCTCAACCGAGTAGGTTACTGACCTGTCCGCGAGCAGTTTGAAACGTTTTCTTCGTATGTATAAGGGCTTTCTACAGGCCCTCTGGTTTCAACCCACGTGAAAAAAAAATTCGCCAAACAAATTCAGAGCAGGAGCCTCCTGAAAAAAGACCCCCTGACACTGCGTGAGGGCCATCCAGGATAAATAATGGACATTATTATTGTAAGTGGACACAGTTTGGACTCGATGCAAGACCTGGCTAGCCACAATAGTGCATACTTTTCACTCCCCGCTTGCTTTATGTTTCTTAATATGTGCACCCTTTGTGTGTTTGTTGTACACGCACACAGCAAATACAGTGAATGCCATACACGTGGTCTTCACTGCAGTAATTTTACAAAACAGTTGTGTACTGGATGTGGAAAATATACAATAAAAAAATGTGCAAAAAAGTTAAGTCTCAAAACCAGTCCAAAGTTTGAGTCAACTCCAGTAATTATATCCAAGCACTGATTAGCTTGAAACAAATATGAAGATGCAGCTATTCAGGGCTCTAGTTGAGCACAATAAAATTCAATAATCGATTAAAATTTTCCCATTATGGAATCTCTAATGGCTGCAGCAGTCAGGTGACCTGAACACGCACAACATTTACCAATAAAAAAATATCACAACCGAGTCTCCCATGCACGATTGAATGAAATGCATCGCGCGTGTAACGAACCCGATTTTAATCGGTCATTCAATTCGTCGATACGCACCTGACGTGCAGCGCAATACAAGTACTGTACTGTACACGTACCGCACAAAGGTGCACACTTTAAAAAAAAGATAACTTTGCAATCCCTTCGTCCGACGTTCGCAACAAGACTGAGCATCGCGCTCATTGGGAAATGTTGTGCGACCTGTAACAGGGCACCCATTCATCGCTCGCGCCCATTTTTCTTCTCCGGGGGGACATCTTAAGTGGGCCATTGCCCCTCCGTAGGCTGTCACCCACCCCCTCCCTCCATCCTGGGAAATCACGCCGGTCCTCCTTTCTGGAGTCGGGGTAACCTCTCTCACAATGGCCGTGCCAATTCACCAACGTCTCATCCCAGCGACGGCATTTGTTTCGGCGGTGCGCCTCAATTAACGGTTGCTTCTAAAGGCAGCCACCGGCAAACGTTTCCAAAAAATGTGGATCTCCACACGAAACGCGAACAACAACAAAAAAAGCAACCCTCGCACACATGTAATGTATGTATGTTGAACTTCTTTCGCACCGGCACGTAGCCTACCGTGCTCATTGGAGGTGCAGGGGGAAGGACAACATAACTAAACGCTAAAAGCAGTTCTAAAGAAATGGGTTTTCCACGTAGATTTTAAAGTGCATAGCTCCAGTGGCTTCCTAATATCCGAGCGTTCCAGACGGCCGCAGAAGCACACCTAAACACCGAGTGAAGTAGTGACCGTCTTTGTTCGATGGCTATCTAAAAGCCGCTGCTGTGAGGATGACCGGAGTTCGCGTGATGGTTTTGCGCTCTTTGACGAGATCAGCGAGGTGCTGTGCACAACACGCAGATCGCAGAATGGGACATCGGATCTCCGTCGACATTCTCTCCATTCCCCACTGGCGATTCGTCCACGGCGCGTTTGATGTCACGTGGGTGAGAAATTTCATGACAGAATCAATCTAAGTAAAGAATCTTTATTTAGACTGGAGGAACCCGATGAGATATGCAGCTCTTTTTCACAGGTGTCCACTACGGGCGGGTCAGCAAGCTACAGCAACAAACAGGACAAAAACGAAAGGAGTGCAACAATAGAGAAGCGACGCAGCATGGTTGCCTTCGTTCAAAGCTGTGCACCGTGAGCCGCTGCGATTTTAAAGAGAGGAAAATACGGCAAATTTATTTTTTGTGAGATCCTCACCGTCTGGGCTCTGGTGATGTTGGTCTTTAAAAGGGGGGTTAATCGGCGATTTTCGCTGCATTGGCATTTCATCGGACTGATAACGGCTGCGCGT
Source organism: Lethenteron reissneri (assembly GCF_015708825.2). Lineage (NCBI taxonomy): Eukaryota > Metazoa > Chordata > Hyperoartia > Petromyzontiformes > Petromyzontidae > Lethenteron > Lethenteron reissneri. Next base: position 6,560,504 of record NC_083804.1, read on the forward strand.
GGAGGTTGCGAGGAAATTCGTGGAAGGAGAGAGGCTGAGACGCCTGCAAGTTTTCAGCCGGACGTCAATCGGGAGGACGAGGAACCTGCGAGGAGTCGGATACTCGGCGTGCAGCGCGCAGGAGAGGGGGAGAGTTGTGGAGACAGTCATCGGAGGTCAGCGACGGAGGGGAAGGACCGAGAGCCACATGCGATCCCACCACGTGGCTTTGGGTTTTCCTCTCGGCCATGACGACATTTTGACCCGGCAATGAAGTTTTGAACAATGTGATGACATTTTAGAGTGGACGTTGCTGCTTCTCAACAAAATAATGGCAGCCACTAACCATTCGTGAAGAAAGTCCAAAGAGGTGTAATGTTTATACTGTTACCGTGTACAGGTTTGTGATTACAGTAGTTGTCTTCTTGTTTCTTTCGGTAAAGTCACGTAGAAGGGAAGTAATAAAATAATAAAAATAAAACATAATAAAACAATTCTCACGACGTTTCGGCTACAACGCAAGCAGCCGTCTTCAGGTGAAGAATGAGACACTACCAAACTAGGAGCTTATATATAAGCTGCATTGGGGGTTGAAGAGCGCCTTAACAAAAAGAATGTGCATGTGAAGAGGGATTTAGCATATTCATGGAAAATGCGTAGGCGTTGGGCGGGGGGGTGTCAAAGTCATATTATGCCCATGCATTATGCAGGATCAGCAGCAACCAAGGGGGGTGCAGGGATTAGCAGTAACAAAGGAAAGGAATGTTAATGATATGTAGCTGCAGTTACTCAACAACCACGTAGAAAACTAAAGTATAAACTACATAAAAACTAAAGTATAAACTGCATCGCACCATCAGTATACTTACTATACTCTATAATAAGCTGAGTTACTAACAGCAAGTAATACATTACAATTTTACCTCGTAAAAATTCTATAATATGCTTCCATCTAAACCTTATTCTCTTACATCACACGAGCATATACCGTACTATATACTGCCATAGATAAACCCAACATTAAATTATATACTGTATTGCTGTAAACCAACCTATATCTTATACATTTAATATCACACTATGTATTATTCTACACACCCTAATGTGTATCGAAATGGTTTATTACGTCCTTCCAATGATTGCTGAGCCAGAATCCATCTTCTCGGTTAAAGTTGTCTCTGTGTTTGTATATGTGGATCGCCTCATGAACGAATCTCTCATGATAGCCAGATGGCTTGCAGAGAACCTCTGTCTTGGAGAAGTCAATATCATGTGAGCCCACTGAGTTGTAACAGTGATCTGCCACGGCTGAGGTGTTAGTCCTACCGTGTTTCAGGTCAGCTTTATGTTCACGGATGCGGTCCGAGACATGTCGTTTGGTTTCCCCAATGTAACTGCTACCACAGAGGCAACTTAGTTTGTAGACGCCAGGGTACTGTATGTCTGGAACCACATCTTTTTCAGACGGTACCAGATCACGGATTTTATGTACTGTGTTGAATCGGACCTGGATCTTGTGTTTAATCAGGATTTTGGAGATCTTTTTTGTGACCCCAGCAATGTAGGGTAAGGTGATGGTCTTGAAAGGCTCCTCAACAGGATCCTTCTTGATGGTTGGAGTGATGGCTTTGCGGATTGTATAGTCGGAGTAACCATTTGCCTTAAGAGCTTGGCGTACGTGTTTGAGTTCACTGGAAATGTGTTCATGGTCGGAGATGCATTGGGCTCTATGATATAGAGTCTTGATGAGGGAATTCTTCTGAGATGGATGGTGGTGGGAATCCGGTTTTAGATAAGCATCCGTGTGGGTGGCTTTCCTGTAGACAGAGTGGCTCATTGAACCATCAAGTCTCCTTTTGATTAGGACATCCAAAAAGGGTAGCTTGCCATCATTTTCGACTTCCATGGTGAATCTGATGGCTGGGTGTATGGAATTGATGTGGTCGAGAAATTGGTCTAGAGCAGGCCGGCCATGTGGCCAGATGACAAAAGTGTCGTCTACGTACCTCTTCCATAAGGTCGGGCGTAGAGTGGCAGTCTGGATGGCGTCCGTCTCAAATTTCTCCATGAAGATGTTGGCTACAACCGGAGATAGGGGGGAGCCCATTGGGGTGCCCTCAATTTGCTTGTAGAAGGTTCCATTCCAGGTGAAGTATGTATTGGTTAAGCAGTGTCTCACCAGGGGGGGTACCCCAGCATTCAGTCCTTGATGAACCAAGTCTTCAATGATTGCGATGGTGTCAGGCACAGGTACCTTGGTGAACAAGGAAACCACATCAAAACTGACAAGCAGGTCGTCGACAGTAGTTGTCTTTACCATTCGAATGTGGAATTTCCATCGCCAACGGAGATGTGCCCTACCCAAATACTTCGTCTAAGGCTAAAGTAACCCAACAGCGATAATTCCGGATAAGACGCAAGCGTGAGTAATGAAATGAACACTGCCACTTTCATCAACGCCCACGCGACACGAGAGAAACGACACCGACAATGAGTGTCTTCACGAAGCTTCTTGATCAAACGACGCAACCAAGAAAACGGAACGAATCGCACGTAATTATAAGGAATTTTTTTGAAAAGCGGAGAGACATGTGTTTCTGTTGGTTATGTGTTTTCGGCCAGCAAGGCCACCCTTGCGATCCTTTGTATATTCACGCCAACTCGAGCACAGTCAAGACTGTTGATGCCGCCGGAGGGCTCGCCAAAACCATACACTCGCGGGCCCACACGCACAGCCACTCTTCACACCCACACCAATATACACACACACACTGTGCATGTTGCGTGTCCACACGCGAACACACACACACACATTGCATACAACTACCCATCCACGCACACACGGACGCATGTGGATAGACAAAGACATAGGCACGGACACACAGCGTGCACACACATCTACACAGACACGAGCACACATACGCGACTCACATGCGTGCACGCGCACTTACACACACACCCAGCCACGCGCACGCCAGCATGCACGTGCGCGTGAACACATCCGTATGCACAGAGACAAAAAACAAAGGCACGTAGACACGGAGACACAACACACGCAGACATACACGCGAACGGACACGTGCACGCATGCACACCAGGTGCACTGCTTGCACGCGCAGACACTTGCACGCGCGCCATCGCACGTGTGCTCGCACTAACACACACACACATCGCAAAGTGTTTAGGAGGACGCAAATTAACACCATTTGCTCGACTGTGAATTGTAAAATTGTAAAGCAATTATTCATTGTTCTACAGGTCACACACACAAAAAACACGCAAAGATCCCCTGTATAGCCTGTAGCAGACTGTTGGGGCAAGTGCTGTTAGCGAGCACCTATAAAGGCTGGCACAGCACACGAGGGGGTGGGTGGCCAACACCACGCCCGGCAGCCTTTGTCTCCCTGTGACGATGTTTACACATCGCACCAGGTACTAATTTGAGGCTGAGTCGACCTAGGGGAGGCCCAGGACCGGTTCAGAAAATCGTCACTGGGTGTTTGCCGCGAGCGGGAATCGAATCCGGGTCGCCAGGTTCGTAGCGCAGCGCGCTAACTGCTACACCACCGCTCCCCACAAGTGCCACACACACAGCCACACACACACACGTATGTCAGTCGCCACAATTAGATTCGTAATCACCGGAGTTGTGACGCTGTTGAATTCACTTCTCAAGGTCACATTTCATATAAAAATGTGTAAAACTGGAAGGAAAACGCATTTTAAATCCGAAACAAACGCTCTGTCTGGGGTTTTTGTTGTCGTTGTTATTAGATAAATGTAAGTGGCAGATTCGAAAAAATGTTGGCATGACAGGACTGATGCGTTTGACGTGTAAAACGCTTCATTTTTTAAATGTGACTTCAGAGCAGAAAAAAAAGTGTTCAATTTTATCATTATAAAGGGGCGATTGTCTGTAGGACCCTAATACAGGACATGATACAAACTGTGAAACTTACAATGCAAAACGAATAAAAGAGGTTAGCCTTAACAAATTTAATTCAAAATATCCGTTTCTCTAATTTCTGTAAGAAGAAAAAAATTTATCCATCCACCTTGTTCACGTAAAAAAGATTCATCTTGGGAACCTTTGAAAAAAATAATGTTCCGAAATCCCCCAAAAATGTACAAGTGCCGTTTTAAAAATCTCGCTGTAGTGTGGGCAATTGCTGCCCAGCCGTAACTCAGTCGTACAATGAACCAAACGCCCGTGTTTCATTCGCAGTGTGGACATTAGCTGGCAAGATCCAAATAGGACACAAGTGTGAAAAGATTTGCGAGATCAACAGCTCAACTGCAGTTAAACCAAAAAGGGACAAATGGGCTTCAGCTCAGTGAGTGAACAAATTAAAAAGGGGCAGTGGGGGGGGGGTTGGTGGGGTGGCGCGTTTAGAATGTTGTACCAAATGAGGCAAACCTAAAACGACGGTGCAGCTGGCATTTGCGCGAGAAAACATCAGTGGCAGCAGCAAGGGCGTCCCCTTGCCATGACCTTCTATTTCCTCCATTCGGTTCCCAAAGTTGTCTCGAAAAGCATCCACTGACAGATTTAGCGCAAACCTGGGGAGGACTGGAGCCCGCAAAGAAAAAAGCGCAGATTTCTGCCATTTCACGAAGACCACTGCGAACGGACCGCGATGTCTTCGAACCGCTTCGGGGCTAAAGCGTAGACGGTTTCCGCACGCAAATTTTTGTTGTTAGCAAACCCCCTTAGGAGGCATCTGACACGCGAATATACGCCGATGAGCGCGTTTCACTACATTTCAGCGGTGTGCGACGCCGGGTAGAGTGAAGGCTCGCCGTATGAATGTCCGTCTCTGATAACTCGGTGGGGAGTAGAAAAAGAAAAAATGTGATATCTTGCTCGTACAGAATGGAAGCACTTTGTATTTTGACCTTATCGTTTCCGGAAGGGACTGCATGGGATCGGGTATGGCCCTGCGATGCGGCATCAAGGAGGCCCATTGTTTCCGTTCGAGGGATTTTTGGCGAATGATGTCACCGGTTGCCTCTGGTGGCCGCTGATGGACGGGCATGCTGTGAATCCGGCCACGGTAGGTGACCGTCGAGGCATTTTAACTTTGGGCAAGGGAACCGGATCTTGATTTCAATCCCAATGCTTTATTTTTCGCGTATTTAAGTGGTGGGCGATTATCTTCGGCTACAGCCTCGCGAAATGAATTAAGCCGCGGTCTGCAGACACACATACGTGGACTTAAGTGCATGTGGATGATCTGAATCGTTCCAAAAATGCATTGAGGCTTGGCTCTGCATGTATGATTGCGAGTTAGTAAAAGAATGCATATCGCGACGCATACAAAAATAAAACGCCCCCCATTAAAGTAAATGAAAATAAAGAATTTTTCAAAGCTTTTTGTGAAATACCATAACTATCAGCCCCTAACCCACCAGGTGACACACACACCAACACACATATATGCAATTACAAAAAAACTAAGATTGCTTTTATGGTTGTTAGCGAGCACATTTGAATTCTGGCAAAGCACACAATTAGATAGTGTCGCCAGCATCTAGTCCAGCCACATTTGTCTTCCTAATGCTGATGTTTATACATAAAGCCGGGTACTGTACTCATTTAACACTGAGTCAACCTAGGAGAGGCCTAGGACCAGTGCAGATAACTCTCAGCACTGATTCTAGCAGTCGCCAGGAATTGAACTCAGATCACATGGTTCGTAGCAGAGTGCGCTAATCGCTATTCCACCAGACGTGCAAAGACAAAGACACAAACAGAAGACAAGGATTTCCGTTTTGTCAATTTGAAAAATGTTATGTGGTTAGTGCAAAATATACTAAAGTAGACTTGGCAAATAAAGAATTGGTAAAGCCAGCACTGATGCCTGCCCACCCACTGTTGATGTCCATGATCACACACTGACAGCAATTGCTTACATGAGAATAAGTTAGCCCAGAAGAGGCCAGGCGTGGTTCAGGTACAAATTTAGCATCGTGGGCAGCCTTGCAAACGAGACACTACATCTCAAGGGATTTTACAATCTGCTGCCATGTAATCAATCAACACACCAATTGCCACTCTCCCTATGTTGTGCACCCAAAGAATGAACAACCTCTTCCCATGCGCACAACCGCGCAACAAAAGCTGCTACTCCACAAACCGATGCAATTTTGCGCGACGTTGAAACGCTAATGTGGCTCACTGGTGGGGGGAATTGCTAAGCTCATCCGTGTGAACGTGTATCGCTCCGCAGCGAATTCCCAACACCTGTTGCTGGAGCGCTTCACACAGATGGCTGCTGCAATGTGCACCTGCGAGATGAGCCTCGACCGAATTGCTGTCCTACGCTGTTTGCTTTTCGCGTGACGCCGAGTATCGTTCGGCACGGTGTCCGACGTTTCACACCCACGTGCTCAGAGAAGAGGTTCCCGGCAGGTGGAGTGGAACGTCTTCGCTATCGCGGACACATTTGTTTTCATTTCAGTTAAAGGCCACACAAATCAATTCGCATTCAATGAGCATCGCAATTGGTGCAGGTTAGTGCGACCGTTAGCAACCATTTCGATTTAAAGGTTTTGTGACTGCAGGGATTCATCTTCTTGGTTCAGCGTCTTTCCGACAGACCTGTTCTTCACCTGAGGACGGCTGCTTGCGTTGTGGCCAAAACGTCGTGAGAATTATTTTATAATGTTTTATTTTTATTATTTTATTATTTCCCTTCTACGTGACTTTACCGAAAGAACCAAGAAGACGTTAGCAACCACTTCGAGTCGCCGCTTCAAAAATGCGTCTTGCCACGAAACAAACCCCTGACGCGTGAATGTTCACGTCGGCGCTACGCAGCACGCAGCTGCCAACGGGGCTCATCTGTGCCGCTCAAAATCCCCAGCTTCCAGATAAACAAGCACGTTGTCGCTGACAAATCGCCGCAGTCATTTTGTGGCGACTGAAAATGTGACCGCTTCGACTCGTTTCGCGGCTTAGCGTTTCATAAAGCACCTACGAATCGCCTCCGTCGCTCTCCGGCACCCCACAGCGCTCCGATCACGGACGCACCGCGGGCGGACCACCGAATCGTTGTGGAGCGGTGGCTCTTCCCGCACCCCGCCTGGCGGCAAAGAGGGCCCCTTCGGTGGAGGCAGACGAACAATTTCATCGAGACACATAATGGCCTGGGTTTTGTGTGCGGCATTGTCACAGTCTTTTTTTCTACCCACCGCGGTCTTCTTGCCCCCGTCGGTTTGTTGTCTGGAGATAAAGCAAGCACGCACATGTTCCACATTTGTCATGCATTCTCGCAGTAAGCCGCAGATCTCTAGTGTGTGCCTTTGTGATGGCGTAGGGGGCATGAACGTCCTTTTAAACTGGATTAGGACAGCGGCAAAGAGCTTGACTGAGTACTTTTGACAACGGCGCTCTGTTAAAGCGTTTAAGTTTATTTTCACATACGTGCAACGACCAAGGCGTGTTTAGAACACAAGTTGCGCTAATGAGAAGGTGAGCACAAAATGAGCGCACCAAGTCACGATGAGAGCGGTGGTCTTGTGGAGAGACTGACCTCTGACATGGAAATTTCTACCACCACGGACTCTGGGCCAATGGCGGAACCAGGATTTTCAGGTAGGGAGGGCAACCCCTCCAGCAATGAAAAATGATAGGAGTTGTTAGTAAGTAAGGACTTGTCCCTTGTTTGTTATTCGACGCGTGTGCGGCGATGGCGCAGCCATCGATCGAGGGTCGAATTCGAACCGTGTTGTGTGATCGGCATCGCGCTTGCTGAAGGTGTTGATGCCTTCAAAAAAGTCATGTATTGTATACGTAACTGCGCACAATTCTGAGTCACTTATAACCGCTTTTCTGTTACTTATTGCCAATTATGGACTCAGACTATTGTCCTATCATCTCATAAAGTCCCTGGCACGTAATAATATGCTACACAGTGGCAGTGGGGGTCGCAAAATGCCGATGTATTACTAATAAACCCCAATGATCCGATCGAAATGAGTGATTTCGTGCCACCCCCCCCCCCCCCCCCCCACTAGTTCCGCCAGTGCGCTGGGCCACCAACAAAGCTGTACACCGCCAAACACTCTCTAAGTGCGGAGGCTGACTTTGAATGCCTAAGTAGACTTTAAAAATGAGGATCCTTATACAATTTCAATATGTGGCATGGGTTATTGTAAGCGTGACGCGAGCTAGAAACCTGATCCCACCACAAAAGTTAATCCTGCCTCCGAAAGAACACACACGCACAAAAAAAAGTTGGCTTGATCATACTATTATTAAAAAAAAAATCGTGAATGAATAGCCTATCTGTTCGATTCCCACAGAAACCAGATGAAGTAGCTAAATGTTGACGAACATAAACAAACCCCACCCCCCCCCCCCCATAAACTACATAACATAAGGGCAGATAAGGTTTCCTACTTTGTACATTTCACAGCGAAGGATCAGATAGTGATCGGTGTAGTTCTGGGAAAGTGTGCTCATGTAGTACAAACATTAACGCCATATATATAAAACAAATTGGTACCAACAAGAACGAGACAAGCAGAGTCAAACATTTTTTTCCCAACACGGCACTCGGAGACCATGCATCAAGTTCCACTCTCACAAAAGGCCGCGTGACAGGTCTCAAGTTTGCAAAAGGTTCCAGGATGCTCACTCTTGAAGAGCAGCCACGCCGTTTTTCTATCCCTTCACAGCGAAACAAATTTAACAACCACGCGGTTTTAATTGTTCAGAAACGAGAGTCGGAGCAATGGAGGGGGAGTCACAGGTTTTTGTTGTTGTTGATAAGTTATTAGGGTCTGCGCAATCTGCTTTGCATCATATTAGGTGATGAGAGAGGTTTGTCTTTCAGCAGTGGCGATGGGCGGGGTGGGGGACGTGGGGATAGGGAGAGGCTCTCCATGGCACCCGGGGTTTCACTGCTGCTGCTGCCCTGCAGCGAGGCGCGAACCGAAGGGATGTGTGAAGTTGGTGTTTTTAAATCCTTTATATTAAGTTCACTTGCTTGCGTACTTGCGTGCTTGCTTGCTTACGACCGTGCAAATCTTTCGGTCGTTTTTTAACCCACTTCCCGTGATCCAATCGAGCTGACATTTTCCACACAGACTCGTTGTGCGTGACAATTAATTTTCGTGAAATTTTTTTCCAAAATTTTACACTGTTTAGGGAAAAATATATATATATTTAATTACCAATTGCTTAATGCTGGCAGACAATCATCTGACCCATAGGTGGTAGCCATCTCAAGCGAGAGGACGAGAGGACTCTAGCCGCCACGCATATAAAGGATTTAGAGTGAAAAACTTTGTTTTTACGGGTTAATTTTTTTACACGCTTTTATTTAACTCACTCTGTTGTTATTGTCATATCCTCAAATCGTGTAACTCAATTTTAACCCACTTCCCAATGTGGTATCAACTGCAAACTTGGTATACTTATGTCATACTGATGACAATGCTATATTCTATCATGAAAAATAAAAAAAAGTATTTTTAAGCATTCATTTTATATGTTATGTTTCGACTTGGGTCTAATTGTCCACGGTCAGCTGACGTTGGCTGTAAATCACCATGGTCCCTTACGTTATGGCAAGCTTTGCGGCCACTTCCTAGAGTCGTGGAGTTCTGCCACTACGAGTAGGGTACATTTCATTGAAGCGTATTTTTTTTAAAGTATTTTTAAAAATATATATTACTTATTACAACAAATGATCGGCGAGTTTGGCGAGAGGTGTTATTAGCGAACCAGTGCGCCAGGCGAACGTGGCACTGCAATCTCTCTGCTCGATTAGCCGCACGTCATACCTCGTTACGCAGGCCACTTGCTATAAGCGGTGGTGGGGAGGAATTCGGTTTGCTCAGCTAAAGTGTCTCCATGATCTTCAAACCATTTGGCGGCGCTTCAAACCAGCGGATGACTTGCTAGATTGATTAGATTATATCTAGCTATATATATATTTGACACCATATGTGGTACCAACTGTATTTATTGTTCATCGCATACAGGGCCCGGATTAAGGCATTGGGGGCTTTAGGGGCTGCAAGCCCAGGGGCCTCCGCCGGCTGGAGGGCCTCCAGAGATGAAGTGAAAAGTTATTTCGTTTGTGAATGCTGAATTGTATTTGTTGTAAAAAATACTTTTTTTTTACTTTGTTTTCCTTTTTAAAATATTACTGGGGGCCTCGCGATACCTATAGCCCAGGGCCCTACACAATCTTAATCCGGCCTTGATCACATGTGGCTGGCTGCCACCATACGAATGTCAAATATCAACTTATTGCAGTGGCTCAACAGCCACGAGCACCGTCCGTTGCTGGTTTACAGCAGAGAGACATCTTTTGACTTTGACAAATGCCCCGGATGGAGAACCAAATTTTTTTTTGGCCCACATTACGGCACAATACATACTTCAAGGTCAGGGTCAGTGTATGTGTTTTCTATCATGTACTCCGACACTGAAAGTGCACCTTGGCTCAATGTGCAATCTTGATTTAAAGGCCGCCCGCCCTGACCCCGCCGTCTCAGGTTGAGGGGGGTCAGCGTTGTAAGCCCGGTGCTGCGGTGTCTGCGTTTATGACGGCCCCTGATGTTTCCTCCCCCCCCCTCCCTCTCTGATCTCTCTCCAGGGAAAATGACAGGAAAGCAGATACACACCTAACAGTGATCCATCTCTCCGTTGTTTTTCTGGAGCTGCGGGGCCCGTGGGCTAAAACGAATGACCCTCTCACTCGCTCGCTCCCCTAGCATTGGAAGAGTAACGGACGATGCCAGTCCCATCGAGGCCTTCCATTCCTCCGCACGGTGCTTAATTCACAACCCGAGGGCAAGCCAGCCGGGCTAGGTCAAGTAGTCTTAATAACGGTGTGCGATTTCACACGGGGGGGAGTGGGGGGGGGCATCAGAAAGCGATGTATCTGAATCGATGCTGAAAACCAAAAAACCGTTGCCTCGAGGTGGGTTGTGGAAATCCAGCGAGTTTGCAAGCGGCTTGCACGCCGTTAATCGATGACGGGAAGGACTGGCCGGCGCAGTGGTTCGCTCACTGAACTATGATTCCGTCGAACCCCGAGGTCGATCTGCCGCGGCGATGGCCAGCATGAGCGGAGAGTCATATCCGAACCCGGTCTGTGTTGACCCTTCCTTCGCTAAGCCACACTGGCCAACACGATGAAGTACGGTCAAACAACCCCTACGACTGACTTGCCAAGGGGTGGCCTTTCATGAACCAGTGGATTGACAGAGAAGCTGTACATTATTTTAGTTTGAATTGACGTCGGACCGCGGTAGCACGGGTGTGAATGTGTCCCGAGGTATCTATTGCTTGAGACTATTTGACACGTTTTTTTTTGTTTAGCGACATCAGATTGTTGACCTTATAAACGACCCACAAAGTTATATTTGCTAAAACACGGTTGGCACAGTTACCGACGTGACTGCGAAGTGTATTTTTTTCTCTCTCCAAGATCTGTCATAACCGTGGAAGCGAAATAATAATATAAGAACGGGAGACACAGCAGAGCCTCACCATTCTGGCGAATTGCCCGATGATGCTGGATGCAATTACCAGCGAAACGTCGTACTCAAATTGTAAATGTTGTGGTTTCGCGCTTCAACACACCGGTGGGCTAAAGCAGTGAACTAATTTGTCTTTTGTCAACGTGACACTTTTTTACTGATTGGCCGTGTCGGGTGGTGGAGGGTTACGACACATTTATAAATTACGCGATCTAAACCCAAAAACGTTGATTATGAATAATATTGGGCGCGAAAGCCTACGTGTTAAACTGAAATAATAATAATAATAAAATGGGCATAGTGATACCAATAACACGAGTCACTGTAATATACGCGTCGAGTTTTAGCGGCTCAGTTTAGCTTTCACACAGATGTGCGCTTGTCACATGAACCCGAGCCGACTGGCACCCTCTCAAAAATGTTGGCCGGTGCCTCCAAATACGAGGCGGTCTGTCTACCGGCTGGTCGTTGCTGCGTATCGAGACGCACATGTGCATCACAACTGTCTTTCGCTTTAGAAGCGTGCACGCATGCATACGTGCGTGCGTGCGTGCATGCATACACACACGTGTAGGCATGGTTACACGAGGAACATTGGTAAACAGGCAATGGACGTGTTGCATTTTCTTTCGATGCGCGGCGGCGCTGACGTTGATGATGGAGGCGAGGTGTTTTTGGTTTGTGTCATAAAGATGGGTTCAATCGACCGGTAAATATGTTGCAGTGTTTAAATAACATCATCGTCGTCGTCATCAGCTATGATCAATCCACTGCTAGATGGAGGCCTACCCAAGCCGTCGCCGCCCTGTGATGCAAAAAAAAACACCTAACACGTGCACGCGCACACATTCACCGCTCCACCTCCATGCCGGGCGTTCGATCAGACACGTTCCGTCGGCTGCCACTCCATCATTATTCTTGACCATCGGTCATCATCCACTCTCGCTATGTGTCCTGCCCAAAACCCACACGAAAGAAATGAACTTAAAAGTGTACCTTCGACATAAAACGAGTAAAGAGCTCTTGTGCAATGTTAGGACGGCCATTCCCCTGCCATAAGAATGTTGAATTTCCACTCCTCGGCTCGGGGCTTGACATTGATGACGAAACAAAAAACAACCCCTCCGTGAACTGCACGGCTCAGTGCTTGTTTGAGCACACGACTTCCGACCATAACTTCACTGACTGGGCCCACAGATGTGTGACTCGGTCTCAAAATTTCCACGGGGAGCAAGGTGAGGTCATGCGCTGCCCACGCGGGTGAACCGAGGCCAGAGTTGCCGAGCCGTGGCAGGGAGGAGAACGTGAGGCTCTGAGTCCCAGCCCTCCCCTCCCTCTCTCTCTTACACCCACGCACCTCTTCGCTCGGTGGCGATGGTTTACAGGTGGCACGCTTAACTGCCGGAGGAGCTCCACTGCAGATGGGCAGGAGGAGGAAACGTTGATGCGGCGCAGCGACTGACTCAAGCGAGGCGACTGTAAGCGCACGTCTGGCCCGTGAATGTTACCGGACAGTCGTGGAGCGAGGCATGGACAACAAGAACAAAGACAAAGACCCCCCCAATACCGTGTGGCCTGAGTAGACCGAAGTAGCGAGTGCTGTTAGCGAGAAGCGCCTATGAAGTCCGGCACGGCACACGAGGGCGTGGGGCGGTCAGCACCACGCCCGGCGGAGTTTGTCTTCCTAGTGGCGACGTTGACACACCGCACCAGGTACTCGTTTGAGGCTGAGTCGACCTAGGGGAGGCCCAAGACCGGTCCATATGTTGGCCGTGAGCGGCAATCGAACCCGGGTCGCCAGGTTCGTGGTGCAGCGCGCTAACCGCTAACATTACCGCTCCCCAAATGCATGCATGCACAATACAAAGACATACACACACCTACCTCCTCACATCCCACTATCACACAAACACAATCACTTACTCAACAACAACCGTCATTCGCCACTAAGTGATGACACGTCACCACAGCGCTTGTGCCAGGCTATGTGCACTTACTTTAAGGCCAGTGTTGTTGTCCACACACTGCACAGATGGCTTGTTTTAAGGCTGAGTCTACTTTTAGAGAGCCCAGGACCGGTTCAGACATGGCTCGCCAATGATGTTCGCCATTCCTGGGAATTGGCCGGGTTCGTGACCACTCACCACACGTACACACACAGAGTAAGCACACACACACAAACAGTGCCAGCTGCTCCACCGTGATCGTGCCAATGTTCCCTGCTGTAGCCTGGGTTATGAATTTGCAGTGAAGAGAGACGCACACTTGTCATCGCCTTACCCTCAGCAATGTGTTTTTGCATGTATTTAAAAAATAATAATATTGCATACACGATGCTGTGTCCTGCAAGTTCAGATGGCTGCACGTGGAACAACATTCATCGTTGCGATGCAGCAGTCCGTCCAGCTGCAGCCCACGGGCCGATTCTTGTTCACTCCACCTCAACGGTGGAAATTCTCTCCGGGCCAGTTCTCTACTTTGGCTGTCACTCCCATCATTAAGTCTCAACCGATGGGCCATCGTACCTTCCGGCGGCGTGTCCGGTCCAAGCCTACTTACTCTGCTTCACATTCAACATGTTTCTAACTTGCATATGCTCCCTAACCCATTCGTTCACCCGTCCTGTCAGCGTAATTCCAAGCGCGCATCTCTCTACGCGAATGATTATGGCCCCTTCGCAGCAATCTTGCCGACGATTGCGTTGCGATTCCACCAACCTTACCGGAGCAGATCGCTGCTTGCACGAGCAATCCCATCCCGGCGTTGACACAAGCGGCTTAGCGCCCTTGTGTGCTTATTCGTTCGGAAGTTCTGCGGCGAGCAAAAGGAGTTGACCTTTGGGCGATGGCCGACGGTCAGGAACGGTGACACAGAGCGGTAGCCGAGGAGAGGAAACGCGTCCGACAGGGAGTTGTCCCCCCCCCCCCACATCCGCCACCGCAGATATCGAGCGGAGCAATCTTGTCGTGCGTGGACGCGAAGCGGCTACGAGCGGGTGGAAATTCCATCGGTGGCTCAAGAAAGTGGTACTTGATTTGGGCAGACCCCCAGCGGGGTGAGCCGCCGCTAATCGAGTGTTCGACACAAGGGCGCGCGGTTTTGCGCTTGCGCGAGTTCGCACAGTGGCGCTGAAAAAGCAAAGAGCATTTGGAATGCGAGAAGTTAACTACTCCCAGGGCACGGAAGAGAGGGAAACAATTTGAATTCTCCTCAGCAATGTTCGTGTGGCCTTTGCATGCAAAGGAAGCGAGGACATTATGGCGGTTATGCAACAGCAGTTGTAAATGTGTTCGTTGCAGGTTAAGCAAGATTGGTGCAAGATATACCGATGCAAACTTGAGAATAGGTGTTTCGCCTTTTATCTGGCAACAAAACAGGTGTTAAGTTGTTAAAACACCAAACTGAAACCTCATAGTCTTTGTGCCGTACGCATTTTGGCGTCCTGTGGTCTAACACCGTTTTGAGACGAGGCTCAAAAGAAAGCTGTCTCAGGTGTGGACCAATCAGTTTCAAAGACAATGCATATATTATCGGAGTATGTTTTTTGTTTGCATTTTGACCACAAGTATTGTGGTTAATGCAGACATGATGCATTGTAAAAGGTTTCAGTTTGGTGTTTTAACATCTTAACACCTGTTTTGTTGCCAGATAAAGGGGGAAAAACCTATTCTCATATTTTGGTACTGGCAAAGGAGGTCCCATGATGTCGATGCAAATTTGTTTCCTGCATAAAACTCATGCAGCGGCCATGATAACTGACATCATCTGTCATTGTACGTTTTATTGTCTTAATAATCATCATCAGCCATGATTAATCCACTGCTAGATTAAAGTTTCCCCAAGCTGACCTGCGATGCAACAGACCACCCAGCACCCACGCACAACCTGATCTCATCGCTCCATCTCCTCGGTGGACGTGCTCTTAGATTATTATTATCAGAAACTGATTGCGTTATATGTGATCCATTTATAGATATCCCAATGCCTTCTAATAACGCCCCGTGTTTCTTCTCAACAAGTGATTGAATATTGTGAAAGCGATGGCTCCGGGTCTTACAGAGGAGAGTGGGAAGAGATCTAATGAGTGTACAGAGATCGGTGGGATGCATGTAAGAGTTGAAAAAAAAACAATTGTTGCTATCTCTACGTTCAGCTATCATTTTAGTAGGGCGTCTACAAATGGATCACCCTCTAACATTGTCCGGGGTTATTCGGAGCTTGGCGGCCCCTTCTCATCGCTGTGTATATTTGAAACGGCTGTAAACACGACCGCTTGATTTCCCCCACCCCCCCGACCCTCTAACGCTGCCAGAGAACGCAGCTGTTTACGGGACACACGCGGGCTCTACGCCGAGCAATCCACCATAATGCCACGGCGTCATTAAAGTGTAAGGTGATGGCGATTCATTTTCAACGGACTTAACTCGTTTGCAAACGTCCGTGTTGCTTCGCAGTTCCGCGACGGGGCCAATTCCCGCACCGACGCCGTCGGCAGCAGCACGAGATTGGCGAACCGAGCCAAGGGCCACGTTCATTTTCTTGGTTCTTTCGGTAAAAATCTTAATTTTGGAGCTTTCGTGACTGCAGGAATTATTCTTTGGTTCTTTCGGTAAAGTCACGTATAAAGATAAAGTAATAAATTAAATAATAGCATACGACGTTTCGATTGCAACACAAGCAATCATCATCAGGTATAATGAAATAGCGACATAAAATCTAACCAGAAAACTATAGACAGACATATAAGCAGACAGATATCACCAAGATACATAGAGAGAGCAACACAGGTACAGAGAGGGGTGAAAGAACCAAAGAATCTTTCGGTAAAGTCACGTAGAATGTAAATAATAAAATAAAAAAATAAAACATCATAAAATAATGTTTTATTTTTTATTATTATTTTATTATTTCCATTCTACGTGACTTTACCGAAAGAACCAAGAAGATGAATCCCTGCAGTCACGAAAGAAGCTTTAAATCGAAATCTAAGGGCCACGTTGCTAAGGCGGCCGGCAAAACGAGCGCTTCTCAACTCGGGCCAGCCTTCGTCAGCGAGCGAACGCACCTGATGCGTCACGCGTCAAGATATCCCATTGCAGGGCTAAGCCGGGTTGCCGTGTGGTACACGGGAGACGCGTGCACAGCTGGAACACGTGTACACCCACATCCCAAGTAAGCCCACCAATCCCCCACCCCCCCCCCCTTCAGATAAAATGTTACATCGGAGTTCTTTTGTTTTCCTTACAGTCTAACAATAATTCACGTTTCCAACCTTTTGCTTCATTTAAAATGATAGGTAGAGAGATTCACCGCTGTCAGCTCACCGGCTTCCTCCACCTTACCTCCCGGCCTGCTGATTGGCCTGGTGCCAAACCCAGCTTAAATATACGCTCCAAGCTTGGTGGTGTTTCATTCTTCACCTGAGGACGGCTGCTTGCGTTGTGGCCGAAACGTCGTGAGAATTATTTTATTATGTTTTATTTTTATTATTTTATTACTTCCCTTCTACGTGACTTTATCGAAAGAACCAAGAAGATGATTCCCTGCAGTCACGAAAGAAGCTTTAAATCGAAATTTGTATTATGGATGTTCGAGAAATGCCTCAATAAGTTACAGAGCGACTGATAATTATTACTTGTACATCTCTTTGTCAATCCACTGCTGGATGAATGCCCCCCCCCCCTCATACACCGTGTCGGTCACGGCGTTTGTTATGGCCATGCTTCACCACGCTGGTCATGGTGGGTAGGTGAAGGGGATGGAGGCCCAGGACGGGCTCAGTTACCACGTGCCGCTGGCATTAGCCGAGGCCGGGAGACGAACTTAGGTCGCCGAGTTTGTAGCACAGTGCGAGAACCACTGAGCCACCGAACCACATCACGAAATAATACGAATAAAAGATGTTGTTCTAAATCTGGCTGGGTGGTGCCGTGGTAGGGTTGAGTTAAAAATGTTGCGGTCTAACGTCAACTTGACCTATCATCCCTCTTGGGGTACTATAAAGGTATGTACAAGTTTATGGGTCGTCAGCAGTGGTTGTCATGGACAGACACTGCCTCCACAACAGAAAGGTTTATTTTTTCAGGACAACCAATGAGATTAGCACGAGACGCCATCCATTTGAGCACAATGACACCTCCACATTTAACTTTATTTGCTGCTTACACACCACACTCTGTGGCATTGTTGTAACCAAACTGTAGTCGCATGCACGCATGAATGCATGTATATACATCAGGGTCTCTATAAGTGCTGATTACATACACAGCGAAACTCTTCATGTGCCAGCTACTATTATCCGATACGGGGTGGCGCAGTCGTTAGCTCACCGCGATATGAGCCTGGCAACCCGAGTTCAATTCTGGGCCACGGCCACCACCCTTAACCAACCTGCGCTGAGCAGGATGGTGAATATTAGTTGAGTTTATTACGTTTTTGAGCCCAGCTGGCCACGATTGGGCAGCAAAATTATTGCCAAAAAACCCTCGTGATGGACAATTCACAGGGAGGACTTCTTCCAGGAGTTTACTGGCAAAGATCTGTACAATACAATCATCAGATATTCCTGTTGAAGCTGAAAATGGGATTCACGTCTATAGCCCCTACCATCAAATCATATAACAGGATACTCACCGTACAAAATACGAGCCTGAGAGATTTACGTCAGTTCTGACAGTTTCCCTTAGTACTTCCTTACGCATCAATCAAGCTCATGCCATAAAAAAAATATTTACACAATTTATATCACATCCACCAAAGGCACACAGGAGTACACAATCTCGTGTGTGTATGCACTCAGACAATATTTAATCCCGTTGACAGAGTCAGTGGGCAGTCTGTGACCGTAAAATTCCACGTGTGTTTATTCTTTTAGGTGAGCAGGTCAAAGACCAAAGTCAATTTTTTTTCCACGAGACGAGCCGTCGCAGGATTAGCAGCTTCAGAAGCAAGTGGAGCAGAATGTTGCCTGGTCTAACGTCCGGGTTGCCCCGTATCCTCACCCTGGGATATGCTTAGGTAAGAGGATGATTTAGCATCAACTCCCAGCAGAAGGACGATGCACGTTTGGAAAGGTTTGTTTTTTCATTAGAATAGCATTACGTTCATACTAGCGCCGCTATCCCCGCCGTCACATCCAGGCAAGTTGATAAGCCCTCTGTGTGTGGACCGTGCTTGGCCTGTTCAGGGATGTAAATCTGGGCACACGCTTGCACACTGCTCACAGAACCAAGACGATATAAAAGAGGCCACTCTGTACGCAGCCAACCGCGCTAATCGGAGGTGCGGGGGAAGGACAACAAACGAAACACCATGTGGATTGTGGGGCCTATTTCCATCATACTTCACCATGTTGGTCAGTGCGGCTGGGTAAAAGTGGAGGTCATAGCAAAGATTTTGCTGCACTGCCTCTTGGTGACAATGTATCACTGCAATTACAGAAACTAAATGTTTTTACTTACATAATTTACTTCGGCAAATTGGCAAATCGTGACATACGTGCTACTTAAGGTGGCATTTTGCGTCGATAATTCTTTGGTTTAATATTGATATAGGGTTGTGAGGTGGTCAGCAGATGGCAGTACAGCAGGTGGAGTGAATCCATCTGTGTGGAGCTTTAAGTGTTTTATCCGCTTGTGTGTGTGGGTTTTATATGGGTATTGTGTCTTCTTCCCACGTGCCAAACACCCATTATCGTAAATTGGCCAAACATCCCAATGAAGCAGCACCCACATGAAGGCTTGGCGAGGTTTTAATGGATAAAGAAAAAATGTGAATTGTTATAATTATAATGAGGTCTTCTTGGTTCTTTCGGTAAAGTCACGTAGAAGGGAAGTAATAAAATAATAAAAAATAAAACATAATAAAATAAAATAATTCTCACGACGTTTCGGCCACAACGCAAGCAGCCATCCTCAGGTGAAGACGGCTGCTTTCGTTGTGGCCGAAACGTCGTGAGAATTATTTTATTATGTTTTATTTTTATTTTTTATTATTTTATTACTTCCCTTCTACGTGACTTTACCGAAAGAACCAAGAAGATGAATCCCTGCAGTCACGAAAGCTTTAAAGCGCAATATAATGAGGTCGTTGGTTGCTGTTGTATTTCAGTGAACAAAAAAACCCTTCACCCTCTCTGTCTTCTCTCCACACCCTTGAGAATGACAACTGTGCTGTACTCAATGGGAGCGGTCGCCTGAAGAGTAATTTTATTTTTTGCTCAACTTCTGATATCGTATCGAACGCACGGAATGAATGCTGGCTATGCGGGGGACTTGAATGGGCCGCAGCTCACACACAACACACTCGCCATTCTAAGAGTTCTAAGAATAAATTGTAAAATGCCTCCGGCTCAATTGACACCCAAATGATACAAACACGAAAACAAGCTCCACAGCGCGCGACTGGAGAATTCACAAACTGCTCACGAGACGAAAGACAGACCACTGCTTAAAGATTAATGCACGAATCCACTACCAACCATTAGCAAATGCAAGAGTAGCAGCATCATCATCGTATTTTGTATTCTTATTGCTAATGTGACTGATAACAGTGACTCGTTATTGTTGCTGTTAACACGAGCGCCTTCGTAAAATGTTTACAATGGTTCACCACATGCTGCACAAAAACGGATCGTTTGAAATATAAATGAACAATTATTTCACTGCTGTTCGTGAACATCTGTGAGGCGGACCGTGCTCTTGGCAGACTACCAGACTGACAATCACAAGGGCATGCATTTAAATCCCTGCTGGGTGCTGAATCACCTCTCAAGTTAATGAAATAACGACGACTTTACAAGAAGTCAACAGTTAATAAAAACCGTAAGAACGATGCCCTATATCTATGAAAGCCTCACTGAGACTCATGACAAAAATTTCCTTGCATTGGAATCCTACCATGCACTACTGCGCGAAAACATTTACCCGTACAAGCTTCAATGCGATTCAAGACTTGCGTTTTTTGGGAAGTTTGGCCAATTCTGTCAATGAGCGTTTTCCAGGTGGAAGGAAACTGCAGAAGCCAGGGAAAACCCACCACACATATGAGGAGGTAACGAATGCCCAGTGCTCCACATAGATGCGCATGGGAATTCTTTGCTGTAACATCATCTCCTGGCCACCTTGCGGCCCAGTTTGGCCGCTGTGTGTAGATGCTGCTCCTCGCCATGTGAATGTGGAAATTACATCGCTGGTCGAATGGCACCAATAGAAATGAGCGGCGGCCGGCGGCGGCTTAGAGACAACTGCCACTTGATGACTGCAGAGGCAACGGCGTTTGTCTTGTCGACGTTTCTGGCAATCCCTGTGTTTACCTCTCGTGGTACTAGGTCGTACAGCACTGGGCATGAGTGATGCTTCACAGCACAAGGGCATTCGCCAATGAAAGTCCACAACCCCCCACGGATGCTTCTCGGCTACCAACCTTTAGGATCTTTCAAGTCGGACGTAATCTACCCGTACAAAATCAGACTCGAGGGATCCGAAAAGTATAGGTTTCATTGCTTCATTTGATACGCGAAGGGGGCGGTTGGGTGCACCGTACGAGAGCGGGTTAGTCCTTGGCCACAAGGGACTTTAAACTGAATAATGGCGGCAAAGTTCAGTGTGTGTTTTAAGTAGGTTAGCAGGCGCAGCTATCGGAAGTAAAAAAAAACGGCAGATATTTTTTAAGCTGCACTGAGTCGTTTATTTATTTTAAATGTGCAACAAAACTGTGCATTGCACCTCAAATAAAACAGGCGTGGGTTTTTTTTGGCGGGGGGAGGGAGGGTTATGTTGCAAGGAGAGCTTTTTTCAAGGAAAGCTTAAAAGGCCTACGATGACTGTTCTTGCGGTAATTTTTGTGTGCATAACTTTAGTTGGGAGAAATTTTCGAATGTGTTGGACGACGCCGGCAAACAGTGGCAGAATTTCGCTAACGAGTAACAACTTGAGGGTCCATTTTAACAGCAGGCACCGCAGTTTGGTGAGTGAAATTTAAAATTATAGGCTAGACGTACTTTAGACGCCTTGGGCACATGATAAAAGATGCAACTAGAAGGGCTATTGTGGAGACGCTGCCTGGTTCGAAGTAAAAGGAGACCGAGGGTGAGATCAGGTTGGTGAGATGTTAACTACCTCGCCTGGTATACAGGATGTGGGTTCGATCCCGACATTGACGTCTTTTTTTATTTGGAGTTTGTGCATGTCTGTGACTCCCTGTGGTCGTGTGGGGTTTTCTCCGGTTTCTCCGGTTTTTCCCTCCACATTTAGAAGCAACGTGCCTTTAGAGTATTTGGCTGCTATACATTTCCACAGGATAAGCCACTTCGTTGCTCTATCATTTGCGGTCAGGTCGCTTCTTTAAAAGAGCTGTATGGTTCAGTGAGCCTTTCCTGGTAACTGATTTTTATAGAGATGGAAGGATTGGTGGAACGACACGTTGAAGGTAGTGGATGTGACTAGAGAGGAGGCACAGCATAGGAGCACGTGGAGAAATAAAATCCCGAGCACCCAGTAAACAACATGCAACGTTGGGCTAACATTGGCATGCGGTTGAAATTGTTGGACCAACGTTGGCCCAACCTTCCATGCTTTCTGCGACAGCCAACCACGTGTCATAGTGGCAGGGGTAAAGAATCAAACCGTCAGCAGCATGAAAACTGGCTCAGTGGCAAGCGCACTGACCATTCTGGTAGCTGCTCAGTGGTGTCGCCAATAATATCGGTTTAACACCAGCACGGCAAACCGCTTCATTGTGCGGGAGGCTGTTTATTTTGGATGGAAAGCGGTGAGCAGGATGACGCTTAGGGCAAATGGCACACATTGTGTGTCTCATGGATGTGTAGGAGAGTTGGGACAATTGACCTGCTGTCCACTTTGGGCCTTAAACACTCTTGACTAATATCTCACACAATGGGTGGGAAGGTCCCTGATCTGTAAACATGAAGCCACTGGCGAGCCAATTCCTCTTAAGCCCAGACGAGTGTGCACAATTTACACTTTTTATCTCACTTGTTAAAGGTCAAAATTATACTAAGGGCATGTGGATTTTTCTCCGGGTCCTCCAGTTTTTTTCCATCTATATTTAGAAGCATACCTTTAGAGTATTTAGCTGATATGAATTTACACATGGTAAGCCACTTCGTTGATATATCATTTGTGGCCATGTCGCTTCTCAAAAAGGGGCAAAAGAGCTCAGTGGGCCTTACCTGGTAAAATAAAATACAAAGTTAAGGAGTTAGTATAAACATCTTTACTACCTTTCAAAAGATTCTGACGTGATATATGTTTTGTTCCATGAGCCCATCCTCAAAACGATGAATTCTGATATATATTTTTCTCTCCCCCCATTAGACCCTCAGGGCTGCCCCACCCAAAAACACAAAGGGTCCCTTTTAAGTACAGTATAAGAAAATAAATCGGCGCAGTGCAATTTTTTTTTTGCTGAAAACTTTTGAACGAGATTTTTTGGTTGTGGAACTTTTTGACAGCTAAACCTTGTTTCTGTACTTCTGTGCCCATGGTATCCAGCTGTAGAGGTGGGGGAGGGGTGGGTAACAGTGGCAGAGACCTTGACTCTCACAAGTGGAAGCCGTGAGTTCAGATTGCATTTGAGGGTCGACTCAGCCCATCATCCCTACGGGGGGTTGATAAATGGTGTGGGAAGTAAACATTGGGCGTGGGGAAGTCAACAGTGATTGTTAAATGATGGAATGAACTACACAACATGCATTTGAGCGGGTCACATTTAAAGTGTTGTGTTTAAACATAAACACTTTAATTATATATGGCAATAATGCCATCAACTCAAGCAATATTTACTGAGTCTCAAGACTCTTTTTCAGGAGGGTCCTGCATCTGGATGTTTAGCCACTACCGAGTTCACTAGAGAGGCGATAACACTCAGCACTGTCATCTCTTGGCCACATTGTAGCCCCATGCCAACAATGCCTGGCAAGCCGTGGTGGTCACCCATCAAAGCACTCATCAGATCCAAGCCTGCTTAGCTTCCAAAAATCCACAGAGGCCCAGACATATTCAAGAATGGTTTGGTCATTGGAAAAGCACCGACATTTTTTTTTTAACAGAATCGTTTTGTGCAAACAGATTGCACTAATCTGTTTCACGAAGATCATATACAAAATAATGATCCACAAGAGACACTCAAAGTTGATCAATCTCTGCCCCAGACAAACGGAAGTGATTATGAGAGCTACTGCCTCTCTAGGCCCTCGCAGTGACAGGAGGGTGGACGGGAGGGAGGTCGTAAAGTCCGAGGCCTCACACACTAAGCAACAACGGAACGCACTGTAATATTTCCTGCATAGTAAATCTTAAAGTGAAATGCTCTTAGTTCATTATTTTTCCGAGGCTGCAAATTCACGTCTGTCTTTGCACCTCAATGCATGTTTGCGGCACCTATCATTGAATTGTCACTCCAAGATGTAATTTTCCATAAACTAATAATTTACTGTGGAATGCATGGAAATCACTGAGAAAGGTCTGGTGAGAATGGGGTTTTATTTCCAATTTCTGGATTTTCTCTGATTTAGCTCCAGATTTCTGTTGACTTTTCAGATTTCTAAATTTTTAAGGTGACACACAAATAAGACGACTTCAAAGTCATGTTTAAAAAATGGCAGTTAAACTCCGGATATGAAATGTGTTAATCCATTAAAAATAAACGAGAGTGCTTTAAACTGCACACTCCCCATACATTTTAATTTTTGTTCTTTGGGTCTTTCGGTAAAGTCACGTAGATAGGTTCAAAGAAAATAACAAAAAACAAAGCCCTTATAAATAGTTTGCATTTAGAAGCTAACCCCCCTTTTCCTGAAGACGACCGCTTGTGTTGCGATCGAAACGTCGTAGTTTTTTCTTTTTTTCTTTGAACCTATCTACGTGGCTTTACCGAAAGACCTCAAGAATATGAATTCCTGCAGTCACGAAAGCTTTAAGTCAATATTTTTATTTCTGTTGTAAATGAATCTTACTTTAAAAAAAATTATAATAAAAAATTCGAGCGTTAAATGGGGGGGAGGTCACAAGACATCTGGACCACCATGTCCAAAGCGCCAGGGGTACATCAGAGAAAAGTTTAGCTTTTTAATTACATCAGTCACACTGTGTTTAAATACGTACTGTGTGTGTGTGGTACTGTGTAAATACAGTCCTGGTATGTATACAGAGCACCGCATAATATTTACGGACATTTATAAAATGTCACATTTTGCTAAAGTGCCTTCACATTTGGCGCAGTGCTTGCGAAGCCCTTTCTGTAGGAATAACAGGCACACCTTACCACGTGCCTGAAGGCTTAACCAAACAAAACATATAACACGTCGCTTTTCTTATATATATAGCCAGGCTAGTACAGTCACTCGCGAAATGTGTGTCAAGGGCTGTTCGGATGGTCTTAGGGCAATTCAGGGTTTTTAAAAATTTTAATTTCGTCTCGACTTTACCCTTCGTGTACTTGGCACTCCCATCACGTGTTTTATTGTTTGTTGTTGTAACATTCTTACCCCCCCCGCCCCGCCCCGCCCCCCAAATGGTCATCTGTGACAAAGAGCTTTACAGCTCATTGGATTCCTCCAGTGTGAATGAACATTCTGATTCCGATAGACCAGGGGTCGGGAACCTTTTTGACTGGGAGAGCCATAAAAGCCAAATATTTCTAAATATATTGCATTGAGAGCCATATAGTAATTTTTAACGTATAATAAATTAATTATTTCTTACTTTTAATGCGACTTCTCGTGCTGCATGGTTTTGCTGATGGCCTTTTAGTCTGGTTCGTACGTGGTGAGGTTGAGCTTCATGCAGGCGTTGAGGCCCCGTGACCCGTGAAATTTATCTTCAAAACTAATTTCTGTTTACTTTAAAATGACACAGTATTATTAAGCAATATCACAAGTATTTTAAAATCAGTTCCAAACTGATTTTTTTTTCAACTCAAAATTGTCTGGGAGCCATATGCCGTCACCAGAAGAGCCATATATGGCTCGCGAGCCATAGGTTCCCGACCGCTGCGAAAGACGTTTCACCTGCGATTTGCGGCGGAGGGCACACGCGCGACTCCACTCTGAGGGAGGGGGCGGCGTGGTTGCGTTGGGGGGGGAGGGGGTCATTCGCAGGAGGAATGTGGTTAATTGTTACCCGGGGCGACGGAACGCGCGGGTGTGTGCGACCTACAAGACTGGTCAGGCTGGAAGAGCAACCAACCAAAGGTCTTTGATAAAGATCAATGGCAGAGTTCTAACCCCCCCCCCGCCCCTTACCATCAGCAGCCCAGCATGGGGCGAGCAATGAGGAAATGACATTCTTTGCAAGACGAATAATATATATATTTATTTTTAAAAATACCTGGCCCACGCGCTGTGCTGCTCCGTATGAGTGAAATACCTCGAGCAAAATGATGCGTGTGTGTGTTTGTGGGAGGGGGGGGGGTGTTAGACTTTGATCACCCATCGTCAGATTAGGTTTTTTCCAAACGACGGCGCAGATATTATTCACTTGTCTCCATATCCTCTTGACATTCTCGAAAGCTGTCATCATCATCGACACTATCACCGTTGCGAAATGTGTTTTACCTGCCTAGGTAATTTACATTTTGGGAAATAACTCCCACGTGACGTTGGGAAACGTATTTCCCAGAAGATTTAAGGAACTGCAAAGTATCAGTTATGAAATCATCACTTTTATTATTTGGTTGTGTCGACAGTAAGTTCCTTCTGCTGGGCTCTCTGCGTGTGACTTTGCACACGACCAGGTGATGTCAACCTTAATGAATTTTCAAACAAGCATGATATCAGCATCTTGACCAAGTCTCAACGCGACTCCGCCAATGCCTAAACGAACATTTAAACACGAAATCACATTAACTTGAGTACAACACTGACATATACAGTACACACTCATATATCACATACCCACCCGGATTAATTTCAATAATTCCCTTTACTATATTTAAACACGCTCAAGGCACTGCTTATAATGCCCGTCAATTCACTGCTGGATGAAAGCCTCCGGCACACTTGAGTAGGTTGTTAGAACACATACGAGCATTATAAGCTGTGTTCTAACAACCGACTCAAATGTGTGGAGGCTTTCATCCAGCAGTGGATTGACGAGCATTATTAGCTGGTCAGTGATGCGGGTTGGTGAAGGGGATGCGGGCCCAGGACCGGTTCCAGATATCGTGCTCGTCACCAATGTTAGCCGTGGCCGGCAGAGGTGGGACAAAGTCATTGTTATGCAAGTCCAAGTCGAGTCTCAAGTCATCAAATTCATGACTCGAGTCTGACTCGAGTCCAAGTCACATGACTCGAGTCCACACCTCAGAGGTGGGACAAAGTCATTGTTATGCAAGTCCAAGTCGAGTCTCAAGTCATCAAATTCATGACTCGAGTCTGACTCGAGTCCAAGTCACATGACTCGAGTCCACACCTCAGAGGTGGGACAAAGTCATTGTTATGCAAGTCCAAGTCGAGTCTCAAGTCATCAAATTCATGACTCGAGTCTGACTCGAGTCCAAGTCACATGACTCGAGTCCACACCTCTGGTGGCCGGAAATCGAACTCAGCTCGATGGGGTTCAGAGTAAAAGTTCGATGTTGGTTCCTCGACAAATAATTGAGCAATGCTGCGTTGGCGGTGGCGCACAATTATCAACAACAACAACAAGAAACTCTAACACACTCATCGGCCACACTCGCCCCCTTAAAAGAAACGAACATACAATCGGAGACGTTTTGGGCCAAGTGTTTGAACCTACTTGACAGCATGCACGCGCAGCACCAAAGGTAACACATTCGCAGATATGTACATCAGATATGAAAACTATTGATAACAAAGACGGAAGCTACGTGACAAGACACATTCTTTTGACAGTCGCGAACTCGAGGATGGATTGTCACTGCATTGCCCGTTTCCCTTCGTAAGCGTCACAATGAATCGACACGAAAGGGGCCCTTTCAGACGCGCTCCGCTGCTGTACCACCACAGACCCGTCGCTCTCTGTGCCTTGACGAACCGTTATTTTGGCTGTCAAAACTACGGTTAGTAGCAGTAAAAATAATTTACACTCTTGATTTGAGGCTTTCGTGACTGCAGGAATCCATACTCTTTGGTTCTTTCGGTAAAGTCACGTAGGTAGAAAAAATTAAAAAATAAAAATAATAAAAAATATTATTTTAAATTTTATTTTAAAGTCACGTAGGTAGAAAAAAAAATAAAGATAATTTATTTATTTATTTTTCTACCTAACTGACTATAATATTTTTTATTATTTTTTATTTAATTTTTCTACCTACGTGACTTTACCGAAAGAACCAAAGAGTAATAATGAACACTTATAAAGCGCGTTTCACCCAGACACTGCAAGGCGCCGCACAGAGGCTTCGTTGACCAGAGTTCCTCTTTAAAAAAAAAATGCATAGTTGCCCTCGTGACCTTCGGGCCCGAATCGCCGACCTCTCCCCCTTAAATCAGCGTAAAGCGTCCACATAAACGACGCCGCCGCAGTCGTAAAAAGCCGAAACGCAACGTTCTGCGTAACACTCGGTACCACCTTGCCAATGGAGACATCGCACTGAATGCACCGGATCTCGTGAGATCCCAAAAGCCAAGGATGTTTAAGGTTTTTTTTAGTTTTTAACTTAGATTGGAGACTGACTGTCTGGGCAATACCGGGTGTTGTCGGCTTTGGTCTGCACAAATGGCTAGGGGATGGCAGTACTCCCCTTTCGTGTTTAGTCGCTTTTCTCTGGGCACTCCGGTTTCCTCAGAGATGATGATGCCACACACTCGTGAGTGAGATTGGTCAAAACCATCCCCAATGCAGGACCCTACTTGAGAAGAAAACAAAGTCTTGAGAATGAGTGAGGATGTCCGGAGTAAATAACAAAAATGTTCCCGAGTAAACTCTCCACGTTTAAAAATGTCAGTGACTTCCGTTCTCAGAATGCATGTTGGGCAGGTCATTCCCTCCCTTGACACCCACTGTTTACGTCCCATAACATTTATCACCTCCCCATAGGGATGATGGGCTGAGTCGAGCATCGCCTGCAATTTGAGACTTCCTTGGCTAAATAAATTGCATTATGGCCACGAAGAGATATCAACAGTGATTGTGAATAAAGAAAGCTGAATTTCCACTATTGACTCACTTTCCCGTAACAATGCTGAGCACGTACATGTACATATGTACGGCACTTTTATCTATCACCTGCTGGATGGAGGTCACTGCACACCATCCACATAATGGAGATTATAACAACCTCTCCTATAGCATGCTGTTACCCTTCTTCCAGCACAATCCGGCCTCAAGCCCGCTTCGCTTGCAAGATCCGTTCGAGACCGGGTGCGCATTCCGAGTCGATTTGGTCATAGGCGATGCCGAATGTGGGCGGTGGGCACTGCAAAGTCATATTCTGCACGATCCGCTGTGCGCACACAGAGAGAACGGGCTTTCACACTCCTCCACAACCTTGGATTAGGACACACATGACCGCACCTAAACACAGGAGCCACGCTGCCAAGAGCACCACACCCTTGGCCCTGAGATGTGAGCGTGGCTCTCCCCACTCACCCCACCCGCCACAGCGTGGCCCTGAGTGAGGGGTGGGGTGGGGTTGGAGAGGCATGGCCTTGCAGGTGAACCTGCTGCTTCATCCTGAGCTGAGAGGGCCGCGGCATTCCTCGCGCGTTTGAGCCGTCGCAAGAGAACTTCTGGCGATCCGCGTGCGCTCGCGGTGCGCAGAGGGCTCCGTCGTGTTTTACCTCTCGGTTCAGAAGCAACGGACCCCAGCTCGCTCGCGTTGTCTGCATACCACGTGCGACGACTACTGACTGCTACTGTACTACGCCGATTTGAACTCGGGGAAGCCTCGCTAAGTCTCGAGAAATCGTTTGTGCAGGACGGCCCTGCTGCCAGATAGCAATCGCTGGTGATTTGCGGTGGCATCAACGACTTTGAGCACGTGATGACATCTTGATCCTGCTTCTTTGGGTTGTGACGTTTGGCGGTTGGCCAGCCTTGGTTCCAGCACGCCTGACTGCTGATGAGACACATCTGGTCGAGTTTGCTTGCAATGAATAAATGCTGCTGATATTATGCGATCCCAGAAGGCCGTGTGACTGAAAGGATGTGTAAAAAAATGTATGCGGAGAGATGAATTACGTAAAGGAGACGTATTGCCTGCATGTGTATTTTGTTCACTGCGACGTTTGGCTAATTCCATAAACTAGGATTTTGCTTTTGGGAGTGAAATCATCACATGGAGGTAAGATGTAAAGGTGTGCACAGATGCATTTAACAATCCACAGCTGTCTTGTCATCTATAAAACAACTATAAACTATTTTTATTTTAGCAGGTAAGGCCCACTGAACTATACAGCTCTTTTCAGAAGCGACATGGCCACAAATGATAGCTAAACGAAGTGGCTTATCATGTGTACATTTATAGCAGACAAATTGATTCTAAATGTGGAGGGAAAACCGTAAACCCCGGAAAAAATCCACACGACCACAGGGAGAGAAGACATGCAATCTCCAAATATACAGCAGGCGTCAGGGTCGAGGATCGAACTCCCGACCTTCCTGCACACCAGGTGAGGTAGTTAACATCTCGCCACCGTGGCACCCCCATCTCTCGGGACACCTCGCGGCACAAGTGCACGGCACCCGGTGGTGGGCGAGATCGGGCAAAGGTGCGGTGGGAGCTGGAGCGTGGATTGATGGGAGAGACGCGGAGCGGGTTCGGTGTGCATATGAGCAAAATTAAGCTTAACGTTAAGCACCGAGATAAGCCTTTTCTCATGAGCATTCAATCCTCAAAGGGGGTTGAGGGGGGGGCTTAACTTATCAGCACTGTTTGTGTTTAGGAATGCATTGTTTTAGTCCCTTTGTGATCATTATCACATTCATCGTTTTACTTGTTTAGAAACGTTTAAGCCCGAAAGGTGCAGTTTTCGGAGGCAAAGTCAATCTTCATAAACCACTTCCAAAAAGTTAGTTTTTTTAAGTTCCCGAGACCCCTTTCGCTCATTGTCCCTGTTTCCTGGGCTCACATCCTGAAAATCCTTTAAAAATATTCTCAAAAATAGCACCGCCGCATTGTGAAATTCACACAAATTAAAAATACCCCCCCCCCTCCTCCTGCCTCCTTCCAGAAAAAAAAATGTACGTAAACATCGTGTATAAGACAAGGACAATATTCTTGGGTCTTTACCGAAAGACCAAAGCATATTAACTCCTGCAGTCACGAAAGATTTAAGTCAAGATTTACACCAACAATATTATACTCATGCTCACCGGCAGATACTCGTACACACACTGGCAAATGCTGGGTAGTAAACAGATTTATTCGTGCAATCCTTGCTCGTTTTTGCATCGAGTATTTTAGGCGCTATATGTATCTGCACACATCGTAAATGCATTAATTAATTATTTAATCCGGTGAGCTCCCAAGAGACCGGGCAACAGTCGTCCGAATTGACAAGAGTGGAACCCGGCTCACCGAAAACGACAAAAAAGGCTAATCAAAATGTGGCAACGGCAAATGAAACAAATAGAAATCAGCACAAAAACAACTGCGTCGCGTGAGAGAACGTGTAGCGAAGCTTCAGTTTATTCAGTTCGGTATTGTAGGTTCTCGTTCTAAAACCGTCACGAACAGCGCGGTCAATGCTTAGTTTACCAAACTGTGAACAAGTAACTCTTTGGACTCTTCTGATAAAAAAAAGGTGGTAAACATACTTGTGTCTGTTAATACAAGTTAGTTTCATTCCACATTAACAGTGCAATCGTTATTTTCCCTTCCAAGACTCATGCTCACCGGCAGATTTCGTTTAAGCATTAAAGACCACTGGACCGGTGACGACCTTCGTGGTCCTCATCAGCTGTCACGTCTGCGTGGCGTTCACATTCAGGCGAGGGAGTGAACTGACTTTGCGACACGCATTGAGCAAGGCACATGGAGACGTCACAACAAACCGGTGGCTGTGTTTGAACGAGATAGCTACTCAAATAGATTGTGCACACAGCACTGCCCAAGTGCGAACGCAGTGGAATGGCATTCTGCTGTCGATCATTCACATTCTTCTCATAGACATGTAATATTAAAACAATTCTCGTATGCATGCAGTGCCAAGCAATCACTATTTGGAAACTTTTTTTTAAAAAACTAACATTTTTTATGGACCTATCATAAACACACGTCACTCGAGCGCATACTCGTGATTTATAACATCGCAGCCAAGCAGACGACATGCAGCAGTACCGTGCACACACACACACTCACACACGTAGAGTTGCTGCAGGTTACCGGCAGAGTTGAGCGGACTTGTATTCCAGGAGGAAGCCACAAGCACTAGTGTGAGTTGAAGCCTTGGCTTCCAAGCTACCGTGACGAAAAGAAAATCTGGCTTCTGATGTAGTTCCTCACTCAGCTGCTTCTTTTGCGCTCTCCCCTCTCTCTCTCTCGCTCCGCGTGTGTCTCTCTCGCCCCTCCGCAACAGTCGTGTGAAAACTCCCAGCAGAAACACACACAAGCGTGCGAGTTGCATAAGTCTCTGCTGACCCGCCCTGCCCCCCCTCCCACCTCCCACACACCAAGCACACGCCCATCGAGGGCTGCACGTTGCGTCCCAGATTGGCCGAGAGGCAAAGCCGACGAAGTGAACCGAGGTTGAGTCTCCCCTCCCTCGGCACACAGCTGTCAGTCCATCAGTCTCTGCGCGCGGGCGGGCGGGCTGGGTGGGGGGTGGGGGGGGCCCTGGGCTCGCCGATTGATCCACGGCAAGGCCACGAGTTGAAAACGCCCCGACATTCTTTGGTTCTTTCGGTAAAGTCACGTAAAAAGAAAAAATAATAAATTAAAAAAAAATTCTTTATACGTGACTTTACCGAAAGAACCAAAGAATAATTCCTGCAGTCACGAAAGCTCCAAAGTTAAGAACGCCCCGACAGTAGCACGGCGCGGACGGCGCTGGGACACTTTGCAGTCTCGGCTCTTGGACGGTCACCTATTGAACCATTTCAATAATAATAATGATATCTTCTTCCGTGGAGGAAGGAGGAGGGGGGGTTTCCCCAATCATGCCCGGCCCCTGTTCTTTTTTTCTCGGCTTTAAATCAGTGACGGCAGTGGATGTTATTGGGTTGCGATTGTTACTCATACGCGAGCATGACTAAGAACTCCGGTGGATTACTGCGCTGTTTGTTTTATTGCTGTGGCGGATGTACTGCGTAGTTCTCCGATTCGTTTTCGATTTGCGCCGCGCTTAGTTCAGCCCCGGGATGTCCGACGTTTTGGTCCGCGTGCTAGGAGCTTCTTCAGAAACAGAATGTTCCCGAACGTTTCCCGCACGTCCTGTGAGCTTTTTCAGACACGAAGTGCTCCTGAATGTTCCCGAAGAAACGCCCAGGACGTGGAGCGAAACGTCGGACATCATGCCGATGGATATACGGTGCAATTCAAGAGCACGTGGGAGAGATGAACAGCAGTGCTTAGCACTTGCCTGTCTGTGTCTTTGCACACAGTCGAGGTGTCAACAGAGACACGTCTCGCTCCTTTGATCCCCATGTCAACCTCCAAGTGAACTTAGTCGTCCAGGGCAAAACGTTGGGAGGTACTCGGGAGGCCACAACATTTGACGCGTACTGTATTCCACAGCAAGCACAGCTGCCCTCAACAATCGTACACACGCTGCCAATTGGGCACCAAGTGAAGAAAGACCAGCGCTGCAACGGCTCTTGACCGAGCAGTTTTTGATCCAGCTGAAACGTCAAACGTCAACGCGTCTCTCTGCTCGAACGAGTGCTCATCTCTGTAGTTTCCGAGCCAGTGGTGGAAATTGTTACTCGTTCCATTGGCGGCAGAGGGATGATGGCCTTCGTCGACGCAGCTCCGAATATCATAAATCTGGCAAGTGACAATAAAACACGAAATTAAATGTGTCAAGGGGCCACCTTGGCCGGTGTTGCTGATGCCAGCGCATCTTGCCACTGCATCCTCCTGAGACATTCCACGCGGTCGGCTGCAGTGTCCAAGGTTTTGTTTCCCCGCAATCTCACGATCGCCACGGTCTCATGGCTCGGGGCCATCTGCTTGGTCACCAAGTTCTGGGTGCACTCCATTGCCTGTCCTCGGTGACCTGTCCTCCAACATCACTCGTGGACTAGAGCAGCAAATACGTTGTTAAAGATGCTTCAACTCAATTAAAAGGGAGAGAGAATGTAAGCATGTGTGCAAGAACTGAAACAAAACAGATCCAGTTGCGTTTAGATGTTGTATACATGCAAATGTTATGTTGTTGTACGGACGAGATAACTTTTACCAATGACAGAATTATCGATCAAGAGACACTTCCGATGTCATGATCATCATTGGCTATGATCTACCCGGCTGGGTCGGCACTGTCACACAGAGCAATCGATTTGTGATCGTAAGCATGCAAGTTTGAATGTCGTGATTTAATTTAGTTGAAACGTCGTGATTTAATATAGTTGTTTTCATTTATTTTATTTTATTGATTGTTTGACCTACGTGACTTTACCGATAAAACCAAAGAGTAAGTTTGAATGGTCAACCCACTCCATCATCCTCCCAGGGTCGATAAAATTGCTATCACTTTGCGAAAACGTCCACCATGGCCATCGTGCACGGGGGAACTGACCTCCTGCGATGAAATGTGAAATTTCCACTGCCATCTTAGGGCCACCAATGTGAGATGCGCCACTCCAATGCTCGTTTGTACACGGAAGAGACTCTTTGGCTACCGAGGTGTGATGAGCTCATTGACATTCGAATTAAGAACATGTGCTGGCTGGGTCAGAGGAGGAGATGTGGGGCCATAAAGATGGGGATCTATCTCGAACTACGCTAAACACTGCAGAAGACAAATTTATTATTCTCAAGACGCAACAAAATAAAATAAAAGTTCCAATTTGTTCCGTAG
This sequence comes from Lethenteron reissneri, assembly GCF_015708825.2. Lineage (NCBI taxonomy): Eukaryota > Metazoa > Chordata > Hyperoartia > Petromyzontiformes > Petromyzontidae > Lethenteron > Lethenteron reissneri. Next base: position 6,594,930 of record NC_083804.1, read on the forward strand.
AGCTGGGCAGATGCAGTTCGTCATAGGGGCGGCGGAAAGAAGGAAGGTGACGAGCCTAGACTTTTATTTTGTGTGTTTAGTTTGTTCTCCTTTGCCCGCACCTCCAGTTAACACGGTTGGCTACGTCGATTGGCTACGTGAGGTGCGAAAGAAGTTTCACATAAAACAAAGTTTGTTTTATTCAACCGAGCAAGACCCACTGAGCTGTATAGATCGTTTTTCGGTAAGCGAGCTGGCCACACAAATGATAGCACAACGAAGTTTCGTACCATCATGTGGACATTTAAAGCAGTCAAAAACTCTAAACGCATATATAAATGTGGAGGGGAAAACCCAACGTATATACAACATTCCTAACACGGATGGGCTCAGGGAAAGGAATTCCTGATTATGGGGGTAGCAGACGAGAATGAGTGACCTCCCACTGAACGACAGAAGGCCTTGGTGGCTATCTGGAGGGGAGAGTGAGTGGAGGGGAGTCGAGTGAGATGAGCAAGGCGAGAGGTAGGGAAGGGTGTAGTGCAGAGTGTATCTTAAAGACACAATTCAGGCACTTTCTTGAGCTGAAACTGCAACTGAATAGACAGCGACAAGCCCGCTCAACTAAATCCGTCAGGCACAAATGGCAGCAGCAAGCATTCATTGCTATACTTTACCGATGAGCCCTAACACCGATGAAACCAGTAGGGTATATATTGTTGCATGTCCGCTTCCTTAATTAAATAAAACATCACAATCTCAGGTCTTCTGAGCTCAGCTGTGGCCATCGCAAAGCTGCGTGCATGAAATGTGCGCAAGAGTTGTGATGTCATCTTAGTACGCGCAGCGCGCTGGGATTCCCTTTGACACCTTGCCCGTTCATCGACACCTTGCCGCGTGTATGTATTACTAGCTTCGCCTGGGACTTGGATTCACCACGCCCGGCCGCCTTTGTCTCCCCAGTGGCGATGTTCACACACCACACCAGTTACTCGTTTGAGGCTGAGTCGACCTGGGGGAGGGCCCAGGACTGGTTAAAATAATAAACTTGGGTGGCCGGGTTCGTAGCGCAGCGCGCTCACCACTACACTACAATGCGTTACGCTTCCACATGCGCAGGTCACATGACAGATTTGACGTCACAGCTCACTTGCCGTGCAAAAAAATATCTGCATTATTGAGCTCCCCCCCCCCCCAAAAGTGTATTTGTATAATTTTTGCATGGTGTACAATCTGGAAAGTACCCACATGGCAAATTTCAAGTTTGTTGCATGTCGTGAAGAACAAATGAAATGCCCTCCGTGGGTGGGCAGGAGCAGGTGATTGTGGGACAATTTACTCATCTCATTAAAACGTCCACCAATTGCGGAGTTAATATTAACGGGCAGCGACAAACGGCCAGTCGTGCTGACTCAGGATTCCAAACACAGTGGACATTCATTTACATAAATACTTCTACAGCTGAGTCACAACGACGGCTACAACCGCAGCTGGGTTTTTTTGTTCTTTCTGAAATAAGAACAATCTGTCGGGGAATTACTTTTCCGGGAAAAATTCATCAACAGACGCAAAGCACCACCGCCCCGCCCGCTGGGCAGTGAACAACGTAAGTTATAAAGACTGGCTTTAGTCAAAAAAACAATAACTACGTAGCACCGCAGAGCACTTGATTCAAATGCGCAAACTACTAAATTAACCCACCTGACCTGAGGCATGTTCTCACTCACACTGCAGCGCAACCTTCGATATCTCACTGAAAGCAGCAACTTGGATCTTCCCATGAGCTCTAAAAGAGTCTTCGTACTACTTAGGGACACAATTTGTTTTATACAGTAGTACTTTGCCGTAATTAATGTTTTGCTTTCTAATATATACGTGTAGAGTCAATGTTTCTCCCTGCTCAAGCGAGCAATGGTGGAGCACTCAACTCTGCTGCTGGCACTGAATCAGGGGGAACGAATTCCACATTACTCTGGCAGAGACCAGTTTGTCCGTGCGATGACAACGTGCGGCATCCCACAAAGTGTTACTGTACTCATTTTTATCGACCCCCAGAGGGATGATAGCCAGCGAACCGACTCCCAACAGGAAGTCTAACTCATACCCATCAGACCCACAGTCCAGCTCTCACACCACATTGCCACCTCGTGGGATATTAAAAAGCATTATTTTATTTATTACATGACTGTATCGGGTGGAGCATCGGCACAGTTTGGTTCGCATATGTCACTGTGTTCCCAGCCACCTGTGTTCAATCGCTGGAGCTTGCCTGGCGTCAGTGCCAAGCTATATCTCAACTGACCCTAGCATCATCTCTCTTTTAGAGGTGGCACAGATATTCATTTTGCGATATGCGCAATCAACTCCGGAACGGCATCCTGTTCGTGAGCAAATGATTCACGACACCCCCCCCCCCCCCCGATGCGTCTCGTCCCTGCCACCCCTTTCATTTGTGCTGGGCGCAACGCCGAAGCGCCTCTGATGGAATGCGGTGTCCAATGCGCGAGTGCTCGATCGGCCAAGGGTTTTAGCGCGGAGATAGAAAAATAACAAATAAAATAAACAATTGCAGTGATTCACAACGCATCGACTCATCGTCTTGTCCGGTTAATAACAAACAAACATAAAGCTGTGCCGTGTTTGTTGAAATTCTTGCACGGTCAACGATCCTGATGCATTATGTCCCCCCCACCCCCCCGCGTCCAGCGTGTCTCACCTCGGACGGACGCAGGAAGTTTGTGTCGCTGTGACGCGTTCGGTTTTAATGCTCAATCGAAGCGGGGGCCCTCTCAATTGTATGTTGTTTTTTTAACAAGAGAGCCACGCAGGATGGCTATGGGTGTTTATCCGGCTACTCTAAGGACGTTTTGATAAGTTGCTTTTAGAATAGGGGTTCCCCTTTTATCTGGCAACAAAACAGGTCTTAAGTTATTAAAACACCAAACTAAAACCCTTTACAAAGAATCATGTCTGCATTAACCACAATGCTTGTCGTCAGAATGCAAAAAAAAACACTGATAATATATGCATTGTCTTTGAAACTGATTGGTCCACACCAGAGACAGCTTTCTTTTGAGCCTCGTCTCAAACGGTGTTAGACCAGAGGACGCGTTCGGTTGTAATGCTTTTGGCGTCCTCTGGTCTAACACCGTCGCGACTTTGTAAAATAAAATTTGAAAAACACGTTTTAATTTCTGCACATCACAACTTGCACTCAAGAGCTTCCGTTTCATATATTTCATTTGTAGATACTGTGTTTTACAAATAAGATTTGGATACTGATATATATATACGATGCCTCACTGGATAAATAAACCACATGGCTGTGGGAGAAAACTTCAAGTGCAAAAATATCACGGAAACGTGCGCAACAGAAAATGAAGTCTTTGTTCACAGAACTTGTGACATTTCCGTCAATTTAGGCATGCACCATGAGCCGTTTGTTCACAATGTCGGAAACGCCACAATGATTGGGCAGGGGGGGCGGGGAAGAGAGCAGCGAGGCACTCGCACGACGCGCTGGTTACATCCCGTAAACGTGGAGTGACCGAATGGGCAGGATCGGGTTAAAAAAAAACTCCCGCAGAGAACTCGCCATCTGTTCTGTCAAGGTTTACTGCTTTGAACAACGTGGGACAGAAGAGTGAAAGTGTGTGACCTTTTTCGCAACAGCAGGGGGGAAAAAAAGACAAAATTATTTCGGTGAATCCGTGCCTTCGTATTTTCTCATAAAAAACAATGATGTTGTGGCACTGTGGTCAGAGCATCTGACGACTTACAATCAGAGAGCTCTGGGATGTGGCGGGGGAGGAGAGGAGGGGGGGGGTCGGCTCAGCCCAGCATCACTCCACGGTCGATATATTAGAGCACCAATTTGTATTCGATCAGTGGCGTCTGCCGCATCCACGTGAGCAAAGCTCGTCACCAACGGCGAGGTGCGTCGTCGAACAGCGACGGTCAGGGAGAGTTCGCCTCTTCGGACCACGTTGCCCCGGGTCGGATGCCCTCGGCCGATCGCCCCAGAGCACCTGGCACCACCATCCCCCCCGCACTACCGCGCTGCTGGAGCCGACTCCGGTGAGGGGGGGGGGGGGTGCGGACCTCAGTCGAGGTGGGTCCGCTGTTGAGGGCCCACGTCAAACACCTGGACTTGTGCTCAGCGTGGACCGCTACTCTCCGGGGGAGCGAAGGCGGCCGACGATGGAGGGGAAATTTGTTAGCAAAGCGAGCGGTTGTCGGGTCGTGCCGCGGCGCTGTTCGGCGCGACGTTCGCCGCTTCACTCCGCGCGCTGGGAGGCTCCTTCGAGAACCGAATTAATTTCGATGTACCGCGAAAACTCACGCAGTGGCGGTTGTCGTCCGCGGCGACGAGAAACTTTTCTCGGCTCGTGGAATGTGGGGTTTTTCGATCCGTGGCTTTCGGGCAACCGGTGGAGATAAGCATCGGCCCCCGTTGCCCGTTGCCCGTTGCTCGTTTGGGCAGGGAGACTCTTTGGATTTGAATACGATTGCGGAATGCAAAATGTTCGTTGGCTCCATGATGGAAGGGCAGTAGAACGGTCGATCACTTGGTTTGATGTCGGGTGACCGAGATGCTCCGAGGATGGTGGGGGACGCTGGTGTTTTCTGTGCATTTGTAGTTCCCAAGATCTGGCAAACAAAACAAAAACGCATTTCCAAGTGTGTCAGCGGTCTATGTACATGTGTTATTATAGAGGATTATGGGGTGATGATGTTGACGCTCAGTACAGTGGTCATTATTTAGTGAGCTCACACATCCCCGCCGTGTGAACTCTGGCGAACGTGGGATGTGATTATTATAATTAACATTTGAGCAAATACAGCCCTAGTAAATGGTACGTTTCACTGGGGCAAACAAAAAGGAGTTTTTTTTTTACATTTTGATCTTTTTTTACGGCAAACATTTAGTAACGGCATGACTCCTTGTCTGATTCACTTTCTAAAATATATTGGTATTTGGCAATGTAGGCTTGAAATCTCATTGAGCGATGATGGAAATACTGTTCTTTGTAGACCTCAAACAAGAGTGTGTGGTTAATTAAAACCACTAGGACCATCGCTAACCACCTTGATGAGAGTGTACAAAACATATAATAGAATGGGCTCCCCTCCACCCCAACAGTAACTCTGTTCGGCCGTGGGCTGTTGCCACCGAAACTAACTGGGTAACTGGTTGCACGGGATTTTCCATGTAACAAATAAGAATTGAATTAAATGGAAACTGGTGAAAGAAGTTCGGAATCGAGATACGATAAATAGCGACACCGAATATTTTGGTCTAACGGATACGGAAGACGGACACGGTTAATTTAAAATTGCTCTAACGTTGACATTTGTGCTGATATTAATGTAATTATTTTGTATAGTGAGAATAGCATGAACGTGACAGCTGTCTTACGTTCCGTTGGTCAAAGTGCAAAAAAACACTGATAATATATGCATTGTCCTTGAAACTGATTGGTCCACACCAGAGACAGCTTTCTTTTGAGCCTCGTCTCAAACTGGTGTTAGACCAGAGGACGCGTTCTACGAGTGTGAGTAAAAGTCAAAATGCCCCCGTCTCAAATGTACTATGGGGATAGCGGTCACCTCCATTGGCTCCATGTGACACGTGAAACGCACACAAAAGTTACCCCTGAAATATATACAAAAGAAATATTCAAATAACCAGACTACATTACTATGAAACTTCAGGTGCAAGCTTTATCGCAAGGAAGGTGCCCTTGATTCATTTTGATCGCCCTTCACATGTCTGGAGGTCAAACCAAATACGGCCCCATTTCCATTGGAACCAACACATCATTGGTGTCCTATTTGCAAGCTTGTCACCGCATCATCAGTTTGCTTTCATCAATTTATCCATTAAACCCTGCACACAATGACCCAACAATAGGTCCAGGATGTGGACTACTCTGAACAATATTCACTGAATGTCACTGGTGAAAATCCCACGTTGTTATGCTGTAACCACCATCACTGCGTGCGTCCATACCGATACAATTAATTGATCGTCGATTAAATCAATTCTTGTGTACACGATCAGTTGAATAGTGCATCACACGTAAAAGTAACAACTTTCCTGTGATTCATGCAAATTACACACGTTTGTAATTTTAGACTTACACAATGAGTGAAATGAAACTAGACGGAATGTGAATAAATGAACACAGTATGAATGAGACAGAAACATAATTAACTCTTGAATGGAACCGTAAATTTGCAGGGGGGGAGGAGCAGGGTGGGATATTCGTATCAAGTATTGAAAATCAGTGAAGTCATATCTGGTCAATTCAAGTAATTGCACCGATGTCACACTGCATCAAGCTGTAATTAAAACATAATTAAAGGATTGAAATGTCTAAAATTTATGTTTTAAAATGGCCACGGAGTAACAAAACTTTAATGCACCGGGAATGTCCTTCCAAAGGCAGCAGGGCATTAAAATAAAAAAATTCTACCCAAACATTTGAGCAAATGGAAGGCGGCATTATGCACTGCTGGTAGTAAATCTAGCACAGTGTTGTGCTTACTCAAAGTTTTAGTGGGGTTTCGGTGCGCAAGTGTGCAGCGGTCAAGTAATTTCTAAACTAAAACTAGAAACTATTTTACCCGGTAAGGCCCACTGAAGCTTTGATAGCCATTTTTTTAGAACCGACGCCTTCTACAAATGATAGCTCAACAAAGTGACTTATCACGTGGAAATGTATCGCAGCCAAATACTCTAAACGCATGTTTCTAAACGTGGAGAGAAACACCGGAGAACCTGGAGTAAGATCCAAGTGACAGCGAGAAGAGATAAAACATGCAAACTCCAAATATACAGCAGGTGTCAGGGTTGGCATTGAACCCACAACCTCCTGTATACCAGGCGAGGGAGTTGACATCTCGCCACCACAGTGCCCATTTATATATTTTGGCAAGCACGTCTGGCAGATTTAACAACAATAATACGAGTGACCGATGATAATAATTTACATTTTTAAGGGCCATTTCATCCGTAGATCTCAACGAGCCATGTATGGAAAGCAGAAAAATAAACAGAACCAGGGTAAATGGCCAAAACTCGGTATTTTTTTATTTAAAGAGTTTAGTTCCCAAGACAGACTTAAACAGCTCTAACAATTCCCGATCGTCTTATTACCAAATGCAAAGCGTTCCAACCCTTGGGAGCTGAACTGGCAAAATCACAATCACCCCCAAGAACAGAACCTTGACCTCCGAGTAAGGAAGAAGGCGATCCCAATTCCCCAGGGTCCTCGCTGGAGTGCAACACTTGGATCAGTTCCTGCAAATATTGTGGGGCTAACCCGTTGATTGTCCTTTCTATTCTCTCACCAAGGCTCAATACTACTGTATATCCAAGGATGGTTCGGTAATGGGACATTTTCCTTGATTATTTTGCATGGGGAAAGAAAATGTTTCCCCACCCTGTGTCAGGTCGTGTATGTTCCCCTAAAATAATTGTTCCACCACCAACGGATATTAATTTCCCCTAGAAACCGATATCCATTAACATGGTTTCTCGTTCTAACACATACACATTTCGTTGGGAGAGGGGGGGGGCACATAGTAATTCACTAAATAAATATTATGGGGAATTATTTTGTGTTTACACTTGAGAAGATGGCCACATACCACCTGTCTTTATCAACTCCCAAACGTGAACACAGGCAGCTTAGTAACCGTCTTGCTGTACTGCCACCTCCTGTACGTATGTGCGCATGTTGAACTTCTTTCGCAACATACGTAGCCAACCATGCTAATCGGGGGTGCGGGGTAAGGACAATCAATTAAACACAAAAAAGCAGTTCTAAAGAAATTAGTTTGTCAATCTAGATGATGTTTGAAAAGTGCCACACAGCTCCCAATGGCTTCATAATATCGGAAGGAAGAGCGTTCCAGACGGACCTGAAAGCGCGCGATGCAGTCAGTAGCCGTCTTCGTTCGATGGTGAGCCCAAAGCCGCCATGAAGTCTGCACAGGTCTCCCAATGCCCGCGTGCTAAGCTTCGGATTAAAGGCGTTCACCACCACCACCACGCCCGGCGTGCATGTTGGCTCTAAGTCATGTCCAAAATCTAGAAATGCTCATCGCAAACTCGGCTTTTACCGCTTTTACCGTGCGTGACTTCACGTGGCTCCCACAATTTATCAGCAGGGTCCTGCATTGGGGCTTGTGTTGTTGTTCTTGTTACCTTAAGACGTTTTCAGCCATTTAATAACGAGTGTTCATTATATACGTGGGAGGAAACCAGAGAACCCACGCGCGCGTGAGGGAGCAACACTCATCCCCGTACAGATGGAACCCGATAGCGATCAGTCCCACATGCTGTACCGCCTTCTCCTGGCGAGCCAGGATATGGCACCTCTTCGACGCCCACGCGAGAGGGAGTTTCACATCGTCCGTGTGCGACCCACCAATCCCTCGCTGCCTCCACAGCGGCGGATCACTGTATGGCTGTAAAGGCAACAGAGACGTGCGTACACGTGCGTACACGTGGGTACACGTGCGTACACGTGCGTACACGTGCGCTTGTGTGTGTGTGTGTGTACCAGCCCGGCTGGGCTCAGCAGAGTCCCTTTAGTTTCCCTGCCTACACGGTGCTGGGATACCGTCAGGAAATTTTTCATGTTTCACCGAAGCGAGCGGAGGCTTTCGCTTGCGCTCGGACACTGCAGCACGGCCGAGTTTAACAACGTCTGCCGTTTGGTGCTGGTGAATGCTTCGGAATGTGCGGCGTCACAGAGGCGGGCGTACACTTAACCGGGCTTTATGCGGCTCCCAACAACACGCTTTTGTTTTGTTGAGCCTAGAGGAAACACATTTGGATAGAAAAAAAAATAGAAAATCATGGCAAGTTTTACGTCTTTGTAATTGTGAAACAGAAGGCATTTGTGTTGGGTACATATGTTTATGTATATTTTTATGGCAAGTGTGGCCCGAATCCGAGCCGTGTCTGTACATGCAGACAGCCAGAATAACAGGTTTTAAATTCACTTCAGTAACTATATAACAGACGTAATCCGTTTACGTTTGCGCACCGGGTAAAAAGACGTGAACTTCATTAGTGCAGAGCCATAGTTCAGGGCACTGTGATAGAAACTTGCGGTGAGAAAGGCTCTATTGGCCACGGCATCGTACGGGAGTCTAAACTCTTTTAAAGAACATCATTATAGGCACTTTAATGTCCCGTGGACCTTGGCAAGCTGTTTGCCAAAGTACTGTACTCGGAAGTGACTTACACTTGGGGCATGCTCATGTTCTGTACGATATCAAATGAAGGCGCTAAAGTTTATGAAGGTATGCAGTGTCCAGTAGTGGGTGCGTGCATATTATTTGAGTGAGGCATTAAAACCGCATCTAGTACGGGCGACTGGACTCATAGTTGGACGGTTACGGGTTCAAATGTTGGGGCTTCACACAGCCAATGACTTCTCTGGGGTGGATGAATTGAGTACCACTTTGTATAAAGTAAAATTTGATCACGTGACGGTGGGGATCTCAACAGTAGTTCTGTAATGTAAACTTCCGCATGTCATTCTCTTATGTGGAGGTATAGGGCTACGCTCTGAGTTCTGGATGTACTTGTTGCTCGTCACAAGATATCGATATCACAATTGCAATACGAGTGAGTAAAGAAGTACAACAACAATGATACATGATCACCGTCTGGATGAAGGATTCCCCAAGTAAATATTACCAACTATCGCGGTCTTGCGATGCAACAATCCATCCATCGCCCCGTCTCTGCAGTGGTCGGTCATTTGGTCCGTGTCTGCACTTGTTGCAGTGCCGGATGATCCAAGTAGCACAAGTAGCTACAAATGCTACGGGCCCCCGCACTTTCTAGGGCCCCGCGCTAAATGCTTTCAAGCTATCAATTCCGGTTCAGTGATTCTGCACTTGCTCTGTTACTATAGTACTATACTGCCTTCAACTTTTATGAACGCCTGGGTGTTTACGTTTAGCGATTTGTCGTAGTATCTGGCTGTATAGCAAGTGAAAAAATGCAATAACTTTACTATGCAAGCAAAAAATGTATTTTAATATTTACGTTTTTCTAATTTAGGGCACCTTTAAAACAAATGCTAAAGGCCCCGCACTAGCTTAATACACCGGCCATCATCTCGGCCATCACCTCTACTTGCGACAAATCTTTCTCCCTCAAAATTATAATTACATTTACAGGCATTCCCTTGTTTTGCACGAACCTGCTGTCCGCGATTTTGGCTCTCCGCGAATCACATCTGGAAAGAGAGAGAGACAGAGATGAGATAAAGTAATGCGAGATAAAGTAATGCGAGATAAAGCGATGATATAAACTGATGAGATCAAGGTAAATCCATTCATACACTATTACTTCATAGTTTTATCTTCATTTTCATTTATTTGAAGTTTATTATAACCAATTTGATTGTTTTTGTGTTAGGATAATTGTCATGTATTTTTTCATGTATTTAATAACACGTTTACGTATTTTCTAAAAGGTAATTCATTAAAAAAGATAGACCACTATCATTATCCGCGAAATGCGCTATTCACGAACGTATCCGTCGCCGCGAATAGCGAGGGAAACGCTGTAAACGGTGTATCAAGTTGTTGTTGTTGGTACTCCCGTGCATTTGAATTACTACGACCGATTAAGCGCGAACATCCACAACCGAAACCACCAACGTGCTCCCTGCGCTCGGAGGGTGCTCGGAGGGGAGGGTGGTGGAGCAAAGCACTGGGCGACTAAAACGGCGTGGCCCCTTGCGGGGCGGGTGGGGGGGTCGGGACAGGGTGCAGGTGAGGGGGTGGGGGGGTGCAGGTGAGGGAGTGGGGGGGGCACTGACCGTGCCCCAGAGGTCGCAACCGGGTACCCGATACCCGTACCCTACCCGATACCCGGCTACCCGACGGGTACGGGTAGCCGTTTGCGACCCTGGTGCGGCCGGGTACGGGTAGGCCGTGAGTCACTGGTGAGTAACCGTTTGTCACTCATTTCGGGTAGGGAACGGATACCCATTTGCGACCCTGGTGCGGCCGGGTACGGGTAAGGAATCAAAACCCGTTTGCGACCTCTGCCGTGCCCTCAAGCCACGGAGGCTTCCAACCGCCGCTCCCCGCGCTGGCCTCACGCCAGGTGGGTTTTTAGCCGGCACGGATGAATCGTGGCGTCTTCTCTCAGTTGTTCGGCCGTCGCGTCTCGCACCCACCCCCCGCCCCCCCTACTCTCCAGGGTTCGGGCGCTAGAGCCGTCACCTGACAATTGAGAGCTTGATCTGGTCGGGGCCGCATTCGGAATTTGGACAAAGGCCATTGTGAGTGAGGGCTCACTCGCGCGTCCGCTTTTTGGTGTTTGTTCGAGAGGTCAGATAAGGGTTTAAAGCGCTCGGAATCCAGCATTGAAAGTATATCTGGACAGGAATTTGCACAAGATCAACTGTGGGAAGAAGAAAATTTAAATTTGTCCGTGAGAATTTCCAATCGTGATTTTAACTTGAGTACAGTGGATTTATATCAGGTGATGAAATTACATTATGTTTTTGAAAATATTATTATATTATTTATAATATACACTGTGGTCTAGTATATGTGCAATGTATTTGTGCCTTTCCCAAGTATGCTGTTGGGCGAGTTACCTCCGCTGACTGCCAGTCTGTGATTAGTCTCTAAAACCAAACCATCATCCCTTCTAGCCACGTGTCCAGTCCAAGGCCCCCATTACTTTTCTTAACAGTCAACGTGATGTCACTCACTTGCGTGTGTTCTCTAATGACATATTCCTGTTTCTGTCTCTCGGACAGCAATTTCAAGCAAGCGCCTCTCTGTCGAGGAAGCACATGTTTGGCAATGAGCTGTAAAACATTACAGCTTTGCGGGAAAACCTGAAGATAGTAATTATGGGAGTTAAAGTTCACAGGTTGGTCAAGTTTGCGAACACAGTAGGGGGGGGGATTGCTATAGCATGTGGGAAACAACAAAATGGTCCCATGTAATCTTCAAAGGAATCTTAGTTAATGGGGGAGGGGGGGGGTTAGGGACATGGGATGGATTTTGGGAGGCTGCAGAATATTCGTTTAAGAAACGAACACCATGGATGAGGGTAACATCGACAGAGGAAAACATGAGTGGGAATATAACTGCGATGGTTGGGAACATGATGAGATCATGAGACTACATCGAATAAAATGTGCAGACCATGTCAGCTGAGGGTAAGTGGACGCAGAGCGATTAAAGAAGACATGGCAGTGAGAAATTGTCAACAAGGGCATGAGACCATGCGGTGTTACTGTGGGGATGGGCGATGGACAAGCGACTTTGTAGAGAGAGAGTGAGAGAGGATTTAGGAAAGCAGACCCCACCGGGTGGGACGAACATTCAGAAGATGGCCACAGGGCATCCAATAAAGTGGTCTTGGGGAAAGGAAAAAAACCCGAATTGTTTCAGAAACAAGAATGTGTCCGGGAGGATGGCCACCACGGAGATGGAGCGGCGAGATCAATTTGTGTGCACAAGATTGAGATGGATTGTGGCATCGCGGCGCTCCGTGCATAGACAATGGTGAGGTCTTCAGCCGACACCAGTGCCGTAATTAAGCTTGTGTAGCATATGTTATGAAGGGGCCCTAATTAAAAAAAATTAAACCACGTAAATATACATAAGTATTAAAATATTATTAAAACACAATTTTTTTTACTTGCTTAGTAAAATAATTGTATTTTTTCATTTGCTATACAGCCAGATGATACGACAAATCGCTAACCTTAAACACACAGTCGTTCATAAAAGTCGAAGGCAGTATAGTACTATAGTAATAGAGCAAGTGCAGAATCACTGAAACGGAATTGATAGCTTGAAAGCATTTAGCGCGGGGCCCTTGAAAGTGCGGGGTCCGTAGCTACTACATATGTAGCTACTTTTGCTACTATGATAATCCGGCACTGGCCGACAGTGGATAAAAAAGAGATGAAGACGATGCTCCGTGTATATGTGTATGTGTACCTTATTATATCGATCGTGATTTATTTGATGCCTCTGACCAAATCACCCGGAATGCGTCCAGAGCTAAGCAGCGTTGAGCCTGGATACTGCCGGGATGGGCGACCGCCAATACCCAAACATATCTTATAGGACGCGGTGGGTATGTAGCAAGGGAGTGCAACAAAATCATTGTTGTACAGTACTCCTAGTCTCCCAAATCTATGCTCCCCACCTTCACCAACCTGCTCTGACCAGCTGAAGTATGGTCAAATTAACCCCCACGACCCGCAACGGTGTAGAGCGGCCCTCATCCAGCAGTGGGTTGACGAACAGGCTGTACGAAGCAGCGTACGTGGCAAACGCCGTTATCCCCCATATACTTAAAAACAACCTGGCCGTCAGTGGCAATACAATCTTAAACATTTTTGCAAAGTTTAGAAAAAACGAAAGAATCTATTTTTCCAAGGCTTAACATTTTACGGAGCGCGCCTGGTTAACCCGCGTGGCTTGGCGGAGTCAAAGACTTTGTTTCTTGGCGCGCGAGAAGAATCTCGGCATTTGAACGTTCTAATGTCGCTCATTCCTCACGTGCTTCCAATTAGCGCGCTTCTCTCTTGCCGCGTCACGCGTTGCCATTGCCGAATGGGGCACACGCGTGTCAGTCAGTCCGTGCGTGCGTGCGAGCTCACACGGCGGAACAGAACCACGGTGACCGGGTAATGATAGCAACGTGTTGCCGATCTGTGAGATTCTCAGGGTCATTCGTTTTTGTCTTGCTTTAAGTCCTTTCCGGTTTCCTTTTGGAGATGATTGGGGCCCGATTGAGAACTCTCCACCGCCCCCCCCCCCCCTCCTTATGTTTTCGAGATCATTCGATACCGCTCACAGCCATTTGGACAATCTACGTGAATAATTAGTGGCAAATAAACGATGGTCGATAATCATTCGCACGAAGAGAGAGAGCGAGCGAGCGCCACGCGGCAGATGCACGGCCCACACCTCGTGCGCAAAGGAAGAATAAAAATGTGTCCCTGACTCTGAATGGGGATGCACATTTCAAACGACAGTATTAAAACAAAAATACTAAACTATAAAATTTTTATTTTACTTTACCAAGTAAGGCCCGCTGAGCTATATAGCTCTATTTGCGGAAGTGACCTGGCCACAAATGATAGTTCAACAAAGTGGCTTCTTGTCACGTGCAAATGTATAGCAGCCGAACGCTGCAAACGCGTGATGGTGATACTACATTTGGAGGGAAGAACCAGAGGACATGGAGAAAAATCCACGCGACCGCGGAGAGAGAGAGAAACATGCACACTCCAAATGTGCAGGCGTCATGGTCGGGATTGAACCGACGACCTCCTGTACACCAGGCGCGGTAGTTAACATCTCACCACCGCGGTGCCTCAAAACAGTGGACCTCGCCCTGTAATCAATGCCCTCTAAGATCTTTCAACGGAGGAATTTAGCTCAAGTGCACTCGGCTACCGGGACACAAACAACCGGCTCAATAGCTTGGACTCAAATATTTTAATTGCTAATCGACCTCATTTAGCCACACATAAGATAGAGAAGTGCCTAACCTGTACGCATGCATCTATGTCCGGAGAAATTCCTCATAGACCGCTCCAGCAATGTCAGCGAATGAGGAGTCATTTGAAATCAGATTCTCTATAGTTTATGTGAACCAAGTCAAACTTATTAGAAAATATTACCCTGATAATTTGACTATTGACCACGGCACTAGCTAATCCGACCAACATATCGTATACAATAGCCTGACAAATGAAGATATCCCTCCCCGAAGCCCCATTTCAACAATCGTGCAACGGTTAGGCGTGTGCTGCTGAGGCAGTATGTGTTTTTGTGTGCGTCTATGGGGACGGCACTGAATTTCAACAGGCTTTCCCACATGTCCATCTGGTGCTCGGCGAGCTGCATTGGCTTCGAGTTGCCGAACGAAGGCGTTTTAAGGTGGCACTCGTTACACACAGAGTGCTCGCCACAAATTAACGACCATACCTTGCTGATCTAGTCAAGGAAAACAAACCATCGCGCAAACTCTGGTCATCCTCGCAGTGGCTTTTGGCTGCCCACCGAACAAAGACGGTCACTGCATCGCGCGCTTACAGATGCGCTTCTACGGCCGTCTGGAACGCTCTTCCTTTCGATATTAGGAAGCCACTGGAGCTATGCACTTTTAAATCTAAATTGTAAAGTAATTTGTTACCAGCTGCTTTTTGTGCTTAGTTTTTTTGTCCTTCTCCCTCACCTCCGATTGGCACGGTTGGCTACGCACGGGTGCGAAAGAAATTCAACATGCATACAAACTGGTGAGTGGCGATGATTGGTGTCAGAGGTTCGGGTGAGCTCATGACCGGCGATGATTGGTGCCAGGGGAGTTGGTGTCTGACGAGGAGGGTCAGGTGAGTGTCACTTCACCCTGTCCCGTAGGGGTGGCCTGCCCATTGGCACGCTTCTCAGGAGGTTTCTAAGTTTATGATGCGAAGTCATTCCACGCTCGTCAACGGGAGACTTTGTGTGCGTGTCAGCACCGGCAGACCGCGAGGCCCTTTCTGCGTTCTGCAGAAACAGCTGCTCATGTCTTCATCCGCACCATGGCAACGACGGGGAGGCCAACATTTTTGCTCCGTTTAAATGTGTTGAAGTCATGACAAATGTGGGCTGCAGAGTTATTGCAAGCTTTCCATCTCGTACGGCGAGTGTCCGGTGGGTGTAAACAAGACACGGTCTAGCGTCTGTTGGCTGTGTCCGTCTGTACCACGGAACACGACGGGCTCGGGAGGGCGGAGGGGAATTTTCCGTTTGCCCCGTGTCTATGCTTGAGGGTAACATACTCGGGAGCCTTTTTGTTGTTGTTCAATTCGATGTGACCAACATGAAACAACAACGACAAAAAGCTGTAGATAACGCATCGGCAGTGACGTGCACAGCACAAATAGCAACAACGACAAAACGCATCTTTCTTCGTCAATAACACTGCGATAAAAGGGGGGCAGCTATTTTCTTAACAGGTGACATTTCAAGCGATGGCCTTTCTTCTGCGATGAACTGGTATATACTCGTTCCTCTTTTGGTCAGTGTTATTGGCAAACGTGTGCAGCTTACGTTGCAAAAAAAAGCACGGAAAATAACGATAGACAATCTGTCTCATTGTATAAGCAAAGCCATAACTGACTCGGTGTGGGAAGGCATCCAACCATCAGGGGATCGACAAAGACCTTCAAAGTAAAATTTTAGTTAATAAAATTTGGATATTCAAAAGGCAATGCATGTATTTCCGTATGTCACATATCAGCCACCTTCACACTTCCAAAGTCTCAAACTTGTGTCGTAAATCGACACGTCACGAACAGTTGATACGCCGCGATGAAACGATCACGGTTCACCCCACTTGCCCAAGGTGCAACTTGCCCATTCCACGATCTAAGGATGAACACACGGCATTCCGGGTCATGCCCAGACACCCAACGGTCCGTCCACTGCCATTTCGATCGTTGCCTGCTCGCCCTTAAAACGAGGCTGTGTGGCACGAACATCCCCCACCCGGCGATTGCCACGTGACCCCGGCCTGACCTTAGAGGTCGGCAAAACCAAAATACGAGAAGAGGCTATTTTTTTCTTTTCAAAATACGGTAAAGCAGAAAGAACCCCCCCCCCCCTCAACATTTCAAAAGCCGCAATGAACGTGAATGCGAGCCGATCCTTAAATAAATAACGTCACACTTAGTATCCTCAAAAGAGCCTCATTCGGCTCCGGAGCGGCAGGTTGCCGACCCCTGACTTAACCTCACACCAACATCTCAACGGTTACCACACCTGAGTGAAACCTTTACAACCAAAGACGACAACCGTCATTCATAATGCGGTGCGGTAATGCGGTGGGGCAAAACGTTCGCCTCGGCTTCGGGCGGACGTCTGAGTTATCTTCTTTCATCTTTCATACATATGAAAGGCAAAGTTGTGAATGTGTGTGTCTGTTCACAATGTTTAGCGTACTTCCCGACATGCAACAAACTGGAAATTTGCCATGTGGGTACTTTCCAGACTGTACACCATGCAACTTTTTTTTTAAAATACACTTGTTTTTGGAGGGGGGGGGGAGCTCAATAATGCATATATTTTTGGCACGGCAAGTGAGCTGTGACGTCAAATCTGTCACGTGACCCGCGCACGTGGAAGCGTAACGCATTGTAGTGTAGTGGGTAGCGCGCTGCGCTACGATTACGAACCCGGCGACCCCAGTTCGATTCCCGCTCACGGCCACCACCGGTGACGATTATTTTAACCGCTCCTGGACCTCCCCTAGGTCGACTCAGCCTCAAACGAGTAACTGGTGTGGTGTGTGAACATTGCCACTGGGGAGACAAAGGCGGCCGGGCGTGGTTAATCCAAGCGAAGCCGGGTTGTAAAGCGAGTTATATATAAAACAGGCGCAAGACTTACGTGGAAGTTTTGTCCCTGTTAATCAAAATACTTCTCTATGTATGTATGTTGAACTTCTTTCGCACCGATACGTCGCCAGCCGTGCTCACCGGAGGAACCCGGGGGATGGATAATAAGCTAAACTCAAGAAGAAATTCTAAAGAAATGAGTGTTCAATCTAGTGCCATCGTCCTTGATTTCCAGAACCAAACCCGCCCTACATAAGAGACGCACTTGCTCATGTCCACATCCTGCCCTCCATCATACCTCCCTATCTCCTTGTCTGCCTCCTTGCGTTCCACCCTCCCATCCAGAGCAAGACTCCACGCTGAAAATGATGATGCGTAAATTTGCTGATGAAAAAAACACGAATATGCCCACGACAGACGCACGGATTCCAGCACAGAAACCAAAACACATAAAAAAAAAACTTTTAAAACGAGTAGTATTTACCAAGTAGGGCCCACTGAGATATATAGCTCTTTTCAGATTAATTAGGAAGCAATAAAATAAGAAATTGGGAGCGGCTACATCACGTGGTGTCGACAACGGGACAGAGTAGAAACGACGCAACGTGGTAAATAACTAAACTATTTCTATTTTTTTTTACCAAGTAATGTCCACTGAACTATCGAATTCTTTTTCAGAAGCAGCCTGGCCACAAATGATAGCTCAGCGATGTGGATTATCATCATCATGTGGATCTTTATAGCAGCCAAATACTCTAAACGCGTGTTTTTAAATGTGGAGGGAAAACCCGTAGGACCCGGAGAAAAATCCACGCGACCGCGGGGAAAGTGATACCACAAACTCCAAATATACAGCAGGCGTGAGGGTCGGGATCGAACCCACGACCTCCTGCATACCAGACGAGGGAGTTAACATCTCGCCTCCGTGGCACCCCATATGCAAACGATATGACAGTGATGTTTCAGCTTGGCTTAATGCAGCAACCAACATTGTTCAATCGAGCAAATAAAAAAAGAGAAACAAGACAAAGGAAGAAGTACAAATACGACTGAAAGATTTTTTTAAAAATGTATGCTTGAATTTAAGAACGAACCCGCATCGTGAACATTAATTACTCGGGCGGTGAACCGATACGTACAGGACCTACGATCCACAGGCTCAACAGTTACAAGCGATCAGGTGGCTCTAGGCGTTGTCAGAGCGCCCGGCCACACGATCAAGAAGGTTGCGATTTCACATCCTGATCAGGGGTAGGGGGTCTAAAGTCAATGAAGATGAGTACCGTACACGTTTGTGGGAAGGCCGTCTGGACATACTGGTCCTCGTCATGCCCACGTGGAATTTCCACCGCCGGCACAGCTTTGCCAATTGAGACGAAACACTGCAGCAAGGAGACGCTCCGACTTTAGACTTTAGAATTGACACTTGTATTGTGTGCGAGCCCTTAATCTTCGCCGGGTTGTACAAGATATCTTTCGTGGGGATTGCGCTTTTGCAATTGTCAATTGAATTTCCTCTCATTCATTGTAAATATGTGGCACGGGGACTTGTGCCTGTCTTCCAACACAACCGATTTGTGCGTTGGTGGAAAGGTAATTTCGGTCAGTGAAAATCTGACCGAATGAACGCTAATTTTCATCGATATGGCTGCTTTGTTTCACCAAATACTGATGGGAACTTGACTTCGCGCTAACACGTAGACCAGTCCAACGCTCATTGTGATTAAACTTATTCAAACCCAGCAATCAACCGCAAATGTAACAACAACAACAAAAGACCGCTTCCAAAAAAAATGCTTGGAAGCGATGGATCGTGAGTGCATGAAAGGTGGACTGGTGAAGGACTGTGACGTTGATGGGCATTCAAAAGGAAAAGAATACCAGGGTGTGGAAAACGACTTTTCAACAAGTGAAAAGGAAGAATGAAATTTTTTTGAAGACTTACATTTCTCAGATTCCTGTGTGTTTACGCGGGCGTGTTTTGTGTGAAACCATTTCATTAGGGGGGGGAGGGGAAATAACACGAATTAGCTTAGCCCACATTCCATCTCTCTAAAGCAAGCAGCCTTTTACAGGTGGACAAAGTTCCGTGAAAATTACACATTGCTGCGGGGTGATATCGTAAAAATAAGTCATACTTTTCTTTTGCTATGTTAGCCTTGCGGTACTTTTACATATTTTTGGTTCTTTCGGTAAAATCGCGTCGAAGGGAAATAATAAAAGAATAAATAAAAAACCGCCACTTTTTTCAAATTTTCTTGCTGTGGATTTCACACCTGATGATGATTGCTTGTGTTGCAGTCGAAACGTCGTGAGAATGTTATTGTTTCATATTTGTATTATTTTATTGTTTTATATTTTTATTATTTTATTGTTTCCCTTCTACGTGACTTTACCGAAAGAACCAAGATTATGAACGTATTGTAGTTGTACTAGATCACGCTCTAATGCGTACATAAGCACAGTGGGCTCGGATAGCCCACGTCACTCGAGGCGATGATGGCCGGTGGCCGAGACTAACAGAGGAGTGACAGCCAAAGGAGGGAAGACGCCTGAGATGACATCCAGCGTGGAGATGGAGCGGCATCGTTTAGCTCGTGTGCACGAGCTAGGATTGTTGCTTCACAAGATCGTGAGAGATGATGATGATGACTTGGGGAGGCCTTCACTCGGCAGTGGATGAACCACGGCTTTTGATGATTATGATGGTGGTGTTTTACATTTGTGACAGTTTTATAACACAAGTCAAAGTGGTTGGGGTGATGCCTACGTTTATGATTACCCACAACACAAAGTCAGAATTCTCTATTTGTATCAAGTTGCCAAAATTGACAACGACATATTTCAGCATCCAAAATGTCAATCTCATTTAAAGAATACCAGGAGGGCAGGAGTAAGTATTTCAGGCTATGTTTGTATATTCAAAGATATTTGATGTGCAGTGACATTGACAAGAGCTTCCCTCTGTGTTGAAGTAAAACAAAAAAAAATAAACAGCTGAGGGTGGCCAGTGGAGCACCTTTCCTGTGGCCTCTGAGGAGGGGCTCCAGCTGGCTGCAGTGTCGGCCTCTGAGATGCGCTTCTGTCGCGAGGCAGCGCAAAACCTTCGGACGTCTCACTGGCGGCGTGTCCGATACAGCACGCGCAGTCTGGCGGAAGCAAGCAGCCTCCTCCACTCGGCCACCCCGTGATGACACGGAATGGCTTGCAACGTTAAACAGACCCTGGCAGCCCTGGTTGCCGCCTCTTCCGAATTGAGAATCAGAATCTTTATACTGGTAGGAACCTCCTGGTTACACCAGTCCACAGGGGATTATTGTGTCCGTCCGTCCGTCCGTCGTGCATCCAAAAATGGGAGGGGTGGGGCTGGGTGGAGAGGGGAGGGTAGGGAGGGGCTGGGTGGGGAGGGGTGGGGCTGGGTGGGGGGTGGGAGGGGAGGGGCTGGGTGGGGTGGGGCTGGTCATCCCGTGGTGCCCTTATAAAACTCAACGTTTAACCTACTCCCGCCGGCTTGTGCCCGCCCTCACAGTCGGCCATATTTGCGGAATACACCACGCCGCCGTTGACACTGGCCATTGACCGAGCAACCCAACGTTCTTACCAGCTCCCTCCGCAGGAATGTGTTTTAGACTGGAGGAATCCGTTGAGCTATGAAGCTTTTTTTTGACAAATAGTCCAGTAGGGGCTGGTCAGCAAGTTACAACAACGAAAAATACAAAACAAACTATATGAGTGCAACATAGAGAAACGTTAAACAATTTACGATAAATAAATACACATATATGAAGTGTTTAGGTACAAATTGCACAGGTACATACATTTCTGCCGATTTTTCAACACTCAATGCAATCTTGCGGAAGGCAGCAAAAATTTTCCGATTTTATCACCCATGTCCCTTTATCTGTGCTGTGAAGACATTACACATTAAATGCCTCCTTGCCTGGAATTTGATTTGCTTTTCTAAAACAAGTTTTATTATTATTACCAAATCACACGGTATGTCCCCGATCTCATCATAAGCTAAGCAGGTTTGCGCCTGGATGGGTGCTTAGGCGGGTGATCACCACGTTTAAAACAGAGGTTATAGGTTGTAAAAGGCCTCTTTATCATCAGGGAGCAGTGTAGCAAAATCCCTTTGTTGTACTGTACTATTGCTGAACATCTATGCTTCTCCACGCTCACCAACCCACAATGATTGGTGTGATGAAGCACGGTCAAATAACCCCCACGACACACTCGGTGTGGAGAGGCCATCGCCCAGCAGTGCATTGCCAAAAGGCTGTCCACATGTCCATGGGACTAAGTTGAAAATAATTCACAGCAAAGTCCGAATGTCAGCAACGCCAGGACACAAGAGGCCGTTTACGCACGGTCAGGGCGCCGTGTCACTTCACCACATCTGGTCTCAAATTAAACTTGGTACAGTGGGCTACGACTAAATCACTACCTTGATCACCACTGAACAAAATTGCTCCCAGTGATCGCTTACTTTCCACTGAATTTCCTGCTGAAAAGCATAGATGTATGACGAGGAACAAACTAAGCTGCCAGACATTTTGGTTGATGTAAGAACGGATTGTGACCATATGAGACGAGTAATGTCGTGCAATGAATTGCATTAACTCCGCTACGATTCTATAGACTAGATGGCATTCATATTAAACTGCCATGAACCTCATGCGCATTTAAAACCACCGTTAACATCACAAATATTTGGAAAAACCACGAAATCCATAATTCGATTCAGGCAAACGCACAGCATTCTGAATATGGCATGTGCAATCCACATGCCACAAAGCTGGTATCTATTTGATTTATACCCGGAGGGATCGAGGGGTTTGAGTAGACCTCTGACCTGAATGTAAAAACTGGCAGCCATTGCAACTGTGAATCAAACACTTTACCGGACCTTACCACTGGCCACATCTTCTACGCATTACAGCCGAACCATAAATTATTAATAATATTACATTTTTGGATAGCGTCATATATGCCACTGCATCACACACAGAGATTCAACATTTTTGTTGTTAGCAAATCAACGAGTGTTCATACGTGTGCAAGGAAACCAGAGCAGCCGGAGGAGTCCCACGCGTGCAAAGGGGACAACACGTCACCACGTACAGATGGAACAGATGGAGATTACTCCGCAACAGTGCTGTACCGCCTTCCCCTGGCGAGCCAGGGTATGACACCTCCTCGACGCAATCCACCAACCCCTCGCTGCCTCTACAGTGCCGGATCACTTTATGGTTGTCGAGACAACAGAGACGAGTGCACACGTGGACATGTATACTCTTAGTTCTTTCGGTAAAGTCGCGTAGGTAAAAAATGAAATTAAAATTAATAAAAATAAAATAAAAATAAAAATCACAACGTTTCGGAGGCAACACAAGTCTCCGTCATCAGGGGGGACCGTCACAGCCAGATTTGCTGCTTCATTTTTTACCTACGTGACTTTACCGAAAGAACTAAGAGTATGAATCCTTGCAGTCACGAAAGCTTCAAACGTGGACATGTGTCCACGTGTGTGTGTACGAGTCCAGCTGGGCTCATCGGAGTCCCTTTACTTTCAGCAGGGGGGGGGGCAGAGGGAATCAGAGGCGAGGGGGGGGGGGCACAGAAACTCAACACGAAGAGGAATTTGTAAGGAAGACTTAAAAAACATTTCACTGTACGCATATTGCCGAATGCTTTGCCCAGGAAACTACTGCAGGGGAAAAAGAAGAACGCCACCACAGTCAGATCTTTGATGTGCCAAATTCTCTTCATCCAGCTGGATGGCCCCAGGCAGCTGTGTGTTTTTGTAGGTTGTTTTTACACTCCGGTCCAAATAAACCACAAGCCACTGAGCTAATGAAGACTACATTTGTTATTTTTTTTGCAATTCCGTAAGGCAGACTTTTAAAACGTTATTGGGAACAGAGCTAAGAGCGACCGGCCGTCGTGTTTTGGCACTAATGGTAGTGGCCGAATAACTTCTAATGTGCAAAATGTAAAAAAATATATTCAGTTCGTAAAGGACGACACTTGTATTCGTAACTGGTGTGCATTTGGGCAATACGCAATATGTCTCGTCATCACCATAATCACGCCATGTTCTATCCCCTGCTGGAATGAGGCCTTCCCAAGTCATCACCACTTATTACAGTCCTGCAGTGCAATAATCTAGTTAGTTTCGGCACATAAGCCAATTTTATTGCTCCATTTCTGCGGTGGA
Source organism: Lethenteron reissneri (assembly GCF_015708825.2). NCBI lineage: Eukaryota > Metazoa > Chordata > Hyperoartia > Petromyzontiformes > Petromyzontidae > Lethenteron > Lethenteron reissneri. Next base: position 6,618,534 of record NC_083804.1, read on the forward strand.
CGTTCCCTACGGCGTATTCCCTCTTTTGGATAAATGGACGCAAATGACTAATCAAACCTTAACATCTGGAGCAAAATAGATTTCAACAGATGGCGATGGTGGGAAGTTTTGAGAAGCGTGTGTTGATCTGTCTGCAATTTTATGGCCAGAGCTGAAGATATCTCAATAAAAGTGCACGGCCCAATGAATTTGTGCTGCGTCTAAATTCAGTCGCCATTACGATCTGATCACAAAAAGCTCAACATGAAAGCATTACATTAAAAGAAGTGAAAAATAAAAAAAACACTTTCATTATCTTATTCATTATGTAAGAGAACAAAACCAAAGAGCCGCCATATAGCCTTAACAGACTTTTGGGTCAAGTGCTGTTAGCGAGCACCTATGAAGGCCGGCACGGTGGGTGGCCAACACCACGCCCGGCCGCCTTTGTCTCCCCACTGCCAATGTTCACACATCGCACAAGGTACTCGTTTGAGGCTGAGTCGACCTAGGGGAGACCCAGGACCGGTTCAGATAATCGTCACTGTTGTTGACCGTGAGCGGCAATCGAGTCCGGGTCGCCAGGTTCGTAGTGCAGCGCGCTAAACGCTACACACGTGGACGGCCCTCTTTTCAATCCACTGCTACATGAGCGCCTCCACATGCTGCATGGGTCGTGGGGGTTATTTGACCAAACTTCACCAAGCGGCTTACTGATGCTTGGTGAAGCAGGGAGTATAAATTTGGCAGCAAAGTATAATACAGCTAATTATTTTCCGCACTGCCCTTTGCTAACAAACGGAGCTGCGCAGCCGCCGAACCCTAACCTGCATTCTTTAAAACTGCTTTTTGTGTTTAGTTTGTTGACTTTTCCCCGCACCTCCGATAAGCACGGTTGGCTATGTACGGCACGAAAGAAGTTCAACATACATACGTTCCGCACGGCAGTTGCCCATCCAAGTACTTTACAAGCACCATTCCAGTCTCAACCCTGTTTGGCTTAGCTTCCGAGATGTTATGAGACCGGGTGCATTCCAGGTGATTAGGCCACAGGCTAAAATAAACCGCATTTAATTGTAAAGCGCAGTAAAAATATATATTGTTGCCATTGCTCCATGAATTAGGAAGTGAGAAAATTTCTAAATTGTGAACGGCGGCTACATCATGTGGTGTCGATAGCGGGATAGAGTAGAAACAACGCTATGTAGGAAATAACTAACCAATTTTTTTTGTTTACCAAGTCAGTCCTACTGAGCTATATAGCTCTTTTTCAGAAGCGACCTGGTCACAAAGTGGCTTACAATGTGCAAACGTATCGCAGCCGATTACTCTAAGCGCATGTTTCTAAATGTGGAGGGAGAAATCCGGAGGACCCGGGGAGAAAATGCAAAACCCATATATACAGCCGTCAGGGTCGGGATCGAATGGAAGACCTCCTGTATACCAGGAAAGATAGTTAACATCTTGCCACTGGCACAACGACTGCTGCTACGAAAACATGTCAGCAAATAAACCACTGAGCCGTTAAAAACGGCCTTAATCTTCGCAACTTTGTGTTTTTTTTTATTATCAAAAGCGGCATTGGAAAGAAATTCAAACGGTTCAACCCGACTCCCATGCCAAGCCAACCAAGAAGATCAACATTTTTCTCCATCGCTGACTGCACACTATGCCCGATTAACTCCATCTTTAAAACAGCTTCACGCAAAAAAAAATATTTTAAAAAATCAACATCGACTGCTTTTGGGTGCCACACGAATGCAGCCAGAGGGCTTAATGACCTCTCTCTCTCTGCCTTCTTGTCTCCTTCGAAATGTAGTGCCGTAGAGCAGTCGTGCGAGGCATTGTTAAATGTTTAAAACTGTTTAGCAACACTCTAAGACGGCACCGCTGAGGTCCTGATTGAGCCAGGTTCTCGAGTCGAGTAAGTTGATGGTCTCAGCCCGGCGGTGTGCAATGACAGCACCAAAAAGACCCCGTCGCATTATTTTTGGTTCTGTACTTAATTTTAGTAAACAAAAATTCCAGCTCTAATTATTGCAACGAACATTACTGTCTGTAGCAGGATGGGTGGGAAAGTGCCGTCCCCCTACGTTGTGAACTTAAAGGAATCTCAAAAGTACTTCTGTGGTATCCGTTCACGTGGGCCGCTCTCTTACACTAAGGGCTGTGCTGCACTGAAGAAAATGATCCAAATGGATGTTTCGCTTCATCATAAAACAATGTTTATCACAGTTGGGGTGAAATTCGGAAAAAAAGGCAAATTAAAGAATGTAAACGTTAACCTACGTTCTAAACTCAGAAGTCAATCATAGTGTCCCAATTGTAAAACAGCAACTGTATTGGGTGTCACTCGTTTCCTTTGGCGGCCCCTGAGCCAGCGGTGAAAATTTCAGATTCCAATCATGTGGCTCAATCTCTCCACCTGACAATCGTGGTGACTTTTGTACAAAGTGCTGGACTGTGGGCTGAGTTCATCCCAGCTGGGAGTTGAACTCTCGACTTTCTGAACGGGAGCAGAGGTGCTCTTAATAAATTAGAATGTATAACTAGTGAACTAAAATATATTTTCTTTTACCAGGTGGGGGGCCACTGAGCTATATAGCTCTGTTTCAGAAGCGACTTGGTCACAAGTGACAGCTCAACGAAGTCGCTTGTCATCGTGTGGAAAATTATAGCGGCCACGTACTCGAAATGCACGTTTCTTTATGTGGAGGTGAAAACTGGAGGACCCGGAGAAAAATTCACGGGACCACGGGTAGAACATCCAAACTCCAAGTATATATAGGCATAAGGGTCGGGATCGAACCCGCAAACATCCTGTATATCCAGGCGAGGTAGTTAACATCTCTCCACCGTGGCGCCTCAATCGAGCCCACGAAGATGTGTTTACAGATACGTTGCTTGCAATGGATGATGACCAACGTGGAGGGGACAGCATTGAGAGCGAGACATGCGTTGTCGCATCGCGAGTTGGCTTTCATCCAGCGGTGCGTAGATCATGACAGACGACGATGGCGACAATGCATTTTGTTACATTACTCGTCTCCAGCGACGGCGAGGGGATGGGTAGATTCTATCTCAAGTGCCCCAACCCAAGCTCAACACAAATATTTTGATGACAATAATACAACTTTTCCAAAACAGTCGTGGAAACTACCCGGCTTGCGTGCTCACCCCCCCCCCCCCCGTGTTTGCACTCGTTACTCACTCGTGGCGTTTTGTTTCCACAACCGTGCGCCCCCACGATGAACCTGCGCCAAACGTTAAGCGTCGTCATGTCGTGTAGGCTAAAGGACGCTTAGCCGGTTATTAATGGAAACATCACCCCCCTCCCCCAAATCCGCAATAACCCACAAAATGATTGAAAAAGTCTCAACGTCCCACACCTGCCGCTCCACGAGGACCTCTTCAACCCACCAGAGATGACGTCTCCCCCTCAAGAAAGCCAATTTTGAATAACCCACCCACCCACTCACCCAGCCACCCACCCACCCACTCACCCACCCGCTCACTCACACACCCACTCACTCACCCACTCACTTACTCACCCACTCACTCACTCACCCACCCACCCCCTCACCCACCTACCCACTCACCCACCCATTCACTCACCCACCCGCTCACTCGCATACCCACCCACTCACTCACACACCCACCCACTCACTCACACACCCACCCACTCACCCAGCCACCCACCCACCCACTCACTCATCCACCCAATAACTCACCCACCGACACACCCACTCACTCACCCACTCACTCACCCACCCACCCACTCACTCACCCAACCACCCACCCACTTCCGACTTAAACACAAATCTCACCTGGACACAAAAATGGGAGTCACTGGACCTGGCAAATAACTACCTCATTACTACCCCGGCACAACAGCAGCCCCCTGGTTTCAACCTCCCCAGGAAGGAGTGGGTCCACCCTCAACAGATTCAGGACTGGTCACGGCCCATGCCTCGCCAACCTCCACCGATGGGGCATAAGAGCAAGCCCCCCTGTGTGCCTGTGGGGTGGAGCAAAACCATGCACCACATCCTAGAAGTCTTCCCGATCCACAAACTCATCGGAGGCCTACTCGCTCTCAACACACAGCAGGACCGGAAGCAACCGCTTGGCTTAGGGACTTTGCATTCGCTAAGTAAATTTTAATTAATGGGGAAAAAATGATGGACTCATAGATCAATAATGTTATTTACAAATCATTCCATTCAACCAAATAGACAAGCCACAAAGACTGCATGAAAAGAAAAGTGGTGAAATTTCATCGGTCAAAAAGGAAAACAAGTTGTGTGGAATGCCCGACGGTCTTTTGGGGTTTTCTCACAACACATATCTCCACGTACGCTGCAGTAGAATCGAGTGTGCAGCGCACGCCTCACTTTTGAGTCTTTTCACGCAGTCAGGTGCGAGGAAGAATGCTTATCTTGAGCTCAAGTAACCCAGCTGCTTCTATCTTGTCGTCTCTGCTTTCAGGAGAAACCTAAGAGCTCAAAAGCAGCACCTGCTGAGTGGAGGCGCTATAGCCGAGGGGAAAGGGCATGAGGAGGCTGAATTGAATGCACCATGGATAGCAGTTGAAATCCGTGCTTTAGACCGTGATCATTTTAATTTATTCTTCCAGATATTGTCGCCCAACGGAGCGGTGCTTTTCCCCCCCACGTACAAACAAAATGGCGATTACGTTGTATGCACGTATGTGTGCTGAACTTATTTCGCACCGTACGTAGCCAACCGTGCTAATCGGAGGTCATATTTGAAGAGTACAAAAAAACAGGTATACGTTTGACAACGAAGATCAAAGCTCACGAAGTCACCGTGGCCAAAGCCGCTGATGCCACCGCCCTCCGCCAGATCCCGCAGCAGCTGCGGAGGAGACAACGCCGGTGACCTCCACCACCTGCACCCGACCAGTCTCCCATCAACCTGCTCAGAGGTCTTCCCCGCCGATCGCCGGACTCGTGGGGCAAACGGCCACTCCCAATGCCCTTCTCGGTAACCTCGGCCTCCTCCATCCTGCACGGATGTCCGACCCGGCCTAACCCGTTGTTGTTGCCTCGTCATATCTGCAACGCTTTGCCGGCCGCGTTCTCTTCTACATTGCTTCATAATAATTGCATGTATTTTATTGCTCTAGCTGAGTCAATTGGCTTTTACCTCCCTGTCCAGAGGGACTTTTAGTGGAGGGGGCTGTTAGTCTCCGCAAGTAAGGGGACGGGAGGGGGGGGGTCAGTGCCCCCTCTGACCCAGCCGTGGAGTCACCTGTTGATGTTGCGGTGCAGTAAAGTTTCGAGTTACATTACAATTTAGCTCAAAAAGCTAACGGAAGAATGGGAAAAAAAAGAGAAATAATATTTTTCGTGCCAGTTTCTGTAGTTTTGCAAGTGAAGTACGGCGCCATCAATCCAAATGGGCCATTTTAATGTGCAGCGCGGTGGAGAGCGGAATGGTGAAGTTATTGTTTCGCTTTAGCAGGATACGAGCCGCCTGCTCCTCAAGCCCCTGCCAAGAAGTAAAACACCCACGCACCCAGCTGCTCGCAAGTTTACAATTGCACCTTTAACTAAAAAAAGGACATTCCAACCGCATATACGGGGTGGCCCCTTAAAAGTCGGGACACGGGGTAATTTCATTTAATGTTATCAAGTGTTTAAAACCGACTGCCATTGGCGTCGATGCACGCACGAGTTCTCTTCTGACGTTGATTGAGGATTTTTGTGTAGGATTACCGGCGTCAGTTTTGAATTTTGATCAATTGTGGTTTGTCTCTGTTCATTCAGGGGTTCTTGTCGCGTTTTGTAAACGACAATTTTCAGGTGACCCTACAGGAAAACGAAAATTTGATATTAATAACAACACTCGTTGAAATAGTAACCTAACGAATAAACTATTTACATGTTCTAAGGCCGCTGTGTCCTGACTTTTTGGGCCACCATGTGTACATTTACCGGGGTGGAGTCGTGGCACAGCAGTTAGCGCACCCTACTAAGAACCCAGAGGCCTGAGTTTAACTCCAAGCCACGGCTAACATCGATGGCGAATGGGATCTGAAACAGTCCTGGGTGCCACCATCATTGCCACTTAGCATCTAGCAGCGCGGTGAAGTAGAGTCAAACACTCTCTATGACTGACATGGCGTAGGGAGGCTTTCATCCAGCCCTGGTTAACAAAGGGCTGTAAATTATTATTTATTTTACATTTACTGGACGCCGCGCTAACGGCAATGGAATACGTGGTACAGGGGATTTTTTTAAGCAACACATTTTTTTAAATCAACCCACCCACCCCCCCCCCCCCCGGTTCAGTCACGTGTTCATATTTTTACCCACTTGCCCAGGAGGCAGAGCCATTCCTTTCCACGTGTCCACTCCACTTTCTCCAGCGAGTCATGCACAGTGACGCCAGAGAAAACGACGTGCACATCCACGGAACAGGACATTGACGAACTAGAATGAACTCTCCTGCACAGCAGTTGCCCGCTCACGAGCACCAGGGCTCCGTGCCCCCTGCTCGCGTTCCTGTGCCGATGCCTGCGGACTGCGTAGTCCAGCCGTACGCGCACACAGCTGGGAGGTTTTGCAACGCGAGCCGCGTGATGTCAAAAGTGCCGCTCAGCGCAGCATAGACGAAGACGAATAGCCAGCGTCAGTGTCTCAATGTTTCAGCTTCTTTGTTCTTTCGGTGAAGTCACGTAGAAGGGAAATAATAAAATACTAAAAATTAAACATAATAAAACAATTCTCACGACGTTTCTTCGCCTGATGACGGCTGCTTGCGTTGTTGCCGAAACGTCGTGAGAATGATATTTTATTATGTTTTATTTTTATTATTTTATTATTTCCCTTCTACGTGACTTTCCCGAAAGAACCAAGAAGATGAATCCCTGCAGTCACGAAAGCTTTAAATCGAAATTTAATGTTGTTTCAGCTGTTCACATCAGGTTACTTCCGACGCCGTTCGCCGGCTTGCTCGCCTCGTCGTGGACGTATGAATGTTGCCGATCGACTTCCCACCGTGCGAAAGAATAAAATGTATCCTCACTGAAACGAACATGAGGCGGGACTCACCTCCTGCCACCAGCTGCCTTGAGCTAATGGTGGAAATTCCACATTCCTACGGTGGGGGGCAAATACTTTCACATGACAAGCACTGTTAATAACCTTTTTGTTGTTGCATGAACTCGGAAACACGGACCAAAAATTGTGAATGGTAACTACATTAAGTCATTGCTACATAAGAGAACAATTAAAAGGATGGGCCAATTGCAATGCATATCCAGAACTAGAGTTTTGTGCTAAGGCGAGGTATTGCGGTTGTGTTCGGACTAAAACTTTATGCTTTACGAATGAGCGAAATTAACGCTTTGCTGACACAAATTTATGCTAAAAACATTGACAATCTCCCGTCTGACATGCGTTCCGCATTTGGCAGCGTGGGAGACAAGAGGACATATTAGGGGAAGGCCGCAAATGTCAAGCGGATTATAAAACCAGAAACTGAGTCTGCAATTTACTCTGCGTGTGGTTTGAACACTGTCGGTGGATCCCATCAACGTGTTTCTGCTACCTTGCTGGGCAGCACATTTCCATTCACAGAACGTATTTTTTTTTATGATAATTGGTTTTTTACCCTTCTATCTGGCAACAAAACTGACACCTTTGTACAAGGAGTCATGTTTGCATAGACCACAATACCTGCAGTCTTAATACAAACAAAAGAACATAACTCTGATAATGTGCACTGTCCTTGAAGTTGATTGGTCCACACATTATCAGAGTTATGTTTTTTTGTTTGTATTATGACTGCAGGTATTGCGGTCTATGCAAACATGACTCCTTGTACAAAGGTGTCAGTTTTGTTGCCAGATAGAAGGGTAAAAAACCAATTATCATATTTTTACTGGCAAATGAGGTTCCCATAGGGTATTTTTTTTACTTAAAATTTTATAAAACTGCCTTCGAACATTGTGCTTCCGTACACTTAACTTTACCGTTTTCAGGTCGTTAAAGCTGTGACCTCATGGCGAAATAAAATGTGTAGTTTTAGCTCAATTTAGCATCTTCATTTTATCAGTATTCACTTAGACTGGTTCCCACATTTGGTCATTCCCAGCAAAATTGTGCGTGCATGTGCGTGTATGGTTGTGTGTTATTTGCGTGTGTGTGTGTGGTTGTGTGTTAGTTGCGTGGGTGTGTGCTAGTTGTGCGTGCGTGAGTGTGTGGTTGTGTGGGAAGCGATAATGTAGCGGTTAGCACACTGCGTTGCGAAGCCGACGACCCGAGTTCGATTCTCGCTCACGGCCCTTTCCAGTGACGATTATCTGAACCGCTCCTGGGCCTCCCCTAGGTCGACTCAGCCTCAAATGAAAACCTCGTGCGATGTGTAAATATCGCCACTAGGAAGACAAAGGCGGCTGCGCGTGTTGCTGGACACCCACCCCATCGTGTGCCACAGTACCGGTAGCCTTCATAGGTGCTCGCTAACAGCACTTGCCCCAACAGTATGTTAAGGCTACACGGGGGATCTTTGTCTTTGTGCATGTGTGCGTGTCGGACGATCTCGCGCGCGCTGTTTTGTAACGAAGGGAGGGTGGGAACGGTTTCATTGAACCATGACACCTTACGCACTTCGTAACAATTTTCTCCACCTCGTCTGGTTCAACCGTGACATTATAGACGACACCCGTGAAATGAGCTTCGGTGTGAGGTCTGCACTCGTTCCCTTGGCTCGACTCGGCGTGCTGGCTGCACGAATTAAACGCCCCTTCGACAATGGCATAAGCCGGTAATGAGACAGGGCGGAGCCCGAACGCACGACGACACTCATCCGAATGCAAAGGGGTTCAGTCGAACAGACGAGGAACGTAAGTCTCGTTCACAAGATCGCGTAACGATAACGATGGCAAAAAAAAAACACCCATCGATGCGTCTTTGACTCACAATTGAGTCCCGAAATACAATCGTCGTTCCATCAGTTTCATTTACAGTTTCGCTAGTTTGGCACTAATTCCGAATTCAAGGAAATGTTTGTTTCAACTTGACTCATTAAGAGGAGTAAGGGCTAATTGATTTTGAACTGCTGGATTACACTCCACCTTGATAGGTCGAGGTTCGATCCGGCTATTGCTTGCTCACGCCACTGGTGGCGGAAGGGCCTCCACTGAGTGAGCTCATGTGAGGCACCTCTCCCGGGTATTTTGGCCTACTCTTCCACACCGGCCAGACGTTTTGGAAGAGCTGGGAGTACCCACACGATCTGCTGCTCAACTAACTACATCATGACGGTGCCCATAAATATTTGTTTAAGCATTTGCCCAGGCAGTCCATTAAGGATACTCGTAAAATAGCATTCAGACTCAATTGAGGCTTTCCTGGATTTCGACAAGTGGACTGTAATAAAAACATGTTTTAACTTGGCCTTAAAAAAACCCCATCAGTGCTGGTTTTTGTGCAACAGAATTCCCTGGCATGAATGGATAGACAGGGTGCAGCAGTAAGCTATCTGATTTGCACACTCTTTTTGCACGGGCATGACAGGTTTCCGAGCCAATCCCAGGCGACCGTGAAGTCTACCGTTTTGAAACGTTTGAAAAAAAGGCCAGCCTCATCCCACGGTGGCGTCAAAACGACCTCAGATTACCCGGTGTGTCGCGAGCAGCCTTCAAGGCCCAATGTCGGACAATTGGTAGATTGTTAATCAAGCTCGTTTCCCTCTGAACCGGGGGGCGGTTAGCAAAAAATATATATATCGCAGTGGCAAAAAAAATAACATGCCATTCAATTGTCGGCCAATGCCCCCGCACTGCCCGGCGAGACGCAGCTTCGGCCGTCCGGTCCATTTCTCGAGCGGGTGCAATGCGTGAAGAGCGCAGACGGGGCCGAATGTGCTGGTGGTCTGCTGACGGCCCACGGGTAAACACGGCATCTCATCGCTACTAAACCCCCATGTGCACGTCGATTTTCCGAAATCGTTTCAAGACGCAGAGACAAAGCGAGTGATGTCGGGTGGGTGGTGGAGGCGGCGGCGGCGGGAGGTTTTTGACCATAGTTAACAGAAGGGGCGCGTACTTGTTTTACCCCACCAACCCGCCCCCCCCGCCCGCCAAAAAATATAAAGGAAATGGGCCAAAACTGAACATGTGATATGTACTGTATTGGGTTCCATGAAGAAATATGAGAAAAACAACATTTTATTATAATTGCCCCGCATTAATTCCCGTACGTTGAGCACTTTACCATTTTACAAAGTGCACGTTTTACTCGTTATTTAGCCTCTAATGGAGCCGTGTGTTGTGAATCAGGCATTGGTTTTATTTTTACAGCAGGCTACTGATTGGAAATGTGGTTCGTGATTTCCTGCTCAAATGAGCATTGAGATGGTGTTTATTTTCTCCCCCCCCCCCCTATTCACAGCCCCTGACAATTCCTCTACGTATGTTAGGAGCGAGTCTGTCCCTAGGACAACTGATGTCGACTTCTCCACAAAGTGGTATTTTATTGACCCCGGAGGGATGATTGGCCGAGTCTGTCTCTACGTATGATTTACACGTTGAACTTCTTTCGCACCGAATTTAGCCAAACTGCGCTAATCGGAAGTGCGGGGGGTCGAACAACAAAAGTAAACACAAAAAGCAGTTCGAAAGGAATGAGATCTCAATCTAAAGTCAATGACGAACCAGGAGTTGAACTCACAACCTCGTCCGGTGCTCAGTGCTTCTATTGAGGTTCAGGATCTAGAGCTTCCTTTTAAAATCCTTTATATTAAGTTCACTTGCTTGCTTGCTTGCGCGCTTACGACCGTGCAAATCTTTCGGTCGTTTTTTAACCCACTTCCCGTGATCCAATCGAGCTGACATTTTGCACACAGACTCGTTGTGCGTGACAATTTATTTTCGTGAAAAAATTTTTTTCCATAACATTACACTTTTTAGGAATTTTTTTATATATTTAATTACCAATTGCTTAATGGTGGCAGGCAATCATCTGACCCATAGGTGGCAGCCATCTCAAGCCAGAGGACGAGAGGACTCTAGCCGCCACGCATATAAAGGATTTATAGTGAAAAACTTTGTTTTTACCGGTTAATTTTTATCTGCATGTGACTTGCCTTTCTTTGCTCGATAAGGTGTCTTAAATCACACCCGAGTATTAACAAAAATGTTCTACATTAAACGTCGTCTTTCAGAGATCCCCGGAAACGTGTCTGTCCAATTTGTCGTACGACGTCTTAAGATGCAGTTGGGTTGAAAGTCAAGATATTATCTTATCTTCTTGGTTCTTTCGGTAAAGTCACGTAGAATGGAAATAATAAAATAATATAAATAAAACTTAATAAAATAATATAATAATATAATATAATAATAAAATGTTATAAAATAATAGAATATTATAATTATTTTATTATTTCCATTCTACGTAACTTTACCGAAAGAACCAAGAAGATGAATCCCTGCAGTCACGAAAGCTTTAAATCGAAATATTATCTTATCTTAACGTAATTTTTTATAACACCTTAACCAAGGCGCTTTACATGTAATTAAGAACGGTACAACGACGTGTGAATGTAATGGTAGAGGTGAGGTGAACAAACTAGATGAGAGGAAGCAATGGGTGGCGAATCTGTGATGCGTGAATTCGGTGAAAGGGAAATCGATGACAGTAGATGATGATGAACGGATTGAATGAATGGCGTTAATGAGTGATTGCCATGTAATGAGAATATGAAGAGGGAACAGTAACGGTGGTGGTTATGGTGATATAATTAAATCCACATTTTATTTGTAAGACATTTAGAAACATTTACAAAGTCTCGTAATGGGTTTTTACCCTTTTATCTGGCACCAAAACTGACACCTTTTGTACAAGGGATCATGTTTGCAATAACCACAACACAATCAGTCAAAATGCAAACAAAAAGAGACAACTCTGATAATGGCGTACCGCCTTTTGGCGTCATCTGGTCCAACACCAGTGGAGACTAGGCTCTAAGAAAAGCCGTCTCGGGTGTGGACCAATCAATTTCAAGGACAGTGCATACATTATCAGAGTTGTGATTTTTTTGTTTGCATTTTGACTGCTTGTGTTGTGGTTATTGCAAACATGATCCCTTGTATAAAGGTGTCAGTTTTGGTGCCAGATAAAAGGGTACAAACCTATTACTACATCTTGCTGCTGGAAAAGGAGGTCTCATAATTTACAAAGTTGTGTTTTTTGTTGTTGTAAACGGGCAAGTAGGTGGGTGCATACCTGTAATGGGTTATGGAACAGATAAGCAGGTGCCCTACCCAACGTCCTAAGATGTTCGCTCTAGATTCCAGCGGACGTCGCACCTTTTCACGGCGATTACATTCGACGCGAACAATGGCTGTCGTTGCAGCAACGTGAAGTCGTCACCTTAAGTGTGCAAAAAAAGACAGTGCCCGATCCAACTCACCGATCGTGCTGCCATTGTTTTGGACTTTGCCGTGCTCGAAACGAATTCGCCATCGCCGCCCACGTGTTTACACTTTGGCAACAGTGAACACGCGAAACAGTTTCGCCTTTGCAACTTGGTCCTTTTAAAAGGGCCCTCAAAAGAGCCCATTCACTCAACAACAACAACAACAAAAAGGTCAACTATTTTATAGACCAGGTAAAGCCCACTGAGCTATCGGCCCTTTTTTTCAGAGGTGGCCTGGCCGCACGTGACCAGCTCGCCGCAATGGCTCGTCATCAAACTCGTGAATTTATAGTAAAGCGGCCAGATAGCCAAAATGCACGTTTCTAAATGTGGAGAGGCATACACCAGAGGACCCGGAGTACGAACCCATGCAACCACGGGGAGTGAGAGAGAGAGAACACGCAAACTACAAATATACAACAGGTACGGGATCGAACCCACGGCCTGCAGCACGCCAAGCAAGGGAGATCACATCTCGCCTCAAAGCGAACGAAGCTTGGGGCGAGCTTTTTGCGTTTAGTTTGCTGTTCTTCCCCCGCACCTCTGATTAGCATGGTCGGCTACGTACGCTGCAAAAGAAGTTCAGCATGCATACGTAGAAGAGCTACGTTTAGTCACTGTCCATGTGGCAGAGCAATGGGAAAGTCGCAAATTCAAATCCGATTGGTCACCGACTGACCACATGGAAATGCCTTTGTCTCATAAGGCAAAGCCAATGTCACAATTGGAATCGGAGGAAGACGAAAAACATTGTTGTAAAATGTATTTAACAATAGTTTAAGAGATTTCGACGAAACAATCAGTGCTGTGATATATGTAATAATGTAATAAACGTGAAACAGAACTCTCACACAGCTGTGTTAATACTTTGTTTCTTTGGAAAGAAACGAGAATTTGTCTTGAATTTAAGCCCAAGTGAGTGCTAATGCTCAAAAAAGCATTCGCCGTTCCAGAACATCTGGAGGGAGACATTTTCCAGTTTTTTTACTTTCTGTTATGTTTCATCGCCGTCGTCATCGTCCCGTGATTCCGATGGATAGCACTAACGGAATAGAATTGGGAATTATTAAAAAAACATGAATTAGGATTCATATTCTTGGTTATTTCGGTAAAGTCACGTAGATAGAAAATAAAACAGTAAATAAATAAAATAGACGCTGAAAACCCACGACGTTTCGATCGCAACCCAAGCGGCCTGATGAAGCCCGCTTGTGTTGCGATCGAAACGTCGTGGGTTTTTTGCTTTTATTTTTGTAATTTTTTATATTTTTTTATTTTTTTTATATTTTCTATCTACATGATTTTACCGAAAGAACCAAGCGTATGAATTCCTGCAGTCACGAAAGTTTCAAGTCAAAATTAATTAGGATGTATCTGGATGGCCAGCTTGGAGAGCGAGCTGATGGCGAAAGGTCAGCCAGAGTGGATTTTGCCGTGGGGACGCGTGATGGCTGTGTCTGGCCTGGCCTGGTGCCAGCCCTGGTTCCCAGAGCTTGCAGGAAAACGAAACGCATGGTGCTCAGTGCCGCTCATCTACTGGAGACAACACGTGGGAGGTTAAAACCATACAATGTCAACTTGTGCTGCGTCCGTATGCACCCGACGTCTCTCCAAGGCGCTTTACAATGAAATGAATACTGAAAAGACTAATCAAATGTACACAAATAAAAAAATATAAAAACTCTTGATAATCGATTATCTGGTTGCTTCCAACATGATCCAGTGGTGCGGTTCGATTATCTCCTGCAGTACAGATAGTGGATGATCTCCTGTAGTACAGATAATCGATTATCTCCTGCAGTACAGATAGTGGATGATCTCCTGTTGTACAGATAATCGATTATCTCCTGCAGTACAGATAGTGGATGATCTCCTGTAGTACAGATAATCGATTATCTCCTGTAGTACAGATAGTGGATGATCTCCTGTAGTACAGATAATCGATTATCTCCTGCAGTACAGATAGTGGATGATCTCCTGTAGTACAGATAATCGATTATCTCCTGCAGTACAGATAGTGGATGATCTCCTGTAGTACAGATAATCGATTATCTCCTGCAGTACAGATAGTGGATTATCTCCTGTAGTACAGATAATCGATTATCTCCTGCAGTACAGATAGTGGATGATCTCCTGTAGTACAGATAATCGATTATCTCCTGTAGTATACGGCAGCACGGTACTCAAAATTATTTAGGCGAAGGCTTCAAATAGCAAGCACATCTTCAGTCTAGACCTAAACAGTGACACGGGTCAACTGCACAATGTTGAAGTTGTGATGAGTTCCAGATCAAATCCGATCCATTTTCACATGAACATTTAACAACAACAACAATAATAATAATAATATATGATACCTTCATATTGCTCCAGGCCTACATGCATCATTCGGGCTAATGGGGGGTTCTCATTAGCCACAGAGAGCACTTGAAGTTGCGACTGAATGCAATAAACAAGGAGAAGATGCCACGTAAAATGCCTCCCACCCACAGGGGTTTCCACTTATAAGTCATTAGAAGCTTCCTGAACTGTACCGCATTTGCGGGATTTTGACCACAAAGCTCTGTTCTTACAACACTGGGTTATACAAGGTCATGAGTTTCAGTTATACGCGAATGATGAAGGAAATTACCTGCAATGCATCTTATTCATCAGTGAAATCCAGTACCTTTAGAGACCATATTTAGTATGTATTTCCCATTACATACTTGTATGCGTTTGTATGCATTCATTTATAACTGATAACAAAAATAACAATGTAATCAAATTTTTCGATTTAAAGCTGTCGTGACTGCAGGGATTCGGTAAAGTCATGTAGAAGGAAAATAATAAAATAATAAAAATAAAACAATAAAATAATTCTCACGACGTTTCAGACTCTGCCTTCTCGACAAACCTGTTCTCCACCTGAAGAGGGCTGCTTGCGTTGTGGCCGAAACGTCGTGAGAATTATTTTATTATGTTTCATTTTTATTATTTTCCTTCTACGTGACTTTACCGAAAGAACCAAGAAGAGTAATCAAATTTGTCTAACATAATCCCCGACCAGGAGTGTTTTAGTTGTTTTTTTTTTATTTAAAATACCATTGCAATGTCAAATCATGTTCCGGTAGCACAATAGGGTTGAGTGGTAGTGCGGCACTTACCGCAACGCACGACTATGAACGCGACATGCTGGGTTTGATGCCCGGCCATGGCCAACATCAGTGGCGAGTTAATTGAGAATGAATCCTGCTCGCCCCCCACCCCCCCCTGTAGTAAAGTATGGTCAAACCCCTACTAAGTGACATAATGGAAGGATTCCTTCCGTCCGGCAGTGGAATGAGAAATGGCCACATGCATTCCTAATTGTAAAACTTTCATATGACAGCAGTCTTTTTCCCCCATCATTGGAAACCAGTCTCAGACCATCGACAAATTACACCTGACGAGTCGCAGTCTGGTTTAATCAGCATCGCAATGCCTGCAGCTCAGTGCTTTGACCCGAGCCACAGAGAAAGTTCCACAAAAGAGGAAACTCCAAAGTAAAAAAAAGAAATCTTCGAATGGGAATTGACTTCAGGTCACCAGGTTAAGAGCGCTGTGTGCTAACCGTTGCACCTCCGCTCCACACTCCGCAACAAACGTGATGGTTAATGTATCGGCGTGTGTGCTGTACATCAGGTGGAAACATATGGAAATGCACTACAACTCGGCCCTATTCCCCGAGGGTATACGCAACGTGTGGATTGTTCTAAGGGTGTATTTCCTAAAATAATGCATATTCCAGATGGCATAATCATTGCATATCCAGGATACAATGAAGCATAAGTATTACAGCCCTATTACACAACTTATCCTCACTTGTTTAGCACACTAATATTCTACACAAGACTAATGTAATAAACGTCACCAATATAAACCAATGTACGTCGTGAATATATCATGGGACCTCCTTTGCCAGTACCAAAATATGAGAATCGGTTTTCCCCTTTCTTCTGGCAATAAAGCAGGTGTTGAGATGTTAAAACACCAAACTGAAACCTTTTACAAGAAATCATGTCTGCATTCTAACCACAATACTTGTGGTCAGAATGCAAACAAAAAAACCGCGCTTTTTGGCGTCCTCTGATCGAACACCGTTTTGAGACGAAGCTCAAAAGAAAGCTGTCTCAGGTGTGGACCAATCAGTTTCAAAGACAATGCAAATATTATCAGAGTACGTTTTTTGTTTGCATTCTGACCACAAGTATTGTGGTTAATGCAGACATGAATCCTTGTAGATGGTTTCAGTTTGGTGTTTTAACATCTCAACACCTGTTTTGTTGCCAGAAAAAAGGGGAAAACCTATTCTCATACGTCGTGAATCTTGACATTACGTAAATAGCACGCAGAATGTATATGCAAACTATAATGTACGATGATGATCATCATCAGCTACGGTCAGTCCACTGCTGGATGAATGCCTCCTCAAGCCACCACTATCTCTCACAATGCTAAAATAAATTAATCCACCAGGCACCAGCACATGAATTGATTCCATCACTCCAAATATTTGATGGATGCCCTCTTGGATGAATGACACTCAACTCCTTGGCTGCCAATCCGTCAAAATTCTTGACCATCTGCCGTCATCCTTTTCCGGTGACGTGCCATGTTCAAGGCCACTTACTTTTTGTTTATAACCGTTTGAATGGTGCTCTTAACCTGTGTATATGTTCTCTAATCCACGTGTTTCTCTTTCTGTCTCTCAATGTGATTCCTCGCGTGCATTTCTCCACTTTACTTTTGGCACTCTTCAATTTTTTTGTTCCATATATTTGGTCGCTGACTGTGTTTGCAGTAGCAGGTAGTACGCTCTGATTAAAATCTTCTGCATTAGGCACATTGGTTTGTTACATCCACCGTCAAGTTCAGCTTTCTAAAAGCCCCGCACTCTGGGTTCGACTCCCAGCCACGGCTAGGAACATCATTGGCATGAAGTGCAGTATGGTCTCAACCCCACCCCCCATGAACAACACATGAAAAACACAGCTTGGTGCAGCCTTCATCCAGCAGCGGAGTGACAAAGACCTGCAAATGTAGTACGTACGTGGCGGTGTTCGAGGAAGACACGCCACTGGGAATCGCCTTTCATTGTGGCCCCACAGTTCAGCTCTATGAGCACGTGAGACGAATTGGTTAAAACGGGTCTTGGAACTTTGCATTTTTTCTCTCTCTCTCTCCCTTGCTTTGATCACAACCAATGCCCCCAAGCCTGTGAAGCCCCGAGCACTGGCCACCCGGCCACCTTGAATGCCTTTCCACTGCTACACATTGGCTTTCCATCAGGAGGCGAGAGAAAAAGAACTGTAGCGAGAGGTAAGTCGTTCTCATTGGAATCAAAATTGTGCCGCTTTGATGGGAGAACGTTGCCCGTTAATGCGCCGTTTTTCACAGCAATGTAAACTATTGCGTCGTGTACTGGGACTAATGTATTACTTTTAGATAAGTGTCCCGATCACAACTCTCCGTAATCGTATGCAATCTGTCAAGTGTCACTTACAATTACTTGAAAGTCATTCGCTGGATCCTAAATACATCTGTTTGAAAAACTATGAGGATTAATACATTATTTTACTGTTCGCAGGTAGGATAAAGTTTTCGGAAGGGCGTGTAAAACGGCAGTAGAATGGTGGCACGGTGCACTATAAACCC
Organism: Lethenteron reissneri; assembly: GCF_015708825.2. Classification (NCBI taxonomy): domain Eukaryota; kingdom Metazoa; phylum Chordata; class Hyperoartia; order Petromyzontiformes; family Petromyzontidae; genus Lethenteron; species Lethenteron reissneri. The sequence continues at coordinate 6,636,639 of NC_083804.1, forward strand.
GACAAGCCTGACTTGGCTACCCTCACCGACGAGGGCCATCTGAATCAGTCCTGTGTCAACCCTTAACAAACCCACACTGACCAGTGTGGTGAAGTATGGTCATACAACCCCAATGAATAACACGATGTGGGTAGGCATGAGTTAGCAGTCGATGGACAAAATGGGGCTGCAAATTATCGTCTAAATCATTCCGTACTTTTGATTGTGCCAATATCTTGTTCGTGAAAATAACAAATAACTAACTTTAACAGAGTTGCCAACTGCCACTTTCCTTCTGAGCGGTGACACAAGGCCTAAGCCGATTCGTCAGATGCTGCAGACTTGACGCAAATACCGGCATGACTAATCCAATGGAAATCGAATGTCTCACACGAAGTTAAAAAGAAAATAGAAACAAATCTGGCAGTTTAACACGTAGGCTTTCGCGACCAATATTACTCATAATAAAGGTTTTTGGGTTAGATCGCGTAAATATAAATGTGTCGTTAACCCACCACCATCCGACACAGCCGACCAGTAAGTTTTGCACACAGTGTTGGTGTACGGTGCTTTTTCTGCAATATTTTGCTGTCTTTTCTTGGATTTTCTGTTTGCACTTAGTCACTTTAAGATGTTTTCTTGTTCATGTTTTTTTTTGTTTGTTGCGGTTGCACCCGATTCAAGAGCTTGAAAACGTTAAACTTGTCACGTAAACACAATGTGCGATTTAGTTACTACTTCAGCCACCCGTGTGTCGGAGAGTAAATCCACAACATTTACAATTTGAGTACGACGTTTCGCTGCTTCCTACATCAAGCATCATTGGGCTATTTTGCCAGAATCACAAAAATACTGTGATATGGCATTATGATGAGTCGTTAATAAGAGGAGTTTTTCATTGTAGATGTGAGGATTTAAACTCCCCCTTCTCTGTGATTGTGTTCCTCTGTGATGTGGTCCCTCCACATCATTACAGATGAAAGGAGTTGTGTTTTTCCATTGGGTGCAATTGTGAACAACAGCCATTACCAGGCATGTGTACATCAATATCGGCATCATCATTGGTTCACTGCAGCTCAAAGACTGAGTCTTACAAGGCGTGTGGTAATGTTTGGAGATGTACCATGTGTGTGTGTGCTCGGCATTTGAAGGCCTGAAGACCAGAATTTGTTGATTTCGCCGACAATGTGTTCTGGGAGGCAGTTCCATAAGGCCATCGATTCTATAAAATTGATATCTTATTTTGTAAAATATGGCATTTTACTTACAAAGTATTTTTAGACGTATCTTATAGCAATGCTTATTTTGTTTTTCGGCTGGAGGGTGGGCCATCCGACATTCACGGATATTCGGAAATGTCTGCGAATGTAATATTAATTCAGACGTAACTCTTCCAATCTTGCCACGGTCGTGCTACGTGAAAACACTCACGGCCTATTTATTATTTTGAGTTATTGTTCCGATTGTCGTGATCGCAGGTTCCTTCCTGCAACTGCGGCGAGATTGATCGCGCATTGAACTTCGCAAAGGAGAAAGTGCACACAAGGGAGCACTTGGTGGGTCGGGGGGGGGGAGATCAACTCGCTCACGAATCGTCAGCGGCGGATCTCGCTGCGAAAGAGGCGAGCACAACGCGAGGACTTCTGGCTGGAGCGATGTGTATCCAACGGCGGCCGTCCAAGCAGTTGCTCGACGCGCCTTCTGCGCGGCATCGCGACGCTTTTCAGTGTCGTAGCGACGCTCAAATGTAACACGCTGTGCCTGTGCAGCTATTAATTATATACGGTGGGGGGGGGGGGAGTTGCTGTATGGGCCTCATAGGGCAAAAGGGGATATCCATTTAGTACGTACGCATGGAGGGCGGAGGGGGGTTAACCCAAATGCATACGGTTTAACACGTAGGCTTTCGCGACCAATATCATCCATAATGGAGGTTTTTGTGCTAGATCGCGTGAATATATAAATGCGTCATTAAACCCGCCACCACCCGACACAGCCAACTAGTAAGGGTTGTCACGTAAACATAACGTGCCAATTCGTCACTAGTACAGCACACCGGTGTGTTGGAAAGCCAAGCCACAACATTTACAAATTGAGTACGACGTTTCGCCAGTAATTACAACTAGCTTCATCAGGCGACAACCTGATTTGCGGAGCGTACGCTTGCGTATGGGGGGGTCTACTGACAATGTACGCATAGGAAACGGGGGTGGGGGGTGGTGAAGCCTCGATAATAATTTGTGTCCATTGGCCTTCAAATTAGTTAGATAGTCCGGCTGTGGACTATCTGTTTGCTTAAACACATGAATATGATTAATCCTTGATCGTTTCTGCGTGGATTAAATATCGGTCGTTCTATAGGATTCGGGGGGCGGGGGTGAAAAGTACGTGTGCATACAGGGAGGGGTGGGAGGGGTCAAGTTTTGATAGATTTTGCTTACCTACTCAATGGATGGCCCCTAACTGGGTGCCCCCAGTGTTCCACCCCCTCTGTGGCAGCTGGCGGTGTTGTGGGTGCTGAACGTGGTGGGGGCAGTTGTTGGTGGTGATGGCGCCGGTTGTGATAGCGGTGGTTATTATTTGTGGTTAATGGGGGCGGTGATGGGGGTGGAGGCTATAATGGTGGTAGTGATGACGATGATTGTAGTTGTGATAGACGTGGTTGTGGTAATGGTGGTTGTAAAGGAGTTGTATATTGCAATAGTGCTTTTGCTATCAGTGGATGTTATGATGGTTAACGCTACGGTGATACTGGTGGTGATGGTGGTTATGGTAAAATGTGAACTCGTTTATATAAATGTGCTGTTTAATTGCCAAACATTAGTCACAATAAGCCAAATATTTCGAGTTAAAGCTTTCGTGACTGCAGGGATTAATCTTCTTGGTTCTTTCGGTAAAGTCACGTAGAAGGAAAATTATAAAATAATAAAAATAACCATAATAAATAAAATTATCACTAGATAATAAAATTATCCCTAGAGAGAGAATTTTATTGTATTATGTTTAATTTTTAATATTTCATTATTTCCCTTCTACGTGACTTTACCGAAAGAACCAAGAAGATGAAGCCAGATCTTCTTATGAAAATAATATAGATATATAGTCTATCATCCTATTGGCCTTCAGATGTACACGCTTGTTAAACGTTGCATCGGTTTCGACCTTCTGGTTCTCATCAGCAGTCAGGTTGGCAAAGCAGCAACTGCTGGTTTACCATGCCATGGGCGAGAGTTCTCTGTATCAACTATGGCGCTCTGTCAGCACACATAGAGTACAGTGCGTTACTTCTGTTGTACCATCTATGAACGTTAACTTTCTTTTTCAAGTGCCACCTTCGATACAACGGCAAAATGCACAACATCCACGATGACATTATTCACTTCAAGTGAGCAGAGTACTGTCGTACGTTTTTAGATTAATCCCGAATGCATGGCTTACGATTGTGATTCGTTTCAAACGCCGCATTCTTTCGTCAAAGTCGTGTGAAGGCTACGCTGAAGAATGGGAATCTTTCCTGAGTTGAACGTTAACCGTGCCCTAAAAAAAACACACCGCAAGGATTTCACGTGGACCACTAATGCGTGTTTGCTGTACGCTGCACGGCAGAGCTTCACCGTTAAAGTCGTCGTGGAGAAAATGAAAATTTATTAAATAAATAAGCAGACAATACGCCTCCACACAATTCGTTGAATGTCAGTTAGAGGAAATCAGGACCCATATCATACAGATGGAGGGGTGTGGGGGCCGTTGGCCCCCGGGGTCCCTCCCGCCTGCATCCCCTATTCGTTTACGTTACCCCACCTCCCTATTACCCGCTACGGTTTCGCCGGCATTCGAACGCGACACCCCTACTATTTACAGCCTCGCGCCGCGCTCCCACGCTGCGAACATACGTGCGCACATCATCATCAATCAAACGCCGTGCTCGCAGTATAGCCCTGTGCGGCACGTTACCAATGCGCATCCGTATCCGACACGTAACGAACGTATGCGCACTCCCACACACAGCTCTGCACGGCACTCACTCTTGCGCCGCACTTTACGCACGTAACGAGCACACGCAAGCGGGGCACACGCCGACACAACGACTCAAGTTGCCGCCGCCGTGCGCGCGAGATAAACCGTACAACAATGCGCAGCCGATTACGCGCTCGAGCACACGCAAGCTCGCACAAAGCTAACAGCTTCACTGCGCACCGTGGTTTCACACACGCGAGCGGGGTGCACGCCGACACGACGACTCGTCCCCTCCCGCACTCGCGCGTGCACGTCAACACAAGTATCGTGCAAGGACGATTCTCCTCTCACACGGCTGCGTAGGCACGCCAACACACAAAAGTGCTCTCCCCGGGCGTTAGCACACACACCTCCGTACCCGCACCATCGTACAGAGACCACGGCCTTTACGCATACAACGACCACACACCCGCGAATGCAGTGCACGCTAATACCACGTTCAAAAACACCCAACAACACGGTTTTGTTACTACGCTCGAGATTTTATTAACCCTTGTTAACTCACCGAGCCACCCGTGTGTGTGTACGAGCCAGCAAGGCGCTTCCAACCCACTCTCTAGTGGCGTGCAGCCCTATTCTATGCTGCGCTCTCTGTTACACCGCTTTCCTACTCGTCCTTACCCCGAACTAACCTTCTCCTACGGATCCTACTCTCCGCTCTGAGGTGTTGTAAGGCGCGTAATACGATACCGTCTGTAGTCCTAGGTGACCTTGCGGCGCTCAGGTCGTCCTGCAGACGATCCTGCAGCTCGCCCGATGACTCCCTCGTCGTTGACCCCGTGTCACTACTCCAGAAGAAGAGAGTCCCCTACTGCCCCTGCGTTTTCTTTTAAACTATCCACATCAAAGGCTAGGCGCCCCCGTCCCGACCGCCTTGGTCTCTCGACCAATCCTGAGCCTAGGATTTCCCGCCCTTTTGCGATCCCGCCAGCCTTTGACCTTTTTGCTAAGCAGCAGCCCCGGGTCCTGATCCTAGCTATCTGCCTTGCTGACCCGTGTTTGTGTTTGTATGCGTTTCTAACTGCGGGGCTCTCTGAGCTCGCCGTGGTCGTGCGATCTCAAATCCGCCCACGGCGCCGCAGTGTTACTCAGCCTGGGAAGGGTCCTGTCCAATTCCCTGGCCCTGAGAAACCGTGGGGTAACCCCCCGAGGGGGCCCTCGGGTGAAAACTCAGGGTAGGTGACCCGACCACAAGGCCCTACGTGGGTGCGGGTGCGTGCTTATGTGGGGGGGGGGGGGGGGGGTGATGGGGGGCAGTGCAGTGGTGGAAGCCGGGCGGCTCCCTGGCTCGGCAGAGCGGCCCCGTCGTTGTGGCACCACAGGGGCCTTGCCTATGGACAATCTGGCAGCTAACCAGCCTCACTGCTGACGAGACATTAATGCTGGAAACCGGTCTAGAGTTTTGCTTGTATTGAAGCAATGTTGTTGAAATTATGCACTCCCAGAAGGCCTTGTGGTTGATGTGAAGCATATAAAAAAACACACATTCTGTGGAGGGGAAGATTTGTTAAGGAGATATATATAAAGTCTGCTTATTTTGTTACGTACTGTACACACATGTTCACATACTTTATACACATTGCTTGAATAACCCGAATCATCATCATCACTATCGCCACCATCCATTCTCTATCCACATCTGGATGAAAGCCCCATTGCATTATTGAAGCGAAATGTTAACTCGACTGTAATTTTCTCTTTAAATGTCGTGTTGCTTGACTTACATCGACATGACTGTGACATTGGTGCTTGAAATGTATTTTTATATCAATACGTTATGAACATAAGCGTTCAATACTTAAGGTATAATATCACCTACGACTTACTTATTGCGTATTTGCACTTCAGTCAGCGTACGGTAGCAGCCAATATGTTGAGAGGCTAAACGCCAATGCCGAGATCTGCTAGCCACAACGAGATGGCTTCAGGGGAGAGAGAGTGAGAGAGATACATACGTCGGTCATTCGTCGTAGTGTTGTTACTCATCATCACCTGTTTGAAGGAGCGCACAGAGCACAGGTGGTTCTCGATGTGGTCCGTCGGAGTGAGAGTGGAGGGTGCTTTTGTAATGCAGCAGCGATGCCCTCTACAGCACGGTCCCGAGGAGACGGCCACCCCCCGAAACCCACAGCGGTAGCTTTGGCGGACTGCACCGCCACCATCGTTCGGTGCTTCAACTCACGAACTGCGGACTCGATGGGAACAAGCCCAGGGAATAACAAACCTGTCAACCCGTTATCAGTGCTCCTACCTTATTACTGACCAATTCAGACCTTATCGGTCACCCCGTGCCCTTATACATCTAAACGTTCATCCTACAAAGTCCCATCACAAGGGAGAAACACAAATTTAAATAGACAGAACATGTTTTGTTCGCTCGCATTGAAACGGTTGTACGCCGTATGGATCTGAACACTCAAAATCCCCGTATGGGTTGACACGGTTTGCAAGAATAGACACTGAGTATTGGAGAACGACATTCTGTGTCAGTGCTCTTCGATAATGTTCAGAGGTTGGCCACTTTCGCCGATAAGACATCAGTGTGAGGCAGGGACGTGCGGTCAGGGGAGGCGAAAAGTAGAAAAAAAGAACAATCAAATAAAATAAATATTAAGATTTTCCCACTGATCTTTGTTATAAATGTCATTTCTGTACGATTTCAATCCTCTTTATAGTCACAATCGCGAAATTTGCGGAGTTCCGCTGCAAATACAGGAAGAGACAAGAGGTGAGGCAGCGACGAGCTCTGCCTCCCTTCTGATTGCGCAACCCCTCAGTAACAGGCTGGAGCGCGGGCAATAAGCGCGTGCCTGTTACTATCTCAGTATGTCACCAATGTAATGTTTGTAGACCCCTTCATTTCATGTCCTCGCCTTCCATACTCCAGGTAACCTATTTCACGTATGTGTATAAATATATTTAGGCTCGCTGGTCTCGTCATGAAACTGCAATGAAAAAGCACCAAGGGAGGCAGCTATCACATCTGCCTCACTGAGGGGGGACGTGTCTAACACGCCCCCTCAGTGAGGACACGCCCCTCAGTGAGGACACGCCCCCTCAGTGAGGCCACGCCCCCTCAGTGTGTGAATCTGGCTCTGACACGAGCCAGTGCCTTCCCAGCCATTGACCTCACCGCACCTCACTGGCGTGAGGGCCGTCACACCGCCTGCAAGATAAAATAATTGACATTGTGTGCATTGTCGTAGGCAGCACGTCAGGGGCCGCATTAAAGGCCACCAGGGGCCTCCAGTGGACCGCTTTGCCTTGCAATGAAGAACACCGCGCTCTGTGCGTGTGTTGAACTTTTTTCGTACCATACGTAGCCAACCGTGCTTATCGGAGGTGCGGGGGAAGGACAACAAACCGAACACAAAAAGCAGTTCTGAAATAAATAAATAAATACATTTTTCTCTGTATTTAAGAGTGCATCGCTCCTTTGGCTTCCTAATATCGGAAGGAAGGGCTTCCCAGGCGGCCAAGGACCGACTTCGTTCGCTGGTTAGACTCCGAGTAGCCGGCTCTATTCGAGAATGAGACTCTTGGCCGAAAAGAAGAAGAATCGTGTTTGTATTTTAATTACCGTACGTTTCGGCCAATACACCCGCAGTATGGATGACTATTTAGCGGTGCATCTTCTTGGTTCTTTCGGTAAAGTCACGTAGAATGGAAATAATAAAATAATAAACGTCGTGAGAATTATTTTATTATGTTTTATTTTTATTATTTTATTATTTCCATTCTACGTGACTTTACCGAAAGAACCAAGAAGATAAATCCCTGCAGTCACGAAAGCTTTAAATCGATATTTAGCGGTGCTCAAGTGATAGCCCCAAGCTAGCGATAGAAATTTCAGTAAATGTGAAATGTTATAATATACCCTGATTGTTGTGTTTTGGGGTTTTATTCAGTCCACATTTTGTTGCTTCTTTTATAATTGCAGTACATCACATGACACGGAGAGACCAACAATTGTAATTACGAGCAGGGCAGCAATTAATAATGTTTAGACACGAGTCGCCAGATAGTGTTTAGAAAGTTTAAGTCCTGATAAGGGGCCAACTAAGCCTCATCGTCTGTTTGGGCTTCATAAAATTAAGCAACTGCAACTTTCTAAAACATCGGCAGTGGGTAATGGTGGCCTTCTAACACTGGCTGAAGGTCACCAGTGGAGAAACACCACGACCTCGTTATGCGTTTGAGACATATCTCATCACAAATCAAACCCCAAGGAAGGAGGAGCCTTACCTCCGATAAGCACGAATGGTTACGTACGGTACGAAAGAAATTCAACGTACATATGTTATTTTCAGAAAGAGTAAAACCTCTAATTTTTTATCCAATTTTTTTTTATACTGGCAAATAATGTTCCCGACCTTCCTCGTAGTATAATCTCTCGGCCACATGGTGGCAGTGTTGTTCGCAATTGTTTAAACAAGTTACTTAACACGCCTCACAAGACTGTAACCAAAGCTAGGCCGTCTCCCCGCTCAAATGTCCTTGGGGTGGCGCTGATGTCCTTATTAGTCAGCCCAGAACCAACGGTGGAAATTCAACACTTTAATGGTGGCGGGAAACTGCAGATGGATAAATGTACGATTGAGCTTTCTGAAAGTGGTACAGATTGTATAGAATCTCAGAGAGATGATGGGGCGAGTGCCACCCAGCTGACAATTAAAATATCACCTCACGGTAATTAATATATGCATTAATTTGTATGTAGATTACACACGGAAAATGTAAGTATTATTGAGATTAAAATATATAATTATAGTGTAAGCCATATTTTTACTCAGCAAAGCCTCACTGAGTGTCAACGCTGTTTTTCAGGAGGGTCCTGCTGAATTTGGATGCTTGACCAATGCCATCAATAAGTTTGACCAATGCCACCTCGCCTGGTATACAAGAGGTCATTCAGACGCTGTCTCCCCGACAGACCTGGTCTTCACCTGATGACGGCTGCTTGCGTTGTGGCCGAAACGTCGTGAGAATTATTTTATTATGTTTTATTTTATTATTTTTATTGTTTCCATTCTACGTGACTTTACCGAAAGAACCAAGAAGAAGAAGAGGTCACGGGTTCGATCCCGACCCTGACGCCTGCATATTTGGAGTTTGCATTGTTTCTGTCCCCGTGGTCGTGTTTTGATTTTTCTCCGGGTCCTCCAGTTTTCCACTCCATATTTAGAATCAACAAAAGTGGTAAAACCCTTGGGTGAGACTTACACGATCGCGGTATTGTGGAATTTCCATCAGTGACTTATGTCCAACTATGCAGATGGACATGGCTCTGTTGCCTATTTAACATTTTGCTTGAATGTGTATATATATTTTTTAGTTTTCACAAGATAATGATGTTGCGGAAATAGCCAGGTCACTCACAGTGACTGGATACATATTTTTTTTTTTATATTTCTCGACGGTCAGGAACTATTCCCTGGCGTTACTTGTACCACACATCACAACAACAACAACAACATCTAAATGCAGTGGCAAAAGCCACAAACCTATTTAATAAGATGAATTGCAATGACTGTATCACTTGCCAATAGTGCTGCAGGACATTTTGTTGCGTCATATTTAATTAAAACGATACTTGAATGGTTTATATGCCGTAGGGGATGCATTAATAAAGCAGACAAACACTTGCCAATCCGAGAATTGCTATGTAATATCCCGATGATGCAATTGGTAGCATCACGATATTATTCAGTTATTTAGTTTAATCTTTCAGAATTCTGGGAGTGCACAAGGTGATGCTCACTTCACTCCAAGGTCAGGAAAGAATGACCACGACCAACAATTCGAAGAAATAAATTAACTATTGACAGATGCACCTGCGTGTGCATTAAAGCAATCACGTGTCCATTCAGTGCTGTCTGCTTGACTGAGTGAGAGCACATTGACATTTCGCGTGTCTTTTGCGAGAGAGAGAGTGTGAGACGACCACGAGTGTGTATCGCTGAAGGAGGATTTTATTCTTCCTAGATGATGGTCATTATGGATTCTTCTATTCCAAGTAGCAACAGAGAGAAACTGGATCTCGGAGGATGGCAATTAGCATGTCCGAATGCATTTCTTCTGAGATCTTTTCATCCGATGTAAATGTTTCCTGTTTCCTGTTCCTGTGCAATCAATAGCAGTTTGTTCTGTCCGAACGACTTATTTTAAAATGAACGCAACATTCGGCCAAATAATTATCGTAAGCACGGTCTCAATATATTCATCGACTCTCTCCTCGCAATCACAAGATCATTCACGTGCGTGGACAAGTTTAATAGTAAATACTTCTATCTCACCACAGTATGTATCTTGTTACAATGTTTCATTGTAAAATTCTGCCTTCGCCTAACCAAAGGCTTTATTACTTCCATTTAGTATTTTATAGCGAGCATTTTACTGTGTCCCTTTATTTGCATACGCCCCCCCCCCAAAAGTGTATCTTGTAAAAGAGAAATGTTACCTCGACAGGCACATTATTAACGTATAAAAGTACAGTCATTTTGTTAATCCACCGTTGCAGGAGGGCTTCCCATGGCTTTCAGGTTCATGGGGGGGTTATTTTGCCGATCATGGGGAGGTTATACTGGTAGGAACGAAGTGGACCAGACCACCAATAGATTAATGTGTCCGTCCGTCCGTCCGTCCGTCCGACTGTCCGTCCGTCCGTCCGTCCCTCCGTGTATCAACATCGCCCCCTACTGCAAACACTTGGCATGACCCTACAAAAACCTTTAGACTCAGTGACGCTGTCCTGGTAGCAACATCGCCCCCTACTGCAAACACTTGGCATGACACGTGTAACATTCCCTTATTCCCTGAGATAGCTTTTGATTAAAACCTTGAAATTAAATAAAGTGCGCGCGTTTCGTTAACATTAACGTGAGTAGCCGCGTGTAAGAGTTACATTTTAATGAGACGCGCGCAACTATAATGTTACTGAGGCCTAGTCCGTTAGCGCCTCGTATACAGCCTTAGGCTTTTGCGTGGCAAGGTATATTAAGCGTTTATTTTAATATGTTTATAAAAAATTAATTGCACTTTTAACATTAACGCGAGTAGCCGCGTGTAAGAGTTAAATTTTAACGACAGGCGCGCGCTATAATCAGTAGTTTATAAACTGTATTAGTCACTTTAAAGTTACTGAGGCCTAGTCATTCAGCGCCTCGTATACAGCCTTAGGCCTTTGCGTGGCAAGGTATATTAAGCGTTTATTTTAATATGTTTATAAAAAGTTAATTGCACTTTTAACATTAACGCGAGTAGCCGCGTGTAAGAGTTACATTTTAACGACAGGCGCGCGCTATAATCAGTAGTTTATAAACTGTATTAGTCACTTTAAAGTTACTGAGGCCTAGTCCGTAAGCGCCTCGTATACAGCCTTAGGCTTTTGCGTGGCAAGGTATAGTAAGCGTTTATTTTAATGTTTATAAAAAATAAATTGCACTTTTAACATTAACGCGAGTAGCCGCGTGTAAGAGTTACATTTTAACGACAGGCGCGCGCTATAATCAGTAGTTTATAAACTGTATTAGTCACTTTAAAGTTACTGAGGCCTAGTCCGTTAGCGCCTCGTATACAGCCTTAGGCCTTTGCGTGGCAAGGTATATTAAGCGTTTATTTTAATGTTTATAAAAAGTAAATTGCACTTTTAACATTAACGCGAGTAGCCGCGTGTAAGAGTTACATTTTAACGACAGGCGCACACTATTATTAGTGGTTTATTAACTTCATTCGTCACTTTAAAGTTACTGAGGCCTAGTCATTCAGCGCTTCTTATAAAGCCTTAGGCTTTTGCGTTGTAAGGCTGGTGGTGGGGGCTGGTGGTGGGGGGTGGTTTTGGGGGCTGGTGGTGGGGGGTGGTGGTGAGGGTTGGTGGTGAGGGGTAGGGTGGTGAGGGTTGGTGGTGAGGGCTGGTGGTGGGGGTGGTGGTGGAGGGTGGTTGTGGGGGCTGGTGGTGGGGGTGGTGGTGGGGGTGGTGTGAGGGTTGGTGGTGGGGGGTGGTGGTGGGGTGGTGGTGGGGGTGTGGTGGTGGCGGGGTGGTGGGAGGGGTGGGGGGGGGTGGTGGGGGGGTGGTGGCGAGGGGTGGTGGTGGGGGCTGGTGGGGGGGGTGGTGGTGGGGGCTGGTGGTGGGGGCTGGTGGTGGGGGGGGTGGTGAGGGTGGTGGTGGGGGCTGGTGGTGGGGGCTGGTGGGGGGGCTGGTGGTGGGGGGGTGGTGGTGGGGCTGGTGGTGGGGGCTGGTGGTGGGGGCTGGTGGTGGGGGGTGGTGGTGGGGGTGGTGGTGGGGGGGTGGTGGGGGTGGCTGGTGTGGGGGGTGGTGGTGGGGCTGGTGGTGGGGGGGGTGGGGGGGCTGGTGGTGGGGGGTGGTGGTGGGCTGGTGGTGGGGGCTGGTGGTGGGGGCTGGTGGTGGGGGGTGGTGGTGAGGGCTGGTGGTGGGGGCTGGTGGTGGGGGTGGTGGTGGGGGCTGGTGGTGGGGGGGGTGGTGGGGGTGGTGGTGGGGGGTGGTGGTGAGGGTGGTGGTGGGGGCTGGTGGTGGGGTGGTGGGGGTGGTGGTGAGGGCTGGTGGTGGGGGGTGGTGGTGAGGGCTGGTGGTGGGGGGTGGTGGTGGGGGCTGGTGGTGAGGGCTGGTGGTGAGGGCTGGTGGTGAGGGCTGGTGGTGAGGGGTCTTTAAATCTCACAGCGTTTCTTGTCAAAACAAACACTTTTAATTAACGTTACACTAGAATACAGTAATTTTGTCTTTAACTCCTCTATACCCGGTCGATATCCCTGTACCGGTACTAAGTATTATTCCTACCAGCCCACCCCGCAGGGTCCTGTTTTTGCCGATGAGACTCAGAATATATATTTATACTGGAGGAATCGGATGATCTATGAAACTATTTTTCACAGATGTTCAGTAGGGGCATTAATACTGTTTTTTGCGTTTTTAAATCCGTTATATTAAGTTCGCTTGCTTGCTTGCGTGCTTGCTGCTTGCTTGCTTGCTTACGACCGTGCAAATCTTTCGGTCGTTTTTTAACCCACTTCCCGTGATCCAATCGAGCTGACATTTTCCACACAGACTCGTTGTGCGTGACAATTAATTTTCTGAAATTTTTTTTCCAAAATTTTACACTGTTTATGGAATTTTTTTAAAACATTTAATTACCAATTGCTTAATGCTGGCAGACAATCATCTGACCCATAGGTGGCAGCCATCTCAAGCCAGAAGACGAGAGGACTCTAGCCGCCACGCATATAAAGGATTTATAGTGAAAAACTTTGTTTTTACGGGTTATTTTTCTTGCTATTTTTGCGAAGGTGGGAAGCATGGACGTGGAATCGGAAAATGTATTCATACTGGAGAAATCTGATTAGCTATAACGCTCTTTTTCAGAGACGCCAAGTAATCTTCACTAGAAGTACAGAATATTGGAGGTTTCTGCACTGCCCTCTATTGCCCACTACGAAGCCTTGTTCAGAACTGCAGGAATCCATGCTATTTAGTTCTTTCGGTAAAGTCACGTAGGTATACAATCAAAGAAATCACCTGATGACGGGCGCTTGTGTTGCGCCCGAAACGTCGTCATTTATTTTATTTTATACCTACGTGACTTTACCGAAAGAACCAAAGAGTATAAGACAACCTGTTTATCACACAGTGTTCAACCGCCGAAGCCTTCTCTGGCCGTGTACCGTGCTTGTCCTTTGAGGTCTGATGAGATCGAACGCGTCCCGAGTGATGTTTGGTCACGAGCTATGGTCTCTCGCAGTGGACTCTCACCTGCTTATGATACACTACTCACGATGTCTTGTCTAATGTCCGGTCAATCCAAAGTTTATGCGAAAATAAATTTAACATTGTGACCAGGGCACATTATTCACACTGGCAGCCATGAGACAGTGGGGAAATAACATTTTAATAAATCAGCATTTCTGTTTGACAGGAGCCAGTCGCTTGAAGTGAAACCCGCTGAAGACCTCCCAGAAAGTTTACGAGCATCTCAGCGTGGGCTGTTTACTTTAGCCACCGGGCTCAATTGGTTGCAAGAACACCAAAGTGGGTAATGCTGCGATGTGTAATGACGCTACCAGTAGCGGCGTAGTGAAAATTGTGCATCCTCGTGTTTTCGAATCAACTTTGAAAACGATGCATGTTGGGTCAACAGCAGGGGTGGGAATATGCAATAATTCCCCCAAACCAACTCTAGCAATTGATGAATCCGGTGTCAATACAGTTTGGTGAATGCTAGTATTTCTCGTGGCTGTCGATGTTACGCGAATCCGTTATACGCAGCATACTATGTACGCATAAAACACACACACACATTAATTTCTTTACACGTGCAATTTGACCAGTGTATCAAAAAGGTCCTGGGTTTCATTCCCGACTGTAGCACCTGTATGTATGGAGATTACATGCCGCCCCCCCCCCCCCCCAGATGGTTCTGCGTGGGTTTACTCCGGGTTCTTCGGTTTATTCACATAGCTAAGACTCGCACACACCCTAACATCCCAATGATAAAGATTACCTGCTAATTGCAAAATTTGGATAAACAACGGCAACATCGCGAAACTTGGCAGGACCCTTCTGCATAAAAGTCGTGGAACTTAACGAGGCCTCGTGTATTGTGATCACAGCATCGGCAGACAATGTGCAATACCCGTACTGTGGTGCTGAAATGGGACACACACACACATGCACAGAAGTGATAACATACAGATGTGTAATATGTATGTGTGCGTACATCACTTTAAATAAATATATAGGCACAGTGCTTAAACTCATCTGGAGCAGTCCAGAACGCTTTTCTGGAAACTATTTTGGCCCTTCACAATCCCTTCTCGCCTTACTTTGATCTCGTGCTACTGTGGTGGTGGTAGTGGTGAGCGGTTGGTGGTGCTGTGCAAAAAGCACGTGCGAACGGTGCTTTGAGTTACCAGATGTCCCGAAGATCAGTACTTCAATTGTAACTCCCTTGCCCTTCGGTAAAACAAACACACACACAAAAAAATCTCTTTTTGAAGAAGGACACGGCACGTGTCTGCCGATGGCAACCAAAGTGACGTTTGTGACGTCAGCGTTTTCGGAAAACTGCCCGAGCTTTATTTTTGTGTGTGACGTCAGCATTTGTGACGTCAGCGTTTTGTGACGTCAGCGTTCCGGAAAACTGCCGAACCTTTATTCTCCAACGAGTGCC
The DNA here is from genome assembly GCF_015708825.2 of Lethenteron reissneri. NCBI lineage: Eukaryota > Metazoa > Chordata > Hyperoartia > Petromyzontiformes > Petromyzontidae > Lethenteron > Lethenteron reissneri. Next base: position 6,651,815 of record NC_083804.1, read on the forward strand.
CAATGTCCAAACGAGGCGTAAAGCAGCAAGACAACCTCTGGAGCTTTGCGCAACTTTAAATCTAGAATTGAAAACTAATTTCTGTAGAACTGTTTTTTTATTTGTGTTGGTTGTACTTCCCCACACCCCCGCACCTCCGGTTAGCACGGCTAGCCACGTACGGTGCAAAGTAAGTCCTACATACATCTTGACTTAAAGCTTTTCGTGACTGCAAGGATTCATATTCTTAGGGAGGTTTTTTCGGTAAAGTCACGTAGGTAAAAATTTAAATGAATAAAAGTTAAAATAAAATAAAAATCACATACATCTTGACTTAAAGCTTTTCGTGACTGCAGGTAATTCATATTCTTTCGGTCTTTCGGTAAAGTCACGTAGATAGGTTCAAAGAAAATAACAAAAAAACACTACGACGTTTCGATCGCAACACGAGCGGTCGTCATCTGATGAACCTACCTGCGTGACTTTACCGAAAGACCAAAATAATAAGAAGTTCGACATACATACATACAAATCAGGTTTGGTTCTGCGGTACGTTTAGCCGGTGTGCGCCATTAGGTGTGACTCATCGTCTGCTTTTGCTGACAAGTTGACATGTGTATGGTAATTACTGTATTTACTGGAGAGTTAAGTTGTCATCATCATCATCAGCCACTGTCACTTCACTGCTCGATGAAGGCCTCCCTCCCCCTTACCACCACCACCACTCCTCACAGTCCCCATGATGCCCCAATGCATCTCGGGCTTGCACACGAGCCCCGAACTCTTGCGTTTGGCCTCTGTGGTTTATCACTTCCTTTTGTCTGCCATTCTATGAGCATAATATCGATTTTTGGGGTCGGATCGCGTACAAATGTGTGTTTAACTGCATGCCTATACAGGTGACCACACGTCGGTGGTGATTAACCGTGATCAGACAAGAACAGGTACTGCGATTTCTTGCACCCAAACACGGCAGGAGGTACACGCATGGCGTGCGTGCATACTGATTGGCTCACATGTATACCTCCATTTAAGACCGAAACTGGAGGATTTCTCCACAGATCCGGCCTGATGATGCTCGTTGTAATTACTGGCGAAACGTCGTACTTGAATTGTAAATGTTGTGGGTTGACTCTCCAACACACAACCGGTGTGCTGAACTAGTAATGAATTGGCACGTTTTGTTTTCGTGACAAACATTACTAATTGGCTGTGTCGGGTGGTGGCGGTTTTAACGACACATATTGAAATTCACGCGATCTAACCCAAAAACTTATATTATGGATAATATTGGTCACGAAATGCCTACGTGTTCAACGTGCTTTCAGCAGTCTCGTCCATTGGCTGTAGATATATTTTGGCTACGATGCGTTCTGCCTACACAGCCACTTTTCTTCACGGTTGATACGATGTCTGATTTGCGTTTGTTTCCCTGATCCACGTGTTCCTTTTTCTATTTCTCTCTGTCGTTCTAATCATGCACCACTACATGCTACTCTGCCGCACATCTCATCTTTTGTAAAAAAAAAAATACTAATTATTTGTCAGTGTCCATGTTTTTGGATCCACGTGTCCTCGCTGGCAATATGCACCGATTGAAAACGTCCAGGGGCATTGGTACACTGCTCTTCAGAACCAAATGCACTTTCACCGAAAGCACTCAATCCAGCTCTTTTTAAATCCTTTATATTAAGTTCGCTTGCTTGCTTAGGACCGTGCAAATCTTTTGGTCGTTTTTTAACCCACTTCCCGTGATCCAATCGAGCTGACATTTTGCACACAGACTCGTTGTGCGTGACAATGCATTTTCGTGAAAAAAAATTCCAAATTTTACACTGTTTAGGGAATTTTTTAAAAATATTTAATTACCAATTGTTTAATGCTGCCAGACAATCATCTGACCCATAGGTGGCAGCCATCTCAAGCCAGAGGACGAGAGGACTCTAGCCGCCCCGATGCCACGGATATAAAGGATTTATAGTGAAAAACGTAGTTTTTACGGGTTTACTTGTTGACACTTCTTTCATCCGTGTTATGGGTCATCATCAGCCGTCCCTTCCATCAGCTTATTAGCGGCGATTGGGGCCGAACTCTTTCTTTAGCCAGTGTCACCACTTCACTCAATCCGAGTCCTCCTTCAAGATATGTTTTTAATAAACGGATCTAGCCACCTGGTCGAGTCGGTTACTCATCAATGTGTGGATAGAAACATGAATGCAAACGAATCGACGTGTACGTGTTATGAGTGGACCTTCACAACTGAAGTCGCGACTCATGATTGGTTTCTTTTGGGTGAGATAATTATTGTGTTGGCATACAATTTAATTCTAGATTTGAAGTTTTCGTGATTGCAAGGATCCATACTCTTTGGTTGTTTCGGTAAAGTCACGTAGGTGAAAATAATAATAAAAATAAAATAAAAATAACTAAAATGTAAATTTTTTATTTATTTTCACCTACGTGACTTTACCGAAAGAACCAAAGAGTATGCATACAATTTAATGTTTTTTTTTTTACTAATGACCCTCCACCACCCGACAGAGCCAATCAAATGGAGTTGTCAGGTTGGCCACTTGCGCGAATTGATTTGGTTTGTCAGCAGACCGGAGGAATGTTGACAACAACAAATTCGATGGGTAAGTGGAGGGTTGTTTATCATAGAAAAAAAAAGAAAACATTATAACGACACGATTTAACCCAGAATAAACTAATAATGGACATATAAGTACGTGCATGAGTAAATAAACATACATACTATAATCACCCAGGAATGTCTGTCCTTAACGTGACGTCACTGCACATCGACCAGCCCCCCTCATTAATATTCACGAGCAGGTGACGTCCTCCAAATGGACACTCCCCCCCACCCCTCCTCATTAATAATCATGAGCATGTGACGTCACTCCACATGGAACAGCCCCCCTCATTAATAATCATTGACAGGTGACGTCCTCCAAATGGATAATAATTAGCGGGTGACGTCACTCCACATGGGGGGGGGCGAGGCGCCTCCTCCCCCCTCCTCGGCGTCAACTCACAACCCTCACTACAAAGGCAGAACCCTCACGTCACGTGATCTCCGTAACGTGATTGAGACATCAAAGTAAAAAGGACGTCACGATGAACAAGGGATTATAACCTTCAAATGAATTAGGTCTGTGTCACCGCGCCCTTACAAATTGCACACGAATTGATGCAATTAATATCACGTCGCGGTCTGCTTTTCGCTTGCAAGTTTCAGTTTTACTGAAATACACCCGTTCTTGGACGGGCAAAAGGCTAGTAATTAATATAATTATACAGGAAATGTATAACGCAAAGCATCGGTCGTGTGGGATAACCCACATTTTGGTTCACGGCAAGCCACGTCAATTGAGCATGGAGGCGTCTAACAAATGGCAAACTCGTGGCGCGATTCTAACTCACGACCTCTTTCCCGCACAGCAAAAAGAAAGAAAGAAAAAAAACCTCAATCCGCTGAGCTGTACTTGAGGATAACAAAAGGGGATCTTTTTTTAGCCTGTGCACCACTCGGGGCAAAGGAGTTGCTATTGAATACCTATTATGGTCTGTCACGTACGCAAGAAATAAGAATCCTCCTTTTAGTTGAACACGTAGGCTTTCGCGACAAGTATGGATTCTCCTTTTAGCCTGATCGAACGGGATACTGAGCGACAGACAAGGCTGCGTCCATCCATTCGTCTTTGTCTCCGCCAGCGCTGATCTTTATCACTCCACCAGAAGCGCTTTTTTGTCCTGTTGTTGTTGAACGCCACGTCAAACCTCATCAAAGGGGGCCCAGCAGCTGTTCTACCTCGACTCGGACGTGGGTGTGCGGACTGTCATGCTGCCCCAACGCGCACGCACGCACGCTCGCTCGTCTATGCGTTTCGACCACACATCACGTCCCGTGTCTGTGCAGCGGGAATCAGAGAACCCCCTTCAGTGGCTTTGGAGCTTTAGGGCTTTAACCAGCGCGACGTAGAGCACAGCGCGATGTGCGATACGCAGTGGCACTAAACAGCCGCTGTTGCCTCGAAGCTCAATGTATTCATAACTGCATGTTCCTGAACAAAAACAATCGCTCGTTCTCTATTTATGGACGACAAGGGAAATACATTTTTTTGGCAAAAACCGTAAGTTTTTTTTTTGTAACGATACCAACTTTCAAGTGGTTATACAATTAGAGAGAGAAAAAAACATTGTCTAAAGCTTTCATTTTTTTCAACCGCGATAAAAACGGCGCGCTATGATTGATTTATTTACATCAATGGAACACCAGTTAGACCCTTCCCCCCCACCGTGGTGCTGTTATAAATGTGCAGTGTCACCCTGAAATACAAAATTACGCGTTAACACACGCACGCACGCTAGCTAGCTCAATGTAATAGTTAGCGAGCATCACCTGCCCCCGATAGTACTGGTGCGGTTGGTTCCCAGACTCAGAATGGGCAGGTCACGAATTAATATTGGTTTGGTTTATTTTGGTGGTGGTGGTGTTGGGGGGGGGGTGAGTAAATTGTCCCAGTCACTACTGGCTCAGGGGCTCTGCTCATTTGAGCCAGCTCAGGACGCAATCTTTAGTTTTGTCGGCACATCCCAACGCGGGAGAATCGTTATTGTTCACTCGCTTAGCCACAACCCACTCGCTGCGGGGGCCGCTGTGCGTAACGTCGGACAAGTGAAACTGCGACATCTCTTTTTGTTTTACAAGTCTACCTCGATCATCGTGCGGTGCCGTAGCGCATGTATCCACGTGTAAGAAGAGCAGGTCGCGCCGTGGTTTTGTCTGGTCGCCTGCTTGTGGTGGAGCTGTCATTTTCTCGATTATTTTCTGCTGCTGCTGCTTGCTGGTGCTGCGCTCATAGTGGTGCACAAGCTCAAAGAACAACGATAACTACAACAACAAATTTCGATTTAAAGCTTTCGTGACTGCAGGGATTCATCTTCTTGGTTCTTTCGGTAAAGTCACTTAGAAGGGAAGTAATAAAATAATAAAAATAAAACATAATAAACGTCGTGAGAATTATTTTATTATGTTTTATTTTTATTATTTTATTACTTCCCCTCTACGTGACTTTACCGAAAGAACCAAGAAGATACAACAACAAAGTCAACAAATTCGTCAACGACGCTGTCTCCTTAAACAATAAAATACACACACGACGTTTTGGACAATGCCCTTTATTCGCAGCACACAGGGAGGCCACAAAGGTAGATTCAAAACGTCTTTGACATAAAAAAAGACACTTCTCGTTTAAAAGTGCTGTCTGCTGTCCAGCTCAGGTCAAGTCCTTTAAAAAAACTAAGAATAATTTTGAGTTTGGGAGTAATATTCATCCTTTTAGGTAGAGCGGTGATGCAACGGTTCACACGTCGCGAGATGGAAGCCAGATACCCGAGTTCGATTCCTGACCACAGCCACCATGAGCGGCGAGTGATACCCGAACCCGTCCCTGCCACTCCTTTCACCAACCCGCACTGACCGGCGTGTTGGAGTTTATTCTAGATTTGAAGTTTTCGTGACTGCAAGGATCCATACTCTTTGGTTCTTTCGGTAAAGTCACGTAGGTGAAAATAAAAATGAAAATAAGTAAATTCTTTATTTGTATTATTTTTATTTTCACCTACGTTACTTTACCGAAAGAACCAAAGAGCGTGTTGGAGTTTGTTCAAACAATCTCCCAGGACCGACACGGCAAATGGAGGCCTTGACCCCCAGATGGATTATTGGACTCGTCCCTGTTATTCCTTTTTGTTCGTAAGTTACGCGCCAAACGACAAACTTATTTCAACAGAACCATTGACTAAATAGTGACGAACACCTCCGCCAGTTCGGTCTGCCCGTGTTGCAAGATGTACAGTGTCACATCCAGTTCTTGACAGTAACTCTGGTTGGTAATGCAGCGCTTTTGAGGCAAGGTTGGTGGGCCCTGTAGAATTCGTTATCTGCACATGTGGAAGGCAATGGTAGCAAGCGGGCTGCTCATCAATCTGTGTAACATTGAAATAACGTGATCCAGAGATCCACATGGACTTTACTACATTCGTGCTCAGTTTTTTTTCTCCCATACGTAGCATCGCACAAAGAACCACTGACCGCACAGCCTGGGCAAGACCCTCGTTAGGATGGGATGTGAGACTCAGTTGAGCAGTATTTGCGTAATGGGCTTATGATTATTATTTAAGAGCAGTTTCATCTCAGTATTTTTTGTAATGTAGGGATTACATAAGGTAATTGTTTATATATAGTACACGTAGCAATATATATAATTGCTCCACTTGACAGCATGATTATGCTGTGTGGACATGCACCCGATTGTCTTGAACGGCAAAATAGCATCGAACAAACAATCGATGTAAACTCGCACGAACGGCATCGCTCTGAACGTGCGTGAACACATCACCTGTCCCCCTGTTCTCCGTGAATGTCACCACCTTCCCCGTGCCCACGCGCTGCTATTCAACTCCTATACCAAGCCGACTACCACCGTGCCAAACCCCCTCTGTGCCTTACCAACCCACGTGCTATACCTACCGAGACGTTCCTTAATTGATAACGTCACGAAGCAGTTATTAAAGAGCCGCATGTTGCTTCGGAACCGCATGTTTGCCGACTCCTGCCCATGATAAACTGGACTCTCACGGTAAACTGGACTTTTTCCATGGTAAACTGGACTCATATCGCAAACAGGACTTCCGTGGTAAACTGGACTTCTCCCATGGTAAACTGGACTCAAATAGTAAAGTGGACTTCCGTAGTAAATTGGACTCTCATGTTAAACTGGACTTTTTCCATGGTAAACTGGATTCAAATAGTAAACAGACTTCCGTGGTAAACTGGACTCCCATGGTAAACTGGACTTCCGTGGTAAACTGGACTCTCATGGTCAGCGGTCAGCAACCAAAATAACAAGAAGTGCCATGTTTGTCGAATCCGGTAAAACAAAAAAAACAACCCCCTTAATATCTCAAAAGCCGCAATGTAGTACTTAAAGATTCGCATGTGGATCTTGAGCCGAAGGTTACCGACCCCTGAGCTTAACCCAAAGCTCATGTGGCAAATCCCCACCCCACCACCTCGCTCCCCTGCCTGGACTAACCCCGCCTAACCCTCCACTATGCCAAACATCCCCCCCCCCCACCACCACCAGCACCCCTGTTGGCCCCTCCTCCACCCCCCACCCCCCCGCATTATTCGCTGGGTCAGGGCTTGACCTGCGAGTGACATGCGAGTTGAGTCTTTTATTAATTGGGGCATCGGCATTTTCGGCAGCAGAGGCGAGGCAGCGCAGCGGATCGCAGGGCACCTGTTTGTGAGCGAGTGAGTGAGACGCACGCGCACGCACGCACGCACGCGCATAGATTAGACAGCTCCGCGGAGCACATTGCGGAGAGCGGCATCTCTCAGTGCCGTTAACACGCTGACAATCAACACGGAGCTAATCTACAGATCACCGGTGCGTGTGCGCGCGTGCGTGCGCGTGTGTATGTGCGTGCGCGTGTATGTGCGCGTGCGTGCGCGCGCGTGTGTGTGCGCGTGCGTGCGCGCGTGCGTGTGTGTGTGCGCGTCTTCGTGAGTGAGAGAGCGAGAGATATTATTTTTTATTTGCTAGTGGGCGACCTGCCTGACTCTCTGGCTCCCTTTTGTGGTTTATTATTTTTGTGTTGTTTTATTGTTGTTGTTGTTGTCGTCCACAGCCAGTGATTGAAGACTGAGCAATGGAGCAGGACTGGATGTCAGAGGAGGAGATCGAAGCGTTGCAAGACATCTGGGAGAAGGTATTCAAGAGCGCCGAGGATGTCGGAGTCATCATCCTCGTGAGGTGAGCAGTGGGGAAACGCAGCGCACGGGCGCAGGCGAGGATCGCCTCTCTCTCTCTCTGTCTCTCTCTCCATCTCACCCATCGCCGCGCAGACGTTTTGTAGACTTTTTGTTGTTGTTGTTGTGTGCGGAGCGAACAAGAAGTGCACGCGCGAGCCATGCCCGTCGCGCGTAATCTTAAAGGCACACACTGTACCGAACGATTGCCTATATAAGCCGTGGTGGTGGTGGTGGTGGGGGGTGATAAAAAGCTTAAGCCGAGAGACGAACGTTTGGCGCAAAGACGGGGCCATCAGCCCTTGCGCGCAGGGCTCGCTCAAAGTCCTTCTGATTGACTATCATCAAGTTACCGCCGGCGTTTGTGTGTGCGTAGGGAGCGGTGGTGTAGCGGTTAGCGCGCTGCGCTACGAACCTGGCCCACCCGGGTTCGATTCTCGCTCACGGCCAACACCGCCGACGATTATCTATGTAAATATCACCACTGGGGAGACAAAGGCGGCCGAGCGTGGTGCTGGCCACCCCACACGCCCTCGTGGGTCGTGCCGGCCTTCATAGGTGCTCGCTAACAGCACTTGCCCCAATAGTCTGTTAAGACTTTGTATGTGCTGATTGTGTAAGCTGCATACGTATTTGACACTTCATTGCACGTGCATTGTAATGTGTGTGTGTGTATATATACACGGCAATAGACGCGATGTTGAAAAAGATGTACTTTGCGTGCTGCAGCATTCCCTGCCTAGTTCTGGGTGTGTGTACAAGCGGCGCATCGTGTAAAATAAATGCATACATAGTGACGATGCAAGTCACCGGGTAACTGATGTAACGGTGTTCTAGAAGGGCTAGAAAGCTGAAACGTGGCCCCAAGCGGTCCTAGCTTATACATGTAACGTTTCCGATGTCAAATGTCTCTCTATGGGCTTCATGGCCCGGACGTTGTCATGGGTTCACTCATCGTCGGAAAGGGGTCAGCTAAAAGTTCTAAATAGCTTCCAGTCGTGCGCAAAGCAATTCACGATGGTCCTAATAATAGTGTGACGCTAAAGCTGAAAGAAAGTGAGCGAGGATTATAACTGGTGATTGTAAACTGTAACAAGTGAGGTACAATGCAGTATTGACTCCATCGATCCTGTCTGTCTACGTTGCCATCGATTGAAGAAAATAACACCGCCGGTTAGATACAGTTATGTGTAGTTAATCTGCTACTTACAGAGTGGAGCCATACAGGGGTTTTTTTTATTGAAAGATAAAAAAGTGTGTTCCATATCTTTCCAAACGACTGGCCTTCATGAAATTCAGTGTTTATAAGAATGTAGAGATAAACTAAAATACCTTCCATCGAGTAGCAACATTTTCGCTTAACGTTATTCACGTGCTTAAACTAACTCATACGCTGTCACTAACTACACTAGAGCCATTCAAAAAAAATGCCCCTTTACCTGTGTGTGTTTAAACATAGACCGGAATATGGCAACGTTTTGTTTTTTGCTTAAACATTAAAGAATCCGTCACTATTCAAAATCAGACACCGAAGGGAAACAATGTCAATAACTGTAATGAAATGTAACCGCGCATTTATTTTATTTTATTTCTCGCAGACACTTCTGAAGCGAGCTGAGCGTGCATATCGATCTGTGAGCTTATAATCAATAGATCGGGCCCCATGTTTAGTGCGAATTGAAATGCAAATATTCAAGTGCAGTCTTTCTTTTGCGAAGGCATACTTGGGCACGCAAGTGATAAAGCACACTGCACGACTGCTGTTATTATTATTAGTTGTGGTTGTTCTAAGGATAAACTGTCTCCCGACACAGGAATGTGGATTTTCCATGTAATATCTCAGGGGCCAACAAATGAGACGGGTAACGGCGTATAATACGTACAAATGATTTATAACCCTTTGTCAATCCACTGCTGGACAAAGGACTCCCCCCATGCTGTGTCCATCCTATGGGTTTGCTTGAACATACTTCACCACGCTGGTCAGTGCGGTGGTTCAACATCTGTTCAGATATCACTCACCAGCTATGATCGCCATGGCCGGGAATCAAACTCAGGTATCCGGGTTCCACCATGCCACAACTTCCAAACCCGGGGAGACAATACGACTCAGCTTATAACGAATGCAAGCAACTTCGTACGCGATGGGCCACTTGAAGCCTTGATACAAATGTGAATGTTTCGTGACATTACTGGGCACATGCAGGATGACGAGTAAACACTGAGCCCCCGGAATAATCCTCCCTGAGCCAGATCGCATGGCTGCCCTTGTAAGGAAGCAGTTGCCTTCAACAGGGAAACAACAACTGAAACAACAAGACCACTCAGCGGGTCTCCAAAGAGATCACACTGAGCTCAATGAAGACACCAGTGATGAAGTTTCCATGCCCCCCCCCCACCTCCCCCATCTGCTTATCCCCCCCACAAGGTATGCCACTTACTTCCCTTGGGTACTCTCATTTCAACGTCCCCCACACCAAGCCTCTGAAAGATCCAGAGCCCACAACAAGGAAACCGGCTGTCTTCCCACTAAGTGGATCCAGAACTTGATTTAAAGCTTTCGTGACTGCAGTAATTCATATTCCTCGTTCTTCCCTTCTAAGTGACTTTACCGAATGAACCAAGAATATGGATCCAGAACGTTATTTTGTTTTTAGTGATATCAAAAAGAGTGTTCCCCTTCTCAAACGGTGTCCGCGGCGGTGACTGTTCATCTCAGTCGGTGTTCTTGAGCGAGTGGTGTACATTCCGCATACTTTGGTTGGGAGCCAGTCTTCCGCTTTTGTAAGGCAGGGGGTTAATCATTAATAGTTTCCCCCTCGCACATCCGATGAGAGCGGTTGGCTACGTAGGGTGCGAAAGAAGTCCAACGTACATAGTTTGCGTGTGTTCGTGGCCGATGATGTTGGTGAGCCAGTGGATGGCTTCTTTCGTAGTCGATGGTGAATATCTCAAATGTTGCCGGGAAATTGAACTGAGACGGCAGTGGCCTGCTATGTGGCCTGCTATGTGGCACGCTATGTGGCACGCTATGTGGCACGCTATGTGTCCTGCTATGTGGCATGCTATGTGGCACGCTGTGTGGCATGCTGTGTGACACGCTGTGTGGCACGCTATGTGGCCTGCTATGTGGCCTGCTATGTGGCATGCTATGTGGCATGCTATGTGGCCTGCTATGTAGCCTGCTATGTGGCACGCTATGTGGCCTGCTATGTGGCCTGCTATGTGGCACGCTGTGTGGCACGCTATGTGGCACGCTATGTGGCACGCTATGTGGCCTGCTATGTGGCATGCTATGTGACACGCTATGTGGCCTGCTATGTGGCCTGCTATGTGGCACGCTATGTGGCCTGCTATGTGGCATGCTATGTGGCACGCTATGTGGCCTGCTATGTGGCCTGCTATGCGGCATGCTATGTGGCCTGCTATGTGGCCTGCTATGTGGCCTGCTATGTGACACGCTATGTGGCCTGCTATGTGGCACGCTATGCGGCATGCTATGTGGCCTGCTATGTGGCCTGCTATGTGACACGCTATGTGGCCTGCTATGTGACACGCTATGTGGCCTGCTATGTGACATACTATGTGGCACGCTATGTGGCCTGCTATGTGGCACGCTATGTGATTCGTGGCGTGACATTGGTATCCTCGGGCGTAATGTGGATATTTAACTTTTTTCATCGGTGTAAGAATCCGCTTTTGCCGTGTGATGTTCTGATGTGGTGCAGCGCAAACCATTTTTTGCCGAACAATTCTCAAACCAGGAGGATCTTCTGTGGGGATTTGGTGATTAAGCGCTCGTCCAGGGACGTTGGTGTTGTCTCAGGCTGCTCCGCACCGCACCTCAGGATTCGAGAGCTCTGCGCTCGATCCCAGAGCATGGGCTGCAGGACTTTAATCTAGACGTTTGGAGGTTCTAAAGGTTCTCTGCAATCGGTATAGGTTCGGTTGGCCATCGTTTTCTTCTTCTTAGGATTTTTCGGTAAAGTCACGTAGGTAAAAAATTAAAATTAATAAAAGTAAAATAAAATGAAAAAATCACGACGTTTTATTTTATTTTACTTTTATTAATTTTAATTTAAAATTTTTACCTACGTGACTTTACCGAAAAAACCTAAGAATATGAATCCTTGCAGTCACGAAAGCTTCAAATCTAGAATTCATCGTTTTCTTCTTCTTGCGTATTGACGGCTGATATGCTCTGGAGCCTAATGCCAATGTTGAGGTCTGCTAGCCACGAAAGAGCTTCAGGCGAGTGTCCGTGGAACCTTGCTGCTATTCCTCCATTGACGAAGCGCAGGTCACAGTGGTTCAGTACATGGGTCACGGTGCGGGTGCAGACGCGAGATGTGTGCATGTCTCTTAAAGTCGAGTGAGGCGGGAGACAATTGCCAGCCGGGTCGAGATTTGTTGATTAAAGTGTCCCCCGTTATGATGCATACGCAGCATCGCTTCGCTATCTGCAACACTGCTGTGGGCGCTGCTGGACCAGACAGGAACGCACGCTTGTTCAGGCTGGCTTTGACATTTCTGCGAGCCTTTTCCACGCGTCCTTCAAATGTTAACCCCCCTCAGTTTAAGGTCACAGGCAGGTATGTTGGATTGTGCTCATGCTTAACCATGTTGAACATAAGAGGAGGCATTGAGTGGATATAATATTCCTTCCATCGCCTTTTGGGTCAGTGATGAGGACAACGCCGATCGTGGTGAGACCCATGCCTAAGACACGATGTTGGCGACGTATATTATTAGCTTTCTGGAAAACCGTGTCCAGTATATCGTTCGTGCAGAAGTTGAAAAGTTGACAAGTGACGGTGCCAGCATAGAACCTTGTGGCGGGCCATCGACTGAGAGCCCCTGTTCTGTTAACGTGACCATTCATGTGGGTCCACATTCGATGCGAAGGAGCCGTGTGGTGTAGCAGCACTCGGTGATGCTGGAGAGCTTGAGCAGCAGGCCACATCTCCACACGGTCCGTATCACAGGCCCAGGAGAAGTTGACCAATGCCGGGCCTGCTTCTGCTGGAAACGGCAAGGACCTGATCGAAGCAACTGTGGCCCCGTCTGAAGTCAGCCCATTCTTTTTGCAAGGATGCCTTCCTTTCCATAAGACAGCTTGCTGCACGCTGATTTCCTACAATGTGGTACTCATTTTACCCACCCCCGAGAGCGATTTGATCTAAAAAAAACTCGATGGCCCAATCCAGTGAGATATGTAACCCATCTTTATTATTGCTGATTGCTCAACTCAGCCCTTCATCCCTCCCGGGGCCGATAAGATAAGTACCACTTTGTAGCGAAAACAATTAATGGTGGCCTATGAATGGATGCTCATCCATCATGTTTGTTCATCATGTGCGGAGTTTGGGAAGTGGGGGGGGGGCACCGGGGGGGGAGGGGGGGTGGCAATACCCCTCCAAAACTGGACACCTTTATTCATATATTTTTAGAAGTGTACAATAAAGATTCAACAATTAATTAATTATATGCACCCACAATTCTTAAATGTGAGGGACAAAGTGAACCCTTGCTCCCCCCCCCTCCCCAAATATCGAAGCCAAACTCTGCCTATGATGCTGATGGAGCATGTGCACAGCAGCGTGAAACATTCTGCTTCAAACTACCTTGAGAATCAATTTTTCCAACAATTTATTTTTACCGTTGGATGTCAACTAATCAAGGAAACCCATTGACACCGCCTTGCACGGAGGAAGCTCTTCTACTGCGGTTGCTTAGGTTTCTCGGTCCCTAGAGGCTTTCAGGGATAAAATAATCAAGTGAAATAAGTAAATCAGTGGGACGGAAGGTTTTGTGTTTGCTGAGGCTCGAGCAGATGCCTGCCTCATTGTTCCCTAAGGAACAGCCAATTGGTAAACAAAAGTTGACTGGCGGTAGATACGGCTGGGTTGCATTAGCGCAAAGGTCAGTCGGTGTGGTGTTTCTCTGGATACTTACGTTTCCTTCAACACACAAAATGCTCATTAAGGAATCGGCCAAATATCTCAATGCAGGACCCTCCTGCTAAACGTGTCTTAAGACTAAGTGGTTATTTCCTGGCTACATCAAGGATATTCTTGTCGTTTAAGTTAATTCCCAGTGGTAATCTTCCCCATCAGCATAACCCACAGCCTCTTGGAGATTGCTGAAAGGTAGCAATAGCTCAATTAACAGGCTAGCATTCAGTGCAGGTTCACGAATTTGTCACTTGTGCAGGATTTCCAAAATTAATACAATCTCAATTCGGTCCGCAGCTAAGAATGCCAAAGCCACCGTGAATTCCTGCCCAAGGGAGCATGGTGGCAAACATCCATTCCTCTTGCTATATCTCTGAGCCAGTAGAAGAAATTTCACAATCCAGTGGCGTGGTTAATGTCCTTCCGTAGCACGACCACTGCTGACCTTCCAACCATGGAGGAAGGAGGAGATGAATCGACCATGGCGGGGATGATGGGGCGAGTCAACCCCTAACTGGGGTCTGAAACTCGTAAACCTTCCGACCGCGAGCTCCTATCGCCGGGCTGCCAAAGCACGTCGTGCCGTACGTGGCTGTGTTATATTCAACAATGAGCACCGCAGGTCACGTTAGGCGATTCCTAAAAAGGCCTCCAAATAATCCGAGAGCACACCGAGCCTGCAACAGAACACCGGCAAGGAATGTGGGCCGGTCTATATTGCACAGCTCGGAACGAGCTATTAAAAATGCCGCTTTGGTGCACGCGAATGAAAGTGCTTATTAAAGAGTAATTGGGGTTAGTTGTCTTTGTAGACGGAGGACCTCGACCTTACGAAGCCATTCATTATTTATGTCCGCGCACTTTCAAGGAAAACAGCCCAGTATTCACCACTGTGAAATAGGAGATGGGTAATCCACATTTTGTCTGATAAGTGTCTGTGCATCTCTTCACAGTATTCCAAAGTTTTTCTCCCCATAGAATGATGACTTAGTAACCAGCAATTTTAGTTTCATTTATTAGAAATAGCCCTGTGAGCCATGAGGCTCTTGACTCGGGTGCAACTGCAACAAACAAAAACATGAACAAAGAAGACACGCAACAGAAAAATCCAGGAAAAACACAGAAAAGTTTTCCAGCAGTGTACTCGTAGAAGGCGCAGCTGGGAGAGGAAGATTGGACGAGTGTTAGGATTCATTTTTTCACTGTATACATACAATGGCCAGGATAACGTTGTGTAGCGGAGATATAAATATTCTCCAAAATCCGGCGAAATGTTGGGGTTGTGGTTTGGGGTATGGAGACCGAACGGATTTATTGATTTTCTTTGCGATGATTTCTTTCTTGTTACATGTATTTTTTCTCTCGTTATTTATGTATTAATTTTTTTTGGAATTGCTAAGTAGTGGGGTTTTTGTTTTTGTATTATCTGTGTAAGGGCCCGGCTAATTGATATGCAGTGTCGTGGGATGCAAGTGCATGAAGGACGCTCTATAAAATTACATTATTATCAATTATCCAAATCTTTATTTTGGAATAAATGTATGTATGTAGAACTTCTTTCACACTATACGTAGCCAACCAAGACCAACACAGAATGCCAATGATTCTTCACCAGTGGCTTCTGTTACGATGGGTTTCCTCTATTCCTTTTAAAATAAATAAAGAGACTGACCCCATTACATGGCTACGCACACATACTAACTTCCCACGTGTGAAAGTCGGCCATACTTGAATCCACCATTGACCTCATTCAGGAAAATGTCGCCTGTACGCCACTCACTGCAACATTAAATAAATATAAAAACTGGCACAGAAACTACGGAACCAGCTTCTCATCTACTGCATGGAAACATTTGATAGCTAATCGTGTTAAGCCTATTCCATGTTGACATCATATACAAATAATGCTCTACGCCCACTTTGGATTAAATAAATCCGAAACTTTCATTTCGCCGTGCAATGTACCTTTAAAATCTCATCACTGTTCTTTACTTCGAGCTCAGTCATCACTTTCATCATCATCCATCATAATTAACTCGGAGGGATACTGATTGAAATAAGTTAATTCTTAATTCATGCACAAACACACACGCAACTCAGTCCCTTATCTATCAAAAAAGTCTTTATTTAGGACTAAACCCCTTAGCGCGCTAACCGCTGCACCACCGCTCCCCACATCCACACACGCACACCACGTGCGCCACGCGCGCACAGCAGGCACGTGTCAGCCTGTCGCTGTGAGCCGCTTGGATCCAGCTTATTGCTCTTCGATTGAAACGTTCTTGGAGCACAATGGCGAGAACCTCGATCACTGGACGTCACACATTGAAATGGGTGAAATAGGGAGCAGACGTCGTGCTGCTCGAAGCAGACGTCGCAGCTGCCGCGATTTTCACCTGAAGACGGGCGCTTGTGTGGCGTTCGAAACGTCGTGATTTATTTTATTTCACTTCTACCTACGAGACTTTACCGAAAGAATCAAACAGTATGAGTATTGAAATAGTTGTTTCTTGCATGCGCGCGGTAAACCCTCAAATTAGACAGAATACCGCCCGGCATATACGAGGCATCGGGCGGGAGCGAATGCTTCACACTGTGAACTCTTGTTATCTGGGCCACGGATGCATCGTAGTGTATGCGCACGTTCCCCCATGATAAAAAAGTGCTTGCGCGGTCGATACTCGGGTTTAGTGCAGCGCTGTCGTAGACGGCACGGCCACTGTCGCATTCGTTCATAGCGGCAGGCTTTCTGAAACGTTAGACCGAACGGCACGTGACATTTGAGGCAATGGACTCTGCAAGAAGCAATCGATTACGAACTTTTATAGTCATTATATTACAGCGATGTAGCCGTTGTTGCTGAGGTTGTTTTTTGAAATTATAGCCTCTGGTATGACCGCTGAAACTGAAGCTATAAACTAAGCATTCATTATCGCTGAACCTGGGCCGGTACCTTTCAAATGAAGCCGTTGAATGCAAATCGTCGCCAAATAAGTACAAACGACAAAAGCCCAACGTCATTTGTCAATAACACTGCCGTCAAAAGGGGGACAAATTGGAGATTAGTCAGGTCATCTCGCTTGTCTTCATACGAGAGTGATAGAGAGCCCATCGAGATTGAGTGAACAGCAGTGAAAGCCTGCACTATGAACCATGTGGCCTTGATCGATATGCAGTTCTAATAATGTTTCCATTTAAATAGTTTAAAATTGGCATTGATTGGATATTTAGTCGTAACATAAACACCCATCAATGGTCAAATCTGTGCGCGAGAATTAATGTGTTCAGTATTATGAGTAAAAGTATCAAAAGTAGCCGGCAGAGAAGCCACACACGCATT
Organism: Lethenteron reissneri; assembly: GCF_015708825.2. Lineage (NCBI taxonomy): Eukaryota > Metazoa > Chordata > Hyperoartia > Petromyzontiformes > Petromyzontidae > Lethenteron > Lethenteron reissneri. The sequence continues at coordinate 6,668,910 of NC_083804.1, forward strand.
ACGTTTAAGCGATGCCACAAAACTGTGGACATATGCCAGCGTCTAATATGCGACCACATCTCAAGACGCCGCACAAATAGGAAATGAATACATCGTCTGGATGGAGCCCCTCTGCGCTCCCGACGGAAGGGGTTGCGGCAGGCCCTGGGAGAGTTGCGGCATCTTTATTTTTTTTTAGCGTTTGTAGCTCTTTGTTTTTGGACAAACTGTTTGACTCCAGAAACGGATGTCCTCTTGATCCCCCCTCCTCCATCCCAGCATGTGCATCTGCTTAGTTTCAAGCGAGCAAACATGCATTGTCCAGTGACAGGGGGACACCCAAGCATGTTTTAAATGAGCCTTGCAGGTCAGCGCACCGGATGGGAGTGCAAAGCGGCTGCGAGATGTGAGTAGATGGTTAAGAGAGATCACTGGGAGAGGAGGGGGGAGTTGTGGGTGGTAGTGTTCTTACCATTACGGTCTGCCCTATCCCAAACCCAAAGTGGCCAGAGCCAGCATCAGAATCCGAATATGTATTTATACCGGATTAATCCAACCAGCTATTAAGCTATTTTTTCCCACAAATGTCCGGTCGGGGCGGGTGAGAGCGTCGAAAACACGAGGCGCGATTTCAACTAAGCCCACACAAAATAACCTTAGCTCATCTCGTTCTGTCGAACGATGTTAGGCCACTCACCCCATTGGGAGCACGCGCGTGGGGCCCGTCTCGCGCGCACGGCCCCCAACTGCACGCGCCACACCCGCGGCTACTCAACTCTCTCCCGTGCGTAAAGTTTTCACAAAACCCGCGGCGACTCAACTCTCTCCCGTGCGTAAAGTTTTGACAAAACTCGCGGCTACTCAACTCTCTCCCATGCGTAAAGTTTTCACAAAACCCGCGGCGACTCAACTCTCTCCCGTGCGTAAAGTTTTGACAAAACTCGCGGCTACTCAACTCTCTCCCGTGCGCAAAGTTTTCACAAAACCCGCGGCTACTCAACTCTCTCCCGTGCGCAAAGTTTTCACAAAACCCGCGGCGACTCAACTCTCTCCCGTGCGCAAAGTTTTCACAAAACCGGCGGCTACTCAACTCTCTCCCGTGCGTAAAGTTTTCACAAAACCGGCGGCGACGCGACGGCTTTGCGGGGCTCGGCCACCGTCGTCACAAAACGTGCCTTTGTGCGTCCACCTGTGAATCCGGTGGCCCCGTTACAAACTATTCAACTGTTGTTGTTGTTGTTTAAAATAAAACATTAGCAGGTAAGGTCCACTGAGCTGCAACACTCTTTTTCAGAAGCTACTTGGCCACAAATGGTAGCTCAACGAAGCGGCTTGTCACGTGGAAATGTACGGCAGCAGACAAAAACTCTTAAGCGCACGTTGATTATAAATGTGGAGGGAAAAACCGGAGGACCCGGAGAAGAATCCACGCGACAACGGGGAGAGGAACATGCAAACTCCAAATACACGGGCGTCAGGGTCGGGGTCGAACCCGTGAACCCTCCTGCATACCAGGCGTGGTAGTTAAAGTTTCGCCACCGTGGCGCCGCAAGATTGTGCGTTCCCCGCCGCAATGTTATTTGTTCTCACAACAAGAAACCACCGCTGGAGTTTTAATGTCGCAAACCGTCGCATGAATTCTGGCAGCAGTCAAAGCGGCCGCGTGGCAGGAGGGAGCGGTTCCTAAAATATTAGCCACTCTAGTGACGCATCCGTTCGTCAATTATATTATTGCACCCACGCCACAAAGGTATCGAATTTCGTCTGAAAGAATTGATTACTCGGAATTAATTCGTTGCATGTGTAAGAATTATACGCTTAACGTATTCAGAGACCTTCATCCACCACTGGATTTATAATAGCCGCTGATGATAATGATGGTATGCTGTTAAAAAAAACGTACAAAATTCTACAAATGAGACGGAAAATGTTTTTGTTTGACAAATACAATAGAGCTCGATTGCGGAATCAAAAACGCAACCCCGAACCGCCAGACAGTTCGTGGAATCGCTGGGGCCAAACCCAATTACATGCCTGCTACCTTTGCTCGGTGCTTGATTGCACTGCATTGCCATTTAAAAAAAAATCTATTTTCAAAGGATATCAGTAGAGATGTGCAGCGCATGTACAGAAGCTACTCGGTATTATCCAGTAACTCGCGAAGGTAAAATTTAATCTCTGTTCACTGGGCCCGGCATCTCGAGTGCATGGGTGTGGAGCGAAATTGCTTGATGTCAGTGTTGAGAAGTGATGTTGGCTTCAGGTCAGGCTTGTGTCATTCCATCGGGTGCTTGCTTTACGATACGAGTCACGATAAAACTCTATTGAATGGGCTGTATGTACAGGTGCAGACCTGTGTGTTTGTGTTTGCATATACAGTAACTCAAGAATCCCAAGGAGTGCAAGGGTGAGCTACATATCCACGCGCCGTCAGAAAAAAACATATCCCATTTTCCAAAAATGCAAGTTTGTGTGAGAGGGGAGTTGGTGACAATGTTTAACGGGGAAAAAAAAAGCTCCGCAACCATCGTCTCTCGCTGCCATCTACAAGTTGTGAAGCGATGGGATAGAACAAAGTGCACGTTTGGGGCGAAGGCAAAGAGAGAGAGAGAGTTGGATTGACATCTGCGGAAATGGCCACCGCCTTTGTAAGATGAGCGGGGAAAAAAAACACTTTAGATTTCGTTTCGATTTAAAGCTTTCGTGACTGCAGTGATTCATATTCTTGGTTCTTTCGGTAAAGTTACGTAGAAGGGAAATAATAAAAATAAATTCTCACGACGTTTCGATTGCAACACAAGCAATCATCATCATGTGTGAAAAACCACAGCAATGATTGCTTGTGTTGCAATCGAAACGTCGTGAGAAATTTATTTGTAATTTTTATTATTTTATTATTTCCCTTCTACGTGAATTTACCGAAAGAACCAGTAATTTTTAGCTTTCGTGTTAAGTGATAATTCAATGGGGTTGTCAAATTATCTAATAAGGGGATAACAAAAAAATAACACGCATTAGTCTAGCTCACATTCCATCTCTCTAAAGCAATCAGCCTTGACAGGTGGATGAAGTTCCGTGAAAATTACGCATTGGTGCGGGGTGACACAAAAAAAGTCATACTTTCTCTCTTGCTATTTCACCTTCTAATAACAAATTAATTCTAGTTGCACCATATCACCTTGTAATCCGTATATAATTACGTGGACTTGGGCAGAATGCGTCACGACGAAGGACAGAGTGGCAGCTATTGCAGGAAACTCCCAAAAGCATGAGACCATGTGTGTGTGTACGTTGAACTTCTTTCGCACCCTACGCAGCCAACCGTGATAATCGTAGGTTCTGGGGGGGGTGGACAACACACTATACTAGCTCCTACACATGACAACAGATCGCGTGTAGGAGCTAAACGGACCGTTGAACTGCGGGTCCCTGGAGATGTGTGGGGGGGGGGGGGATGGTGACTGCTTGGGGAGACTGTCATGCAGCAGTGGAGTGATCATAGCTGATGATGTTACAGTCGATATGTTTTTGCTGATTAAAATAACAAGCGTGACCCTGCACAACACATTTTGACGAGCCCAACTTGTTTTCTAACTCTCTGAAGGTTACCTGTAGGACAAAGACAAAGACCCCCCCCCCCCCGTATAGCCTTAAACGACTGTTGGGGCAAGTGCTGTAGCACTTATGAAGGCCGCCACGGCACACGAGGGGGTGCATGATGTTAACGACACACCACACCAGGTACTACTCATTTGAGGCCGAGTCGACCTAGGGGAGGCCCAGGACCGGTTTAAATAATCGTCACCGGTGTTGGCCGTGGGCGGGAATCGAACTCGTGTTGTAGCGCGGAGCGCTAACCGCTACGCCACCGCTCCCACCACACATACACACACACACATATGCTTGTGTTTATCGCCGCAAGTTCTCAAGTGAAAGGATTAAAAAGTGCAACTCACAGACTCCACTTTGTGGAATGTAAGTTTACGAGAGGTGGAGATGCAAGGAGAGATATGCAACCCTTAAGAAGTGGAAAATCCTTTGTGTAAATAGGCCACCCACAGCTCCAGAATTGACGTTGGGTTTAAAGAGTGTTTGCTGTGTATACTGTAACCTTTAAACCCAGGAGATGCCTGGCTTTTTTTCCTCCACGAAGCTCACGGTCCACCTTAAACAGCGTCCGCTGCACAAGCCATGGCAGCAGATGCGGATGCCTTATACACAAATGGAAAAGTATAAACTCTCCAGGAATATAAATTTCGATTTAAAGCTTTCGTGACTGCAGGGAATCATCTTCTTGATGCTTTCGGTAAAGTCACGTAGAAGGTAAATAATAAAATAATAAAAATAAAAGATCATAAAATAATTCTCACGACGTTTCGGCCACAACGCAAGCAGCCGTCCTCAGGCCGAAACGTCGTGAGAATTATTTTATTATGTTTTATTTTTATTATTTTTATTATTTCTCTCCAGGAGTAGCGTATCGCTGCGGTCATCCATAACAGACCGTGCAACGGATAACGACGCAATGCCCCGATCCACAAATACGAAGGACACTTGACAGCGATGACACACTCCGCTCCTGCTCCTGACGTGGTTATCTTCTGGCTTGACCACCTGAATGTGAAACTGTAAGCTGTTGCTCTGCATCATCTACATCAGCAGCTTTCCCCACCTCCCACCTTTGCCCCCAGCATAATTTCCTGCCTTCCTTACACCAATAAAGAGGTCATTTTAAAGAGGTCATTTTAGCGGAAATGGTTAAACAAACAAATGGTTAAACAAACATTTTCAAACATTTTCAAATGTTTGTTCAGCTTATTAGGCCCTTGAGTTATACGCTCTATAATTCCAATTCTAAACTGGGCAATTAGCAAACGTCGTGATTTTATTTATTGTATTTTCTACCAACGTGACTTTACCGAAAGAACCAAAGAGTATGGATCCCTGCAGTCAGGAAAACTTCAAATCTAGATTCATTAGCATACAGTTACCCTTCTTTCTGTCTGTAAAAATAATATCCCTCAACACTGTAGCTTTAAAAAGAAAAGTTTTTAAATTTCCTAACTCAGATATTCCAATCATGTTAGATTATTTTTCGTTTTGTATTGGTTCCTGGACATCTGTGAAAAAGATCTTCATAGCTCATCGGATTCCTCCAATATAAATATGATGATTCTGGTACATCCCCCCCCCCCCCACCCCTCTGCTTCTCCCGGGCAACTGGTGAACACTCAAAAGAGGATACATTGTGTCACCACTTGTGGGTCAATCCTCTTATCCGCGTCGAGGCTTGAATCAAACAGAATCATATCGTATTGGCGCAGCTTTATTCGGACAACATAGGTATTTCTTTGCGAATAAGAGGAGTTTTGCCGTGTAGTGTGTTTATTGGTAAGACCTCTATGATGTAGCCGCGGGAATGCATTTACACGTTTTTGAGCAGTCAAAACCGGTTGTCGCCGGCGGACGCTCGCTTCCACAAATGTATAGACGTGAAAACTCCACCACATTGACAACTAAAAAAAACTCAACTTGTTTTTTTATTTGACCAGGTAAGGCCCACTGAGCTCTTTATCAGAAGCGACCTGGCTATCACAAATGGTAACTCAACGAAAGCGGCTTGGCACGTGGACATTTTTAGCAGCCAAATACTCTAAGCGCATGTCGATTCTCAATGCAGAGGGAAACACAGAAGAAAGATCCACGCGACCATGCAAACTCCAAATATACAGGCGTCAGGGTCAGAATCGAACCCGCGACTGCCTCTACACCAGGCGAGACAGTTAACATCTCGCCACCGCCGATGCTGAGCAGCGTCGCACGCACGACTCCTTCGAGCGAGGAGACGCACGCGCCCGTGCCTCAACAGCCACCGACACACGCCGGCCATCCCTGACAATGCCGACGCTTTTCTTCCTCCCCGCAGGCTCTTCACCGGCCACCCGGCATCCAAACAGTACTTCGCAATGTTCAAGGACCTCGAGACCGCTGACGACCTGAAGGCCTCGGCCAAGCTGCGCTGGCACGCGGGCCGCGTCATGGGCTCCCTGGACAAGGCCGTGAGGAGCTTGCGCAACCCCGAGGAGCTCATCCAGATCCTGCGCGCCGTCGGACTGTCCCACGCCAGGCAGGCGACGCCCGTCGACGTCAAATACTACCACGTAAACGGCTGCACCGATCCTGGCACCGATCTTGGCACCGATCTTGGCACCGATCTTGGCACCGATCTTGGCACCGATCTTGGCGGCGACGGCACCAGGTTGTGCAGTGAGGGCTCGCGGAGCCGGGGCGTGCACGAGCGACCGGCCGTGAAGGTCAACGGAGTTGCGTCGTGCGGTCGCTCGTGTCGCCCGGCACGCGCGCACGCACGCACGTGTGTGTGTGTGTGTGGGTGCGCTGTGTGTATCTCGGTCATCTCATCTCAGTCATCTCGGTCATCTCGGTCAGTTGACCCGTGGCACCTGCTGGGTCTGCCCCGTGACCTCCTGCCAGCGGGCGTTCGACACTTCACGTGGCCTCAAGGTGCACTTGGCCTGGCACAAGCGTCGTGGTGACGTCAACGCCACTTAGTGGCGAATGGCGGTTGTTGTTGTTGTGTGTATAAAGTTAGGGGGAGTGGTAGTGTAACGGTTAGCACGCTGCACTATGAACCCAGGAAGCCGGGTTCGATTCCCGCTCATGGTCAACACCCGGTGACGATTATTTGAACCTGTGGGGAGATAAAGGCGGCCAGGCGTGGTGCTGGCCACCCACCCCCTCGTGTGCCGTGCTGGCCTTCGTAGGTGCTCGCTAACAGCACCTGCCCCTACAGTCTGTTGAGGCTGTGTGGGATAATTTTTGTCCATCAATTAAATTGATGCCTAATGCTCACAATACAAGCATAGAAAAGTGTGTTTAAGAGTTGTTTACAGTTTATATGCTGTCACATTTTAGCTCACGGTGGAAATAATACTGTGCAAAAATGAGGCAAAACTAAATATGTAGAAACGTACATTGAACTTCTTTCGCACCGTACGTAGCTAACCGTGCTAATCGGAGGTGCGGGGGAAGGACAACAAACTAACACACAAAAAATGGAAATAATACAAACGACAGTGGAAACAAAACAACAAATAATTGATTCTTGAGTCGTATCACAACCGCGGAATGCTATCGATGCATCGATTCTCTGGTGGGGAGTGAAATCGTTACGAGCATCGTGATGTGGCCAGGTGGTGGATGTGGCCAGAGCACTGACCTTACACACTGAAGGCTGTGAGTTCAAATTACACTGGTCAACACACTTTTTCTGGCATAAGGTATTCCAACGGGTTTAATGTAATTTTGGGGTGCTGATTCCAAATCTGGCATCAGTTTTAGTCTATCACATCAGGTTTTTGAGATATCAAATATTGCATTTTCAATAAAAACTGCAGAAGATAAATATTAAATAAATGTGGATATCTACATAAAATGATATTATAAACACACTATCCTAAAAATACAGCACCATATTTTAACACTAAAGCAGTCACTGACTCGCAACAACTCGCAATCATAAGTGACAGAGTTAATTTCGGGTAAAATCAATAAAAATGGGGTATGCCGATAGCACAAAAATTAGATGTGATAGAGCAAATCTGAGATCAGATTTGGAATCAGTACCCTGAAATTAGTCTAAAACAGCTGCAAAAGTCCAGGCCAGAAAAAAATGCTTTTTTTTTGTTGACCAGTGTTATTATTGGTTGGGGATGGACTTAGTTCACCATCCATTGAGGGTGGATTAAAATCAGAACTGCTTTGTAGGACACTAATAAGAAGAGGATGGTCACAGCCATAGGAATGTGGAATGTACATCCACTTACTCGTGCGCGCTCCAGCCGTATATTTGCACCAACCCCCACTTAATTTCAATGTGATGACACTTGGACATTTGATTATGGGCATTTACACATATATACTACTTCCTATCAAAATGCGGTCTATGTTGCACAAACAACATTGAAAACATGACTTAAACAAAAACAACAACAATGATAATAAACGCATTGTTATTATAAAAAAAGGCTTGTTATCGTTAATGATTCCACAAAGTTTCTGCAACGATTGGACGCCGTGAAAAGTGCATTTTTAAATGTGCCCCCCGTACTTTACCACCGTTTACATTTTTTTACGTGAAAACTAAACCAAAAATACAACGATGCACATGCATCTTTAATAATTACTGTACAGAACAACCGTTTCTAAAAACAGACGGCTCATCAACAATGCAGTAATTATATCCACAGCGAGCACCTCACTATTACCCCACTGATACAGGTCTCTGTGTATGTGTGCACAGATGATTAACTTGAGCTCATTCACGGGTCAGTTAACGTTGGCTTTAACATTCCATCCAACACGACGTCTAGTGACTTATCAGAAAGCAAAACTGATCATTGACATATTCAAACCACGGCGTGTTCAAACAGGGAGCTTATATTACACACGTTGTTGCGCACGTGCCCCTTCCTGTACGGATCTTTTGTCGATCCTCCGCTGGGTGAGGGATTCCTATGCCACGCGGCAATTTGGGGGTAAACTTGACCATACTTGATAATTGTTTTTTTACCCTTCTATCTGGCAACAAAACTGACACCTTTTTTTACAAGGAGTCATGTTTGCATAGACCACAATACCTGCAGCCATAATGCAAACAAAAAACATAACTCTGATAATATATGCACTGTCCTTGAAGTTGATTGGTCCACACGCGAGACAGCTTTCCTTAGAGCCTCGTCTCACATGGGTTGGACCAGATGACGCCAAAAGGCGCAATCAACTTCAAGGACAGTGCATATATTATCAGAGTTATGTTTTTTGTTTCCATTATGGCTGCAGGTATTGTGGTCTATGCAAACATGACTCCTTGTAAAAAAAGGCGTCAGTTTTGTTGCCAGATAGAAGGGTAAATAACCAATTATCATATTTTTTACTGGCAAATGAGGTTCCAATGGTGTAAATGCTTGACCATACTTCTCCACGCTGATCGGTGCGAGCTGGCGATGACCGGGAGTGTACTGTAGGTGTGGGAGGATACAAGCACCGTGCCATCATGGATCTTGCTGCGCTGCCCCGAAGCACCGCTTAGCGTAGCAATCTTGTGAAGCACGATGACCGCTCATCCGAGCGTTATCCAGGCTTAAGTTCGGAGATCTGGCGGGATGAGGGGGAATTCTGGTGGATCGGTCATGGGCAAATGGCATCATCGGAGAGAAACCATATGACTCTGTGATCTTAGAGCCCTTGCGCTACTTTTGTTTATGGGTCGACGCTGTGGGTTCACGGCAACGTTTCGCATTGCCATAGGTCAGGGGTCGGCAACCAAAGTAATAAGAAGAGTAATTTTTTGCGTTCGGTAAAAAAAAAACCCATCAATATTTCAAGAGCCGCAACGCACGTGAATACGAGACGGTGACGGTCCTCAATAAATAACATCACGAAGCAGTCCTTCAAGAGCCGCATGCGGCTCCGTGCCGCAGGTTGCTGACCCCTGCCATAGGGTGAACCAATGCCCTGTGGATTGATGACATTCCACGTTAAACTCTGCATGCAGGTCATCTGAAACGCTTGGGCTGTTGTGGAAATGTTGTGTACCCTTGTTTATACAATAATAGTCATGCAAGCTCAAACGTGTGCGTCGATCCGCAGTGTTGTAAGTGCTTTGTCTGGATGCTAACTACTTCCCGGCTGCCGCCTTTCTCCAGGATACAAGTGTGTGTGTGTGCGTGTCTCGATGGAAATCGATGTCATCCAATTCACATTTGGAAATATTGGCATTCACGTGGGTTTTCTGAATTTGCATTCGTAATTAATGGCACGCTTTGTACGTTAATTTTTTACTTCCTGCAAAGATTTCGGCTTGGATTAGCAGATGAATGGCAGCACCCAATACCGTCACTGGGAAAACCCATGTGCAGGCGTGAAATCGGAGCATCTGAATGCCCATTTGGCGAGACCATTCAACAGAGCGTATCACATTTTAAATACACGGTTAAAAATACAACGTGCCAATTTTTGCTTGCATTTTTTTTTTCATCGTAACCACCGTCAAATGCGCCAGTTGTCTTTCGACTGGCACAAAAAAACACACCTACGTCAAATCACGCGTCAGAAAGAAAATGTATTGTATACACGGAAGCGTATTCCCCCTCAACTGAATTGAATGGGTACGTTTAATTGGATCATTCACGGTGGCTCTCCTGTCTCCAAGAGGGATGCTTAAAAGTAAAGGTGCCTCGAGCCTTGCAATTGTTATAGCTGATGCCACTGCTGGCAGAAGGGCCTCCATCCAGAAAAAACTAAACTATTTTTAGTTTACCAGGTTAAGGCCCACTGAGCTGTCTAGCTCTCTTTCAGAAGCGACCTGGGCTCAAATGATAGCTCAACTAAGTGGCTTATCACGTGGAAATGTATAGCAGCCGAATACTTTAAACAGCATGTTGATTCTAAATGTGGAGGGAAACACCGGAGGACCCGGAGAAAAATCTACACGACCATAGGGATAGAGAACATGCAAAGTCCAAATATACAGGCATTGTCAGGGTCGGGATCGAACCCACAACCTTCTGTATACGAGGTGAGGCAGTTAACATGTCGGCACCATTGCACTCGAGATCGAACTCTAAAGGGTATCAGACGTGCTGGCAGAGATGGACATACGGACTCACACGTCGCCCCACCACGCGCGACCCCGGTGATCGACCGACTATGCTGAACCCAGTTATATTTCTGGCTGGACACAGTTCGGTGGTGGGGATTTTAAAATAAAATCCTCATTGCTTCAACTGCCACACCTGGGAGATGGATTCGAACCAGCGGGCTCCCGATTGCCAGTCGATTGCGCTCACCATTACGGCCGGATACCGTGTTAAATGTGTGTCGTCTGCGAATATAATTGCACCTCCCTCCGTGGCTCCAATCCATCATGAGATGGGCGGTGCTGTACGCGAGTACACGCTGCCCTCCTTCAACGATTGTCATTTTCAATTAGTGCTCTCTCCGTCCGCTTGAGAGATACCGCGAGAGCTACAAATGCACCTCTATACTCGAACACAACAAAGGCAAATCTTTCCCTTTAGCCGCACAGACTGTTTGCCTTAACCGGTGCTCGCTAACGGCACGGCGCATGAACGGATGGTGTGATCTTAACCATTCCGGCCACCTTTCTCTCCCCAGTACGAATGGCTTATACATCACTCCAGGTACTCGGTTTGGGGATAAATTAACCTCGGGGCGGCCCAGCATGGGTTCAGATGTCAATGACCACTGATATTAGCCGTGGCTGGTAACCGTTAACCCACCGCTCCCCACAACAGCCGCCATTCACAAGTCAGTAACTGACGTGAAGTCTGGAGGCTTGTGAAGTGTGGAAGGCATTCTCGTAGGAGGTCACGAGATAGACCCAGGTGTTACGGGTCGACTGACTGATATGACTGGCAGATGCACCACCTGTGCTCCACGCTATGCCACCTCGCTGTGTGTTGCCCATGAATGCTCCCCCTACCAAATCCGCGACCATGTTGCTGCTACGAGACATTCTGTGGAGCAGCCGCGGCAGGAATAGCAATAAACGCGACTCAAAATGTTACGTGGGACTTGTGCCTTGTCACTCTCTCTCTCTCACACACAGATCCTGGGCGGCATCATCATGGACGTTCTGCTGGAAACGTTTAAGGACGAGCTGTCTCCGACGGCGCGCGGTGCCTGGACGAAGCTGCTGGCCACCCTGTGCACCGAGTTTGAGAACGCGTACAGAGAGGAGGGCGTCCTGGAGCAAGCGGCAGCCTAGATGATCAAAGAGGCTTCCGGCGTTGAGGAAATCGTGGGGGGTGGTGGGGGAGGGGGGCGAGGCAAATACGGTGTAATTGGTGTCGTGCTACCTTTTCACAATGTGTTCGCAGTGGACCAGTTGGGGTGGCGGCTTCTTGATAAAAACGCATGTGGTGTGTTACAAAGGCATCCGTTGAATCCTTGCACAGAGAGAGAGAGTTTGGGAGCCGCAGCCTTTGAAGCTGCAGCTCACTGGTGGGGAAATGCTTACTTGCAGATGGAATGAGAGATGTTTGGTTGGCAATTGATGAGTCGACGCTTGGATTTTTTATTTACTGTCTTTGTGCGTTTTAATTTGCATGATTTTCTTTATATCTTTTTTATTGTTTTGCTTCCGTCTCCTCCGCCCCGGCCCCAATTATATTCACTCATGTCACCTTTATAAATCATCACAGAGAGCAGCACATAGCTTCTTGCCCACATTACGTGGCACTATTTAAATGTGCTGCAAATGATGTTTATCACTTGGTCATACTTTTCTTTCGTCCACACTGGTGAAGCAAGCATCAGCTTCAGTTGTGGCGAGTCATTGGTGACGAGGCTGAGACCATCAACTGACTACACTTGAAAGCCTAATTTAATCAAGAGTATCTGAAACTCGGATTCAAACCCAGGATTTCAGTGAAAATGCTTCAGTCTTGTGACATGGTAATAGCTCTCTCTCAACCTGGCCATTCTTATTGATTTATTTTCGAATCGATAACTGACTACGTCCAATTTTGTTTACCCGGTACATTTAGACGTCTGTATGTTTCATCCTTACAGATGTTCTAAATTACTCACAGCATTGCACATGTTTACGATGACAAAACTCTGTATCACTGCCTCCTTACTTGAGAAGATATAATTATTATGGGTGACTCACTCTTGGTGCTCCACTAACTACAATACACTTTTAAGAAAGCGACTGTTATATTATATGAAATGTTTTGGTTTTAATAAACATTGTGTCAACAAACTCACATTTTTAACGGTTAATAATTGGTTTCCAATAAAGGTTCATTGGGAAATTCCGCATTAAAGCTTTAAAGGTAGTATCGCAAATTATTTCACAAGGGTAAGAAATGCAATATGATCATTTTTCAGTGGGTTTGCCCATTAAACAAAAAAACAAATAACTGCCTGAACTAAGGCCATTGATTCAAACAGTGGGACGCACTGCGGGGGGGGGGGCGGGTGCTACATTCAACACAGCCTACAGCAAATACAGCCGCTCGCAATTATGGTCCCAACGTTGCCATCGGGACAATAGCGACCCATGATAAAAAAAAACACCAATAGCGGGGCACTATTAACATAGCTGTTTACGACGCGACTGAAAAGTCCAAAAATGTTTTATGTGTCTCCCTGCTCAAACAAGCATTGGGCTGCTGGTGCCTATCTCTATATTCTTAGGTTTTTTCGGTAAAGTCACGTAGGTAAAACATCAAAATTAATAAAAAATAAAATAAAACAAAAATCACGACGTTTCGGAGGCAACACAAGTCTCCGTCATCAGGTGGGACCGTCACAGCCGGATTAGCTGCATCAAGTGAGGCAATGATTCAAGATGTAATCCCTTAAAAAGCAAGTTGAGGGGGAGGAGAGGGGGGGGGGGAGCTCATCAGAATGTGGTAGCCAATGAATGGAACGTATCGGGAGGGAGGGGGGCGGGGCTCAAAGACGGCACGGAGTGCCAACCTAAGAATATGAATCCTTGCAGTCACGAAAGCTTCAAATCTAGAATTAGTGCCTATCTCTGTTGGTGGCGCTAAAGCAATGACGGTAATTCCACATTCTCGTGGTGGGGGAACCAGTCGCTCAGTAGGTCGAGTGAACTCTCACCACCTGTATTCCGTGTGCAAGGTGTATAGAAGACAAACTCAAGTTTGATAGCTATCAATAATATCAATAACGTGTTTATTACGGGAGCTCATGCTTGATAATTGTGGATGCTGGATCTAAACCAAATCATCTCTCTCATCGAGAGTTCAATGCCGACCCCTCACTGCCCGCTCACCACTCCAGGTCGCCAATTTTAACAGACTACTGTGTGACCGTGCGCATTTCCACCCACCTTTTTTATATAATCTCAAAATAAGCAATGGAATTTGAGGATTGAATGCTTCACTTGCCTAAACATATTTCTCGGTTTTTGCTTCTTGTTGTTGTTGTTGTTGGTATTTGAAATGTTTACAATGTTGCCAGGCAAATTGTCTGCAATGCTCACCCTGGTGGTATTCCTTAGCCAGTGGCGATGGTGGGGAGAGTGGGGCGGTCTATCAACAGCACACATCATTGTTCAACCTTGCACAAAAGAGTAATCGCTTTACTGACCATTGAGAAGTAATAGGCAGAGTTAACCCTTGCGAGGATTTTAAAGTGTGACCTTTCCGATCATGAATTGAGCGCTCTTGCCACACAGCCATCCGGCCAGACATATTGCCAGTACTATATGTTATACTTACAAAAAATATATTTCCGACTTGTATTACATGTTACATTACTGTTTAGTTTTGATTAAAATCTGAATATAAGCTTTACACAAGGTCTCAATTTCTTCATTTAAAACGATTCAACTAAACTCTGCTTGCTGCACTCCATGTGTTATGTGTACGACTACGGTGAGTCAACGCTAAGACATATTCGCTTCAGTGGGTTTTTGCCGAGCCAGATTCTCGGAAATGTTTATGGCCAAATATAATACGTGTCAATAAATGAGATGCTATATCATGGGACCTTTTTTTTGCCAGTATCAAGGCAATATGCTTTGGCAGTATCTTTTTGCGTGTTCACCGCAAGTACGTGTGGTTAATGCAGACTTGATTTCTTGCAAAATGAATCTATTAGATGTTTGAACATCTTAACACCTGTTTTATTTTCCAGAAAGGGTAAAACCTATCATTTTTCAAATGAGATGCTGGCAGAAATTGGATATAAGACGGAATGCGCCCTGCCATTTAAATACATCCAAGCCTCTCTCATCAGCATCAATCAGCCTCTTGGTCATACATAAACATTGACTAGACACCTCTGTTATAGAGTGTCATCTTGCATACTTGAAATGATTCGTGAGAAAAAAACTGATGCCAAAATACTGGGAGGTCTGCGGCGAGGAAATCACGGGGCGGCATGCCAGGCAATTACACGGCAGCAAACCTTTATGCATATACTCTTAGTTTTTTCGGTAAAAAAATGAAATTAAAATTAATAAAAATTAAATAATAAAAATCACGACGTTTCGGAGGCAACACAAGTCTCCGTCATCAGGTGGGACCGTCACAGCCACCTGATGACGGAGACTTGTGTTGCCTCCGAAACGTCGTGATTTTTATCATTTTATTTTTATTAATTTTAATTTCATTTTTTTCACCTACGTCACTTTACCGAAAAAACTAAGAGTATGAATCCTTGAAGTTACGAAAGCTTCAAATCTAGAACTTTATGCATATTCTTGTTGTGTTTTTTAAAATGTATTGTTGTGTTAAAAAAACTTTGCTTACAATTAATTTAGTGTGTCTTCTAGTTTATTCATGTATTCCACCATTGTCGCAAATGCAACGAAGAAATAGAGTTCCGGTGAAATGAAATCACATCGTGGAGTGGCTTGCATTAGAAACTAACGTGTGATCCATTATGAAAGGAATGCAGATATCCACAAGTATGAATCAGGAGCGAGGGCTCTCAGTGGTTTCATTACTGAGCAGTAATCCTGCAGGAAATAACACATTCCGCACTTAATTCCAAGTGCCCGAACGCTGCACACGTGTTTTTTTCTTTTTCGACAAAGCTGCCCGCGTGTGGGAGCTGCTGTAACCCGGAGAAACGCCATAAGACTTGGTGGACAACTTATATATATATATTTTTTACCAGAATGTTATCCCTTCTGTGAGTGAGCTCTCCCCTTGCATGCATAAATATTGTATTTGTGTAATTTAAACTTTGCTTGTTTGTTTACCAAATTTACAGTGATGTTTGAATAAGTAAAAAAATCAGTTTGCATAAGTTACAATTTGGTTTAACAGTAGGCTTTCACGATCAACATTATCCATAATATAGGGTTTTGGGTTAGATGGTTTAAATATGTGTAGTTAAACCCTCCACCACCCCCGACACAGCCAATTAGTAATGATTGTCACGTTAACAAAACATGGTAATTCGTTACTAATACAGCACTACACCGGTGTGTTGGAGAGTAAACACGCAACATTTGCATGACCCTGGTACTCAAAACACATTTGTAGTGTCGTCTGTGCGTGCGGGTGGCGTGTATCGCACACACAGTCAGCCGGAGACGAGGTGGTCGCAGGAGGCACCGCTCTGCCCTCTTTATCGTCGCTGTTGTTGCCGAGCTCACGCCACCACTCGGGCCCGCTCTCTCTCACGACCCCACTGCCGCACGACCCGTCCCAGACACGACCCTGTCTGCGTTGCACCGACGGCGTCGACCGGGGACAGCCAACCACGGTCCGGCCGCGCAATGATCGGGCGAAGGCGGCGGTGACGACAGCGAAGACTAGACGAGTCCAATCCCAGAACCGGCAGCCCAGAGCTCGCGCTCTCCGCTGCTTTTATTCCCCTCGGCCCGGCTTGGCTCCACCTGAGCCGCGCCTCCCTTCTCGAACCTTCCAGAGGGTTCCAGAGGCTTCCACCACACGAGGTCTACTATGACCCTTGCCCCAGTTCCTCCGCCCTGCCGGCACACACATGCTCAGCGGCGTGTGCGCAAAGTGCCCACCTGCAGTTGCTGCTGCTGTCCAACAGTCAGTGCTATGTCACTACACATTGATTCTACAAGCCGGAAGACGGATTTTGCAGTGAAAGCAGCCGGCACCCTTGCACAACTGCACATTAGAAAAACATACTCTTTGGCTCTTTCGGTAAAGTCACGTAGTTAGAAATAAAATAAAATTAAACAAATCACGACGTTTCGATCGCAACACAAGCGGTCGTCATCAGGTAAAAAACGTCGTGATTTGTTTTATTTTATTTTATTTCTACCTACGTGACTTTACCGAAAGAACCAAAGAGTATGGATTCCTGCAGTCACGAAAGCTTCAAATCAAGATATTAGAAGAACATTGAGCTGCACTCGATAAATTTTGAAAATATTTTGGAAATAATACAGTTTCAACTTACGTAGCATCTAAATGCTATTACAACTTAAGCGGGTGGAACTATTATTACATGTTGAGACGAATTAGATTGATTTCACAAAGGAAATCTGCCTGTTGAGGCATGCCACTTCGATGACTACCTTTTGCTTTAAAGTTGTACATTAACATGTTTGACACGAAATGGTCACACAGAATTTTCAGAAATGTAACTTGACATGGGTTGATTGAATAAACTGTTCCCACACGTAACCCTTATGACGTCTGACATGAGATGAATTTCTGCTCGCCTGCCCAAATCAGCCTTTCAAGAGGTGTTACGTTGGCTGAAGAATAAGCATGAACTTGGTAGACCACGATCAGTCATCCTCACAAATACGTTAACACTCATTTGTAACTCTCTGATGTTACGATGTCACCATAGTACAGCTTCATCCGCTCCTATTTTCACCATCAGAGGCCACGACTTTTCGAATGTGCAGTTGGGCACACAAGGGTGTCACCATCTTTTGAGCAGGCGATAAATCTGCCACAAAGTGAAAAAAAAGCTGTAAAAAAACGTACACTCGGATGCAAAGGTCATGCTCAAATCCACTACACAATAGTTACCAACATTGCACTGTTTAGGTTGCAGATGTATTCACATTCTGTGATTGCAACACATTTGTAGAATTTCGATTTAAAGCTTTCGTGACTGCAGAGATTCATATTCTTGGTTCTTTCGGTAAAGTCACGTAGAATAGAAATAATAAAATAATAAAAATAAAACATAATAAAATAATTCTCACGACGTTTCGGCCACAACGCAAGCAACCGTCCTCAGGTGGAGAACATGTCTGTCGAGAAGACCGTGTCTGAATGACACGCCCCAGGCTTGGAGCGACTCGCCACATTTGTAGAGGTCACACAGGTGAGGTCTGAGTGGTGTCCCTCCAGTGCATTTGCTATCGCCATGAAAGTGACCACGTGCTGGAAGGTGCACAGAAAGCATTTTGCATACACAGCTCGGCATTTCGTCTGGACACTTACAATGTAAACGAACTGCGCGTGATCAACAACAATGCGGTTAAAGCGCGCAAACAAAGCGTCAGTTTAATCCGTCTGAAATAAATTCTTACGCTCATGACACTGGCGTCAAATGACTTACAAATCTAAGAAAAATTGTTCGCTGCCGTCCATAAATGACGTCACGCGATTTTGGACCTCCCCCCCCCCACCTCGTCATACGGCGTCACAAAAAGTCAGACCCCCCTCATATATGACGTCACAAAGCTCTGCCCCCTCCCCTCCCCCCAAACATAAAACATGCTTCACATCGCTTTAAACTATTGTCATTGTATTGCGTATTTAATGTGGCGCTGCACTCTGATGTTGTAGGAGAAAACATTTATTAAAAAGTCTATTTAATTAAGTAGAACGTGTTTTCTATATTTATTTAAAGTTGCGCATTTTGATGGAGCGTCACATTTCTCAACCCCCCCCGCCTTCTCGTCACACATCGTCACAAACGTCTGACCCCCCCCCCCCCCCCATAGGTGCGTGACATCATTAATGGATGGCGCCTTAGGCTAATGGACAAACTGTACGAATGAGACGGAGGGAAAAAAATATTCTTAGGTTTTTTCGGTAAAGTCACGTATGTAAAACAAAAATTTTGATGTTTTACCTACGTGACTTTACCGAAAAAACCTAAGAATATGAATCCTTGCAGTCACGAAAGCTTCAAATCTGGAAAAAAAATATCCAACGATGACAAAATACGGACGGCGTGAGCCTCTTAAACGACCGTGATGCTGAACGGATCTCCGTTTGCGACAGCACGTGGCACAACCCCAAAAGCACATCGCGTGAACAATGACACGTACCAACAAGATTGTACACATTTCCTTTTAATATACTCATTCAATGTTCTACATTGGAGTAAATTGAAACCTGGATTTGTTTAGTTTTTCTGTGGTTATTTACATATTTATTATATAGCTATTGTACAACAGAAGGCAGCGTCCAGGTACGCAGTGTACCAGCACAAATTGAGCATACAAAACACCCCTCCTCCTCCACCAATTTGTGATTGTGATATTTCTTTTGACAAAATACCAGCTTTCATTTTGATTGATAAGTGCCAGTCCTGGTTGATGCCTTACATTGGTAGCCGTACGAGCGAAACACAAGGACACAACACACCATTAACTGAGGGATACAAATGAGCCTCATATCTTGGCACAGTGGCCCATGAAAACTCATCTCGCATTCTAAGTAGTTTCAAACGAAGTACATTTAAAGCATTCAAAACAGGACACTCGGTTATTCACGCAGATATTGGATCCACGTAGCGATATATTTAATGTCGGTCTGTCCTTTAAGCAGGAAACTCGGTATGCGACACTATGAATAATTTAGCCAAATGTTTGGAATTTTAAATGAGTTCTCGTAGGCACGTGGTGCAATATCACATTTCATCTCCGGCTCGGCGATGGACAATGCTGAAATAACCATCTTGCTTGGCGGAAAATGTCTTAAAAACTGACCCTTTCATCTCCTGTGGATGACAAGTTGCACCAGCGTCTGGTGTTTGTATTTTACGCAGAGTCGCCACAGTGAGTTATCGAAGGAGCAGTGACGCTGCAATAATTGTAATTCTTGACGGTGAACAAAGACGTTTGTCCAAGGAATACATAGTTAGGACATTTTTTTTTTTATATAACGTGGTACTGGAACACAATGGCACAACAGGAATAAACCACCAGGGGAAAAAACCCAGCTTTATCGACCCAGCAATTACCAGGTACAGTCCAGGTGCTGTAACACGTGCAGCCTTATGCCAATCCACTGCTTGATAGTCTCCACACGGTGTGTCACTCATGGGGGGGAGGGTGGGGGGGGGTTGTTTGAACATACTTCACCACGCTGCTGCAAATGGGATGGCGAAGGGGAATGGGGAGTGGCAGGACCGGTTCAGGTAGCACTTGTCTCTGATGCTAGCCATGGCCGGGAATCAAACACTCAATGCAGGTGAAAAAGTCAATACATTGCTGCCAATTCTCGAAGGGATCCACACGCCGTGATCATGGGTTTGTTTTTACATATTCTTAGGTTTTTTCGGTAAAGTGGCCCATGAAAACCCAAATTATTAATTTTAAATTTTAACCTACGTGACTTTACGGAAAAAACCTAAGAATATGAATCCTTGCAGTCACGAAAGCTTCAAATCTAGAATTGTTTTTACATAGTTGACCACGCGGGCCGGTGCGGATTGGTGTTGGAATCAAACTCGGGTCACTGGGTTCATCGGGAAGCGCGCTAACCATTGGCTCTGTCCAAAAGTTGCGTGCAACACGTTTACATAAGCAAACAAATGTGGGGCTATCTTTGATGGGAGATCACTCCACCCATGCCAGATGGTAATCAAAGTAATCTTCCACGGGAGGGCATATTGAAATTGACGAATTCCACAACAGGTCTCAGCAGATACCCCCTTTGTACGAAATTAATTGCGGAGTAAAAAAAGAAATCGCATTGTTCTTTGGACCTCAGCCTGCCGCACTTCACGTGAAGCCTGCGACTTGCACGGAGCCGCAACGGTCGACTCCACGCCCATGCGTTGCGGGCATTCTAAGCGCAGGCTCGGACTTGTACGGTAATCACAACTGATGAACAAGGGGTCCGCCTTTGACAATTGCCTAGCAACTGGCGTGTCTTCGACTTGGAAGACAGTCATCGTTGGGTCGCGGAGTTGCAGACGACGGGACGTACAGGCACGACAACTTCGCTTTTGCTTTGGCTCATCGTGTGCGCGTGTCTGTTTACATGCGCGGCACAATAAAAATCACACCAATACGTGTTTCATGCTTCCGTGACTTGTGATTTGTACAGTGTACAAATAATATGCCCGGGCCGACTTACTCCGCAGGGAATGTATTATTTTACATTGATTTGCGCGCGTGTAATGTTTTAAATCGCTCACGTGACGCCGTTGTTTTTTTAAAAAAATGATTTATATTTGCTTGGTTGCTGTACTTTTTGTATTGTTATTTTTTGGTGATCCGGGTCACTCTTGCGAATGACACTCATCCTGGTCTTTTGAGTTCTCACCTGCATGTACGAACGTATGGTGAACTTCTTTCGCACCGTACGTAGCCAGCCGTGCTCATCGGAGATGCGGGGGAAGGACAACAAACTAAACACACAAAGAGCAGTTGTAGAGAAATGCGTTTTCACTCTAGATTGAAAAGTTGCATTGCTCCAGTGGCTTCCTAATATCGGAAGGAAGAGCGTTCCAGACGGCCGCAGAAGCGCATCTGCAAGCGCGCGATGGGGTGACCGTCTTTATTCGATGGCCGGTCAAAAGGCGCTGCTGCTGCGAGGGTGATGGTTTATGCTTCTTGATGGTGAAGCAAATGAACTTGACTTGAAACGGGGTGACGTTCGAAGGACACGACAGCCGCGATGGAATGGCAGCCAACGGATGGAACGCCACCGGAGAAGGCATCCACCGTGAAGAGGGAGGCAGTGACACGATGAGCTCGCGTGCGGAACTGAGATCGATCGTGGCATAGCTGAGACCATGACGAATGGCAGCGTGGATTCGGTCACACACGCACTTCCATCATCGTCGTCGTCGTCGTCAGCCATGATCAATCTGCCGGTACGGATATAATGTAGCACTGATGTTAGCCGTGGTCAGGACTCAGGTGGCCAGGTTCAGAGAGCAATTGGTTCGTAATCACTGCACCAACGCTCCGCTCCACCTCCAAGCATTGAGGACATTGAGCTTCATTGCTGCTTATTCCGTGAATTTTTCTCCAGGCAATTTGGGCTCCTCTCACAGGCAAATCACTCATTAAGGAGCTGGCAAAACATTCCAGAACCAGAGCCTCTATTTATCCTGGAGAAATCCGATGAGCTATGAAGCTCTTTTTCACAGATGTCCAGGAACCCTGAATAATCATGTAACAAAAATCTGCACTTTTTTTTGCTTTAAGGGCTACTACAGCACCGATTTGCTATTGACACGCTAGTGTTGTGACATAGTACACGTTCATCCTTACACTTGCTGAACTGCATACCGACTCTCTTGATAAAGACACATTGGAGATACAAATGTGGTAAAGACACGTGTTAAAAAATTGTGTACTGTACTGACTCTTTGCTTAGTGCCTCTCTGCACAGTATTATGATTGGCAAAATAATAAAAAGGGTTTATTGATACGTCCATTTACTCGATCACCACTATACCGATTCTTAAGTTCTCGATGCATTAATTGAATCGTGTGTGTTAGAATCAATGGTTTTTTTAGATATGTGATGTGACCCATCCAGCCACGAGAGAGGTCGCTTTAATCATCAAATCATGAAGTGGAAAAATCGTTGTAACAATGGGACTGTTTTATGAGTTAGATTTTCTTGTAACAATTTTTTGTCTGCATTTCAGAATAACATTCTGAAGCGTAACGTTTGTCATTTTGACAACATGTAGGAATATCAAAATTGTGTTTTTTAATCTGCAAATCTGTTAGACATTTTTCTTCTCTTGCCAAATAGAGAATATTAGCAGGATTCACGGGCATTTGTGGGATTTTTTTCTTAATGTTGCTGCTGGTGGCAGCGGGGGAGATCTAATAAAAATGGTAATTGATCACAGTAGAAGCTCATCTTCATTGACCTTTGCGAAGGTCATTATTTCATTTAGTATGCCTATCAGAGATTAGACACACACTCGCACACATTGCACGCCATAGACTGTGTCTAACGCGGCACGTCAATTAAATAAATCCGAGGCAGCCGGGTGGTCTGCTGGTGCAAGCGTCGACTCGTCAGCTTTCAATCAGCTCGCACAGCTGCCTCGTCAACACTCGGCACATACAACATTCTTACTCAAATGCGAACGTTCAAAGAATCTGTGACATCGGTGTCAGTCGTTTTGACTACAGGGCTCAAGAATGCACTTCCAAAGGCGTGACCCCTTGGCGACACAATAACAATATTTCCCCACAATGCGGTCGACAACTATAGACGGTGATTGGTTTTATACTCAATTACGAGAAAGGGGCGGGGGGGGGTCTGCATAGCCCTCGGCAAATGTGCCTATATGAAACGTTGCGAAAGAAGTTCAACATACACACACACACATAATCAACAACTAGAGAAATGATGATAGGCTGCGTCGATTTACGACCAGGATGTGAACTTGAAACATTCTGATTGTGAGTTGTGTGTCTTGCGATAGCATCACCAGACAGGATATAATAGCATTTAGGCACGAGTGTGGTGTGTGGCTTACATTGCTAGGGTTTCTGCCCTACCATTTGGTTTTCATTGAATGTTTTTCCCCGCGGTGGATTAAATGCTGTTAGCATTGTGATGAGAATGACCCGCGGAAGGAAATCTCACAAAACTACTTCTGAAATTCTTTCAATTGACCTCTTTTTCACATACCAAAGGTCACTTTCCCACGTGCCCTGACTGTCAAGGCATTCGTAAATGGGAGTCAATCCAACATTTTCTGAGACCTGGATTTTAGCCGAATGAAATTTAAAACGAAATTTAGTATGGTGTTTTAGTTAATACAGGCATCTGGCATGAGACCAACAACTCACTACATTTAAAAACCTGTTTTAACGAGGAGTGGCAAACTTCTTGGCACATTTTCACAATCTAATTTGGAGCAGGCTGTCCCATAGCCTCTGGTGGCCAATATTATAATTTGAGTACAATTTTATTTTCAATATTTGCTGATGCGGGCTAATTGTAGCCGACTCCTGTGAGAAAACTTTATTTGAGAAGCTGAATATTATTTTGTATCCACGAGGAGTTACACATTTCTCTGCTTAATGGTTTGTTCGCTGACCTCAACAAGGGCATTTTGACAATGTTGTCACGTAACGTTTACACGGGGAGTGGAGCTGCTGCTAAATCTTAATTTCAAATAAAAGTGATATAATTATTGATCCGCCTCTGTGTTGGAGGTGATCACCAATTGAATGGTGAGATTCAACTGCATGTCTATGCAGTCGGATGCGTCTGTGCCTCTGGTCATCTCAGCCTTAATTGTGAGTCAGTATAAATAAAGCTATGCAAAAAGCACATTTATAAACATCGCATTCTGCTTCCTCGTGTAAATAAACGTGCTGTAACTGGGCATTCCAATTGATGTGACAGCAGGCTGTAAAATATTACCACAAGGTGTCAGCATTTGCCATGAAACTGGTTTCGTCTGATCCTGGATTATTTGGAGGCACAGACCCCTGACTCAATTCCACGTGCAGAGTTTAACCACGTTGCTTTACAATGCAGTACTGGACACATGCATACCAGTATATTAGGATGAATTAAATGCTTAACAGGATAACATTTTTATTACATGCATTACACAGGTTTCAGATTCAGATACTCGTAGAGCCTCAGTCCCTCACAAGCAGTGGGTCATAAGGGGCGTTGACAAAGACAAATTACAAAACCAATTTCAAGGGAAACTGATTACAACCATCATCACAAAAGCGCAGTATTCCAGAACACACACAGGGAGATACATAGATACGTCCAGAGGTACATAGATACACAGATACATAGATACACACAGAGATACATAGATACACACAGAGATACACACAGAGATACACAGATACATAGATACACACAGATATACATAGAGATACACACAGAGATACACACATACATAGATACACACAGAGATACAACAACCGCCATTGTGGCGGTGACGTCACCACGACGCTTGTGCCAGGCCATGTGCACCTTGGGGCCACGTGAAGTGTCGAACGCCCGCTGGCAGGTCACGGGGCAGATCCATGTGGCCACGGGTCGACTGAGATACACACATACATAGATACACACAGAGATAGATAGAGATACATACAGAGATACACAGAGATTATTAGATACACACACACATAGAGATGTCGTGGTGTTATTTCACACAGACAACTTATTTTTCTCCCGTGTCACTGTATTCGTACAGAACTCCTCGGGTTCAACACCACGCGTCTCCGTCGCAACTCCTCCTCTTGTACTGCTCGTCCGCTCCGCTGACTCTCTCTCGCTCCACTGCTAGCCTCTTACTATACACTCTGCTAGCTTCTCTACTGCTCGCCTTATCACGCTCACACTTAGGATTCTGCGAGCCTCTCTAATGCTAACCTGCCCACCCTCACTCCTCCTGCCTCGCCTCTGCCTCCAGCGGGGGATCAGCCAACACCGCCGGAGATGATCAAGTGTTCCGGAGTTCTCTTGCAATTCTCTGCTGCCCGCACTCCAACCAACCCAACTGCGTTTCTCCGCACATCAGCTCCTAACCCCTCACTCGTTAAGAGGCGCCTACACCGTGTTTGCATTTGCAGCCACAGCAAATCACCGCTGCTATGCCTCTGAATTGGTCGCCTCTCCCTGGTTGCTTCGCCTGTGCTCAGGCGAAGATGGCGGTGTACAGAACGAGAAAAAAGATGCTGGAAGGTGACACTGACGGCTGATCTGTGATTCCAGTGTTCAGGGGCCTGCTTAAGGCGCGGCTCCGGCTGGAGCACGCGTACCACACACAAGTCGTTGATGTGCGCGTCTTCTTCGAACGCTGGGGAGCCGGACAAGCCCCCCTCTCTGTACCAGCGTGGACGGCACCATCGTGTTCACCTTCTGAAGCGCTCGCCCGTCATCGTGGCGTGCGCGATGACCACCACCACGTGGCTTTTATTTCGTGTTGTGCGCGGTGCTTTTAGTGCCACAGCGCGTGGATTTGTAGCGTTTATTTCAATTTGTTTGCTGGTGACCGTGTATTTCATATCGAAATCGCCTCCAGTGCTGTTGCTGCTGGCGGCAATAAAAGTTGTTTAAAAGTCTGGTTGCTCTCTCTCTGTCTCTCTCTCTCTGTCTCTGTAGCCCTGACGTGGCCCCACTGCCCGCAGCTCGCACATTGCGTGCGCACTGTTTGCAAACCCACGCGCACGTTACTCCACTGCGGGGATACACACATGTCCATGTAACGCAATGTCCGCATGTCAGATGTCTCCTCACGTGCCCCGCTCGTCGATGCATTTGCGGGCTCCCTTAAGAAGACCTCCCTAGACTGCCTTTCTTCTTGAGATGGCGCTGAGCTCGAATCATCGACACGCGTGTGTGCGCGTCTCCTCTGAGTCCAATTACCCGATCACGGAACAACACCGGCGACAGTTAATCTGAACCGCTCCTGGATCTCCCCCTAGGTCGACTCAACGTCGAGTGATTAACCAGGTGATGCCGAGTGAAAACATCGCCACCGGGGAGACAAAGGCGGGCGGGCTGCTGCTGCTGCTGTTGGCCACCCACCCGTCAACCTCGTGTGCCGTTCCGGCCTTCGTCATGCGGTGCTCGCTAACAGCACTCGCCCCAACGGTTCTGTTACAGGCTACTCGTGGCGGGTGGTCTTTGTCTTCGTGTCGTCCGTGGTGAGGCATGGACGATACTCGTTCGTGAGCCATTGCAGTTGGGCACTTAGAAAAGGCAACAAAACCCCCACGTGCAATATCCCCCATCCCATCCGTGGTGGGGGGGGGGGGGCAGTCATATATATATTGTTTATCACTGTGTCTTTTTGCTTTGTCTTGTCGCGTACACTCCGCTCGCAAAATATTTATCTTTCCCTGGCCCTGATCTTTCGCCTCCGCTGCATTTGCTCAGTTGTCTCTCTTTCGTTGTTGTTGCTTGGCCAGACATAAGAATGTCTGGCAGGACTTGGGCATGTAACAGCATTTCGAAGCCAAGCACAGACACACACACACGCGCGCGCACGCAGTCTCTCAGTTTGCATAGCGTGGAGACTGAGTTTATGTTTTTTATTTATTCTCTGACTACAAACAATGTACGTATACTGTACCCCGATGTAATTTTTTTTTTACTTTATACATCCACGTGAGCAGTAACATTGAAAGTCACCTGAGATGCCTCCCTCCGTTTAAAATAACGATTGCGATGTAACACGATTTTTGTTCCTGGGTAGTAAGTGTTATTTTCTAATTGCTTATGCCTCAAAAGTTTATAAAATGGCTATTATTCGCCGTTAATGCTATTGTCGCTGTGTAAACACGCTGTGTAAACGCCAGCGAGCGTTTACACAGCACACAGCGTGTAATTACTCACGCGGCACACTGCAAGTGCTAGTGTTTCACACACACGCGCAAACTCGCGTGAGCGTCGGCGGCCGTGTATGTTTTAATACACGCGCGTCTCACGCACACGCTCAAATTACCAACACCGCGCCGACGCTCTAGCCCGACGCTCGCTCTCTCGCGCACACCGTCTCCCCGCGCAGTCGCACCACAGACAAATCGCAGACACCACGCCGAGGTTCTACCTACACACACATAAATCACACTGGACCTATCCTCTGAACTCAAGTTTATTCATGGCGTAAATACACCCTACCTGGAGGGGGAATATTTTGCAGGAAGGGCTTAGCCTGACTCTGCCTACGAACCCAGTCACTCAAGCGTTCTATCACGTACCTCCTAGCTGTACTCGGAGGGAGAAGGACGAGCAAAAACTTCACCTATCACTGCCTCGTAGCGGCACTCGCTGGCATCACAAGGACGTTGCGAGAGTCGGAGGGAGAAGGACGAGCGAAAACTTCACCTATCACTGCCTCGTAGCGGCACTCGCTGGCATCACAAGGACGTTGCGAGAGTCGGAGGGAGAAGGACAAGCGAAAACTTCACCTATCACTGCCTCGTAGCGGCACTCGCTGGCATCACAAGGACGCTGCAAGCGGCTCGAGGAGGCAGGACGGCAGGGAGTGGGTCTTGTCGGCCCGGAGGTTGAAGACAAAACCGAGCAAAATCGTCCCCCGCTCCTCGTTTTATTCTCTAAACTTCAAAAGCCCAGGGTGACGTCATACCACGCAGCCAATCGTGCACTTACCTGTGGTTACCGCCATCGTCCCTCTCCACCATCTCTACCATGGCCTAATCCCCTCACTTCAAAGGCCCAGGGTGGCATTGTACCGCGCAGCCAATCGTGCGCTTACCTGCGCCCCCTACATGAAGTGCCACGGAGTGTGCTGCTGCTCCGCTCAGCCATTGTTCTCCCGTGCTCATTAATTCTAACCTACTGGTCTGCCCTTGCCTAATATTCCACCCTCCGCTTCTCCCAATGTCGTGAGTAATTTATTGCGGTTGTCCCAGTGAACCTTTTCCTTCTGCGCCCATACAATTTTCAGCCAATTTAGGGGCACCACAATGTAACCTGTCCTGTGAGGGTCGGCCAATCTCCTGGCACCGGGAAACCGTGGGACTCTCCCTCTAGGTGCCCTTCGGATTAAAACCCGATGTGCCAGGCAACCCCCCATCAGGACACTACTACGTGGGTGCGCTGCGTGCGGGATCGTGGCGTTTAAGGAGTTGCTCTGCGGTCGTGGCACCACACAACAACCCCTTGCAAGTGATTGCTCACGCCACTGCTGGTGGGCGTCAGCACTCCTCGACAGGAGGGAGATCCTAGCGCGCATTATTGAGTGAGAGCAGTGCTTCTCAAAGTGCGTATACGTATGTATGTTGAACTTCTTTCACGCTGTACGTAGCCAACCGTGCTAAGCAGAGGTGCGGGTGGGGGAAGGACAGTAAACTAAGTAGATAAAAGGCAGTTTAAAAAAAAGAGTATTCAATCGAGACGATTTGAAAGTGCATAGCTCCAGTGGCTTCCTTACAAAGTGCAGTCCCCGGAACGCCAACGGTGGTCTGCGACGGTCCTCCATGTGGCCCGCGGGACTGTGATGCCAATACAGGTTCATCCGGAAACAATGACGACGTTCTATTATAATTTTTGTCACGGACATGAATTCATATTTTACTCGTGATGTTTAATTAAAAAAAATAAGGTTAGGTAAACTACCCCCTGATTAAATTACCCTAATCCTAATATCTAAATGGTCCCCTCCCCCCGAAAAAACCCCTTAAAGCTGAGTGATTACTATTTTTTACTTTATGTTCCGGTAATATGAATAATTTTTTTATTACTGGTATTTAGAATGCGTTTTGTCACCAGGGGTGTGGGGCGCCGTGTGATCTGCGGAAATGTTTGCATCTGAGTGGTCCACGCGGGCCAAAAAAATGTCAGAGGTCGCAAACGGGTTTTGATTTCTTACCCGTACCCGTACCCGGCCGCACCAGGGTCGCAAATGGGTACACGTACCCTACCCGTACCCTACCCGAAATGAGTGACAAACGGTTACTCACCAGTGACTCACGGCCTACCCGTACCCATACCCGGCCGCACCAGGGTCGCAAACGGGTACCCGTACCCGTACCCGGCCGGGTACGGGTAGCCGGGTATCGGGTAGGGTACGGGTTTCGGGTACCCGATTGTGACCTCTGCCGTATGTCCAGCTAGTTGCCTGTTAGGACCGAGAGTTGTAAGTTCAACCGCCGCGCAATCGCAGGCGGCGGTGGCATCTACATCTGCAGAACGTGAAGAACCAGTGGCATCTACAGAAGATTATACAACTTGTAATGCCATTCCCCGTGTTTAGGGTACACGCCATACACCATGTTTTGAATCGACAGGAGTAAATTTGGACTTACGAACAGACCTCTGGAACCTAACTCGTTCGTAAGTATTACGCGGCAAAATACAGTCCCTGTATTTGGCCGAATACAGTCCCTGTATTTGGCCGACTATTTCATGCTGGCCACACACGTCTTTGTTTAAAATATTGGAGTACCCTCACTTAAGGACCCGCACATGCAGCACAACTCCCCATATGCATACAGTGCAATGCACCTATTCTACATTGTATGCATTCACACGCCTCACCTCTCAGTTTTTTTGTGACAAGATATATGTGTAAAAAAAGACAAAAACCAATGACAAATTCGTTAGAAAAAAATACTTCCTCCTGGACATATGCTCACATTTTGCTCCTAAGACAACACTGTGCCGGATGGTAATCTCGCGGTGGCATTGCGTTCAGTAAGACGTTTAACAATCATCATCGTCGCTTATTCCCTTGACATTCATTCGCTACCGTGGAAGTTCTCTTGACAGGTGCCCCGCGTTTGGCATTAAAGGTGCGAGCAGTGACCCGCGTTGATATTCAGCAGCCCGGCATCGCTGCAAGTGAGAGCGCCATCGCTTGCCGCTCGATAGCTGCGAGCTCAAGTCTCGGTCGGCGGGGGGGGCGGACTCATCACTTTATCCCTCCAGGGTTGATAAAACGAGTACTACGTTATGACGAATTAAACCGCGATTATCCTTGTTTCCACCATGGCAATGTGGAATTCGCACCACTGACTCAAGCCTGTATATAGGAGACGAGTGGCACTCCCATGCTCGGTTGAGTGGTTAAAGCACTTTGGCGTTTTTCTAACGTGAAATCGGCAATGTTCATTGCCCTATTTCGTAGCCAACCGTAATGGCCGATAAGCACGGTTGACTATTGACGGTGCGAAAGCAATTCAACAGACGTACATATACGAGAAGTATCGTTAACTTCTATAGTCGTTCCCTGGCAGCGTGACATATTTGCTTGCCGTGTCAGCCCAGGATGGAGTTCAATGCCACAATCCATCTCGCTCCTGCACATGATCCCATCTCATCGCTCCATGTCCACGGTAAATGACCTCTCGGGTGTCTTCTCTCCTTCGGCTGCCATTCTGTCACCACTCTCATCCACCGGCCGTCACCTCGTCTCGCGATGTGCCCTGTCCAAGCCTGCCTTCTCTTTTTTTTAGTGGGCAAAATGTTTTTAATTTGCATTCGTTCTCAGGTTCCATGTGTTCCTCTTTCTTTCTCTTAAGTGTGATTGCCAGCATGCAACGCCCCACACGTCGATTTATGAAAAGCGTCGTCTTACTTAGCAGACTCGTCTTAAATTTCCCAAATGTTACTTGGGCTGTGCATATTCTTGCTTTAATTTTGCTTTTAATTTAAAGAGGTGAGTGGGTTTGCATGTTTTTATTTAGTTAGTAATATAATGAGCCAAGAATGTCTGTGTGTAACGCGCGTGACGTCAATCTACGTCGACAAGCCCCCCAACTTTAATAATTATGAACGGGTGACGTCACTCCGCATGAAGAAGTTGGAGCGGAAACGAAATTGTTTTACACAAATTATCTTTCATTTTGACCTTTCTTTATGGAAAGTAAAGCTAGTAAAGAAAGCAACGCAGCAACTAATATAACGAGCCAAACAAGACTGTCTGTGTGTCCCGCGCATGACGTCACTCCCCATGGGGCAACCCCCATAATTAATAATCATGAGCTGAACAATTTATCTATTGAATATCTCAGATTTACTGCAATGTACACCCGTCCTTGGACGGGCAAACACGCTAGTTCATTATTATAATTTACAAATAACACAAATATATTAAATATCGATTTAAAGCTTTCATCTTCTTGGTTCTTTCGGTAAAGTCATTATTATTTCCTATCTATGTGACTATACCGAAAGAACCAAGAAGAGAAATATGTTAGATGTCCTTTTCTAATTTGTTGCGGATTTAACAGTGCATTGGATGAGTTTAGTAGTGACACTGCATCAAACATTTCATCAGAGCAAGTCAACAGAGATATGTTTTTGTAGGCCTAATGTTATGAAAACAACATCTATAAAAATCTGACAGTATCATATGATCGCATTGCATGGATGATGTCTTGCCTCACGACAAATATGGAGCGTACGGTCACAGGAAGTTCCTGTTTTTTTATGCTAATGTTGGTCACATGACCAGGAAGTGACGATGTTAGATTTCCACTGTACCACGCGGGCGTCAGCCATTACACAGATAAGTCAAGATGGCGGCACGCATCGCATCTCAGTGAGACCACAGCCGCACTTGTCCATTGTGGGAGCTTAAGAAGCATTATCTGTAAGTTGTTTATATTCCTATAATATTGGAAATGCTGTTGTAATGTTGGAATGACCGTTATAGCAATGTAAATGCCTTTATGGTGCCGTTAAGTTGCTGTAGTTAATACGAGGCCTAGTTACTAACGAAGCCTGTGACTTTCCTTATTGTGGATGTTACTTGTGATTTAGTAGGTCGTGTCAGACTTGTGTCTATGTTGCGATCCTGAGAGTGATGACGAAGTATCTCATCCACAGTTTAGTGTTAAGTGTAATGCTGTACATTTGGGGTGCAGTGGGATGAATACACTATGTGCCTGTATGCAACGCACCAGCTTGTACCTTTGTCTAGTTGTTCAAGGGTAATGTGGGGGCCTGGTCCTTCCAGGATCTATTGTTATCTAAGACAATGTTCTGATGCTGTGGTGTTCATTGTGTGGGTGTTTCCGGATTATAACAGATGCTGTATCTGTGTTTTCTCACCAGTTTTACCTGTTACAATCAATAAATGACGATCGGAGTTGGACGGTCATCCTGGCTCCGAGGGTTTATTGAACACATGGTTATCTACTCGACTAGCGGTGCAACGCAGCGCACAGCGAGGCCGAGATAGATGATACAATTGTTTGCAGCCTGAAACACATTGCAGTAATTTAAAGAAACAATCCAGAGTCATATCCAGAGCAGGCTTTGGAGAAATAAATAATGGTAAGTTAGGAAACTAACAATTGTTATTCATTATCACGGTATCCACATTCTTCAACTTCAAAACATATTTCTGCAACACCAATTTGAAACAACATAACGGGCGCTGGATTACAGCCTTCAATTTAATTCCTAAGTAAGTATTTTCCAACTAAATTTACATTCCCTAACTTCGTCGTGTATTTATCTCAAGAATATCCAACCACATGTGTCTTTTTTTTGCTTAAAATGAAATCTTGTTTGAGAAGGATCAACCGTTCCAACGATCACATTTTACTCCCCCCCCCCCCCCCCCCAACTTCGTTTGTGTGGTTTGGATTGTCTGCTCCATGGTTCTTACAAAGAATAACACACACTGGATTTAATCACATTACTTGAGAGTTATCGAAGTATGTGTGAAGATTTCTCTTGTTTATTTTTTCAAGTAATTAATTTACCCAACTTCCCCTCTCATGGTCGGTGCACGCACTTGGCACAGGCGGAGTGGAAATAACCACCAAGGTGCCTCTGACCTGAAGTGACTGCAAGTGACCTGAATAGAGGAGGGAGGAAAAAAACACCCACACCCTGTACTGAACTCTCTTTAGACCGAGCTGTGGATGTACATGAGGGTTATTTTTAATGTACTGTCTACAAAACTGGTCCCCAAAGGTGGTGAATGCGGTCGGAGCGTACACGTGGCATCATAGAACCATGGGAGTTTTCTGCTGCACGTGTCCTGTTTGCCCGCAAAAAATTGACCCCAACGGCCTTCGACGGCTGTTTAATGAATGGCAGTCGACCCTCACAACACTTATCCAGCGGACTCGACCCCAGCTTGGCTTCCGCGAGATGATCAGCTCGGGCACATTTCACGTCATTTGGTCATCGGCAAGCTGTGTGTGTGTGTAGGTGCACTTATTTTAGGCCACCCCATGATCCCACGCTGCGGATAAGATATCGGGTCATCGCCACATATATATATGCTAATTTATCCTCTATAGAGAATGTGCCGTTGGACTGTGGAATTTCAAACACGTGGGTAAGGGTTTCCAAGAGAGATAAGTGTTATTCTACGACTCGTTTAATCATTCGCGACTAAACTAAACTATTTTTTATCTTACCAAGTAAGACCCACTAAACTATATAGCTCTTTTTCAGAAACGACCTACCCACAAATGATAGCTCAACGTTGCAGCTTATCCTTTGAACATTTCTCGCAGTCGAATTTTCTCCACGCATGATTCGAAATGTGGAGGGGAAAACCGGAGGACCCGTAGAAAAATCCACGCGACTACGGGGAGAGAGACACGCAAACTCCAAATATACAGCTGGCGTCAGGGTCGCGATCGAACCCACGTGCTCCTGCATATCAGGCGCCATCGTGGCACCGATGATTCCCCCTCAGTCGGGTTAATCGCGGGGACTATCTGAAGAGACGCGCTTTTGATTGTTGCCTTTTCCCTCATTGTCTTTATCGTCGTTGATTAAGTGGTGTTAGTATTTCACTTCAGAAAATGTTTTATCTGATGCAACATCTGGAGTAATTTAACCTTTATAGCATTTCACATTATTAGCATTTTGCAATGTCCAGTACCGTTTTCTTCTGTACCCGCGTTATCATTATTTTGCTTTTGTTACCCAGCTCTTGAAAACGAGCTTTGTATTCTCAATGGGTTCTTCCTTGGTTAGAAATATAAATGTATACTCTGTGTTACTGGCTATAATCGGTATGATGTGTGCTTAGTGCATTGAGAAACACACTACAAATAACAAATGTTACACTACCTATGAAAGTTACCGTTAACTTAAATATTATGCATGCAAAGTCACGTTATTGAGTGTTTATTGCGTAAAAAAATATTGTGGTAAATGTTAACAGTGTTTGGGAAATTCTCAGCACGGTTCCAATAGTACCTGTGACAATTTCAGTGTTACGTAGCACATAGTAATTGTATAAGAATGATACTTGAAACAAGTTTAATGGCATACATTAATATTTTAACGAGTGGATCGGCTGTGCATTGGGTTTATTCACTGCGCTTGCAAATCCAGCGACACGTGAGTTCCATTCCCGACTAACATCAGTGGCGAGTGACATTTGAATCGGTCCTCTCATCCAACCCGCAATTGACCAAGGTGGTGAAGTTATGGTCCAACAAAATCTCCCGTCAATTGACATGGAGGCATGGAAGGTCTTCATCCAACGTTGGATTGACAATGGGTTGTGCATGTGAAGCAGGCCTAGAACTTGGTGAAAAACAAACCTGTGCATTAGTTATTGCACACATGTGCGTAACACGAGTATATAATCTTGATTTGAAGCTTTCGTTACTGCAGGAATCAATACTCTTTGGTTCTTTCGGTAAAATCACGGCGAAAAATACTAATGGATCCGGACGTTCCGATCGCCGCACGAGCGAACCCTCCTGAGGACGATCGCTTGTGTGGCGATCGAAACGTCGTGGTCTATCATTACAAGTATATAAGCTTGAATTTTATTTAAAGCTTTCGTGACTGCAGGGATTTTCATATTCTTGGTTCTTTCGGTAAAGTCACGTAGAAGGGAAATAATAAAATAATATAAATATGAAACAATAATTCTCGTGAGAATTTTTTTCATTATTTCCCTTCTACTTGACTTTACCGAAAGAACCAAGAATATATACGCTTGGTGCAGTACATTTCAAAACGTTGCTCTTTGCACCGCTAGATCTTAGGCTACCAAGCAACAACATTAAATTCCGACCATTGAAGGACGTTAGCGGTTTCTCTCCCGCTAAAGTTCTGCACAAACATTCGTTAATATTTAAAGAGTGGCCGTGCTTTTTAGCCTCCTGTCAGTCACCGGAGACACGAAATCCCCTCTTAAGCCTTCGGAGACGGAAAATGTATCGTCAACATCTACGAGGCGGCAGCCTGAAATCTCTGAAACGCTCTGATGTGTCTCGGTGGGTGTTAATATCAAAGAGCGCAGTGCCTGTGATGTGAATGGGGCTCAAAACAATCCCAAGGCCAAAAGAAATTCTAATAATTTCAAGAATGTATATAAAAGTTCAGTTTGATGTTCTTCTTGGTCAGTGAATTGCACCTGAATTGTGGCTGAACCCCGTAGGAATTATTTTATTTAGTGAAATTAAACGCGACACGTGGGTGGAAAAGGCCACCAACAGAACAATTTCCTTCCTGTTTTAAAGAACACTTCATC
The DNA here is from genome assembly GCF_015708825.2 of Lethenteron reissneri. Lineage (NCBI taxonomy): Eukaryota > Metazoa > Chordata > Hyperoartia > Petromyzontiformes > Petromyzontidae > Lethenteron > Lethenteron reissneri. The sequence goes on from NC_083804.1 coordinate 6,704,547, forward strand.
CTTCTACTTCTTACGCTGTATTATCATTGTGTGTGGAACAAAAATACCCGCCACATTTGTTTTTACAAAGACAGATGTAATTTCAAGTCGTTTCAAATTGCCTGAAAATATGTCAGTATTTTTTTGGACAAATTTATCGCACACAAGTTTTTCTTTTTGGTATTTGACCAAAAGTAATTTGAAAAAGATGAGCGCAGTATCATTTGTTTCAAGGCCACACTTGAAATGAGAATTTTTTAAATCCGAAGGAAGATGACTTAGTCTCAACTGACTTTGTATGGATCATGTGGGATTCCTTCTATTGCATCAAATTTTCAGCTTATGTGAGATTTCATCAGGTTACAGTGACATTGGTGGATTATGGGGGGATATAACTCGGAGTTAAGAGACATTCCATTAGGATTCACTGGAATTTCGATGAGTTGTGTAAGCAAAATGTGGCTGAGAAAATGTCATCTTTACAACTAATCTCATCTGGTGTGTGTTATACTAGGTGAGTTTATTTTTTTTGTCACAAATCATTCACAGCTCTCCGAATGTGTTTTCAAGTCGTACCGCGTGTTGTTTTGCTCTGATGTCCGTCGCTTCACTCCATGTCCTGGGAGCTCCTTTAGTGCAGCATGTGGAGCAAAACGATCAACATCGTGCCAAACAAACAACAACAACCGCCATTCGCCACTAAGTGGCGGTGACGTCACCGCGGCGCTTGTGCCAGGCTATGCGCACGTGCCACAACCCACAAACACATTAGAGAGCTAAGGAGCGCGATCATGTATGTGTATATATGTTGAAGTTTTTTTCGTAACGTTAAGTAGCCAACCGTGATAATCGAACGTGCGGCGAAAGGACAATAAACTAAACACAAAAAAGCAGTTCAAAATAAATGAGTTTTCAATCTAGAATTAAAAGTTCAAAGCTCCAGTGGCTTCCTAATATCGGAATGAAGAGCATCCCAGACGGTCGCAGAAGCGCATATGGAAGCGCACGATGCGGTGACCGTCTCTGTTCGAAGCAAAGTCAAAAGCCGCTGCTGCGAGGATGACCATAGTTAGGTTTATGCTCCTTGACGAGATCACCGAGCTATTGTGGTGCATTTTGTGGCGAGCACTTTGTGTGTAATGAGTGCGAAAAACCTCTGCAGCGGTACTTTTCATTTTTAAATGTTAATTCGTGATAAATGAATGGGAAATATATGGGTGGAAATTTGTATTTCAAGTAACTTGACACTGGGAAATAATGTAAATATCATTCCTTTGCGAAACAATTCCTTTACTGTTTATCGCAATATGAATTTGTGCCACCTTCAAAACTACTGCATTATATGAGAATTGGTTTCCCCCCTTTTTTTGGTAACAAAACTGGCAAAGGAGGTCCCATGGTACTGCATTACATTTGTTTAGATGATGTACTACTGTACGCTTTTTAAAAATTAAATGCTTTTTATGTGAAATGTCAAACGTTATTCATGTAAATTGCGATCAAAGCTTCATTAATTCCGATACATTTGAATGCACCTATAAACACACCTGACGCGCATTGCAGATAATAACTAGTATGGTATGCTAGTGAGTGTACAACGGTTGTGGAAATGTAACGATGTTTCAGTCAATATAAACGCTCCCTTGTGATGTGTAATTTAAAAAACTGAAACAAAAATGTGACTGAAATAATGTAATAATAGGAACAAACCACCGTACACAAGAGATACGGTTGTGACTATAATGGGCTAAGCGTGTCAAATATGCAGATGCCGGCTATCAGGGTCATCGGGCAAAACCAATGTGTAAAAGGTGGCCGTTTTATGCCCTCCAAAAACGAAGCTTTTCACACTGACTTGAAGTGACAGTGAACTAATAGCCAAGCAATGTTGCTTCGACTGCCAGTCAATTTTGAGTGACGTTTAAAGTTTAAAGTATTCATGTAAATTAAGGAATAAAAATAAAATGTTTTTTTTCAGTGGTAACCTATATGTTTCATGAAGTGCGTGTTTAATAACCATAACTCATAATCACAGTGTTTGTATGAAATTCAATCTGAACGCAATAATTTGGTCGTGTTCAGCGATACCGTTTCAATGCAAATTGATCCGTCATTCTTTTTCAATTCAAGATCAAGATGTCATCATGGGCAAGGCTGTTGACGCCACCGCACCTATCCAATGCCTTCCAACTTCCACAAGATCCTACAACTGCTGTCCAGTGGTCACACGAGCTCCACGATCTAGCCCGACAGTGTCCCACCATCTGCCCTTAAAAGCCTCCTCCTTTGGTTGCCAGACTCGTGGGGGACCACTCCGGATGCCCGTCTCGGTAACCAACCCTCATTCATCCCTGCACGCATGTCCTATCCAGAGCAACCTTTTTTCTGAATCGCATTGGCAACGCTTATCTGCCTTGTTCTGTTTTTTTTTACAGACTTCCGCCATGCTTTTCCCGTCCTGCCACGAAATCCGAGCATCCGTATCAGACACCTGTGCTGAAATGCCAAGGTCGAGTGTAAGCTTACACTTTTTTTTTTTATTAAAGAACAATCATTCAGAATATATATGTAAAAATGACACACTTTATTGTTGTTCATTTCAATAATGCATGTAAAAAAGAATCTACTGTACAAAACACAACATACAATATATGGATCATCAATAAAATGGTTCCTTTAACACGTAGGCTTTCGCGACCAATATTATTCATAATAAACTTTTTTGGGTTAGATCGCGTTATTTACAAATGTGTCGTAACCCTCCACCCGGCCAATCAGCAAAAATGTGTCACGTTAACAAAAGACAAATAGTTCACTACTTTAGCCAACTGGTGTGTTGAAGAGTGGTTTAACATCATTAACAATTTTTGTTAGTACGACGTTTCGCTGGTAATTACCAGCGAAACGTTGTACTCAAAAATGGTAAATGATGACGCTGGTAATTACCAGCGAAACGTTGTACTCAAAAATTGTAAATGATGTTAAATCATACTCTTTGGTACTTTCGGTAAAGTCACGTAGGTGAAAAAATAAAATAAAAAAATCTAGAATGATGTAGTGAACTATTTATCTTTAGTAAACGTGACACATGTTTTACTGTTTGGCCGTGTCGGGTGGTGGAGGGTTACGACACATTTATAAATAACGCGATCTAAACCCAAAAAGTGTATTATGAATAAAATGGTTGTTATCCTCATTAAATGTTTAAATACGAGTGTGAATACGTACTCTAGAACAAAATATGGTAGTGAATAGGTCTTGTTTTATATGTGTGGCATTAAAGCAAAACATGAAATACACAAATAGTTCCCTACAAATTACTTCCTAGTTTTATGCTGCTGCGTAGATTTTCGCCGTTATGGGGTACAGAGTACAAAACGTCACGGTAGGTCAATTGTAAATGTTGTTGATTTACTTTCCAACACACCGGTGTTGTGAAGTAGCAACTAACTGGCAACTTTCGTTTACGTGACAACCCCTAACTAACTAGCTCTGTCGGTAGTGGCAGGTTTCACGACACACTTTTATTTATGCGATCGAATCCACAAAAAACCTTTGTTATGAAGCTTTCAGCCTTACGATCCGAGAGCTTCAGGAAGTGAACGTCGTACATCATGGTAGCCAACACGTGCGGTACAATCGTTATTTTATAGTTTTGATGTTTTCATTGTACAGTAATTGAATATAGGACTCGTGTTGTTACTTCACCGCTTGTAAAGAATATGTCAAATCCGTAATACTTTCATTTGTTCGATGATGGCAAAGTTACAGATATGGCGATAATTCTGTAAGAGGTGTAGGAATGTAACGGTACTTTGATATTTAGTGGCACGATGCAAAACAATATCTTAAGTTAATATCGGGGGGAAACAGAAACATGAGTCTTAAATACAAGAAAAACAGTCTTACTGCAGTTAATGCATACTACATACTGCTACAATCATATGCTTTAATTTGTACTGCTACAATATCACACTACTAATGATAAACCATATAAAGTTACTTAATGCTAATCATGTAACGTATCAAAGCTGTGCTTAAATAGGTGTAAATAATATCGATGGGACCCTTTTGGCAGTATCAAGATAATGAATTATAAAACAAGGTATTTTTAAAATCATTTAATATTATAGGGTCCCGTAGATATAACTGCTTCACCCGAGCTATTAATACTTTGGTGTTTGCATTGTCCTTGTACTGTTTGCCTTTTGACAGCCTTTGGTCTGTCGCCCTCGTGAGACAAAGCCATGAAAGACGTTGTCTCTGGTGAGGCCAATCAGTTTCAAGGACAGTGCATATATCATTAAAGCATATTTGTTTGCATTTTTTGTTTTTACCACAAGTATGTGTGGTTAATGCAGACTTGATGTCTTTCAATGGGTATCTATTTAGTGTTTGAACTTCACACCTCTGTTCTATTTTCATCATTCAAATGTGTAAATTATGCATTCAATTAAAATTAAAAAATAGCAGCCCATTGGTTACATTAATGGCTCCACGGCCCATGTCCGATGAGCCACTTAAACTTTAAATATTTCACTCAAAGACTTGTTAAATGTTTCACCTACTCAAAAAAAATCTACTTCTTCACAATGAGTTAGCACTGTATTAAAGCGCCAGCAACTTCACCCTGTGTGGTCATTCAATGTGCGCATATGTTACCCTCCTCGTACTAAAATCATTGGCTTAACTCTGCAGGCCAATTTAATTGACGTAAAACTTTCAGAGCACCCTCTGGTGTGTGCTAATACAAAACCTGGTGGATTGTGGAATGGGAAACCTTTTTCTATTGATCGAAAATCAAGAGGCCCTCACAAATCGTGCTAAAGTTAAAGCAAAAAATGTTGTCAGGTTGACAAATTTCCCCTCCAGTATCCGATTAGTGCGACTTAGATGTATACAAGTGATGGATCAGTATCGTTTGTGGGCCGTCCCGAAGCGGCCATGGGCCAAATGATATTAAATAATGGGCCATATGCAGCTGGTGAGGCACGGGTTCCCCCCTCCCTGGCTTATGATTTTAAAGTGTCCTCTAATGTTGAACGTAGGTTGAGTTTAACCTCCCACCAAACTGAGATCAAAAAACAAATAGTGAATGGAAACTAATCGACGACGCGCTGCAAATTGTCGCACGCATTCTTTGAAATCATTTCGTAAATCTTCTTCGTGCGTCTCTCGATGGCTGCCTGCACGAAGCTGTCTGGGTACAGCACGGCCATGCCCTCGTACACTTGGCCCATGATGAGCAGGCGCTCCTCCGACACCGTCACGTTTGGGCAGGGGCACTCCCAGTTGATGTGCAGCAGCGTCACCTCCAGGTGCTTCGTGTTGAACACCTTGAGGCCCATCTTCTCGTCCTTCAGCACTTCGTCCACGATGATCCTCGCCACCCCCGAGGTGCCGTCCTCCGTCAGTTCAGCCATGCGGCCCAGGATAGCAAAATCGGAAAGGCAGAAACTGCGCGCGATCTTGTTTCGCGACTTGCAAGCCCTGCACTGGCGGCCGTGCGGAAAAGGACAGTTATCCTCGCACACCTCCTGGCTTTTAAAGTTGTTCTCATTGCCTTCGCAGCCGCCGTAGATGAAGGACTGGCAGCGCTTGATGAGCGGGTTGTAGGCCCAGCGTAGCGCCCAGTGCTTGCAGGGTCCCTGCTGCACGGGCAGCGAGCATGTGTTGTTGATGTTGGTCATGCACGCCATCTTGCACTCCTCGTAGGTGATGAAGCGGTTGAGGCTGTTGTTGCATTGGCTGTGCGAGAACGTGAAGCAACCGTTCCTCTTCACGTCGAAGTACCACACCGTCTGGGTCTTGCCGCCACAGTCTTCGCGGTCCGGCATCTTGAGGCACTCTTCGATGGGGAACTCCTCCATGTCTTTGCTGAAGGTGTGCGGGTTGCGCATGATGGACAGCGGGAAGTTGGCCCTCAACAGCCCCGCTGTATTGCGCGCCGTGCAGGTGTAGATGCCGGCGTTGGGAGGCTTCACATTGTAGATGACCAGCTCGCCGATGTTGGTCACCACCATGTTGCCGTACATGTGGTCGGGTCTCATGATCATGTTCTTTTCGCCCTCGCCCTGCTTCTCCCAGGTGATGTCCGGCTTGGGCTGCCCGCTCACGTCGCAGTGGAAGCTCACAGTGCCGCCCAGGTACACGGACTGCTGCGCCGGCTTGGCGACCAGGGCCGGCCGGATAGGGGTCACGTACGTGGTGGGAGCGTTGAGCGTCGCCGGCGTGACGGCGGTCTCGTTGGGCCTCGGGCTCGTCTTGGGCCCCATGGTGTAGTACTTGCACGGCACGACGGTGAGCGTGACGCCCTTGACGCACGCCTCGGCGTCCATGTAGCACTTGTTGTAGTAGGTGAGGCCGTCCGAGGCGCAGGTGAAGTTGGGCTCCTTCTCGCAGCGGTCCTTGCACTTGCACGTGGGCTTGCCCTCCCACACGTCGCACTCGGCGCCCTGCTGGGGGCACTGGAATGAGTAGCACGAGGCCAGATCGTCCTGGATGATGGGCTCGCCCTCGGGGAAGCGCGCCGTCACGCAGCTCTTGAGGCCGCACACGTTGTCGCAGCATTTCTCCAGGGCCATGCAGTCCTGCGAAAGTGGACCGGCCAGACGTGGTTAGAAAACGAAGTACGTTTGCAAGAGTTGAACAATAAAACGAGCGAACAACTATTTTCTTTCCCTTGCTAAGGTTGTTGTTGTTGTTCAACCGTCTCTGTGTGTGTGATCTCCTTAGCTTGTTTTTTTATGTCTCCCCGTTTTTATTGTTCTTGTTTGTTTCCCCTCACCATTATTTCCAAATGTGATTTTGTACATATTTATTTTCGTTTGTGCTGTGGTATTTCTGAGCTAAATAAATGCAAATCCTTAACCTTAACGTGGATTCTACGTAGTGTTTATAACTTATCATACTACGTTTCAAGTCAAATTGGCTTCCTGCTGTTGGTGGCCCTGAATTAGCGGTGGAGATTCCATATTCTTATGGTGGGGTTCAATCTATCCATAGCACTAAAATGTAAACTACATTCTATACTTATTTAATGTAGTGTGTGTGTGTATAAAGTTAGGGGGAGTGATAGCTTAACAGTTTGCACGCTGACACTATGAACCCAGGAACCCGAGTTCGATTTCCGCTCATGGCCAACACCAGTGACGAATTTATGAACCGGTGCTGGGCCTCCCCTAGGTCGACTCGGCCTCAAATGAGTACCTGGTGCGGTGTGTAAACATCGCCACTATGGAGACAAAGGCGGCCGGGCATGGTGCTGGCCACCCACAACTTCGTGTGCTGTGCCGGCCTTCATAGGTGCTCCTCGCTAACAGCGCTAACCCCAACAGTTCTGTTAAAGGCTAAACAGGGGATGTTTGTCTTTGTATAGCGCATACTGAGGGCAGTATGCATATCATGGAAAACACACACGAACTATACTGTTTTAGCCACATGCATTTTATCCACATGCTGCCCAGGCTGAAACTCCGTGTTACTGGTTTAGAGTCTTGAGATTCTTTCTTTGCTTGCTCATAAATCAAAACCTGTGTGCAACCCTGTCACACCCCTTGTTACCGTGGACAGCTCACAGGTTGCACATTCCACCCCCGTAATTCAGCAGTAGCGGCAAAATAACTGTGCGCGAATCAAGGCGGTAAAGCCTCTTGCAAACTGAGTCGTTTGTAAATTTCACTACAAATCAACACGTGTGGTGATTGTTATCCAAACATTTCCGACGTCAAAAAATAAAAACATTTGAAATCAGGACGACATGAAATGAAAAAGTACGCGCATTATTTAAATGAAACACTTTTAAGTCATATTTGTTTGGTATTGAAGATCACTTTTTTTTTAGAGGAGTCTGATCTCGTATTAAGTGTCGTAGCTGTTCACCTGGTCTCCGTTGCACTCCCTGTTGCAGGTGCTCTGCGCATCCACCCACAGGTTCGGGTTGAGATCGTTGGGGCAGACGCCGGCGTGGGCAAATTTATAGGGCAAGATGCTGGCCCCGTTTCCACCGCACAGCGCCATCAACAGCAGCAGCAGCACCCCGAGCCACTTGCCATCAGCACCAGCAGCAGCCCGGCTGGGTGCGCGCGTCGCCTTCCCATCGACGCGGCTCAAGAGCAGAGAGGCGCACAGCCCCAACGGAATCATCGCGACTGCTCAAAAGCCCATCCGAGTCCCGACGATCACGTTAAAGAGGTGTGCCGCCGCCGATGCCGCCAAGAGGCTGTGAGGCTGCACCGTCGGACAGATCGGCGTCGTGGACACGGGCTCGCTGCGTTCAGATGTGTACCGCGCACGCTCAGGTTCTGCTACAGGAGCGAAGCTTTGCTTGGGCATCGGCGCCAGGTTATATATGCTCTCTTTTGGTCCGGATGAGAGGTATTAACTTTCCCTGGACACCATTTCATGAATGTGCCCTGCCCGCAGGCAGTCTGCGGGTCTTGCCAGAACTCAGCTGTACACCGCTACAGGTGCCCAGAGCCAGCATGCCAAACGAAACGGGGAGCTTTTTTTTTATTTTTTACGAACAGAAACACCGAGCGTGCCGAAAAAATTATCGAAGGGATTCGCCGACATGAAGCGCAGCCAACTCGACCTGTCTGTGTTTTCCACAACAAAGACAAATACCTTTGTTTTTAGTGTTGGCAATAACAACACCGTTAGGAGAGAGAAATGTGTTGACGTCACGTGAAGAAAAATAATTTAAGTATATTGTTGTCAGCCCATTCACATAAGTTAAAGGGAAAACATAATCACGAATATACAGTGGTCACGAGAGACCCAATAGCTTTTTACACATTATACCATACTTTATTACTTCTAAAAGTGAATGAAAACAAGAGGTAAAACCTTTTTAATAATTAACAAAGGCATTATTTAAATACATTTTGACACATGCATTATGCAGTTGGTTATCATAAATAAATGTCGAGATACCATGATGCCAGAAAAATTGATGTTTATCAATAACCGATTTCAGTCAAAGAAATATCCGAGATATTAGACCAAGGCCGTAGCCATGGAGTCAACATTGGGGGGGGACCAAATCTTCCAGGGGGTCTGGGGGTCCCCCACCCCCCCCCAAAAAATATCTAAATTTGAAAACGAATTTCCTGCCATTACCTGCCTAAAATATTAAAAAATTCACTAACACATAGGATGGACTTTTTATTTATATTTTACAATGTCTAATAGTGTATTGTATTACATTGCTGTTTTTTTACCTTTTCTTGTTTCATTGTATGTAATTGCAGAGATTAATAAAGTACAACCATAACCACAATCATATAAACAGAAATCTATTTTATAGCAATATATTCGAGGGGACATTTTGAGCATTTTTGAATATTGGGGGGGAGGGGATGTGTCCCCCAATATATATTATAATTACGGTCTTGTATTAGACAACACTTTGGAAGCAAAGCAACTTAAACTCACGTTCACCTACAAAAAAAATTACCAAACTCATAATTAGAAACGAAACATACCCGCAAAATGAAAAATATAATGTACACAATACAGTTAATCTGTAAGTACATGTTTGTCCAGAAAACTCCTCCTACACTCCTCCACTAATTTCTGAGAATTAGGTTTCATTTGAAAGCTGATGCTATGTGGTTTGTTAGAACAAGGTTAAAATCTACCTGTAAAATGTTTTACCTTAAATTTAATAATTCAGGTAATTCAGCATATCGGCCCCAGTCCTGCGTGTCTGCTGTCGTTTGACATGACCCCAGTTTCAAAATCATGCAATGTATAGTAGGCATGCGTCATTGGAGAGGGTGTGCGTTGAGGAAACACACGGGAGGCAGCCAGCGAGGAGACAGCTCTAATTTATTACCACGACTCTCAAGTGGCTCCCAACTAGTTGGAAATATTGTCCAAGGAGCCTTGCAGATACAATTATTGCCAGTCAGAGGCACATGTCAGATCGCACATTCTCAAAACGTGCGACTTTAAAGCCGGGCGGTGGTGGCTATGCACCTGGCCTGTAATCCAACACTGTGGAGGCAGCGAGGGTTGTTCAATCGCCACAAATGTTGTAAAACTCGCTACCCGTGGGCGTCGAGGTGCCATACCCTGGCTCGCCAGGAGAAGGCAGTAAAGTGGACTAATTGCCATCTGCTTTAATCTGTGTGGGGATAGAGTGTTGCCCCCTCGCACGCGTGGTTTTATTTCCAGGCGCTCCGGTTTCCTGTGATGTGTATAGACACTCATTAATTGGCTGATGACATCTTCAAATAAAAACGCAATGCAGGCCCCCTCCTGAAAAAGAGTCGTACAACTCAAGTGCAGCTTTCCTGGATAAGGTAATGTTGTGTAAAAGTGAAGCAAGCAGATATACATTTGTTGCATCTTGCAAGTGTTTACAGTGACTGGAAATAATCAGAAATCACAAAGAGATAAAGGTGTATGTAATATCGACAAAACATGTATATATCCATGTTTCCATATACTTGACTGCTTAAATATATGCAATACATTTCACGTGGAAATCCTAACTTGCGAGAATATTTTCATGTGCCTTTAATGTTGGAGCATTGCAAATGTGCAAAACATGGTTTTGGGTGATAATTTTAACTTATGTGGCCCGGGGTTTTCCTCCGCAAAGGTTATGTTTTGTTAACAATGCACGGGTTTTTACGAGGTTGATCATCGTTCAACACTGCCAAAAATGTAAAGAATGGACATTTTTTATTGGACACATTATATGTCATATCCAAAGATCAAAAATCTGATGTTTTTGTAAGCTTCTTAAAGGCATTCCAAAATGTTAAATTAAAACATACCCCAATACTTCATTATTGTTTTCTTTGGAGGACTGGAAAGGAAGTCCATTGATCTATGATACGCCAAACCCTTTTTTTCAATGACAGGAATCTTCTCTTTATGTTATGAATGAAGCTGGTTCCATTTACTCAGATAAAACTATAAGATTGAGATTGACGATAACCATGAACTCTGGCTGTCCCCAGGAATTCACTGGTCCTGCACAAAAACAACCTCGATTTCCCATACACTCCTTCAACAAGTTTCCTTAGAACTGCTTTTTGTGTTTAGTTTTTTGTCCTTACCCCCACACTTCCAATTAGCATGGTTGGCTACGTACGGTGCGAAAGTTCAACACACATACAATGCATACAACCAAAGACTGACGATTGTGCCATTAAGCAGACACCAAGGGTGAACTGCTATTTCTCCCCTTTGCGCAATTGGGGTGTTAAATCTGACTGAATGGCACTGTGGCCGAATGTTCAACTTGTGTCAAGAATTGCAAGTTCCAATCCTGGCTACAGGTTGACTCAGCTTATTATCCATCAGTCGATGAAGTGAGTACCATTTACTGTGGAGTAAAATCAGTTTATTTACCCCTTTAGACTGATTAACTGCCAAAGGAATGTGGAATTTCCACCCCTGGCTCAAGCCCACCCATAAAGATGTACGCAACCCCACTCGTTTGGGCAGAAAGTCGTTCTGACAAATCAAATTTCCTTTGAGACCGAAAAACATCATTGTAATATTATTTCAACAATCAGTAACCTTTCCAAATCAAACATTATTTGGCGATACTGTGTTGGCAATAACAACGCCTTACAGGAATAAGTATATAATAGGTGACATTTTGGGCAATTGCCCTTCTTCAATAATCTTCCAAAATTAGTCCTTCCTGAATGGTTTTGACGCTCAGTCAGGATGTCCTGGAGAGCTACTCAGCCGTTAATCTTGACCACCGACCACGATCCCTTCGAGCATCGTGACCTGACCAAGCCCACTTTTATTTTCTAAGTTGATGTCTTTAATTTGTGCACATTCTGTAATCCATGTGTTGCCCTCCCTCCCCATAAACCCCCCAAATCTCCCCGCGTGCCCCCCCCCTCCCTTCTGGGCACCCACACGCACCAACCACCCCTGCTCCCGGCCCCCCGCGTCCCCACACTCCCTCCCCTCTGCATGCTGGGTGGCGCATGGCCTGCGGCCAATAAGAACGCGCGCAGGGCGGCACGTGGCCAGCCAGGCAGGCAGCCAGCCAGCAAAACTTTTTTCTAATATAATATGAAGTGGAGGGTGGGTGGGGGGAGGCGTGACTTCAGCGCGCATGAACCCGGTTCAACGCTGCGGGATGCGGGTGACATCAACGCGCAGACGTGCGCTGTAACATGTGCACTTGCCCGGTTGTGTGCCAGCCAGCCAGCAAAACTTTTTTCTAAAGCAAGTTTCAGCAGCACATTCAGTGAAAACAATTGCCAAATTAGTGCTTACATAACTGTTACACACAAAAGCGTGAGAGTATAAACATTTATTTGGCACAGAAACAAAATACGTTCAAGTAGAATTTGTACATTCATTCAACTAGAGTAACTGACCTTGATAGGTCAATCAGCAACCACACATGTGTATGGCATCATGTAGCATATAATATTATTTTGGGAAAGCTGGATTTTCCCATTCCAAAGCATGTTCCGTTGCAGCAATAGCAGCGTAACCTGCAGTGGTACACCTACACGAGCAGTCCGGTTCTAGCCATTGTGATCGTAGCCGTTCATCTGTAACTTTGACAAGCTCATAGCTGATTTCCATACGAACGGTTAACATGTAATGTTGGGCCACTAAAGCAGATTACTCACTTACCATGAGTAACGTAGCCACATAGTGGCAGAGGTTTGAAAATAACATCCTGCTAATGTTTCACATTCTCCAGATACAATTCACAATTTTTATATTCAACAATTACAAGATAGGAGAGGCAATCACTTTTACCAGCATGTGCCTGCGCTGCCCAACACGATCGGAAGTGGCAAAAAACCAAACATACTTGCTTGGTTCTGCGTGCTCTTTTATCATAATCTAAAGGATAATGCCAACTCATTAAGTACAAACAATAACCACCACCACATTCACGGTTAATACTTCCTAGTAACAAAACACAAATAGGCTGTTTCAGTCAGTTTCACTGCGTTGGAGCATTGCCCCGAAACATCAGCCTGTACCATTGCCTCCCAAACAAGCCGGATTTCGAACTGGCCATAGCTGCTGGTGTCCACGGATCATTGCCTTCACCGCCCTAATGGAAGCCGGTTTCCAGCATCAACAGAAAACTAGCACAGCAACAGTTGACCTCTCTGCTGCCTATGACACTGTTTGGCATCATGGCCTGCTGATGAAGTTGGCCAAATTCATGATATGGCGTTCAACGAATAGATGGGATGCTCAGCAACCGTACTTTTAGGGGACACCTCACTGGTAAAAAACAGCTGTAGTGGAATACTGAATGGCCTTCCTCAAAGATCGTTCCTCTTGCCATCACTATTTATCATATAAGTGATCTTCCCTGTACGTCATCTTGCAAGTTCATATATGTAGAGGACTTGGACCTTGGTGCATAGGGAACAAACCTCGAGATTATTGCTGATACTCTTGACAGCTGACCTAACTTTATTGGAGGCAGATTTCCGTCGCTGGTGACTCTGACCAAATTACAGTGATACCTCGGTTCACGAACGCTTCTGTTCACGGACAGAAAAGTTCATAAAAATATGCTCCGGTTCACGAACTCCGCTTCGGTTCACGAACAGGAGCCGCGGCCATTTTAATGCTATTTCCAGGCTGTCACATGGTCGTGACTTCCTGTAGGAAGATCGTGGAGAGAAGAAGAGACACAGAAAGAAGTACTGTGAGTACTGTGAAGACACTTTCAGTGACTTTTTGCTTTTTGGTGTGCTTTTTAGCACATACAGTACTGTACTCCTGTACTGTACAATACTGTACTTACTGTATTGTACAGTTCACCCGTTTGAGTGCTTACTGAAGTCATCTCAAGCAATGTTAGTGTTCTCTCTTTATACATTACTATACTGTACAGTACTAATGTGTATTGTAATTTGTTTCATATTTTTGTGCTTCAAAAACCAAAAAAAAAGGTCAGAACGGATTAACCGGATTTACATTGAACCCTATGGGAAAATGTGCCTCGGTTCACGACCAATTCGGTTCGCGACCAGAGTCAATTCACGAATTAAGTTCGTGAACCGAGGTATCACTGTATTTCAATAACCTGAACAATCATGCAGCAGATATCACTCTTGATCTGTCCTCCTGTGGTAGCCCAGGGCACTGTGACCCCACTCCCAAGATATCTATGGATTATCATGGACAGAAGTATGACCTTTAAGCCCCAAATAAATTAATTCTAGATTTGAAGTTTTCGTGACTGCGAGGATCCATACTCTTTGGTTCTTTCGGTAAAGTCACGTAGATGAAAAATTATAAAAATAATAAAATGAAAATAACTAAATTAAATCACGACGTTTCGGAGGCAACACAAGCTTCCGTCATCAGGTGGAACAGCAACAGCAAAATTACGTGATTTAATTTAGTTATTTTCATTTTTATTATTTTTATTTTTCATTTACGTGACTTTACCGAAAGAACCAAAGAGTATAAAACAGATCTGCTACAGAAATAATGCAGGAACGACCTGGAGCGCCTCAGCTCATGTGCTGCACACTACCGTTCTCTATCACTGATCCACTCAGTGGTAGTACATTGTGCTCTCGTCTGGTCTGGGAGCTCATACATAACACTGCTAGATGCAGAATTATATAACACAATGTGCATAATAACCGCAACACCGAAACCAAAATAAATATCCTGACTCCCTGTTCTGGTGAACATTTTGCCACCAAATATCCGCTGAGATGCATACTGCAAGGGGGAATGTATATGTTTTCCTGCCAATGACAACCTACTCACCAACCAAGGCTTCAGCAATATACCTTGCTGAAGACTCAAGTCCCGATCCTCCTTCTGGGATCGTGTTGCCACCATCCTAGAATCTCACCCAGATACGGGAGAATGCGGACGTCCAGAATAAACACATAATTTCGAGACCCAAACATCGCACCTGCTGGCTTTGCCATTCCTTCAAGACCTTGGTGTAACCATCAACCGCATCAGAACATCAACAAACCGATGCACACACCTCCTTCATGAATGTAAAATTAAAGACAAGCCACAGCACAAAAGTGGCCATGCAACCCAAACTATGGATCATCGTGAGCCACTGCAACCTCTGCCTCCTTCAATGGCAAAACTGCACAAACACTCCCCTAAAACCCTCCCATGGCCAGCAGACCTCGACGTTGACATTCATCTCTTACGCCAGAATGGAATTGTTTTCGGTTTTCTGTTATAAGGCACCACAGCGAATGCAAATCTTAAATTTTTTTGTTTCAACTCACTCATTGAAACCCATGCATCCAGCATCCATGATAGTAAGACACAAACCATACCATCATTAGCAAATTTGGAAAACCACATACATGCATGTATTAGAATCATGCCTAAAAATGGTATTGTGCGTACATTTGTTCTATTCTTAATGACATAGCAACAATTATATGACTGGGTGCTGCTGTTACAGAGGTCAAACATCAGAAGGAGACAACTTATCCCATCATCTGGCTGTCGAGAAGAGGCTTTAGGTGAAGGCTAATGCTTACAAATGGTATGACCTTTTTTGTGTGGAAGAGCAAAATACCAAGCGGTAGGTGCTGAGAGATCAAAAGCAGCTCTCCATGGCTAAACAAGCCCTGAAAACAGAGGAATGCTCTGCAGTTAAATATTGCACCTGTGTGTGCCATCGTAGTCCTTGTGAAGTCACACACATGGTGGGCAAGTAATAAACACCATCAATTTTATGCGTGTGTTAGTAAAATGAATAACATTCATGCTTTCCAATAAAACCTTGCCACATTTACAACTCTCGATTTAAACCATACAATATTTTTCCTATTCCCTACCAAAAAACACGAATTTATTTCAATCAATTCTTCATGGTTTGTCTGCATCTGAAATAACAAAACACATTTACAAAAGTGTTATTGGTTTGAACAAAAATATTTTTCTTGGCCTTAAAAATACAAAGGGTTAATACCAATAAAAGATGAATAAAAGATAATCATTTATTGTAACTTTTTTGTATCAAATGTGTTTCATATTAAAAGGGAAAATAAACACATTTGCATATGATGCAATGTGTGGGACCCATTGCAGTAATATTGTTTGGATATCATAACCTAGAATGCCTTTATTCCAAATCTGTGGAATTTTATTTGAACATTTTGTTGAAAGACACTTATACCTTCCTGCCATTTTATATATATATTCTCTAATTCAAGGCCGACATACTTGTATAATCAAATAAAAAAACTTTATGCTTTGCCTTTCACCACATGTCCCTGGGCACATTCAAGCCAACTGGGAAAAGGGCATTTGGGCAAGAGCAGAGAATTCCAGTTTGGCAACTTACAGGTGCTACCTGTCACAAACAGTCAAATTTGTTGTCTTTTTCCACAATTTTATCCCGATTGTGCTGTGGGTGGCATCAAATTGTGAGATGAAGAATCCATTCTGAACTCTCACAGAAAAGTGCATTATCCCATGTTATGCAACGGTCAGTGGAAGGAGTTATGACAAAATTGATTCTCTTATCCATCCTGCTACACAGAGAAGACTCGTGTCGCAGGGCAGTCACATTTATATTTGTTAATTCTCAGAGCTGAAATCTAGCCAAAGTGTAAAAGCATTTTTTGACGCAGTGTTTTTTGTTTCGTGTGAAGTCATTGGTAACCAGACCGACACCATCAAACTGATGGTGTTTGAATGAGAACTGCTTGGATGATAACACCTGCTCGTGATTCTGGATCTCATGCCAATGCTGTTTCTGACTGCTTGTACAGGTGTGGTACACAAACATACAATCACGTTGTTTGCATTTCAAGTAACAATATTAATGTCTCAAACGCAATATTCTAGATTTGAAGCTTTCATGACTGCAAGGATTCATACTCTTAGTTATTTCGGTAAAGTCACGTAGGTAAAAAATGAAATTAAAATTAAATAATAAAAATCACGACGTTTCGGAGGCAACACAAGTCTCCGTCATCAGGTGGGACCGTCACAGCCAGATTTGCTGCATCAAATTACAAATTATCCTGGCTGAGGCGTAGACCCAGCAGTGTGGTCTACCCAGTGTAAATCAAATCCCATCTCACCTTGCTGGAAACCACTCTGGTGTGTCCCAGACCTCAAAGACACTCTCGGTACACGACTCTGTACTTATCGGCTGGGGATTGCTCTGATGCTCCTGAAGCACAAATGAATAATGCATGCATATTAGAATTGTGAGGGCTTCAGTTGCCCGTTGCATAAAATACCATACGATACCTCAAATACCCGTGTCTTTATTGGACACCACTTTAAAATAACAAACTTATATACCGTCCAGTGCACATTTTTCATCTAAACTTTATTATTCTCGTGCCCATGGTATGTATATAACACAATGACCTGCCTGGGGTATGTTCGAAACAAAGTTTGTAAAAAATATATATAACAAATTGCAAACATTCCATTAAGGGTGTTTTCATTTTTGCAAACAGCCAAAGGAGGTTAATGGGCATAGCCACTTTGGCCTGATCGTAATAGATGGCACCAACATGATCTGTGGTTAACAATTTGGTTTTGCACTTCATTGGGTGTAGCCCAGTATGAGGTATTACAACCGGTGGTAAAATGGGGGCCTAGTGGTCTGCATGGGTGAAAGGGGAAGTTATTGCGGTTGTGCTAAGAGTGATTGAGGCTCACGTGAAGGGAATACATGTTTCTGTGTAGTATCGGCCAGATTTATTTTATGATTTTCTTCAAGGCAGAGCAGTCTACGAGGTGTTCATCAATGAACAGACATGTAATGATGCATTAATTCATCAATTCCAATTGATTCTAAGGCGCATGCTGCATTCACAGAATCATGCACGCAAGAATCGTTTTTTTCAATCCGTATATGTTGTAACTGGTTTGCATGACCCTTAAATAATGTAAAACAAATACTGATCTAATACAATAATAGGGTTTTTCCCCTTTTTTATGGCAACAAAACTGAAACCTTTTTACAAGGATTCATGTCTGCATTAACCACAATACTTGAGGTCAAAATGCAAACAAAAAACACACTCTGATAATATATGCATTGTCCTTGAAACTGATTGGTCCACACCAAAGACAGCTTTCTTTTAGCCTCGTCTCAATTGGTGCTCAACCAGAGGACGCCAAAAGGCGTACAGCTCAAAGACAATGCACTATCAAAGTAATGAGGGCTCGGGGTGAGCATCTACATCGTACTGATCTTTCAATAAAATTATAATGGTGGGCTGATTAGGCATGCAATAATGAATTACTCAGTGATATGAATTGTTACAATTTGCAATCTCGATTTAATATAGGAATACAATTTCGTGGTTTTTACCATCTTGTTGAATTATATTTCTTTTTCCTTATTTGTACTATGTTCACTCCTTCAGCTTGAATAGATTTGAGTCTCTTTGCATAAAATTTGCATAACATTCTCAAAGGTATGATCTGATCAATGTACCATGAGCACAAGAATCAATATCGATAAAAGAAACAATGCATTATTATATGCCAATGCATCACGCTGAGATCAGCTTGTGATATCAAACTTCTGGAACGTGAAGTGCCCAATAAATGGCAGTCCAGAAAGTAAGTTGCTTACCAATATATTTAACGCATTACCAGAGTAATTCCCGCGTAAGCATGGGTTCACTTTGGGTACGCTAGTTTCCTCCAATATGAAAAAAGCTCATGGAATTGGCCAAAAATCCTCAATGTAGGACCTCCCTGAAGAGGTCTCAAGACTTGCTGAGACTTTGCTCAATACATTGACTATTATCATGATCACTAGAGATAGGGAAAAAAAGTCGATTCAATTAATCAACTGAAAAGTCGTCGATTTCTCGGGCCCCTTTATAAACGATGGCCACTCTCACATTCTGCCACCTGATGGCGGGAAACGCCCTGCAAGCAAAGGCCAGTGGCGTGGCTAATGCCGATGTCACCAAGCCCCACCTATCACCTCCCATCCAACAGCACACATAGGAAAAGCGGTGAGACTTTTTCCCAACTATTTTTGGGTCATCCAATTTATCAAGTAATTGAATATATAATCGGTAATCAGCTTGAAATATTACTATTACCTGTATCTGTGTACTGCAATCCTCTCCATCCCAACCTGGATCGGCTGGTGCAAAGTTCACTTCAGCCTGATCCACTGTTGTGTGTACGCCATTTCCTGGCATCTTATCTTCATATTTTTCATCCTGCTCACCCTCCTGTTGTCTCAGTCTGGACCAAAAGTCATCAACAATTTCATATTTCCATTAGTACATGCCTCTATCACATGCTATGTGGCAGTGAGAATTAATCCACTGAAGTCTGGCCAAGATTTCAGGCTGGGCCTATTAAGTATTGACAATTGATGGTTTTGCACTCGGCACAACAATTTTGCACATCATCTGCGGGTGTTTTGGGGAATTAAACACTCCCGCAGTGTCGTGGATTGATCATCGATCTTGTCTAGCAGCACTGTAATCTTGTGTTGAACAGGCAGCGAGTGAATGCTGTTACGATGTCCTACTTGTGATAAACTGTTACTGTCACGAGTGCGCATCTTGTACATGTGCTCCTTGCCATACCTGATGTCTAACCATACCTCTGGTTTTCTATACTGCAATGTAGTTGGAGTACACGCATAATGACAGGGTGCCACCTGTCGACCTGAAGGGTAATCGCGGTTATGGGTATATTACGTAATGCCTAATTATGAGGGGGGCATATCTGGGGTAAAGGTGAAAGGCGGGGTCAGTCGGGAGGCTCCGGGAGCCTGTTTGCAGGTTCTGGAAGGGGGCGTGGCCAGAGGCGGGGCTTGGCCGCGCTGGGGCGTATAACCAAAGGTTCGGTCCCCCTTATACCAGAGGTTCGGTGCTGTTGCGGGTCCTGGCTGCTTCGCCGCTCGCCGTCATCTCTCTTCGTCGTCCAGCCACGTGGCCGATCTTCTGCAAGGCTCTCATCGTCGCCGTCGCTGCGCTAGTCAGACAGCTGTGTAGTTGGACGCCGACGATGGGGTTGTGTAGAAGCGTCGGCTATGTGTAGCTACGTAGAACGTTGCATAGATGTATCGCCCAGTGTTGTGCTTAAAGTGTGAGAATAAATAAGAAGCCTTCTATACGACGTGTCTCGGAATTCGCTCACTACACAGATGGAGCAGTTGTACGGCGGTTAGGGCACTGTGTTGTGAACGCAGCGACCTAAGTTATATTCTCGGCCACGGCTAACACCAGTTGAGAATATTTTAAATGGTTCTGGGATTGCCCCCCTTGACCAACTGCACTGGCCGACGTGGTGAAGTTTGGTCAAACTACCCCCGTGACCTGCAGTAGATTGACATAGTGCTGTAAATTACTATTATAGAGTATTCAACTAAATCACAAGTTTGTGAGCTCAAGTGAGGTGTCAATTTAGCCCATCATCATACCTTTGGGTACCTAAAATTAGTAACTCTTTTGAAAAGGTAAGTCATTTTCCTAAGAAGATGATGGCCTCCACCTTAGGAATGTAAAATTTCCACCACTGCCTCAAGACCACTGATGTCAATGACCATCACCTGATTGCTCATTTGACCTGAGAGACATTTTTACTTTATTGAACCATTATATTTAATGGTGCCTGCAATTCGTAATGAACTGGATGTTGAAGGAATACTTACATCTGTAGGTTAGCATCATCAGTTTGTAAAACCTGCCAAAAAATGTTGACAAGAGTTACAAACGTGTTCTTGTTCAGTATGCCAATGAAGAGTTCAAATTCATTTGACAAATGCTGAAATACATAACCAAACACTTACAAGTGTTGGACATTCAAAAACTTGTATCTGAGCGTGAGTCTCCACAGTAGCATTTTCCACATTCCTTGTCTTAACACAAGGCTGTTCCTCCAACAAAGCAACATCACTGCTGCCTGCATGTAGACCCACTCCATGAATTTCACTATCAAAGCTAAATCTAGTTTTCTTGGTGGGTAATTCTTCTGGATACTCATTCGCATTGTACTCCTCCCTGTGCCTGCTTGATCCATTCGAGTGCTTGGTACTTTGCATCTGCTGACGGGACGTCAACGCTGCTGCGGCCACCTGTTCCATGTTGTTTCCGCTGCCACTCCCATGAGGCTCAGCTGAAGGTAGTGACTTAGGGGCTGTGTTTCCCTCACTGCCTGGTAGAGCCACCACACTGCAATGTCCACTTCCGTTGTCTAATATGGGCGTTTGGATAGATATGGAAATTGTCCGTGGGAAGGAAAAGCTCTGTACAAACTTATGCCAGTCCTTCGCGTCTTCAACTGCAGCTCGTACATCTGGCACCACATCATTTGCCGTCATCTTCCTCAGCCTTTCTTTGACTTCAGAGAATATCTCTTGAGAGTCCTTCTTGTCAAATGGCTCTTTGGCCTTCAGCTCTTGACAGACAAGCATCTTGGCTGCATTCCACTCAAGATGTTCCATACCAAACTTGCTGATCTAGCAAAAAAAAATGCAACAAAACTTTAAGGTGACCCATTTATTTTCAAACTGAACTTATGTAATTCATGAAGGCCCATAGGGGGACAGCTTTTTGAAGATGTGGGCAAAACATTATTGAGCACATCAGAATCATAATCATATTATTTATTTATACTGGAGGAATCCGATGAGCTATAAAGCTCTTTTTCACAGATGTCCAGTAGGGGCAGATCAGAACACTACAATATAAAATCACTTTAAAAAATATATACAAATAAAAAAAACTTTTTTTTTTCTCTTACCAGGTAAAGCCCACTGATCTATGAGCTTTTATTCAGAAGCGACCTGGCCACAAATGATAGCTCAACAAAGTGGCTTATCATGTGGAAATTTATAACAGCAAAATAATCGAAATAATCTGATCATACCTGCTTAGGGTCAAGAGCCGTGTATTGGTTGCTCTTGAGCCACTGCTGCTTTCGTTTGATGGTGCTTAAAATTATATTGAGATGTTCAATCTTTTCGACGCTTCGGTCCGTGGCGGGAGCATAAAACAGCTTCCCGAGCAAGTGCTGAGTGCACTTGCGTTGGGCCTCCAGCTCCTCAACCGAGTTTCCCAGGTTCACCATCCCCGACTGTGGCGGATGCGGCAGGATGGAGAACTTTAGTCTCCGCGTCTCCAAGTGTTCGTACTCCAAGCTCTCCGCATTGCACTTCAGCAGCACATAATGGTTCGCCGTACACCTGCTCAACCTCGCGCGGGCCGCGTGGGTCTGCAGGAGAGCAATAACATTGCCTTGCATATCAATGACCATGCCTTTGCAGGAAGAGGGCATTTCCATAAAAGTGTCCCTATTGAGGACATAGGTATGTGTACCTCTATAGCCCTTTGTTGTTAATGACACTCAGCATGGCATGGCGGATCGCGGGTGTTATAGGACCATACTTCCGATTGGCACGGTTGGCTACGTACGGTGTGAAAGGTGTTCAACAAAAAAACATACTTCACTGTGCTCGTCAGCACGGGTTTGTGATGGTATAAATATGGGAGAAGTACGGTACTGCCCTCTGCTGCCCACCACGGTCTAACATTATGGATTGCTTTTGGCAATAACATTTAAATTCAGCAGCATTTGTTTAAAATGTTTGAATTTGCTGGCAATAACCAACAACTTCCAGTGCAGAGTTTGCTTGATGGAAATAAAATATTCAACATACATTATCCAAGTAAAAAGGAAAAAAATGCTTCAAACCTACCTCTTTTTTTAACTTGGAAAGTTCGTGGCAGTTGATCAAGGTTCCGGCAAAATGGCACTCAAGTGACTCCATCCCAAGTGATGTTTCGTACCACAACAAGGTGCGGAATCTCGGCAGACCCTTCAGGAAGTTTAATCGATTCTGTATGTAATGAGTTGTCTCTAAGAGCATCTGCAGCTCCACGTATGTCTCCAATGCAGAACCTTCTAGGAGAACTGAGGGACAAGTCTCTCTCAGACCAAACCTTTGCAACAATGGAGCTGACATGAAAACATTCCTGAGAGGTTCACCCAGACTCTCCTGAAGGTCTCCCACAAAAAGTGACAGAAGCTTCTCACATGAATCCATCATCTGATTGAGTTCCAGTGGTCTGACTGTTGCATTGGCATTAAGCAACACATTTGACAAATTAAATACGTACTCTTTCTTTGGGCCAAATCCTAACTGAATATCAGATTTGCAGATGTTTTCTACAGTATTGGGATAATGCACATTTAGTGATGTGCATTGGTCATTATCGGAAGGTGCTAAATCTTCCCAGGAGTCATGTTCAATTGAAGGGACTTGGTCCCTTAAATCTAGCTCTGGAGGTGAATATGGCTGTGACAAAGGTGACTCTGTGTGTTGGGAAAGCGAGTTATTATTTAATGATATATCGCTCAATCCAGAGCTGTCATCATGAACGTTCAGGTAATCCGCACAACAATCCACGTAGTTTGATCCACCTCTTGACTGGTTATTAAACTGTGAGGTTGCACTTTGTTGGCTGTGTTTCACATTCATGTTATTTGCACTTGCAGGCTCCTTGAGCATCTGCAGATCCTCTCTAAGGGATGTCTCAGACTGAGGAATTTCAAAGCTGCCGTATTTGTTCAACGGCCTCATCACAATAATTTCACCACTTGCATCGTTCTCGTCCAAAGTGTTGTCATTCCGACTGAAACCTGGTTCGCTTGCTTGATGGTCCGACATTTTGGAGAATGTGGCTCGTGCAGACGACGACGTCTGTAACAAATCTGTAACCGCCGATTGTGCGGAATTCAACGCACCCTGAATTTGCGTGTTGAGACAACGGCGCTTGGGATTTGTTTCTGCCTGATAAGGACTCTCCGTGTCCACAGAGATCTGACACACAGCTACTCTCTGCTGCTGCCGTGGGTCTCTTGACACGTCGATACCCTCTCCATTCTGGGCTCGCGGCTCTCCCTTTCCTCTCGCAGCACTGTACACCACTGTGGCATACATACTCTTTCCAATACGTGTTGCAACAGTTAAACCATTGGTATGATCCAGCACTGAAAGAAACAAAATGAATAAAAACCTTACCAATAAAGCGCGTTCACAAGTAAACTAAAGTAAGAAAATGCACTGTAAATTATTTTAAATATGAACCACAAATCTTCTGCAGGAGGGTGAAGGAAAAAATTAGCACACATTTGCATTCATATTGATGCATACTATTTCAAAGGTAATACGTAAATAAAATCTAACCAAATTACAGTATAAATATATAGTGTGATCATAACATAACATTACTGTTTACTGTCGTTACTCTTGGAGTAAAAAGTATTGCGAACATCAAAACTCTGTTTTGTTACACCGCACAATCCAGCTTATCAAACCTCATAAAAAGTTCCCTCTGTTGGAAAATGCTAGAATTGCGTGTTTTTGACATTACAAATTCCTACCCCGGAGTGTAGCAGTAAAGGCCAATGCATACATGTAGTGTACATGGTAGTAAACATAAAAATAAAGGACGTTATTACCATTATCCTGGGTGCAGCGGTGGCACTAGTTAGCGCCCTGCGATTCCCAGCAATGGATAACACCAGTGGCGAGTGGTATCTGGACTGGTCACCAACCCACAATGACCATCACGGCGAAGTACTGTATATTCAAACAACCCCCATGACCAACACGGTCTAAGGGGGCTTTAATTCAGCTTTAGATAAAGGGCCAAAGATGATTATATTATGTTAATGTTAACGCTCCTAAAATAAACCGCTACTACCTGTAGGCAGGCTCCATGAAGAAGTGAGGGAAGCATGCGGAGTAATTCTTGCAGAGGTAAATGTCCGGTGCATGTTTATCACCGCATAGGGCAGGCACTGACGAGGCCTTTTCACTGGCAGCATGATGCTGTCATACTCATATAGATACACCTGATGAAAAAAATAGAACCTGTGTAACGCATCATATAATTCTCACATTCAACCTTGCATGCCCCCTCTCCGAACGTTCAGCATGTTAAACGCTTTGACAAAATGCCAGGGAACAGAAGGCTGGGGATTTTTCAGTGAGATTAAAATGTCTTAGTTCCTCAATGTGTTTTCGGGTTGTAGCGCGTGTTGTTCGGCATGATGGAGCATCTCCTTCCTGAAGTTTCATTAACAATTCCCGTTATAAGTGTATGTGTCATAGAATCTAAGGAATGCCTCTTTGATACATCACTCAGGATAAAATCTGTCTTTTGAAATAATGGAATGATTGGAGAAGCTGCCAGAGCAATAAGCCCTTATATCGGAGAACTATACAACGCAACCATGAAAACCTACATAGCAGCCTACGGCTGGCTGAATAGCAATTATATCCAGATTAGTTAGACAGGTACGAGATGTGAGGTAGATTTCTTCGATGCGTTGATTAAAGTTAAAATTGTAATGAATAAAACAAATTTGATGTGTGTAAAACTTCCAGTCAGTCGCGTCTCAGAGCATACACTTTAAATAATTGGCAGCACATGGCAACCTCTTAAAAACAGTTCAACGAATGTAAGCGGGAACACACCCGAAATAGGTGTAAAAATATACAAGGATTGGAAAGAACATTAAAAGCAAAATTCTTCAGTCGTTTACGTGATGAAAGCTTGTAATCGACTACTTTTGCCGTGGTCGATTAATTGGGCCCATTTTTAAATGGCGGCCATCCCCAGATCCTACCTCCCAAAGGCAGGAAACCCCCTACAAGGCATTCCCTGTCTGACGTGGCTGATGATGCCAACAGCATCGCCAAGCCCGACCATCACCTTCCACGAGGGAAAATAGGTGAAACGGTTTTTTCCCCAACTATTTTTGTGTTATCCAATTAATCAAATAATGTAATCCAATTGATAGTCGGTAGTGTAATCTACCACTTAAATAATTGGATAGCCCAGCGGTAAACTGTATGCTTAAATGTGGAATATTTACCAATGAGCAGACCTGCAGATTTAGTGGTTCATTGAGCTTGGGCTTCTTCTGTGGTATGTGACAATCATAGTTGCAAGACGGCTCAAGTGGCTTGTCATGTTGAGTCCGAGGTATCAACGATTTTACTTTCCCATACAGCACCTTCCAAAGAGAAAAATACAGATATATTTCAGATGTACAGATGTTATTAACACTGGTTATTACTGCTTATTGTCATTAACAAAGCATGACCCCAATACTTATTTTTCTAAATTACGTTTAAGAATTTTGGGCAAAGGCTGCAAGAATAGAAAATGTCCACGACTTGACAGAAACATTAACGGTGTATGTAATATGCAGTGCAAACACGTAAAAAGTCTGGCATATTATATAGCGTCTACAAGCACAGGTGGCTATTATCGTCTTGGTTCTTTTGGTAAAGTCACGTAGAAGGGAAGTAATAAAATAATACAAATAAAACATAATAAAATAATTCTCACGACGTTTCGGCCACAACGCAAGCAGCCGTCCTCAGGTGAAGAATGAAACACCACCAAGCTTGGAGCGTATATTTTAGCTGGGTTGGAGGGGGGGAGGTGGGAAGAAGAGCGCCTAGACAAAATTATTTGCATATCAAGAGGAATTTAGCATATGGAAACTGCGTAGGAGGTGGGCGGGGGGGTTTCAAATTAATATTATGCCCGTGCATTATGCAGGATTAGCAGCATCAAAGGGAGGGGGAAGGGGGGTAGCATTAACAAAGGAAAGGAATGTTAATAGTATGTAGCTGCAGTTGCTAAACCACGTAAAAAACTAAAGTATAAACTACATAAACAACTAAAGTATAAACTACATAGCATCATCAGTATACTTACTATACTCTACAATAAGCCGAGTTACTAACAGTAAGTAATGCATTACAATTCTACGTCGAAAAAATTATATAATATGCTTCCATCCAAACTTTGTTCTCTTACATCACACGAGTCTACACCGTACTATATACTGCCATAGACAAACCCAACATTAAATGATATACTGTATTGCTATAAACCACCTTATACATTTTAATATAACACTATGTATTATTCTACCCACCCTAATGTGTATCACACTGCTATGTTTACTATACAATTACGATACTAAATATTACTTTGTACATTGTATTAAGCATATAAATGTTTCCCCCCACGACTCATTATATACAGTATATAATTTAATGTTGGGTTTATCTATGGCAGTATATAGTACGGTGTAGACTCGTGTGATGTAAGAGAACAACGTTTAGATGGAAGCATATTACATAATTTTTACGACGTAGAATTGTAATGTATTACTTACTGTTAGTAACTCAGCTTATTGTAGAGTATAGTAAGTATACTGATGATGCTATGTAGTTTATACTTTAGTTGTTTATGTAGTTTATACTTTAGTTTTTAACGTGGTTGTTTAGCAACTGCAGCTACATACTATTAACATTCCTTTCCTTTGTTAATGCTACCCCCCTTCCCCCTCCCTTTGATGCTGCTAATCCTGCATAATGCACGGGCATAATATTAATTTGAACCCCCGCCCGCCCACCTCCTACGCATTTTCCATATGCTAAATTCCTCTTGATATGCAAATTATTTTGTCTAGGCGCTCTTCTTCCCACCTCCCCCCCTCCAACCCAGCTTAAATATACGCTCCAAGCTTGGTGGTGTTTCATTCTTCACCTGAGGACGGCTGCTTGCGTTGTGGCCGAAACGTCGTGAGAATTATTTTATTATGTTTTATTTTTATTATTTTATTACTTCCCTTTTACGTGACTTTACCGAAAGAACCAAGAAGATGAATCCCTGCAGTCACGAAAGCTTTAAATCGAGGTGGCTATTAGTTTAGGAATTTAGGAAATTTAATCTAGAGTTTAAGATCAAGGTCTCTGCATGAGTGAAAACTATAGTTCACAAGTCGATTATGAAACAAATTCTTCTATTGCTGTTTTGCAGTGAACACTACCAGTTTGAGAAGATTAAATTAGCTTTACCGAAGGCAAACTGCCCTTAACACACTGAGCCACAACCCTTTCCACAGTAAGAATATAAGGAAAAGGTTCATGGACTCCTTTCTTTACATTGTGGGATATTTAACAGAACAATACCTTGAAAAGGACTATGGTGCTTCTGAGCAAGCCTTGCTGCATGCAAACTTTGAGACAAATATCTATATGACGGGTGAGGTAGACTCCTTGGGAGGGGTCTCCAAGAGCTTTAATGTCACAATGATTGACGCTCAGGCCCTGCCGGTAAATAGACTCCACGGTGGCGTGTTTAACAGCCAAAAAGCCAAACCCCACTTCGAGTTCTTGTCCACGCCTTCCCAAAGATTTCATCTCACGCCTGGATGAATAAGGAGAGAACAACATTGGTTACTCATCCAAAGAGCCTCGGCACCATACTCGACCAGAATGTCGTTTGATCACCACGTGAAAAATATTGAGGTCCTGCAATTTCATATCAGGACTCTACGATACATTCGGCCACTATTGAGTCAAGACATAGCAAACACAGTGGCGTGTAGCATAGTATCGACAAGGCTCGATTATTGCAACTTACTACTCTACGAGACATCTGGCAAAAACATTAGCAAGCTGCAGCGTGTACTAAATTCTTTGGCACGTGACGCGTACTGAAATATCCGACCATGGCCGTCCAGTGCTCGATAAGCTGCATTGGCTTCCGGTTACTGAACTAATTCATTATCAGGTCGTACTGATTACACAAAAAGTGCTTGCCACAAATGAACTATACTTTGCTAATGTCGTCATGGAGCATAAACCATCAAGAAACTCCAGTCATCATCGCAGCGGCTTTTGGCTAACCATCAAACAAAGACGGTCACTGCATCTCGTGCTTTCAGATGCGTTTCTATGGTAGTCTGGAACGCTCTTCTTTCCAATATTATGCCACTCGAGCTATGCACTTTCAAATCAAAATTTTAAACTAATTTATTTATAACTGCTTTGCGTTTACATTTTTATCCTTCCGCCGCACCTATGTACAGTGTGAAAGAAGTTAAACACACATACATTGGTCAACATTCATTACAGTTTAATGACTGTAACATCAAACAGTTTTGTTCCAGACATTTATTTAGCCCAATTCACACTCATGTTTTACAAAATGAAAATTGGCACATAAAAGTGCCTAAAGAAGACAAAGGTGGCCACAGGGCTCAGAGGTCAGAGCGCTGAACTGGCACCACTGAGATCCTCGGCTTCAATCCAGGCAGCTGCCTGTGAAACCAGGTTCTCCAGTGTAATGAGTTGATGGTCTCAACCTGTTCACCAATCACTTTTTACACAAAAAGCGAGTTACATTTATTGCTGCACTTTCAAGCTCTAACAATTATTTTAAAAAAGTACTAGTTTGACTGACATGTGATAAACATTATTCTCGGTTGCAGAGTGGGTGGGAGAGTGTGTTGCCCCCTACTTTGTGAAACAAAAGGTCACTTAGAGATATTTAAGCGAGATATCTGTGATATCCACGTCTGTGGGCTGATCTCTAACACGAAGAGATCCACTGCTGCACAATAGATAAAAATGGATACTTTCTTTGATGACATGATGCTAATAACACAATCAGGATAAGATTGGTAAAAATATGTTTTAAATGTAAAAATTAAGTCAAAGTGTCACTGGGACGAGCAATGGGGTAGGGCATTTATCTCACTTGATGGATAAAAACCAGTGGTGAAATTCCACATTCTCATGGCGGGGCCAGTTTAACCATGGCCAACCACTCTATACTGCCCAAAATGTGGAACTAATTTTAATTGGCCAAAACATATTTAAACTAGATTCGAAGCTTTCGTGACTGCAGGAATTACTCTTTGGTTCTTTCGGTAAAGTCACGTAGAAAATAATGTCAAATAATAATAGAATACGACGTTTCGATTGCACCACAAGCAACCGTCATCAGGTAAGAATGAATGAGAAAAAACATAGTAAACTTGGAAACAGAATGCAACACAACACAGAAAGCCGGACAACACAACAGCCAACACCCCACCTGGCTGACCAGGCACTTCTCATTCTTTGATGATGGTTGCTTGTGTTGCAATCGAAACGTCGCATTCTATTATAATTTGACTTTATTTTCTACGTGACTTTACCGAAAGAACCAAAGAGTAAAACATATTTATTTAACTGATTCAGAACAGCAAAAGCTTGACGTAACTTTACAATGCTGCATGAACCTTTAAACAACCAGTGCTTTTATCTGATTTGCCATGTGAGCACATTCAAAACGAAAAAGACAACCTTTTTGGCACCACTAACCCTCGCCTAACCTCTAGTTCACAAACCTTGCATCACTTTACACATTGTGTAAGTGACCACGAATTTAGATTTTTTTTTTAATATACCATTGAAATGACTCTACAGTACACCCACCTTTTTTCACCGAAGCTCTGGAGCAATGATTGGTTGTAAATCAGACATATTTTGGTGAAATCCCACATTTTAAAGATGTCGTTGGGGTCCAGCAAACATTGAGATAAATACGCCTTTATTTCTATTTCCTCTCTCCCACCAATCCTGCATTCTTCCAAATGTGGCTCTGCAATACAATTAAACGACGTCAGTAACTTTAAACTGGAATCGACTTGAAATAATCTATATTAAAAAAATAAGCAACATGGTAACACATTGAAAACATGACCGAAGTCAAACATCACAACTACCTTTTGAAGCCATCTTTTTTTTCGGGATGGGAATCATTTTCTTGGCGGCCAGGCCCAAAGTTGACTTTTTCTCCATGTCTGTTAAGCCAGGTTAAGCATAAAACAAAAAAGAAAAATCATGAAAATGCATGGGATTCCGTAATGCTTTCTAACATGTTTGGCTTTCTAAGTTTTTTTATGAGTGATAAAGTTACCTTCTGAGCCTCCATAATCTTGTACAGGGAAATTGAGTTTTTAGGTCCATACAGTGTACAGCCGTTTCAATACGGGCACATTTTTTTGTCTATTTGTGTTTCTCCCTTGTGATGGGACGTTGTAGGATGAACCTTGAGATTTATAAGGGCACGGGGTGACCAATAAGGTCTGAATTGGTCTGTATAAGGTAGGCACTGATAAGGGGTTGACAGGTATGCACTACAGACCTCAGATTCGCAATGTTGGCTACGTAGGGTGCGAAAGAAGTTCAACATACATCCATACGTAATTGCCGAATTCCAGACCACTTATCCCGAAGCAAACGTCACAGTCAAACAGACTGTCGTGAAGTAGACAGGCCCCCACAGTGATTTGGTCGGGAGGCGAGGCTCAAAGAGATTGGAGGAGAGATTCGAACTGAGAAAAAGGTATATAAGTAATATAAAAAAATACTTTAAAAAAAACAAGCTTTAATGAAATGTACCGTACGAGTAATGGCAGAACTCCACGACTCCAGGAAGTGGCCCCGAAGCTTGCCATAACGTAAGGGACCGTGGTGATTTACAGCCGTGAGTCGAGCGTGGACAATTAGATCCAAGCCGAAACATAACATGTAAAAAAGATTGCTAATTTTTTTTTTAATGACAGAATATAGTATTGTCATCAGTATGACATAAGCATACCAAGTTTGCAGTCGACACATTGGGAAGTGGATTAAAATTGAGTTACAATATTTGAGGATACGACAACAGAGTTGAGGATACAACAGACAGTGAGTTGAATAAAAGCGTGTAATAATAATATAATAATTGGTTTTTTACCCTTTTATCTGGAAACAAAACTGACACCTTTTTTTACGAGGAGTCATGTTTGCATAGACCACAATACCTGCAGTCATAATGCAAACAAAAAACATAACTCTGATAATGTATGCACTGTCCTTTAAGTTGATTGGTCCACACCCGAGACAGCTTTCCTTAGAGCCTAGTCTCACATGGGTTTGACCAGATGACGCCAAAAGGCGCACAACTCAAAGACAATGCACCATCAGAGTATGAGAGCTCGGGGTAAGCATTTACACCATTGGTACCTAATATATATAAAAAAAAATGTTTAAACACGCTTTAATGAAATGTACTGTCCGAGCTGCCCCTTCCCCTGCCCCTTTCCCCCATCGCCCCTCCCCTCCTTCCACATCCCCTGCCCCTGGGCGTGGCTCCCCGAGGCTTGCCGTGACGTAAGGGGCCGTGGTGATTTACAGGCAACGTGAGTTGAGCGTGGACAATTAGAGTCGTTAAAAAGATTGTTTAAAAATATTTTTTTCATTTTTATGATAAAATATAGTATTGCCATCAGTATGACATAGCTATACGAAGTTTGCAGTTGATAGCATATTGGGAAGTGTGTAAAAATTTAGTTACAATATTTCTTTTTTGAGGATACAACAGAGTGAGTTAAATAAAAGCGAGTAATAATATAAAATAAAAATTGGAGAGCACCAGGAGACGTTTGGTGGGCAGAGAACGAGCTTCAAGACCCAAGAAAGAAGCCGTGGGCCACTGGTTGCTGCGTTGGCGTCATTACACACGTACAGACGGAGCGACCTCATTAAAGTAGTTGGGAAGGGGCCGTCCATAAATGACGTCACGCGATTTTGGACGATTCTTGACCCCCCCCCCTTCGTCACACGGCGTCACAAAAAGTCAGACACCCCCCCCCCCCCCAAATAAAACATGCTTCAAATCGCTTTAAACTATTGTCATTGCAATGCGTATTTAACGTGGCGCAGCACTCTGTTGTAGGAGAAAACATTTATTAAAAAGTCTATTTAATGAAGTAGAACGTTTTAAAGCTTTCGTGACTGCAGGGATTCATCTTCTTGGTTCTTTCGGTAAAGTCACGTAGAAGGGAAGTAATAAAATAATAAAAATAAAACATAATAAAACAATTCTCACGACGTTTCGGCATCAACGCAAGCAGCCGTCCTCAGGTGAAAACCAGGTCCGTCGAGGCGACAGAGTCTGAATGAAACAGCACACGAGCTTGGAGCATGTATATAATATATATATTTTATATATATATTATATATATTTTATATATATGCTCCAAGCTCGTGTGCTGTTTCATTCAGACTCTGTCGCCTCGACGGACCTGGTTTTCACCTGAGGACGGCTGCTTGCGTTGTGGCCGAAACGTCGTGAGAATTGTTTTATTATGTTTTATTTTTATTATTTTATTACTTCCCTTCTACGTGACTTTACCGAAAGAACCAAGAAGATGAAGTAGAACGTGTTGTCTATATTTATTTAAAGTTGCGCATTTTGGTGTGACGTCACATTTCTCAAACCCCCCCCCCCTCGTCACAAATGTCTGACCCCCCCCCCCCCTTAGGTGCGTGACGTCATTTATGGACGGCCCCGAAGGCGTTAACAGGGGATTCCTTACAGACCATTGTTTGACATCGCAGAATGTCTTTCTAAATATCGCCTTTTGAGCGTCCAGAATCAGCGACGTTAATTCCACATTCCTATGCCGGTGATTAGTTTCAAGTTAATTTATTAGATGTAGCCCTGTGAGCCATTCGGCTCTTGAATCGGGTGCCACCGCAATAAACAAAAACATGAACAAGAAAACATGTTAAAGTGACTATATGACTAAGTGCAAACAGAAAATCCAAGAAAAGACAGCAAAATATTGCAGAAAAAGCACCGTACACCAACACTATGTGCACAAATCCCAGTGGGATGCAAGTCAAACAACAACAACCACAGGACAACTTAGATTAAGTCCATCAGTCTAACTCCATACTACAACAAACATGACCAAACCAAAACACTTTTCAAAATCACCTAAATAAAACCACCGCTTTCTTCCTAAGACGTCCAAACCTGAAAACAAGGTAGTTTACTCCTATGACAAACTTGTAAATACGTTACATAAATAATCCAGATTAGCTGGCTGCTGTAGTTTGTTATAGGCCATGATCCACAGCTGGATGAAGGCCTTGCCAAGCCGTTCATGTCAACTCAGTTTTTCATCGATCGATTGCCATCGACTCGATAATTATTCTATTCGAGAAGAGGGCACTGATTGAAAACAAAAGCCACGCCGATTTGAATAATTTCAGACCCATTCATTTCCTTTCACGTACATTTTTACAAAGAACGCATAGGAGAACGGAAGATTTTGAGGCCAATCAACCATGAGCTGGACCTACAAAGTTTCAGTTTAACTTATTGGGATTCACCCTGTGAGCCATTCGGCTCTTGATTTGGGTTCAACCGCAACAAACAATAAAATTAAAAGATACACCTAAAATTCATTGTACACAAATCTCAACATCACATACGTAAACAATAAAAAAGAAAATTATCTACCTGCCAGATTTTATACAAAGCCAAATTAATATCAAATAGCTTTTACGCCGATAGTTTAGAGACTATGATTTGACATTTCAGAGGGAAACTGATACATTTAATTACACGCTAACACCAACCAAAGGCCTTAGAAACACAGAATCTATAACTTTCCTGCAAGGAGATGAAACAAGCTACATTTAAGACCGCACGGAGTAACAATACAAGTCAACAGAGCAGAGCAATGACATATGCTACCCCAGCAAGGCTAACATATATTTACCGTGAATGTAAGTGGAGAGAAAGAGAGAAAAAAAAGTTAATAAAACTTAAATGGTCAACATTTAAAATGGCAGATTGTGTCGACGACAGCCGTCGAACATGAGCGTGGAAGCGATGGGTGACGTCATCGCGCAACTGTGCGCGGTGACGTCATCGCGCAACTGTGCGCGGTGACGTCATCGCGCAACTGTGCGCGGTGACGTCATCGCGCAACTGTGCGCGGTGACGTCATCGCGCAACTGTGCGCGGTGACGTCATCGCGCAACCGTGCACTCGCTCCGTAATCGGAGTGCAGTATAATCAAACAAGCGTTTGCCTACGATAACTTATACGGCTCCTAACACGTTCTCGTGGAGTTTATTTCCTTCATCCAAGTTGAGGCTGCGTTGTCTCATACATCCTGTGTTCATGCAAACCTGCAAACTCTCATTGCAACTTCAATAGCGCTGTTTGTAGCTGGCCGCTACGCAAAATCCCGGTTGCTGAGTAACCGGGATTTTTATTATTCTTTGGTTCTTTCGGTTAAGTCACGTCTAAAGATAAAATAATAAATTAAGTAATAGCATATTACGACGTTTCGATTGCAACACAAGCAATCATCATCAGGCACAAAAGAAATAGCAACAAAAATCTAACTAGAAAACTATAGACAGACATACAAGCAGACAGACTGTCTATAGTTTTTTAGTTAGATTTTTGTTGCTATTTCTTTATGCCTGATGATTGCTTGTGTTGCAATCGAAACGTCGTAATATGCTATTAGTTAATTAATTATTTTATCTTTAGACGTGACTTAACCGAAAGAACCAAAGAATAATTCCTGCAGTCACGAAAGCTGCAAAATTAAGATTTTTATTATTATTTTAGTGCCAGACCTGGAGCAACCACTTGAGGGCCCTAATCTGTTTGCACCTCTGCATGGGTGTCCTTTGCATGACAGCCTATTTTGATTGTTCTTCTTGGTTCTTTCGGTAAAGTCACGTAGGAGGGAAATAATAAAATAATTAAAATAAAACATGATACAATTCTCACGACGTTTCGGCCACAACTCAAGCTGCCGTCCTGCTGTGTCGTCGTGTGAATTGTATTTTATTATGTTTAATTTTTATTATTTTATTATTTCCCTTTTACGTGACTTTACCGAAAGAACCAAGAAGATGAATCCCTGCAGTCACGAAAGCTTTAAATCGAAATTTATGTTGATTGTGTTGTAGCAGAAGCGCGTGGACAAGATGCACAATGGGAATTTAAAAAAGCTACCACAATTTAAAGGCACAACTGTCAAAACTGTTTCAAAGCGTTATTATATATATTTTAAACTATCAAACGAAGGCAAGAAAATGCATCAATACAGTACTTATATTTCAATATTTAATCCCATACATTTTATTATTTTGTTATGCAATGATACAACTGCATACATATTTGTGGAGATACAATAATTCAGTGCAATTCAATTGCACTTCAGGATAAATATCGACTTTATGTTTACCATCTGTGGTCGTGTATCGTGCTATGATGTCACCGTAAAAGCTCGAAATGCGGTTGACAAGATATTGAGAGCTCACGTCTATATTTAGTGCTTGTTTGGGTGGATTAAATACAATAGCAAAACTGAGGATTTCAATTGTACAGTACATATGTTCGACTGCTTATCCATTTCTCAGAGTTATGCACAGAAAACTTGAAACCTGGAACAGTTCATTCTGATCCAACAGCTGATGATACCATCTTCTTTAATGATGTCTTTGGTTATTTCATCTGGCTTATGGGGTTTTCCTTGTTTGTGCTGCAAAGGGCATTGGTGACTTCTTCAAGTGTGACGTCTAGAACATCCTCCTTACCTAAAAAAAACACATTCGTTCCCTGGGGTGTATACTATTGTTTTACATATGTAGAAATATTAATACATTTAATCCATTGAATGTGAACAGAAAGGCAATTAAAGTATGCTTGTGCATTTATTATTAAACAGGCGAATTATATGTGACTCTTGCGATGCTTATTAACTAAATTATCAAGTAAAATATCAAAGATTAACTAACTTGTCAACTTAACGTTATCCACCAAACCGCTGCAATGAAATCCGACCACGCATTACATTTGGTTTTGACCTTTTTACATTGTCTTCATGACCAAGGTCTCTCTTGACAAGGAATTGCCGAGTACCCAGATCACCCTTGAAAAAGTGATATTTATTCTCAACAGGCCCTCATCTGCTATTAAGTTAAGGACGAGGAGCGATGGCGCAGGCGGTGAGTACATCGCGCTATCAACCTGGTGACCTGTATGGCAAAGTGGTTTTGAACCCGACCCCCTTCACCAACCCACTGTGAACAACCTGGTGAATTATGGCCAAACAAATCCCCCATGAGTGAGACAGTGTGATGAGGCCTTCATCTAGCTATGGATTGATAAAGGGCTTATACATCCATGAATAACATTTCTCGAAACCATTCCCGAGATATCTGCTACAGTGGGAAATCCCTGATGTGTTTTTGGGTTGTACCACGTGTTGTTCGGTCTGATGTCCAACGTTTCAGTTCCAGAAGAAGCTCGCTGTACATCGTGCCGAACAACGCATCGGAGAGCTTTGCGGTACAACCACGCAAAGCTACATCGTGCTGCAGATGTCAGTTCAGTACTAGTTAGTTACTTAATCCTCTCCATCCCCTATGGGACATCAGGCCGCGAGTTCAGCACGAGCAGAACTTCAAACTCTGCCTCCACCTTACAACTTGTCAAGCACCTTCACACATCACCTGAAACCTGGGAATACCAGGTGGAGTGTGTTGCCTTCTGTACGTGGAAGCTGTGAGTGGCCATAGTTTATCGGGCTTCTTTTTAAATACCGTACTGTACTGGATTAAATGCAGATTGCGACTAAAAATACTGCGTGACATGTGGAGTGACCCCCAGTATATTAGACGTACGGTACTAAGCTACTTTGTTGTGGCGTAGGCTTTAGCAGACTTTTGGACAGCTGTCGAACTCGGTTTGAACTTAATAATTAGCAGTATTTGTAAATGCTGTTTTACAATGCTATGCTGTTTCTGTAAGCAATAAACTCTACTACTATTTTACAGAGGTACAGCTCACGTTCACAGTTAAGAGCCCAACACACACATGCTGTATCTCAATATGCTGCACATTACTGAAAGCAAAAGCTTAATGCAGATTTCTACTGATGCGATTAAGTACGTCGGATTATGTGGTCATGGTTATAAAAAGCGCTTATTTTTGCCATCAATGTATTGCTCGTGCTGTTTAGAATTGCAAGGTCGAAGCATATGGATATGAGGTTATTACAGTATTGTAAATACATTATTTGGGTCGCTGTGTGTAATAAACGTTTCAATGTTAAGCTTATATAAATCAGTTATCATAGTTGTAAATGCCCGTTACATTGATCATTTACATTTTAAAATTACAATATATGCGGTCTGATGAGTGAAAGAGTATATTCCAATTGTGATTGGCGAAACTATGGCGAAACCTCCTAAATGTTTTGTTTTGTAAATTTAGCTAGCTTTCTATCTGCATAAAAGTTGTAAAAAAAACCCCAAGATGTAATTAATGATTCGCCCCCATTGCTTTGGATTCAGTGTCACGATTCGAGAATGTATTAATTCTAGATTTGAAGCTTTCGTGACTGCAAGGATTCATACTCTTAGGTTTTTTTTCCGGTAAAGTCACGTAGGTAAAAATAAAAAATAATAGATATAATAATAGAAATAAAATAATAATTGAGAATGTATTCTTTTTCATTATTGTGGTTTATGAAGTGTCGTAGCTGGACAGGTCATGTGTATCCATTATGTACGTGCAATCTTTATCAAATGAATTAGATCAAATGATACTGCCACCTTCATTCGACGCGTGTAATGTTAGCTTGTGTTGCCATTTACATCAACACATGTGTGTATGTTGAACTTCTTTCGCACCATACGTAGCATCAGACCCATACCCTTGACTAATTAATGTTACCTCATTCATTGAAATATATTTTTTAATATTAACAAAAAACATGACGGAATACTAAAATGGATACAGTTTCAAAATACTTCATTTTATTCTATACTAGCTTTACTACCCGGCTTCGCCCGGGACTTGGATTCACCACGCCCGGCCGCCTTTGTCTCCCCAGTGGCGATGTTCA
This sequence comes from Lethenteron reissneri, assembly GCF_015708825.2. Taxonomy (NCBI): domain Eukaryota; kingdom Metazoa; phylum Chordata; class Hyperoartia; order Petromyzontiformes; family Petromyzontidae; genus Lethenteron; species Lethenteron reissneri. The sequence goes on from NC_083804.1 coordinate 6,743,073, forward strand.
CACAGCAGACCAGTTACTCGTTTGAGGCTGAGTCGACCAAGGGGAGGGTCCAGGACCGGTTCAAATAATCGTCACCGGTGGTGGCCGTGAGCGGGAATCGAACTCGGATCGCCGGGTTCGCAGCGCAGCGCGCTACCCGCTACACTACAATGCGTTAAGCTTTCACGTGCGCGGGTCACGTGACAGCGTGACAGATTTGACGTCATAGCTCACTTGCCGTGCAAACATTTTATGCATTATTGAGCTCCCCCCCCCCCCCCCAAAAAAAAGAGTATTTTTATAATTTTTGCATGGTGTACAGTCTGGAAAGTACCCACATGGCAAATTTCCAGTTTGTTGCATGTCGCTAAACATTTTGAACAGACACACATATTCACAACTTTACCTTTTATATATATGGAGATGGTAAATATACATGTACAAATTATGATCTGGGAAATACGTACGTGTAAAGTTGGTCTTGCAAGCAATCAATGAAGCCCCATTTAGTGTTGTAGCCAGCATGTGACCCTGCGTACGAACAGATTACTAAGGTGAATTTAGTCTACGTAATGAGTAATGTGCTTTGCAGATTCCATGTGATGCCACGGCTTGAGTTCCTTCAACTATGAGACTTTCGTGGGATTGTGAGGGACAGCCAAGGCGAAGGCGTATCCCATACGGCTCATCATCTCTCAGTTCACCAGAGTCTATGCCGCAGAGCGTATGCTCGGCTTGCGAAAGCACGGATAGTAATGCGTATCTTTATTTAACCCACAGTTGCGGAGCACAAAATCATTGCCAGCACATGTCAAATAGCCAAGGTGCCAAATAAAGTTATTGCTTGGCACGATTTTCCTCCATGTAAAACATTTTGGGTGAAGCTGCTCTGATTGATCATTGTGTTCCCATACCTTTTTGACCATTGACATGTTTTCTTTCAAGGGAGACTGTGGCAGAGGTAATATGAATAATATATATATTTTTATTGTGATGCGATACTTAAAATTTGTGATGGAGTTACTTTTTTTTATATCTTGTCTCAGTATTCATTATCAAAATGTGTTGAGGTTAGTTCTGTACTCAAAACATGGCATTGTAAAAATAATCCAACATATTTTTCGATTGTGCTATTGGCTTCATAGGATGAAATAAAGACATGTATATTCCCAACTACCTTGTGTCAGATTATAGCCTCATAAGATGTTGCTACAGAACCATTTATGTAGTCGCCGCCATAAGCCTCTTTGCCCACAACAACGGGCAGCAGGGAGGCCCAGTGGTAACGCTTGTGTCTCGCAGCTAAAAGAAGGGCTTGGGCTCGATTCCCAACTTGGGTACCCTTGTAATTGGCGTTTGTATGCTTCCCCCCTGTTCTGGATGGCTTTCCTCTGGTTCTCCGGTTTCTTCACATAGCTGAAAAAAAACATACAACGTAACTGGTATAGGCCAAACATCCCAATGCTGAAAATGTACCAAACAAATTACTCAATTGGGATGACATGAAACAACATGGCCCCTTCTGATCAAATTTGGTATGACCCTTCCGAAAATATATTCAGACTCAGTAAGGCTTTCTTGCATAAACAAGGGTAATAACAATAATAATCACGATAATATAATTATTATATTCCTGCAAAGAATGTTTTTCTATTGTCAAACTATTTTTGTTTCATTTTCAGAGATGAACAAACCGTATTGAGTAAAAAAAACAAATGTTATATTGGTTTTGTTGTGCAGTTATTGGTGACCAGTATGAGATCATCAGAAAATGACAATTGGGAACCTAGTTTAATCGTCAATGGCTGCACAAAATGGAAATGACTACCCTCTATGCACTCGCCACTCCTGCAGCCGAAGCGGTCTGTCTCAACCACCAGTGAACCCTCCTCACTCAGTGGGAGGTCACTCATTTTACTCTGCTGCCCCCATTGCCCAGAACTTCCTTCTACCAGCAATCTGTGGTGTTGATTTCCTGCCCCTCTTCAATTCAAGGCTCAAGACATATTTTTTTAAATCTATCACCGACTACATGTTTCTGTACAGAATCCTGAGATGCGGCCACATTTAGGATGCCACAGTAATTGTGGGGGCCGTTGGCCCCCGGGGTCCCTCCCGCCTGCATCCCCTATTCCGTTTACGTTACCCCACCTCCCTATTACTCGCTACGGTTTCGCCGGCATTCGAATGCGACGCCCCTACTGTTACAGCCTCGCGCCGCGCTCCCACGCTGCGAGCATACGTGCGCACATCATCGTCAATCAAACGCCGTGCTCGCAGTATAGCCCTGTGCGGCACGTTACCAATGCGCATCCGTATCCGACATGTAACGAACGTATGCACACACACACACACGCCGCTCCGTGCACTCCAACTCCACACCAACTACGCAAGTTATGATCGCGCACCTGTATCACACACGGAGTGAACACACGCGACACCCACTCTTGCGCCGCTCTGCGCAGCGCTCGCCGTCTGCTGGCCGCTTGCGTTATGATCGCGCACCTGGGGTACGCCTATTACGCACGCCGCGAGCTTACGCACACACAGTACCACACGCGTTCCCACACGCAACCCGCGCGCTCAGCTCCGCGCAGCGCTCACTCACGTGGCGAACCACGGTGCACACAGCGCACCCACACGCTCACACCGCACGACAAGATCACGCGAGACCACGCTTCGCTATTAATGATTTATTATATGCTACCTGCGAATTGATGTGTAATCAGTGAGTCGACGAGGCTGGCCTATTCCACTAAACCTGTACCTATTCCCTATTTATCGGCTTACGATACCCTACTTCACCTCCCCACTCACTGTTTGGTGCCCGCGGAGGTTCGCTGCTCTCTGCGCTAACAGCGTACCTCGATGCGTCGCACGGACGTCCGGGTCGCTGGCTGGAAGTCCTGCTGGTCCGCTGGCCTGGAGAGAAGGGAGCTATTTTCCCTCTGCGCCCCTCTATTTATCCTCCCTACCTTCAAGGGGATGCTGCGCTAAACAATGGGCTCGCGATCCTCTGGCACGCGCACGGCGGTTCTGGGTGCTGTTGATATGCTAATCAGTGTGCCGCGTGCAAGGCGTAAATCCTACTTAATCCCTTACCCTCCCTAACAATGGGGCCTGCGCGCTCAAGCGCAATTATCCCAACCCCCCATGACTATGCGCAACAGCCCCTGTGACCCCGCTATTCATGCTGTCTCGTGCCTCCCCTGCTTGCCCCGTCGACTCGTGGGGGTGTGTGTGGGGGGAAATGCGCCTCAACCGCGGTGGCCGAATGCCCCACGCCGCGACCACACAATATTAAGGCCGGCAGCAGCGCCGCGGTACCACGTAGCACGGGGGAGGTCATCCAATTCCCTGATCGCCGGAAACCGTGAGAATTAATCCCGATAAGGGTCTCTCGGATAAAAACCGGTCGATCAGGTAACCTTCCCTTCCAGCTCTATGGGAGGGGGGGGGGATGCGTGCGGGTGTGTGCTTATGTGGGGCGGGTGATGGGGGGCAGTGCGGTGGGGGAAGCCGGGCGGCTCCCTGGCTCGGCAGAACGGCCCCGTCGCTGTGGCACCACATAGCCCCCCGGGGTGCCAGTCCCCGTCCCGGGTTGACTGGAGCACCTCGCCTGGGTTGCCCCCACGAGGTATCGCCGCGGGGTCCGCGGGATTCGCCCGGCCCTTGTGGCTGGCCTCGGGGGTGGCGGCTCCGTCTCCTGGGGCTCCGGCGGTGGTCTCCTCCTCCATTCCAACGGCTCCCCTCGGCCTCTGGCACCTGCGGGCTGGGGAACAAACTCAGAAGCGGTGGGGTTTAAGGGTCGCCGTCCTCGTCGCCCCCGGCCCCGCCCGGGGCCCCTCGGAGCCCTGGGCTCCGTGGGGCCCATATACTGCGCGAGGCCCCCGGGCACGGGGGATGCGGGTACTCCGGGATTTTGGGGCCTTCGGGTGACGGGGTTCTCTCTCGCCGGGGCCGCTTTCCACGGTTTTAAGCGGCGGACATTGACCACCGTCTCTCGACCCCTCTCCCCGCCATCAATTAGTACCGTCCAGGGGGAGATCTGTCGCACCACGGTCCAGGGTCCCCGCCAGTAGGTCGTCAGTTTCCCCACCTGCCCGGCCCCGACGCGAGGGGTGTGTAGCCACACCTTAGCACCTGTCAGGAATAAGGGGGGTTCCATGCGGGGTCGGGTGCCCTGTTCCTGCCGCCGATGCGCGGCTTCCCCTTGCGGGTATGCTCGGCCTCGGGCTTCTCGTAGGGTCTCCAACAGGTGTTCCACGGGGCGGCTTCCCTCCTCCGGCTGGGGGGAAGGGACGCCGAATAGCAGATCTGCGGGTAAACGAGACTCACGGCCGAACATCATTAAAAACGGGGTTTGTCCCGTCGACGTGTGTACGGTGGTGGCGTAGGCGAAAAGGGCGTAGGGGAGGTGTTCATCCCAATCCCGTTGATTTGCGGCCGCCATACGTTTGAGTTTCCCCGATAAGGTCTGATTCATGCGCTCCACCATCCCGTTCGCCTGGGGGTGGTACGCTGTGGTTCGGTCCTTCTGGATTCCGAACTCTCGGCACAGTGCCTGGAACAACTCGGCCTCGAACTCGCTACCCTGGTCGGTGAGGACTCGTTCTGGGATCCCGTGCTTAAGTACGTAGTGTTCCACAAATGCCCGGGCCACCACCAAGGCCGTTTTATCAGGGATGGCCACTGCCACGGGGTAGCGGGTGAAATACTCTACTGCGACTAGGATATATCGGTTGCCTCGATGGGATCGCGGGAATGGCCCCTGTAGGTCGATCCCGACCAGCTGATTCGTGCGGCTGACGCGGAACGGCCTTAGGGGTACCTGGTATCGTGCCGGTTTCGGCCCGCACTGCTGACAGGCGCGGCAGCCCTGTACCCAGGCCGCCACGTCTTGTGCCAATTTGGGCCAGAGATACTGGCGACGCAGGGTCTCTCGAGTACGTCGTTCCCCATCGTGGCCCCCGAGTGGGTGGTCATGCACCAGCCGTAGCAGCTGGGGTCGCACCTGGGCAGGAACACAGATGCACCCCGGCTGGCCGGCCTCGGTTAACTCCCGTACCACTCCGTTCCGCACACACAACCGGGCATACAAACCGCTCCAGGGTCCTGGTAGGGCGCTCTTTTCCTCCCGCAGTGCCGCCTCCACTGCCGCCAGATCCGGATCTCGCTGCTGGGTCTGTCTCAGCTGCTCGTCGTTTAGGCCCGGGAAGGCGCAGCCGACGTCCTCCTGGATCCGTCCAATCGGGTCCCGAGCCGCGGGTCCCGCGCTTGCCGGGCGGTCGACGGGATCCTCAGTGCCACCTGTGAGGGTTTCCGTGGCGCACACTGCACTCTCTCTCGCTGGGGGGGGGTCAGTGGCCGCGGCCTCTCGGGGGTCCGTTGCCTGCCGGCAGCGTCCCCCCGTGAAACACGGGCAGGCCTCCTCCGCCCTCGTCTCGGCGTACACCGTGGGTCGCCTCGACAAGGCGTCCGCGTTTGCATGCGTCCGGCCAGCCCGATACTCGATTTGCAGGTTGTACTCCTGCAACTGCGCCAACCACCGGGCCATCTGCCCCCGCGGCTCCTTGAATGTAAGAAGAAACTGCAGAGCATAATGGTCAGTGCGTACGCGACATCTCCTGCCGTACAAATACGGCCGGAACTGTTTGCATGCGAAAATCACGGCGTACAACTCTTGGCGGGTCACGCAATAGTTCAGCTCGGCCCCACTCAAGGTCCGGCTGGCGTACGCGATGACTCGTTCCGTCCCATCCTGTACCTGTGACAACACCGCGCCCAGCCCGCTGCTGCAGGCGTCGGTGTCCAAAATAAAATCGGTGGTAAAATCGGGGAAAGCGAGGGTGGGGGCGTGGGTGAGGTGGTCTTTGAGAGTGGTGAAGGCCGTCTGGCAGGCCCCCGTCCACTGATAGGGGTGCTTAGGGGAGGTGAGTTGGGTGAGGGGGCGTGCGATCTCGCTGAATCCCTTTACAAATCGACGATAATAGGTGGCGAGCCCCAAAAATGATCTGATCTCCGTCAGATTCCTTGGCCGTGGCCACTCCACTACGGCGCGTACCTTCTCCGGATCGGTGCGCACGCCTGCCTCGCTGACGCGATGCCCGAGGTACCCCACCTCGCGTTGTGCGATGTAACACTTACGTGGCTTGAGCTTGAGATGAGCCGCTCGCAGTCGCTGGAACACCTCTCGAAGCCTGGACCAATGCTCAGACAAAGATCTACTGAACACTATCACATCGTCCAAGTAAATCAGGCACTGTTCCCATTGCAAACCCCGCATCACCAACTCCATCAGCCGCTGGAACGTCGCGGGCGCGTTAGTGAGTCCGAACGGCAACACTCGAAACTCAAACAGGCCCATCGGGGTGGTGAATGCTGTTTTTGGCCGATCCTCCTCCGTCATCTCCACCTGCCAGTAACCGGACGCCAGATCGAGGGTGGAAAAATACCGCGCTCCTGCGAGACTGTCGAAGGTGTCGTCGATGCGGGGTATGGGGAAGGCATCGCCGAGCGTGACTGCATTTAGTTTACGGTAATCGACGCAGAACCGGGTTGACCCATCCTTTTTCGTTACTAGTACCACTGGGGCTGACCAGGGGCTCGCCGAGGGCTGAATTATGTTATCGCGAAGCATGTCCCCAACCGCCTCCTTGATCTGGGTGCGTTCGGGTGCGCCCACTCGGTACGCAGGGAGTTTGATGGGTCGGGCTGCACCGGTGTCAATTTGGTGCTTAACAAGGTCGGTCCGACCCACGTCCGAGTCGTGTTCGCTGAACACGTCGGCATACTCCCGCAGTAACTCGCGCAGCCGATCGGCCTCTCCCTTAGGTAAGTCCGCCCATGGTACATGTAACGCGTCGAGCAGGGGAACGACCTCGGCTCGGGGAGTCGGGCCGACTCGCCAGGCCAGGTCCTGCTCACCCTCAGGACGACCGGGGTCCTCAGCCCAGAGTGCGAACACCGAGTCGTTAGAGTGGCGTGCGTGCAGGGGGTGTACTGTGGCTATCGGGGTGCGCCGTCGCAGTATCGCTGGGGTATTGTGGGGGTTAAACATCCGCATAAACAATCGGTCCCCATCTGCGTTTACCAACGTGGCGGATCCCACAACCCCATACCGTTTTGCCAACTCCGGGTGAGGAGTTAGCATTACCTCCCCTGATGGTCGGAGCGCGGGGTCGGTGGGGGATGTTGCCACCGGCACCAGCATCTCGGTGAGCGGGCCGATGGTGACTGCCTTCGCCAGGATAGCGGCCACAGGTGCAAAGCGGCGGCGCGTTGGTTCTCGTCCCAGGAATGGTATCCGCTCGCCGTTGCTCTCCATGGTGGCGCATCGCTGGCGGGGTTGCACGTTGAGTCCCAACCGTTCTAGGAGGTCGGTGCCTGCGATACACTCATGACACAACGCACTCGACACGTAGAACTCCTGCGTGCACACCTGGCTGCCTATGCGGACCTCTAGGGTGGCTCTCCCCAGCAGCCCCATTCCGGCTCCGCTCGCCGTGTGCAGCGCGCGGTCCGGTGCCTGCAGGTGACGCACGTCGACCCCGATCGCGCTGCAGTGCGCTGCGCTCACGAGCGAGGCCACCGCCCCCGTGTCCAGCAGGATTCGGGTACGCACTCCGTTTACCTCCCCTTCCACCAGCGACGTGGCCCCCGTGATCCCCGCCACCAGCTCCCGCAGCCAGTCGCCGGGAGTCACCGTTTCTGTGGGCGTTGTTGCTGGAACCTGTGTGGAGATCACTCGCTCGCCATTATTCTCACAGCTTGTTTGTGTCGGGGCTACGTCGATTTCACCCCCCGGTGGTCCCCTCTCTAGGGGGGCCTTAGTGTTTGACCTTAGCTCTTGTCCAGCTCGGGTGACCTGAGGACAGTCCCTCACTAGATGCCCTCGGCGATCGCACATATAACATGCCCGGGGAGGGGTGGCGGCTCCGTAGTGGGCTCTCTGCCCACTCCCTCCTCCCCCAGTGCGCTGCTGCTCATACTCTGCTTCTAGTCGCGCTATCCTTCCAGTTAGCCCTCCTACCGTGGAGTCTAGTTCCCCCATCTCGGATCGGATGGTCTCAACGGAGGATTGCAGTTGGGTCATATTTGTATTCGTTTCCTCGCGTACCTGGGTTACCTGGCCGGAGACATCCTTTATACCCGTTTGTATACCGGCAACCCATCCCGGGGTTGTCTCGCGGGACACTGGAGGCTCTCTTTCCCGGCCCCTTACCGTCCTCGCGAGCTCCTGTTCCTCCTCCTCGTCTTCCGAGAGCAGGCTCGCAATGACGCGCTCTCGTCCCAGCCCCCGGAGCTGCGCGCGTTCGCTGTGAATTCTTTCACACTTACGTGCGCGCTCGACAAGGGCGTTAAAGGGAAGACGTGGGCAGCTCATGTCTGGCTGCCACCACGCCGTGCGAGACAGGTACCGCTGGATTTTCTCAGCGGCCAGTTCCTCAATAACATCAGTTGCGTACCCCGAGCGTGCGATCTTTGTTAACTCGCGCACATCCTCGGCGTAATCACGTAGATCTTCGCCAGGTTGGCGACGGCGCGCCTCTAAGGCCGATTTTGCTTCCTCCTCGTCACGCGTGCCAAAACGCTGATCGAGTCGGCGCATCAGCTCCTCTAGCTGTGTCTGTGCGCTCGCGGGTAACGCTTCTACAAAATCGGCTGCCCACCCATCAAGATTCATATTAAGTTGACGTACTGCCTGCGCGTCCGTCCATCCATTAATTTCTTTGGCCCCTAAGAGATTGCGGGCGAATGCCTTCCACGAAGGGGCCCCCCGGCCGGTAAATATTAGTCTTATTTTAGCGTGAGGTAACGCGGGGGTCCGTACCGCTTCCGACACCAATTTGTGGGGGCCGTTGGCCCCCGGGGTCCCTCCCGCCTGCATCCCCTATTCCGTTTACGTTACCCCACCTCCCTATTACTCGCTACGGTTTCGCCGGCATTCGAATGCGACGCCCCTACTGTTACAGCCTCGCGCCGCGCTCCCACGCTGCGAGCATACGTGCGCACATCATCGTCAATCAAACGCCGTGCTCGCAGTATAGCCCTGTGCGGCACGTTACCAATGCGCATCCGTATCCGACATGTAACGAACGTATGCACACACACACACACGCCGCTCCGTGCACTCCAACTCCACACCAACTACGCAAGTTATGATCGCGCACCTGTATCACACACGGAGTGAACACACGCGACACCCACTCTTGCGCCGCTCTGCGCAGCGCTCGCCGTCTGCTGGCCGCTTGCGTTATGATCGCGCACCTGGGGTACGCCTATTACGCACGCCGCGAGCTTACGCACACACAGTACCACACTCGTTCCCACACGCAACCCGCGCGCTCAGCTCCGCGCAGCGCTCACTCACGTGGCGAACCATGGTGCACACAGCGCACCCACACGCTCACACCGCACGACAAGATCACGCGAGACCACGCTTCGCTATTAATGATTTATTATATGCTACCTGCGAATTGATGTGTAATCAGTGAGTCGACGAGGCTGGCCTATTCCACTAAACCTGTACCTATTCCCTATTTATCGGCTTACGATACCCTACTTCACCTCCCCACTCACTGTTTGGTGCCCGCGGAGGTTCGCTGCTCTCTGCGCTAACAGCGTACCTCGATGCGTCGCACGGACGTCCGGGTCGCTGGCTGGAAGTCCTGCTGGTCCGCTGGCCTGGAGAGAAGGGAGCTATTTTCCCTCTGCGCCCCTCTATTTATCCTCCCTACCTTCAAGGGGATGCTGCGCTAAACAATGGGCTCGCGATCCTCTGGCACGCGCACGGCGGTTCTGGGTGCTGTTGATATGCTAATCAGTGTGCCGCGTGCAAGGCGTAAATCCTACTTAATCCCTTACCCTCCCTAACAATGGGGCCTGCGCGCTCAAGCGCAATTATCCCAACCCCCCATGACTATGCGCAACAGCCCCTGTGACCCCGCTATTCATGCTGTCTCGTGCCTCCCCTGCTTGCCCCGTCGACTCGTGGGGGTGTGTGTGGGGGGAAATGCGCCTCAACCGCGGTGGCCGAATGCCCCACGCCGCGACCACACAATATTAAGGCCGGCAGCAGCGCCGCGGTACCACGTAGCACGGGGGAGGTCATCCAATTCCCTGATCGCCGGAAACCGTGAGAATTAATCCCGATAAGGGTCTCTCGGATAAAAACCGGTCGATCAGGTAACCTTCCCTTCCAGCTCTATGGGAGGGGGGGGGGATGCGTGCGGGTGTGTGCTTATGTGGGGCGGGTGATGGGGGGCAGTGCGGTGGGGGAAGCCGGGCGGCTCCCTGGCTCGGCAGAACGGCCCCGTCGCTGTGGCACCACATAATCCAATTTGCGTAATTGTATTGATTAGAGCATCACCAAGAAATGTGTTTTTAATTAAACCTGTAAAGATTTGTAGCCCTCATTAAAACACACATACAGGAGAACACACATACTGCCTGCCGATGTTAGCAGCTATTCTCGACTCTCTGAGTCACATTCACTAAAACAGCTTATCTCTCACCCTGACACCGATTATCTATGCCCCAACCCCCCTCTCTCTCCCCCCTCAACAGACCCCCCCCCCACCTTGTCTCACACGCAGCCCCCCCCCCCTTCTTATCTATGCACCACCACCTTTCTATTCTCTTGCCTCCGATCTCCCCCTTGTCTCACGCGCAGCAGTCGTTTATGACTCTTGGGGTACGCCCATGTCTACCCTTTAGAAGCAGCCTGCATCAGCAGCTTTGGGGCCGTCCATAAATGACGTCACGCGATTTTGAACGATTTTTTACCCCCCCCCTCTCGTCACACGGCGTCACAAAAAGTCAGACCCCCCCTCAAATATTACGTCACACAGCTCTGCCCCCCCCTCCCCAAAAAAATAAAACATGCTTCAAATCGCTTTAAACTATTGTCATTGTAGTGCGTATTTAATGTGGCGCTGCACTCTGATGTTGTAGGAGAAAACATTTATTAAAAAGTATATTTAATTAAGTAGAACGTGTTGTCTATATTTATTTAAAGTTGCGCATTTTGATGTGACGTCACATTTCTCAACCCCCCCCTAGGTGCGTGACGTCATTTATGGACGGCCCCTTTCCTCCTTCCTGATATAACCTCTTGTTGCAGCAGCTCTTTCTCCTTTGTCAGCATTTCCCCTGCTGTGTTGATCTCACCTGATGACGGCTGATTGTGTTGCGATCGAAACGTCGTGATCTATTATTTTCTACCTACGTGACTTTACCGAAAGAACCAAAGAGTATACAGTAGTTGCTGGACGATTGCATGTAATGTTGCTGGACGGTTGAATTACTTTCAATAATATTTCCCCCACAGCTACTGTAGGTGCATTATAGTTAAACGAAACATCTTTGCGAAAGATTTGCAGCAGAAACAAGTGGGCTTGGGCAGGACACATCACCTAAAAGAGATGATGGCTGATGGTGGAGACAAACGAGAGGGTGGGAACTAGACGGGGGAACATGCCCAATTACACGTCCACCCCAGAGATGGGGCAATGAATTCAACTCACGTGCTAGTGTTAGATGGATGGAGCATTGCAATACTATGAGCAATGGTGCAAGCTTGGGTGAGCTTCATCCAGCAGTAGGTAAATCATGGCTGGTGATGATAATAGTTCAAACTAAACATCCTGGTTAGCTTTATTTTGTTATCAACAGTTTATCCATAAACCAGTGATGAAAGTGTAGTCCTAAAAACATGTAATTTTAAAAGTTGAGGCTTCACATAGATATTTGTTGTCTATGATAACGTGTGAATGTTCAGTTAAAAGGAAATTCGGGATGATTACATTTCATAGAAAAAAATGTGTTTCTAGTGTTTAAAGTTCTCAATTCTTAAATCATGAGTTCTGAGTTGCCGTGACTGCCATTGATTTTGCTGGATATAAATGAATGAATTACCCAACATGCACCAAGAATTATTTTAGGTTTGATGAGCAAGCCAAAATGTATCTTATGAATGGAATTTCACATTGACGGGCCAAATTCATTGCACAGATAGTTTCATCAGGGTCAACCATTAACTGCTATCTATGGCTAGCCACAGACTTTTTGATAACCCTCTTATTTTGTAAAATCGATCCTACATCACAAGCAGCATCAAAGGGAGCAGAAGCTTCCAGGCAAAAGTCGTAATGCTGCAGATTAAATGAAAATACGATTAACTATAATGGGAGATTCGTGTTTTACTGTCACCCTTTTATGCCATATCATTTTACAGATGCAGCATATTTAGTGCAACAGTGGCAGCTGGTGGGTCACTTTTTAGTAGGGCGGTGGCCAAGGGGTGACAATCCCCATGCAAATGACCTTCTTGTTAATGGTCAGGGGTGTAAATATTGGCACACTTTCTGCTTAATTTTCTTCAGAGGGTGGCACTTTGTGGGAGTTCTTTAAATTGGCAAATGAGATTCTGAAATGTGCATCTCACTGGGGCAGACAAAGCAAGCACCTCATACTTTAAAATGTTAGTTTGATTCAATTTTAACCAATATGCAAAAACCGTAAGCAATGGTTTAAGTTACCCACGAGCTTTAACTATATTAAAACGTTTAATGGTTTCACAACTGTGTTAATATTTTATTTAAAAACATATAGGTTAATATTAGATGGGTTGCTACCCCAAAACTGCATACACACCAGCTGCCACTGCAGTGCAATGAAGTCACATTTTTTATCGTAAAAAATACGCTCACAGCATTATACAAAGTCACTTGTGTGTATATAATTACTGCAGTTACCTTTAAAGACATTTTAGGCACTCTGTGAAGAGTGCTGTAAAACGAAAAAACGAAAGAGACAACTACGTGTGCTTCATATTTTTTACTTATCCTTTTTGATTCGTTTACAAGGGCGATACGGTTGAACACACTCACAAGATATTAACAGAAGCCCAACGTTAGCCCCAAGCAGAACAGGTGACCAACATTACTTCTTCGGTGGCTCATACTGAATCAGACGCATGATCTCATCCTTGTCCTTGAGGCCCTGCACAAATTCACCTTCTGTCAGCTTATCTGGAGTCACACAGGATGAAAATAGAGTACATGCAGTCAAGTTAGGCACCTATTTTGTTTTAAGTTATCCATGTTACACGTCATGTTTTGCTGTTCACTTTTATTTATTTGTTTTAGGGAGGAGTGCAAAACATTTCCCATAAAGGTATGATGTCAGAACACAGGGAAAACAAAAACGGCACACTATACCGCATTACCGTGCGATGGTATGGGATGAACAGAGTACTGAGTGAGATGATTGTAAAAAACAGATAGGACACAGGGTGGAATTACTAATATAAGTAAGGTAAAGGGTGGAATGATTGTAAATTGTAGAGTAGAAGATGTGTTGATGAATTACCACCTTTGTCAGTTTTCCCAAAATGTTTCCAGATTTTGTCGGCGCGCTTATCGGGTGTGTTTTCATCATCCTTCAACAAGTGCACTTCTTCGGGAGGAATCATCTTGAAGATCGCCTGCAAATGTAATCAGCAATGACACTTTTCACCAAAGACGCAGGAGACACAAGTGAGAAATCTGTGTTTAATAAACCAGGTCTAATATGACACAATAGTTATACTCATCAAGACCTCTGGCAAGGCCGGGAACATTAATATATGTTTCGCTGCCCCTTGGTAAACCTAGTAAGTGTGAGATAACTGTATTTTTTTAACAATGTATTTCAAAGAGAAATAAAAACATTCACACTTATTGAGCCATTTTGATAGTCGAGAATCCATGGACCTCCTGTATCGTCGCAGGACGCCCATGAAATAGAACTGCTCATTGGGCCTTCCTGTTGAATTAAATCAATTAATGATACGTACATTGACCATGGCATTTTAACAAAGCATAACATTTAAATTCAGGTCCCAGCACCTCACTTCAAATCAATTCTATATTTACTCAAATATTTAATGATGAAAAGCTGGACCATTGATTTTCCTTTTTTACTTTTAAGTTCGGTTAGTATGTTGCGAGTGTCCAATTATCAAATGTATCTGAATACAATTCTCATTGAATTACAAGCCTTCATATTTAGTTTGCAAAAAAATATTTTCCCTGTTAGAATGTTTGTATTGTGTAATCTAAAACATTATATGAAGCTCAACCCGCTATCATTATGGGACTAATTAAGATGAATACAACTTTGTGAGAAATCAGAAATTGTGGATAAACCTGGTCCTATTATTTGGTTCTCTCGGTTAAGTCACGTCTAAAGATAAAATAATAAATAATAAATTAAATAATAGCATAATATGCTATTATTTAAATTATTATTTTATCTTTAGACGTGACTTAACCGAAAGAACCAAATAATAATTCCTGCAGTCACGAAAGTTCTAAAGATTAAACCTGGTCCTGGTCATAGAAATATGGAATTGACACCACTGGCTCTGCTCCACCAATGTAGTATCACAACAAATATTGGGTTTAAGTTTGACGATTTTGGCAACAGCAAAATAAAACGATAAAACTATTTTTATTTTACTCGGTAAGGCCCACTGAGATATATAGCTCTTTTTCAGAAGTGACCTGGCCACAAATGATAGCTCAACGAAGTGGCTTATCACGTGGAAATTTACAGCAGCGACTAAATACCCTAAACGCATGTTTCTAAATGTGGAGGAAATAAATGGAGGACCTGGAGAAAAATCCAAACGACCACAGGGAGAACATGCAATCTCCAAATATACAGGCGTCATGGTCGGGATGGATCCCAAGACCTCCTGTATACCAGGCGAGGTATAACATCTCGCCACCGTGGCGCCATACTCAAGAATGCACATCGAGCTCGATTCTCACTGTACCTTGACAATCTCCAGGATCTCGGACTTGTTGATGGTGCCATTACCATCTACGTCGTAGAGGGAAAAGGCCCACTCGAGCTTGAGCTGCGTCTTGCCGGACGACGTGAGGTGCAGCGCAATGATGTACTCCTTGAAGTCGAGTGTGCCGTCGCTGTTCTTGTCGAAGGAGCGGAACACGTGCTGGGCGTACACCTTGGGGTCGGCGTTCGGGAAGAAGCGCGCGTAGATTTTCTCGAAGCGCTCTCGCGAGATGCGTCCGTCGGGGCAGTCGCGCATGAAGGAGCTGTACCACTCGGTGAGCTCGTCCTCTGAGAACTTGGTGTTTAGCTTGATGTCCTCCAAGATCTCGCGGGACAGGGCACTGCTCTTGGTGTTCCCCATGGCTCTCAGGCTGTGCTCGTGCCTCGATGCCAGCAGACACCACCTGTAGCGCCCGTATGATGACTCTACTGACCCCTCCGGTTTACTCCTATGCTGATATAATCTTTCCAAATTTAGCCCTTAATGGTATTACAGGAAGGAAGCGGATTGTCCCGAAGATTAGTTTGGCAGTCTCGCCTGTTTAATGTCAAATAAGTGTATTGGTTAAGAAGCCAAGCTTTCTGACGCAGTGGACGACAGTCGAAAACAACTTGTATTCCCACCGTGTTTTTAAAATCACATTTTAAATGTAATATATTAGACAAACGATATGATGAGGCTGCATTACCAGTGGTTCACAAACACCACAGTTGGCTAATTTCGCGCCAGGGTTGAGTCGATATAGATTTTCACGATTGGCTACGTACGGTGCGAACAGAAGTACAACAAACGCTCAACACATTTGTCAATAACACTGCCAGATGTGCTATGAAGGACCATTACCCGAAACGTTACCTATGACTTACTAAGACGTTGTTATTGACGAATGTGAGGTTTTTTTTCTGTCTGATATGCATCTTTGTGTTAGGGGAGCCATGGCGCAGTGGTTCGCACACTGCACTTGGAACCCGGTGACCTATAATTACGTGGGTATTTGAACGAGTAAGTCATAGTGGGGGCCTGGTGGCGCAGTGGTTAGTAGCGCACCACAATATGAACCAAATACTGTATAGTATTTGACCCGATATACAATATTTGGCCGGTTTTTTTCACCAAGTGCTCCCTGCTGATCAACTATATTTTGGTGTACTGATTTATGTTGCTGTGTGGATAGAAATGGTCGAGATTTAAGAAACTTGCCCATTTCAACTGCCGTTTCTGGAGACCCAATGGGCAACCTCTGGCATTGCTTTGTATACAAATAAAAAGAGATAGAATACATTGCTTTTGAGCAGAGAATACGAACGTCAAATGTAGCTACGTTATCCATATTTAATAATCCAACCAGAATAAGCCTGCCACCCCCGCCTTGGGCAGCACTCACCACAGAGCGAAGGTACTGTTCCTAGGCTGGCGAGGTCCACGATGTCATGCTGCCATTTGTAGCAAGCTAAAGGCGTGGGTTTGTGGGCTGGTGAAGGAGAAGAAAATGTTGGCTGGAGATAACTCTGGAGCTGCTGTAGGTGTTATTGTTTTGTGTGGGTGTGGAAATTATTCACAGATACCAACAACTCGTACAACACAGCATAATAATAATTTAGTAAGGTCGGTATATGTGGCATTCATATCACGCAATACTATCACGCAGGCATTATGTTTCAAAAACATAGTTTAAAATACTTTCACATTAAGAGGTGATTTTACGGTGTGTAATCCAAATTTAGTCATTTGTAGGATTCGTTTTTCAAATTTGGACTGTAATTTCGACATACAATGGCCTCCTCTCTTCAAAATTAATTCATGGATCTTTAACGTCCACTGTAAAGCAGATGGCACATATCTTTGCGGTTAATACTACACCAAGCAAAGTGCAGTGAACGTGATATCGCTGGGCAATGTCACTGTTCCAAAGACAGCAAAAATAAATATAATAGCAGCATAGAAGAGTAGAGCAAAATATCCTCGAGGACTCTGAAGAGCTCTCGCATAGGCCCTTCTGACAGCAGTGGCATGAGCAAGCATTTTCACGGAGCCATAAGAGGATCCAGACTTATCAGGGACGCAAGGCCTGGACTTGTGCACAAAGAGGTGATCAGAGAGCGGCTTTCATTGCCTAATCGGTGTGTACACTGTTCACCCTTTGTCAGGAGTCATTTCCAAGCACTGCTGCGCCCGTCAGAAGCAGGCACATCAACGAGTTCCCTTCCCTGGCAAACGCCTGCGTAACTTCACATCACGAAAAAGGCATCACATGACTAGTTGTCATATCTGACCAAGCTATTGGGTTGTGTTATTTTTTCTTATCAATCATAAAATAGAACTTAGAACTGTGAACGTCAGGTTAATAAGTTCAAAAGGAGGGTTTGTTGGCACGATGACTGAGAAATTAGGTGGCATGAAGGCAAGTGTACATTGTGTAGCTGAGGCAGAGGGCATGCAAGGTGTTGAGTTGAAAGTGATACTATTGCATAAGCAATTTACTGTGGGGTAAGCAACCGAACAAATGTATATAGGAACTCAAGAGTGGATGCCCTATGCAGAGACTGGCCACCACCATAGGAAAGTTAATGTTTTTTAATCAGAGGCCCAGGACTGCCAATGGAAAAGAGCACCATCGCACAATCGTTTGAGCGTGGCAACACTTTGATATTGGACTTGATTGAATGTTTATGGACAAATGTTGGATATCACTACAAAGCACATGATTTAGGAGTTAATGTTTATTGCAGGTTTCTGTTGCCATTCCAAGAGTGAGGCCAGAGGGCTATGTGTTTACAAAGACTTGAAAATTATACAATTACGGTAAGTTTTTTTAGCATCTAACTACACTATTGCATGGCAGTCTGCCTTACATCTATGCTTTTTCTAAAAAGTCACGTTTACATATTTAGTGTAAATAACTTTTTTGTACAGTTTTCTGACCATATTTCGCGTGTGTTCATGCAAACTGATCTTGGAGAAAGGTGCAGTACTGTGTTTCTGTGCTGTGCTGAAACTAGCCAGGCCTGCCCATCTGCACCACGTTAGTGATTGTCTCACCACAAATATAACTAAAACTACGTGATATCTGAGGCCACTTTTATCTCCATATGTGAACCTTCATGCCCTCCCACCATTTCCAATGCAGCACTCAAGTGTTTTTTTTGCCTATCTTCCACCCTGAAATATATCCTTGCTGCTGTGAACAGTACAATAGAAATATTTCATCTTTGGAGATTTCCAAACTGAACAGCAGTCGACCTTTTACAGTATATGTAGCGGCCTTACCCTGAATGCTTTGATTTTCTCCCACGTGTATGTATTTATGTTAAACTTCTTTCGCATGCCGAAATGCTCATGGAATTGGCAAAAAACAATGCGTATCTCTCCTGAGTCTTGGGACTCAATCAGATCTTCTTGGGGAAATAAAGTGAAATATTATCACTTTATTGGATGCCGGGATGGTGTAGTGATTATGCGCAAAATAATTTATTTTTCACATTTGCACTGCGAGAATCTAATTCAATTTAGGATGCAGTACTGTCTGCTTTGTGACTTAACGCTTTCGTGACTGCAGGAATTCATATGATTTGGGTATTTCGGTAAAGTCACGTAGATAGGTTCAAAGAAAATAACAAAAACTACGACGTTTCG
Source organism: Lethenteron reissneri (assembly GCF_015708825.2). Taxonomy (NCBI): domain Eukaryota; kingdom Metazoa; phylum Chordata; class Hyperoartia; order Petromyzontiformes; family Petromyzontidae; genus Lethenteron; species Lethenteron reissneri. The sequence goes on from NC_083804.1 coordinate 6,761,530, forward strand.
ATCGCAACACAAGCGGTCGTAGTTTTTGTTATTTTCTTTGAACCTATCAACGTGACTTTACCGAAAGACCCAAAGAATATGTCTGCTTTTATTTTATTTCTAACCACTAGCATGTGTAGTGACTGACTCAGAGACACGAAAAGTAGGAGGCACTCTGTTTATTAACGGTCTTAACAGTTCACACACTTAGCAACTACGGTTCCCAGTCAGGACAGCTGGCAGACTGCCTGACTCACGACGCCGAGACGGTGAAGACGCAGACGGCGGTGAAGACCCCAGCAGCAGCAGCACGACGAGGGTCCCCCCCCCCCACTCCAAACGACAGCCCCGAGGTCCCCTCCCGGGGCCCCTCTTATACTGCCAGCGTGGCCTGGCCGGCCACGCCCCCCTTCTGGAACCTACCAGCAGGTTCTCGATCTGCCCCTTTCGTAACCTTTCCCCTACATCCCGCTGTCTGGTCTATCACGTGACCTACTGTCAGTCAGGGCTGCTGTAGTTGCAGATCCCCTCTCTACCAGCAACCAGCGCTATGCTGCTAAGTGACCGATTCTATGTCACTCAACATGTATCAGGAACAAACTCGGCTTATCATACCTTCAGCGTTGATGAGAACAGATGGCTCAAAGTCAACAGGGGCTGGACTGACCTCTGCCATGGATATGTGGAGTTTTCACTCCTGGTTCAGGGCTGATAAAGATGATAAACACTGCCCCATTTAAAAGTGGAGATATTTTGACTCGTCATTTTAGGTACGACCAAAATAAATTGTGGAACTCGAAGGGCTGCTATGCATCTATCACGACTCATTAGGTTGCACAAGAAGGGTTGCGATGACCTTTCCACCGCGCATTCAAACATTATAATAACATAACGAAGAAGCGTCAACCGACAGAGGGGACACAAGTCTTAGAGGGCATCCACTGAGAATATAAAGCAATAAATTTAGCTTATGTCCAGGCATTAGATGGATTCATACTTTTTGGTTTTTTCGGTAAAAGCACGTAGGTAATTTTTAAAATAATTATATTTTTTTACCTACGTGACTATACCGAAAAAACCAAAGAGTATGCATCCTTGCAGTCACAAAAACTTCAAATCTAGAATTAGATGGATTGTTGTATTGAAGGATCGTGGCATTTGTGATGGCTTTGGGAGGCCTGTATATATCAAGAAATAGATCATGTTCTTGGTTCTTTCGGTAAAGTCACGTAGAATGAAAATAATAAAATAATAAAAAATAAAACATAATAAAATAATTCTCACGACGTTTCGGCCACAACGCAAGCAGCCGTCCTCAGGTGGAGAACAGGTCTGTCGAGAAGACAGAGTCTGAATACCGAAAGAACCAAGAAGATGAATCCCTGCAATCACGAAAGCTTTAAATCGAAAAATAGATCATGGTTGTGATGATCGAGGGAACTTAATACTGAATGCAAATCTTCTTGGTTCTTTCGGTAAAGTCACGTAGAAGGGAAGTAATAAAATAATAAAAATTACTTCCCTTCTCCGTGACTTTACCGAAAGAACCAAGAAGATTAATCCCTGCAGTCACGAAAGCTTTAAATCGAAATTGAATGCAAATCGTTTGATGTCACACGTAAACAGCAAAGTTAACGCTACCATGGGCCAGAGATCAAATGGAACAGACGGCATTGTTTCCACATACTGGACTGACTCTGGCACTCTGCTTGCTCGTATACGCTCCAGTTAGCCACGTGTTGGTGATTAGGAGCGGAATGCCTTTGCAGGTACATCTCATTGATGTGGTGTGGAATGTTCTACCGCCCTGAACTCAGAACCACGAAGCAACCTTTGATGAGCATATTTCGCCACCGCGTGGCTGAATATAAACACTGCAGCATATATAATGCAAGTCACATGCAACCGCATCTCCAGACGTATCACGAAAAGAAAACAACATTTGATCTATATGCGTCTCATACCTGCCTATTTTATGACAGACCAATTCAGATCTTATTGGTCACCCCATTCCTTTATAAATATCAACGTTCATCTTACAAAGTCCCATCACAAGGGAGAAACACACATTTTTTTTGCCCGTATTGAAACGGCTGTACGCCATATGGACATGAAAACGCATGAATACGGGTAAACCGTATGGGTTCACAGCTATGGGATCTGAAGTCTTGACTTATACAATGGCACAGTCTCAATTGCACGAAGCTCAAGTGGATGAGAATTCCAGACAATGGGAGCCGAAGCCGAGAAGGAGCGATCACCCATGGAACAAAGGTTGACTGGGCTTTGGAAGGAGGAGGCCCTTATATTGCTGGATATGTGGAGAAATCCTCCAACTGTCCGCCTGATGATGCTCGTTGTAATTACTACCGAAACGTCGGACTCAGATTGTAAATGTTGTGGATTTGCTCTCCAACACACCGATGCTGTAGTGCTGTTACAAGTAACAAATTGGCACGTTCTGTTTACGTGACAAAAACCTTACTAAATCGACTGTGTCGGGTGGTGGCGGGTTTAACGACACACATTTATATTGACGCGATCTCACAACCCCCACCCCCTAGAGTTAAGGAGTCGTCACCACTGGACACGAAATCCTCCACGCGGCCACGCGTTCAACTTTGAATCCCCAAGAATCGCGCCCAGGTGCGTGACGTCACGCGGCGCACGCGCCCAGGTGCGTGACCTCACGCGGCGAACGCGCCCAGGTGCGTGACGTCACGCGGCGCACGCGCCCAGGTGCGTGACCTCACGCGGCGCACGCGCCCAGGTGCGTGACGTCACGCGGCGCACGCGCCCAGGTGCGTGACGTCACGCGGCGCACGCGCTCAGGTGCGTGACGTCACGCGGCGCACGCGCCCAGGTGCGTGACGTCACGCGGCGAACGCGCCCAGGTGCGTGACGTCATGCGGCGCACGCGCGCGCGGCGTGACGTCACGCGGCGTCTTCCACGTCGCTCAGCTGGGGTTGTCCCGTAGCCCCGCGCCGTGGCCGCTGTCGTCAAACTTTTAACAACAACAACGACGCGCAAAGGGATACAAAAAAAGCCACTGAGCAGGTAAATAAGGCGCGTCGCTTCTCTCTGTGCACCGTGCGTGCCGCGTTGCGTGCATTTTAACAAAGAAGGCGCTCGCGGAGCTGCGTGAAGGGGTCGGGCGGCCCTCTGTTGTCTACGGAGCCTCGGTCTTGCCTGGATGGACTGCCCCGGCGGTGTGGGGCCTCGCTACTCCCCATCGGCAGGGGGCAGACACTCTGTGCGGCGTCTGCGTGCAAATAGACATAATTGCGTCAGATCTCGGAAGCTAAGCAGGTTTATTATATAGCACGGTTGGTATTTTGATGGGAGACTGGGAATTCCAGGTGTCGTTGGCTTGGACCGCGAAATGGGCAGGAGAAAATGTCAATGCAGCGGTTGATTCTTGAATCTACGCGGAGTTGTGAATGTGTTTTTTATTCCGAACTTGCCCAGAATTTCTTCCTTGTCAAGTCAAACACGTATGAGGAATTGGCCAAACATCCCCAATGAAAGACAATCGTGAAACAGTATTGAGACCGAGAAGACGTGAATAAATATTCTACTATAAAGAGCATTGTTGATGTTTAGGAATCTATTAAAGCAGTGTTTTTCACTGTCGGCACCTGGTGGCCTTTAGTGCAGCCCCATCATGCTGTCAAACCAAAAGGGTTCAAATATGTGGCGGTCAACACACTAATTAATAATGTCTCATCGGCTAAAGTGGCCTCCCTACGAAAATTAGTGAAGGACACTGCATTAAAGTAAATCTGTATTTGTACTCATCTTCTTGGTTCTTTTGGTAAAGTCACGTAGAAGGGAAATAATAAAATAATAAAAATAAAACATAATAAAATAATTCTCACGACGTTTCGGCTACAACGCAAGCAGCCGTCTTCAGGTGAAGACGGCTGCTTCCCTTCTACGTGACTTTACCGAAAGAACCAAGAAGATAAATCCCTGCAGTCACGAAAGCTTTAAATCGAAATGTATTTGTACTGTCAACCATCGCTTGGCAGTACCGTCATTGATAATATAATCATTGGAAGTGTCGTCTTCCCTTGCCTCTTTGTACTGTTCATACTGAATTGTCTCGACTTTTAAGCCTCGTCCTTTGGGCGACGTTATTAATATTACAGAGTACTGCAAATATTGATATATGTTTGAAGGTGTGTTTGCCACTCTTTTCCTTAAAGACTCGTTCATGTTACATTCAAAAGAAGGTATTACACTGTAAAGTGCAAATTCCAACTGATAAATCTCTGTTCTTTTTGCTCTCAAGAATATGAGATGTGTGAAATATGTATTTGCCTTTTATATATTCTTTCTGTTAAACCCTGTGCATTAAAGTTTTTAGTTGCATTTGTAATATATGGTCATTCATATAAATTTGTGAATGCATTCATTTTTTTCAGAAATAAAGTATCAAACCCAAGTGCCAAAGTAAAGATTCACCTCAAAGACACATTCCAATGCAGTTTCTGCCATGAAGACATACTTTTGTTGTGGATACTCTACAAAGAAATGTAATGGTCAATAGAATAGTCCACACATTCTTGTTCCTTCATAAGTGAACCAAAACGCAATTGCATTCCTATATTTACAAGCCAGGATCGTGTACTACATTAATCGTTTTGCCTCGGTGCCAGTGAAAATGTTAACACCATCGCAGAGCTCGTCCGCTGGACCAGTCATGTGATTCGCCATCCTTGGAAGTGGGAAGAAAGCAAACGTGAAAAGCAGTGTGCTTGCGAAAATGGATTTTTCCAAGTTTCTGGAGGAGGACTTTGATGTGAAGGACTGGGTGAATGGAGCCTTCAAGGCTGCACAGAAGGAGGCTCCTGGCAAGGTGGACGGTCATGCGTCCACACTTGTCATGAAGTTACAGCTATTTATACAGGAGGTCAACAATTCTATTGAAGGTATTTGTTGCATGCTGAGGTCCAAGTGTACTTTTTACAAACCCTTTAAGTGCATGCATATAATATGGAACCTTTGCATTAGTAACAGAGTCAGAATCAGAGGGTGATGAGTTCAAATCCCACTGAAGTGGTTGACCCGGCCTATCATCCCTGTTAGGTCGGAAAATAAGTACTACTTAATGGGAAGTCAAAGTTTTTTTATGGAGATAACTTGGCCTCACCATATGAGGAATTTGCATCACTTGCTTAGGACTAACAAAGTTGAGAATCATCCATTCAGTATTGATAGACATTTTAACTTAGAAATTAAGTTGAATAGAATTTATTTTGAACTGCAGTGTTAGATCTAAAAAAAAGTGCAATATAAGTGTGATTTATTATTAATAGTATGATGCATTGAACTATTGTCTTGGATTATCTATTACCCTATAGAAAACCATAATGGTACTCTAAAGATGAATAGCTGCAGGCAGTTTACAGAATGCCACAGCACTTAAATCATGCGTGATTGTTTTGTGACTGTGAAATTGTAGCTATTGTGCCTTTATTCCTACAGAATGTGTTCGTTTCCATTTTATCTCCGTAAAAAATAGTTGTAATTTTGCTTCCATTAAAAGTTGCATTATGAATGGTGCTTCAAATCAAGAATGGTGTACTTCTGTTGCAGACATCAGTCAGCAGGCCGTACAAAACCTTCCGCGTGTGCTCAAGGATGTGGAGGCCGTGCGGCAGGAGGCCACATTTCTGAAGGAGCAAATGGCTCTGGTGAAAGAGGATATCCGCAAAGTGGAGCAGGACACGGCTCAGTCCATGCAGGTCTAACCATGCGTCTCTTCTACCGTTACGTGTCATACATAGTCATAAACCATATTCAATCCAGTGCTAGATGAAGGCCTGTCCCATCCATCGCCATTGATCATGGACCTGCAACGCAACAATACAGCTATCACCTGCATATTAACTGTATTCAGCGCTCCATCTCCGTGGTGGATGTCTCTGGCAAAAGTTCCCTCCTCTTTGGCTGCCGCTCAGTCCTTGGTCTCAACCAGCAGTCATCATCTGTTTTAGCAGCAGTCATCATCTGTTTTAGCAGCGTGTCCTACCAAAATTAATCTACTTTCATTCACGGTCATTGCACTGCTTCTAACTTGTGTGTGCTTTTTTTTACTGACTAATTATGAAAAGTAAAGTACTCATGTGTGTTTGTGGTTGTCAAGGTTCTCGTGGAAATTGACAAGGTGAAGTCACGGATGCAAGCTGCGGCAGAGGCCCTGCAGGAGGCTGACAAGTGGACCACGCTGAGTGCCGAGATTGAGGACGTTTATAAAACGCAGGTACGCTCCTGCAGTTGTAATTATGCCTCGTGTTTGTGTGAGTTATGCCACATTGGTGTTAGAACGTAGACTGGTTCTTGACAAGGAAATGCAAATGCAATACAGTTTGAATTATTATTATACCATCTGAATACGACTGCATCTCAGCATGGCGTACAGAAACCATGAACCTATTTATTTTTAGAGAGAGACAACCAAAGGAAAATATTGAACCTGGACATTAAGAGGGGTAGGGAGCCGACGGCACAGATTGCTGGGGGAAATTGATTCTGGACTTTAGGGGCAGTAGAGGATAGATTAGTGACCTCACATGGCAAAGGTTGACTTGGGGCTTTGAAAGAAGGCTTTGATTTCTGGAGCGGAGACTGCGTGGGAGCACAGTGAGATGCGAGTGGAGAGGTTGCAGAGAGCATGGGTAGTGGAATAGAGTGAGTGGAGAAAAGAGAGGCTGGAGAATTTTGAATTTCTACTACTGGCTCGGGGACCGCCAGCAGAGATGATCAACACTCGGAACACGTTTGAGTGGGAAGACAATTTGACTGGCTTTGTTGTATAATAACACTTCACAAAATGTTTTAAAGCTCCCCTTTCAGACTATCACAGTCTGTTGGGTTTAATGAGATGTCATTACTCTAGTGTCTTGCGATAGGTCGACGAGTTTGATGAGTTGTATTTTACGTGTGTTATTTGCGTTTGATTTAATTTGGACCATGCAGGATGTACAATTGATTGCCGGGAAGCTGACAGGCTTGCAGAGTAGCCTGGCCATGCTCGTGGACACCCCCAACTACTCCGAGAAGTGTGTGCACCTGGAGTCTCTCAAAAATCGCCTGGAAGCGCTGGCCAGCCCACATATTGTAACCGCCTTCACTTCTCAGTCTGTAGGTAAGTTTCATAGGCAGTGGATAAAAGACAATGCTTCTTTATGAACACTCACGAGGAAAATTGCTTCTTAGTCCTAACTATGACCAATTGGAGATATTTATAATCAACAGCCATAGGCAATCCACTGCTGTTTGAAGGCCTCTACAAGCTGCTGCCATCTTTCATGACCCTGCAATATAATCATCCATCGAGCACCTGCACACAATCTGATTTTTTGTCTCTCCATCTCCTTGGTCAATATCCTCCTAGATTTATTCGATCTGTTCCTTGGCTGCATACAATGAACAAGGGGTTTTATATGGAGACACCTTTGTTATAGGAATTTCCACTCCTACTTTAGGGCTGCCAAATAAATTGTCAATAATAGTTTTTCCACAGAAGCACTTTGAAAACAAAGTTGAATTCTAGAGATGGAATCAAATATTTCAAACTAGGAAGCCTAATTCGAGTTTTTTTTTAATCTTTTATTTCCTCCAGAACAATCGCACATGTTTGTGAATGTGTTTGGGGATATCGATCGGATGCCGCAGCTCCTCGCCTATTACTACAAGTGTCACAAAGTAAGAGCAAGATCATGAGCATTCATTAAACAATCTGGTTCATTTATCCAGTGCATATGTACCTGTCCATATCCAGAGTTAAAATGTGTTTAAAATCTATAATGAGGCTGACTCATGTTGTTGTAAATATGAAGTGATTGGCTGCAAATTAATATAATACCTGCAGTTGATTGTGTACTCTATTTGAAAGTTAAATGTACAGAGCTATCAGTTCACTTAAGTGTGAAATATATTCTGAAAAGCTACTTAGCTGCTATAATTAATATGTTTTTTATGCACATTTATGCTCGATACGTAACTTTTTTTTTGCATTATACCATTAATTCACCTCTTGTGAGCACTGCAAAAGTGAGCATATGTAAAACTGTGAGAATGGGGGGAACTGGAACAAATGTTGTATGCTGAGAAAAAGCAATACAATTCGTTTCTGGGTTGGGGTAGTGCCCTGTGTAATTTCCACAAGTTTGACGAGTTTGTTGAAATTGTTAGGAGCAGATGGTTCTTAAAGGGTCAGGCAGAATTTGTAACCTTTTGTTCCACATGTTCAAGCTTGGTGCAGTTGTCAGTGTGATGCTGTCTTGTTGGCAACAGAGCCAGCTGGTGTCTGGTGCCTGGAAGGATCTGACCCAGAGTGACATGGAGCCGGCACAACAGCTGCAAGAGTTCTTTGATGTCCTGCTGAGCACATGGCATTCCCAGGTTCAGTGGTGCAGCCAGGTGAGTGCATTTTAATTGCGGGTGCTGGAAAAAGTTTTGATAAAATCTGTGACACTAGTCCCACCTATGAATGTCATTTTCAAAAACTAAGTTTTTACTTCAGCTTTAAGATCCATTATCATTTGTCACTGTAGAGTGACGTTGGGCAAAGTGTTTACATAACATACTGTGTTAATGTGGAAGTCAACCCATGAGCATTGTCATCATATGGATAGTTCACAATGGTGTAATTTTTCTTACAATGGCTTATGACACATCTTCATACAGATCTGAATGCCACATAGTACCCCCGCTCCGACATACTGAGATAAAAACCACACAGGGCATCGTCAAGTTATTTGTTTCACCAGGTGAGAACTCAAGAGACCAGAATAGTCTGATTTGCCAGAGTGACCTGGGTCACGAAAAAGACCAAAGCAAACAAAGTACAGCAATGACGCAAATAGTAATAGGAACAACGGCAACTGTGTTCATGTTACAATTCGAATAAAATTACAGAAACATTAAAATTATATAGGGTGACTCTTGTACTAACAAGTAAACAGACAAGGATGTATGTTGTGTAGTGTCACAATTCATGAATTATAGTGGCAACCAAATTCAATGGCCAAGCAGAAGACAACATTAGTGGTCGTGTGTTGACTGTACACCAGTGGGATCTAGCAGAAGGAAGGAAGTAAATGCAAGGTTTGATGGCATCAACAACATTGCTCATTATGAATGTAGATCTTAAATTTGTAATTCAACCGATTGTTTACATCGCAAAATGTATTTGGTTTTCTTGAGTCAGTGATGCTAATATATTGCAAAAAATTTGCGATGTAGGTAGCATATACGTTTAAAATGTAACTGTAAACTGCTGTACATGGTATTGTTGGGCATGTGTTTAAAGCACAAAATCACACAGAGTGGGTCGCTGTGTGGTGCAAATTCCACATTTTCTGCATACAAAGGCCACTCTTGATTTCCCAGTAAGTGGTACTTGCATAAAAACCCTGCTTGGAAGGTAATGGCTCAAATCGACCTCCCACCGGGATTTGAACTCACAGACCTTCCTATCACGCGTTGAGCACTCTGACCACAGATGTGCTCGGGCTAACAATCTGAAGTAGGACACTTGAAAAATGTGGAAGTGACCCATGGTGCCTCGTGATGCCTTTCCCCCAGGTGTTCCGGAAGCCTTACGAGGTGGTGACGATCCTGCTGATCCAGACGCTGGGAGCAACCGTACCCTCGATCCCAGAGCGTGTGCGAGCCACCGTTGACGCGGCCCCTGCTGAAGCCAGGCTCTGTGTGCTGCTGGAGCTTTACGAGATCACCGTACACTTCGCCCGGGGACTCGAGGCAGCTATGGTGCCTCACTTGGGTAATGATGCAACCACAAATGGCCCAATGTGCCGTTAACCCACGACCACCCGATAAAGCCAATTAGTAAGGTTTGTCACGTAAAAAAAACGTGCCATTTAGTTACTACTTCAGCACACCGTTGTGTTGGATAGCAAACCCACGACATTTACAACGCTTGCAATCGTAATTGGCTGTGTCAGGTGGTGGTGGGTTAATAACATTTATATTTATGCAATCTAACCCAAAAAAACCTCTTTTGCAGATGAGATGAACCTCTTGAAGCTGGGAGAGCTGGTGGAGGCCGTTTACAAGCCATACCAGCAGTACCAACTGGACTACGGAGATCTGGAGGAGCACAACCTGCTCATTCAACTCAGTGCCGTCCCATTGGTGCGTATTGCATTCGACCGGTGTCATCCTTTGAGGTTGATTTTAGAATTGAAAACCAAAATAGGATTATCATTCTGATATTACTGGAAAAAATACTTGTGAGGGTAAGCATGTACATGTACAGACCCTTTTGTCTTTCTCGGGTGTCCTCATCCAGTGCGGGGTCATGAGAGTAATTTTGCCATAATTTACGACGTCAGTGCAGTTTGGTGGAAATGGGGAGCATAGAGGTAGAAACATAAGGTCTGAGTAAAGCTATGCATTTTGCTGTACTGCCCTGTGCTGCTCACCACGTAGCCCTACATACCTCGGAGAACCCGTTTGTGCCAGGTGGACACCCATCCAAGCACAATCCAGGCAACTCCCGACTAAGTTTCCAACCTAAGGCAAGATTCATGTGCATTCCGGGTGATTTGCTTTTCGGCCAGATTTCGTAGAACGTTTTAAATGTGAAGACTTTGGTCAGGACTTGGTCACGCGGTTGTTTTCACTGGTGTAATTGGATGTTTGCGATGGATATTCTCACGGACAGGAGCGAGGAGACCTCATCGACTGCGTGCAGGAGATGAGCCAATCGGTGAACAAGCTTTTTACCCTGGCCTCTTCTTCGGCCGAGCGGTGCATCAAGCTTACAGATGGGCTTGGTGTTTGCGGGCTTCTCCGGGCTCTCAGGGCACTCTTTTCCAAGTAAGGATCTTCTTCTTCCCATTCAGCCCGTTTATGGCGACCGTTGTTGTCCACAAGCTCCCGGCAACAGTCCTCCATTGTTTGCGATAATTGTGAGATACCATCTATTGCTGAAGTTTCCATATCATTCCTCTCCATTCTAGTGTGGCCTATTATAATGATTATAATTTTCTCAGTCGTCCTCTGCGTGTGCGTTACACATCCAAGCGGGAATGTGGTACATTGAAGGCCATGCATAGGCAAGTAAACAAAACAACAGCAACAACTATAATTTATAAAGTGCTAAATCACGTAACCAAATGTCTCGGAATGCCACAATGGATTATGGCAATGGTTGCCAAATAAGTTTGTTTGGTAATACATTTCAGTTGTCCAAAATTTGGACAAATCTGATCGCATGACTACAAAAGATTGTTGTGTGCATTCTAGAAAAATCGTTGTTCATCACACTTTTCGTTGGCTGGACATAGGGGTCGGCACGGTTTGAACCGACTCAAACTGGTTTCAAATTGAGCAAACCAAACCAAACCAGCGACGACTGAACCAAACCAAACCAAAACCAAACCAAACTAAGCTAAACCAAACCTCTTGAGTTGGCTTGAACCGAAAAGATGCGCGGCAAACAATATTCGCATTCAATACAAATATCAAGTGTATTAATCGCTGATTTCTATGCAGGCTTTCTTCATATTGACATTCACTAGCAAGTACTGGACGACGATGTCGTCCACAGCCATCTCCTCAAGCTTGGCACGCCCAATGTCCTTGAACGCAGTGTGGTAGTTCAATGGCAGTGAAACCCCAACACTAGGCAACATCCGCGCCCACGAGCGCACACACATCTCGGCCTTGAACGTGCACTTGTGCAGGTTTGGTCGGTCGAGAAAGGAGCGCTTGGCGGCCGAGTTTGCTCTCTCGGAGGGCACGGACGACGCCGGGATAGGCAAATAGTCGAGGGCCACGCGTCGTAGGCGCGGGTACTTGCCGCCGTACAGCTTCCACCACTCGACGACGTCCATGCTCAGGTCCTGAGTCGGCTCAAGCAGGAAGCGGTCGACCTTGGAGGCGGCGCCGTCGTGAGCGTTGGGCGCGTAGACCATGTCAAAGAGGATGTTAATGCCGCCACGCGGCGCCGCCTTCGGCGCCGCCATCATGTCCTTGATATTGCTGTACTCGGTGCTCGAGGCCGCGGGCTTGGGGTGGCGCAGGTCGAGAAAGCGGGCGACGCGGCTTGGTTCGGACGAGAGAAGGTCGCTGTACTTGACCATGTAGTCGGAGATGGTCACGGCGGCCGAGCTCACGACCACATGAGGACTCGGGCGGTGGGTCATGCAGTGGCTCAAGAGAGCCTCCTGCGCCGTGATGGCGTTCGAGATGGTGCAGTACTCCTCGGCACCCATGGCATCGGAGATGGCCGCCGGCTTCTCCAAGAACTGGCAGAGCAGCGCCGCCTGCTCCCACTGCTCGTCCGACAAGCCGGCCTGGCTCCGCGACCAGCCGGGCTCAAGGCAGATGGCGTCGATCACTTGGCGCTGCCTTAGCGACGCCGTGAGCATCACGTACGTGCTACCCCAACGTGTGACCACGTCGAGGCAAGGCGGCTGCAGCGGGCACTTGAGGTAGTGCCGCGCGAGCGACGTGTAGGCCGCCCTCTTCGTCTTGGTCTTGTGGATAGCGCCGAGCGTCGCGCGGAGGCTGCGCAGCAGTGTCTCGAACGCGCCGAATGAGGCCTTGACGCCGAGGTTGACGCAGTGCGCGATGCACCGCAAGCAGCACGTCGAGCGCAGGTTGCTCCCCTCGAGGAGCGTGAGGGACTTGGCGGATGCGACGGCGTCAGAACCGCTGTCGGTGACGACGGCGAGCAGGCGCGGCCACACGCCAAAGTCGTCGAGCAGCTCGTGCAGGCGCTGCGCCATGCGCTTGCCCACGCCTTCGCCCGGGGCCACCCAAAAGAAGTCAATGATGCAGTTGCACATGGAGAACGACGCCGGGTCCATCCAGTGGAGGGTGACCGAGAAGAAGCCGGTCATGGCGTCGTTTGTCCAACCGTCGTAGGTCAAGGAGACGCAAGAGCCAAAAGTAGTAAAGTACTGTAGCACGAGTAGCTTGAGGACGACATACATCTCGAGCATGCGGCGCTTGACCGTGCGCTCAGACTTGGGCTCGTAACCTGGGGCAGCTCGTTGAAGAAGAGTCGTAAAGGGATCCGATGTTACGTGTTTATTGCCTAGACCACTCGTCGCGATGTACTCGGCGACAAAGCTGTCCATGGCCTTGCTCGCGTGCGCTGACATGGGCGTGGCCATCTTGGACTGCACGAGCAAACCCTTCCCCGTCGGCGGCGACGTGACGACCGTGGGCGACTCGGGGTCGACGATCCCATGGGTCTTGAGATGCTTGATACGGGTGCCCGAGGAGGTGGAGCCCGCGTACTGGAGGGTGCAGATCTTGCAGGTCCGGCTCTGCACGTCGCCCGCGGCCTGGCTCGTCTCAAAGTACTCGTCGTGCCACAGCGCTCGGGACACACGGGCCTTCTTGGGCTTGGGCTGCGTCGCGGTCTGCAGCGCTGCGGCGCCGAGGGTGCGCATGAGGCTCTGCCGCGTGTCGCCGCGCGTGGCGTCCGGGCTCTCACGTTCGCTCGCCATCGGCTCCTCGTCGCTACCGGCGTGTTTGGTCTCTTCCACGTCGTGGATGAGATACCTTGTGATGCTGGAGCCGCCGGGGATGGCGCCGTCTTGAGCCGCTCGAGCCATGGAGATGCAATTGCAAAGTGAATTCGCAGGCAAAGGCAACTACAGCATGTCCTTTCGTGTCGCCTTTACAACCAACCAAACTAGTTTGAGCCGGTTCCACCCTGTCCGAGCCAAACCGAGTCGGTTTTCGTAGCCCCAAACCAAACCGAACCAGTTCAAACAGAACCAAACCGATTTGGTTCGGTTCAAACCGCGGTTTGGTGGTTTGAGCCAAACCGTGCCGACCCCTAGCTGGACACAACTCCATAACTCTATGCCATTGCTAATAGTAAACGCGTTGCCGGGTAGCAGTTGGTGATGATGACTGCCAAAAAGTTGCCCTCAAGGGTGCAGAGTGACTACTGTCGACACACTGCCACATAGTGAATGTTTATATTAGGTAATTAACGATGGATGCATACATTCATCTATTAAAATTGGTCGTTGCACCTGCGGTATATGCATCAAATTTGGTGCTTAAGAATCAATTATGTACAATTTACGCAAATTGTGCACTCGGCATGAATCTACGTTTAGGGTAACGGAGCATATGAGACAGAACAGCATATATCATGTTGTTAAATAAGACGAAACAGTAATTTCTTGGATCATGACCCTAAATTATAACTATTCCTCAAATCTCTGCGTAGGTAAATAATTTTATGCCAAACATTCAGGCAACTGGGCCAACGCAGTTCTATATAAATGGTCACGTCGATATTGGTTTACAATACAAAAAGCTAGTCACTTTAATCAATTACATTATCTAAAATAAAATAAAAATCTGTTTTGAGTCCATTTTATTTGTATTTTTTTTACTTACAATCAAAAGCCTGTTCGTTATTTTATTACATTCATACAATATGTAGTAGTTTTTTTTCCTCTATAAACGTTTCAAATTATGTATATTTTGTTCAGCCTTTTATTTTTAATGTATGATAAAAGAAAACTATGTTGATTTGGTAACAACTTTTCACGGTTGCTCAAGTGTGTTTTTTTTGTCTACTTCATGTTGTGCAGTGGCTCATTAAACAACTTAAAAATGTGACAACTAAAACAACAGGCAGCTGAAAATTAAACGTTCACTTTTGTCATTATTTTGCATAGTTGCTTTGTTTATCAAAACGTATCAATTGGTTTAATTAAAGTTTAACACGTAGGCTTTCGCGACCAATATTATTCATAATAAACGTTTTTGGGTTGGTAAAAAAAGGTGTCAGTTTTGTTGCCAGATAAAAGGGTAAAAAAAACAATTATCATATTTTTCTACTGGCAAGTGAGGTTCGATCGCATTATTTGTAAATGGGGTTAGATCGCATTATTTTTGGGTTAGATCGCATTATTTGTAAATGTGTCGTAATCCTCCACCCCCCTCCCCCACACGGCCAATCAGAAAAAAGTGTCACGTTGGCAAAAGACAAATAGTTCACTACTTTAGCCCACCGGTGTGTTTAAGCGTGAAACCACAACATTTACAATGTTTGAGTACGACGTTTCGCTGGTAATTGCATCCAGCATCATCGGGAAATTCGCCAGAATGGTGAGGCTCTGCTCTTGCTCCCGGTCTTAAACAGAGCAGCAGCAGCAGCAGCAGGGTGACGTCATCATTTAACTCATCATGGTTTAATTAATAAAATATATCACATTAAAATAGTACCATTCGCCTCTTGTCATGAGATGAAGAAAAGTTAATTTGGAACGTTCACAAAGAGCATGGGAGCATCACACCGTGTCAGAAATTACTTTGAAAGATGACTTGATGATGTCACCTATGATGTCACTTACCAGCCTCTAATTATAGGACACTAGATGATGTATCTTTGTGCGCCTGGAAGATATTGATAATTGAAAAAAAATGTAGGTCCCACAGCAGGAATAAGCCGAACTAGGTGAAAAGTTTAATGTTGTGTCTTTTTGTGCAATTATTAATAACCGGGCAGAGATGAACTTACTACACTTGAGAACCCGGTTTAACCACAGGTGGATGAGGCGTGGATTGAAACTCAAGATCTCAGTGCTGTCACTTCACGACTGACACAGTCCTTAGTCCCCCCCCACCCACAAGCCACCAGACCACCTCATTGTGTTGTTATTTTTACACGCTTTTATTTAACTCACTCTGTCTGTTGTATCCTCAACTCTGTTGTCGTATCCTCAAATCTTGTAACAAAATTTTAACCCACTTCCCAATATGGTATCGACTGCAAACTTGGTATACTTATGTCATTGATGACAATACTATATTCTATCATAAAAAAATAAATAAATAACATTTAAACCGTCTTTTTTACATGTTATGTTTCGCCTTGGCTCTAATTGTCCACGCTCAATTCACGTTGGCTGTAAATCACCACGGCCCCTTACGTTATGGCAAGCCTCGGGGCCACTTCCTGGAGTCGTGGAGTTCTGCCATTACTCGTACGGTACATTTAATTAAAGTGTGTTTTTACAAAAGTATTTTTTAATATTATTTATTTACTCCTGTGGTTGAAGATGAAGACACAAGGTTTGCTGTGATGAAGTTAATCAGCTGGGGAGAGAGAATTGCGCATTGACATTATCTCCCAGGCATTAACAATAATATGACGGGGCCTGTGTGTAGGTATGTGTCGGATTTTTCCGGCACGCTCCAGTCCATCCGGAAGAAATGTCGTTTAAATGAGCAGGTGATTGGAGCTCAATTCCAAGAGGATTGGACAGCCTTTCAAAACTCCATACGGTGAGCCCTTCCCGCAGCCTCAGCTAATTATTTTAGACATGCCTCTGAATGTGTTTGTGGAGCCATTTTGACTGCCACTTGCAAGGAATACTGCGCTGTATTTTTGGAATTTTCTGACTACTTTGAGCTCACACAATTTCAGTGCAGCTGCCTAACCTATGTATTACATAGTTATTGCTTTTTTAGTGTTTTCATTAGTGTTTTGTACTCCTAAATAATAAAGAGATGTGATTGGTTGTAGTTTTCATGGGATGTTGAGGCTTATGTATCACAATAACCGCAAACGGTTATAAATAAGTTCTATACGACATTTAAAAAACCGGTTTTTTATATTGTGCTGACTTCCAGAATCATAGCAACGTGTGGAGAGCTGCTGAGGCAGTGTGCCGATCATGAGCAACAGCTCGTCAGCAAGTGAGTGACTGTTTTGCGGCACATTACATTGGTCTAACCCCCAGATATTACGTGCTTTACAGAGACCATCTTTCCCTCACCTCCGAATAGCACGGTTGGCTATGTATGGTGCGAAAAAAGTTCAACATACATAAACTTTGAGAACCTGGATTGCACGCTACATGGCTGAAAGTCGCTGCATGTATTTCAATGAAATCAATATACAGCATTAGTATAAAAAAATCTATCAACAAAGTAGAAGCGAGCTGTAAGCACCCCCTGTGGGAGTAAGACCAGATGTTCTTCTATCCAAAGTTTGCTTGTATTTTGAGATTCCCTGTTGCTACCACATCCCACCAATGTAATGTAATTATGTGCTGCTTATTTCAGAAATATGCTCATATAATGTGTATTTATAACCAGCTTACACTATAAAGCTATTGTAGACACATGAACATGTAGGATTGAATGTCTAGTAAATACGCAAAAGTCTGATTGCGCTGCCAACAAAATTCTACGTTGGTTTAGGTGATGATATCGTGCACGACTTTGTGATTGCGTGATAAGCGTAAGACTTGTGCCAAGTCATTCAAGTAGTTTCCTAAAAAGCGAGTCATTCGCTTGTTGAACAGTTGACTAGTCCATCTCATGAAATAACATACATTATTTTGGTAGAATAATGACTCAAGTGGTAATATCATACGTGGGTTTGTGATTGCACGAGAGACATAAGACTGCGGGTTCACTCCCTTATTTTCATAAATAGTAATTTCTTTATTCTTAGGTTTTTCGGTAAAGTCACGTAGGTAAAAAATTAAAATTGCTTGCCGAACAGTGAAGCTTTTATTTTTCGATTTAAAGCTTTCATGACTGCAGGGATTCATATTCTTGGTTCTTTCGGGTAAAGTCACGTAGAAGGGAAATAATAAAATAATAAAAATACAACAATAAAATTCGTTTGCTTGTGTTGTGGCCGAAACGTCGTGAGAATTTTATCATATTATGTTAAATTTTTATTAATTTATTTCCCTTCTACGAGAATTTACCGAAAGAACCAAGAATATGAACGGTGAAGCGTCCGCCTCGTGAGTTATAAACACGCATGCTGCGTTGCGTTCTTCGGTAGAATCATGACGATGGCTGGCAAGTACTTGTCGGAGAGCTACAGCCCTTGCAGCCTCGCAAGTCTGGCGGAGAGCAGCCCCGTGGAGCGCAGGCCCGGCGGCAAGAACCCATGGCAGGACTACAACTACCTCGTCCGTGGCAGCTCCCCCGACTACGCCCGCCTCATGGAGCTGCTCTTCACCCTGAAGGTGCCAGGCAGCCGCGGCATCGCACCCGGCGTGAAACCCGTCAGCGGGCTCGCGCCCATGAGCTTTTACCGCAGATTTCGTTTCAAATGTTTGAGGTGAGATGCTGAGGCATTTAAGCAACGCCGCATGAATGCATATGGTCTTTTCTTTACTGCTGGATGAGGGTCTCCTAACACTTGTGCAGGTCATGGGAGTTATTTGACCATCTGTGAAAAAAAAGCTTCATAGCTCATTGGATTTCTCCGGAATAAATAAATATTTTGATAATTCGCCACACTTGTCAGTGCGGATTCAAAAAGGTGTGACGCGTGGATGAGGGAGCATAGAATTATGTGGATTGTTGTGCACAGTCCTCTGCTGCTCGCACCGCAGCCTCTAACACTTATTAGCCCATGCAAGCACTATTCAGAACCAATCCTGCTTAACTTAAGATAATTTATGATCAGGAGCTTTCAAAACTGTTTTGGCTGAATTACGTCGTTATCCCATCACAGGAGAATTGCGGTTGGGTGATGGGTGAAAAAGTGCAGTGGTTTTTTTTGCACTAGTGTCCTTTTGCAGTCGCAACGTTTAATAGCGCAAATCTGCGCTCACTATCTTATCTTTAAATTATTTATATAGCGCCTTATCCAAGGCACTTTACACAGTATTAACAATAGTACATATGAGTGTGATCGTGGAGATGAGGTGAATGAAATATGAGAGGAAGCAATGGGGCAAATCTGTGATGTGTGAATTCTGCTGGTAGCGAAATTGATGAAAGTAAATTATGATGAATAGATTGAATGAATGGGGAATGAGTGAAAGCCATATGATGATCTGAAGAGGGAAAAGTAACATTGGTGTTTATGAGGGGGAGATTAAGGAGTCATGGGGTGAGCTATAGAAAATAAGTGCATTTTTAGTGCGGAGCAGAAACTACTGAGCGTAGGTGACTGGTTAATGTGGATGGGAAGTTTGTTCCAGCATGTCTAAGGCACTGACTCAAAGCAATGCAGCATTGGTTTATTTTTATTGGGGGAAAAAAAGTAACTTAAACACGCAAAAAAATACATCATCTTCGTTTCTCCATTACTTCATTCGCATTACTTTTTCTTTTCGCCTCCTTCATTCCATCCCAAACGACAAACGAAACTCGACCTGCATTAATTTAAATGAAAATCGAGTGTCCCCCTATGTCCGCAATATTTTGGTTGCTTCGACTGTCACCGTGACATGCAGCGTTCGTTTCTCGCGTATCCCGTCTCACCTGGCAGTTTTTTGACGTGCAAAAAACCTGATACGCCGCTGAGCACACGTGCATAAAAGAACTGGCTCGGTGGTTTCGTCTTACCACGGGCGTGCGTGTCCGTTTGGCATCGTCATTGCAGGAGAAGGGCGCGGGGGGCAGTAACCTGCTGGTGGAGTGCAAGACGGCACTGTCGCGCCTCAACCAGCAGGCTCACCAGCTGGCCTTCGACGCCGTCTTCCTGTGCATCCAGCAGCAGCTGAGCTTGGTGCCACGCATGGAGGTTCTGAGATTCCCCCTTTTTTTAATGGAATTGTCTGTTGCGTTGTAAAGTCATGAATTAAATGTTTTCATCAAACAAATTACGTGACCGCAGAAGCACAATTGGGAGGTGGTGGTGGGGGTGGAAAACTACAAATTGAAAAATGCCTCCATTGGAAAACAGACCTTTTCTGTCATTGGGCTCTAATCTGGTAAATGTAACCCGTTGGTTGATGTGACCATTAAGTGTGTCATCTGCATTTTTTATTCTGAGCCAATGATAAACATTCCACAGTCCTGTGGTAGGGGCCAGTCTTTCCTTAAAGGAGCACTATGTCTTTTTGATTCAATTATTTTAAAGATGGGCAACTAACCATGCAATTATGTGTTTAGGAAACTAAATACTGCCTGCAAGAGAGACATATTTGGTGATGGCTTTTAAGTTATATTCTTTGGTTCTTTCGGTAATTGCTGCAGTCACGAAAGTTTAAAGGCAAGTAAAATACTTTTTCATGAAAATGAAGGCTGCTGTACAGTAGATGCCTCTGACCAGATTAACCCCATTTAATCTGATCTCGTCATATCTCAGAAACTAAGCTGGATAGTGCTTGAATGCATGACAATTCTGCATTAAAGCAGGTATTTTAGACTGCTGCAGGGCTACCTTGTCAGTAGAGGGCAGTGGAGCAAAATGCATATTTCTACTGGACTATGCCCGTTAGTCTGTGCTCATCTCAGAAGCTAAGCTTAGCCTGGGTAGTGCTTGACTGCATGACGACCATACATTCAACAGGTATTGTAGACTGCTGCAGGGCTACGTTGTCAGCAAGGAGCAGTGGAGCAATATCCATATTTCTACTGGACTATGCCCGTTAGTCTGTGCTCATCTCAGAAGCTAAGCTTAGCCTGGGTAGTGCTTGACTGCATGACGACCATACATTCAACAGGTATTGTAGACTGCTGCAGGGCTACGTTGTCAGCAAGGAGCAGTGGAGCAATATCCATATTTCTACTGGACTATGCCCGTTAGTCTGTGCTCATCTCAGAAGCTAAGCTTAGCCTGGGTAGTGCTTGACTGCATGACGACCATACATTCAACAGGTATTGTAGACTGCTGCAGGGCTACGTTGTCAGCAAGGAGCAGTGGAGCAATATCCATATTTCTACTGGACTATGCCCGTTAGTCTGTGCTCATCTCAGAAGCTAAGCTTAGCCTGGGTAGTGCTTGACTGCATGACGACCATACATTCAACAGGTATTGTAGACTGCTGCAGGGCTACGTTGTCAGCAAGGAGCAGTGGAGCAATATCCATATTTCTACTGGACAATGCACGTTAGTCTTTGCTCCCTGCCTTCACTAACACGCGGTGAATGGCCAGCAAGGTAAATTACGGCCAAATAACCCCCGTGACCAGCTTGGCATGGAGGGGCCCTCATCCAGCAGTGTGGTGACCAAAGGGCCGGTACGTGTATGGCAGATGGCTGAGGTTTGTCCGGGAGCCTGTATTAACGGGGAATGTTTTCTACACAGGTATGGAGCAGCGGCTCGGGAGCAGAAGTGCTTACAGATGACCTGCCAACATTCGGCTTGTCACCCTTTGAATACATAACCAATGTAAGTTTTATTCATAAGACATCCATACCAATCTCTGCTGCTGGTATGCATAAAGTAGTTGAATTTAATTATTCACATATATTGAGACAATTTTTTTGCACGTCCAAGCCATATTAATCATCCTTGGTAAAGTTTCGGAAATGTGAGTGTCTCTCCTTTAAAGGCACATTTGGGCATTGGGCAGTGCTTCTCAGTGGTTTGGAGCTGGGAGTAAAAAATCATACATTGCTATGTGGCAGACCATTCTCTCCATTGGACTCCCACTGCTGACTTCCCCCAAGAGACGATGGGCCAAATTAACACCCGACCAAGAGTTAAAATTTGCGACTTTCTGAGTGTGAATGTACAGAAAGTACAATTTATTTTTTCAACAAAGGGCTTCTCTCTTCTATGAAAGAGGATTTATTAACATGACTGTAAGGAAAGAAGCGCGTCTTGAGAGGCCGTCTACCGAGGATATGGAGCGATGAAATCGGCTCGTGTGCAAATTCCCGGTGGATTATTAAATTGTAGGATGGGATTGGGGAGGCCTTCAGCCAGTAGTGGTTTGACAAACGGGCTACATGTATACAAGTGATTGGACGAGCGGGTGAATGCGTTCTGTTAAGATGAGAGAACCGACGGTGTCTTAACGACTGTTTGATCACTGCTCTTGAGGTGCCGCCCATCCTTATTGAACCATCCCATTGAAAGTGAAGCTGTAAATCCCATCTGAGGTGACGAATGTGCATCACTTGCAGATTGGGCAGTACATCATGTCCCTGCCTCTCCACCTGGAGCCCTTCGTGACGCAGGAAGACCCAGCACTGGAGCTCGCGCTGCGCACAGGGAAGCTGCCCTTCCCTCCAGAGCAGGGCAAGTGTCACAGAGATACTGGGCAGGCATTGTACTTGGCACACGCACATTCCTTGCCACGCTGCATTACGCTTAACCGGTCGTGCCACGTACAAAACTTTTTTGTCAATCCACTGTTCAATGAGTGCCTGCACCACGCCGTGTGGGCCGTGGGTTTTTTTTTAACCATATTTCACCTCGCTGGTAAGTGTAGCTTTGTGAACTTGGGTAGTGTAGAGGTCTAGTAGTACATGGATGGATTTTTCTGCACTGTCCTCTGCTGCTCACCATATAGACCACACATGGTCCATGCCATGGCAGGACCTATACAAACCATGTAATTTTTTTACATGGTTACATTGGACATGTGCACAAGTGTATTATAATGTCCACGAATAATCTTGGTGCTGTGTATTTAAAGTGTTTTAGATTATGGATATTGAATGCTTATTGTGTTGCATTGTACATTTGTATTGTAATTGGTAGTTGTGCTTATGTGTGGGCATTTGGTTCAAATGTTAATCCACTATGCATGAAATTTGAAATGTAATGCCATGTAAAGTGGAGTAAAAATATGAGTTTGTTAAAGGAAAACAGTACATTAAAACCTTGGATTGCGAGCATAAATCGTTCCGGAAACGTGTTTGTAATCCAAAGCACTCGTATATCAGTTGTGATCACTTGACGCTCGGCAGACAAAGCGTATACACGTACTACTCGTATTGCAAGACCTCACTCGTTTATCAAATTAATATTTAGTTAAAAAATTTGCTCGTCTTGCAAAACACTCGCAGACCACGTTACTCGCAATCCAAGGTTTTACTGTATTCATATTTTCAGATTGGTCAGGTAGCATTACAGTTGTTCATTTCTGTAAACATCTCCACACTCAAACAAGCAATTAGGCGGCACTTATCTCCATCGGGTGCCCTGAACGAGTGGTGGGAAATTCCATATCCCTATGACAAGGAGATCACTCAACGCAAAGGACGACTTTTTAATGTATTGAACCCAGATGTATGTTTGACTTAATTCAGCCCCCGACCTCTATCTTGACTCGTAATCTTGAGTGAAGTCACTGTAACCTTTGTGTCACCTGGTCATGTAGATGGATCAGAGGACCACTGCTCAAAGCATTCACGCCTTCTGTGTTTTTTTTTCCTATTTGTATGTATGTATGTTGAACTTCTTTCGCACTGTACATAGCCAACAGTGCTAATCGTAGGTGCAGGAAATTTAAGGGAATGCCAGTGAATTGAAGTCATTGTTGAGTTTTTTTGGGGTGGAGGTTTTGTGCTTGAATCTCTGTGAGAGTATGTTGTGGAAGGCCAGCAAAACTGAAACATGTTTGGGGATTTTCACAGAGAGTTTGAGGAGGCGGCGGGGGTTGGGAGGGAGCTAAATCCTCGTTTCACCCTTAAACAAAATGGAATACGGTACTTGGCGTTAATAACCCACAGCTGTGCTGCCGCGCCAACCCTTGTGCAAATTTGCGTGTGTTTTTGTTGTTTGTATTGGGAATGCGCTGCGCATGCGGGAGAAGAAGCAATCCACCCTTGGTGGCTGGCTCTGCAGCCTGTGTTGGCACGGGCTGTGCTTTGACGCACAGATGCATTGCATTACAGCATTCCAAATTTCTAATGTTTTCTGCATTCCTGAAAATGACATAGTTTTTTTGTAAAGGGTTTATACACACACACTGAACGTTTACAATTCTCCATTTTCCCTCTCCTGCGGAATTGTATAATGAGTGCCGAGTCCCCCGACTGTTGTGGCGGAGACGGCTGCCAGGCTGGGCCGTGTTGAACATGTGCTGCCCGTGTTGTTGTACAGGTGAGGAGTCCCAGGAGCTGGACAACATGGCCGACTACTGGCTGGGTTCAGTGGCCCGAGCCACAATGCATATGTACGGAGAGATGATCCTGCAGATCAACCTGCTGTCCCCTCACTCCACCAAGCAGCTCGTCACCGACATAGGCAAGCGACTCGCGGCAGAAGCACGGTTCACGAGCTTTATCCTTGTAAAAGTATGGGTTTGCTGTGATCTTACGATAATCCTTTACGGAATTGATTGTCGATTTTTTTAGAAAAGCAAGTTTTTATGATTATTATTATTATATAAAGGTATGAAAATGACATTCGACTTAAATTAATTGTTGGCATCGGTTGAACCGATTGGCGTGCCCCGTTCAAACCGCACGGTGCATTCCAATGTGATTGGTCGAGTGGCAGCGATCGTAAGGCATCGGCGTCAGGTCTCTAGGGTCAACGAGCGGTCCGTTCAATTGTTTTTTTGCTTGTTTATCATCGATAACAGCGAAAAAATGCCATTAACCCGACGGTGGGAAAACGAGCAGCTTCTGCGGTAAAGTGGTCGGAAGACGTTTTCCTTGCTCGAATGGGCATGGCGAGGTGCTCACCACCACCATTGGCACCTTCCCACAATGTCATTGACTCACCAGAAAATAGTGGAAACTGGTAGTAAATTGTGTGTCATGGTGTGTGAAGACGGTTATTTGCAACCATGTTTTAATGACCCTTTATGCACTCAATTTTAAATAAAATGAGCAAGAATATTTATAAATGCTAAACTCAATACCTAGGATATCAGTAAAAATCAACACTGCAGTAATTGAAAAATTTCATCGTAATTTCAGAATGCGTATTACATTTTTATTCAATTAAAATTAGCCTCATTGACTGAGTTTCTCCCTTAGATAAAGCATACTTTCGAAAAAAACCAAGGTCATGGAAAATCAATGCAAGTAACATTAAATGCAAATGATAAGCTTGTATCCTGGGATATTACATCATCCACTTTTAGTAGTCGGATTATTTTCCAGGCAAGACTTGGATTTTGGTGATCGATTAACCGTCAGAAGACTGCAAATTCAATTCTCCTTTAGTGATGTACACAGTCTTTTAAAATGAATGCCACCATCGTGGGAATTCATCAGTGGTTGTGCTATGGAGAGACTGGCCCCCCATTGTGGTTGTAACGGCTGTGGCGTATATAAGCATCGGGGGCAAATTTGGTCCAGTGCGTGGGAACAAAAAACTACGACGTTTCAATCGCAGCACAAGCGTTTGTCATCAGGTGACGAATGCTTGTGTTGCGATCGAAACGTCGTAGTTTTTTTGGTATTTTTTGTTATTTTCTTTGAACCTATCTACGTGACTTTACCGAAAGACCCAAGAATATGAATTCCTGCAGTCACGAAAGCTTTAACTCAAGATTTGTTGGCAGGAATGATCAGCTGTTTACATTTGACATTAATAGATTTACATTCAAATTTAAGTGACCCTAGCCATACCCACGTAGATAGTTCTACGTGGTTCTTTCGGTAAAGTCACGTGACTTTATCGAAAGAACCAAGAATATGAATTCCTGCAGTCACGAACGTTTTAAGTCTGAGGGGTGGTAATTTCACATTTCCTATGTGGATTCCAGTCTCTTGCAAATGAGCCCCATGCTCACTTGAGCAGGAAGTTACTTTGCTTTTCTTCTTGTGTATTCTCTACATACAAGGAAATGTTATCCCTTGAGTGGGTCAGTCCGTCCGTCACTTGAGTTGTTTTTGAGTCGATCGAGTCAGGCTCGTTCTGGCCGCAAGGAACCAGGGGCTTAGTGTATCGATGATGAGCCCCAAACAAACCTTTTATTTCTCATCTGTCTTCCCTCTCCTCTTTAATTTGCTTCGTTGAGATTTAGCAATGATTTGATAAAACAAATACATTTGGAGGTAACAGATGGGGGGGACCAATGCTGTCCTTTGGGGTGTGTGGGTGGGTAGGGAATTACATTGAGGAATGTCTGGTTGAAGTACATTTAGTAAATCTGCACAAGTGCCATCACAATGCATAAACGCAACGCTTCCAATCCACTGACGCTCCCTCTCCCACCTGCCCAACCCCCTGCAGACTACTTGGTGAACGTGATGGATGCCATCGGACTGCAGCCGTCGCGAGCCTTGCAGCAAATCCTGACGCTGCTGAAGGCCCGCGCCGAAGATTTCCGGCAGGCCGCCAAGTCTGTCCCTCGCCGTATGGCCAGTTCCGTGGCCGCCATGAGGGCCATTGACTACTGAACCTGGGGCAACGGCTCTGTGGCCCGCGGTGTTGATTAGCCGGTGGCCCGCAGCAAAGAGGGAACACATCTTTTTTCAGAGTGAACGTTTCCCACAATAATATGGAAATTACGTTTTTTAAGCAGGGTAGGATGTGTCGTGGAGCGCAGTGTCGGGAATTCCAAATGGGATTGTGAGCAACCTCTGATGTGCATCGCGAGAGGGAGTTGTTAGAATTGTGCATGTACAGCCCTTTAGCCAGTCCACTCCTAGATGAGAGCCCCACCCCCTCCCGATGCTGTGTGGATCGTGGGAATTATTTGACTATGGCTATTGGTTGGCGTAGGCGTGGAGCATGACCATGGAAGCAGTACAGTTCAATTTATTTTCCGTGCTGCCCTCTGCTGCCCACAACCCCGAAGCCTATAACACCTGTTAAGCGCTATCCAGGCTCCAGCCTGCTTCGCTTCCAAGATCTGATGAGACAGGTTGCATTCTTGGTGATTTAGTCATTAGTGTTGTGAGGATAGGTATACCAAATTTGTAGGTAACGGTCCTAGAGTCTGATCAAAGTTCGATCTGTAATTTTAAAGTTGTCTTTTGAGAGCAACTAATGTTCCAAATGTGTACAAAGTGCAATTATTGTGTGAGAAAAGCTAATTTTTTGGTTGTTGGTAACATCAGTACATTTTTAGTACAATATTCTCAACGTTACCTAAAAATCACCATAATGCAGTTTACTGCATGCTGTATGTACACACGTAACTTTATGAAGTATTAAATAATATAATCTGTACGCTTATGGAAACGCCCCAGTGAAATGTGGAGAAGATAGATCGGAAGCTTGGCGTGTAGTTATTTCTAAAATTCCGCTTGGGAAACTTGAGCTGGCGCATGGCAAAACATGAAGAAAATTACTGCTGTATATTTCAAATGATGGGTTTGACAAAACGAATCGGTGCAGGAACCAATTAAATGTGTTGATGTGTAAACAGTTTGGTCTGGGGCACATGTTGAACTTGTATTTTTGTACAGCGGTTAAGCAGATTGAATACATTTGGTTTGCAAAGACAACTGATAAAACACATGACTGGCGTGGTTTTTTTTCAGTAACCCTTTAAATAATGAGTGTAGTTTGGCATTGTTTCTGCTATTGCCTGTGAGGGCATTGCCAAGGCATGAAAGCACCTGAGCAAAGTCATTATTTTAAAGTGGGCAATGCATCCCACCAGCAAGAAGCTATTAGGCAGGTTGCCCAACTTCATGTTCAGCACAACGTGTCTGTTGTAAACAGCAACAGTTGATGTGTGGATCAAATTCGTAGCGTCTCGAGGCTCAAAACAACCATGGAATGGTATTCATTTCTCTTCTGCGCCAGTGGAGAAATTCCACACCTTACGGTCGGGTGTAGTTTCTCTGTATAATAACCATTGTTGACCTATCACAAATTGGTACTTATTTAACGACCCTGGGGGTATGATGAGCCGAGTCATCCCTTAGCTGGGAATTTAACTTGTGCGATTGCAAGTTCTGTCGAACTGGGCCGATTAGCCAATTTAAATAAAGTAATTGGCGGCTTAAATTGTGGTCGACTACTTGAGCATCCTGAAAATGAGAATGCGGGAAACCCCCATACAGGCCACGCCTAGCGTGACGCAGATCATCACCTCGTCCAGGGCACACGTGGGAAGAGGGGGTGAGACTTGTTACAAGTATTTTAATGTTATATCCCATCAGCTGAGTAATCAAAATCAACTATCCGTAGAATCAGATAACCCCAGATCTCGGCTTGAGCGCTTTGACAGTGCCACTGGCCTGACTTTAATGGGCATAAATTGTACCGTATTTATTGTAATACCACCCTTTTCATGGAGCGCTCCTCTGATTCAGACCTGCTAATTGCCATATCCTCTGAAATCTTGCCAAAGAGAAAAATGCAGTGACCAATAAAAATGTCCATGCTCAGACGAGCGATAGGCAGTTTCCATCTCTTTTTGGTAGTCCTGACCCAGTTACAGAAATCCCAAATTCCTATGCTGATGCCTTGTCTCCCCATCGGTTATACTCTTGACTGTTATAATCTTGATTTAAAGCGTTCGTGACTGCAGGAATCCATACTCTTTGGTTCTTTCGGTAAAGTCACGTAGGTATCAAATAAAATCAATCACGACGTTTCGGGCGCAACACCTGATGATGGACGCTTGTGTTGCGCCCAAAACGTGATTTATTTGATTTTATACCTACGTGACTTAACCGAAAGAACCAAAGAGTATACTGTTATAACTTCCTGTAAAATGTAGTACTCACTTTATTAACCCCGGAGACCATGGTGGAAGAGTTGACCCTTGGTGAACTTGCAACCTTTCTTTTGTGAGTCGAGCACATGGCCACAGTAAGGTAGATTTACTGAACCCAGAGGGCAAATGTATCATAAGTATAATAGATTTGTGCTTTTTAATGTTAATTCAAGGTAATAAATTGCATTATTACCAATGACGTTTAAAAAAAAAAGTCTTTACAACCTTTTACTATGAGAACATTACATTAATCTGTGTGCACATTCATCCGCTTATCATTTTATCAGTTTTGCTCAATGCTTTATTATGATATCCAAACGACCAATTTAAAGTTGATCAATTAAAGAGGCGTATCATTGCAATGGATTTCTGGAATTGTGATGAGATGCAGGTTATGTTGTCATGCCGTAAAGGTCAGAAAGACCTTTGGTAAAATATATATCGTTGACGTTTTCATTTTGTCGGTAAACAATAGCAACGCAGCAACGTGATTGCGGCACAGTCTGGTAAGGGAACGGCTAGACTCCCTGTTCCGTTTAGCGGTCGCCAGGACTCCTTTAAAAATGCTTCGCGTCAAAGTGACTTTCAGCACCACCATCCCTTTGAAAGCTCAAACCCATATGTCCCATGCCGTGCATGGCCTGGTGCCAGTGTCACAGCAATGCCAGGCTGAGTAGAATCTTAAACGAGCCACATGCTCGCAAACTTGCATTGTTACAGTGTCGGCTGTAGCCACTGGCTTAATTACATTTTCACCGTGATGTGTGGCAGTGTATTTGCAGGGGTGTAGCTGTATTAAAACCAACAAAAATCGCAGACAGTACTTTAAAAGGTAAAGGTGCAGCCCTGCAATTAATCGCTTATGCCACCACTGGTGGAAATGCCTCTCTATAATGTGCAGGAAACGTAAATGTATTTAGCAAAAAGAAAAGTGAAGATTCATTTACACGCATGTATATTTTAGTAAGTGCATTAAATATTTACAATTAGGCTCCCACAGTAATATTCATTCTGTTCTCGCCATAAAGTTATGATTACATATTTTTTCCTTTTTTCTCTGCATATTTAAATATTTTTCTAAATCAAGTTGTCTCTGAAATCACCATGCAGAATTTACCTGAAGGTGTATTTTGTTCCTGTCATCCGATGACTAAGGCACCCTACGAGAGCATGAAAAAAGGAAGAAAAATCATGAATATGCATGGCTCCAGTTTGTCTGAAAGTTTGAGGTGACCCTTTCATTAATTTCGCCGGTTTTAAATAGCGCAAGTCATTAATAGCGACAACTTTATACCAAAGTTTAATGTATATTGGATCATCTCTTCGAGAATTATCGCGCCCCCCCCCCCCCCGCCACCACGTTACTAGACGGGCGCATTAACGCTTTGGACCGTAGTCATAAAGCTTGGACGAAAACGGAACAAAGGGCTCCGTCTGTCCTGTTTCGACCCTCACCGGGTCTAACAGTGACGAATAAGGCTTTTAAACTGTCTCACAATTTGGCATTGATAAACAGGAAGGAAACAACACTGGGCCACAAGAAGAGGAATCACATGCCACATGGTGAGCCGTTTCCTCGACGTGGTGGGAATGCGTGCGGCATGCCAGAAATAGATCGTCATCACGGTTTCCTGGAAAATCACTCTGCCACAATTCGGTATGCAGACGCCAGGCAACGCACACCGGACGCGGGTACGTTAGTACACCTCGTGAACACTTCAGGTTACAAGGAAATTGACTTGACATTTTCCATTAAAATCCGTTTTTATAAACTGTTGTCAACTGCTAATATCCGTCCATTTGGCGCGATAGCGGGAGCAAGGCCGGATTAACGCAGAGGTTTTAGGGGCTCGGATTGAGGCCCCCAGCCCCCCCAAATACATAGACTTCTTTATAATGGTTGAAACACAATTCAGTAGCACTGATAATACCATAGGAAATGTGGTAAAGCCATAGCGTCACTGTATTACTTCTATCAGTTGTGGGCCTTACTTAAAAATAATTTTACTTAAATTTAGTTTGACAAGATATCATATTTAAAAACTATAACTGAAATAACCAAGGTGAGTCACTGCGGAGTATTTGGCATTGAGCCGTGGGTGGTGGTGAATATGGAGACTATCAAAATAAACTTAACTATGTTGCTCTTTTCAAAGCTACTGGCCGAAAATGATAGCCCAACGAAGTGGCTTATGCGAAAATTTATAGCAGCCAAATACTCTAAATGCGTGATGTTGATTCTTAATGTGGAGGGAAAACCCGGAGGACCCGGAGAAAAATCCACGCGACCACAAGGAGATAGAGAGAGGGACTGCAAACCCCAACTATACAGCAGGCGTCAGGGTCGGGATTGAACCCATGACCTGTATACCAGGCGAGGTAGTTAACATCTCACCACCGTGGCACCCTTCATGTAAAGAGCCCCCCCAAAAAAAACACTAACGGCCTTGAGCCGCCATCAAACGTAATCTAGCCCTGGGTGTGAGTACTCAATTCGTCATGAGAAAATTGTGAGTTACATTCTTACTGGCGAGTACACTGCTCAAAATCAACCATCCTGTTAAACAAAGACTGCGATGGTACTGCCCCTCGCCGTCAGAATGTGGCATCTCCAGTACCAGTGTTGTGTACGGTGTTAACACCTAAGGGGCCGTCCATAAATGACGTCACGCGATTTTTGACGATTTTTAACCCCCCCTCGTCACAAAACCCTCAAATATGACGTCACAAAGCTCTGCCCCCTCCCCCCCAAAAAAATAAAACATGCTTCAAATCGCTTTAAACTATTGTCATTGTAGTGCGTATTTAATGTGGCGCTGCACTATGATGTTGTAGGAGAAAATATTTATTAAGAAGTCTATTTAATTAAGTAGAACGTGTTTATATTCATTTTAAGTTGCGCATTTTGATGTGACGTCACATTATCACCCCCCCCCCCCCTCGTCACAAATCGTCACAAATATCTGAACCCCTCCCCCCCCAGGTGCGTGACGTCATTTATGGACGGCCCCATAACGCTCATTTGAGCATGGAAATTTGGTTTGATTGAAACAATCCTGTCACTACTGTAGCCACGACCCCGTGTCGAACTCGGAGGGTGCAGTGCTCGCCTCTGCGCTGCGGTTGACCTTAACCTCGTTGGCGAGTGATGTCTGACCCAGTCTTGGGTCTGTCCTTCACCAAGATGCACTGGCCAGTGTGTGCTGAAGACAAACAAATCTAATGACCGACACAGCATGGGAAGGACTTCATCCATCATTAGATTGACGAAAGAACTGTCAATTACCATTGCAATTATTTGGATGCACATTTCACATGTGTAAGTAATATGTATATATAAAACACACGGTTATATGCACAGTACTACAACGTAAGAAAATTACCGTCATGTTATGATAAATAATGTGTCATTGCAACAACACTTTTAATAATTCAAGGGCTATTTTAGGTGGCGCATTAACATTCTAACACCACAGGCTATGTTTTTGGCTAGTCACAGGCGGTACAGTTTATCCTGAACTAATATTTCCTTGAGACATATGTGTGCGGTTTCAATTAAATTGTCATCATGCGTATAACAGATGTACTGTACTCTGAAAAGCCTGCCTTGGCTACTCGAGTAAGACTTTCATTTAAACAAATACATGTTATCATATTCTATATGGTTCACATTTTATATAGAACAAGTTGTAGTGTTGTGCAGTCTTGTTCAGTCCAGATATAAATACAAGATCAGAATAAAAACATCGCCATCATTGTCATTAAGACTGCCTTACGACGTCAACATTTACAGCAAGACAATGAGCTGCGAGGTGGCCACGAGATGGCAGCACAATCATAGATTATTGAATCTATTTTTGGGGCGACTTTCGTATGTCAACCCCTCGTATGCATGAGTTTTTTGAAGTCCTCAAAACATATCATTAATGGCATTGGCCAAACATCCCAATGCTACAGGATCCTCCTGAAAAAGAGTCTTGAGACAAAGCGAAACGTTCCTGAGTAGGTAAGGGCATTATACCATTTTGGGCAATGGTTCTTCTGCGTGGAGAGGCCAGGCAGTCGATATTGAGTTCCCTGTGTCTGGAGACATCATTATTGCAATGTGCTGCAAATCAAAGGCTGCAAAATTTGAAACCTGTTTTGGGGCTGACTCGGGATGTCATCCCTCTGATGTTGTCTAATGGAGGGCTGGCCCTGCCTTCCAAACTCGGAATTTCTATCACGGCATTAAGCCCCCCTGGGGGAAATGATTGCTGCTCCGTTGCTTGTGTGAGCACGGTGACACTGTCTTTTTGACATTTAAAAAAAAATCTGAATCACAAAAAAGAACTAGATTTGTAACACAATGTTCACAATTACTATTGTCTTTGATTGCGCGTCTGGAGTTGTTTGGCTGTTCCGGCCATGTACACCGTTATCCGTTCATCGCAATGCATGATAAATGGCTTGCGATCCCCACTCTCCTCGCATTTGTCCAAGCGTGCACTGTAGCTCACTCTCTGGTATTCACGCCGTATCTATTGTTTTGCAACTTGCAGATGGCAATGAGGCGCTACTCGGCCTCGATGTTAATTATCCCCATTAAATGTTTGTCGTGCTTGCTACCCCAGCTCAGCTCACGCCTTCCCAAACCAAAAAAAAACTTGCTTTCTGGAAATATTTAACATTTTCTTTTCAATATATACTGCCCATCTTAGTAGTGCTTTTGGTTCCAGAGTTGCAAGTAAAATGACAAACAGCTTTAAATCATTCTAGATTTGAAGTTTTCGTGACTGCAAGCATTCATACTCTTTGGTTTTTTCGGTAAAGTCACGTAGGTAAAAAATAAATAAACGAAAACAACTAAATTAAATACTGATTTTGCTGTGGCGTGTTCCACCTGAGGACGGAGGCTTGTGTTGCTTCCGAAACGTCGTGATTTAATTTAGTTGTTTGCATTTTAATGTGTTTGTTACCTACGTGACTTTACAAAAAAACAAAGATTATAACGTTAAATATATCAGCGGTTTCGCCATGATGTAATGGTGTGGCTCTCGAGTGTGCAGGCAGTGCAACTGCACCAGGGACCATGTGCAAGGGGTGGTTGGGGGGGGGCAAGCACTGTGCTATGAAGAAGTGGGAAGGCAGGCAGTACACCGGGTCCCATTTCATCCCTTGCACAAAGGGCCCATACCAACCAGGCTACGCCACCGTGATGTTCAGAACGATTCGTATATGTACGTACGTATGATGGACTTTATTCGCACCGTACGTAGCCAACCGTGCTAATCGGAGATGTATCCCATTTGGGGGAATTATTTCACGACAAGCAACTTGCCCACCCTTGCTCGTGCCTTGCACGTTCGGCAAATCGACATATTCGAGGAGTTAGATGGCGATTTTGAAGATCGATTTTTAAAGCGAGTCCTGCCGTTTTCATGACATGAAAAACACAATTGGAGCAACGTTTGCTGAAATATTGTTACGACGCACATTGGCCCAGCCGTGGAACTGCATAGTAATAGACACTCCGGGGCCCCTTGTATAGACAACTACTTATTGTTGATTTTGGTTATCTAACCTATATAATTCATTTTTTGTCCGTCCGTCCGTCCGTCCGTCCGCGTACGCTCCCTACCGGGGGATTTAGCTCTAGGACCGTGGGGTTCGGCGAGATTAAATTTTGCAGGTGGGCACGCCCCCGGCCCCGCGGTAAACTTAGGCATTTCCGATTTTTCGTCTCTAAACTTTAAATCGGACCGATTATCGATTTAGTGCGATTTATCTTTATTTATTTATTTAACGCTTTACTTATTTATTTACTCTTGCCGGCCGGCGCGGACCACGGCGGTTGCCCCTGGCAACGGGTAGAGACGCTTTCGCTGCGGGGTGGACGCCATTTTGAATTA
Organism: Lethenteron reissneri; assembly: GCF_015708825.2. Lineage (NCBI taxonomy): Eukaryota > Metazoa > Chordata > Hyperoartia > Petromyzontiformes > Petromyzontidae > Lethenteron > Lethenteron reissneri. Next base: position 6,795,714 of record NC_083804.1, read on the forward strand.
CCATTAAAAATATGCGCACGCATTAACACGCGATTCTGAGGTAAATTCATCAAAGTTTCACGTCCTCTTTACTCCCCTTCCACCCCAATGTGTGCAATTACTATTATAGGGTCGGTAGATAATACAATTATAGCGATTAGACAGTATTATTGTAGCGTGGGGGGGGGGGGGGTATTGGCCCCAGTACGGAGCCTCTGCTGGGTAGGCAATCTAGGCAAGGCCGGAGGCTCTGCACGGTACTAGGCCTCGACACCCCACCCGTGTCAAGCGACGACTTTGTGGTATAAACTCGATATACCCGGCGTTGCCCGGGGGGAAAATACATTTAAAATCTTCTGAAAACTTTAAAACATTACATACCAATGAAAATACAAGTGTGTAATTACTTTTAAACCCGACGCGCCAAGAATCGATTCTCTGAATCGCGAAAAGGAATCGAAGGTTGTAGATTCCTTTAGATTCGGACGATTCCCGTTTACTATAAGTTGGTTAAAGTCGATATAAACTGCTACGAACGGGAAATATCCGGCGTTGACCGGGGCAAAAATGTTATTAAAAACTCCTGAAAACATTAAAACATAACATATCAATGAAAATAAGACTCTGTCATTCAAAATGTAAACCCCCAACGTGCCAGGAATCGATTCCTTGAATCGCACAATAGACGAATCGAAGGTTGTAGATTCCTTTAGGATCGCGCTTAACGTGGTGAGGGGTGAGTGGTGAGGGGGAGAGTGGTGAGGGGGAGAGTGGTGAGGGAGAGAGTGGTGAGGGGGAGAGTGGTGAGGGGAGAGTGGTGAGGGGGAGAGTGGTGAGGGGAGAGTGGTGAGGGGGGAGAGTGGTGAGGGTGAGAGTGGTGAGGGGCGAGTGGTGGAGGGGAAGTGGGTGGGTGAGAGTGGTGAGGGAGAGTGGTGAGGGGAGAGTGGTGAGGGGGAGAGGGTGTGAGGGGGAGAGTGGGGAGGGGAGAGTGGGAGGGAGGTGGTGAGGGGAGTGGTGAGGGAGAGTGGTGAGGGGGAGAGGGGTGAGGGGGAGAGTGGTGAGGGGAGAGTGGTGAGGGGAGAGGTGGGGAGGGAGAGTGGGTGAGGGGGCGAGTGGTGAGGGGGAAGTGTGAGGGGGAGTTGGTGAGGGGGAGAGTGGTGTGAGGGGGAGAGTGGTGGAGGGGAGAGTGTGAGGGGGAGAGTGGGGAGGCGGAGAGGGGTGAGGGGGAGAGTGGGTGAGGGGGAAGTGGGAGGGGGAGAGTGGTGAGGGGGAGAGTGGTGAGGGGGAGAGTGGTGAGGGGGAGAGTGGTGATGGGAGAGTGTGGGGGAGAGTGGTGGGGGGAGAGTGTGAGGGAGAGTGGTGTGAGGGGCTGAGGTGGTGAGGGGGAGAGTGGTGAGGGGGAGAGTGGTGAGGGGGAGAGTGTGAGGGGGAGAGTGGTGAGGGGTGAGAGTGGTGAGGGGGGAGAGTGGTGAGGGGGAGAGTGGTGAGGGGGAGAGTGGTGAGGGGGAGAGTGGTGAGGGGGAGAGGGGGGAGAGTGGTGAGGGGGAGAGTGGTGAGGGAGAGTGGTGGTGAGGGAGAGTGGTGGTGAGGGGGAGAGTGGTGAGGGGGAGAGTGGTGAGGGGGAGAGTTGGTGAGGGGGAGAGTGGTGAGGGAGAGTGGTGTGTGAGGGGGAGAGTGGTGGTGAGGGGGAGAGTTGTGAGGGGGAGAGTGGTGAGGGGGAGAGTGGTGAGGGGGAGAGTGGTGAGGGGGAGAGTGGTGAGGGGGAGGTTGAGTGGTGAGGGGGAGGTTGAGTGGTGAGGGTGAGTTGGTGATTGGTGAGGGTGAGGGTGAGTGGGGAGGGTTGAGTGGCGGTTGTAGTGGTGATTAGTGAGGGGTGAGTGGTGAGGGTTAGTGGTGAGCATGAGTGGTGAGTGTTGAGCGTGAGTGGTGAGGGTGAGTGGTGATTGTTGAGGGTGTGATTGGTGAGGATGAGTGGTGAGTAGTGAGGGTGAGTGGTGAGGGTGAGTGGTGAGTGGTGAGGGTGAGTGGCGGTTGTGAATGGTGATTAGTGAGGGGTGAGTGGTGAGGGTGAGCGTGAGTGGTTAGGGTGAGTGGTGAGGGTGAGCAGTGAGGGTGAGCAGTGAGGGTGAGTGGTGATTGGTGAGGGTGTGATTGGTGAGGAGGAGTGGTGAGTGGTCAGGGTGAGTGGTGAGGGTGAGTGGTGAGCGGTGAGGGTGAGTGAGGGTGAGTGGTGAGTGTTGAGGGTGAGTAGTGAGGGTGAGTGGTGAGCGTGAGTGGTGAGTGGTGAGCGTGACTGGTGAGGGAGAGTGGTGAGGGAGAGTGGTGAGGGAGAGTGGTGAGGGTGAGTAGTGAGTGGTGAGGGTGAGTGGTGATTGGTGAGGGTGAGTGGTGAGGGTGAGTGGGGAGGGTGAGTGGCGGTTGTTAGTGGTGATTAGTGAGGGATGAATGGTGAGGGTGAGCGTGAGTGGTGAGGTTGAGTGGTGAGCAGTGAGGGTGAGTGGTGATTGGTGAGGGTGTGATTGGTGAGGATGAGTGGTGAGGGTGAGTAGTGAGGGTGAGTGGTTGTTGTGAGGGTGAGTGGTTGTTGTGAGGGTACGTGGTGAGGGTGAGTGGTAAGAGTGAGTGGTGAGGGTGAGTGACGCTTGTGAGAGGTGATTAGTGAGTGGTGAGGGTGAGTGGTGAGGGTTAGTGGTGAGGGTGAGTGGCGGTTGTGAGTGGTGATTAGTGAGGGGTGAGTGGTGAGGGTGAGCGTGAGTGGTGAGGGTGAGTGGTGAGGGTGAGCGGTGAGGGTGAGCAGTGAGGGTGAGTGGTGATTGGTGAGGATGTGATTGGTGAGGATGAGTGGTGAGTGGTCAGGGTGAGTGGTGATTGGTGAGGGTGAGTGCTGAGCGGTGAGGGTGAGTGGTTGTTGTGAGGGGTGAGTGGTGAGTGGTGAGAGTGAGTGGTGAGGGTGAGTTCTGAGGGTGAGTGGTGATTGTTGAGGGTGTGATTGGTGAGGATGAGTGGTGAGTAGTGAGGGTGAGTGGTCACGGTGAGTGGTGAGGATGAGTGTTGAGGGTGAGTGGTGAGTGGTGAGGGTGAGTGGCGGTTATGAGTGGTGATTAGTGAGGGGTGAGTGGTGAGGGTGAGCGTGAGTGGTGAGGGTGAGCAGTGCGGGTGAGTGGTGATTGGTGAGGGTGTGATTGGTGAGGATGAGTGGTCAGGGTGAGTGGTGAGGGTGAGTGCTGAGTGGTGAGGGTGAGTGGTGAGAGAGTGGTTAGTTTTGAGGGTGAGTGGTGAGGTTGAGTGGTGAGGGTTAGTGGAGAGTGGTGAGTGGTGATTGGTCAGTGGTGATTGGTGAGGATGAATGGTGAGTAGTGAGGGTGAAGTTGAGTGGTGAGGGTGAGTGGTGGTTGTGACGGTGAGTGGTGAGGGTGAGTGGTGAGGGTGAGTGGTGAGGGTGAATGGTGAGAGTGAGTGGTGAGTGGTGAGGGAGAGTGGTGAGTGAGAGTGGTGAGGGTTAGTGGTGAGGGTTAGTGGTGAGAGTGAGTGGTGAGGGTGAGTGGTGATTGGTGAGTGGTGAGGGTGAGTGGTGAGGGTGAGTGGTGAGGGTGAGTGGTGAGGGAGATTGGTGAGGGAGGTTGGTGAGTGGTGAGTTGTGAGGGTGAATGGTGAATAGTGAGTGGGAGTGGTGAGTGGTGAGGATGAGTGGTAAGGGTGAGTTGTGAGTGGTGAATGGTGAGGGTGAATGATGAGTACAGTCAATATGCACTGCTGTTATCATACCAGGTACCACCACCACAATATGTACTCCTCTCATCATAGCAGATACCACCACAGCAGTATGCACTGCTGTAATCATAGCAGGTACCACCACAGTCAGTATGCACTGCTGTCATCATAACAGGTACCAACACAGCAGTATGCACTGCTGTAGTGATAGCAGGTACGACCTCAGTCGGTATACACTGCTGTAGCGATAGTAGATACTGCTATCGAGTTGGTAGATACCGCTATAGTAAATACTAAAACAGTCAGTATATACCACTACAGTCAGTCAATACTGCTACAGTCAGTATATACTACTATACAGTCAGTACATATTGCTACGGTGAGTAGCTACTAGAGTCAGTAGATACTATTATAGAGTGAGTAGATACTGCTATAGATTTTGTAGTTACTACTATAGTCAGTGGATACACTATAGAGTCAGCAGATACTATACAGTTAGTCGTTATGAGTATATAGTCGGTAGATACTACTGTAGGCCCAGTAAATACTACTATGGTCAGTAGTTATTACAGTCACTAAATACTACTACACAGTCAGTAGCTACACATGGCTCAGTAGATACTACGGTACAGTCAGTAGATACTACTACAGAGTCAATAGATACCACTTCCTCTGTTGTATGTAAGGTGTTGTTAGTATATATACCTACGAGGGGTAAAGATATTTTTTGAGGGGGGGGGAGACCACAATTTTCAGAAACATTTTGACATCAACTATTTACCCCACACTTTCTACAACTTTTTGGACTTGTGAAAGCCTCTTTTATATTTGTTGGTGGAGAAATGTACAAACAGCCCACCGGGCTTTGACAATACCTTAGTATCTGTGTATATATATGTAAGGTTTTTAAGAAATATATTTTTCACCCGGGCAAAGCCGGGTACTTCTGCTAGTAATGAATAAACACTCATCGATTGGCTGAAAACATCCTAATACACGGAGGACTGTAGAGCTGACACAATTATCGGTTGCTCCGGCTCACCACCTGGCTGCCTTTCCAGCTTGTCTGTGGTTCCTCAACGATTGCGAGATGCAATTTTTGCATCATTTTATTATTCTAATGCAGTCAGTGGGGCAGGAATGCAGGAAATGCATTTCCCTTCTTTGTGTTTTGTTGAAATGTTTTACATTTTGATTCAATTTTTGAATCATCATTAGCCATTGTCTATCCACTGCTAGATGAAGCCCCCCCCCCCCCACACTGTTGTCATTGCTCGTGGTCAAGTGCTATCAATTCACCCCACTCTTGCACATGGATTTTGGTCTTTTACTCTCGTGACTATTTCCTTAGATATTTGAAGTGCATTTGGTTTCAACAATCTTACAGGAAAGCACAATCTGCAAATCTTTTGCCTGGGCAGCCTACCTCATTGTTGTTTTGTTTCTGAGAGCTTGGCGAGTATGGCACTTGAAGCACAGTGGCATAGCACTCGAGTTAGTAATCATGTTTCCAGTTCCACGTGTTCTAGTGACACATGGTACAGACCGGTAGCAACACATGCAGTGTGACAGGCGGGCGGTCACTCCTCGTGTAAGTGGCAGGTACATTGTGATGGGCACACTAACATTTTGGACATTGCTGAAAAGGCCTCCCCTCACCGTGTAGGTCATGTGAGGTATTACTTTTGTTCAACTTGTATATTCCTTAAGCATTTTGCCGGCATAATTTATCAAAGGCGACGGTGTAGTAGATTACAATGCTACAAATTAAGCCCTAACTAAATTTTATTGTGTAAAACAAAAACATTGCACGTGCAGTTTTTTTTACAACAGGGAATCTATGAACTGTGACAGTAGTAATGAGCTGTGCAGCCTAGAATTGCCTTTATTCAGGCTTTGGCATCGTTTTCCCAAGTACTGTGTTGAGTTAAACGGGTAATGCCACAAATGGTTTCACTTTGTAGAAACGAATTATAAATGTGCAAACGTTTTCTAGCCGTGAGATGCTGACTACAAACAGCGTACTGACAACAATATGCTTGTAACATAAAACCATTGTTCGCCTTCATCTGAAAACAGTATTAATACATAACATGAAAGTAAAAGTGTATTCCAGTGAATCACGTGAGAGGCCAATGTGTTAAAACACATCGCTTTCAAGAAATACCTCAGAATGCACCCAAGGAATCACTTCGAGATGTAACATGGTGCATAATGACATCATTGCTTGATTCTAAGTGTTTTCGTCTCATCTTTATTTGATTCATGACATCAAGATCACGGGTGTCCGGTCATGACCTCAGACATTTGAGTGCCTAGAGCTGTCATTCCAAAGAAATTACCACCGTATAGGCCACACGATTTGGTCATGGCCATTTACGATAGGCAAAATTTATGTAGCTACCTACCCACTGATCACAAATTCGTCGAGCGTTAAATGATCGACATCCGAAACATCCTCCAACGTTAGAGACGCGTATTGACAGTTATGAAAAGAATTTGGACTTGGGCAGGACACGTCGCTTCCATGGTCGGTGGTCGAGACGAACGGTGGAGTGACAGCCAAAGGAGAAATACACGCCCGAGACGGAGTGATTAAATCAGCTTCTGTTTGCAGGAGCTATACGGGATTGTTGTGTCGCAGGACCATGAGAGATAGTGGCAGCTTGAGGAGGCCTTCATCCAGCAGTGGATAGATAATAGTACAAATTCTGGATTATTCAAAGGTGTGCGAGCGTGGTGAGTGTCTGTGACCAGTGTGTTGAGTTTTAGTTTTTTGTGTGCTTGTGCACCATTGCTAAGGGCGGTTCCATCTCACCAAATAACGTGTTTACTGTAATTCATCAGTGGAATCGCGAATAAAAAGCATTGATTGAATTGCGGGTAAATAGTTATGTGTCCTGTTATGAGTTATTCGACAAGCTGTAACCCGTAAGCTATGCACGATATTAACGTGTAACACACACTCAATGTTTACTCAGGCTTCCAGAATTGCAACCATCATGTCTTAAAATAGCAAATGAAACCCATAACTGTCAGAAAATGCCAGAGTTACACACGGTCCTGTATTGTATTTTCATTTTAATGTTCGTTCATCTGCAGATCGCGTGATGTTCGGGTAAAGCGTGGGTACAGGACTTCAAAGACGGTCTCACCGGCTTGGAAGAGTCCGTCAAATACGTTCTCTGTGGAGTGGCTCTTTCTTGAGCTCCCTCCAATGGAGGTCCTTCTGCCAGCCATGGCATGAAAACGCAATTGCAGGGGCTGCACCTTCACCTTTGTATTTTTATTTGAATATGCATTCATACCAGTGGCGGCTCGTCAATAGAGGGCGCAGGGGCGCCGCCCCCATCAATATTCCAGAAATATACATATACAAAATTTATATAAAAATACATAAATAAAATATTTTTTTCATACGATGTGCCGGCTGGTAGTAAGAAAAGCATCAGCATTTAATAAAAACTGGCTTTAATCGGTCAACTATTTTCTATGTTTTTCAATGTGTTTTATGCGGGGCGCCGGACAAATGGATGTCTATGTGAGACTTTACATTTTCGGACAGCATGTGACCTGAAGCTGGTCTCTAATTGGTTTCTTAAAGATTCTCCTCGGGGCGCAAGTCGTTGCGTCCCTGGCCAATCAGAATTGGATACATGTTATTTTATCCAATCTGATTGGTTCTCGTCACCTGTCATTCAAATTTACGCTGTAGGCCACTACTGCGAGTGCGAAGGCGACACCACTTTGACACTTGCTAGGCTGATCAAATTTTTTGTGTAAACAATGGCAGCAGTTCATCCAAATTCTGTAATTTATTTACAAAAAAACCCTTTCACAAGGCTTTCGCTGGAAGAAATAAAAAAGATAAAGGATCTCGGACCGGACCAACCCGATTTACAAATCCAGCAGCAGGCCAGTGACAGAGGACGAAGCTACACACGAAGCTTCACCCGCGCTTGTTATGAGAAACGGAGGTGGCTGGCTGGATGTGATGTTAGCAATTCTCTTTTTTGTTTTCCCTGTCTTTTATTTCAAAGTGTCGGCACTGAAGTTTTGTGGACAACGACGGGGGTAAGAGACCTCAAACATCTCTCTGACAAATGCAAACGTCATGAAAGTAGCCGCAGCCATATTGATAATAGCATGAAACTAACGTTTTTATGTTCAAGTAGGAAACATGCTTTTTGGTACTTTGGTCTGAAATGTATATAAAAGAGAAACATTTATGTTCAAGTAGGAAACATGCTTTTTGGTACTTTGGTGTGAAATGTATATAAAAGAGAAACATTTATGTTCAAGTAGGAAACATGCTTTTTGGTACTTCTTTTGGTCTGAAATGTAAATAAAGATCATCAAAATTTATATTCAAGTAGTCAAAATGGCTTTTGGTACTGCTTTATATTTATTTGCCCCCCTCAATAAAATTTAAAAAATGCGCCCCCCCAAAAATAAATATCACCAGCCGCCACTGATTCATACCATGCGTATTCACCAACATAAACATTAGCTATTGCAACAACAAAAACCCCGTCATGCTTACATGTTCTGTACATTCGGGTGGTGTGTATAACTGCCAAGCAAATGTCAAATGTTTGACAGATGTTAGAAAGTGAATGCACGGTACTAGAAGTGAAAGCAAATGTCTTGCCCCGGGGATTCAATTCGCCACGATTTAAGGCCGCCCTTCGATTCAAAATGTTGTTTACATTAGGGTGAATGTATACAGCCTCTAGTGGCTGGAGGGGTCATTTGAGTTTCATAATTGTTTTTAATCGATGATTCAGGGCATCGTTACACTCCTAGTAAGCCATCATCAGCCGTGATAAACTCACTGCTGGATGAAAGCTACCCCAAGTCTTCGCCATCTCTCACGGTCCTTCAATGTAACACTCCATTTAGCATCTGCACACGAGACAATTTCATCGTTCCATCTCCTTGGCGGGTGTACTCCTGTTCGTATATCGTCCTTTGACACTGCGTTGTTAAGTCTCGACCATCGGCCACCATCACACTGATTTTCCGCCCAGCACTATCGAGGCTTAAAACGGCTTAGCTTCCGAGATCCGGCCCATTCCGGGCGATTTGCATGTGAACCCTTGCTTGGTCTGTGGAGTCTCCTGGGAGGACGCGATGAGAATGCGCGAGGAAATGCAATAGAGAGGACGGATGCGTGCCAAGGTGACAATGGGCGTGGGGGAGTAGGCGTGAGGGTCGAATGGGCGCGGCGTGGCGCGCCTGTGCTGTGTTGTCGCTCCCCCGCCAGCCACCACGTGCGCTCAGCCCTATGCTGCCCGAACATGTTCGCAGGCTGCAGCCAAAAGCCTGCAGTGGATTTCGCAGGATCAACGGAACCGGATTCGAACTTTCACAGGGCATTTCAGAAGATGTGTCAAAACTGCCTTAACACGACTATGTTATCTATAATACAGGTTTTTTTGGGTAAGATCGCGTATCTAACCCCCCCAAAAAAACTTGTGTTATGGATATTGGTCGGGAAAGCCTACGTGTTAAACTGACGACTGTTAGAGATTGGATCCAGGATGTTCGACATCGATACGGATTTTGCAAGCTTCTAGAAATTGCCGCATTTAAACGATGGTCTGGAAGGCCAACAGCCTGATGGAGTGACACAAACGTTGCTTTCGGTCGATCATTAATGGAATTGGCCAAGTATCTAAATGTAGCATCTCGTTGTAGTAGGATCGGAAATAGAGGTCACAGACAGTACTGTATCACCCAGACTTAGAATGGGGTCTTCTCATCAGCCACTGCAATTCCAGCCCGGATAATAATGATAAGTCACAGATAGTAGGCAGGGCTTAATTTCGGAATATGTCCTCTGTCACCGGTAGACTGGTGTAGGTGGTAGGTTTGAATAAGTAGCCACAGCCATATCAAGAGGTGTGCTGGATGCAGTAATATTCCCGGGTCATCGACATGTTCAGACCCGGCGAAATATTAGCCCTGATCCGAAGTTTACAATGGGGTCTCAGTCGTCAGCCACCGCGACTCCAACCTGCTTCAGAATTAGAGGTCACAGACAAGACTGTCCCACCCAGCCTGGGTAAGAATAGAGGTGTCAGCCCTGAGGCTTACCTGTCACTGCCATTAATCAAACGTGGCGGCATGAATACGCATACGCACGCCCAACGAACCTCGTAAATGCAACATTCTGTTTTTTTTAGCACCGTTTTTATATTTAGATATTCAGTTCATTGCTGCAATGGAGTGACCTCTGTTTCAGTCCTGTTTCAGTTCCATGGCCCGTGACCCACCATTGTCCACCCTTCCCACGTTTACCAATCTTCTCCATTCAAACTATAGATGGCTCTGTTACACGCTGCAAGTGTCCGAGGGTTGGTAAACACATCCTTAGTGATAATAATACTGTAATGAAATGTGTAACGCGCACGAAATTGTACAAATGGCCAACGCTCTAACGTGCGTAGCCAAGCTCGGTATTTATTATGCCAATTAAGATGTGTGTGCACGTGAGTGGTCTACATGTGATGTGGACAGCGCTAATTGCAATACTTGCAAAAAACTCGACACATCCGTCAAGGCCACACATATCCCATGGAAGTACAGAGCAGACATCACGAGTGAGCTAACACCTGAGATGGTATCACTCGAGTGGTTCCAATTTATTTACGTGGCCAACAAGTGAATTTCGTGATAACCATTTGGAATGAGTGGGTTACGAAATAATTCACTCTCATTCGTCGTTTAAATAAATCGACACTGCGAAACATTGGCTTCCTTTATGTACGTATGTTGAATTTCTTTCGCACCGTACGTAGCCAACCGCGCTAATGGGAGGTGCGGGGCGCAGGACAACAAACTAAACACAAACTCAGTACTATTACAGTATACAGGAAGTCAACAGTGGCTGTTTCCAAAGGAATGTGGAATTTCCACTACTGACTTAGGGCCTCCAATGGGCATTTTTGTTACTGCTCTCTGCAAGTTTTAGTAGGGAGATAACTTTCCTTGCATACAGCTACGCGGAGGCATGCACTTTTAATTATCTCACGGATATAATTTTTTCTCTCCTGAAGGAAGTTCATCAGTCAATTATCCTGGCTCATGTTTACTTCAAAGAGCGATATCCCGAGTGTCATTTCGATAAAGGAAAGTGGCGTGCTGGGAGACAGTTCGGCCGGTGAGAATACAAACACGTAGCCAACCGCGCTATACGGGAGGTGCGGCTGGAAGGACAACAAAATGAAACACAACAGCAAGTTCGAAAGAAATGGTGCACGGTTTAACACTTAGGCTTTCGCCACCAATATTATCCATAATCTAGGTTTTTTTGGGTTAGATCGCGTCAATATAAATGTGTGTCGTTAAACCCGCCACCACCCGACACAGCCAATTAGTAATGTTTGTCACGTAAACAGAGCGTGTCTATTCGTTATACTAGTACAGCAACACCGGTGTGTAGGAGAGCAAATCCACAACATTTACAATCTAAGTACGACGTTTCGCTAGTAATTATAATGAGCATCATCAGGACAGTCGGAGGATATCTCCACAAATATGGCTGTCTGCCTGATAATGCTTGTTGTAATTACTGGCGAAACGTCGTACTCAGATTGTAAATGTTGTGGATTTGCTCTCCAACACACCGGTGTGCTGGACTAGTAACGAATTGGCATCTTCTGTTTACGTGACAAACCTTACTAATTGGCTGTGTTTGGTGGTGGCGACGGGTTTAACGACACACATTTATATTTAAGCGATCTCACTCAAACAAACCACCCCCCTATATTATGATAAATGCTAGACGACTAAAAAGAGTATTGCATTTGTATTTTTGATTAACAGCGACCACGGATTCATATTCTTAGGTTTTTTCGGTAAAGTCACGTAGGTAAAAAATTAAAATTAATAAAAGTAAAATAAAATATAAAAATAAAATAATAAAAATCACGACGTTTTGGAGGCAACACAAGCTTCCGTTTTCAGTTCCACCTGAAGACGGAAGCTTGTGTTGTTATTTTTATATTTAATTTTACTTTTATTAATTTTAGTTTTTACCTACGTGACTTTACCGAAAAAACCTAAGAATATGAATCCTTGCAGTCACGAAAGCTTCAAATCTAGAAGCGACCACGGACTCAAACATCCACATCCAGTCCGCGTTTACACGGACAATCCGCTCCGGGTCTCGCCAAAGCGCCCCGCCCCCCCCACACGCCCCGCCCCCCACACGCCCCGCCCCTCCACACGCCCCCCCCCCACGCCCCGCCCACACCGCCGCCGCCGCTCTGCAGAAGCCGAACACGAAAATAAATAAATAAACAAACGCACGCGACGAGGCCAGCAGCACACCGCCGGCAGCAGCAAGCAGCAGCAGCAGCAAATAACAATAACAAAGAGCCGAGACAACAACAACAGCAGCAGCAGAATACTAAGCACCACTCCCCCCCGGACACGTTTCCACCACCACCATCGCAGGCGATGGCGGCGACGAAGCTGAGCGAGACGCGGGCGGACCCCGGCGCGGCCTTGACGATGGCCGTGTACTCTGCTCCGGACACGCCGGCCTCAAAGCTCAGCCTCCTCCACCTTAACCTCCTCAAACTCGACCGCCACGTCCACCGCTTCGTCCTCCTCCTCGTCGTCCTCGTCGTCAACATCGTCAACATCGTCCACGTCCCCGCCCGCCCTCGCCCGCCTGGAAGCCCGCGACTTGGCGTACGTGGTCCGCCAGCGGCGGGTGACGGTGGGTCGCAACTCGAGCCAGGGCGACGTGGACGTGGACATGGGCCACTCCACGTTCATCTCGCGGCGACACCTCGAGCTGCTGCTGGAGGGGCCCGCGTGCCTGCTGCGGTGCCTCGGCAAGAACGGCGTCTTCGTGGACGGCGTGTTCCAGCGACGCGGGGCCACGCCGATGCAGCTGCCGCGCACGTAAGGGGGGTGGTGGTTGTGGTGATGATGGTGGTGGTGATGGTGGTGATGGTGACCCCTGGGGAGTGTGGCGTGGTGGTGGTGGTGGGTGGGGAGGTTATGTGAGGTGAGGTTCTTGGTTGGCCGAGGTGAGTTGGAGATTCTGCTTGAGACTGGTGGTGGTGAGGTGGAGGTTGGGATTTGGGGGGGTGAGTTTGTTGAGGGGTGAGGTGGAGGTTGGGATTGGGGGTGAGTTGGCTGGAGGGTGAGGTGGACGTTGGGATTGGGGGGTGAGTTTGTTGAGGGGTGAGGTGGATGTTGGGATTGGGGGTGAGTTGGTTGAGGGGTGAGGTGGAGGTTGGGATTGGGGGTGAGTTGGTTGAAGGGTGAGGTGGAGGTTGGGATTGGGGGTGAGTTGGTTGAAGGGTGAGGTGGAGGTTGGGATTGGGGGTGAGTTGGTAGAGGGGTGAGGTGGAGGTTGGGATTGGGGGTGAGTTGGTTGAGGGGTGAGGTGGAGGTTGGGATTGGGGGTGAGTTGGTTGAAGGGTGAGGTGGAGGTTGGGATTGGGGGTGAGTTGGTAGAGGGGTGAGGTGGAGGTTGGGATTGGGGGTGAGTTGGTTGAAGGGTGAGGTGGAGGTTGGGGGGTGAGTTGGTTGAAGGGTGAGGTGTAGGCAGGGATTGGGGGTGAGTTTGTTGAGGGGTGAGGTGGAGGTTGGGATTTGGGGTGAGTTGGTTGAGGGGTGAGGTGGAGGCGGGGATTGGGGGGTGAGTTGGTTGAGGGGTGAGGTGGAGGCGGGGATTGGGGGTGAGTTGGTTGAAGGGTGAGGTGGAGGCAGGGATTGTGGGTGAGTTGGTTGAGGGGTGAGGTGGAGGCAGGGATTGGGGGTGAGTTGGTTGAGGGGTGAGGTGGAGGCAGGGATTGGGGGGTGAGTTGGTTGAGGGGTGAGGTGGAGGCAGGGATTGGGGGTGAGTTGGTTGAAGGGTGAGGTGGAGGCAGGGATTGGGGGTGAGTTGGTTGAGGGGTGAGGTGGAGGCGGGGATTGGGGGTGAGTTGGTTGAAGGGTGAGGTGGAGGCAGGGATTGGGGGGGGAGTTGGTTGAGGGGTGAGGTGGAGGCGGGGATTTGGGGTGAGTTGGTTGAAGGGTGAGGTGGAGGCAGGGATTGGGGGTGAGTTGGTTGAGGGGTGAGGTGGAGGCAGGGATTGGGGGTGAGTTGGTTGAGGGGTGAGGTGGAGGCAGGGATTGGGGGGTGAGTTGGTTGAGGGGTGAGGTGGAGGTTGGGATTTGGGGTGAGTTGGTTGAGGGGTGAGGTGGAGGCAGGGATTGGGGGTGAGTTGGTTGAAGGGTGAGGTGGAGGCAGGGATTGGGGGTGAGTTGGTTGAAGGGTGAGGTGGAGGTTGGGATTGGGGGTGAGTTGGTTGAGGGGTGAGGTGGAGGCAGGGATTGGGGGTGAGTTGGTTGAAGGGTGAGGTGGAGGTTGGGATTGGGGGTGAGTTGGTTGAGGGGTGAGGTGGAGGCGGGGATTGGGGGTGAGTTGGTTGAAGGGTGAGGTGGAGGCTGGGATTGGGGGGTGAGTTGGTTGGAGGGTGAGGTGTGGACTGGGATTGGAGGGTGAGTTGGCTGAGGTGAGGTGTAGTGTAGGCTAGGATTGAACCTGAGTTGGGCTCAGGTGAGGTGTAGACTGGGATTGTGACTGAGTTGCGGTGAGGTGGGGACTGGGTTGAGATAAGTAGCGCTGTGTAGATGAGGTGAGGTGTGGCAGGTAATTGGGACTGGGATGAATTTGGATTGCAGTGAGGTGGCGACTGGAGCAGGGGTGAGTTGGTGAGTTGGTTGGGTCCCTGGGTGAGGGGTGGGGTTTGCATGGAATTGGGTTGGGGATTTAATGGAAATTTTGTTAAAGAATAATGAAATAGGGTGGCGTGGGATGGGATGTAATGTGGACGTGATGCGATGGGATGGCATAGAATGGAGTGGGAATAGGATTGGAAGGGATTATATTTGGGATGGATTTGGTTCGGATATAGCTGGAACTGGTGGTGTTGGACAAGGAATGGAGTTGGGATGGGGTGCCAGATGAGGCAGTATTGAGGTCGAATGTGATGGGGATGGGTGGGCTGAAGTTGAATGAAATTAGATGGTCCTGTGATGGAATAGAATTGAGATGGGATGATAGTGGAGTAGCATGGGATTGTATGGCGTGCAAATGAAACGTAATGGAATGGCATAAGATAATAATGGCACGAGGCTGGGATGTGGGGGAGATAGATGACAGCATGGCACTGAAATGGAGTGGCATGATACTGTGATGGAATTGATGGGATTTGACCAGCCTTAGAATTTGATAGGACTGAAAGGAGATTAGATCGATGAGTTGACTGAAATGGCATCTGGACTAAGATTATATCGGAATGAGGTTGAATGGCATTGGGTTGGCACCAGATGGAATGAGATCGTGTAAGATATGATAAAGGTATAGAAAATCCCCTGGGTGATTCTATACTGCCGGTATGTCTCTGCAGAGTCACGGTCATGTCGTCTGGCCGGAGTGAAGTACAGTATTGTTTTGCTCTTCCTCTCTGCAGCCATCCACGCCTCTGCCCTTGCAGGAGTCGTAACCTTCTCTGCTTTAGCCGAGCCGCATCCGTGCATTACTGCCGCTGTATCCTGGAAGTGCTTTTTAGCCGGGCTGCAATCGATGTCATTTTTCCATGAGCAATGTTGTCATTATACATACAGATCGGCGTACATGTGTTTACAAGTACATGCACGTGTGTACAGTACATGCAAGTGTGTGCAGTACATGCACGTGTGTACTGTGCGTGCACGTGTATATTGTACACCCACGTGCTTACTGTACACCCACGTGCTTACTGTACATGCACGTGCTTACTGTACATGCACGTGTGTACCGTACATGCACGTGTGTGTACCGTACATGCACGTGTGTGTACTGTGCGCCGTGGGGACACGTGATGTGCGTGTACATGTGTACACGTGTACATGCACGGCACAAAGAAGCAAAACACACGTGTTTGTCATTTGGGCTCATTCCTCGACGTGAGAGGCAAGCCGCCTCGCCATGCACAATGTGCGGCGTGTGTGCGAGGTGGTGGGCAGACGCCCCCCCCCCCACCGGCTTCGGTTTCGCTGGCTGTAGAGAGTGGCACTACATGCTGCCCACAGTCGTCCCTTTTTTATAATCCTTTATATTAAGTTCGCGTGCTTGCTTGCTTGCTTAGGACCGTGCAAATCTTTCGGTCGTTTGTTAACCCACTTCCCGTGATCCAATCGAGCTGACATTTTCCACACAGACTCGTTGTGTGTGACAATTAATTTTCGTGAAATTTTTTTTCCAAAATTTTTTAAACTGTTTAGGGAAAACTAATTAAATATTTCATTACCAATTGCTTAATACTGGCAGACAATCATCTGACCCATAGATTGCAGCCATCTCAAGCCAGAGGACGAGAGAACTCTAGCCGCCACGCATATAAAGGATTTAGAGTGAAAAACTTTGTTTTTACGGGTTTACTTGTATCCTATGAATACAGAGCAGGTGCTAGCGTTGTTTGACTGGTAAGAACGGGAAGGGGAAGTCCGCCTTGTGGGCAGGCTACGTCCCTGGTGGTGGTGGGAGGGGGGGGAGACTACCTCGTTGGAGAGATGGCAAGCCAAAGGAGGAACGGCATCATCACCAAGAGGACGCGCAGAAATTGTGTCGAGTTGTAGGAGCTAGATGGCTGATGATCGCTGATAATGTCTCGTCAATATGTATCTTCTCAGTACTCCTTACATTGAGAATGCAAACACCGTATCAGGCTCATTGAAGGCACTCTTTCACGTGTCAACTTGAACAATGGCATTCCATCCTCTTACGATGTTTTTATCAATTTACCCATTCAAAATCGTAATAGCTGCTTTAATTTTGGGTGTAATGATTCTTCGATTCGTTGATTAAACATTAGAGGCTGCTACATACACCGCAGTAGCAACAAATAATGTGCTTGAATTTAATTACGGTATAAGCGAAATCGTAAGAATTGAATCTCAAATGGGAAAATCATTAGAAGCCCTTTGTCAATCTACTTCTGGAGGAAGGCTTCCCCATGTTTTGTCAGTCATTGTGGCTTTTTTGACCATACTTCACCATGTTCGTCAGTGCCAGTTGGTCAAAGTGAGGGCCAGAACCAGATCATATATCACGGCTACTGTTAGCCATGGCAGTGAGTGAAACTTAGGTCGCTAGGTGTATAGTACAGTGCGCTTACAACCATGCTATTGCTCTACCATCCTAGGATTAGGGCTAATTAAATAGGTCAAGTCAAAAAGTCAGCTTGTCTCATTCGCAAATGCATGCCGGGTAGCGCTTCCCTTTGTACGAAGTCCCAAACCAGTGGTGGAAATTCCACGTGCTCACACTGGAGACTATTCACTTCATAGACACTGCTTTTCAGAAAGTAGTTCCTTACTCATTTACAGCCTCCTTGAGCCATTGGTGGAAATTCTAAATTTCTATGGTCGGGGCCATGGCTAATACACAACCTTTCCACATGAACGAATGTGTTTCCTTGCAGTGAGCGAGTGATACGGTGATGAGAGTTTATTCGAATGGTTTGTAACAATGAATTGGCAGTGCGTGGCGCATGAATGGCACGAATGATGTCATGCAATGTTAGGAAAGCTGTTTTTTAAAATATCTATCTTTATTTGAATACTTCTTAATAAAGGACCTTCGAGTTATGCATTCAGCCACATTCCCCCCTTTTCTACGGTACACTCATACTTTTTATTTTATTACATTTCAAAAGTATACATTAGACGTAGCATGCAGATAGATACGTACATTCATGGCCATGTCTCGCACGAAATAAATGGATACTAAAATGAAACCTTATTGACACATGCCTGTGTGAAATAGTTTGTGAAATGTGATTAAGCGCTACATGGTAGTTCAGAGCCATTTTCACAGCGTTCCTTTCAAGTGTGGTTATTACGGAAATTGTAGCACAATTCTCTCTATGTCTGTACGAGAATGGTTCATGCAATTGTTTTAATAACATGTGGGATATCGTTAGATGCGGCTGTGCGTAGACGTTTTCTTTTTACAAATCCAAATTGTACAGCACGTACTCTACATGAAGCCTTTATCTAATGCTATACAGTACTCCATTTAACTATTAACACTAATACGGGAAGGTTAGTAAGCAGGTGCTGGTATGGTTCTATGCTTGAATTTTTTTTGAGTCGTTGAGTATGACAGAATCCAGTGTGCAAGCGAAAGAAGACACCCATGCAGTTTACTTCCACAATTAATAAGTAATGTGTTCACTGTGGTTGGTGTGGGTGGCTTGTGTGGTGATGCTCTTCTGATGGCTGTGTAAGCCTTTGTCTGCGCAGAATGATTCACCTGCCCCCATAAATTCAATGGCGTGGTCGACATTCGATTTGAGAATCACTTTTGGAGTCACTTATTGTCGGTCTCGTTTATACCGTCTTCTTTCTATCATATCGTTTTTTTGTATCGTTTTAGACAGTTTTGTTTGCTCCATTTTTTAGCAAAAAATGTACGATTGATTATCATGTGCATGATTCCATGCACGTTATCGTTAGTATAAGAACAGATTTTAATCGTATCTGCATCATTACATGTGTAGTGAGCGACTTCCGAAACACGTCGAGGAGAAGGCTTCTTATTTATTAAGAGTAGACTGGGCAATACATTGTGTAACACAGCTCCGCATAGATGATCCGAACAGGTAGCCCCATCTCCGGCTTCGCTACGCTAGCTGTCCGACTAGCATGGCGATGGCGTTGGACAGAGTCTTCCAGAAGATCAACCACGTGGTCAGAGACGAAGAGATGACGACGAGCAGCGACGCAGCCAGGACCCAGAGGTTTCGGTGCTGTTGGTTCGGTCCCCCTGATATCTGCCCTGGCGTGGCCACGCTCCACCTCTGGCCAAGCCCATTTTCCAGAACCTTCGGGTTGGTTCCCGGAGCTTCTCGACTCCGCCTTTCACCTTTACCCCAGATACGCCCCCCTTGTAATAAAGCATTATGTAATGCAGCCATGACCGTAATTACCACTCCAGGCCGACAGATGTCACCCTGTCATTACACATGCTTTCCAGCCTATGAACAAAAACCTTCACGAACGTTGGTGTCTGTATAGGATTTAGTCATTGCCTCAGTTTTAGGATACTTAGGAACAGCAATAGCGCACAAAGAAGCATGCAGAGATGTTTGCTTGGAGTAACAGTGAGAGACAGGAAAAGGAAGGTTTGATTCGGGGAGCAAACACCAATCGGTAGACATCATGAAGACAATCGAGAAGAGTAATTGGGCCTGGGCAGAACACATCGTGAGGTGGGATGATTAATAGAAGAGACTGGTCACAGAATGTCAACCAAAGGTTGGAACGCGTTCAAAAAGAGCACCGCAAAGATGGAACGATGAGATTAATTCACGTGCAGGAGTGAGGTGGTTAGCAGGAGCACTGAACTGTGAGGAATGGCGATGGCATGGGGAGACATTCATCCAGCAGTGGATAGACAATGGCTGATGGTAGCAAAACATGGCTTTTGGGTGCTTCAGAACCAAGTGAGAGATGCATTAATTGCAAGTCAACGGAAAAAAATAATCTCTGAACTTCATTTGCTGGGTGTTCATAGCCTATCGTTTTGGGGTGAGCTCACCAAAACATCTTCGCAGGGCAAACAGCAAACACAGACTGGCTCCTGTCCACATTGATCCGGCCACGGTGTCTCTGCAGCTGCCTCTGATGCTGCAGCTCACATGGCAGATTGTTAATTGCTCTTTGGTATTGCCTCTGTTGGAAACTACAGTGCTATTAAGTCCTATCAGCAGCAGCAGGCATTCTCAATCTACTGTTGGATGAAAGCCTCTCCCCAAGCCAGTCGCATCCCTCCTCAGTCTTGCGATAGCAACAATCTATCAAGCGGGCTCCCTGCACAAGAGCTGACTTCATGGCCCCATCTCTGCGGTGGATATACTACTCTTGGGCACATTCACGACTTTGGGAATTACGTAGGCATGCAGGCGTTTAACAATGTAGGCGTATGATGATGACTTGTTATGATTTTGAGTCACGATTCAATTCAAGTGTTTGTTATTTTTGCCATTGTGGTCAATGTAGAATCTCCAGCACACAGGCAGCTTTTACATGAAACAATTACATGGAACATTTATATCTGAAAATAAAACATCGAGTTAGCACGGAGTTAATTTAAAGATTGTATTGTAAGTGAAATAAATCTATTTAAAATGTTGAATAGATGCATCCTTCCTGTTGTTTAAGACATTTTCACACTGACAAAAGTCAAGTTTATGAATACTGACTTTTGTCAGTGTGTTCATAACCAAACATAATGTGGGTTTTGCTCACCCCTTACATTGGCTGTAAGCCAGTAAGAGACATTCTCCCTTCCAATGGCAGGGCCAAGTCTGCCCATAAGACAACCACTGTTGTTTGCAGTGGAATGGTTACTGATTTTATCAACTCTATAGGGATGCTGGGCTAAGTTCATTCCCAACAGGGATTTGAATGTATAACCTCCTAATTGTGATTCAGGCCCTTTGACACTGCCACCAGCAGAAATTAATTACGCGCGTAAGAAATAAAATCGAGTGGTGTTCATGGTCAATGTATTATATCGCTTTCCTGGTAGACATCATATTAATATAACGTTTCATAAAGTATACATATCTCTATTATTATTATTAATAATTCCTTTTATGCAGGAAAACCTCATTAGGTTTTGTACAGTATTTTTGATGAGTCCTGCTTCAGGATGTTTTGGCCATTTTAGTTAACGGAGTGTTTCATATGCGGGGGGAAACCGGGAAACCTAGAAAAACACTACTTTATAAGGGGATAACGCTTAAAACTGTATACAGACAGATTCAGGAGTACATTTTTTCAATGTCAAGAATAATCGTGTGGCCGTCTCATAGCCAAAGCTTACAGCACCTTTTTCCCAGACTGTTTTCCCCGTTCAATAACCATCCAGAATAAATTTTGCTCCGAATTCCATTGTGATGTGACTATCGCTCACGATGAGGGTGATTAACTCTGTTTGCACTCTTTTTATACGGTTATGTTGGTAATTAGCACGGTTTTTTCGTGAATTTTGTGCACAGCATTTAGTTGTGTTTATTCTACGTGTTTCATTATGTCAGTGAAAAATTGGTGATTCATCTGCATTTGCTTGTTTTTACTCCGTGTATTTTAACTCTTTGAAAGTTTGAGCATAACGATTAAATTACAAAACACAATAGCCCGTTGCAATTTAACGAGTCGCTGCATTTTCGAACGCAGCAATTCGGAGATTTCAGTTGATCTTGTTATTTTCTGTGCCGTTTAAATTGTACTTGGGAATGAAGAATATTGCGGCAATCATTACAATTTGCTCTCCTAATACAATTGCTTCCAGAGTAAAAAAGCAGACCTGCTAAAATCGTAGCATTACCCATTGCTCACTCACTGCATATCTGAATACAGTGTAAACAGCGGAAAGTTAAACAAAGTGCAAAGTACTGCAGAACAATAAAAGGAAGACATTATTTTATAGCTCAACCCATGTTGAATTCGCACATGACATGGCGTTAGCTGGTAGAGCAGTTTCACAGTGGCGAGTGCACTCCGGTGTGAACCTGCGCACTCGAGTTCCTATCTTGGCTGCAGCAAACATCAGTGGTGAGTTAATTCCTGAATCTGTCCTCAGCCCCCCCACCACCCACTTTTACCAACTCGCACTCACCAGCCTGGTGAAGTATGGTGAAATTATCCCCGCGACCCACATGGCATGAGGAGGGCATTCATCCAACACCGCGTTGGATTGATAAAAGGGCTGTATGTGTACTATAATACCCATAATTTAAGGCTCTTTCTCAATCCACTGCTCTTAATGATTGGTTGTAATTTACAGTGTAAGTCCTTGTACAATGAGTCCATTGTTTGCTGTGGTTTGGGTTTTTTTGGTCCGCTTGTTGAAAATTCAAGAAATATTTCATCGTAACCTTTTTAATATCCAAGTCACACCAGCTGACACCTTTGGCAAAACCATAAACAATGGATGTTTACCTGTACACACGATTCACACATGCATGCACACATAGGTAAATAAACACTCAGTGGGATTGGCCAAACATCTCTAGAAAAAAAACAACTCTTGCAACTCGGAGGTTTTTCCTGGATGAAGGGTGTTATTACTGCATATAAAAGGAATTCATGAGCAATTTCAGGGTAATTTCTTCCCCCAAATCGGAAACCAGCATTTTGCAAACATGCTTGTTGCCATTTGAGGCAACTCGGGCACGATTTGTGGCTGAAGCTGGCCCAGGTCATTTAGAACGCATGTAACCATTCAGAGATTTATAGATTCGTACACTTAACAGCAAAGGCGTCCAATCACTTGCATGATAATTGATTGCTTATAATTTATGCAAATTATATTCTCATGTCGCATTTACGAGGTAATCGGAAAAATAAAAATGTACAAATGATACGGAAAATGACAGTGAAAGATTACTGAGATGGTAAGAAAATAAGACAATCTATCCCTGAATTGCATCGCAATTGGTGACAATTTAATGTTTTGGGAGGGAATGTGAATCTTTTGATGCCTCTTATTGTTTAGGGATGATGAGGCTGTCACAAGAGAAACTAATTTCTTTAGAACTGCTTTTTGTGTTTAGTGTGTCCTTCCCCCGCACCACTTATTAGCACGGTTGGCTACGTACGGTGCGATAGAAGTTCAACGTACATGCATACAAGAGACGAGTGCTGTACGTTATTTGTTTTCTCACCGCCGAACTGTCTTCCAATATGTCACTTCCCTTTATCTGAATGACACTTCGATTATTGCTCTTTGAAGAAAACATCAGCCAAGACAACTGACTGATGGACTCCCTTCGGGAGAGAAAAACTTCCTGTGGGATAATGAACAGTTTGTCTCCGTGATCCTGTATGCAAGATAAAGAAACATACGTTTTCAGTATTTGGCTGCTAAAAAATTCCACGTGATAATTTTGCCAGGTTGCTTCAGAAAGAGAGCGATATAGCGCAGTGGCCCTTACCTGGTAAAATAAAAAATAGATTAGTTTGAAGTATTTCCCTTCTCAAACTAGCAGAGGGCAGTAAAAAATCTCCATTTGGGGGCCCTGACTGAGCCAGTAGTGTAAATCCCACATTCATATTGCAGCAGCCACTCATTTGGGTAGCCACTGTTGATTTCTTGTCTAATAGAACTGAGTTTATCGATACTGGGGGCATGATGGATCCAGTCCATGAATCGTACTATTGCCAAATCCTGTGCTGTTGATCTTGAAATGTCAACTTCTGCTTATTCATGTCTGTGCATGCACGTGACATTATGGCTTTTCACATCCACAGTGCTACTTGTGCAGCTGCTGTGTTTATGTGAAATGGGAGTGTTGACATTGGCAGAGAAACTTTATTCCCAAGCAAGCAGAACATTGTTCCGTGCGAAATTGTTCACCGCATTAGCATCACTCTGCTGTTAATAGTAACTTTCAACCATTTTGAAGCAATGAGATACACCTCTTAATCTGACAAAGTTTTTGAATTGTTTCCTCATTTTAGCCGTATCGTGCTCTTGGGGTCCTGTCACGATATGGAGTATCCATTAAGGTCTCTTTCAGGACAGTGCAGCCCTTCTTGTTCGACAATGGCGCAGAAAAGAGGGCATCACAGAGCTACCTCCGATATCATTTCAGGTGACCTCTAGACCACGCAGTAGGGGGCAGGACTCTCCTACTGACCCCGCTGCAGCGAGTAATATTCGTTGAATTAAATGTTTTCATTCTCAGAGCTGCAATTCAGCCAAATTAAATGCGAAACCAAATTTAATGTGATGGATTTGTGTGTGTGTGTGTGCTCAGTCATTACTGACGGGCCGAGACACTTGAAAAACCTGGTTTTAATCAAAGGCCATAAAACCGACGATGTGGAGTTGGCGATCATGAGCATTGCATTAAAAAAGAAAGATGAAGCGTCTCGCCACTCAAAGGGACTGCATTAATCGCTGTTGGCAGCTCTGCATCAGCGGTGAGAAGTCGACATTCCCGCAGGGGGGAAAAACTGGTCTTCAGAGCAAGCACGTTCCACGTGTTACGTGATCATAGCCAGGAGATGGGTGATCCTGTCCCCGTCCACAATAGCCTTATTATGTATGAGATACACAAATTCAAGTGACTTGTCTGGGTCTCTGGCAAGGTATTCCAAGTACGTTTTTGATTTATACGACAGAAATTTGTAATAATTAACAAAGTGAAAGCTGAACGGTTATGCCAAGAAGCGTAAGGAGAGACATATTGGGGCACGTGAATCAGGGAGCAAATGTAAATTGTAGATGTCATATGGACGGTTAAGAAAATAAAAAGTGGGCTTGGACAGGAGGAACACATCGATGGTTGAGACTGATAGTGAAATAGCAAACAAAATAAATAATGCGCCGGAGGGGTTGAGCATCGTAGCGATGAGATCACTTCATGTGCAGCAGTGAGATGGATTGTGGCATTCGCGGGGCCATGATGGATGGACTATGGATGATGATGATCGTGATAAAACATGAAGAGCTGCCATTACCCTGCCTAAAAGTATGAAATGCGCTGCATGCCGAGCACTCCCACATTTTGAGATTATTTGCGATGAGACTGGGTTAGACGTGTAACGTGCGCTATAAATGTTATGGACGCGCTGGACATTTACCCGATCTGCTCTCGGATAAACGAGGCCCACTTCGCTCAACAAAAGCGCCGCTCTTTTCTCAGCACTTAGCCTCGTTTGCCGACGTTACGGTACAGTGCACGTCTGCGGAGCACAATGCTGCGGTGAATTATGAGAACGTGAGAAAAATGTGGTCCGTCTCGTACAATAAAATTCCAGCCGAATGCCACTCGCTGTGTGGAATCGGTTAGGTGTCTGTGCATAACGGGATCTGTGGTTAGCGCTTCGGAGAAGCACTCGAAAGATTGGCCTGATCGGATAACTGCAGTGGTGTTGAAGTTTTTTTCACGTTGTTTTTGATGGAATAAAATTTTTTTTTTATTACTTTGGTGCCCGCAAACAATATTTCATTGTTTATGCAAGTCGACTGGCCTTCTCTTCTGTTGCAGTGTGAGTGTTTATGTGTAGAGCGTCTCGTGAAGGATCGTTATCTGGTGGAAGCAGATTGTGTTTTTATGTGTGATCGTGACCAGTGTATCAAGGCGACAACATCACCGTGCGTGCTCAGTGTAAGGTTGAGACGAGGGCAAATATTTGTGATCTGTAGCAGCACGTTGCCTCTGCGTGAGATGTCAGACAGATTCCCTGATTTTCAGTCGCCTATTTCTAAGAAGAAAAACGATTGCATCGTCACTATGGAGAGACGACTTGGCAACGTAGTTTAAACACAGCGTGGGGCATGCATTGCAATTACTGTTGCAAACAGGGGATGACACGAACATGCAATGCGCTCATTTCCGCCATGAATGCTGTAAAATATGTGCGCCATTGTGGCGAGATGTTAACTACCTCACCTGGTATACAGGAGGCCGACCCTGATGCCTGTATATTTGGAGTTTGCATGTTCTTCCCGTGGTCGTGTGGATGTTTCTCCGGTTTTCCCCTCCACATTTAGAAACATGCGTTTCTCGAGTATTTGGCTGCTATAAATTTCCACGTGATAAGCCACTTCATTGAGCTGTCATTTGTGGCCAGGTCGCTTCTGAAAAAGAGTAATGTAGCTCAGTGAGCCTTATCTGGTCAAAATTAGGCTTCTGTGGTCTCCTCAATTGTGACGCTTTAGTTACAAACGCATTTTCTATCGTTGAGTGATTTTTCCTCCTTATTTGTTCGAATAAGTAACCATTGGTTGATGTAACAAACGAATGTTCGGTAATTATTGTGTGTGGTTGTTCTCTGCACGATAGGCTATGTACGGTGCGAAAGAAGTTCACCATACACATACGCGTGAACGATCGAGTATCGACGTGAACTCGCCGCTCTGATCTCACCGATGTCGCTCCCCGACGTTTTCCGGTTGTACTGCTCACCGTTCTTCTGCAGCATGTCCGACGTTTCGTTCCACGTGCTGGGCTCCATTTCAGGAACCATTCTGCCAGCTCGTAGATCGAGATGTCGGACGTCCTATCGAACAGCATGCGGGTACAGCCAGATACAAAAAAAAAGTACAGCGGGGAGAACAAGATGGCACAATGGTGAAAAGTTGCGTGGTTGTCTCTCGTTGATGTACTCCCTCAGCCATAACACATTCCTGCGGAGGGAGCTGGTAGGAACGTTGGGTTGCTCGGTCAATGGCCAGGGTCAACGGCGGCGTGGTGTATTCCGCAAATATGCCCGACTGTGAGGGCGGACACAAGCCGGCGTGAGTAGGTTAAACGTTGAGTTTTATATGGGCACCACGGGGTGACCAGCCCCTCCCCACCCAGCCTCACCCCTCCCACCCTCCTCACCCAGCTCCACCCTCCCCACCCAGCCCCTCCCCACCCAGCTCCTCCCCACCCAGCCCCTCCCCACCCCCCCACCCAGCCCCACCCTCCCCACCTAGCCTAGTCCCCCACCCAGCACCTCCCCACCCTCACGACCCAGCCCCACCCTCCCCACCCTCCCCTCCTTACCCAGCCCCTCCCTCCCCACCCAGCCCCTCCCTGCACGACGGACACAATAATCCCCTGTGGGCTGGTATAACCAGTAGGTTCCTACCAGTATAATCCTTCTCTTAGGCATCACCATTCACTCGCCTGGCCGAGGTACTTGCTTGCCTGGTTTAATCAGCAAGCGATCTCCATTCTGCTGTCAGCACTCTGGCAAATATTGGCTTTCAGGTTCTCAGCTTCCCACTCTCTCCATGATAGAAGATTGCATTTTATGCTCTGCTGTTCCCACGAAAACTGTGGGAACAGCAACAGCCTTCTTATGATCTGTAGCCCTCGGTGTGAATACAAACATCATCGAAACATTCTTCACTGCTGTTGATAGTTTTAGTTTTCAGCCCTCTGTCAATCCATTGCTGGATGCGGACCTCCCCAAGCCTTGTCAGGCATATGGGGGTGCTTTGAACGTGATTCAGCACGCGAGGCTTTAATGGGACACGATTGGTCAGTTTGGGTTTGTGAAGGGGGTGCCTGAGGACAGATTGAGATATCACTTGCCACTAAATGTTAGTCACGACCGAGAATTGAACTCGGATTGCCAAAGTCACAACGCGTTGTGCTGCTTTGCCTCCTCATCGCCCCGGCCACTTTCATTTACGTGAATTTGGTGGTATTTTTGTTGCTGTGTAAAACAGTTGTGTTATTCTTGATACACGAATTGTGTTATCGTGACGAAATCGAATCGTGACACTGAATTCGTTATTTCGTCTACATTACAGTTGATTTACATTCAGCGTGGGTTCTTGTGTTGTTTCGCTGTACCTTTTTAAAAATCTTGTGTGTGTGGGGGGGGGGTTTGTTGAATTTTTTAAGTGGCTGCCAAACTTGTCATTTTCCTAGGGCGGTGGGTGCATTCGACTTGCCCGCCTCGCAGCGACAGTGAGACAGAACAGTGGAGGCATTGTTCCTTCCCGGTTGGGCTCTTGGTGTTGGGACTTGATTGATTGCAAAGATAGGAAAATAAATAACGATGACGACCGGGTGAGGGGGGGGGCTGCAAAGCAAAACACTTGGTCAACATTTCCTCCCTCGTATTTATTTCTCTTCAGTGAAATGAAATCATCTTCTTGGTTCTTTCGGTAAAGTCACGTAGAAGGGAAGTAATAAAATAATAAAAATAAAACATAATAAAACAATTCTCACGACGTTTCGGCCACAACGCAAGCAGCCGTCCTCAGGTGAAAACCAGGTCCGTCGAGGCGACAGAGTCTGAATGAAACAGCACACGAGCTTGGAGCATATATATAAGCTGGGCGCATTGACAAAGGAATTTGCATATCAAAAGGAATTTAGCATATTTATGGGAAATGCAGGAATGTGATTAGTACTGCATATGCATGTGCATTATGCAGGATTAACAGCATCAAAGGGAGCTGCAGTTACTGCTGCTGCTGCAGTTGCTGCTGCTGCAGTTTCTGCTGCTGCTGCAGTTGCTGCTGCTGCTGCAGTTGCTGCTGCTGCTGTTACTGCTGCTGCTGCAGTTGCTGCTGCTGCTGTTACTGCTGCTGCTGCACTTGCTGCTGCTGCAGTTGCTGCCTTATCCATTTTAATATAACACTATGTATTATTCTACCCACCCTAATGTGTATCACACTGCTATATGTTTACTATACAATTACGACACCATACATTACTCTGCACACTGCACCATGCCAGTGAGTGGAACGCGGTCTGAAAGTCACCGTAAACGTGAACACAATCAGTTAAGATCCGAAATGGTTTATTACGTCCTTCCAATGATTGCTAAGCCAGAATCCATCTTCTCGGTTGAAATTGTCTCTGTGTTTGTATATGTGGATCGCCTCATGAACGAATCTCTCATGATAGCCAGATGGCTTGCAGAGAACCTCTGTCTTGGAGAAGTCAATATCATGTGAGCCCACTGAGTTGTAACAGTGATCTGCCACGGCTGAGGTGTTTGTCCTACCGTGTTTCAGGTCTGCCTTATGTTCACGGATGCGGTCCGAGACATGTCGTTTGGTTTCTCCAATGTAACTGCTACCACAGAGGAAACTTAGTTTGTTCATGAGGCGATCCACATATACAAACACAGAGACAATTTCAACCGAGAAGATGGATTCTGGCTTAGCAATCATTGGAAGGACGTAATAAACCATTTCGGATCTTAACTGATTGTGTTCACGTTTACGGTGACTTTCAGACCGCGTTCAACTCACTGGCATGATGCAGTGTGCAGAGTAATGTATGGTGTCGTAATTGTATAGTAAACATATAGCAGTGTGATACACATTAGGGTGGGTAGAATAATACATAGTGTTATATTAAAATGGATAAGGCAGCAACTGCAGCAGCAGCAGCAAGTGCAGCAGCAGAAACTGCAGCAGCAGCAACTGCAGCAG
Source organism: Lethenteron reissneri (assembly GCF_015708825.2). Classification (NCBI taxonomy): domain Eukaryota; kingdom Metazoa; phylum Chordata; class Hyperoartia; order Petromyzontiformes; family Petromyzontidae; genus Lethenteron; species Lethenteron reissneri. The sequence goes on from NC_083804.1 coordinate 6,824,365, forward strand.
CAGCAGTAACTGCAGCTCCCTTTGATGCTGTTAATCCTGCATAATGCACATGCATATGCAGTACTAATCACATTCCTGCATTTCCCATAAATATGCTAAATTCCTTTTGATATGCAAATTCCTTTGTCAATGCGCCCAGCTTATATATATGCTCCAAGCTCGTGTGCTGTTTCATTCAGACTCTGTCGCCTCGACGGACCTGGTTTTCACCTGAGGACGGCTGCTTGCGTTGTGGCCGAAACGTCGTGAGAATTGTTTTATTATGTTTTATTTTTATTATTTTATTACTTCCCTTCTACGTGACTTTACCGAAGGAACCAAGAAGATGAATCCCTGCAGTCACGAAAGCTTTAAATCGAAAATGAAATGAAATCAGTTTGCAGGAGGCACGCCGCACTTGTCATTGACTGAAATTTACACATCCAATGCCAGAGGGTTCGATGGAAAATTCGTCTTTGTCGCCACCGCCCTTTCCATCGTATTTACACAGCGTTTTGAATATACTTTTTTTGAGATTCACTTTTCAATCCGGACCCAAGCACTGGCTTTGTGTTTACTGCGGTGTCTAAGTCCGTATTTGTACCCAGCAATGTAATAACAATTGCGTGTGGCGATGAAACACGTCAGGCATATAGTACAGGAATCGGTTGTTGCCATGTACTAGCTGTGGTGCGTGTTATTGTTTTGTAGCGACATTTGTTTTACAGGAGAAACCCCTCCTCTTAACGACGGGACTTGGTTTCACGAAACCGGTCGTTCAGTGATTTGGCCATTAAGCGAGTATAGGAAATGCACATTAAAGGCTTGATTCGTTCCGATAGCATGGAAAGTTTCAATTTTTCACCCAAAGAACGTACATTATAGTATTTAAACAATGGATATCAATACATAAATATACTAACAACATGATAAACACATAATATTAAAAAAACATGGTTAATAAATGCATTCATTAATATTTACTGTACCTACATCAGCTCGCCGTTACGAAGGGAATGGTCGGTAAGCGAACACTTTGGGCTCTATGGAGGCACTATACTACTCCTCTACACTACACTATACACTACACTACTCTACACTATACACTACACTACTATACTATACACTACACTATACACTACATTGGGCTCTATGGAGGCCCTATACTACTCTACACTACACTATACACTACACTACTCTACACTACACCACTCTACACTACACTATACACTACACTGCTATAAACTACACTACTATAAACTACACTATACACTATACTACTATAAACTACACTATACACTACACTATACACTTCACTGGGCTCTGTGGAGGCCCGTCGTTAAGCGATTAGTCGTTAACAGGGGTCGTCATTAAGAGGGGTTCTACTCTACACTACCATACACCACTATACACTACACTATACACTTCACTGGGCTCTGGAGGCCCGTCGTTAAGCGGTTAGTCGTTATAGGGGTCGTCGTTAAGAGGGGTTCTACTCTACACTACTATACACTAAACTACTATAAACTACACTATACACTACACTCTATGGAGGCCCGTCGTTAAGCGATTAGTCGTTAACAGGGGTCGTCGTTAAGAGGGGGGTTCCACTGTAATTGGTCAAATTTCACAAGTCAGTCGGCAGTGAGTCGCTGACACAGCCCTTGGGAGTGTTTTGTTTACACACGTCAGTGTATGGACCTCGCTGAAGCGGCATTGTTACTCTCTTTGGCTACTTAAGAATGTGAGGTGTGAACAATGTGAGCTGATTTTTTTATGTTCTTGTTACTTAAGTAAGTACTTAAGGCGCATGTGGTTAGCGCCACTGCACTGACTGATTACCTAATTTTCTGAGTACAATTCCTCGCCACGGCTGACATCAATGGGGGGGCGAGTGGCCATCTGAACTGGTAGTTGGCTCCCTCCCCACCTTCATCCAATCCCCATTGACCAGCGTGATGAAGTATGGTTAAAACAACACCCATGACCAACAACTTTGTACTGTAGCTCACAAGCAGAATAAAACATTTTAGTTATTAAATTCACATTTTTGTGGACGATTTCATAACACGTTCCTTCGGAGTGGGCAGGTAGGAACTTGGTTGGACAGCGCATTCGTTGACGACAGACAGACAAATAATCCCTGGTGGGCAGTGTGGAACCTGTTGTTCCTACCTGTAAAAACGCATTTTGTGTTACCCTGCGGCAAAAAAAGGAGTCTGGGTAATACCCATTGGTGGCCCTGAACTTGTGATGGTAACTCCACATTCCAGTGGTGGAGCCAGTCAATCCATATGACAACAACAACTGTTGACTTGGTACACATTATTTTTCATCAACCTCAAAGAGGCTGGGGATAAATCGTTCCCTGACCAGACTTTGAACCTGCCACCTTCAGATTGAGTCGAGTGTTTAACCACAGCACCACAACCCAGCCACATTAAGCGTGGCCGTATTCTCCAGCTATACGATTCACCCCTCCCCGTATTTTAAAGCAAAAGTTTGAAGTGCATCGTATAATCAAATAGAATATGGTACGTGGTTTAGTTTTAGAACACTTTGTGTAGAGGGAGGTAGAAGAGGCACTGCAGAAACGCAGAAATGTGTGACGCACACGTGATCCATTGTCTACTCTGGTTTCCGGTTTATGATGCAGCAGCAGCTGCAAACAAGAATCTGCTCCTTAAATGCCTTTGGGTGATAACCCATACATTTTGGCACCATGCCCACAGCCAATCTGCATTTTATAAGAACGAGAAAGAGAAACATTCTTGGCCGTCTACATGGGTCTGTGTTAATTTCTCTTAACAGTAGGAATGCGGGGAGGTTTTTCGCTGGCCGAAGACCTCGAGATGAGGTTTTGAGAAGGGAGATTCTCGCATGTATACGAGTTGTTGGCTTGTAAGCTGAGTGAGTGTGTGTGTGAAATTCCTGGAAGAGACCTAGTTTGTTTCAGGGAGTGAAAAATTGTATTTTTCGATCAGCAGTTAAACGGTTCCAAATATGATCCACTTCTGTAGGAAATTTTACTTGGTCATATTTTTTGGAAACTAGGGCTTTTTTAAATCCTTTATATTAAGTTCGCGTGCTTGCTTGCTTGCTTGCGTGCTTGCTTGCTTGCTTAGGACCGTGCAAATCTTTCGGTCGTTTTTTAACCCACTTCCCGTGATCCAATCGAGCTGACATTTTCCATACAGACTCGTTGTGACAGACAATTATTGTTCGTGAAAAAAAATTCCCAAAATTGTACACTTTTTAGGCAAAATGTTTTTATTTTACATATATTCAAATAGAACGCATTCATGGCTTTGGCTGAACGTCAGAGTGTAAGAGCCCAGAGCGTAACCCCTCCACAGGCCGTGGTGGAGTAGCGCAGTTGGTAGCGCCCTCGCTTCCCATGCCAAAGGTCGCGGGATCGATCCCCGCGTCCTCCACAGGCGAATATATTTTTAAATCCTTTATATTAAGTTCGCTTGCTTGCTTAGGACCGTGCAAATCTTTCGCTCGTTTTTTAACCCACTTCCCGTGATCCAATCGAGCTGACATTTTCCACACAGACTAGTTGTGTGTGACAATTAATTTTCGTGAAATTTTTTTTCCAAAATTTTACACTGTTTAGGGAAAACAAATTAAATATTTAATTACCAATTGCTTAATACTGGCAGACAATCATCTGACCCATAGATTGCAGCCATCTCAAGCCAGAGGACGAGAGAACTCTAGCCGCCACGCATATAAAGGATTTAGAGTGAAAAACTTTTTTTTTTACGGGTTTACTTGTTCTTGTTCATCTCTCCACCACCACCCCTCTCCCACCCTTTATAGCTGTTTAGCGTTTTCAATATTTGTCCTGGTAATTTTGTATTATCCTAATGGGCATTTTGTAAATGTGCTTTTGAGATGCTGTAGCATTTAAGCACTAAACAATACCATCTGTGAGGTACTCTTCACCTTACTTCATAACCTTGCCACTATTTATAATGTACAAATACCATAATTGTAACCACACTCTTTTCATCTGTGACTGAATCGTTGTTATTGGAATAATATTTTACGGGGTAATACATCGCAAAACCATCTGTGAAGTGAAAACCGATGCTTGGTTCAACGCTTGTTTTTACACTTCTCAGCCAAAACAGCACCCCTCATCACTGTTACATGACTCCCTGTTTTTCTGGCAATGCACAACAACAAGAAAGCTGCCAGCGTCTGACCTCAGCGAAACGACATTTTAATATGCTGCAGGTTTCCGCGTCAAAACTTTTTGATGCTGCCTGACGATCACGTGAATTCGCGCCGATGATTATCCTCGCTTGTGCGTACCTGGCACCGCAGGTGTACATTCCGGTTTCCCAGCACCAATATCCGGCTGACATTCCGGAGCCTCTACGACGAGAGGAAGGAGGTGGCAGAGTTGACGCCGAGGCCACCATCTCCCATGAAGCCGCTGCAAACCAACGTCTCACCGCTGGCGATCAACATTCCGGATCCGGCCATGGACTTTGTGAGCCCCTTGCCATCTCCCACGGGCACCATCAGGTGAGCTGGATGCTGCTGTGCCCCTTCTTCTCGTGCACACCCGGCGATTGTTGCTACGTTCCCATTGGCATGACAAAAATCAGATCGTATTCATGCCGTGCCATTCCTCGATCGGCCCGGCAACAGTTCGCGTTTTGATCCAACGTTTGGCTCAGTGGGCTTGGCCACTCTTCTCTGTGCCCTCCCCCCCAACACTGTGGTTCCCTCCCCATTTCTTTTTCGAAGTTTTCCTGCTTGACTTTGGCCTCAGGGGTGTAGCTTCAGTCTGAGGACTTTGCTTAGAGGCACCACCCTTGACAGTGGCCTCAGCGCTGAGATTTTGGGCCTTGGCTGCCGTTGATACTGGTCTCGACATTGGCTTTGATCTAGAGGATCTGGCCTTAAATGGCCTTGACAATGGTCTCATCCTAGAGGTTTGGGCCTTGACTGCCCTTGAAACTGGCCTCGATATTAGCCTCAGCCTAGAGGATCTGACCTTGCCTTACCTTGACACTGGCCTCGACTTTAAAGAATCCTGCTCGTGGCCTCAGCTTGGCCTTGTGGTTCCTGGCCTCAACCTTGGCCATGGTCTCATGAGCACTCACTTTTAAAACCAAGACTTGTGGACTGTGAGTGTCGGTGCCCTCTAGGTATAAGTTGAGCTTTACAGAAAATTGCTCCATCCTGTTCTTGTTCGCCTCTTTATTTAATAAAAATAATACATATATTGTTGTGGTGCATTATGTGTAATAGAAAATAGATTAACATGCCCCCATTGTCTCTCCACGTAAAAATAACACATTTTATTAGTCTAATCAACCTACGGGTTTCCATACCAAATATCAGCCAGTCGCAAAGTCTGGACTAATTCACAACCCAGCAGTATTTGTTTAACAAGTCTGATTGCTGATGAGACCCAAAAGGTCAAACACAGTCCAGAGTTTACTTGTTTAAATAAATACTGCTGCACAATATTAAACTGAAAAATAACATGACAAAGAATCATTGCAGATAAACCAAAACATTATTGAATATTTCTTGTGTAGAGACTGGGCCATATTTGTTTATTTTTTCAGCATTTAATCAGTTTTGGTCACTATCCACATTCAATAATAACCCGAGGTTTATACATTTTGCTGGGATGTTACAGTGGTGCAGTGGTACACGCACATCACCATGAATCTGGTGACCGATGTTCAATTCCCGGCTATGGCTAACATCAGTGGCAAGGGATATCTGAACTCGTCTAAGAAATAATCTTGCACCGACCCACACTGACCAGTTTGGTGAAGTATTGTCAAACGGTCCCTGTGACGGCTGTGGGTTGTCCTTGCTGAGACATTGGCCCGAATCGAGTGGTAGTGATTCCACATTTCCACGGTGGATGCCAAGCACCCTACAGGACAACCACTGTCAATTTCTCACAATGCGTTACTCATTTTATGAATTAAGATGATGACGACAATGGGATGAGTCGGCCCACAAAATTGATTTGAATTCGTGACCTTCCAATTGTTAAATGTTATAATGATGGTGCTACCTGGTCAGATTATTTATTATCTGCAGGTACCATAAATCCAACTGAACTAAAACGAAATAAACTATTTAATTTACCAGGACTATACTGGGTGACAGGGCGGCACAGTTATAGTTGTGCCTCAGTAAAAAAATATCTGGGTTTGATTCTAGGCGTAGGCACCTTTCTGTGGAGTTTGTATGTTCTCCCCCTGTTGTGAATGGGATTTCTCCTGGTTCTTTGGTTTACTTCCATAGATAAAAAAAAAACATACTATGTAACTGGTACTGGCCAAAACATCCCAATGCTAAACAAACTGCCTGCAAATCACTCGGTGGGATTACACACTTCAAAATCACCTCCCCCCCCCCCCCCCACTGCAAAAAACTTGGCAGAACTTTCCTGAAAAAGTCTTGACTATGTGAGACTTTCCAGAATAAAAAATCTTCGGAATAATAATTGTAAACAAGACTCATTTCAGGAGGGGATCCTGTTTTGAGCTGTTTGGCCAGTTCTGTCATAAGTACTTTGCACACTTGTGGGATAATGACCTACATGCCTGGAGAAAACCTGCACTTTTTAAGGGAACAACACTTAGACATATAAATTGGCAGCTTACACCAGTGAGACTTGAGTGTGTTACTGTGTATAGAGCAGGTCTCCAGATTTTCTGATCCAATTATTTCCAAATTGCATTAACTGCTAATGAAATGGCACCCAACACAATCTCCGTTAGCTTGCCGTGGAGGCCCTGTTTATCTGTACAACTCAAGTAATGTCACCAAGGGGCTTATTGTGAGGGGGTCGGGGTTGAGGATTGGTTGAGTTTGATTTGTAGCCATTGCAAGCATCAGTGTTATGTGGACTTGAACTGAGCTTCTCCGTCTTCATGATGTTACTGCTGCTAATGATGGTTATCGGCATCATGATGAACATCATCATCATGATGTTGTTTCTTAGTTTACAGATAAAATGTGTAATTTGCGTGGATGAATGCGGACAATAGGATGCTCCTAATAGTACCCCCCAACATCTCTGCACTTGGCTGTGTTTTCAAGTTGAAAACATGTTTCAAACGTCCGCAAGTTATGGAGTTTGCACAGGCAGTTGATATTTCTGAGCGCGACATTTGACACAAATATGGGTACATTACAAAACCATTGGCCTTTGGGGTCAAGGGAGATGGTAAACACTGCTCATTCAGACTTTAAACGCCATGTCTCGTGGTTATTATCAAAGTCAAAAACATTTCAAAATAAAGGAAATTAGTAAATGTATCATTATCATCATTACGGTGTGTCGTGAGGTCCGTTTATTTTCAGAAACCTACTTTTTCGCCAGTTTTGTCTGTTTCGTTTACATTTTAAATCTGGTTTGTTATTTGTTCTGTTTAGTGACCCTGTGTGATGCTTGTTTAACTTTTGGACTTGCTTTGCTTCAGACTGAAATTGTTTTGCTGTACGGTAAATTTGTGTTGACCTTGGGAAATCTGCCTTATTTTGACCTGCATTCTCCATGTTAGTGGGCCCTTACCTGTTTTTTTATAATTAAAACTCGTCTCTCTGTTGAAGACGTTCATGAATAATCGGGTAATATTATCGGGCCCTGTGGCCCCGATGCCTCTTTGTTAGGAATTCGCAGACATTTCACCACCACTATGGGTTCTGTAAACAACAAGACCGTAGTAGTGTTGCACGGCTTTCGTATTTATTTCAGATGACGCATGAATATGCGCAACAGATCATCTCGTTGTTGTTTGAACATCCCATGGTTACACAGCTTTCTAAGCCTTACGTGGTATATGCAGACGATAACCCTTGTTTTGTCTTCATGCCAAATTACTCTCCCACAGGCTTAAATGTTGCTTGTTTATGTTGCCAGCCTGCCTGTAATCGTTACTGCTTTCTAAAATGCGGCTGGTCCCATATGGTGTGTGTTTCCCAAAAGTCTCACCTAACAGGGGAATAATAAAAATGGACTGCAATGGGTAGGTGATCTGTAAATGTATATGCAACCTTTGCTGTTGCTCACATTTCACTGTCATTCCCAGAACCAGCAGCAGTATGTTCTTGGTATTGTTGAGGTTAAGTGTGATGGAGGGCACCATAGTGCCGAGGTTTTATATGACTCATGGCTATAGGGTGGGTCATTTGTAGGGAATGTATAAAGATGTTGTGCCTGCTCTCATGATTGAATTGGTTGATGTTCTTCAGGAAACCTATTTTTTTTAACATATGAGTGATTGTAGCGACCTCTAGTGGCTGGTGAAATCGTATCAAACACATTGCGAGTAACATTTACTTACCACAAACTTGTCGGCAAAACAGTAAAACCCACGAAACATTCTCATAGCCTGTCAACCCATATGGTTTATCCGTATTTTTGTACAGGGAAATTGAGTTTTCAGGTCCAAACGGCATACAGCCGTTTCAATATGGGCAAAGTAAAATGTCTATTTGTTTGTGTTTCTCCTTTGTGATGGGACTTTGTAGGATGAACGCTGAGATTTATAAGGGCACGGGGTGACCAATAAGGTCTGAATTGGTCAGTAATAAGGTAGGCACTGATAAGGGATTGACACATACGTATTCTACTTCTTAAACTCTATTCTTTCGTGAAAAAAAGTAAAAGCACATTTGTAGCCGCATTGTTTTCTTACCCATAAAAATGAATTGTTAAACTATGACATGGCCAACCCACATGGACCAGCGTGACGGATCGTGGTCAAAGTTATATCCACTACGATTCGCACATTGTCAGGGAGGCCCCTCATCCAATAAGTACATGAATTCGCTTGATTCTAAATTCTAAATATACTACAAATACATCCATCCAATCGCAGACCTTTTTTAGGATGTTTCTCTGTCTGCATCTCACGAAGCTCACGTGCGGCCTGCTCGTGTGGTTTTTTTCGGCGGCCATAGACGGCCGCCACTCTATAACTGAACATCTGTGGAGATAAGAGCTTTAGCTCATCGGATTCTTCCAGTATGAATAAATATTCTGATTCTGAAACGGGGCTTCACCACGAGCATACTAAAGCCTGGTTTTTCTCTCCCCCAGCGCCGCCAGCTCGTGCCCATCAAGTCCCGCGGGGCTGCCGGTTCCTCGGGGTACCGGCTGGGACGCGGCGCCGCACCGGACCTGCAGCTCGTGGCTGAGTACGCGGCGCAGGCGGCATGCGATCAGGAGAAGGACAAGGACACGACGTCGGAAGGCGACGGTCCCAAGGCAAGGAAGGCTGCCGCTGTGTGGAGGCGTAAAAGCCGTGGACGTGCCGGCGCTATTGTTGTTGGCGCATATTTTACGTGCTGTGTTCTGTCGTAAATAGAAAAAAAAACATGCAGTTGAACAATGATTAGTGTTACCCCCTCCCCCCTAATGGACAATGATTGTAGATGAGAGGTCACATTGACAACCTGAGATTGTGTGCTCGACAGACCAATCGTCCAATAATTTCTGTTTTCATTGGAAACTGTCATTGCTATTGCAAGTTACCATAGTTACTGGTAGTAAACACATATATTAACAGTGCACAAATATTATGAATACAGTTGGGTTTACTGTCGTTTCTTCCGTTCGTTAGCTCAGGCGTATATCTAGCACATGGATATTAAGTTAAGATTTAGGGCAATGGACGTTCTTGCTGCTGCTGTGTAACGTTTGCTCAGGTGCACAACAATGTGCATTTCAAGGATCTCAATTGTAGGTGTAAGTTGACAGCTGGTTTGAAGTGTTGGCTGTGGGTGTATGTGTGTGTGTTGGCAGGATGAGTCGAAGCCACCCTACTCGTATGCCCAGCTAATCGTGCAGGCCATCACATCTGCCCTTGACAAGCAGCTGACACTCAGTGGCATCTACGCTCACATCACCAAGCACTACCCCTACTACCGGACCGCGGACAAAGGGTGGCAGGTACTGTCTCATACCGACACGGGAATCGGATTAGAACAAGTATTGTCATGTGCGCATCCACGTGTGTGTATTACGGTCGACTCGGCCTTAAATGAGCTAGCTGATGCTGTGTATACATCGGCACTGCAGAGATACATGTGGCAGAGTGTGGTACTGGCCACACACCCCATTAAAATCCTGCTAATGGCACTTACCGCAACAGCCAGTGTAGGCTATATATTGGCTCTTTCTATGTGTGTGTGTGGGGAGCAGTGGTGCAGCGGCTAAGCACACTGCTACGAACAAGGCAACAAGAGTTACAATTTAGGGCCATGGCTCACATCATTGGAGAGTGATATCTGAACCAGTGTATATTTATTGGCTTCCCCTCGATCGACTCGGCCTAAATATTAGTACTTGACGTGCTGTGCAAATGTTAGCACTCGGGAGACAAAGGTGGTCGGGCATAGTGCTGACTCCACCACCCCCTTATGCACTGTTCTAGCCTGAATAGGTGATCGGTAGTAGGACGTCCATGGGGGATCTTTGTTTTTGTGAGTGATATGCACAGGTGCAGGGCACGGTTGCTGAGAGGTTCACGCCCTGTGCTACGAACCCAGTCGGCGAACCACGGTGGCGAGATGTTAACTACCTCGCCTGATATACTGGTGGTTGTGGGATTTATCCTGACCCTGACACCTGTATATTTGGAGTTCGAATGTTCTCCCTGTGGTTGAGTGCATTTTTCTCCAGGTTCTCTGGTTTTTTCCTCCAAATTTAGAATCAACATGCATTTAGAATATTTGGCTGCTATAAATTTCCACGTGATAAGCCACTTCGTTGAGCTATCATTTGTGGCCAGCTCAGGCGGCCTTACCTGGTAAAATAAAAATAGATTAGTATCTTCAGTTCAATTCCTGTTCGGAAACAATGCTAACCTGGCATATCACTGGGCACGTTACACCCCATGCACTGGGTAGTTCTTAATAGGGGCTTTATAACGGCACTTTCCACAGTAATCTGGCTATATGATGGATTGTTGCTTATACGTGTGTGTGGTGAGCGATGGTTAAAAGCATAAACTCAGCTGTATTTAGGCCACATTTATTCTTCATGGATCTGCTAGAACATCATTACAATTTATACTTTCTGTGAGTTGGTCATAGTCGTGTATACGTTTTTGATACAAACTACAGGAGTGCAATGTACACGGTTTTTTATTGCAAAAGCTCCATCCTCTCCTGCTTTCAAATGCCTTCCGCTAAACCAACCGATGTGACCTTGGGGGTCTTCACACACGGCTCTCTAGGCTACGAGAGCAGCTGGAGGAGCCATCGTGTTTGAATTATTAAACGCAATGATGTTCGCTCTGATGTCTCGTGTCGGTCGTCCCGACGCGTGGCTGCTGTCCTGTTTGACAGCTACACAAACATGGGGGGGGCCCTTTTAATATCCTGGGTTTGTTCTTGGCTCGTTTGATGCCCAGGATCAGGACTTGGCTCAATGTTGGTAAATAATTTGATCAGAATTTCGAGGAATTTTGTTGACATTCTTTAAATATTAAGGCACACGATTTTAGCGAGTTTTATTAAGTCGTGCAAAGAACAAGTTAAAATGTTTTTGGAAGACAAAACTATGTGTCTGCATCTGTGGAAAGGCCTTGCATTACACATTAGTTTTGTACAGATAATGTTATAGTATCAGAATGTTAATTACATTTTCTATTAGTAGCTTACTATAAAGTTAATATTCTTTGGGTCTTTCGGTAAAGCTACGTAGATAGAATAAAAAATATATATTATTTTTCTATCTGTGTGGCTTTACCCAAAGACCCAAAGAATATGGATTCCTGCAGTCACGAAAGCTTTAAGTCAAGATATAAAGTTAATGTCACTACGTAAGCTTTAATTTATTATAGGGAATGGTGGTGGTGTCGCGGTTAGTGCGCTGCGCTACGAACCAGACGACCCGAGTTCGATTCCCGCTCCCGGCCAACACCAGTGATAGCGATTATCTAAACCGGTCCTGGCCCTCCCCCTAGGTCGACTCAGCCTCAAATGAGTACCTGGTGCAGTGTGTAAACATCGCCACTGGAGAGACAAAGGCGGCTGGGCATGGTGTTGGCCACCCACCCCTTCGTGCGCCGTGCCGGCCTTCGTAGGTGCTCGCTAACAGCACTTGCCCCAACAGTCTGTTAAGGCTATACTGGGGAATATTTTTTGTTCATTTACGAGTTCATGTAAGGTGTAAAAAAATTCCATCATCGAGAAGAATAGCATGCGTGATAAATGATTCATTGTTATTTTGGCGCTTGATGATGTTGTATGTCAGAAGTAAAAATTGGTGCTGAAAGGAATGGAGTTGTGTAGCAACATCTCCCCCCCCACTGGGATCAGCAGAGCAATTAGTTGCGCGTCGTTAAGCACTGGCAGCACGAGCCCAGTGCTCTCTCTCGTCACAATCGTACGATTCAACAATGTTGCTTTATTTCGCTGCAGTCCACTGTATGCAACACATATAGTGAACTGTAGCAAATCATGTCAGGTGCATTATTGTCTACTTTTTAAGTAGTACAGTATAACCTTGCATTGCGAGTAACTTGGTCTGCGAGTGTTTTGCAAGACGAGCAAACATTTAAAATAAATATTAATTTTATAAACGAACGAGGTCTTGCAATACGAGTAGTACGCGTATACGCTTTGTCTGCCGAGCATCACGTGATCACAAATGATATAAGAGTGCTTTGATATACGAGTGCTTTGGATTACAAACACGTTTCCGGAACGAATTATGCTCGCAATCCAAGGTTTTACTGCATTTAGAAGTGACATGGGTAAGGTTGTTAAGTCTGCCTATTGTTAGCTGTTTTGTTAAATTATATTAATTGACCATTGGCTTCAACCGGGGTTCAACCAGGGGTTCAAGCCAATAATGTCACGGCTGTCGGATTGTGAGATCCACTCATAATCGTATGTCGAGGAGGAAGAATCTGCGTTAACCCATCGTCCCTCCAGGGTGAATAAAACGAGCACCTCTTTTTGTTGCAAGTTAAACATTCCACCATTTGAGCTTCAGAATCACTATTAATTGATCAATATTTAATCATCGTTGGTGATGGGCCCAGGTGCCCCTAGGGGGGCCCCGCCCGGGCTGTGCCATAATTTTTGTTCTCTATCCCCTCCAAGGTGTTGCTGCCCTTCCCGTTTCACATTCTTCCTTAATGTAGTCCCTCGCTTATTGTCTGGAGATGCTGTTGCACAGACACTTTTATGTTTAGCACAGTTGGCTACGGTACTGTGCGAAAGACGTTCAACGTACTTGCATACAAAATCGATTAATCGATGCATCGCCAGACCGCCACCACCGCTGCTGATGACGCGTTGCAATTGGAGCATCACTCGGGTTGCCACTGCCCTCATTTTCCCAGGATCGTCATTTTTTTACCCGGCTGCTGTCCAGGGAAATTTGTAATTCTACCCAGTACATTTAGAGTTAAGCTTTTTTTTCCAGTTGCATACGACCATAACAGCACACCATTCAAATCAACGCATTTACATGCAGTTCTCATCTCGTCCGGCGTATTGGGAGATATTATTCCTCCCGGGATATTTGTCACCTCCCAAGGTGTACGCAGGCCGGGGTGAAGACAAGGATGCGGGGGGGGGGGTGTGGTCGGTGGGGGGGGAGGGGGGTGGTCGGTGGGGGGGGGTCGGTGGGGGGGGGCACTCGATGCAGCGTTCCCTTCCACTCGTCCTTCTGAAGTCTTTAAACACTCTGTGACAGTCTCAATAAGGGCAGGCGCTGTGCCGTGACCGTGACCTGTAAGATATTGCACTGTGCGGGCCGGTGGGCAGGCGGACGGCTGTAGCAGTGGCGTGGCCTGTCGCGCAGCACAGGCCAAGATTGACGACCGCTCCGTGGCGACGCGAATGAGCGTGAAATCGTGACGTCCCTGGTAAAACTTAAAGCGCTCGCCTTTGCGTGCGATTAACTTCTCGTGAGGTGGTGGGGGGTGGGTGATTGTTGAGAGCTACCTTTCCGGCATGAAACTGGTAAATAAAACTGGGGGCTTTTTAGACTCTGCGATGATGCTCATTTGATTATTATACTATTTACTTGTATATGAACTATCCCAAGGGTTCCGTATGCCATGGAGATGGAGCGATGAAATGAGCTCGTTTGCAGGTGCTACGTGGATTGTTGCATCGCAGAGCTCTGAGAGATTGCGGCAACTTTGGGAGTCCTTTATCCAGCAGTGAATTGAGTGCCTGCTGCCGAGGATAATTGTATATATGTACAGTGCTACTCCTATGGTAATATCTAAATGTGTCGCAGTATTTCAATTGAGGATAGGGCAGTACGCAACTTAATTCGTGGTCTTAGCCAGTATTGGAAATTATATTTATCTATGGCAGAGGCAGCATCGCCATGGATCAATGAAAGCTGGCTTTCTATCTCGTGATGATTATTTTATTGACACCGGATGGATCGGGATCACGATAACAATCATTGGCTTAAGCTTAACTCAATAGCTTAACTGGTAAAGTTGACTTAATTAACACTCTGAATGGCAGTGCAAGCATTTCTTGTGCTTTGTCTATTCCGGTTGCGGAGAGCTGCAAATGACGCGTGTGTTTGTGTGCACGGGTCTGGTAGCCTCGTGGTCAACGCAGTGTGCCACAAATCCTTCAACGTGCGTTCGATTCCTGGCCATGGCTAACATCGGTGAAAATTATCTCAATCGGTCCTGAGTACCTGGTGCGGTGTGCAAACATCATTAATGGGGAGACAAAGGCAGCCGTGCGCGGTGGTGGTGGCGGCCACAACCCCGCCTCGTCTGCCGTGCTGACCTTCATGGGTGCTCACTATCAGACCTTGCCCCTGCAGTGTGTTGGGTGCCACAGTGGCGAGATGTTAACTACCTCGCCTGGTATACAGGCGTTTGTGGGTTCGATCCCGACCCTGACACCTGTATATTTGGAGTTTGCATCTTCTCCCCGTGGTCGAGTGGATTTTTTCCTCCAGGTTCTCCGTTTTTCCCCCCCACATTTAGAATCGGCAAGCGTTGAGAATATTTGGCTGCTATAAATTTGTACATGATAAGCCACTTTGTTGAGCTATCAAATTTGTGGTCAGATCGCTTCTGAAAAAAGAGCTACATTGCCCAGTGGGGCCTTACCCAGGTCAAATAAAGATAAAATTGCTTAGGCCTCAAGGGGGATCTTTTGTCTTTGTTCCCACAGAACTCGATCCGGCACAACCTGTCGCTGAACCGCTACTTTGTGAAGGTGCCGCGCTCGCAGGAGGAGCCGGGCAAGGGCTCCTTCTGGCGCATCGACCCCCCATCGGAAGGCAAGCTCGCCGAGCAGGCCTTTCGCAAGCGGCGACAGCGCGGCGTGCCCTGCTTTCGCACGCCCTTCGGGCCCCTCTCCTCCAGGTCAGCCTCTTGCTTTCATCATTCATTCATGACGCATATTCAGCGAAGGACCGTTGCGCCAGACGTGTGACCTCTCGCGACAGCATTCGCTTAAGCTGCCATTGCTGTCATACGCTGTAGAGTCTCCAGTGATTTGTTTGATCCACGGATCACGGTGGGCGGGGGGGGCGACCATGGGGGCGGCGCCATTTCTTTGAGGGTCGCAGTCCACTTCGAACGCCAACTGAAGTGCACAATTTTTTGGAATTTGCGCATCATCTCAATGCTGATTATTTTATATTATAAGGGTTGCCAGTCCGCGGTCTGTGAGCCATATGCCACTTCTGGGTTGTTACAAGTGCAGCTCGATTAATATTTGGTAAAAAAAATATTTTCATTGCGACTTTATTTGAAACACGAAAAATCTGCGGAAGCTGGAACAACTTATGGCACTCGCCCCCTGGCAGTGAAGCCAGACACGAGTACACTCGGGGTGCTCCCGCAGATTTTTATATTCAAAAACTCTATGGCCAACGAGTGCGAACCGACCGAGTGACCACCCCATCGGTGTCTTGTGGCTGTCGGCCATATGGAGATTTGGGTATGTGACTCCTTAGGTCAGAAGTTTTAGGCAGCTCTCTTATACTACATTTGTCATTGTCGTCATCATGCACTTGCCAACCCTACCAATTTAAGTGATCATTTTGTGGATTATTCAACCCTTTTACCACATACTATTTTCCAAAGTGAGTCATACCACTTGATAAAATAGTTTTCAAAATTATGCTGTGAAAGGGTTTACAATTGGCAAGCCTACCACTTACATTGATAGCTTTGGCAAGGATATTGATTAATCCATGGTTATCTCTGAGGATGATGAAGATGATGATGAATATATTATAATTTTCATCTTCATCGTCAGTCGTAATCAATCTATGATTAATAATGATTTAATCATTTATACCCTTATCCCAACTGTGGGGTGAAGGCCTCCCCTTGCTGTGTACGTCAAGGGGATCGTTTGACGCTTCCCTATGCTGGTCAGTGCAGATTGACCTCAAAACAAGTTCAGAAATCACTTAAAACTGATGTTGCCCGTCACTGAGAATTGAACTCAGGGTATTCAGGTTCAGAGTGCAATACGTGACTGCTCCATTTTGCTATGCTACATTAGTTCTCTATCAATGCCACTGGTTGGTGCTGGAACTATTAATAGTACCGCTTTGTGGGACGTCAACATTGATTGTTCCTCGGAGAGACTGGCGCCCACCATGGAAATGTGGAGTTTCCAGCACTGGCACAGGACCACCGAGAGAATTGAGTGCCCACCCGATGCTCATTTGAGTGGGCAAATACTTGATCTTGACTCCGCTGAGTCTTGTTTTTTTTTTATACATGTGCTTTGCAGTATCATTAAATACAATTTCACCGATTTCCCGTACTCAAATCAGCTTTGAGTGGTATTCGTTTTCATTAGCGGCTCTCTGAGCCAGTGGTGGAAATTCCACATTCCTTTGTCAGAGCGCTTTCTCTCCATAGCCACTGCCACTGTTAACTTCCCACTAAGCAGTTCCCATTTTGTTGACCCTGGCAGGGGTAATGGGCTGAGTGGACCCTCGATAATGATTTTAAATTGAAACTCTTCCAAAAATTGACACTACCTAACCACAGCACCCACTTGGCTAGCCACCATACAGTTTGGTATCACGATTGTGTACAGTTTCTGCTGTGATGTTACAGCTGTGTTTAATTCAAACGTATGTCCCTTCTGCTTTGCACCACTGATGTATCCACACAGGACCGAGTAAGTGTTTTAATTCACTCTTCAACATTTCTTTTCAGACACCTACTAATTTACACGGAAGTTGTAAATTATCGTGGGGAATTTCAGTGTTTATGACTTAATGTCCTCTTAAGATTACTCATCAGTTTGTTATATAAGGCGGAAGTGTGTACATCCTCAGATGAGCATTTACCAGGGCTCACATCTTTGTGGTCCTAAACAGGTGGTGGAAATTCTAAATTACAGTGGCAGAGCCATTTTCAGCTCGGTTAAATTTATTTAGATTAACCTGATGAGAGTTTGAGTCCAGGATATAGTTTCATTTTCTGGAGTTAGCTGGGTCACCAGTTTATCCATAGATCAATAGCTGTGTAGTAGGGGTGTAATGATGCATCGATTTATCAATTGATATTGATTCCTAAACTCACGACACGTACAAAGAATCTCGTGCGTAAGAATCAATGTTGTTTTATACGTATAATGTTGCATGCCATGGGTTCACGTGACCCATTGCAGCGACGAGAGGTGCAACATTCATCACGGTGCAAAGTTATTTGGATCACCGGAGATTAATAATGCGGCAGTCATTCTCTCCGCTGTTTATTTTAAAACACGTGCAGCTTAATTTTATCCCACTCATGGGCGGTGTCGTAAGTGGTCTATATTTAACCAGGCAAGAACCCATTGAGACTGCAGGTGTCTTCTGCAAGGATGACCTTGGTCAAAAAGGGACAACGGAAGAAAGTTTACGTATTGGGAATACGTGAACATGCCCAGAGCTCATTAAAATTGGTGAAATAAGGGGACGAGGTGTTTACATGACCTCAGGACTGTGATGATAGTAATGTCTGAATGGCAGCTCTGATTTCTAAGTAAATGCTTGATTGCTGGTGTATGCCAGCACACCTGGCGAAGAGTCAAACAATGAAATGATTAAGCATCAACGATTACTACAGCCAGTAATGGTTGGTGAAAGTCCAGAGCATAGACGTGGCAGCATTGATTTTGCAACATCCGTCTTCCGCTTACAACGTATTGACTTTGCAAACAATTTTCCATCGGATAAACGGCACTTATTTGGACAAAAAAAGTTAATTGAAACACCGGTAATTTCTCTGGCTTCCACCTGTGCATTGTTTATTTAGGCCGAGTCGTGAGACTGTGACCTTGTGAATGGAGTTGAGTGAACTCCAGGTTTCGCAGGCTACGGGGGAGCTCATCAGGATTTTGTCATGGGCGTCCATAATCTTTTAAGTTTTTTTTGCGGTCGCTGCAGTTAATATAGCTGTATGGTGCAATAATTGTGTAAAGCTTGAAGATGTAAACATGTTGTTTCCTTCAATGGGTCCCTGTCTACAGGAATCATTAACGTAGGGATTTTAAAACTCCAGATTTCACAACCAACACAGCCATATATTTACTGGATAAACATATGACTGTGGTGGCAGGTCAAGAGCAGACGAAAAAACAACCAGACACTCGTTCGACATTTACCAGCCCCTCTCCGTTCAATGAAAATTAAGTCGTTTAAATGCTGCACACACCTCTGCTGATTGCTGGACATGTCTCCATGTGCTGTAGAGAGCGCTGATTCAAATTAAGATTGATGATTTTAAAGCGGATCATAATTTGAATCTACACTTTTGACCTAACGTAGGGCACACAGACAAAGATCCACTGATATAATCGTAACTGACTGTTGGGGCAGGTGCTGTTAGCGAGCACCTATGAAGGCCAACATGGCACATGAGGGAATGGCTGGCCAGCAACGTGCCTGGCCGCCTTTGTCTCTCCAGTGCTGATGTTTAGACACCTCCATGAGGTACTCATTTTATTCCGATTCAACCTCGAAGAGGCTCAGGACCAGTTCAATTCAGATATTCGTCACCGATGTTGGCCGTAAGTAGGAATCGAACTCATGTTGCCAGGTTCATAGTGCAGTGCGTTAACCACTACACTCCCGCTCTCCATAACGTGGGACACAAGATCTACATGTTCATATGAATCGGTCCACACTACGTCAGTTGGGAAATATCTATGATCATCAGGCGCACACAGCACTCTATGTCATCATAACTTAATTTGTATTTGAACACAGAAGATAAGGTGGGTCCGGCGTGGGTCACTGCAACTTGAGTTTGGGGTGCTGCGCTGCCGAGATGTTAACTACCTCGCCTGGTTTGATCCTACTGGACACCGGTATATTTGGAGTTTGCGTGTCCTCTCCCCACGGTCGCATGGAGCTTTCTCTGGGTTCTCCGATATTTCCCTCCAATTAGAAACGTGTTTAGGGTTTGGGAAACCCGACATTGACCTGTTGCACCTGAATGACAACACCAGGGGGCACTGGAGGGATATAGGGTGGCACATTACAACAAAAAGATAGTGGACATAACAGACTTTTCTCCGATCCGTGAAACTTCTCACTCATTTTCATACAGCTCAATACACACGGCCTACAGTTGGCTCTGCAAGACAATGCCCAGCTGTTTTCACTGTTGCGCTTTACAATCCATTAAGTTGCTGTTTCCATTGATTACACTGGTCAACAAAAAAAAAAAAATTCTGGCTGGGACTTTTGCAGCCGTTTTAGACTAATTTCAGGGTGCTGATTCCAAATCTGATCTCAGATTTGCTCTTATCACATCTCATTTTTATGCTATTGGCATACCCCATTTTCATTGATTTTACCGGAAATTAACTCTGTTACTTATGATTGCAAGTTGTTGAGTCAGTGACTGCTTTAGTGTTAAAATATGGTGCTGTATTTTTAGGATAGTGTGTTTATAATATCATTTTATGTAGATATGCACATTTATTTAATATTTTTCTTCTGCACTTTTTATTGAAAATGTAATATTTGATATCTCAAAAACCTGATGTGATGGACATAAACTGATGCCAGATTTGGAATCAGCACCCCAAAATTACCAGGTCATTACACTTCCTTCCTTGATGGAAGACTCGACGCCAAACAAGCAACTGACTGATATTGACAACACATACTCAGTCGACTGAAATAAAAAAAACGGCCGATTCACCTCTCGAATTCCTGACTGGTGGTTCCACAACCGTGTTAGTCACGAGCTCCCATCGTGCATCGCACGTCATGACAATAGCCTTGATAATGCGTCTGTATTAAATTAACTTTAAGATACTTTTGTTGGTCCACACATTAACACGCACCTCATTCACTCGTCGCTGAAAGGGCTTCTTGCATTGACGGAAGTGACTTCCTTGAATACATTTCTCTGTAAGCGTCCTGGTTAGTGCGGCTAAGATACTTGCAGCGATGGATACATTTCCTTTGTGGGCCATTTGCAAGTGGTAGCTCTCGGTTGCCCACGGGCTGTAGGAAATGAAGTCCCAGGCTGCAGGTTCGCGTACCGCTGCTCTACAGTATTTTGCCATCACCGGATGCAGTTGACATCATACCGAGGACGAGCAGCCTAGGTGTGCATATACAAACATAAAGAGGCTGTGTTGACCCCCGCGTTAACCTCTGCTGTGTGTCGCACCTGACCATGTCTCAGGAGCGCACCACCCTCGCCCACACAGGGGGTGCTGCTATCGCAGCCGTCGAGCGGCGTGCAGACCCCCGACAGCCTGTCCCGCGAGGGCTCACCGGTGCCCACTGGGCTCGGTGAGAACGAGGGCCCTGCGCCCGCGAACACCACTGCCGCCGCCGCCGCCGCAACTGCCGCCACCGCCACCGCCGACCCTTCCAGGCTCCCGTCTGTCCCAGAGTCGCGGTGCTCGCAAAGTGCGCCTGGTAAAGCAAAGCCGCATGCGATAATTTGCCGCCACTATCACCACCGCCACCAGCACTTCCACCACCACTGCTGTCACGACCACCACCAACACCACAACTACGACCGCCTCTGCCACCACCGCCACTGCAATCGACCCTGCCTCCACTGCCTTCATTATCACGCTATCTTCAGTATCATACGAGTAATCGTCAACAATAATAAGATTAGTTTAACACACAGGCTTATGAATAGTAATTCTTTGTCGATCGTGGGCGGAATAGGCTGCGTGGCCTTCTGCGTGTTTCGTGGTCAGGAACTGGACTGTGCTGCACAACACTCGCTTGAGTATACTCTTTGGTTCTATCGGTAAAGTCACGTAGGTAGAAAAAAAGAATAGATCACGAAGTTTCGATCGCCACGCAAGCAATCGAAGACGATTGTCGTGATCGAGTATTTTTAAATCCTTTATATTAAGTTCGCTTGCTTGCTTGCTTGCGTGCTTGCGTGCTTGCGTGCTTGCTTGCTTGCTTACGACCGTGCAAACCTTTCGGTCGTTTTTTAACCCACTGTTTAGGGAAAACAAATTAAATATTTAATTACCAATTGTTTAATACTGCAGACAATCATCTGACCCATAGGTGGCAGCCATCTCAAGCCAGAGGACAAGAGGACTCTAGCCGCCACGCATATAAAGGATTTAGAGTGATAAACTTTGTTTTTACGGGTTATACTTATTTCAACCTACGTGACTTTACCGAATGAGCCAAAGAGTATGGATTCCTGTAGTCATGAAAGCTTCAAATCAAGGTTGACTCGCTTGAGTGTTTGAGACATGCTGGCATAATATATTTTTAGCAACATTTTTTTTATCGGTTATGATAATATATGATGATAGAATGATGAAAAACCTTTGTATATTAACACTACTCCTAATTGCACGTTATTTCCTGGGTCAAACTCCAGAAATGTTCAAAATGGCGTATTTAATCCCCCCCCCCTCCTTCCCTTGTGCATTGGCCCCATGAGGGCCATATCCATTCTTTCACCTCCTTGCTTCAGAACGAAACTAATTTGATTAGCCCTGGATAATTTCGTCAACCCCCCCCCCCCCACCGTGGAAGGATGTGAGCTTGAAACCTTTTCAAATTAACGAGTTGAGCGGATTATGCAATGTGTTCGCTCGTAAAAAAAAAATAGTTGAAAGTCGCCCAAGAGATGAGCAACCTTTACATTCGTTGCAATCTGCGTCTGTGTGGTATTTTTCGTAGGCGATGTCCTCTATTGATACCGCATTTATCCACGGGTTAATATCACATTACAGCAACGCAAGGCCAATTACGGAGAGCATTTTCTTCCAGTTGTTGTTGTTGCGTTGCTTCCCATTTTAACAGACTCCAACTTAACTGCATACTGAAGGCTTTGCTGAGAATATTGTCGAAAAAAATATGGACGTATGTTTTCTGGTGCATGTACATGTCAAGTTTGTCAGTCCACTGCTGGATGAGCACCTCCCCATGCCACGTGGCTCATGGGGGTTATTTCACCACACTGCATGTGTTCTTATAATATTTATCAAATGAAAGATTGCTCACTAAAAACCCCTACGCATATCAACACGCCACTTGTGCCAACTATACTCGTTTGCATTAACGTTGGATATGTTCTGCAATGGAACAAAACCTAAACGTTGAAAACTACACACAGAAGCATCTTGGAATTACATTTAGGGGACAAAAATAGAAACACGTCAATTAGAGAACATACGAAGGGGAAGTCCATCGCTAAAACTACAGTATTGAGAAAATCAAGTGGGCTGGCTGGAACGAGTCGCGAGCAGGGACGGCGGTCAATGGTCGAAAATAACAATGCAGTGGCAGCCAAGGAATTGTACGTTCGCAAGAGGATGTCCACCAAGGAGATTAAGCGATGAAATCAGATCTTGTGCAGGTGCCTAAGTGAATTATTAAGATCGCAGCATCATGAGAGATAGCGTCGGCTTGAGGAGGCCTAATAGCAGTGGATTGAATTGGATTGATGAAGAATGACAACAATGATGATGATGTGGCGCTACAACTAAACCCTTCAATTGTTGCTTATGAGCCATTAACAAGCAGTTTTTAGACCACGTTTCTGGTTGTACAAACAGCCAGACACAGCAGTGTGGGGGGGTACTGATGCAGCGAGTCTGGCAGACAAACAAAAGCACACACTGACCACCAGTCCAGTGTGAATTGTGTTCGGTCTGGGTGATAATGGGAGGGTGAGCATCGCTGTCACCCCCGCTAAGCCATTCAAATGCGCCCATATTATCGCTAATGAGATGCTGTCAATACCGCATACGTGTGTAGCTTCCAGAGTGCGGTGCTACGGGAGCAGAGCCCCCCAGTGCGATGGTATGTAATTAAATGTCCCCTTAGGCAGAATGGTACATGAGCCATAGCGTAGGTGTGTGTGTGTTAGTGGGGAGCGGCAATTTAGCGGCTAGCGTGCCACTACAAACCCGGTGATCTGAGTTAGATTCCCGCTCATGGCCAACATCAGTGAACCGGTTTTGAGCATCCCCTAGGTCGACTCGGCCTCATGAGTACTTGGTGCAGCTTGTAAGTATCACTACTAGGGAGACAAAGGCAGCCAGGGGTGGTGCTGGCCACCCACGCCCTCGCTTACCGTTTCGACCTTCATAGGTGCTTGCTCACAGCACGTGCCCCTTATAGTCTGTTGAAGGCTATACGGGGGATCTTTATCTTGGTGTGTTAGAAAGCTCATTATTACCCAAGCCGCTCACAGTACGAACCAGTGATGGCTGCTTTTTGGAGGTGATGTTTTATACGGCAGAAACTGTTAACCAAATCACGTGTTCAGCACAAGAGAGAGGCTGCTGGGAATACGAGCGTTCCTGATGGCAAGTCCAGGTGCCGCACCAATGTACATTTAAATAAATTCAATCACACTGGTGAAAACTGCAATCCCCTTTCGTTGAAAAGATATTTAATAAAGTCAAGGCTTGTGTGCCCCCCAGCTCATAGTCCAATTGATGAGCTACAAATATGTGTGGCTCTTTTCTTTGGCCTTTATAAAAAAGGTCTTTGTGGGTTACATCGCTTCAGTACAAATCTCTTGTTAACCCGCCACCACCCAACAGCCAATTGCTGCGAAGCGATCTTACCCAAAAAGCCTCTATCATGAATAACATTGGTCGCGAAAGAACTACGTGTCAAATAATTTTTCCTTGTTTACATTTGTCAAAAAACGATTTAGAACACCACGTACCATAGTCAATTCATAATTATTGTAATGAAGTCCTTTATCCAGGAATGCCTAAAGGAGTCCCCCAAGACTCCTTTACCTGCTGGCAGGAGAAGCCCCGCTTTAGGGCGTTAGGTTATTCGTTTTGTTTTTGTAAAGAACGTTCTGAACAAACATTCAATATGTTTTGAAAAGAACGTTCTGCGGAATGAACAACATGTTGGTTAACGCACCTCCGTTTCGCACGGTGGGCTGCGTATGGTGTGAAAGAAGTTCACTATACATACTCGCCCGGAGAAAACCGACACACACAATGAAAAATATCATTCATAAGTCCACACATATGGGTCACGAATCTATACCACGTTCTCCCAGCCCAGCAGATTGGGCTGCTATACACCATTGTGGCCTCTTGAAAGCGCTGGATTACTGGTGTGCACCACCACCATTGTCGACGATGGAGATGGAGCGTTGATGAAATCGGCTTTTGTGTAAGCGCTTGGCCCATTGTTACATTGCAGAATCGTGAGTGATGGCGCCAGCGTGGGGGGGGAGGGGGGGAGGCCTTCATCACAGCAGCCAAGATCAGTCCAGTAGTCAATTGATTATAGCTGCTGCCGATGATGATAATGATGACCACCTACGTACAGTTTGATCAGCATTACTTTGCGGGTGCCTTTGCTTTTCAGGATCCCCCGTGTCCAGCCCGCCTCTGGTGGTTCATCATCAGCTGCCGCCGGTCGTCAGCAAACCCGTCAGCTATGCATTAGCCACGCCGGCACCCAGCTCCCAGCATTCCGTGCGGCATGCAGCATCACCCTCATTACAAGCCGCCAAGAATTCCGTTCTCCAAGTCATGTCGCTCCACTCCGCACATTCCCAGAAGCCTCTTTTGCACATTTCCCAAAATTCCGTGCTGCTCACCACAGCGGTGCCCATCTCCCAGAATTCCATGCTGCAGGTAATGACGCCTGCCAGCCTGGTCTCCGCAAATTCCGTGTGCACCTATCCCGGTGTGACCAACGGGTGCATTCCCAAGGCTTCGCAAGGGGAGGAGGATGGAGATATGAAAGGTGAGAGCGTTGACTGTGTTGGGACGATTGCTCTAGGATGCTTAGAAGTACCGTACATTATTTCTACACTGATAGTGTACACTGATAGTGTAGTAATAATATGAGATTACCCGCAAATTCCTTTTGGTAATTTGATTACAGTGATACTTGTGATGTGTTCCTTTCAAACACATCCGTAGTTAATCGGTGCGCACGTGCGTGTTTTATTGTCCGCCACCAGATTGTTTCACGATTTGCCTGCCTATTTTAAAATGACACGTCACTTGATTAATTGCTCGCAGCTTATCGCACTGTTCGGGTGACCTTACGAGGTGTGTATTGGAATTTCGATTTTCCGGAGGTAGAGCAAAAGGGGTGCAGTTTTCTTTTCAAAACATTGCGTGGAAAGCATGAACAGCGCTAAATGTCACACAGGATGTAATTATTGCTGTCGATGAGCCGCGTCCGGACAAATCGTCATGGATATTTACTCGGATGATAAAGTAGGCCAGTTGAGCGGTTATGTCTTCCATGTGTGGAGAGCAGAAAAGCGGTACCCAGTCAACCAAACAATAACCAAAGTGGGACGGGCCAAACGGCCCTCCGTTGGGCTCTGACCCAGTTTTCTGCGCCGCCAATGTGGCGTGATCTCGGCAGGAGGAGGGTGCTGATCCAAAATCGGCGCCTCGGGTCACGTGCAGGCAGTGGGCAGAGCGTACCAAGTGCCGCCCCAGTTGTTTCGGCTTATGTAATGTTTTAATTAGTTTAACACGCTGGATTTCGCGACCAAAAACCTTTATTATGAATGTTTTAATTGCACACCAATAATTATAATTTCCACATGCGTTCTCCTCCCAAGCGAGCAAGACACGTGAGTCTCAATCTGCGACATTGCAATTTGTTGACTTAAAGCTTCCGTGACTGCAGGAATTCATATTCTTGGGTCTTTCGGTAAAGTCACGTAGATAGGTTCAAAGAAAATAACAAAAATATATTTTATTTTAACCTATCTACGTGACTTCACCGAAGGACCCAAGGATATTGCAATTTGTATTTTATATTTTCGGGAATAAAAATGTGTGTGTGTCGTGATAATGTTCTGCCTTTTGCCTATGGCATTTCTGCAATTGACAAAGGGTCGTCGCAGTCATCGGGATACATCGGTGCGCACCGCAATCGCAACTCAAAAGTCAATGAGTTTATTTTATGCCTGTATTCTTATTTTCCTACCAAATTCATGTAACTTGTCTAAAAGGGTACGCTCATTCAATTTCAATTGTGTCACAATGTCTAAAAGAAAGCGCATCGTCGAAATTAAATTTAAGCCACGGAAATTAAATAAATAAATAAACTGTTGATCCACCTCTTGCGACCCTCCGTCGGCTGTCGGAGTTTAACTCCGTTTGAATGTAAATTGCCATTCATGTGCTTCGCACGCCTGATGATTGCTCAAGTACTTTCGACAGAAAACACTGATCAATTTCAATCGTCGATCTCTTCGTCCTGCGGGGCGACTCATTTACATGCAAGTGCAATTTGAATCGCGTCGAATGTGTTTAGCAATAACTGGCCACTTTGTGGCATGCGACAAATTGTATACGAACGGAGATCAATTGGTGAACTCCCAGCAGAGGTACCTTGGTGTGTTGCGAGTTGTGCCATTTGGGGACCCACATGCTTTAATTCATGTGCGTCCAGTTCTGCTTCATCGAGCGGGGTCATCACGGTCCCTCTCACTTTCTCTCTTTGTAGATGAGACGGAATCAAAGCCGTTCGTGGCGATCGCCCCCCATGGGGGCGTTATTCAAGTTGTACCGCCTTCCCACAATCCCGCGGGGCAAGTGGTGGCAGTCGTGCAGCCTTCCCAGAATGCCCTGTTGCAGGGGCCTACGGTCGGCTCGCTGGGCGGCGTGGGGTGTGCGCATGATGCGGGGAGCAGCGATGCTGGCGGCCGTGTGGCCGTGCCGGTGTCGCAGGGAGTGGCTGTGGTGACGCAGACACCTCACAGCCAACAGCAGCAGCAGGGCCCAGGCAGCAGCAGCGTCCACCACAATGGGTCCCATGCCTCATCCATCTCCCAGTTTCAGCAAAATCACGGTATAGTAATTGTCTTATTTGTAAGTTGATCGGCAGGAAGAGTGTTGGCTAAAGTTGTGGCGCTCCGAACGCTTCGAAGACCTCTGACAAGCGTGGAAGAGTAGACCAAATACAAGAGGGGGGGCTCTCTCCGATGTTTATGCATATGCAATGCAATTATGGATAAACATAATGAGCCCTCCACTCAGCTAGGAAACATTAAGCCTGCTATGCTGCATTTACATTCTCCTGACAGATAATTTTGTGCGTACGAATAGTGAGTGAATAGAATAATTAAGTGAAAACAATTATTCACTTCTCATTAAACAAATAGAAGTTCTTCACACCTTAATCACACAGTACGTGAATTGTAAATAATTTGTATTTCTCTCTGCAAGATGATGCAGCTTATAAAACAATTCCATTAGGGCGTGCGACAAGCCCAACGGCACATTGTGTGTGAACGTGATTCTTATTGCTGTGTGCAAAGATTTAATCATGGACATGATAATTACTTGCCTGGTTTAACATGCTACATTATATCTCTGATATGTATCCTATTTCTTACATTGGTAATTAGTTGATTTTGTTCAGTGGAATTTAATATGCCCATACTTTTATCTATATAGCTGGTTCTGTGCACACACTGAATGCTAATCGCAACAAGCGTTGAAACCAGATTTAGGCCTTAAACTATTTTTACCCGCTAGGAGATGATTTTTGTTTTTGTGGACATGAAAAACATAATGTTTATCTACGTGGTTTTATTTTTGCTAGAGACTAAGGGAATCATCACACTTGTATTTAGAGAGATACAGCAGTATTTGAATTCCATATAAATGCAAATTCTACATCTCTATAATTTTTTAACCAATATTCTGCACCGTTGCGACAGATTGTGCATACAATAAATATAAGTGCATTTTTTCATTGCTCACATAAAATAACAATTTGACAACTAGGACTTCTGAACCAATTTTTTGCATCGGCAATTGTTTTCCATTGGCAAGTTGTGGATCAGTTTTAACGAATCTTGAGTTTCATCAACAGTGTGCGACTGACATGCTACTGGGTTTGTCTAGCAAGAGCATTACACAAGCACCATGGGTTCTTCAGTACTTACAATGTGCTGAAAGGATGCTTTTGTAATATTTCGCATTTCTGGAGTCTTCTTTACGTGTTCATTAGATTCGTATAGTGGCCAGTTTCACGCGAAATTTCAATGCACAATGTTGTGACAATGTGGCAGAAGCCTGACAAACTGCATGCCGCACAAGAGGACATCAACAAACATTGCACTTTGCAAGCAGCATTTTTTTGGGGATTGCAGCCCCCTCTGTTGGGGGTACATGCTAAATGCATTCTTTACCTTGCCAAACAACCAACATTTCAGGCGGGTCTGTCTATGGTCAAGACGTCGGATAAATATTTCCACACCCAGTAGAGCGCAACCAGTGTCCCTCTCGGTGGCGAGATGTTAACTGCCTCGCCTGGTATACAGGACGTCGTGGGTTCGATTCCGATCCTGACGCCTGTATATTTGGAGGTTGCGTGATCTCCCCGTGGTTGCGTGGTTTTTTTCTCCGGGTCCTCCAGTTTTTCCCTCCACATTTAGAATCAACATGCATTTAGAGTATTTGGCTGCTAGAAATTCCCACGTGATAAGCCACTTCGTTGAGCTATCATTTGTGATAGTCAGGTCGCTTCTGAAAAAGAGCGAAATAGCTCAGTGGGCCTTACCTGATAGAATAAAATAAAAATGTTTAAATATTTTTTTAGACCCATGCCCCAAGTGGAAGTCAAACCAGCATTCTAGAAAACATTCGGTGATAATTAAGCCCTGCCCACACGCGATCGGCACACGGGGGCTAGGTGGGGGGTGTGAGGGGGGGTGAGGGGATGACACACACGCTGAATCCATTTCCCTTTAAAGGGAAGCACCAAGTGGTGGGGTTTTGTCAGGAGGCAGCACATTCTTCACTCTTGACGCTTGCTCTGGCTGGCTCTACGCCGGCGCGATGTCGTTTGTCTGCAGGTGGCGAGCGGCGGCCCGAGGTCAAACCTACGTCGCTGCTGGCGTCCAAGCGCGCCGCCGCCGCCACGAATTCTCACGGCGTGGGCCTTCCGGCCGACTCGGAGCCCGAAAGGAAACGTGCGAAATCCGAGGGCGTCGGCAATGGGAGCGAACCGCTCCCCCCTCAAGCCGAGAAGAGTACTCACGTTGTCGAGCACAACTCCAAAAACTGAGGTGGGGGGGCGTGGCCCCTACCGTCGTCAGCGGCGGCGGTGGTGAGGGTTGCGTACCCCCTGAGTTAGGGCGTCTGCCTTCCCCCCCCCCCGCCTTCCCCCGCGCGCGTGTGAGACTTAGTCACCGGTGCATATACCACTTGTGTATTTTTGCCACTTTTAATGTGCTTCGGTGCCAAAAAATATATATATCCTATTTTTGGAAATAAATGTCATGGCAGGGCACTCTATAAAGTGTGAAATAAACAGAAATACGACAAGTGTGTTGGTGAAAAAAAAAAACTATTTTTCTCATTAATTGACTGGCCTTGCACATGTATGTTTGCAACTCTCAAATCAAAAGTTTCGAACTCAATTGTAACTGAGGAAATGTGATTATCGTTGCCCAACAGCAGAAAATTTTGGTTTGTAACAATTGGCAAATTACGCATTGTGATTTTTAACACAGTGATGTGCATACGTGTTACAGTATTCCGCATCGTGTTTTTTAGTTTTTTTTCGTAACAGAACAGTAAGTATGTAGTTTTTTGGCCGGGGTGGGGGGGGGCAATGCAACATTTCAGTGTCTGCAATCGCGAGAAGAGCTATTTCAAGTCGGCCCATTCGACTTGACAACGCTGCAGTGTGTCTTGTCCTCGTGTTTACTGACTCGCACTCTCTGAGTTTCATATTTATTTATTATTATAAAAAAATCCTATTGAAGTGGCAGCAGATTAGGATGGTAGTATATCATACGATTTGTGTTACTGTTAGTTATTTGGTAGTTGTATTTTTTTATATCAATAAAATAGTAACAAATAGTAGTCATAACTTTTGGCTCTGTTGACCGCAACAGTTGATATATCTGACAGAAGCAAGGAGGCAATGGTATCATCAGCCTTGTAGCTTGATGAGCTCTTGCAATTTTTTTTGTACTGTTACCGATCTTTTTTTCTACACCTGAAATGCTCTTGATCCCTTAAAACACATCGCAGAGGCAGAGAGACTCTGGAGTTAGGAACATGAGCGACCTAGGCGATGCAGTATTGTGCACACTTTAGTTGCAGAGAACATTTTTATCATTTCCATGCAGTTCTTTTGGCGGTGTGCAGCATTTCACTGACCAGGCAGTCGCTGGTAGGCCTGTTGCTTTGCGTTTGTTATTTAACAAAAAAGGAAATCCTGTAGATTACAATGGCCATCACCTATTTCTTGCCGAGCTTTCTGAACGTTTTTTGTGTGCGTGTCGTAAAAAGCTGTTGTTCTTTTGCATGTGCGCCCGTCTTTTAGTACGTGGTCGTTGTCATCCGAGGGTGGGCGAGTACACTCTGGGGTGGGTGTCGCCTTGTGCGGCCCACCCTGCTTCCGGAGCTCAGCACTGTGGGTAGTGGCCTCCCGACTTTGGACGCAAAGAATGTGTGCACTGCCCGACTTTTCATCAGATGCACACTGCGGCGAGGAACCTACCTTACATTTAATTTCACGTGTGCCCATGGCCAAGAGGCTTGCCACTTTGCAATGGCCCGCCAAATGATATTTATTCATCATTGTAAGCATCCTAGCTGCACTAATCGGGTACCCGAGAAATATTTTTTGACCAGGTAATTCTGTTTTACAATACTAGCATGCTTGGTCACTACTGTCAATTCAAGGGCCTATCTATCCTCGGTTGATGCCCACGTCTGCTTTTGTGTTTGTTGGTTAATGATAAGGTGCGTGTTAATGTGTGGTTGCCTGCCAAAGGTATTTGAAAGTCCTGTCCGGCCCTCTGTAAGTTAAGGGCTTCCCCCATCCCTGCGATAGAGCAACGTCCAAATTGTGGATTCCACGTAAGGCAGTTTGTGTCAGTATTCAGGGTCCTGTCGCCTCTTTGGGGGAGAAGTAATTCGGAACCAACTGCCCCCCCCCCACCCTTTATTGACTTCGCCCCGAGCCGTCTTGCGAGCACTCGAAAGCAGTGCGCTGATGCGAAGGGGCATCATACACGTCCCCGGAATGTTCGTTGGGAAAGTAGCGCTGCAGGAGGTGGCCAGGTGGTGGCTCGGAGCACGGAGCGCTGAGCTGGCACTGCTGAGATCCTGGTTTCAAATCCAGATTTTAGCTGCGAGTCAACCGGGTTCTCAAGTGCAGTGGTTTGATGGTCTCGGTCTGCTCACCAATGACTGCACTAAAAAAATTATCGTATTCAATTTAGTTTTGCACTTAATCTGCTGGAATGCGACTGATAACAAAAACCACATTGGTTCTGCTGGAATGCGATGCGGGAAAGTGGGAGCGGTTCAAATCACATGCCGTGATGCCGTTAGCACAATATGAAAAACAATGGGGGATTTCATATATTTTTGTACAAGTGGAAAACAACATTGCAGCGGTTGCAGCCTGCACTTCACGGGATGCCTGCATTCACCCCACTTTCAATCATTTTCCTGGGAACAATAAGTGTAAGTGGCTGGGCGTGGGAGCCCATGAGAGCCACGGGGTCCCATTGCCCGGCATTGGATAACCCAAAATGTAATTCCTCTTTGCTGAAAATACGTTTTTGAATTGAATCCATCCTCAGCGAGAACCTTTTCCAGGTTCGTTCCATGCAGTGTTACATTCAGTTTCATTCAACAATAGGGGCGGGGGGGGGGTGTGAACAATCCACTCAAGGATCATGTGGATTGTGTTTCCTGGCACCTGCTTGTCATTAATTTTCCTGACTCCGGCAGAACAATAATGGGCCAAGTTGAACTCGCGACCGTCCTGTTGCAAGTAAAAACCCTCTGACTACAGCACCACCAGGCCGGATATTCACAAGGGTGAATGCGATAAGATTGTCTTCTTTTGTTCCTTCAAAAATGTGGATCAGTTTCCAGGAAGCATGTCCCTCATCGCACTAACCTAATTCGCACATTCTTTAATTTCTCGCCACTTGGGGGGACGAGAGAACAAATTCATCGGATGCTTTCGAGCGCTGCGCACGTCAAGGCCGTTGCTTTGGCACTGCGAGCTGGCATGGAACAGGAATTATGATCGGTTTGTCTCGGCGGTGTGTTACACCATCACAGCGGTCGCACCTGCTCCCGTAATTCTTGCCTTTAAACTGTAGCTGGCGAGTATGGATAAGGATTTGCATCCGTAGGGCACTTAAGGGCCTCTGCATCTCAAAGCGCCTGATATCATCACCTCTCGACCATCCCAATGCCCGTGCTTGCAGCCGAGCCAAGTGCACCCTCGGTGGCAGCGGTCCCCGTGTGGCACAAGGTTTCATCATAATGTAGAATTTAATGGGTCATTCATTCTACTTGTACAGCCTTTTGGTCAGTCCACTTCTGAAGAAGGGCCACCCCATACCTGTGCAGGTCCTGAGAGATATTTGACCACATCCCGAGTTCACCAGCGTGCTGCACTGCCCTCTACTGCCCACTAAGGCCTATGACAACCTGTTTGTGTGTGGTGGTCACCCATCCAGACAATTCAAGCTCAAACCCTGCTTAGCTTCTGGTATCTGACATAATTTGGATGTGCCATCATTAATTAGATTACCACGTGAAATAGCTAAGATCATACTGAAAACGTTTGGCCTTCCATCGCCTGTGGTGAAAACGCTCGCTTAAGTTCATTAGTTTCTCTGTTCACTTTTTCCCCGTGTGCGTTTCTCTCTCGGTACCATGTTTAAGTAAAAAAAAAAATCGTTAAATGTCTTCACTGAAAGAGGCAACGTACACCTTGAGCCACGGTGGATTATTGTAGGTTAATATCTATTACACTTTCGTTTTACATGCTGCGAATGATATGGTTTCCTTGAAGGCACCTTGCAATGCTCTCGTTTTTGCATGCACTGAAGACTGAGTAACATGAGTATACACCAAGACTGAGTAACATGAGTAACATTACACTGAGGTCTGAATCCAATCCAGTACCGACATTGCCAGGATCACACGTGACATGGCCATCTATTTACCTTGATGGTATTAACGTGTAACGGTTACTTGCAGCAACCACGCCTTAGTTTTACCTTTAAAAAAAATAACCTTGTATATATTTTTTTCTTTTACGCAACAGAATAGCGGCTCAAATTTGTTAACGTTCGAAACGTTTACGTAATGTTTGGGGGTGCACGCTCTTGTTGCGCGATTATTTTATGGTTGTGTAAAGCGGGTGCGTCTGTAGTTGATAATACAATGAAGGCTGTATTTAGATCGGTTCATTGGCATCGATTTACTCGAGTCGTGAGTAAAGTCAAAGTACTCTCCTTACTCAAACAAGCATTTGGTTGGCGCTCATCTCTGCTGGTGAACACTGAGTCACAGTGGGAGTTGTACGTTCCTATGCCAGAGGACAGTCTATCTCTAGGAACAATCATTGTGTTGACTTACTGCAAACGTAATGTACGTTTTTAAACGTTTGCTCGCGAGTGCTGCATTCTAATCACAGCGCCACTTTGCCACATTACCGTGTAATAATAACTTGCCGTGTACAAAAGTAAAGAAAAATGCTGATGAGAAAAATTGGGCACCTTCTGTACGGCGGGGCGTCTGCACGCTCACCAATTCGTCACTGTATAGCGGGTGGCCGCCCTAAAATAAACGGGCTAAACCTTAAGTGGCTCAAGCCAAGTTGTTTTTATTTTATTTCCAGTGATGGTCAACAGCTTTCTGCATTGACTAATTGGGAGCATGTCAACGGCCACCTAATGAAATGCAGGCTCGTGGTTTGGCGACTAAAGCCCCATTTTTGCTTTCTGACGGTGGCCATTGACAACGCGCCGTTCTATAATGAAGGGATTTGAGCTTGACGACGGCTGCCTATGAAAGTCGGGTTTAAACCAGGTGATGAAAGCCCCGTGTTTTCTTTAAAGTGATTAAACATGTCTGGCTTCAAACTAAACGCCACACGCAAGCTAGCCACAATGCATACTCGGTGTTTGTGCAGTCGGGTAAGGCTGTCGGTGTTCACTGGAACTGACCCTACGTAGCGTTGCTTTGCCATGTTCCTGACTTTCTAAGTGTTAAAATTACGGTCCTCATGTTTTCCCCGAATGGGTGATGGGACTCCTTTGGGAGGGACGTCCGTTGAATGTTAAGTAGTCTCGGGTTACTAAGGTTGTGATAACGCAGGGGTTCACCAGCCTCATGATACAATGATAGAATCATGCATGTAGAATGGATTAATTTTCTTTCCGTATACCTTGTAACGAGTTGTCGCGACCGCTGCATCTACTCGTGGCCGCCAGATCACCACAAGAGACAAATCTCCACCCTGGATCTGGTGCATCGATGCATCAAATCATCGATTTAATATCGACCGTCAAGCTCGCGTTACACGTGTCAAATCATGTGCTGTAGTTATCGACGTTTACATCTTGCTTGCAGGCACTTAGAGCGGTGATCTTCATCGTAAGGTCCGCGGGCCCCTGATGGCCTTTAGCATGGCCCCCGACAATACGCAGATGTGAAAGCAACCCCCATCATCGTGCTGTCACACCCCAACGGTTGAAAATGTGTGGTGGCCCTCACACTGATGTCTTATCGGCGAAACTGGGCCCCCTCTGACAAATGGTGAAGAACACTGCACTAGAGGTGCTACCGTACACTGCAATATTATATTTTTTTGTAGATTGCATCATTGAATCGTGATCCTTTGTCCTGACCTGACAATCGATACAATCGCCAAGTGGAGGGGAATGATTTCCATGCCGAGTGCATACCTATTATTGTAGCCACATCTTCACAATAAGCAGCTAATTTGTATTATGTTTGTATGTCTGGAGAACTCCTCCAGCACCACTCCACCAGTTTGAATGGACAAAATGTCATTTGAACGTTTTGTACGTGCAGTTCGTATAAATGATGGCAATTAACCCCCATCCCCAAAAGATATATTCAAATCAGCCGATTCAGTTAAGCACTGCTTTGCCACTCCCGTTCGCTATAACTGATGTGGCCCAGTCATAAGGGCATCCGATGCTTGTTGCAGAGGTTTGCAGTTTGAATCCAGAATGCTGCCCTAGTTGGTAGCGAGGGTGTTTTAACCGTGAAATACTCCGCGCGCCGCCTGTTTCGCAGTGGATGGTTAACATCCTGTGGTGTCGTTTAAGTAAGAGTTGCGCCATTGTGCGCCGCTTTCGTGGCTCAAAATCTGCCAGGTTTAAACAATTACTTCGCAAATTCGTCAATTTGGGAAAAACGTGGCAATCGTCGCCCCCCTACTGCAAGCAACTTGGCGAGACCCTTCCTGGAAAAGGGTCTCGCACCGTGAATGGAGTTTCGCATGCTTGGGGCGGCACTCGCCGTGGAATGTCAACGGTGCTTCCCACGAGTAATCTGTCAGGCTAATGAAAGCTCGGCGGCAGATTTTGGTATAGCTTAACATGCATTGCACCACCTCTGTTTATATCAAAAGCCTGCCTAGTGCCCCTTTGTGGTTTCTCTGAAGACTAGCACGGCGTAATATTTTTACGTAAAAAAAGGGCACATTTAAATAAATACCGCATTCCACAAGCATCTGCCAGATTAGGGTATTATTACATTTTTTTTTACTTTATTTTGTTAATAAATGCACCATTTAGGTGAAATCCTGGTCCTTCGTGCATGTCCCTTTATAGTTCAATGATCAGCTGGGAATAACACAAAGGGGGGGGGGGATACTTGGATCGTGTAACAAACGCAAATTAGAGATGTCCATAGTGTAACTGTTGAGAAGAGTCTGCTTGGGCAGCACACATCACCAGAATTAACGATGATTGGAAGAAACTGGTGATGGAATGGCAGTCAAAAGAGCGAATGTGTCCGAGCGGATGACCATTTAGAGACGGCGGCATGAGATACATTCATGTGCATGAGTGAGATGGGTTGTAGCACGGATTGTGTCACAGAGCCATGAGAGATGGGTAACATAGTGGTGAGGCCTTCATTCAGAAGTGGATAAACAATGGCTGATGGTGCAAATGAAGCGTGTGCGTGCAACTCAAATGACTCTTCAGTTATTCTTGATTACATCGATCAAGCTTCAAGGAAAGGGAATGATCTTTTCAAGCCTCCACTGAGATTGGGAACCCCCCCCCCCCTGCTTTGTACTTGGAAAGCGACCACCAGGGCCTGCCCAGTTGTTTGTGGGCAATGGGGGCCGTAAGATCGCCAGGAGATGGCAGTGCTGAGATTTACCATCCCCCCCCCCCCATATTGCGTGGTGGGTTTTCTCTGGACACTTTTCCTCCGACAAGGAGACATTCATTAATGTCATTGTCCAACCATCCCAGTGCAGGAACTTCCTGAAAAAAAATTGTCCAGAGACTCTGTGAGATTTTCTTGAGTGAATAGTTGCATTTTTGATTTTTAAAATGGTTTAGTTTCCCTCCACCTTCACCATGTATTGATCTACACTGTGGGTAATGATCGGGAGTTTGGTGTGAGGCGTGGTGCAGTGATGACGCTTGGAGGCTGCCATCATTTATTGTGCGTTTTATTTATTTGTGACCCACGATCGTGTTTAATTTTGTTGTCGCCATTGCGCCGAGGCAACTTTACGAGCAAGCAGTGTAACGTCGTGCCAGAGATCGGGCCCTACTTCTGACGTTGCCTAAATTGTCCTCTTTATCAAAAATAGGATACCCTGCAAAGAGCGTCTTTCACATAAATAAAACCAAAATAGTTCTCCGAGGTGAAATGTACCAAATTAAGTAACGAAAACGAACCAAATGTAATAAGCGTAAATATTGTGCAGTCATTGGTGACTCATTCTGAAACCATCAAGTAGCAGAACTTGAGCACTTGGTTCTAGTCACAGGTGGCTGAACCCAGGATTCAAACCCAAGATCTCAGCACTGCTGGTTCATTGCTTTGAATTGGGCAACACCTCATTTTCACTCTACAACTGAGCCATGCCAATCTGACTCGGCACAGCCCCCGTGCAGCCGTGGTGCTTGATGTCGCGTGCAACGAACGTAGGTTGCGTCGGGTCCGTTAATGTTCAACGATTGACCCCTGGCCCGGCACGACCCCTGTCTTGTGAGGCCAGTTGTCACGGTTTGGTTCTGGCTCTGGCTCGCAAATAGCCAGTGGGAAAACAGACCGGTACCGTGAGGGCCACATGCTGGCTTGGCTCAGATGTGCCAGTGGAAAAAGGGGCATGCAAGTCCCGCTGAGTAACTCGGTCACTTCTCGTCTCTCGGTGTCAGCGATGGGCTCATTGATCTGCACTCATCCAGCGTTACGCATGGATTTACTTTGGATGACGTTACCTTCAGTTAGTGTTTTTTGTCGCCTAGAGAGAGGCCTCCTAATGATCATGTAATGGCCAATGTCATTTAATTTTTTTAAGTATGCACACAGAAATACAGTCTGTATGTGTATACAAACACTATATATACAATTGTGTACTTTTACATGGTTCTCTGTATATGAATGAATTTGTATTTAATAAATACGTGCACACATGCCGAGTACAGTACTTACGCGTATGCCGAAGTTAGCATAGTGCATTCGACTCCTTTCCTGAAGGAGAAAGAATCTTTTGAGTGTCGGGTGTGGGCTTCACTTACATTTCAAGTCGTCGTAATTGAATTGCACTGTCACTTCGACGATTTGGGCTGCAGTGATGAACGAATATTGACGAATCGCGACAACGGACACCTTGACGTTTTGTAAAAAATGCGAGTTGCAGCTTTTTCAGTCTCGTGTTCCTCCCCTCTTGAGTTGGCGTGCGGTGGGCGGCATAGATTTTCCCAGACGTTTGTGGCATTGGCCCCGCTGGATTCGCAAGTCGTTAAAGAGGTCCAACGTTTTGGCGTTTGTACATTTTCATCCATTTTTTTTTTTAATAAGGCTACGATTTTGTCACGGGAGGTCACGGTTGGGGGGCACGGGATTCATGAATTTGAATGACGTCTGCGAAATCTTGGAAATGGCTGTAGAAAACCGCACGTCCTTTATTTCCTTGCATGGATGCCGTACATAGCGGACGGAGCGGGGCGGGTTGGTGGCGGCAGGGTCGGTGGGAACAACCTCGCCTTATTTCGTGAAAAAAAATTTGTGGTTATAATTTTTTCTTGCATCGGATATGAATTTTACAAACAAAAGGTTACCGTGCCAAAATTGTAGCCATAATTCAAGGGGGTGACTGCGTGCCGAATAGAGAGACGCTATTAAACACGGAGGCAATGTCACCACGAGAACTGTAGTAGCTAACAAAAAATATAATAATCTCAAGTTGTTGTGGTCCCTGAAGAGTAATTGAATACCGTCCGTGTGTTCTGCATGTATACAAGCGACAGGAAACAGCTTTG
Source organism: Lethenteron reissneri (assembly GCF_015708825.2). Taxonomy (NCBI): domain Eukaryota; kingdom Metazoa; phylum Chordata; class Hyperoartia; order Petromyzontiformes; family Petromyzontidae; genus Lethenteron; species Lethenteron reissneri. The sequence goes on from NC_083804.1 coordinate 6,863,091, forward strand.
CACTTGACGCCTAATACTGACGTGTTCGCACAAGCCACCCGGTGTGGAGGCGGTTACGGCACCCTACATTCATGCCGTTGCTTTTTAGCTCGAGGCATGACCCGCTGCTGCTGCTGCTCACGTGATACTGTGTAGATTACACTCTTGCGAGATGCTATCGGTTTGCGCGCACGCGTGACTTTCCATTAAAATCATCAGAACACGTGTTTTTAACGGGAGGTCTCCGATTTAACGAGCGACTTTTGAGACGTTGCGGTCACAAAGCGAGGTACGCAGCGAAGGCGAGTGGGCGGGAAGATTTGCCGGGGCGAGGGGCACGGGGAGTGGGTTGAAGGATTTGTTAAAGCACTTGCAGATATTGGTTGTCCTTTCTTTTTTTGAGTACGCACAAGCGTTATATTCATGCCTACGGATACTAGAGCATTCCACAACTTTGCACCTTGGTTGAACTCGGACAGAATGTGACGTTTGTGAAGTGGATCTGTTGTATTGCAAAAAACGCCAGATGGATTATCAGTGCAAGCACCTCGTGGGGCAGCATTAAAGCCGGAGTCGTGGTCTGATGTAGGTTTTTTTTGTATGCCCACATGCCAGTTGTGGTCTTTGGGAGGTCACTTGAATTGGGCGGTGTGCCAGTGAATTTTTCATTAACTCCCTTTGCCGCATCAGACATGGTGCATGTTGCTGGCTATCGATACCTTTTTCTCGTAATCGCATCGGAAGCTTCAATACGAGCGGTACGTCTGGCTGGCAGAAAGCACCGTGGCTTCGACTGTCACCGGTTGTACCTACTTCACAAACAATGAAGCGGACATCCCAATTGGCACGACTCTAACGCTGAATGATATCACGATGTACGACATTTCACAATACTGAATTCAATGCTCCTAATCAGTATGGGTTTTGTAGTTTATTTTGCAGTCTAGCACATAGCCTGTGTCCGGAGTATTAAGGTACAAGAAGCTCTTAATGTTTGGCTTTCATTATCTGGTAACTACACTCAGCATAGGAGTGGGTATGAGAACGTGGAGATTTACACTCAACGAATATAATGTCAGAAGTGGTGGTTGGGCTCCAATGAGGAGGCGTTTGACTACACCAGCTAAGTGATGTAGTTTCTTTGCATTTCCAATAAATGGAGACTTGAATGAAACTGAACGAATGTTTGTTTTTGTGCTGTTAATGTATACGTTTTTCGTGGGTTCATTGCGCGATAAATGTAGCTTTTTTTTTTAAGCAGAATATTTGAATGTGGGTCAAGTCGACCCATCACCCCTCCATAAAATAAGTACACCTTCATGGGGAGTCGTCATTGGTCTTCCTCTGGGGACATAGGCCCATCTTCATGCAGCAGTGGATTGGCAAAGTACTGTACGTGTACATGCACCGTTACCTGGCTGCTCAAAATAAATACACCATTTATGAAGTTCAATAAATATGGTTTCGGACGAAAAAAAAATCTTGTGTTTTTTATTATACTGTATTATATATGGCTTTTCGTTAAGTAGCAACGTGAAAACAATGTTTCAAATCTTAAATTCTTAAAAATGACTACAGCTGACTCGTGGTATAGTGTTAGCCGTTTGTGGGCATCTAATCGACGGCAGCGTGACTTTCATAATATGTTGTTTAAAAAGTATCAGAAAATGCGTGATTGTAGTTCACGTCGGCATTGCAGTGAACGTTGGTCGAAGAACATGTCCATGCAAATGTTTTTTAAATATATATAACTTAGAAAAGTTGCGGAGGTGTTATTTTTAGCAAGTAGCTGAGTTATTGCAAGAGGCTGGCCCCAGGTATCCTGGTGTGAAGGGCTACTACAAGTCGTCTATGCTGCATATATATTGTATGAAAATTTTACGATAGCAACCACATGGGAGTAACACATGCAGTGTAGAAGAATGGGTGAATGCCCAGCAACGCAGCAGGCCAAGAACGCCCCTTGTACCAGAGCGGCATGCGGCGTTTTAAATTGCTCTGATACAAGACCACTGAAAGGCATCGCGTTTTTATCTCAAAACGTCAAAACTAAAAAAATCCGAAGATTTGCTTGAGAGTTTAAATTCTCATCCTTCAATACCTTTATAAGGCTGGAACAAATGGTCGATTAATCAACTAAAACTTAACATCGACTAATTATATTGCGGTCCATTACTTGGACCCTTTTAAATTAGTCCCGCCTTCCGAAGGCAGGAAGCCCCCCTGCAAGCCACGCCCAGCGTGAAGTGGCCGATGATGCCGGTGGCATCACTAAGCCCTGCACAATCACCTCCCGTTCACATGGGGGCGGGGGGGGGGCTTTTTCAGCGATCCAGATCTATCCCAAGGAATTGAAGAGCTCCAGTATAATTACGTGTGTCACGTTCTGCTAAAACGAATGACAACACCGGAAGCCCTTTTCGCTTTTGGCCGAAGTGAAATAAATACGTAAATAAATGCCCCATTGTTGAATGTGGGGTGGGGGTGGGGGTTGGTGGGGGTTGGAGGGGGCGGCAAATGGCTTAAGAGATCTTGCAATTGCTGCGGGTACAGCTGGGCGTGGGTGGGCTGGCAGTGGGCTTGGTGGGCTTGCCGGCGCCCGCCCTCCTGAGCGTGGCCGTGGCGGCGTACGAGCGTCCGTGCATGATGACCGCGTTCATGCCGTTGGCCTTGGAGAACGACTTGAGGCTGCTCCGAAGCGTCACGGGGATGGGCAGCTTGTCCACCAGGTGGATGGGCGTGCAGGAGACGATGGCACGGCAGCACAAGTCCTGCAAACTCAGCACTGCGTGGAACACATGGGGTGCACGTCCATCGTTACCACGGTCTGAAATGTCAAAAACTACACTAGTTTTTTTTTTACCAGGTAAGGCCCACTGAGCTATATAGCTCTTTTTTTTCTTCCAAGAGCGACCTGGCCACAAATGATAGCTCAACGAAGTGGCTATTCACGTGGACATTTATATCAGCCAAATACTCGAAATGCACGTTGATCCTAAATGTGGAGGGAAAAACTGGAAAAACTGGAGGACCCGGAGAAAATTCCACACGACCACGGGGAGAACATGTAAAGTCCAAATATAGAAGTGTCAAGTTCAGTATCGAACCCAGGACCTTCTGTATATCAGTCGAGGTAGTTAACATCTCGCCACCGTGGCACTGTATATACATCAAGTCTGAATGCTGTGTCAGCTCCAATTTCGACTCAAAACTGAGTTGAGCGCCTCTCCTTGTTCAAACTTGGTGTGGGCGCTCGTGCTCATGTTGAAGATCCTAAGCCAGCGGTGGGAGCCAGTCTCTCCACAGGACAACTGTTTATCAACCCTGGAACGAAGATGGCAATGGTAAAGATAGTGGACGTGACGTGAGAAGAAGAAGCTCAGAATAGAAGTATTGTAGATGGATACAAAAAAAATATCTGAGCAGCCGACCCCACGCAATAGCTGGGACATGTGACTTAAAAGAATAAGATCCCAGTTTGATGGGAAAATAATAATAGATTTTACCCTTTCTGGCAATAAAACAGCTGTTAAGATGTTCAAACGCCAACTAGATACCTTTTGCAAGGCATCAAGTCTGCATTAACCACACAGATCCCAGTTGCCTGCGTGAAGGGGGGGGGGAGAGCGGCCGCCAGATTTGGGCAACAATAAAACAGCAAGAAACTTCGCAGAAACTTCAACGGCTGGCGACAGTTTTGCGCCGCGATCAACTCCCTGAAGCGCGCGTCGCCCAGAGAGCCTCACCGCTGTTGGGCCAGAAGAGGCGGTCCATGCCGTGCCGCATGAGCACCACCCGCGACAGCTCCGTGAGCGACTCGGTCACGTTGAAGTTGCACAGGGGGCTGACCTCGAAGAACGCCATGCCGTTCCGCTCGGCGTACGCCTGCGCTTGCTCCGCCGTCACCTGCCGCTTGAACGCCAGGTGCAGCCGGTTGCCGACCAGTACCTTGGGCACACCCGGCGCGTGCTGCGTGCACACACACACGAACGGGGCGTTACCGCGCGCCGTGCCGAATAACCTTTGTTGCGTTTGGGGCAAGCAACGTCGCACGAGTGTCTTGTTGTTGCTGTTCAACCCCCCTCCTCTCCCCTACCACCCCTTTCCCGAGTTTGATTCCCAGCCGTGGCGAACGTCGGTGGCGAGTGATACGTGAACAAGCACCACTGCCACCCCCCCCCTACAACCCTCCACTATCACGCACTGGCCAGAATGGTGAAGTATAGTCAAATAACACCCCCCCCCCCCATGATCAATGTGGCATGGGGAAACCTTCATCCAGCTGTGGATTGAGAAAGGGATGGGAAAATAACGGTGGGAGCCAATCTTGCCATGATTGAGTTCCCATCACCGACTGGTACATCTTTTGTAAGGGAAATAACGGGCTGAGTTTAACCGCTAACTAGAATGTAGTCAGAACCTTGCCATTACCTTGGATTCATCATTCATTGGTAAAAAAAAACACATGATCGATATCCCCCCCCCCCCCCCAGTGACGTGGTCTGCTTTAACTAATAACGAAAATGCTTTACAAAAAAAATAGATTCGCCAAGTAGCAATGGCTAAGTGCAACGTCTTATTCAGAGTGCGACTCTATGGATGATGGATTCCGCATTGCAACGTCACGGCTTGTAAAGAGCCGGTGCATAATTTATGTTGTTGACGTGAATACGTCGTGAGTACCCACCTCCTCGATCTCCTTGATCCACCTGTCAATTCCGTCGAAGGACCAGCGGCTCGTTATATCGTACACGAGCAGAATACCCTGGTGCGCACACAACGACCAGCGTCCGAGTGAACGCACAGCTACTCTGTGCGCATGTCAACATTGCCCACGTGCTGTGTCCTTAATGCTGTAAATGTATCCTGGCAGCTTTTGAACGGAGTGCTGCCACAGAACTAAGAGCCATGCTACAGAGGGTTACCACAAAGTTATCATGCGTCCATTGTTCAATAATTATTATTAGACAGCCAGTTTGAGCTGGTTGTGGAGTCATGGTTTGCGACGTGGACTTGGAATCCACCGTGAATGTTTCATAAATCCCGCCGCACATGTTCACCCGGCAGGATAAATAGGAGCACCGATTGGTGGGCCGCATGTGGTGGGGTAAAGTGTGGGTACTCAAACTTCTTACACAATATCTGGAACGCGTGGAAGAGTTAGCCAACATACCCTCTAGAGCTCCCTCCAGTGAAGGCTCTTCCCCAAGCAGTAACGTGAGCAAGCAATTGCAGGGCTGCACCTTTAACTTTAAAAAATCTAGGTCGATAAATTACACACACAAACGCGCGCGCTTGGTAGTGTGAAGATAGTTATTGTATTGGTCTCATCCGTCTAAAAATCCACGTGTTCATGGTTGCGTTGGTGACGCAGATCGTACCGAGATTTGAGAGAGTCCCAAGTGTTCGTCTGGATCGAGACTGCCTTTAAAATCTTATTCCTAGGTGATGTTAAAGATCACTCAATTATTTTATCACTCAAACATATACAAGAAATGCACTGCAAACGTTCCTAACACACAGTTAAAACTGCCTACTAATAAAAAATACTTTCTTAACACCTTTACGGGCAAAATTTTAATGATTGCTTTAGAGTGGTGCATGTATGTGTGACATGTTATGTGATTCCTAGGCGTACCTGAGCTCCCCTGGAATAGGACCGGAATATCGTGCAGAACCTGCCCTGTCCCGATGTGTCCCTGCAAAACGCACGTAGAGGTTACCCTCGATTACCCGGGGTAATGAGAGTGCGGGTGGACTGGACAAACTAAAAACACGGATAATGCAGTCGTGGCATGTCACTGTATCTCTGACCCACGATAAGTGAGGAGCGTCTAATAGTTCAACCAGAGCACTCGAAATGGCACGGTATTTTAATTATTTTTAAATCCTTTATATTAAGTTCGCTTGCTTAGGACCGTGCGAATCTTTCGGTCGTTTTCTAACCCACTTCCCGTGACCCAATTGAGCTGACATTTTCCACACAGCCTCGTTGTGCTTGACAATTAATGTTCGTGAAATTTTTTTCCAAAAATTTGCACTTTTTAGGACAAAAATATTATATTTAATTACCAATTGCTTAATGGTGCAATGCAATCATCTGACCCATAGGTGGCAGCCATCTCATGCCAGAGGACGAGAGGACTCTAGCCGCCACGCATATAAAGGATTTATAGTGAAAAACTTTGTTTTTACGGGTTATACTTATTCACAAGCGCGGTTACTCCGTAATTTAGATAATCCGCCCACGGATAATCGGGAATTAACTCCACAAATGCTTGTGGGTCCAGCAGAGGGGTTAATGAGACTTTTCTAGCCACAACAGCTGTGACAGACGCAATGGAAAGATGTCAATAAGACTCTACTACAGTTAGAGAGGCAGGCTGATAAAATTATATATTGGGCTGGATTATCTTGCTATAAAGCAATGTTCATAATGCACTCAAGTTTGTTTGAAAATACATTTCCAATTGTTATTATATTCATATTAAAGAAAATAGAAGCTGTATTTTCAGGTGTAGTTATTGAAAGTATATGTTATTGTTTTCTCCAGTAATTCTATTTTTGACACGAAGCTATGCAATGCCCTACTTACAAATTCAACCACACGTGAACTGCAAAAGGTTAAAAGCATACTGATATTGAAAGGTCATTAAATATTTACGCCGATTTTGTTTCTCTCTAGAATAACATACTGCAGTATATGAGCGCCTGAAATATATGGGAGCAGTGATGTCGAGGATGGCAATGTAAAATGCTAAAAATGCCACGCATGTGCACGGCTGCATCAGGTTTAAGGGGGATTTAGGGTTCGACAGTGCAGCAGCTTTCCGCGAATTGCCAAATACGCAGAATTACTTTGTAAATTACATTGTCCGCAGGCCATCAATAGATTAAACGTCGACACGCGCGACCGCCGCGCAATGGAATCCAGCCCGGGTGTTTTTTTCATTGGTATACGGCCATTGGCACAAAATTGCAACGCAATGAAGGAATTAAATGACAAACGTAATAACCTCACTGATTTTGATGGCCCATTCACTTTAATGAGTCGCAAACGCTCATTTGTTTCTCAGCGTAACAGCGGTGACTTTACGTTTTTTTTTAATAACCACACAGCTGCAGGTGCGTTCAAAGGATTACGGAACATTGTCTTGGATCTACATCAGAGGTCTCAACCGGGTACCCGATACCCGTACCCTACCCGATACCCGGCTACCCGTACCCGGCCGGGTACGGGTACGGGTGCCCGTTTGCGACCCTGGTGCGGCCGGTTACGGGTAAGGAATCAAAACCCGTTTGCGACCTCTGATTTACATCCACCGTGGCATCGCAAATTACATCTGCTTAGGACGTCTGATGGTGAAATCTTGCACGCAAACACCCTTGAACAAATAGCGTCGCTACAGTAATTGTATTCAACGAGCAAGCGAGGTCGGGGGACGACTTCACCTATCATCCCTTTGGGGGGGCTGTAAAATGAGTATCGCTATGTGGTAAGTCAACAGTGGCCATCTAATTAATAAACTGAAAGTAAACCAAACTAAAATTTTACCCGGTAAGGCCCACTGAGCTCCACAGCTCTTGTTTTCAGAAGCGACTTGGCTACCACAAGCGAGAGCTCAGTGTTGTTGTTGTTGTGCCCTGTTGTACTTCCCGTGTGAATACTAAAAAAATGCATTTAGCTGCAGTTTACGCAGTATACCCCTGGCACAATTCTGATAATTATCGTTGCAATCTTCCATCGACAATGCAGCTTATACAGCGCACGTCCTGTGAGTTGTGCAATCAACAAATAAATACATGGTTCACTCTAAAACTTTTGACGCACATTGCGTTGTTAGCATGGACACAAGCGTGTTTCATGGGTAATATTGCTGCCGTGTTTGTTCATACATTGAAATGTTGAGCGTGTTATTTCACTCAACTTATCGGGCTTCATGACACGAGGAGGAGAATGACGATATAACGATTTTTTTTCAAACTGACGATACAATTATTATGCACCTAATGTCGCATGCGATATCACCGTATCGCCATTTCGTGGTGACCTCGTGAGGTTAGTTTAACACGTAGGCTTTCGCGACCAATGTTATTCATAATCAACGTTTTTGGGTTTAGATCGCGTTTATTTATAAATGTGTCGTAACCCTCCACCACCCGACACGGCCAATCAGTTAAAATGTGTCACGTTGACAAAGACAAATAGTTCACTGCTTTAGCCCACCGGTGTGTTGAAGCCACAACATTTACAATTTGAGTACGACGTTTCGCTGGTAATTGCAACCAGCATCATCGGGCAATTCGCCAGAATGGTGAGGCTCTGCTGTCTCCCGTTCTTATATAGAGCAGCAGCAGGGTGACGTCATCATTAACTCATCAACTCATCAGGTGCAAAGATTCAAGGGGGGAGTGATTGTAATTATATACTAGATTAGTAATCAGGCTATTGTTACGATGCGAGTTGTAGATTAGTAATCATTTGGAATGTGTTTTATTGTGATTATGCTACATTAGTAATCAGTTAGTGGTTGTTTCCCTTATAAGTAATTGTAATGTATCTTATTTAATAATACGCTTCCAGGCCGCACTAAGCCTGTAGCTGTCTGAGCGATTAAAGTTATTTCTGTTTCTCTCAATTTCAATCGATTCTCTAATTAGTCTTTGCCAGTAGTAACTAGTTTTACACAACACTTCCACGTTGTCAAAATCAATTGAGTGTCCCTGTTGGCATGCATGTTCTGCTACTGCCGACAGTTGTGTTTGTGATAGTTTAATATTTCTCTGGTGTTCTTTTAGTCTTACACTAACGTTACGCCCTGTCTGTCCAATATAGCATCTGCCACATACACAATTAATCCGATATACACCTTCTGTTGATAATTTAGGTAATTCGTCTTTAGTGCACGTTACGTGAGGTTAGTCTGCAGTCCCTGCCTTGTTGCGTAATTATCTCAAACACCCTTTTGCTCTGGTGCCTTGAGATGTACCGCATGGGAGGCGCACAATAAATGTTAAACAACGATGATGATGAACCCTCGACCAAGACAAATATCCCCATGTAGCCTTGACAGACTGTTGGGGCAAGTGCTGTTAACAAGCACAGATGAAGGCCGGCATGGCACAGCAGGGGGTGGGTGGCCAGGACTACGCCCGGCCACCTTTGTCTCCCCAGTGGCGATGTTTGCACACTGCACCAGCCACTCATTCGAGGCCGAGTCGACCTAGGGGAGGGCCTAGGACTGGTTCTGATCACCGTTACTGGTATTGACCGTGAGCAGGAATTGAACGCAGGTCGTCGGGCTCGTAGCACAGTGCGCTTATTATTACACTCCTGCAACCGCACACGAACCCTAGAATGCACGCACGGTCTCACATCTAACTAATGACCTGCACAGCTCCCCCTCGGAAGTTGGGGTCTCACCCAGTGGCGGCTCCTGCAAAATCTCTCAGGGGGGGGCAAATGTCTGGATGATTGATAAGGATAAGGTCCACCCATGCAATGGATAAATTAACAGCTTAAGCATGTAAAGGCAACTTCACTTCTTTAATATTAATGAAAAATAAAGTGACTCTTACAATACATCTTGTTTGTTTCTATACTCACTATTAATACAATCCACTCAAGTTTCTTTTATTAAAGATTCCACTAGGTGGCGACAAATTATATTGTTGGATGAAACGTGCTTACGTATGATGACGTAAGCACGTTAGGGCGAGCCCTCCCGGAAGCCATAGAGAATGCATTACAGCGCCCCCCGTTCGAAAAAAAACATCTTTGAATGTAAGTCTATGGGGCCACTCGGGGCGATTCTCAGCCGGAGTGAAATCGCCCAAAAAGAGGCGGTACTCCACAGAACGTGACATGACGCTGATTGGACTATATCCAGAGGCTGACAGTGACGGCTAGCGTGACTCTGTGGTTGAATGACATTGGTGGTGTGTCGCCCAATCGCCCTAATGAAGAAACCACCCCTGCTCGCACCAAAGCTGCAGCTTGACGCGCCGCCCGTCGAGAAGAATGGTCGTCGTTTTGCAATCCACTCCTGTGTGTGGGCGAGAAAACAACAAACTCAATTGTATTTTACGAGTCAAGTCCAAGTGAAATGTTGAAGCCTTGCTCACAGGAGCGTTATGCAGTGTTCATCTTGGTCAAGGGCTCTCTGAGCCATTGATGCACATTCCATGTTGCTATGGAAGGGTCCAGTATGGAACAATACGAGTACCTTTACATCGAACCTCATGCGTTGGCCCGATTTTGCCATGTGTAGATCCTACTTAAAAAAAAAAACATTCTCTCACGGTCAGTTTTCAATTGTAACTTGGGCCAGTATCATAGCAAGCAGCCTGTGTGAAAACATAACTTGCTAAATACCTGATGGATAGGTGATAGGTCGATGAGAGATAACCATCATCTATCTGAATAGATTGTGAAATTCTGATTGTCAGTGTGGAACGTCTAGCTTCGAGTGTTATTGCTACTTACGTGGCGGACATAACGTCAATCGATTCATGTTGCCACCTCCCTTATAACGTGCGTAAATTAGGTGTCACGCACGCGTGTGCCCTTGCATTATTAAGTACAAAAATAACCAGGCGCCTTAACTCATGACAGTGATTAAATTACGTGGAAAATAAACGACTGTGCAGTTAAAGGGCAATGAGAGAGAGAACACAGGTCAGTACTGGGCCAATTTGAGTAAAAATTTACATATTTCCCGTCCTTGGACATTCCACTGCTGGATGAAGGCCTCCTCGTGTCATCTCTGGTCACGGGGGTTGTTTGAATAGTGTACAGTACGTTCAAATATATGGGCCAGTTCATAAATAACCGGCCACTGATGTGAGCTGTCGACAGGAATCGAACTCAGGTTGCCGTGTTGAAACTGCAGTGCACTAACCACCGTGCCACGGCTCTAACGCCCGGGTTTGCGTGAGTGAAGATTTAACAAAATGACACCATGAACTCAGTCCCTTGAGTTTGATTCCCAGCTGCGGCTAACAAATCAGTGCTCTGCGATCTCTAAACCGGTTCTGTGCCTTCCATTCACCAGCTCGCACTGACCAGTGTGGTGAGGTATAGTCAACACACCCAAATAACTGAAAGGTGTGAGAAGGCCTCTTCATCCAGCAGTGGATTGTTAATGCAGTATATTATAAGAATTGGGCACACGTGTCCGATAAGTCATACTTCACGCAATGGCAGACCGACAAGTTTACATACTCAAGCTATGCTGTAAGACAGCGCCTTTGACTACATACGGTGCGAAAGGAGTTCAATATAAACTACATACGTTGCTGTGTTGTCCGGATGATCACACCCAAACATTTTCTCCGGTATTTTAAAGCAAGAGGGTGGAGTGCGTCTTATGATTCAGTACGCGTGTGGGTGTGTGTGGGGGGAGCGGTGGCGCAGCGGTCAGCGCACTGCGCAACCAATCCGGCGAACCGAGATGAATTCCCGCTCACGATCAATTCCAGTGGCGAATATTTTGAACCGGTGCCAGGACCTCCTCACGCTCGACTAGGCCTTCAATGCGTACCCGGTGCGGTGTGTAAACATCAGCGTTGGGGAGACAAAGGCGTCCGGGCGTGGCGTTGACCACCCACCTCCTCGTTCGTGTGCCGTGCCGGCCTTAATAGGTGCTCGCTAACAACACTTTCCATGGTCCGTGAAAGGCTATACGGGGTGGGTGGTGGGGCTGCCTTTGTCTTACGCGTGACATTCACGTAACTTTATTGAATCCGAGCACAGGTTTTTTTGGGGGAGGCATCTCTTAACTCTGCTAAACATCTTACAACCCGGAGAATACGGCAAAACGAGCAGTTATGTCACAAACTCTTTGATTCTTTCGGTAAAGTCACATAGATAGAAAAAAGTAATAAAAGAACACGACGTTTCGGTCGCAACACGAGCGTCCGTCATCAGGTGAGAAATAATGATCTGCTGTTTTGGCTTTATATAGACACGGGAGGGGGGAGGGGGGGGAGGTTTTGTCGAGTCGTATAGCTGCAGGAGTTCACTTTACCAAAACAACCAGAAAGTATGGATTCCTGCGGTCACGAAAGCTTCAAATCAAGATGACGTCACAAAGGGACAGCGTAAAACAATCGCCGACAACAACAACAACGTCACCGCCAAAGCAGCTGCCCCCCCCCCTCCACGTGCTCATGCGCTGCGCGTGACGGGCGCCGTTGCGCGTGCGGCCGGCCCCGTCACTCGAAGGAGTCGGCCCGTGGAGGTTGCACCACACGGCCGGGCCACGGCGAACGTCTGCGGCGGTGAAACGGATCGGTCATCGTCGCGATCAATGGACTCGACGTGGGGGGCGGGAGGGGGGATGCTGCGACGCGTGGTAGAATCGCGCATGACGCTGATGGTGATGATGATGCAAACGATTCTGTGACTACTGATGATGATGCTGCTGCTGCTGATGAAGCTTTACTCCGGATGATGGATAACGACGTGTGATGATGATGATGCTGCCAGCTGCTCCTGTTGATGTGGGAGATGATTGATTAAACATGACGATGCTGATAACGATCCTTCTGATTATTATAGTTCCTGCTCCTGTTGATGTGGGAGATGATTGATTAAACATGACGATGCTGATAACGATCCTTCTGATTATTATAGTTCCGATCATTATAGACTCTATGTTACATGATGCTGATGATATCGATAATTGACCGCATACATGCTGATGATTATTGACTATACATGACGATGATGCTGCTGGCAGGTGCTGATGATTGAACAGCTATCAATGATGATTGACTACACATGATGATCCCGGCAGCTCTGCTGTTGCTGATAATAACTACTATACGTGATCATGATGGACATAACTGTTGACTATACACGATGCTGCTGCTGATTGACTATACACCAAAACGTTATGATGATCAATAACTTATACATGATTGATGATGATGATGCTGACGATGCTGTTGACATGATGCCAACGCCTCTCACCCACGCCACTGCTGTAGTCTGGCCCGTGTTCTGGCGGCTGCTGCTGCTGCTGTTGCTGCTGCTGTTGTTGTTGTTGCTGCAGCAGCTGCCGTGGGGGGCGGCTATGCTGCTGCCCGGTTGCTGCCCCCCTCTGCTGCCCCGCCTGCTCCCCGGGGCCGGCCAAGCTTGCGAGGATCTCGCCCTTGCCCACGTCGCTGTCGCCAACAAGCAAAACCTTGAGCAGGTAGTCAAACGCCTTGGCGGGGCTGCTCCGGGTGCCCATGACTCTCGCATCCTCGGCAGATGATGCTGAGGATGCTGCTGCTGATGATGATGATGCTGCTGCTGCAGCTGCAGCTTCAGCCCGGGATCGCAAGAGGGAGCGGAGGGGGAGAGTCGAGGGGGTGGTGCTCCGCTCAGCACCGCCCCATCCTCCTCCCCCTCCTCTTCGATATGATAAACAAAGTAAACACGCAAACAATTGCCCTCCTTTGCCCCTATTTGTCTTTTCACGTAGAAAATAATAATGGATGGGGAAAAAGAGCTTCATAGCTCATCGGATTTGTCCAGGATAAATATTGCGATTGTGATACACGGCCCTCTGGGAATTTTCAACAGAATTGGTTATAATGCAAGTAGACTGGGCCGGTTTCGACTTTCTGCGTCTCATCAGCAACGTTAGGCTTGGTAAAACGAGATATAATGGTATTGTTATTTGTTATATACTTTTGCGTCGACCCATATCTTAAAGAGTGTGCAACCAAAGAGTAATTCCTGCATTCGCGAAAGTTTTGAATCTAGTTCAAAGAGTGTGCGTATCTATACCGGACACATCTGCCAGTTCATCAGCATCATTAATTAAAGAAACGCCTGGACTCTGCTGATAACCCACTGCAAGTCGAAACCCCTCCAGAGTTTGCGTGTGTCCTTTCTACAGATGTCTACTGGACATCTGTGGGAAAAAAGATTTGAAGCCAATCGGATTGCCCCAGTATGAATAACGATTCTGATTCTGCTAAACCAATGCCTCTGCCGAACCCGTTCACTCCGACATAAGGAAGTGCAATTTCCATTGCACACTTTCATTGAACTTGCCCTGTTGTCTGTTTATATTCGTTCAAACCGTTGACGCTTTAATATCTTCGGATCTACGAAGTCTAACGAGTTGACATTCATCTTCTTGGTTCTTTCGATAAAGTCACATTGTCTACACAGACTCGTCTCGCGTGACGTTTCAACATTTCATTAAAAAAAAGCCGGTCCAGGTCCCGTCGATCGTGGGCCTATTCGTGTATATTTATTAATTTTTCCAAAACATTTATTCTGCACGTGGACTTACAGAGGAAGTGTGAAGATCGTGTGATTGATATGATAATAGGGTTTTCCCCTTTTTTCTGGCGACAAAACAGGTGTTAAGATGTTAACACACCAAACTGAAACCTTTCACAAGGAATCATGTCTGCATTAACCACAATGCTTGTGGTCAGAATGCAAACAAAAAACATACTCTGATAATATATCTATCCATTGTCCTTGAAACTGATTGGTCCACACCAGAGACAGCTTTCTTTTGACCCTCGTCTCAAACGATGTTAAACAAGAGGACGCCAAAAGGCTTACAGTCCAAAGACAACGCACTCTCAGAGTAATGAGAGCTCGGGGTTTTGTTGCCAAAAAAAGGGGGAAAATCTATTATCATATTTTGGTACTGACAAAGGAGATCACATGATGATCGTGTGATTATTTTAATGAAGGGGGGCAGTATATTCTTGGTTCTTTCGGTAAAGTCATGTGATATATTTATATTATTTTATTATTTCCCTTCTACGTGACTTTACCGAAAGAATCAAGAATATGAATCCCTGCAGTCACGAAATCTTGAAATAAAACTTTAAGGGGGGCAGTGTTTGACCCCACCCACATCCGATGCTAGTCCCGCCTACACGAGAAGACGGCGCTCACATTCGCAGTGGTCCCACCCACATCCGGTGCCGGCCCCCCCCCCACACGCGGGCAAGGCCCCCCGCATCCCCACCAATAGGAGCGCGCGCTCTCGCTGACCCCGCCCACATGCGGCAAGGCCCAACCCACTCCCCCCCCGCATCCCACCAATAGGAGCGCGCGCTCTCGCTGACCCCGCCTACATACGGCAAGGCCCAACCCACCCACCTCCCGCATCCCACCAATAGGAGCGCGCGCTCTCGCTGACCCCGCCTACATATGGCAAGGCCCAACCCCCCCCCCCGCATCCCACCAATAGGAGCGCGCGCTCTCGCTGACCCCGCCCACATCTGGTGTAAACCACGCCCCCCTCCCCCATTCGGCAAGACCACGCCCCCACCCCCGGCGCCGCTCTATAAAAGGCAGCGCCCTCATGTGAGCCGCCCTCTTTCCCGAAGCTTCGCGGGGCCGTCTGTCGCGAGCCGGCTGGTTGGGCTGCACAAACACGTGGCCGCACTGTACCCGCACTGTACCCGCACGTGGCGCAAGGTATTACGATTAGACCGCGCGCAGTGTGTGTTGCAAGGCGGTTATGATAATATCGTGAACATGCGGTAACTCGGAAACAGAGTGTATCGGTGGAGGCTTTGGAAAGGTCGTTGGATACGCGCGGGCTTAATGGTCTTACGATGTGGGTAAAAGCATTGGGTGCTTAAGTGCGCGTGGTGGTTAGACGCGCTTTGAACCCGGCCGACCCGAGTTCGCTTCGCAACCGCGGCTATTACCGTGGTTGGCGAGTGCTACGAAACGAGCTTGGTCCCTCCGTCAACCCCGTACTGCGTAGCGTGGCCGAGGTGTGTGGGCGTAGATTCCCCAGGACCCATACGGCGTAGGGGGGGGAGAGAGTCCTGCAGTGGATTCACGGAAAGTTGGAACGCTAGTCTCGGTACGGCGGCCGCAACACGAATGCATGTGTATCCTGGACGGAGTTGTAGGCCTCAAGCGTGATGGATGTAATTAAGCGAGCTAGAGTGAGCGAGATGACTAATCGGAGTAGGTAGCGATTTGCGATGACGCACATGAACCTTTGCCATGTGGCCATTGCATTGGAAATTGTGGCTTTGGCCTAAGCGTCGATATAAAAACTAACATTGGTTAATCGTATAGCTTTGCGCTTAACAGTGCATTTTAACCAAACCAATTGCGCTTAAGTTCAAAGCAAGCCCTTGGACTATTACAAACACCGACCCTGAGCCGTTACCCATCTGTGAAAAAGCGCGCTACAGTGTCCCCACGTGGTCTGTGGCCAACTTCGCTTATTCCGCAACACGTGTGTCAAGTGCACTAGTCGGGGTTATTGCAATTTAAAGAATTGGCTTTACCCAGCACTAATATCACATCCTGGGACAGCTGTTTTATCGCGTGGCCAACAACTTGAAACGGGGATTTTTAACCAGTCCTAATGGATTTCATGAACAAGCTTGGTCTAATCGCCTAAACCAGTCAAATTGACACTGGTTTGTGTTTGATGTAGCAACCCAATACGCCCGGGGCATTCGGTGGCAGCAGTTCCTGTGCCCTCACCAGGTGATTAGGTACCAGGCCTGCACACGGGGCAGTATTAGCGGTCTGCCAGTTTGGAGTGGTTTGCTGGAAATTGTCAAATTTGGTCAAGCCAGTCCAGTGTGGTCACATGCCAAAAAGCCACCGTAAACTTTTTTTTGGTTTACAACACTTGAGAGAAAGATGAGGTGTCCGTGTGTTTTAAAATCAGATTGCTTCAACCGGTGGTGATGTTGGTGATGTTGATGGTTATTGCATTGGGGATTCGGCGAGTTGCTCGCTGGATAAGGGCCTGCCGATGCATCCATGGGGGTCGTTGTGGTTATTTGACCATACTTCACCCATTGCTGGTCAGTGCGGGTTGGTGAAGAATCTGATTACACCACATTCCAAATAATAGACTGAACGGAGAAAGGAGTTTCGAAGCTTTGGTGCGTGCAGCGAGACACCGCACATGCACAAAGCGGATGGGCATTCCCCACCAAGCATTCAGACCGTTGTCTAGAATTCTAGATTTGAAACTTTCGTGACTGCAAGGATTCCTATTCTTAGGTTTTTTCGGTAAAGTCACGTAGGTAATTTTTTTTTATTTTACTTTTATTAATTTATTTTTTTTTGACCTACGTGACTTTACCGAAAAAACGTTGTCTAGAAGTCAACAGCGGTAGAATCCAAATTGCTCCGTGCCAGGTCGGCAGTGAAGGCAATCTGCGGTGTTGTTGATGATGATGGTGCGTGCCGAGGGGATCCGGCGGGTTGCTCCCGCCGGCTCTCCCCGAGTGGCGTTATGGGAGCGCCGAGTCCTCGCGGCTCCGTGGCGTCTGGTCCCGTTCCACGTCGGCACAGAGAAACGTCGCCCCCGCTCCCCCGCTCGCGAGGGAGTGGTGCGGGCGGCCCTCCTGTATATTCCTACAACTCCCCCAGCCCCTGGGCTCTGACAGCGGAGACAAACCATGCAGGAGACAGATTCACGAACCACAACCCCCCGGGAGATGCCGCATCCTCTCGTTTGTTTATGGGAAATGTTAATGTTAAGTTTGCGGTGAAATGGGACTGGCTTACAAATGTATTGGCAGTACTGAAACGGATCAAACCTGGCTTGGCTCTCTGGCAAATAAGAGGGTGGTTACTTTATGAACCATTGTCCCGGTGGTAACGATTTGCACAATACAAATGTCGAATTGGTCAAAGTCGCAATATATTTTGACATTTATTTTTAATCGAACGTTTAGGCGGGTGAGATTCTTACGATAAATAATTGACACTAAAAATGTATTTTGTATCGATCTAGCTTAAGGTAAAGGAGCAGCCCTGCAATTGCTTGATCATGGTGCTGCTGGTCGAAAGGCTTCCACTGGAGGGAGCTCTAGTTGTTGACTTGCATTATTAATGCTCTCGAATGGCGTTGTAAAGCTACATTTCGTTACTAGGTCACTGCTTATTCACGAACTTCTCTCAAACTTTGAATACAAATGTGTTTGTTAATTTGCTGGTAGATGAGACGGATAGAGAGAACTAGCACACATTGTTTGTAAACTTGCGACCTATTGTAATTTGAAAGGTTTGTTTATTATGAACGTTTACACATACAAAACTGTTGCTGCTTTGTGTGAGCTAATGTTGCCTCGTTTCTGGGTCCAGTCCATGGCGCGTCAATTGCCATCCAATCTGAAAGTTTGTGGATTTTGATGCTTTTTTGGCAGGGATATTGGTGCCATGGAGAACAAGCTTTTTAAAGTTTCCCATCTCTGTGTTGAGCAATTGTTGTGAGCAGTTTCCAAATTGACCAGAAATGGCACTCGGATTTTTATTGTAATGCGACAGAAAAAAACACTTTGGAAATCTCTGTTGCTCTTTCCGAATGTCATCGTTTTTTCCCCCATGGGTGATACATTCAGGAATGACTGAAAAGGGGTAAAAAACAATTGAGGGATTTGTGTCCAGTCGGTCTGAAAACATGTAAGGCACACGTAATGTCTGTTATCAGTTCATTGTGCTGATGCTGCATGTTTTTACTAATTGGAATGGGAAAACTGGTATAACATGTAATTATACTTGTGTGCAATTGAGCATATACTCGATGTGATGCAGACTTGAGAAAGTATAGCTCAACTGGTGATTCTTCTCTTTCCAGATGGCGTGCTCCTTAGGAAGTTTTATCAAGGATTCTTGTGGGTCAGGTCGCCGTGATCAACACCACATGGCATTCATAGCTGTTTGTGACGACCAAGGGTGAAAAGTGCACAAGGTATGATTAAAAAACAGGACCTGGTGGTACATTAATGTCTCGGATTGCTACATTGTGGCAGACACTGGCTGGATGTGTGGTTATATTTAGTGACTGAAACTTAAGTATTGATTTATCGTTTGGTTTTGTGTGGTCAATCAAATACAGGAGTAGAAATTTAGTACGGTAGGCAGAGAATATCATTTGGCATCGGATAGCTTTTGAATGGCCAACTTTAAGTCATTGGTAGATGCTGCAGAAACAATTTTTTTTGTCTGTTAGATCGGTCACCAATTATTGATACCAGATTGTAAATAGACTAAATCTTGCTGTGCAGCAATGTGTCAAGCATGCAGACTGGGTGGGTCTGTAAATGGATTGCGATAGAATCCAAATGGCTCTTGTCTGGTCGGTGGCTCAGTATTAGCGTTGTGCAGCGGTCGCGGTGTTGATGATGGTGCGTGCCGAGGGGATCCGGCGGGTTGCTCCCGCCGGCTCTCCCCGAGTGGCGTTATGGGAGCGCCGAGTCCTCGCGGCTCCGTGGCGTCTGGTCCCGTTCCACGTCGGCACAGAGAAACGTCGCCCCCGCTCCCCCGCTCGCGAGGGAGTGGTGCGGGCGGCCATCCTGTATATTCCTAAAACTCCCCCAGCCCCTGGGCTCTGACAGTGGAGACAAACCATGCAGGAGACATTCTAACCAACCCTGAGATTGAGTACTACAGCGCAGCCTCGAATTCCGTAGGGAAAATGTCAGTGCGGTTCAGTCGGTGGTGAATGAGACACTGCATTATTTTTAAGTATGTTGCAGAGTGGAAATTGTAAACCTGACTTGGAATTCATATGAACAAATTCTGATACTTGGATATCTGACTAGAATGGAATAGTAGTCCAAGATGGCCTCGATGGCGTACTCTTGATCTCCCTCTCCGTGGTGGCCCTTGTTCCAACAGGAGAGTGAGGAAACGATTACCCATTTGATAGTTCTTCGTATGACCGAATTTGTTGACTTTTTGGTCTTGAATTTGCAAATGCAACTGTTGAATTTTTAACTTGGCTTCGTGTTAATTTTTTGTTTGTGTTTCTACATCAGCCCACCTGAGCTGTCTTGACTTGCTGTCCCATGGATCTTCACCCTGGGCATCTGCTGAGAACCATGGCAGGAGACTCATTGACGGGTGAGAATATGTAGCCTGGGTTTTCAATGGCCCTCGAACATGATTACAGCCAGGGGGCAAGGCTTGATCAACGGTCGTTATATAGTGGTTTTTGGATGTGGTATTTCGACAGTATTTTTTACCAGGTGGTATTTGGTTGCATTGAGCAGTACCAATTCTGAAAGGGCATGATAAAGTTGTGCCGGCATTGTCATTTGTGTAGCAAGTGAGAGGCATCTTGGAATTGAATCGGATTATTGGGTTATTATACAGCCTTTTGTGTAATTGCATTTCTGGATGAAGGCCTCTCCCCATGCCATGTGGGTTGTTGGGGTTATTGGACCATACTTCACCCATCCTGGTCAGTGTAAGTTGGTGAATAATCTGATTACACAAGATTATGAATATAGACTGAAAGCAGAAGGGAGTTTCAAAGCCTCTGTGCACAGACACTGCGCGCACAATGCGAGTGAGGATTCCCACCAAGCATGCAGACCGTGTCTAGAAGTCAACAGCGGTAAAATCCACATTGCTCGTGCCTAGTTGGCAGTTCAGTATTAGCACGGTGCAGCCGTTAGCGGTGTTGTTGATGATGGTGCGTGCCGAGGGGATCCGGCGGGTTGCTCCCACCGGCTCTCCCCGAGTGGCGTTATGGGAGCGCCGAGTCCTCGCGGCTCCGTGGCGTCTGGTCCCGTTCCACGTCGGCACAGAGAAACGTCGCCCCCGCTCGCGAGGGAGTGGTGCGGGCGGCCCTCCTGTATATTCCTACAACTCCCCCAGCCCCTGGGCTCTGACGGCGGAGACAAACCATGCAGGAGACATTCTAACCAACCCCGAGATGCAGTGCTACAGCAGCGCAGCCTTGCGTTCTGTAGGGAAAATGTCAATGCGTTCAGTCGGTGGTGAATGAGACGCTGGATTATTTTAAAGTATGTTGCAGAAATACTTGGAATTAATGTTAACATTCTGATACTTGTACAGCTCGCCAATATGGAAGAGTAGTCCAAGATCGCCTCCGGTATTTTCTTGAGCTCCCTCTAGTGGGGGAGGCCCTTGTTCCAACAGTGGCGTGAGGAATTTACGTTGACATTTCGTTTTTGCATTTGCAAATGCAACTGCTGAATTTAACTTGGTTTTGTGTGTTAATTTTGAGTTTTTTTGATTTTCCTCATCAGCACACCCGGCCTCTTGCTGTCCACGGATCGTCACCCTGGGCCATCTGCTCAGAACGCCGACAGGAGGTGCTGATGGGTGAGCATACGTAGCCTGGGTTTTTGAGGTTTTTTAAGGGCCCTCAAGCATGGTTACAGCTGGGTGGCAAGGCTTGATCAGGGGTCGTTATAGTGTGTTATGGATGTGGTATTTTGACAGTTGTTTTACCAGGCGGTATTGGTTGCATTGTGAGCAAGTACCTATTCTGTAAAGGCACGGCCACACTTGAATTTGTCCCAATGCAGGAAATGCAGTCATCTGGTTTGGTGATGCACCGTGAGCAAAACAATCCCTAAGAGCTGTAGGCCACAAGGTGGCAACAGAGCTGGCTTTATCTTCTTGGTTCTTTCGGTAAAGTCACGTAGAAGGGAAGTAATAAAATAATAAAAATAAAACATAATAAAATAATTCACACGACGTTTCGGCCACAACGCAAGCAGCCGTCCTCAGGTGTTGTGGCCGAAACGTCGTGAGAATTATTTTATTATGTTTTATTTCTATTATTTTATTACTTCCCTTCTACGTGACTTTACCGAAAGAACCAAGAAGATGAATCCCTGCAGTCACGAAAGCTTTAAATCGAAAGAGCTGGCATTGCCGTTCGTGTAGCTGGTGAGTGGCATCTTGGAATTGGTGCTGATTATTGGATTATTTTACACCCTTTTTTAATTACATTTCTGGATGAAGACCTCCCCCATGCCATGTGGGGTAGTCGGGGTTATTTGACCATACTTCACCCATGCTGGTCAGTGCGGGTAATTGAAGAATCTGATTACACAAGATTCTAAATATAGATTGAAAGGAAAAGGGCATTTCGAAGCTTTGGTGTGCAGAGGAATCGTACATAAAGCAGATGAGGATTCCCACGAAGCATGCAGACCGGTGTCTAGAAGTCAACAGCGGTCGAATCCAAATTGCTCCGTGCCAGGTCGGCAGTGAAGGGAATTGGCGTTGGTAGATTCTGCAGAAACCTTGTTTTTTGTTTGTTAGATCGGTCACCAATTAATTGATACCAGATTGTAAACAGACTAAATCTTGCTGTGCAACAATGTGTCACGCATGCAGACTGGGTGGTAAATAGATTGCGATAGAATCCAAATTTCGATTTAAAGCTTTCGTGACTGCAGGGATTCATCTTCTTGGTTCTTTCGGTAAAGTCACGTAGAAGACTTTACCGAAAGAACCAAGAAGAAGAATCCAAATTGCTCGTGTCTGGTCGGTGGCTCAGTATTAGCGCGGTGCAGCCGTTAGCGGTGTTGTTGATGATGATGATGATGGTGCGTGCCGAGGGGATCCGGCGGGTTGCTCCCGCCGGCTCTCCCCGAGTGGCGTTATGGGAGCGCCGAGTCCTCGCGGCTCCGTGGCGTCTGGTCCCGTTCCACGTCGGCACAGAGAAACGTCGCCCCCGCTCGCGAGGGAGTGGTGCGGGCGGCCCTCCTGTATATTCCTACAACTCCCCGAGCCCCTGGGCTCTGACAGCGGAGACAAACCATGCAGGAGACATTCTCTGACCAATCCTGAGATCTGTACAGCAGAGCCTCTCGTTGCGTATAAATGTGAAGAAAAAAATTCCCAAATTACTTGGCTCGCCAAAATGATACCGAAATGTTAACTGTGTTAAATTGCTTGAATAAATATTGTTTTTAGCGTTAAGGGATTATTCTTGCCAAAATGAATTTTGTACTTTTGGAATTATGACAACTACAAGTTCAGTGGTGAATGTAGCATTGGCCGTTTGAAACTAATTTTCAACCCGAGGAGAGAAACTTGTGAAAGATGAGGCCATGCAATTCATGTTTATTGCAGTTGGTGAACCCTCTGCCATGATGCTTGTGTAGGCGCTCTGCTTGCGGATGGTGTTTTTTTCCAATATTCACGAAATGTCTCTTCTGTAGGTGCTGGTGGTGACGTGGCGCTGCACGGATACGAGATGGGAGCACTTTGAATAATACACGATGAATGTGTTGTTACCATGCCTAGCAATGCATCAACAGAGCGCTGTTGTTGATCTTTGTTATACACCCTGGCTTCTCCCCCCTCAACCAGTCTATATACGAGGTCGGATCTCTCGGAATTTCTCATTTACATGATACAGGAAGCGTGCTGTGACGATACAATAAACATTTTTTAAAATAAATATTTTATGTTTTGAACATTTGAATGGTACGGCATTGCTTTTTTTTCTGCAAACCTGTGTAATTTCTGAAAAAAAGTTGCGTGTGAACTGCATTGGGACACTTTTTCAAATACTGTAGTTTGTTTAATTGTACATAACTGCTCACGAACCATTTTGTAACCTATCCATATTTACCAATTATAATGAGCAGTGGGGTTGGGTATATTGCAGTGAAGGATAATGTAACTTGGTATTACAAATGCAATTTAAAGAATTAAACATGCCTCAAAGGTTACTTGTAGTGTTCCTTGCCAATGGTGATTCCAATCTGGGCATGTGAATTCCACATTCTGTTGACCCCAGGGCCAGCCCTAAACATGGAGGCAAGCCAGTTTTTGCCATGTAGTTGAATGTAAAACACTTAACGTCCCTATTTTAAGACTTGTTAAAGCGATGTTTTCTAAGTGGAATATTTCCAGGGTATAAGCAAAAAGGCTGCGATGCTCTCATTGATGGTTGTATAGAGATGCGTGTAGAGCGGTAGTGTAGCGGTTAACGCTGTGCAACGAACCCGGCGACCAGAGTTTGATTCCTGCTCACGGTCAACACCAGGTGAGGATTATTTGAACCGGTCCTGGACTCTGTCTCAAATGAGTACCTGGTGTGTGTAGACGTCACTAGGAAGACAAAGGTGGTCAGCCGTGGTTATGGGCCCTATCGCCCACTTCGTGTGCCGTTTTGGCCTTCATGGATGCTCGCTAACAGCAGTTTAAGGCTATACGTGGGATGTTTGTATAAGATACCTTTGCAACCCTTGGATGTGGCCCGTTGGGAATTTATTTAAAGCTTTTCCAAGCTTCCTTGATTGCATCCTACCAACCCAGTACATTCACCGTTGGGGTTCGCTACCGTAAGGTCCAACGTTCAGCCACGTGCCAACGTTCTCGCTTATGGGAAAGTTACATTCGAGTTGACCCTTTAGGCCTCCGTTCAAACAATTTAGGTTGTTACAGGTCTCAATTCCGACTGCATATCGCGATTCTTGGCTAAAAATAGGTTTGCCGTGTACACGTGAAATTTCACGAACTTAACCCGCATAAAGCAAGGGATATCTGTGTACACAATAGTTTTACTTGTGCTCTTGAGTAACCGAATGGAAGTTTGTAAGCCAAACATTCCCCTTTCATTTCATTAACAGTTGTGCACGTGACGCGGACACCAGAGGGCGCTATAGTTAACGCAATGTAAAATTTCTAAACATCGTTTCACCCCTAGATAATAAATACACGTGCAATGAAAGGAGGTAATGCCATTACAGCGCTTTGAGCTTTGTTTATAAAACGTTTTTTTATGACTCCGTGTTTTCCCTTTACAAGTCGAATTGTGTATCTGCATTATCGCTGCTCTGACCATCAGATGGCATCACTGACCCGCAAAATGAAACGGTCCATTCAATCGCTGATTCATCGGTAGAAACCTACGCATGAGAGTTTAATCCCCATCAAATGACCATGAGATCGATAGCAACTTTATAATGAAAAAGCGGTGTAATGTGAGAGTACGACGCATGGGCGAAACATTCGAGTAACCGCCGCGCTGTAAACCCGGTTCACTCCCGAGTTCGATTCCCGATCACGGCGGGGCATTGTTGGTGATATCGGAACAAGAACTTGCGTGGTGAAGTATGGATAACCCTCTCAACTTACGCGTGGTAATCGAACGACCTTCAGTAATCTATTGACAAAAGTTACTATTTTAGTTATGTAATTGCAATTAGGAGTTGGGAATACTCGGTGGTAATCGGTTGACAACCCATTGTGTTTCAGTAAGGTAACAATATTAATTGCTTGAGTCTCTGACCGTATGCCAATGCACACTTTACTAAAGTCACATCTTGCATTTCAACTATGCAGATTAAGTTTAATTACGACCGTATATTTAAAATGTTTAAAATTCGCTTACATGCAATGTATCGTGAGTTTGAACAATCAATATCAATCAGTCGAGGCATCGTTACGTTACGCGTCTGTTAACTTCTCACAAAGTGTGAGCCACTTCGTCATCTACCCAAGAAGACTGATGTGCTGACTCGACCCCTGAACCGGTTTTAAATTTCGATTTAAAGCTTTCGTAACTGCAGGGATTCATCTTCTTGGTTCTTTCGGTAAAGTCACGTAGAAGGGAAATAATATAAAAATAAAACATAATAAAATAAAGTAATAATTTTATTATGTTTTATTTTTATTATTTTATTATTTCCCTTCTACATGACTTTACTGAAAGAACCAAAAAGAGGCTTTAAATTCACCACTTTGCCGACAACAGGCCCTGTTCCCATAACTGCATCACGTCATTGCGTGACCCTCTCTCAGTGACTTCACTAACTAACGATATAAACCCGATAGAGGTGCAGCCCTGCAAGTCCTTTCTCACGCCACTGCTGGTGGAAAGGCGACTCTAGCCGGGTATTTGGCCTACTCTTCCCCACGCTGACCAGACGTCTTGGAAGGGGATGGAATGATGGCGATGAATACCGTACTGCCTTACCATATTTCCCATCACCGAGGGGAGGGGGAACACGTCTGAACAAGACATCACCCCCCCAGCACCCCCTGGGCTGCGCCTTGGGAACAATGAAGTTGAGCTGCAAAATGATTTAATCAACTGACAGAGCCGAGGCTTGCACGCAAAGATGGGGAGTTTGGGCAAGGCTGTAGGGTGCCGTGGGCAACTTTCAGATGTAATTATGCCTGCTTTTCACTGATCGCGTGGTATTAAGTGACCGTGGCTCGGTCGCGGGGTCCTTGGGTCTGCGGTTACACTTTTGAATGGGGCTGCCTGTAATGACATTGACTAATGGGCACGGCCAGCGGATGGGAAATTGAATTTCAGAGCGCGTTGTTACTCACGGCTCGGTTATTGCTAACCAGCCTGACGGGAAGTCTTCGCGCTCTGGGCGAAAGAGTTTGGCTGTGAGCCTTAAGTTTGCGGTGTTTATGGGAGCGTGATGCAAAGGGTGCACACTTGGTCAGGCCTTGAAGACAGCCAGGGGCCCGCAAATGTGTCGTGATTGAATGAGCTGTGCTATTTTGCTGCTTTAAAGTGCTCGTGGTGTAATTATCCAGCGCAGAACTTTGGCATGCATGGTAGGATTGCGGCGATCCCAGTCCATGCGTGGGGGTTGTGGGCTCTCATCTTCTGTGCCTTACAGGTTTGTTGTTTATGCGGATATTTTAATTACCAGTCCCATAGATTTGGTGGGGTTTATTTAGAGAAACTAAAAAAATTACATTGATTTTTTAAAATCTTCATTAATGCGAATCGTGCGTTTCGAGCACGTGCACATTGAAATGGAAATGAAATGTTCACATCTTGATGCTAAATTAATCGTAAGTTTGTTTAGGCTACCATCGTCTGATGCCTTGAACCTTGGTCATGAATATTTAGCCCCGAGAATGATGCTCATCTTGCAGAGTAACATCCGAGGCAGTCATTTGGCCCAGAGACCCAGGCATGCACAGAGAAGCACCAGAGGTCGGTCATGAGCAGTCACAAGGAGGGGGCATCGGGAAACAAAAGTTGCCGTTTTTGTGACGTAGTAAATTCAAAGTGATGTCCTGCACATATTGTGTCTACAGCCCTGATACAGTGGCATACATTCCACATTCACATGGCAGGGGTGAGTCTATCCACAAAGACAGCCACTCGATTTACCCCTCAAATTGGGTACTCGTTTGATCAACTCTAGAGAGATGATGGGTTGACCCCCCCCTCCCCGCAACCAGCGATTGAACTTGTAACCTTCGGATTGCGAGTCACTCAATCTATGTCTGAGCCACCTGTCCAGTGTTGTGTTGTTCGAGATTCCGCCTCAAGGCGCAAGTTTTCTCTTTTGCTCTTTGGTTTTCTAAAGTACCTTCGACTGTAAATTTCGATTTAAAGCTTTAGTGACTGCAGGGATTCATATTCTTGGTTCTTTCTGTAAAGTCACGTCGAAGGGAAGTAATAAAATAATAAAAATTAAACATAATAAAAATTCTCACGACGTTTCGATTGCAACACAAGCAATCATCGTCAGGTGTGAAAACTACAGCATCTCTCACCGCGGCTGTTGTTGTTGTGGGGAAAGATGACAATCACAGACTTCGGAGACCACGAAATGGGAGGAGTGAATGATAAGAAGCGAAGAAAACGGACGAGGTCTTTGCCCCCAGCAGTGGGAGGTTACCGGCTGAAAGTTTTACAACAACAAATGACATCACTCTGGTGAAATGTTTCAGTCATGTTTAATTAGATAACTTACCACAAGTAAACAAAGCATTCACGTGAATATGCCATACACCCTTACAGACAATATCAGTAAACATTCGTGAGGGTCACGCACTATTATTGTTACAAGTAAAATGTTGTTTATCGTCGTAGTCGTCATCACTGTTGTCATTGTTGTCATCATGATTGTTGTCATCAACAATGATGTTGTTGTGATGATGACAATCATCATTGTTGTCATTGTTGTCGTCATTGTTGTCGTCATTGTTGTAAAACCGAAAAAAGTTGTAGTCTTTCCCAAAAATGTGCGATAGGGTTCTGTGCCGTACATGTTTATGTGATGTTCAAGGTAATGGGCAGATTGGAAATATAAATTTAAAAAATTACTGTTGTGCTGTTAACGTGATAAGTGACACGTGACACTCAGAGTCGCTCGGGATACCGACAGATGGACTGGGACAAATTGTGTGCTTCCTGTTTTTTAAATATGCGGTTGCTGAGCAAAGGCCCTAACATTTCTAAAGTGCCCAGCGGCCAGCAACAAGCAGCCCTCATGGCTGCATAATAGATACGAGTTAAATACGTTTCTTTAACTGAACTTGGGGGGGGGGAGGGGAATACCATGGGAGGCAATTTCCGATTCCGAACTTGATCAGCGCTATGATAGCGGAAAGACAAGTGTCAATGCAGTACAGGACATGGAAACATAGAATTGAAGAGGAAAGTGACCGATGGTGGTGGTTGTGGTGGTGATGATGATGGGATGGACTGTGACACCGCCTCCCTAAGAAAGGCGTTATACACGTATCCCGTAGTGACACAAAGATCCCCCGTGTAGCCTTGAACAGAATGTTGGGGAAAACGCTGTTAGCGAGGGAGCAACCTATGAAGGCCGGCGCGGCACACGGGGGGATGGGTGGCCAGCACCACGCCCGGCCACCTTTGTCTCCCTCTGTGACGATGTTTGCAAACAGCACCAGGTACTCTTCATTTGAGGCTGAGTCGACCTATATATACTGTACACACACACACATCTGCACCGTCACAAAATACTGCACTCCCACTTTTGTCATCTTCGTTTAAAAAAAAAAAACCTTTACAGCTCGTGACCGTTTGCGTCTCTTTTGATTTAAAATGAACACAAATCATCGAGAGGGCTCACACGAGAAGCACGTGGCATTCTGCTGTGCGTCGAAATCTGCCCGTTGAGGATGGTTCTTAACGCTTGCAATAGAAGCAGAGACTCGTGCAAACGGCACGCTGTTGCGTTTATCTTAATAGCACGGACAAACATCGTTCAGGCGAGACGGTTAAACGGCTGTGGAAATTACGGGGTGCCACGGTGGAGGGATGTTAACTATTTCGCGTGGTATACAGGAGGTCGTGGGTTCGACCCCGACCCTGACACCTGCACGTTTGGAGTTTGCATGTTCGCTCCGTGGTCGTGTGGATTTTTTTCCGGGTCCTCTGCGGTTTCCCTCCACATTTAAAATCAACATCACGTGTTTAGAGTATGTGGCTGCTAGACATTTCCACGCGAGAAGCCATTTCTCGTCGAGCTATCATTTGTGATAGCCAGGTCGCTCCTGAAAAAGAGCGATATAGCTCAGTGAGCCTTACCTGGTAAAATAAAAATAGTTTGAAGTTGTACAAGGGGATATAATCGTGTCATCTTATCAAATGTCTGGAGGGTTAGGTGGGATGGGCAAATTGTCTCTTTGCCTGATAATTGCCCTTTTGGCATGTACGGTAAGTCTGTTTTTATCTTCCGCCCCCGACCTCAACTGCAGTTCTCAGAAACGATGACGCGAGGCCTGTAATTGACTGCCACTTAGAAAACACGATTATAATAACGAGGTGGGGTTTAGTTCGGGTGTTGTTACAGTCTGACGCGCAGATCTACTGTCCGTTTATACACCGTGCAGTCAGGGACCGTGATGGTATGTGTTATACAGAGACACTCCTTTTGTCCACGTCCCGATTTGCCACGCATCAAAAATGTATTCTCACAAAACTCTCGTTATCTGGTTCAAGCCTCCGCACAAATACGAGCGGTGAACCGGAAGAATCGGGAACATTTTTCCCATGATCCGAACCTCTGCACAGATGTGAGCAGTGACCCACAAGTGTCAGCAAATGCCATCCTGATAATTGGTTTTTAACCCCTTTATCTGGCAACAAAACTGACACCTTTTTTTACAAGGAGTCATGTTTACATAGACCACAATACCTGCAGTCATAATGCAAACAAAAAACATAACTCTGATAATGTGCACTGTCCTTGAAGTTGATTGGTCCACACCCGAGACAGCTTTCCTTAGAGCCTAGTCTCACATGGGTTGGACCAGATGACGCCAAAAGGTGCCAGATAGAAGGGTAAAAAACCAATTATCATATTTTTTACTGGCAAAAGAGGTTCGAATGGTATAAATGCCATCCTATTACATTTCCAGCTCTTGGCTCAAATGTTTGGATGGGGTGGTTGCTGGCACCACAGTCGGTGCAAGGGGGGGGGGGGCTCGGGGGGTGAGGATCGTGTCTAACTATGGCAGTGCAATGCAGGAGTGATTGCCCATTATTGTGCCATGAACCTGACTACCCGACTTTCACACGTGGTCACGGCTAACATCAGTGGCGAGTGATATCTAAATTGGTCCTGGTCCCACCCCTTTCAGCAACACACACTGACCAGCGTTGACCAAGTATCGTCAAGGAACCTCCCACGATCGACACGGTATGAAAAGGCCTACGTCCAGCAGCGGATTGATAAAGTGCTGTAAATTATTATTTAGGATCACATATATCATATATACGGGGTGGTAGAAAACATGTTGTGCTAGACAAGTGGAGATGTGTGTCAGAGAGACGCAACCGGAAAACACAGTAAAATATAATATATATTTAAAATTGTTATATAGCCTCATGCAAATTGCATCCCAAGACTCTGAACGTCGCGAACCGCATTGTGGCATCGGGAACGGAAGGGGGGGCGGTGAGGAGAGCACCGCGGGGACACGACGGGGACATGACGCGAACCCGGATCTCGGGGGTAGCGGGTGAACACCGCATGGACTGGGGGCACGGCGACGGTGACCGCGAGACATCCTGACATCGCAGGCAGAGAGAGAGAGAGAGGGGGGGGAGAGAATCCAGGGAGTGGCCACGAAGGTGTCCACAGGGCCAAAAGCCTGGAGGATTCCCCATCTCCTCCACAGAATCTGAATATTTATTTATCCTGGGAAAAATCCGAAGAGCTATGAAGCTTTTTTTTGTACACAGATGTCCAACCCAAATATCCCCTCCTCGGAGGCAACAACGAGACCACAAATTCGCGTGTGTACCCAGGAGAGAGATATTAAAAGACAGACTCCTGAATAAAAATGATGACATAAACGAGGCTAACGAGAGCAGGTTGGAGTTCGTTTGAAAAGCTGAACTTGGGAATGAAAAGTAAACAAAACCGATGTAGCTAAAGAAGAAAGGGTTTAATCAACTCGTACAAATCGCTATCACGTACGATAAATATTTTTTACAAAAAACCGAAGAGTGCACAAAGAAGCATTGGGAGGATACGTGCTTGGAATTACATCGAGAAAGAGAGAGAGAGAGAAAGATGCTTGGATTAGAGAACATACGCTGACTAATGAAGTAATTCCAAGCTGTTGCAAACAGCAAGTGGGTTAGGGCCGCACACGTCGCTGTAAGGGATGATGGCCGATGGTCAGTTTTTGTAATGGAATCGGAGCCAAAAAATAGGGACGTGTCTAATGAAAATGCCTCTCAAGTAGATTGAGCAACGCAGTCAGTGCATGGGAAATCGTTACACTGCAGGATCGTGAGACGTAGCGGCGATTTTGGGGAGGCTTTCATCCAGCAGCGGATTGATCATGGCCGACGATGATGATGGCTGCTGTACTCGGACGTTAGTTGCTGTCGTGTCTCCCCCGTCTGGAACCATCGTCAGTCGGTGGAGGTGGCGCGTGAAGACCCCCCATCGCTCCGGGACGAGAGGTCCACGGGACTTCTCCCTCTCCGCCGCTTCGCCGAGTGGTGCAGCTCCTCCTGCAGGCTGTGCAGCTCCTTCCCTATCCTCTCCAGCTTCTCCCACAGGTGGCACGTGGCGGCGTGACCCTGGGGAGGGCCGCCGCAGTCCGCTAGGGCGGCCGCGACGCCGCCCGCCGTCCCGTGCTGGGCGAGCACCGCCCTCCTCGAGGGCGCCGTCCTCGTCGTCGTCGTCGTCCTCCTGCAGCCGGAGAGACTGAGTAACGGGAGAAGGCCCCGGCTGGCGCTGTAGTCAAGGGGGCGGCTGTCGTCCTGTCTAGGCACGTACAGGCGTCCTGCTGCTGCTGCTGCCGCTGCTGCCGCTGCTTCTGCTGCTGCGGCTGCAGGAGGAGGAGTGCTGAGGGGGTCGGCGGAGGTCACCGTTGGGCTAGGGCATGTGTCTGGCTCGCTTCGTGGTGACTCCTGCTGAAGGCTCGTCCTGGACGCAGGGCACAGTCATACCGAGGGTTAGCACCGTTAACGTTTCATGAGTTCCTGGACACGGTGTGGTACCGGACGTAGCCAACCGGGCTAATTCGAGGTGCGGGGGCAGGACAACAAACTAAACACAAAAGCAGTTCGAAAGAAATTAGTTTTCAATTAAACGTGCGTTGTGTAATAAAATGTAATAATTTTGTATTTTCATATTTTCATGGCTTGTTTATGACAAGCCATTTTTAAGCTAAGTCATGAAATTAAAATGCCTCCATCAAACAATGAGCAATACGCTTCTCAATTGATGGCAACTGACCAATAATGGATATTTCACATTCTCATGGCAAAGCAAAGTCTAATAATAGAACAACAACTCTTAATTTCCTTCAAAGTTGCTCTGGTATGTGAGGCACACCAAGCGCAACAACAAAACATTTACACATTTAAGCAAGACTGGTTAAAAAATTACCTGCAAACGTTACCCACTGGCAGCAGCTTCGACGCCGAGGGCCCAAAATTCACGAGCCCTGAATATTTCCGATGATCCTGGCCCATCGAAGAATCCAGCACCACGTTGGCCGGCACCGGCCCCTCTCCCCTCACCGTCCGCCCGGGGGATGAAGCATTCCCACACAGCCGTCCTGCCCGCTTGCTCGCCGTGCCTCCGGACCGCGCCTTCGCCACCGGCGAGTTGTGACCATCGATTCCGTTCCCGGTCCGCTCGGAGGCTCGCAGCTGCGAACCGAAATTTGCCCTCTCATCTCCGCCCGCGTCGTCGGGAGACGTGGCCGTTCGCGGGTTTTTGTTCCCGCGCGGCTCCCGCTCCGGTGTCCGAGCCGCGGCCGGCGGCTCCTTCGCGAGCCCGTCCGGTTTCCCCGGAACCGTCCCCTCCGATCCGGGGTGCGCTGGCGCCGACGTGTCAAGGTGGCCTGGCAGCACCGTCTGGAAGCGTCCGATGGACGAGACCTGGGGCAGCTGTGGCTCCATCGTCCCGGCCGCATGAGGCATCAGCGTCACGTAGTTGAGGTTGCCCGTCACTGGAGGGCCCGCGATGAGTGTGCTCAGGCACTGGTACGGGCCTGGGTTGAACACGTACTGAGGGCTCATGGAGTCATGCAAGAACCCGCCTCCCAGGTTGGCGAGCAGCGCCGGCGGGTAGCACAGGAACGAGTGCCTGTGGGCGATGGTGGCCGGGGCATGCAGCAGGGGCTTGGCTTGCTGCGCGGTCACCATCCACGCCGGAGAAGAGAAGTCGGCGTCCGCAGCTCTTACTGCGCTGAAGCTGCTCTGTAAGTGGTCCACTGTGAACGAGCTGGGCTTGGTGGAAGTCGACTCCGAAAGCTTTGACGATAAAATGTGTCCTGCGTCTCTGTCAGGGTCCACCAATAACTGGGTTTTATGCTGTTGGCTCCACTTGATGTCGAGTGACTTTTGGAAGCCTTTGCATCCCTGCTCTGAGGAAAAGGAACAATTCGGCTCCCTAAGCCATCTCAGGTTTCCCCCCACATCTGAATCTGGCCCATTCTGGTCTGACGAGCCAACGGAGTTTTTCTCCCACAGGGAGCACTTGATCTCCGAGCAGCTTTCGACACTCGGGTGTAAGCCGGCAGGGCCCGATCCCGCCCTGTCGCACTCCTCGACCGCGCCGGGTCTCCTCTGACCGACGACGGTGACGCTGGCGACCTTTGCCCTCTTGCCGGGCCACTCGCCCTCGGCCAGAGAGATGGAGTACTTGCATAGGCTGTACTTCATGTGGTTGTACAAGTGGGATTTCTCCAGGCACGTGAATGGGCACTGGAAGCACTTGTAGTTGAAGGGCTTTCCGCACGGCCGCGGGATGTAGTGGGGCTTCTTGGGCTTGCGTTCTTTGCCGTGGAAGGCGGTGCGTGACTTGCCCGGGGGCTCGCCGTCCCGTCTCTCCTGGGCGGCACAGTGTGAAAATTTCATGGCGTCTGCCCGGGGTCTTGTTGCTGGAGCAGCGGCGGCCGGTTGGCTGCAGCTCTGTCCGTGACGCTTGGCGATCTGGGTCTTCTACGATGGATCGCTCCTCGTGGAATATTCTAGGTAAACTATAGATAGAAAGAACAAAATAGCATTCTCAATGCATTGTCATTTATATAGAATTGCATTTTGTAAAGTAAAAAAAAAAGAGAATTGGTGCGATTCGATCATCGCTTAACTGGCTCACTGACGCTCTTGGCAGATTGCCCGACTCGGACAGGTCATGAGTTCAAATCCCAGTCGGAGGTCAACTATACCGATCAATCCTCTGCACCAATAAGCAAAAAAAAGCCAAAGTGTTTCCCCCTGCCACACGTGTGTTGAGCAGTGGTTCTTCACATTCGTGGCCTTAAGTCAATTTGGGGAAAGTCAATCAGGAGTGGTCATCCGATAGTGAAACCGGTCCGAGCCGTCATTGTTACAAATACAGCCCTGCTAGTAGGGGCTTCTCCACGCTCTGTGGCTCTGGGGGGGGGGAGGGGGGGTGGGGGTTATTTGACTCTACTTCACCACACTGGTCATCGCATGTTTGCAAATGATGAAAACATATCCAGAAATTCGTTCAGATATCAAATCGGAAAAACGTAATTAAGCCATGAGAAAAATAAAATTTCAGTCGACAGGTAGGTTAATCGCGCACTGCACAAACCGCTGCACCACATCTGCCCGCCCGTTGACAATGCTGCCGCGTGAGAAACATGTGCCGCTTGGCGTATTCCCATTGCGCCGGTCGGGCGGGGTGCATTCTCACGTGAATAATATTCCCGGCGCATACAAAATCCCACCGCCGCGTTGTTTGTGGTTCAAGCAGAGAGGGGCCAGGCACACAGCCCGGCGATTGCAGGGATTACGCGAGTAAGAGATTGTAGTGCGAGCCGCTTCATACACTGACATCGTTCGACTGCTGCAGCGATGGCCAATTCATTCACAATTGGTTTTGAAGACAAAATAATTGAGATGCATGCACAATTGTGATTGAATACTGCATGGCATGTGATCATTTAAATGCGAGGCAGTGAGATGGTTGTTCCAGACATTTGTTGCAACGAATTTTTCACCGATGGCTGGCAGTGGCCATTGGTAGTGGTGCACGACCACAAATAACAAAAGACTCGACACATTTGTCAATCACACTGTGGCCTTACAATGAAAAGTAGATAATAAGCAACATTTCGGGGCACGATGTCCTCCTTTGTACCTCAAAAATAGGTGGCAGCAACCCAAGCGTATGTGTGTGTGTGTGGACCATCTCTTCTCTGGTATGGGCTAGAGAAGAGATGGGCTGATGTGGTATAGAAGGATATGGAGCTGAGTGGACTTGCCAATGACTGGGACCAGCGGTGCCAAGATCAGGCGGAGGCTCGTGAAGGATGCTACTGGCCACTTGCAGGCAGTCGCCTTCCAAAAATAGCGGAGGGCAGAGGAGCGACGCTCACAACAACGAGCGGAGTGCCGGGCGGATAAAACACAGCAAGTTGGCACAGTCGGGGGCACAGGTGGTGCATCTGTCAGTCATCTCAGTCAGTCAACCATGGCACCTGGGTGTGTCCCGTGTCCTCCGGCCAGCTATCCTTCGACACTTCACATGGCCTCAAAGTGCACCGAGCTTTGGCACAAGCGCCATCGTGACATCACCGCCACAACGTTGCAAATAGCAGGTGTTGTTGTTGTTGCGGATTCGCGGTGGGTTCAAGAGCTCCAGAGAGACACGGCGGGCAGCATTGGTCACCGACACGGCACGATTCGTTTTTATGAAAGCCACGATGCTGTGACTGCTGACAGAGGAACGCCCACCGGGTTTTGTCGCCATGTGAAAATAAAAAAATAAAACAATTCGAAACACAACGATATGTTTGTTAAAGTTTCAAAATCCTCATACTGTACAGCCCTTTGTAAATCCACTGCTGGGCGAGGATCCGTCTACACTATGTCTGCCATGTGGGCTGTTTGACCATACTTCACCTCGCTGGTCAGTACAGGTTGGTGAAGGTGGTGGTGGGCCCCCCTTCAACTGGTTCAGATATAATTTGCCACTGATGCGAGCCGTGGCCGGGACTTGAACTCAGGTCACCGGGTTCATGGTGCATGGTGCACACTACGACATCAATGCGCCTTTTAAAACGTATTTTCCAAACACGTTTTGTTTTTATTGTAACACATTTTCTGGTCTCGAAATGTCTCACAGACTCCTCTGATTGTGTAACTTGAGACTGGAGTAATCTCATCGAACACACGAACCTGCATCATCCATCTGTGATGCAGCACATGCTCAGGTGCGACGTGCGCGCACCCACACAACACGCGCACACAAAGAAAATGATTGCAGACAAAACCAGTTCATCGGCTAGGGGCATTGCCTGCATTCGTCACCTCTCTTACGGCCGACAGCACAAGGAGTACATCACTGGGTGTCCCGCCAGCTTCGTACACAACCCGGTGTATGTTTACAACAACAAAAAGGCGATCATACAAACATCGTCGACCATTATCAATGCAGTTTAACAACGTAGGCTTTCGCGACCAATATTATTAATAATCAATGCTTGTGGGTTAGATCGCGAAAATATAAATGTGTCGTAACCCTCCACCACCCGACACAGCCAATTACTAATCCACCGCTGGATTAAAATCATCACCCAAGCTGGCGACATATCTCATGCTCCTGCGATGCAAAAACCCAAATAAAATCCATCCGGCACCTGCGCACGTGCCGAACGCGTCACTCCATC
The DNA here is from genome assembly GCF_015708825.2 of Lethenteron reissneri. NCBI lineage: Eukaryota > Metazoa > Chordata > Hyperoartia > Petromyzontiformes > Petromyzontidae > Lethenteron > Lethenteron reissneri. Next base: position 6,899,713 of record NC_083804.1, read on the forward strand.
TCCGCAGTGATGGCGCTGCTATGAGGAGCGTTCGCTCTTTGCCGTCCGTCCGTCGTCATTGCCAGCGGCCAAAGTCAACTCCGCCCTCGTTGACGGTAGGCGGTGGTGTGTCCGGGAGCTTGCTCCGTGTTCTCGAACGCACGTGGGGTGAGGGGTCCTATGTCTGTCTCGAAATTCGCCCTGCGCTCTTGCCTGAAGCACGCTTAGTCCACGGGCTAAAAGCGGACATTGGTACCGCCTAAATGTGGACTTTATGGATGGTTTTTTTCATCGTATGTTGGTTGGGTATGTACGTATATATGTATGTTGAACTTATGTTACACGGTAGGTAGCCAACCGTGCTAATGGGGAGGTGGGGGCGGGGAAGGACAACCAATGAAACACTGCATGGCTAATACGACTGAATTCGTGTGTAATGCCGCTCATTTCAAGCGGTTATTCGACGCACAAAGAAAACTGGAACCCTCTAAACCAGTGGTTCTTAACCTTTACTGTACCCTTGCACCCCTTTGATTCTCAAAGGGGTGCAAGGGTACACAGTCAATAAATACACAGGGGTTTGATGAAACAAAGTAGTTGTACTTACGTGCCCGTGTTTCATGTGTTTCGACGATTTACCTTCTAAAAAAGAAAAATCTGGCCACATCTTGTACCCCCAGAAAGGGCATCTCGCACCCCCAGGGGCTGCGTGCACCCCAGGTTAAGAAGAACCACCGCTCAAAAGTGATGCCACCTCGGGTGGTGCCGACTAGTGAAATATATCTTCTTTGCTCATGGACTTTAAAGTTTCTGGTGTCGCAAACAGGCCCAGTTCACACTTGCGCACGTTTATACGACGCAGAGTGCTTAATTCGTAATCGAGATGCCTGAAATGTTGAACCCAGTTCGGGGTTTGATTCCGACCGTGTTCCCTCTGAGGTCGACAACATGACTACTACTTTTGTGGGAAATCAACGGTGCTTGTACTGTGGATAGACTGGCCCCCGTCGCGGCAATGTGGAATTTCCACCACTGGCTCAGGACCACCATGGAGACACGTTGACTTTTCCACTTGTTGTCTGAAGCTGTTGCAGACCTAACCAGACAACGCGAGTGAGACTGTCACACGGAGAGCAAAAGTGTTTTTAAAGTTCAAAAACGTACACTACTACAACTGACGCTTGTCCCCCCCCCCCCCCCCAAAAAAAAAACTGGTCTCATGGCCACTAAATTTCGATTTAAAACTTTCGTGACTGCAGGGATTCATCTTCTTGGTTCTTCCGGTAAAGTCACGTAGAAGGGAAGTAATAAAATAATAAAAATAAAACAATAAAATAATTCTCACGACGTTTCGGCCACAACGCAAGCAGCCGTCCTCAGGTGAAGACCAGGTCTGTCGGCCACTTCCAAGGTTTAATTTCCACCGGGTCACTCTCTCTCTTTCGCACCTAGCACACCACGTCCAATATGTCTCTCGTGATGACTGTGGCTACTAGCCACGTGTCTACACTTCAGTCTTCGAGCACTGCAGGACATATTCTCCGAGAAACGAAGCCCCCTCTGTGCGTAGATTTGTTAACACATCAACTCCTGGACATCTGTGAAAAAGAGCTTCATGGCTCATCGGATTTCTCCAGTATGAATACACATTTTGATTCTGAAACTGTGCAGCCCTGATCGGAACACATCATGCTCCCGGAGAATGGCACCACACTCCATTGCCTTGGCTGCGTCCCATGAGCCTCCCTTTTGCATTCGAGTGAGCTCCTGCCAGAGCCCACACCCCAACCCCCCCCCCCCCACTGCTTTCTCATCTAGCCTACACGCTGCGCAAATCAGCATCGCTTTCATTTCACTGCCAAGGATGTAATTAAATTGGAACCATCCAAATACAATGGTACGCATTTGATGAAAGACTCCATGTGCCTTCTTAGTCATAAGGATTATTTGAGCATACTTCACCATGCTGGTTAGTGAAGGGGGGGGGGGGGAAGAGCAGAACTCGTTTAGATATCACTCAACAGTTAATTTGCTGTAGATGGGAATTGAATTCGTGTCGCCGAGTTCATAGCACAGTGGGAAAACCACTGCACCACCGCTTGCACTCTCATAACACAAACACTGTTTTGTTAAAAAAAATTCTAAACATGTTTTTTTTTCCAAATGACGAGACTAACGAGGAGGTGCATAAACGTTGCACGAACAGGTTTCCGCGTTCAGGGAGCGTTCACTTCGTTGACGCGAGTTGAATTTCTTCATATGAATTCAGTCAACTTTACTCGAGTAATTTCATCGCTCGAACTTATCTTCTCGTCGATGACAGCCGGCTGATTGGCGCGCGCGGTGCCTGTGGTCACGTGCAACCTCTCCACCACGTGGTCACCGGTTGATTCCCGGACGACAGGTTGAGAACTGCTGCTGCTGCTGTGTGTGTGTGTTCGTATGACGATTATCTGAACCGGTTCTGGGCCTCCCAGAGGTCGACTCAGCCTCAAACGAGTAGCTGGTGCGGTGTGTAAATATCGCCACTGGGGAGACAAAGACGGTCGGGCGTGGTGCTGGCCACCCAGCCCCTCGTGTGCCGTGCCGGCCTTCATAGGCGCTCGCGAACAGCACTTGCCACAAAAGTCTGTTAAGGCTACACGGGGGGGGGGATCTTTGTATTTGTGTATCGATTCGAGGCGTTGTGTGACATCGTGGCTCATGCGGGATTTTTATTTTACACGCCTCAATATTTATCTCAGAATTACTCTCAATAAATCCACACACACAAGACAACGCATAAAAGGACAGATTTTTCTCCAAAGGTTTAGTGGATGGAAAGTTTCTCATAAGCCGTTTCCAAATTGCCCCGTAAACACTGGTTTGTGTTTAGGGGCCATCCATTTCGTACGTACGCATGGAGGGGGGAGGGATTAACCTAAATGCGTAGGCTTGCGTATGGGGGGTCTACTGACAATGTAGGGGGGAGAAGCTTCGATAATAATTTGTCTACATTAGCCTTCAAATTAGTTAGATAGTCCGGCGGTGGACTATCTGTTTGCTTAAACACGTCAATATTATTAATCCTTGATTGTTTCTGCGTGGATTAAACATCGGCCGTTCTATAGGATTCGGGGGGGGGGGGTAAAAAGTACGCGTGCGTACAGGGAGGGGGGGAAGGGTCAAGTTTTGACAGATCTTTGCGTACCGACTCAATGGATGGACCCTAACCGCACCAGAGCACGTGCCGATCTCCCCTTACCCACCGCTGGACAATTTAAGAATGTCAAAACCGTGGGACCCCATAGTGACGCCACAGTGCCTGCTTCGATCATATGTCGGCAAGGATTTCAGACGTTGACCATGAGGCTACTCATACGGGCTGTCCCCCACTCGCCAACCTCAACACGAGACGTAGAAAGGTGGCTGATCACCCCCCCCCTCCCTCTCCTCCTGCCCCCCACTCATGGAAGAAGAAGAAGTGTGTTCTATTAACGCCATTTTAAATGTATCCAGAGGTGGTCTGTGATTTAGGATGAGAAAACCTGAATTGAATACAAGCCAATCATTGTTAGGTGAACATTCTGTAAAGTTGAAGTTATACACTTTTAAGAAATTACCTTTATTTATCATCTTCCTTGAATATGATGTGCAGCTGCTTTTGAAAAAAAAAACATTTAAAGCTGAAAGGCGTATAAATGATGCAATGCTGCATTAAAATATTTACAAAATTGTACCTTGTTCTCGTGTTCGTCAAAACTCACAAATGTATTATTAATATAGAATACATTTTCAAGATTTTTGTTCGGATTTTTAAATTGCATAACATGTATCTGTTTATATTTTATTGGACTTCTGTATGAGCACGTGATTAAATGCCTATAAAATCAAACGTGGATTACTTTACAAGGCATTCAACAAGATAATTAGTTACACACCTAAAGTAAAATAATTACCACAAATAAATGTAAAAAAAAATCATATTAAATAAATTACAATGTTAACATGTTAGTATGTTGTGATAAGAACACGATATATTTTAAAAATAACAAATTCTACATTCACAAGGATGAATGAATTCCTGCAGTCACGAAAGCTTTCAGTCATGATATTAAGTTAATTTTAAAAAAGTGGGTATAATAAGTGATCTGATTTTCTCATCTCATTACAGTTGCTTTGATAAGTTACGATTATTGCTCAAAATACCATTTAGATATAAATTTTAATGTTTAAAGTCTATTTAGGTAAATGTTGATGGTGAGTTTTTTTTATTGTGCAGCAATCAGATCCTGATTACTGTTCAAAAGCCACATTTAGATACACATTACATTTAAAAGCTTAACGTCTAATTAGATACATGTTTATGATGACATATTTCTTAAAATATTATTTTGGGAAATCGTGCAGCAATCAGATTCTGATTACACTTCAAAAGTCACACCGTCCCAACTAAAACGAACACTTATTTTTTCGTGAACGCTTGAATCTCAACATCCATGGCGCAACGGAGGCTCGCAAGATGTGGCGCAGATTCTACTTCTGTCTTTGCGCGGCCTCCCCGTCGCTCCCACGACACCGAGAGGCGTACGTGTAACAGCTGAGAGGCAGGACTTGCAGATAATACAATACCTCTGCGATATAGCTAATCTGATATCTCTACGGGCATAACTTGTTTGCCAGCAACAATATTTTTAAAATGTATTCACGGTGATTCAATTTTTTGTTCTTTTTGTTTCACAACAACATTCACCCTAAGATCACACGTGTAAACGAAAATGACAATGTAACTTTCTGACCTGCCCACAGTGGACATCTTTAATAAGGAACTTCACAGCTCATACGACAAAAAAACCCTAACCTCTATTAAGGACTCAATTAAGATTTTAGATTCTGAAAATGCAGTACAACTTGAAAATACAACAGACAACAGATGCCATCATTCTTCTCACGCACGGCGTAGTCAATAGCAACTTAAAGATCTGTTTACAAGTTTGAGTGCTGCGCGTCGACGTCCGGACGATGCCGAGTTAATTAAATCCTTTATATTAAGTTCGCTTGCGTGCTTGCTTGCGCACTTGCTTGCTTGCTTACGACCGTGCAAATCTTTCGGTCGTTTTTTACCCACTTCCCGTGATCCAATCGAGCTGACATTTTCCACACAGACTCGTTGTGCGTGACAATTACTTTTCGTGAAATTTTTTTTCAAAAATTTTACACTTTTTAGGACAAAAATATTATATTTAATTACCAATTGCTTAATGGTGGCAGACAATCATCTGACCCATAGGTGGCAGCCATCTCAAGCCAGAGGACGAGAGGACTCTAGCCGCCACGCATATAAAGAATTTATAGTGAAAAACTTTGTTTTTAGGGGTTAATTTTTTTTTTGCTGTGAAATGTTTCCGATGTTCCAAACCGGTATACGATAGTGGTTCGTGACCAAACAAATAAGGCGAAGTGAACCCACGTGTGGCTCAGCGGTCACCTGAGGATAATAATAATAATAATAAGTAATATTTAAAAATACTTTTTTTAAAACACGCTTTAATGAAATGTACCGTACGAGTAATGGCACAACTCCACGACTCCATGAAGTGACCCCGAGGCTTGTCATAACGGATATAACAACAGACGGAGTGAGTTAATAGAAAGCGTGTAAACATACTATTTAAAAATATTTTTTACATTTTTTGATGATAGAATATAGTATTGTCATCAGTAAGACATAAGTATACGACGTTTGCAGTCGATACCACATTGGGAAGTGGATTAAAATTGAGTCACAAGATTTGAGTATACAACAACAACGACAACAACAACGACAACAACAGACCGAGTGAGTTAAATAAAAACGTGCAATCATAAAAAAAAGCGTTCGCAACAGCAGCCGCCACTTGACAGCGTGGACGTTCTGCTAAGAGAAGTAGGAACAACTCCGCTCGCGTTTTGCCTTGAGGTGTCACGAGGTGAAACAGGTGTTGGGCAATCTGTGCACGGCTCACAGCTAAGCAGGGCTTCACATCGGATCATTGTCAACTGCTCCCCCCCCTCCCCAACGAAGTAGCAGCCCCTGTTGATACAGGTCACGGCGAACGTGTGGGGTGAACGGGCCGTTATTCGCGAAGTCAGGGCGAGCAACGGCGTTACGCGAGGAAGGGAGTGAGGTTATAAAACTTGTGAGCTGCACGCCTCGATACTTATTCGGCCTCCACTTGGCTAACGATGTGTTTATTAGCGCTGCACAGCGACTTGAGTATACCTTGTAGAAAATGTGCCTTGTAAATGCGATGTATTGTTATTCATTATTGTGCATAATAAGTCAAAGTGTAGACGTAACCGCTTGCATAATTCAATACTGTTTGGATTTTTTTTATTTAATGTGCCCAAGTGCAACCACATCTCCAGACGCCGTACAGAACCAAGTGGGCACGCAGACAATTCGTCTTGGATTGGTACGGCATCTCAAGGGCACGTTGCACAGAGCAGCACACTGTCAGACAAATAATTCACTTTGTAACACAACTTTTGTTCCTGGGTAGTAAGTATTATTTCCTAATTGCTTATGCCAAAAAAGTATAGAAAATGGCTATTATTCTCCACAAACTTTGCTTTGGCGACCAGTACAGTGATATTTTGAAATGTACATATTTTCAATGAGAAAACGGGCGAATTTGTGTCTTTTCGTTCACATAAGGTCAGAAAAAACAACATATGAATAAAAATTTACATACTAAGGTAATACAAAAATTACTACAAAAGATTTAGAAGCGAATCGTTTTTCGAGATTTACGATTATACTGTAAATCACTTTCACGAATCAGCCCCCAATGTAGTCTCCCATCATATGTTCTCGTTATACTGTCCTTGGCAGCGGCGTTTAAAGTCCAGTATATCCTGGTGGAAGCGCTTTCCTTTCTCCTCCGAGTACGCTCCCATGTTCTCCTTGAATTGATCAAGATGAGCATCAAGGATATGGACGTTGAGGGACATCCTGCAGCCCATTGTGCCGTAGTTCTTCACCAGAGCCTCAACCAGCTCCACATAGTTTTCGACCTTGTGATTGCACAGGAAGCCACGAACCACTGCGACAAATCTGTTCCAAGCCGCTTTCTCCTTACTAGTGAGCTTCTTGGGGAATTCATTGCACTCTAGGATCTTCTTTATCTGTGGTCCGACGAAGACACCGGCTTTGACCTTTGCCTCAGACAGCTTAGGGGAGAAGTCTTGAAGGTGCTTGAAGGCTGCCGACTCCTTATCTACAGCTTTGACAAATTGTTTCATAAGGCCCAATTTGATGTGCAGTGGTGGCATCAGTACCTTCCGGGGGTCCACCAGTGGTTCCCACTTGACGTTGTTCCTCCACACAGAGAACTCGGTCCGCTGTGGCCAGTCCCACCTGTGGTAGTGCACCTTCGTGTCCCTGCTGTCCCGAATGCTAAAATAGCAGGGAAACTTGGTAAAACCGCCTTGGAGACCCATCAGGAATGCCACTATTTTGATGCTTGCAGCCTCTTGATGTCATCTCAGAAAAATGCAGATATGTATCCACTTAGGCAGCTGGAACTAAATTGAACTGGTGGGCTTAAGGCCCCTTGTATTTATCCTACTATTTATATTACTGGAAAGTTCTAGAATATTCTAGAATTTACTCCAAGTTTACTGAGCACTGAATCTATCTGGAATGTTCTGGAAAATAGGTAATTTTCAAAACATTACTGTCCTAGTCACAAAAGAAAAGTTTGTGGGGAATAATAGCCATTTTCTGTACTTTTGAGGCATAAGCAAATAGGAAATAACAGCAGGAACAACAAAAAAAAGTTTCACACAGTGAATTATCACAGGGCAGAAATCAATCACTAAGTTGCTCACGACGAATCATTTGATGCCATTGGTAGGTTGATATTGCTCTTTTCGGTTGTGGAAATATTTACAAAGCGAATGCATAGTTGTGGAATCCTTCTTCTTTTGTATTGAATTTTTGGGGATTGCAACAGATTACAAATTGATGTCGAGATTTGACATCCATTCGACTGCTTCAGGAGTAGCCGCGTGGATTTTTTGCAGATCGCCGTTGAATGATCCGATTGGAACAGTCGTTCACGAGATGTTGCACGGTCTCAGATGTTGCACCATATTTTTATCACCTTCCACAATATTACATTGTGGAATGTAATATTACAAGCCATTCAGATTTAAGCACATGCATACTTTTTAGGAGAAATCTGCCGTTAACTAAGTTTTCAAAAATATAAAAAATCACTGTCAGCTTGAGGCATATATTAAACAGTTATATTTTTTGAACTGCATGAAACGTTCTTCCTGCTTTACAATATTTTTTAATGCAGTACACATTCATGCTTTTTCTGACATTCATTTACAATACGTGAGAAGTGTGTGTGTACGCGTGTATTTTAGCAACAAGCTGTTAACTTTGTGTTTAATACCACAAAGACGTGTCGAAAAACACATTTTCCACTCCACATTTGTCTTTACTTCTTGCTTAATCTGTAGCAAGCCCACACCCTTCATAATAAGCCACATCCGTCTTAAACATCAGCAATGTATTTGCATACACATGTATGTTACATGCAATATTTAACACACGCGACCTTGTCACTTTTCACGGGTGACCTGGACTTCAAATACAAGTTTGGAGCGTCTTGTGTGCATTTTCTAAGTTGCCAATTAGCCGCACTGAATTTATTGAGAATAAACTCCAACCGTGGCTTCCTAGATACCTACATTGCCGCGTTTCTCAATTCAAATTACACCATAATAATAATTAAAAAATCCAAATGCGACATGTGGCTTTGAACCACACATTTTATGAACTTTAACATTTGATCAGTTTAACACGTAGGCTTTCGCGACCAATATCATCCATAAGAGGGTTTTTATGGGTTAGATCGCGTAAATATATAAATGTGTCGTTCAACCCGCCACCACCCAACACAGCCAATTAGTAAGAGTTGTCACGTAAACAGAACGTGGCCAATTCGTCACTAGTACAGCACACCGGTGTGTTGGAGAGCCAAGCCACAACATTTATATCTAAACATATATAAACATAAATATTATTGTTTAATATTTGATATTATGTTTAATATTTGATGTTTATATTTACTCTATTTTGTCGCCACGTGTATACAACCAGGAGCGAACCAGCAAAGCTCTCTAATAAGTATATATATATACTTTTACATGTATTAGCGCTTTCACTCGGCCATGTGCTGGCTTGTTGTAATCTTAGTTCGGAGACACAGCAGGGCCATTCTTAAGCTTTAGACTCTCATAGCGCGATTTGCGGTAATTATCTGGGGTGATTCATGAGTTGCAGCATCCTTCAGCTCCTCTCCGTAAAATCTACGGCGCCCATCCTCGACACTCCTAATGACTGAGCCCCCCCCCCCTCTCCACCAGCCCCTCACTCACTCTCTCTCTCTCTCGAGAGAGAGAATGGTGTCTGCAAGAGAGTGAGAGCCCACGCAATATTCGAGGCTTTCTTGTCGTGCACAACCAGCTCTACGGCGTAGGCGGAAATGAAGTCGCACAGATAAACTTTCGATTGATCGAATTGTACAAAAATGTGAATTGGGTTTCAAATTCGCCAATTGATGCGTAATGGATTAACGAGCGCAGTGAGGTACTGCAATGGGGACAATTGGCTGCATTGTCACACAAAATAACGACACCTTCAGTACGCATTCTTGTGTGCGAGTTTCTCGCTTGAGCAGAATCGGAATCTTTATTTATAATAGAGGAATCCGATGAGCTATAAAACCATTTTGCACAGATGTTAAGTAAGGGCGGGTAAGAAGGTGACGACAACAAGTAGTACGAAACACATGATCGTAGTGAAAAATACAATAAAAGTAAAAAAATTACCCAAACATATACAAATAAAACTAAACCATCCCCATCCTACCAGGCAAAGCCCACTGGGGTATTAACTTATTTTTCAGAAGCGACCCGACCACAAATGATAGCTCAACAAAGTGGCCCATCATTTGGACAATTATCGCACCAAAACAATCTAAACAATCTCAACGCGCGGAGAATTCAGATGTACGCAACACACACGGGTACAACGTTGCAGACACCATTCTTAAAGTCACGATACTTTCGCATTCCCCTGTACGTGCGGGTTACTCGCCTACGCAATCTAAATGTACTAACTGCTGCATAAAATATTGATTTTAGACTCTAATAGCGCGTTTTGCGGTAATTATCTGGGGTGTGTTCATAAGTTGCAGCATCCTAAAACATTGATTTTATGCAGCAGTTGACGGACGCTTGTGTTGACGGACGCTTGTGTTGCGCCCGAAACGTCGTGATCTATTTTATTTTATACCTACGTGACTTTACCGAAAGAACCAAATAATATGCTGCATAAAAGGTACAAAGTTCGCACGGGCAATCCGGATATACACAACGCACACTGTATACATATATAGAAAAAAAACTACGCTTTGGACACAATTCTTAAAAACCACGACAGCTTCGTGGCATTCCTGCTTAAGCGCACAAAGAGGGAACCAACGTTACACGCCGAGCGGTAACAAACGAGAGTCGAGAGCCGTTCGCAAAGTGTCGTCTCGTTACCTTCACGCCGCCAGACGCCCGGCTGCGTCGCCGCTGCCGCTGCTCTCAGGCAGGGAGGTTATCCGCTTGGCTCCCCCATAACCCGCTGGCCCCGGCAAAAAAATAAAGAGAATCTCATGTTTGTAGCAGGTATTTATTATCTGCGAGCCGAGCCCCCGGGCAGTGGAGTTCTTGACATTATCGCCCAGAACGGCAAGTCATGTGACACTTTACACACCCAGGAAATCTTCACCCTCCCCACCCCACGCTTTCCACCTTCCTACGCCCCCCTGTCTACTGGTGTATTTTTTTGTACATTATAATTTTTGTTGTTGTCGCAGTTTTTCGGACCGATTCTTTTTTTAGCAACGTCCCAAATTTGTGTTCATGTAAAGTGAAATAATGCGACACGTTCAAATGTGCTGCTTGTAGAATGTTGTTGCACATTCGAGGACTGTGGACAGAGTTTCCCAACTCACAATATGAGATCATGAGTTCGACACAGTTGGTGGGGAAGGGGGTGGGAGCGGATGGTGGTGGACAGCCAATCATCTCGGGGGGGTCAATAAAATGAATACCGCTTTGTGTTATCTCAACACTGTGGTTGTATTCTGGATGGCCTAGTCTCTGCCATAGAAATGTGGAATTTCCACAAGTGACTCAGGGCTGCAGGTGGTGATTATGAGCACCGCCCATCATCGCTCGCTTGGTCGAACGTCAAGACACTTCGACCTATTTTTGGTTATTTTCTCAAAAATGCACACCCAACATTTTTCCGCTCAGGTACATTAAACATGACTCACAATGCTTGTTTGTGTCTCCTGCTGTGATCGTTGACGCCTGCTGCTGCCGCTGCCACTGCCGCACAAGTTGCTCGCAGCGGCGGCGAAACAACGGTTACAATTCGGCCCCGTTGTGGGGGGAAAAAAACCCAGTGGGTGGCCGGCCGGCCGGCCACCTGCCCAAAAACGAATCGCGAGGGCAACATTTGCTTGCTGTCAAGCCGCGCGCGCGCACGCACGCACGCACGGACGGTTGGCTCCGCGTGACGGATGGGGAGGGTGGCAGCGTTGGTGGGACTGAAGTGGTGATAATTGTGGCCTCCAGGCGTCACCATCGCGCACGCCCCGGTGAACATCTCATGCACTGCCCCGGGTTCCCGTCGGGGAGTTCGCCCAGTTGTGGCCACCCACCCTCCCCCACCCTGCCTGTCCTCATTTTCGCGAAAACTTCGTCTCACGTCGAGTCGGGGAGGGGCCCACGCTCCGAGCAGGCGAGGGTGGACAGGGGCGAGGCGCGCTGCCGCTGCTGCTGGCTTTTCAGAATCTGAATCTTGATTTAGACTGCAGGAGGAATCCGATGAGCTTTGAAGTTCTTTTCACAGATGTCCAGTATGGGCGGGTCGCCACCTGTTCTCGTCTCTGCTGTCCTGGAAAATCTGGGAGTGTTCCCGAGACATAAAAATTTCTGATTTATGTCAGTTCACTAATTATAACCACTGAAGACAACGCAATTACTGGTAGATCTCCCCTAGTCTAACACTGTTAGACACTTTATACGTATGTGGCACTTGACACCCTTACACATGACAAATGAGACGATCCATCTGAAAGGATTGTCCCATGCAGGTAAAATGTGAATAGTAATTATGCTTTCCATGATATACACATACTGTATATGTGGCAGGTTTATTTTGTATCAGCCAGAGGTAGCAAACCTAGCTGCTGGTGGTGGTGGTTGCGGTGACTTCTGGTGGTGGTGGTGGTGATCCTTGGAATTGAAATGTCAGCTTCCACGTGGTCACGGACAAACGGTTTTCACTGAACAACGATCACGTGCCCCCCCCCCGCCCACCGTCTTGAGGGGGGGTGGATGGTTGCAGGTCACAACGAAAACCGAAATAAAATTCGAAGCCGGTGGAGCTGATCGCGTGGCACGGGAGTGACGGGCAAAGAAGCCCACCAATCTCAATGCGCTCACTGAATATTAAAACACCGATTCAAAAATATGTTTATTTCTCCTCGATGAGACACGAAGCCATCGTTGTGGCAATATTCAGTCACCCTGTTGAGAAGGGTGAAAAAGACGGCTCGTGGAAAAATTAAAAAACCTGTTAAATATCTATAAATGGACCGCCTTGAGGAAGTCACAGCAGGTGTGATGATGTTTTGTTTTTGTTCTAAATTAAACAAATCAACAGCAACAAATCCGAGAGAACAGCCACGCGTATTCCGAACGCGATCACCGCCGCGCCAACCATCGCCATCAACCCGCCGAATCCAAAAGCATCCGGCTCATGTATCCCCTGCGATTCAATAACGGGAGAAGGACGAGGAGCGGGGTGAGTGTTTAGTATTTACATTTTGGCGTGCACGGGGAGAGCTTCGCGAGGCGTGCGTTGCGCGAGATTTCCTCGCGTTGGGATCTCTGGGGTTCCAATAGCCCCGTAGCCCTCGGGGACAATTAAGTTGTCAGTGCGAATGTGAGAGTGGCTTTCTGATGGCGAGCAGGGGGCCCTGACAACAGCGTAAATGCTCCGTGCTCCTCACCCGATGCAACGGCTCGGGGCGCCGGGAAAACTGCACGATTGCTGGTTGTAACGTATGTCCGAATATTTCTAGATGAATTTTTTTTTCTTCGCTTGTTCATGTAAGTATCGTACCGTGGTAATCGGAGGTGCGGGGGAAGGACAACAAACTAAACAAAAAAGGCCACTGCCGGATGAAAGCCTTCCGCAAGCCTTGTCGGTCTGTCAATTGGCGGATTGTGTGACCATACTTCACCACGCTGGTTAGTGATAAGGTGGAAGGGGAGAGGCGGTGGTAGGGTGGGAGTTTCGAGGACCGGTTTAGATAATCGTGACTGATGTTGACCGTGATCGTGGAAATCAAACTGGCTGGGTTCCTTACGTAATATACGTACCAACCGCTGAGCCACTGCTCAACCGCTTCATATGATGCATACGAACAAAATCCACCATTGTACTGTATTATGCCCTCCGCGTCTATGCTGCCCACCTTCACCAACAGAGAGGGCTCTACGTATTCACGGGAAAAGCCCGCGCGTCCAGTAGTTCATGCCGTGTCTGTGCGAGAGCCGTTGCAGGTTTGGCATTGCTGTGCCCCGTGAAGCTGCAGTTATCCTCTCTTACAAACCTCACCGCTCCACTCGCCACAATTATCCCGTCTCGCCGTTTGTACAAAGCCAGGGGGCAAACGTGGAATTTGTACATGTACTAACGGACGATAGCAGCTCCTGTTCGGGCAGTTCTTTTTTTTGTTCTGTGCTATTTGGTATCTTCGAAAATTCATCGTATTTGACTCGTTCAATATAGTCGTTTCAAAATGTTATGCTAGTTATCAACCGTCAACGTTTAGTTCGGGGCTTCACACCTCTCAGCTGTGTGTGTAGTTGAATATACAGCACTTATTTGTTTTCAATCACTCAATTCTTGATCGTAACTTTTTCAACTTCTTAAAATGTTTCACCTGCAGGATAATCCCTTCTCATGGAACATCTCGTTGGCAAGCTGTCGAAACGCCAAACCTGGCTAGCCGAGTTCAATTCCCGACCACAGCTAAAATCAGTAGCGAGTAATATCCAAACTGTCGACATCACATTTCCCCCTCTATTAAATACCTAAACTTGAGGATTTATCCACAACTCTGGCTATCGCCTGAGGATTCGAGTTTCAATTATTGGCAAAACGTCGTACTAGAATTATAAATGTGGGTTTACGCTCCAACACACTGGCGTGCTGTACTAGTGTAGTGTGCTAATTCAGAGACACGAGTAGGAGGCGTTATCGCTCTTGTTTATTCCGGCTCTCACAGCCATAGGGGATAACTCCATACCGGATCGGGACAGCCAACATGCTTCCAGACCCACAGCTTGAAGAGGCGAAGACCACGACGCCAGCAGCATGACGAGTTCCATTCCCGATGGCAGCAGCCCCGACTGTGAGTCGGAGCTCGCCTTTTATTCTCCCCAGCGTGGCCAGGCTCCGCCCTCAGCCACGCGCCCTTCTGGATCCCCCAGAAGGCTCCGTGCTTGACCCACGGGTCAAACTGGTAGAGCGGGCTGCTACCCCTAATTCTATTGTCTACTAATATCCCAGCGCCACGCGCTACAGTGACTCATTCAATGTCACTACACTAGTAACGAATTGTCACGTTTTGTTTACGTGACAAACCGTACTAATTGGCTATGTCGAGTGGTGGCGGGTTTAACGACACATTTATATTCATGCGATCCAAACTCCTCCTGCTCCACATCCCCCGAACTTCACCCACTCACGCCGTCCATCATGGTGAACGATGGTCGAACAACCCGCGTTGCCAATGTGGCATGTTCTGGCCTTCATCCAGCAGCGGACTGATACAGAGGCTGACGTGAATTTATTTATTGTATTGTAATAATACCCCAATGTACGTCTCACCCTTTTAAGTCGTTTTCGCAAATACGTCGTCACTTGATGAATACGACTACCCGGTTTGCGTCGCCTCAACCCACACTTACGTCGCCGTATCTGTGCCTCCACCTACCCAGTAAATCGCTTCGATTGACGTCGTTTTCAATATTCGTCGTTGCACATTTCACGAACGCATCCCCGACGTAAACCGGGTTATTACCGTGTGTGTGTATATATATATATGTTTAAAAACAAGTTCGTAACTCTTCACCATCTACTATTTTTATTTTTGCCAGGTCAAACCCACTTTTTTTCAGAAGTGACATGGCCACAAGTGACGCTCAACGAAGTGCCCCATCGCGTGGAAATGTAGAGCAGCAGCCGACTCCTCGCAGCGCACGCTCATTCTAAATGTGTAGGGGACAAAAAACCGGAGGACCCGGAGAAAAAAAACCCACGGGGAGAGCGAGCGAGAGAGAGAGAGAGAGCGAGACACCGCAAACGATCAGGCGAGGGAGTTAACATCTCGCCACCACCGCGGCGGCCCCGTCCACGCCGGTGTGCAGGCGCTGTTGTGCACTGGAGGTGAAAATGTGCACCGCGTCACGTCTGAATAGCCGCGGGTGATCACGGTGGTGAAGGTAATGTGAAGAGACCGAGTGTGAATTCCTGCAGGTTGCCTCCTGCGCTTCCCAGCTGCCGACCCCGCGACTGGCAGCTAGCTCAGAGGCGGCGTCGCCACCGGTCAGCAGCCGCCTTCCCTCCGGGCACGAGGTGGTGGGCTCGTTCGTTTGTTATTTTCGTTCTCGTGTTTAACCGTCGTGCAGATGTTTCATACCTGGGACCTGTTTATGAAGTGGAGGTGTGGGGGAGGAGGAGGAGGAGGTTGGGCGGGGGGCATTTGCGCTAATGAAGTCGGTGGCGTGCGGTGTTTTTTTGGCCTCAGACCAACAACATTTCCTGGGGTGTTCGGGCTTTTTTGCGAGTGCAGCCTCCCAGGCCTCGGGACTTTTTGCCCTTGCTAACAAGACAATCGGAGACGTTATATATATAAAAACATTTTTTTCCCCTCAAATTTAGCATTCTCAGGAAGAACGTAATCAACCAGGTAGGGTGTTGACTGTTATGTTATCCGACTCTCTGTTGTATTACATTACATTTCTAAGTATACTAGATTTGTGTTTCTATTTCATTTATACCTGACGACGATTGCTTGTGTTGCAATTGAAACGTCGTATGCTAGTATTTAATTTATTATTTTCTTTTCTTCTTTTTATACGTGACTTTACCGAACGAACCAAAGAGTTATATATATATAGTTAAGTCTATTTTAAAAACTCACCTCCTTACATTGGGCTTTAACCTCCGATCTCTGCCCGTTACCGTTGCAGCTTCTGTTTATTTCCTGAATTTTCATACACGGCGGCACGTGTTGGGACGGATCTACGGATTAAATGCGCCGTACAGATGTAAATGATCACTAACGTGCTGAATGCGAGTGTGCCCGATCCCGTCGCATCTCGCAAGTTAAGCAGGCTTGAGCCCGCATAGTTCTTTGATGGGAGACTGCAAGGGAATTCCCAGGTGTTGTAGGTTTGGGCAGCGAGGTGACCAAAAGATGACCGTTACGGAAATTGCTTGATTATTGAATCGGTCTTTGCAGAGCTTTCAATGTTACCCCCTTGTGTTGCGCGAGATGTATCCAGGCGCTCCGTTTTCCTCGCTCGTCCATGGTGGTGGCCAAATATCTCACTTTCGCAGGACCCTCTTGAAATCTAGTTTTGTGATTCGCCAAGACATTCCTGAATAATGAAGGGAATCAAAATTACGTAACTATGCGTGAGATTAGCTGGAGAGATATTCTGACATGATGGGTGGCGCTGTGGCTGAGCCATAAACTTATTATCGTATTTTGTACGCTTAAATCCTGGTCAGTGGCTGACCCATCATCTGTCCAGGGTTGATACAATCAGAACTATTTTACAGAGAGTCAACGGCCCTTGTGCTTCCGAATGAGAGGCGTTCCCCTGCCATGGGAACGCTGAATCTTCAGAAATGGTTCAAGAGATGCCAATCGAGATGAGTTAGGGTTCATTATTCTTTGAGCTTTTGGGATACTTTACAAATGGAGTTCATGAATTGCCTGCCATATGTGATTGCTCATGGGATAAAATAATTAATGTTTTGGTAACGTAATATACGGCTCTTAATACATCCACTGCTGGATGAAGGGCTCTCTCAGCATGTAGGTAACCGGGTTGTTTATGCCCAACTTCACTGCACTGGTCAGAGCGGGTTGGTGAAGGGGGCATGCAGGACCGCTTCAGATATATAACTCGCCACTGATGTTAGCTGCAGTCGGAAATCAAACTCGTCACCGCATCCATAGCTCAGTGCATGAAGCAGCACTCTGCCACCACTAAATCCCTATGATTGGCTTCATCAGTATGCACAAATTTGTGTGACTGCACAAGCAAACGCCACACGGTCATGTGCATCTGGATTCATACTGGCAGCCCCATGGTAAAGACAAAATCGCCCAATATATATTGACATTTCCAGATTCCACAGATGCAAATACGGCCCTAATTTAAAGGGCAAAAACAATCATGTGACCTTTAAAAAATTGGGACATTTTAGAAAGTGTGGACAAAAACAAGATTTTGTTTACATAGTTGCCCGAAATTGCTTGCTTCAAACGAGCATACGAGTCCATCACGACGGAGTAGGTGCACACACTTTTGCGCGAATGCACGCACGCAACACACACGGTCTTGTACCATCGCCACTGACCGCCGCACATTGACAAAATACCACCACCCGTCTCTCCCTGCGACATGTGGGAAGGGTGGCGGCGGCGCGGCATTTGTAGTTGCAGAAGGGACAGCCTTTTGCTTCAGTTGATTGATTATATTATCTTTACATGATTTGGCAAATTCCATTTTGCTTGGCCGCAACTTTCTCTCGTTCCCACCCACCCACTCACCCACCTCTCCTTAATTTTCTTAGTCGCCCTTCGCAGCCATTGTTTTATTTATGTGTTTGCCTCGTGGACCCAAAGGGTCACGGTCGAATGTAAGAGAGGCACGGGGGAGTGTGGAATGGGCTCCCACCCCCCCACACCCCCCGGAGGGACGTTCCGCTCGCAGCTCGGCTCGCCCGCCGGCCGCTCAGGCGGGCGTGCGAGGCCGCTAACGAAATAATCGCGCCTGTCAGTCAAGGGCACACAAACAGTTCAACAACCTTTTGCGGGTTGTATATTAAATATAATTAATCATGAGTTCGGTACGCTGCCTCCGACCGGAATGCGTTGCATTTGTGTGTGCGCGCGTGTGTTTGTTTTTATTTAAACACTCCGCTTTGTTCAATCGCGTAAGCGTGTTAAAAAAAAAATCTGTTTTGTAAATACGTGTGTATATAATGGGAAGGTGAGAAGGAGGCCATCGGTATTGTTCTGGATGGCGTTTCAGCGCGGTGCTTTGTCTTTACGGACGGGTAACTCTAACGAGCGGGTGTCATAGAGAGAGGGAAAGCGCACGCTGATGCATCATGGGGAATCAACAGCCGTGGAGCGGTGGCACAGTGGTTAGCGTGCTGAGCCGCGGAGTTCGATTCCAGGCCACATGCGGCACGCATCAGCGGCGAGTGAAATTCCACGCCCTTCATCGAATCGCACTCACCAAAGTGGCGAAGTATGGTGATAAAACCTCCGAACCATGATCGACATGGAGTTGGTGTAGGTCATCATCTATTGGTGGATTGAGATGGATGGAATGTATTTGTTTTAAACTAATGCGATAGAGTTCTACCGTCGGTTGTAGATACCGCACGGTCTTATTTATGAATTGGTTTCATAATAATGATGTGCCAAGGGGTACAATAATTGTTGATTTTAAAATATTTCAAAACAAAATGTATCCAATATCTCATGACATAAGTGGTGGATTTGTAAAAAAAACATCACATTTTTTAAAAGAACTTTATCAAATTAATTATTTATATACCAAAGCCAGCAGCTGTCATGGAGAGACGGTCTCATGCCATAGGCATGTGGAATTTACGTGACCTGCTCAGGGCCACCTATATCCATTTGAGCATGGGGATGTTTATTGAAATGTATATAAAGAACCTTTGTCAGTCCACTGCTAAAGGAGAGGCACTGGGGGTGGGGGGCAGGGAAATGGGAGCTAAGACCGATTCAGATACCACTCACCACCAATGTTAGCTGCTGCCAGGAAACAACTCGGGTTGTATGTATGCTGAACTTCTTTCGCACAGCACGTAGGCAACCCTGCTAATCGGAGGTACGCAGGTTGACAGGCTCATAGCGCAGTGTGCTAACCACTGTGCCACCGCTCCCACTCCAAATTGATAAAAAAAAAACTTTGCACGTCAAACTTTAAAGTGAACATTTTCACCGCATCGGTACTGGTTTCTTCTGAACTCATTGTTGGAAGCAAAAAGAAATAATTAAAACGCGAGGGACAAATAATATCCCAGATCTTATAACAGAGAACTACCCCGCCCCCTCCTCCTCCCCCCGGGGGCTATAACATTGTATATGGTGGCGGTTGTTTTTGATTGATGGTCATTACAGCGGCATTATTACGATGACCCTTTGCACTGTCGAGGTGGATTTTTCGCAATTTAAGCAGTTCACCCACTGTCTGCATTGCTGAGGGAGGTTGTCACAGGGCACATACAGGAGGCAAGCTCGAGAAACAGCTTTCACCAGTAGCTCTCGCACGCCGATTGTCCCCGCGTGCCCGTTCGGCACGATGTCCAACACGCGCTGGGAGCTTTCTTCGGGAACTGAATTGGAACGCATCAGAGAGCCGCGCATGGGTGCCTAATGTCATCGGCTGGCACGGTCCAAATAGCTGGTCTGCGAATTATTTTGACTAGCCACATCCATCTCGGCTCATTTTGTCTATTTTTATACTCCCCCCCCCCCTCACCCATTAATTGGATAATAGAAATATATGGTTTAATAATATAGGATGATAATGGGTAGGTGCTCTTTGTACTTAAGTGGTAGTATCTTACATCGATAAACTGGACTCCAATCCAGCATGGCAACTTTTCCGGATGATATCCAATGAGAAAATAAGCCGTAGGTGTAACGGCATAATTTCCGAAAACCTATGCCGAAGACTTTCAATCCAATATCAATTTAAATGTAGCACTTCCCGGATCTTTCGAATTCTAAGGAGGTGCACCACTTCCTACGACGACTAAAACGGATTTGAACCTGGAGAAGTGACTTTAATTCCCTCTGAAATCTCACCAGCACCGCCGCCGCAGCAGCAGCAGCAACAGAAGGAAACATAAAGCTCGATTACTGCCGCTCCACAACTCCACGGGCTGCATTGGCTACCGGTTGCCGAACGAATACGTTATAAGGTCACACTCGTTACACATAAATTGCTTGCCACAAATGACCCACAATACCTCGCTGATCTCGTCAAGGAGCATAAACCGTCACGCGAACTCCGGTCATCCTCGCAGCAACGGAGGCTTTTGGATAGACATCGAACAAAGACGGTCGCTGCATCGCGCGCTTTCAGATGCGCTTCTGCGGCCGTCTGGAACGCCACTGGATCTGTGCACTTTTAAATCTGGATTGAAAATAATTTCTTTAAAATTGATATTTGTGTTAAGTTTGTTGTCCTTCCCCCGCACCTCCGATCAGCACTGTTGGCTACGTACGGTGTGAAAGAAGTGCAACATACATACGTACGTACGAGGAACTGTAACCGAGTGCGCCATAAGTAAATCCCAAAGCGCGGCCGCGTCACGGTAAGTCACTGGCGCTGGGGGCGGCGGGCGGGAGAGTTGATAAGAACAGCACTGTCGGTAGTATTTGTGGCCTCGGGCCAAACGGCCAAAGAGAAGTAAAGGGGGCACCTCACCTCTCCTCTCACAAAGATGATGTCTCATATCCCCCCCCCACCCCCCGTCATTCCCCCCCTGCGCAAGGTAATTCATGGTCCGCTCTGCGAAAGCGCCCCCATTGCAATGTTGCCGGTATTATAGCGGTTCGGCTTGAATGGCGACAATTGCCACCGTTTGGCGGTATTGATTTTTTTTGTCTCCGCGCGCACGCTCAGTTAGCCGCCCGCGTCCCACACTCTTGCTGGAAAATGTCAACCGCTGGGAAATGACAGTTTGACCTTTTTTTTCATGGTTTTCTTTTTTTAAGAAAGGGGGGGGGGGGTGGCCATAAAATATAAAAAAGGGACACATTCACTGTTGCAATTCCTATTATCAGTTGTTTTAGGCTTCAGGATGAATAGGGCATTTGCCCATCGTGGGCGATGTCTCTAACGAGAGAACAGCAACATTTTCTTCAACTGCAGAATGATTGCAGCCCACCGGTGTTTGGCAGTTTACGACAATAATAATAACGGACAATTTCGTGACTTTTGGCAGAAAGAACTGAGGAATGCAGACAGCTCTGGTTCGGTCGTGCCAGAAGAATGACGCCAAGAATGGGAATTCAAAGAGAGAGCATCGGCAATGCTTGGTGGAATGCAGCGGGGTTGGAGGAAGACCGGGACAAAGATGGACTTCTGATGGAGCAGAGGTGACACTGTATATGTAAGGCGCTTAGAGTTTCTGAGGCGTTTAAGTCTCATAGAAATACAAATAACTAAGTAACAATTTTTATTTACTAGGCAAGGCCCACTGAGATATGTAGCTCTTTTCAGAAGCGACCTGGCCACAAATGATAGCTCAACGAAGTGACTTATCACGTGGACATTTATTGCAGCCAAATACTCTTATTGCAGCCAAATACTCTTATTGCAGCCAAACGCATGTTTCTAAATGTGGAGGGAAAAAACCGGAGGACTCGGAGAAAAATGTACGCGGCCACGGGAAGAGAGGCACCGCAAACTCAAAATATACAGTCGTCAAGCCCGGGATCGAACCGGCGAACCTCCTGTGTGCCAGGCGAGGTATTTAACACCGTGCCACCGTGGTGCCCCTATAATGATCATACACTGATGATTATTATTAGAATGGAGAAGAATGGCAGTGACACATCAGCAACATGATGATCGCCAACAGTGGATGACTGCTGCTGCTGTTGTTGCCGCGTGTACGTGGGCCTAGCGGCCTCGATATTAGTTTGATGTCCTTTCCCTGCACCTCCGATTAGCACGGTTGGCTACGTACGGCGCGAACGAAGTTCAACATACGTACGTACATGCAAAAGGCCTGTACTGGAGAGGGAGAAGAAGCGTTAAAGGACGCAACCAGTTGCGTTGATGAACACTTTCCCTTCCTCGCGAATTGTAGTCGTGGTGCTGACGAGATCCAAATGTAACCTTCAATTCTGGTAGTGACACGTGGTGATCATCCCACTTGACACAATCGGTCGGGCGAGCCAGGAGACACTCATAATACGGCAACACTGACTCTTTCGTCTTGCAGGATTGCCATTCGAGGGATTTTGTTTAAAAAAAAACTAATGAAGATAACTACGTGAGAACCCCATTGAGGCAGACGATGGGTGCGCTATGCTGCACCATGAGGTACAACAATAATAATCGATTTTTCAGGCGGGTTTTGGGGGCGGGAGTGGCAGGATTTGACACTGGCACTCGTTTAATTATTTTCATGTCAATGCCACGTAACTAGCTCGCCCCCTCCTGCACCAAGTGTGGGGAACATCTATAATCGAGGTTTTTTTTGGCTGTCGCCTGATGAGACTGGTTGTAATTACCGGCAAAACGTCGCACTCGAATTGTAAACGTTGTGGGTTTACTCTCCTACACACCAGTGTTCTGCTGAACTAGTAACGAGTTGGAATGTTTTGTTGACGTTACAAACCTTACTAATTGGCTGTGTCGAGTGGTGGCGGGTTTAACGACACATTGATATTTACAAGATCTAACCCAGCAACGTCTATTATGGATATTCAAACTCCTCCTGCTCTCCATCCTCCGAACTTCACCCACTCACGCCGTCCATCATGGTGAACGATGGTCGAACAACCCCCATTGCCAATGTGGCATGTTCTGGCCTTCATCCAGCAGCGGACCGATACAGTGGTTGACTTGAATTTATTTATTGTATTATAGTAATACCCCAATGTACGTCTCACCCTTTTACGTCGTTTTCGCAAATACGTCGTCACTTGATGAATACAACTACCCGAATTGCGTCACCTCAACCCACACTTACGTCGTCGTATTCGTCGCCTTTGCCTTTGCCTCCACCTACCCTCTATTATGGATAATATTGGTCGCGAAAGCCTACTACGTGTTAAACTCATTCCTGCGGAGGGAGCTGGTAGGAACGTTGGGTTGCTCGGTCAATGGCCAGGGTCAACGGCGGCGTGGTGTATTCCGCAAATATGCCCGACTGTGAGGGCGGGCACAAGCCGGCGTGAGTAGGTTAAACGTTGAGTTTAATAAGGGCACCGCGGGGTGACCAGCCCCTCCCCACCCAGCCCCACCCCTCCCACCCCCCCACCCAGCCCCACCCTCCCCACCCAGCCCCTCCCTCCCCACCCTCCCCACCCAGCCCCTCCCCACCCTCCCCTCTCCACTCAGCCCCACCCCTCCCATTTTTGGATGCACGACGGACGGACACAATAATCCCCTGTGGGCTGGTGGAACCAGGTGGTTCCTACCAGTAACAGAGCATCTATGTCTCTGTTGCCTACCCCCCCCCCCCCCCCGTGATCTCAAAGTTTAAGCATCAGCTCTTGCGCTCCGCACAAGAGGAAGGTGTTACTGTAGTTCACTCAGGGATAACGCTCCCGTTTTTCACACACACACACAAAATAGACCGGGCCTCTTTGATGACAAACTATAACTGCCACGTATACTTTGAGCCGTGTGTGTACGAGACATTTGATGTCTTGCTTTAAAAGCCTTCACAGAGTACTGCGCCTTGGGAATCAACCCTCAGCCCCAGGCGTGGGCCGTTGAAAACATAAAGGGCTTCTTTTGATACCAAAGATTAAGGTTGATACACTATCTGAAAACGTATCACGAGAGTAATGTTCCCTTTTGAGTTTTTTTTTCTCCCCCCTCTCTCTCTCTCTTTATTCTTTATGGGGAGGGACGATGCCCTGCTGTAAATGTTTTCGCACCCTGCACTTTTGCAATGCAGAAGTTCGATATACCGTCGTGGCAACTGAAACAATTGCCACTCAACAGTATCAAATGGGTACGGTGCAAGTAAGTCCATTGGCAGATGGTGGTGGTGAGATGCTAACTACCTGGCCTAATATACAGGAGGTCGTGGGTTCGATCCCAACCCTGACACTTGTATATTAAGAGTTTGCGTGTTCTCCCCGTGGTTGCGTGGATTTTTCTCCGGGTCCTCCGGGTTTCCCCTCCACAATTAGAATCAACATCACGCGTTTAGAGTATTTGTCTGCTGTAAGTGATGTTTTAGTTTAGGGTATTCCCACCTCTTTCAAGATGATTGGTCAGCGTGGAAGAGTGGGCACAAAAGCCCTTCTGCCGACAGTGACATATGCGCAGGCAATTGCAGGGTTGCACCGCCGCTACCTTTGCTGGATGGTGGTGGCGACTGATCCATTTTGATTTACGGGCAAGGGCACCATTATGGCACTGCGCTGACGTCATCACCACAGCATTTGTCCCGTAACGTTTGACACGCAAACGCACGTTGTTCGAGGTTTTACTGTGGCGGCTCAATCGCCCTCACTTTGGACTATTTTTGTTTCCACATTGTCGACTC
Source organism: Lethenteron reissneri (assembly GCF_015708825.2). Classification (NCBI taxonomy): domain Eukaryota; kingdom Metazoa; phylum Chordata; class Hyperoartia; order Petromyzontiformes; family Petromyzontidae; genus Lethenteron; species Lethenteron reissneri. The sequence goes on from NC_083804.1 coordinate 6,924,389, forward strand.
GTCACACTTTGCGTCGGACATTCTGCGACACAGCGTGGGTAAAGGCGCAGTCCCTGCAATTGCGTGCTCACGCCACTGCTGGCGGAAGGGCCTCTGCTAGCTGGAGTTATCTGGCGAGAGAGAGAACCCTTCTAGAGGGTATTTGGCCTACTCTACCACGTCTTTCCAGACGTCTCGCGCGGAAGAGGGGAGAGTAGGCACACTTCAACCCCACCGATGCACGCGACCTGCCAATGTGATTGCAGATATATTATTTTGGGTAACGTCTCCCTTAAGAGTTTTTTATCGAGGGGTGGCCAGGTGGTTTAGAAGTCACAGGACCTGAGCCCGCTCGGTTGAACGTCCCCTCTCGATTTTCAACCGCTCCTTGATTAATCCGAATGATCAATTGAATCGAGCTGATGGTCTCAGCTTGGTCAGTAGATAGCGCAGAAGAAAAAAAATCCCGTCATATTACATTCTGGTTTTCATAGACTTTAGAAAAAAAATAGATGTCTGATCATTAATTTTACAATATAGTTGTGTAGGTTTGACTGCAGTGCAATGAAGATGTGTTAAGCAGTGGAAGGAAAGTGCGTCACCTCGTGTGTAGATAACGAAATGTCACTTAAAGAGTTCTCAGAAGTAGGCCGATCATATTTCGATTTAAATCTTTCGTGACTGTAGGGATTCATCTTCTTGGTCCTTTCGGTTAAGTCACGTAGAAGGGAAATAATAAAATAATAAAAATAAAACATAATAAAATAATTCTCACGACGTTTCGGCCACAACGCAAGCAGCCGTCCTCAGGTGAAGAACAGGTTTGTCGGGAAGACATTATTATTTCCCTTCTACGTGACTTTACCGAAAGAACCAAGACGATAGGCCTATCATATTTCCTTTCCGCGGACCGTTCTTTAACCAGCGCTGGGCGACAGTACCGAATGGATGATTCGTCTATTATACGACATAATAGCTCAATCAACATACCATTAAAGGAACAACAACAACAACAAAAACACTGTGACTCGGCGAGACTTGTCTGGGTAGGTATATTCGTTTTTTGTGCGTACAATACGCTGTGTATAAACGCTGCATATATAAAAATACCTGCCTCTAAAATGGGCGATTATGAGGTCCACACGTGGAAATGGGGCGAGCATTCTCATCTTGTTTGGGAATTTCTCAGCGTTGCCACCAACATAATCATAACTTCCCCGCAACCAAGGAAGGGATGTTGACTACCTCGCCTGGCACACGATCCTGACGCCTGCTGCTGTATATTTGGGAGTTTGCGGTGTCTCTCTCTCTCCCCGTGGTCGTGTAGATTTTTCTCCGGGTCCTCCGGTTTTTCCCTCGACATTTAGAAATCCACAACATGCGTTTAGGGGATATCCATAAATGATGTGACGCGATTTTGGACGATTTTTAACCCCCCCCCCCTCGTCACACGCCGTCTAAAAAGTCAGACCCCCCTAAATATGACGTCACAAAGCTCTGCCCCCCCCCCAAAACCATTTTGAAAATTAAACATGCTTCAAATCGCTTTAGACTATTGTCATTGTAGTGCGTATTTAATGTGGCGCTGCACTCTGATGTAGTAGGAGTGCTGTTACAATAATTAGTGTTGTTATAACAATTCTATATTTATTAAAAGTTGCGCATTTTGATGTGACGTCACATTTCTCGTCACACATCGTCACAAATGTATGACCCCCTCAGGTGCGTGACGTCATTTATGGACGCCCCCCTAGAGTATTTGACTGCTAAATGCTGAGGAGTGATCGTGGACGGGAGTTGCATCTGAGAAGCGCCCTCTTCTGGATGAACATAGGCCTGGATGTTGTTACACTCGTAGGTGATTGTGTACGGCACTAAGGGTGTTCCGATTTTAAGATTAAACCGAAAATTGGGCCGAAATAAGAAATGCCGTATCGAGTGATCGAAATTTATTTTGTTTCATATTGATCCGAAAGTATAAATTACCTCACAACGATATCGCTGCCAAACTTTCCCCGCCTCGGGGGAGGGGGGGGGGGTCAGACATTTGTGACGATGTGTGACGAGAAATATGACGTCACATCAAAATGCGCAACTTTTAATCAACACATAATTGTTATAACAACACTAATTGTTGTAACAACACTCCTACAACATCAGAGTGCAGCGCCACATTAAATACGCACTACAATGACAATAGTCTAAAGCGATTTGAAGCATGTTTTATTTTCAAAATGGAAATATGGTTTGCGGGGGTGGGGGGGGGCAGAGCTTTGTGACTGTCACGTGGCATCGGGGGTCGTCACCCATGAGAAAAAGAGACGATTTCCCCCCCCCCTCCCTTAAAAATTACGAAATGTTTGAACTCTGAACGTGTTCCTATTGTGTGTCATTCGTGTGCAACTGTGGTCACCAATGTCAAAGCACGGATAAATGAATATGGTATTGTTCTTGCTGATCAACTCCCAGCCATACAAAAAGAAGATGGTGTCCTCCAGCTGCCCCTCACTAGTCTAACCGAGGAATTCAAGTGTGCAAAAACCAGGCTCCAGATGACACTGAATGAATCTCGAGACCCAGTGGTGAGCAACAACGCGCCGACCTTGGCAACTGGGCGCAAATGGAGGCCAGGAAAAGCAGTCCAGGAGGCAACAGCAGCCCTCAGACATGCTGACATTGTGGGTCATGTTCAGCAAGGGAGAGGAGGCCTTGGGCTAACTAGCCGTGCTGCTTGGAGTAAGGCCACTGCACCAGAGCGGCGGAAGATGGTAGTGCAGGAAGTACGCCATCAGGAGGAGGCTGCAAGGTGGGCCAAGGCAGTCTCTCTTGCCAAACAAGGACAGTGGACTCGATGGGACAGTGTGGAGAAGAGGAAGATCAGCTGGAAGGATCTGTGGGCCATGGAAGCGAGGCGGTTGAGCTTTTCCATCAGAGCAACATATGACATCCTTCCAACACCAGTTAATCTTCACCAATGGTATGGTGAAGATCCGGACTGTGCCCTCTGTTCCATGCCAGCCAACCTCAGGCACATTCTTACAGGGTGTAAAACAAGCCTCACCCAAGGACGCTACACTTGGCGTCACAACCAAGTCCTTAAAAACCTTGCGTCCGCCCTGGAGGACAAGCGAGCTGCCACCAACTCCCTACCACCCCCAGCAGCATCACACCTCTTACGGACGACCTTTGTCCGCGAAGGGGCTAAACCACCGAAGAGCGGCTCTACACCAATAGAGCGAGACCAGCTGCGCTTGGCCCGCGACTGGAAAATGCTAGCTGACATTGGCCGGCAACTTGTGTTTCCTCCGGAGATCGCAACCACCACCCTAAGACCTGACATGGTGCTCTGGTCCCGTTCGCTCAAGAAGGTCTTCATCATTGAGCTCACAGTACCCTGGGAGGACTCAGTAGATGAGGCTTATGAGCGAAAACATCTGCGCTATGCCGATCTAGCTGCCGAAGCACGGCATCATGGCTGGAACACAGAAGTCCGACCAGTGGAGGTGGGCTGCAGAGGTTTTGTGGCAACATCTACAACCAGACTGCTTAGAGACCTGGGAATTAAGGGCCAGAGCCAGCGTTCGGCAATCAAAGCTGTATCGGAGGCGGCAGAACGCAGCAGTCAGTGGCTCTGGATGAAGAGGAAAGACCCCAGCTGGGCCCCAAAGTGAGATGGCCAGGAGGTATGCAGTCAACAATGCTTGACTCAGGGAGGAGGACGCCCCTGCCATGCATAGTCCCATGGGATGTTGGCTACCAACAACAAGGCAACTCCTATGACTAATTGGGAATGGGACGCAAGCGTAGGATTGATCACCCTGTCGCTGGCCGCCTTTGGGGAGGGTGTATAGTATGAAAGGCCGAAACACCCTAGGAACCAAAGGGTCACTACTGACGATGCGCTCCCCAAATTTCACCAGGCTCACTGTTCATGAACTCTTGGAAGTGCTTGCACAAAGGATAGTAACATCTCATCCTGTGTTCTTTGGAATCTGTGTCATTCGTGTGCAACTGTGGTCACCAATGTCAAAGCACGGATAAATGAATATGGTATTGTTCTTGCTGATCAACTCCCAGCCATACAAAAAGAAGAGAATAAAGAATACGTTCAAACGGGAAACGCGGTATCAGAGTCGTCAAAGCGGTTTGTGGACAATTTTAATTTTTTGTGTTTTAATTCAGAGTTTACATGTCCCCCCCCCCCCCTGTTCTGCATCGGTTTCCTCCGAGTTAACTGGTGCCCCACTCATCGATAATAAAAAACACAAACCTCAATGCAATTGGCATCGGTGAAACATCCCAACGATGTTTCACCGATGCCTATAAAAACACAAACGAATCACAAATTAACAGCAAGTGTAAAGTTTATTTTTTTTAAACAGAGGCGATTACAGTCTCATTTACAAGAGTGAGCTGGGTTATCAACAAGATAAAAGCAAAATAAAAAAGCACACCAATGAATGAAATTGAAATCCTAGCAACAGCAATTGTCACACGAGCAGTTGCTATTATTTTACGAACATTAATTAAATTTTTAAAAAATTTTGTTATATCCATCATAATACAATTACAAAAATTGCGTGACAGAAACATAAACCAGGCGTGGGGGTGATGATTTTTAGTACCGACATTTAAACGAGACGAAGATGTACAAGTTAAACGCAATTGCCAGTGAAATGATTAAAAACCCTCAAAAAGTAAATAATCGACGGCTCGGCATCGGACTGTGATGGATGTAAAACTGGTAGATGCAATTGAAGCGACGACAATGTTGAAGCGATGTACTTCCAGCTGTTTTCCGGGGATTCGGGGCCGTCCATAAATGACGTCACGCGATTTTGGACGATTTTTGAACCCCCCCCCCCTCGTCACACGGCGTCACAAAAAGTCAGACCCCCCTCAAATATGACGTCACAAAGCTCTGCCCCCCCCCCCTCAAATAAAACATGCTTCAAATCGCTTTAAACTATTGTCATTGTAGTGCGTATTTAATGCGGCGCTGCACTCTGATGTTGTAGGAGAAAACATTTATTAAAAAGTATATTTAATTAAGTAGAACGTGTTGTCTATATTTATTTAAAGTTGCGCATTTTGATGTGACGTCAAATTCCTCAACCGCCCCCCCCTCGTCACACATCGTCACAAATATCTGACCCCACCCCCCTCCGCAGGTGCGTGACGTCATTTATGGACGGCCCCTTAGCAGAGAGCGAGTGGCACACCAGTCCTGAGTGTTTTTCACGTCGAGGCAAACGACTCGATTGGGATTAACACGGTCGGCGACATCGCCTTCCAAACATTCAACTTGCTCGAACTCTCCCTTAGGAGGAGGATTGCCGAGGCCCAAGCCGCAGCCTTCCCAGGTCAACACGACGGGGAAGGTGGAAGGGGAGCAAACGTTGATCAGATTCGATGTTTGGGATCGCGAGACGCCTTCTGCTGTGCACGCTTCAGCCAGCAGGTGGCAGTGGGGAAACTTTGACCGAGCCGAACCTTGCTTGCTTGCCTGACGTGACCTGACACGCGCGTTGGCGCTGATGGTGTCTGAGATCATCATCATCATCAGCTGCCAGTAGAGTCTCCATGAGCAGCAGCATCATCATCAGCTGCCAGTAGCGTCTCTATCAGTATCATCATCATCATCAGCTGCAGTAGCGTCTCTATCAGTATCATCATCATCATCAGCTGCCAGTAGCGTCTCTATCATTATCATCATCATCAGCTGCCAGTAGAGTCTCCATGAGCAGCAGCATCATCATCAGCTGCCAGTAGCGTCTCTATCAGTATCATCATCATCATCAGCTGCAGTAGCGTCTCTATCAGTATCATCATCATCAGCTGCCAGTAGAGTCTCCATGAGCAGCAGCATCATCATCAGCTGCCAGTAGCGTCTCGTATCAGTATCATCATCATCAGCTGCAGTAGCGTCTCTATCAGTATCATCATCATCATCAGCTGCCAGTAGCGTCTCTATCAGTATCATCATCATCATCATCAGCTGCCAGTAGAGTCTCCATGAGCAGCAGCATCATCATCAGCTGCCAGTAGCGTCTCTATCAGTATCATCATCATCATCAGCTGCAGTAGCGTCTCTATCAGTATCATCATCATCAGCTGCCAGTAGAGTCTCCATGAGCAGCAGCATCATCATCAGCTGCCAGTAGCGTCTCTATCAGTATCATCATCATCATCAGCTGCAGTAGCGTCTCTATCAGTATCATCATCATCATCAGCTGCCAGTAGCGTCTCTATCAGTATCATCATCATCATCAGCTGCATTAGCGTCTCTATCAGTATCATCATCATCATCATCAGCTGCAGTAGCGTCTCTATCAGTATCATCATCATCATCAGCTGCCAGTAGCGTCTCTATGAGCAGCAGCATCATCATCAGCTGCAGTAGTGTCTCTATCAGTATCATCATCATCATCAGCTGCAGTAGCGTCTCTATCAGTATCATCATCATCATCAGCTGCCAGTAGCGTCTCTATGAGCAGCAGCATCATCAGCTGCAGTAGTGTCTCTACCAGTATCATCATCATCATCATCAGCTGCAGTAGCGTCTCTATCAGTATCATCATCATCATCATAAGCAGCTGCCAGTAGCGTCTCTATGAGTATATGTATCAGCAGCATCATCTTCGTCAGCAGCTATTTAGCAGCAGCTTCACAATTATGTGACGGTAAACATGCATGCTGCTGATGATGATGTTCATTATGAATCGGCAAAAAAATGCATGCTCATCATCAGCTACAATAAGCATTGTAAATACCAAATCAGGAAATCAATCATCGGCAGCAGCGACAGCTTACTCGGCATCCAGCAGCAACGGTAGCAATCAGCGTAATCAATGCCAATAAATCATCCGTCGCTGAACGTAGCAACGCCTTTCAAAAGTAGCAAAACGAAGCGCATTCCAAAAGTGACGTTCATCACAATGTTCATCGTCAACCATGGTCAATCCACTGTTGGATAAAGGCCTCCCCCAAGCCGTGCGGGAAAATGGACCGTGGAAACCCAGGCAACATGGAAACGTTGGCCCAGCGTTGCCACGTGGTTGTGCCAACTTTGGCTCAACGTTTCAGGTTTACTGGGAAGGCGCGCGTCTGTGGGTTTCGTAATCCCGGATCTCAATGAAGTACCCATTGACGCACGCCCGTACCTGTAAGCTTCACGTTTTATTCGGGTTTTATGTTGAACTTCTTTCGCACCGTACGTAGCCAAACGTGCTAATCGGAGTGCGAGGAAAGGCTGGACCAAGCACGTGTTCCTTGACCACAACGCTGTGTAAGAAGACGTGGGGCCGGTTCAAACCGAGACGAGTGCGCAAGCATCACTGCCCTAAAAGAACCCTTGCCCCCCCCCCCCCAATCCTCCTCCTCCCCACCTCTGCGGAGACCGGAGCACAATAGAGCACGTCGCAGATTAATCAGCCGGTGCCCGCTGGACGTGAAGGGGCCACAGGGCGGCTGACCGCTGAGACAGCAGCTGCACGGAAGCTTGGTGGCAGAGGTTTAGCGGACGAGGGAAGCGGCAGGGAGCAGAGGCGGATGGGCAAGCGAGAGTGATGGAGTTGCATTGCGGTCATCATGGCAGCAGCAGCAGCGGGGCCTCTTGGCTACGTACGGTAGTCGTCACCGCACCGCGCGCTTTCAGATGCGCGTTGACGGCCGTCTGGAACTCTCTTCCTTTCCGCTGTTAAAAAATCTCGATCGAAAACTAATTTTTTTTAATATAATTGCTTTTTTGTGCTTAGTTTGGTGTCCTTTCCCCCCCAGCACCTCCGATTAGCACGGTAAAAAACGTACGATGTGAAGAAGTTCAACACACATACATGCAGAGATGATGACGCAGCAATAGCAGTAACAGCAGCAACAATGGCAGCAACAACTCGGCTGTGTCAATGACAGTGAGCTCCTTGCAAGCGGATAACAACATCTCTTTTAAGAAAGCCTGACACTGAAGAGATGTCTGTGTCGTAACATCGTTGGATGTCACTGTGTATGTCACTGTGTGAAGCCGGCCTGGGAGATGGCACGGCGCGCGATGTTCTGACATCGCAGACACCACCGAGGGTGGATGCAGTACCGACCCGAGCGGGGCTCTGTGAGCACTGACTGACAGTGACGGATGTCGCCACGCTCTGCGTGCAGTGCCAGCCCCTACAGGATAGTGGGCGAGAGTGCCGGGCACGGCACGGGGGTTACAAGGGGGGCCACGGCACTCTGGTTGAACCCGGAGGACACGTGACCGGAGGTATCTACCCAGAGACCCCCAAAGGGGGGCTGGGGTGATCACGTGTCCAGGTGGAGATCCTTCTTGATGCTTCGAGAAGGTGGGCGGGGCGGAGCCAGCCTCGCCATACAGGTTATAAGCCGGAGCCCTGAGAGGCACCGGCTGCTGTTGTTATCCTGAAGACGCTACGTTCTGCGCCCTGCGTCCGAAGACAGGTCACCAACACGGGGACCTGGACCCAAGCTGGGGTCCCGTCCAACGTAGCTACTCCCAGTGCAGTTAGTGTGGTTGTCCTGATGGACCACCCCCATAGGTTGTTATCCGGTGAAAGGGCAAGTTACCCCTTTGTGTTAGTGTGTTGGTGGTAATAAAATGTGTTGCCTCCAAGAGTTCGTCTGAGTCTCCGTTTGAGCCCGCTACATCTGTATGAAATTATTACGCAACAGTTATCAGCATTGAAACTGTAATAACAATTATGGTGATGATGACACTCTCATGATCATAATGCCTCTGACGAAATCACCGGAATTGTTCATCAGATCTCAGAAGCTAACCGTGGTTGAGCCCGAATAGTGCTTGGATTAGTGACCACAATGCACAAACAGGTTGCCATAGGCTGTGGGGCTATGCAGTGGGCAGCAGATGACAGTACAGCAAAAGTGTACTTCAATATGCTCCCGCTTCTATGCTGCTCACCTTCAACCCACACTGACCAGCATGGTGAAGTATGGTCAAATAACCCCCCCTTGTTCTGCACGGTGTGCAGGGTCCTGCATTGGCATGTTTGTCCATTTCCTTTTAAAGAGCACGTGGGAGAATACCAGCGCACACGTGGGAATCATAGTTTTTTTTAAAATAATTATTCAGAGATATCACTAATGACATGTCCTGGCCATCTCGAAGTTCCAGTGTTTTGGGAATCTCGTAACCGCAAGCAATATTCTGTTTGTGACCCCACAGGTCTTGCTAACGCAGTGCTGGATTACAAGCAGCGGAGGGCTGATGATGCTGGAGCCTGGTCTCGCTGGCGCAGACCAGAACTATTGCCGAGTGAGCACTTTCTGCAGAAGAGCCGCACACACTTTCCACAGCTAAACATAAACACGTGAATTGACTTACAGGCTCCGACGCACGACGAAAATGTGCAACTTGACCATTTTGTTTCGATTTAAAGCTTTCGTGACTGCAGGGATTCATCTTCTTGGTTCTTTCGGTAAAGTCACGTAGAAGGGAAGTAATAAAATAATAAAAATAAAACATAATAAAATAATTCTCACGACGTTTCGGCCACAACGCATTTCCCATATCCCCTCCCTTGGATGCTGCTAATCCTGCATAATGCACGGACATAAGCAGTACTAATCACATACCTGCATTTCCCATAAATATGCTAAATTCCTCTTGATATGCAAATTATTTTGTCAAGACGCCCTTTTCCCCCCTCCCAACCCAGCTTATATATATGCTCCAAGCACGTGTGCTGTTTCATTCAGACGCTGTCGCCTCGACAGACCTGGTTTCACCTGAGGACGGCTGCTTGGGTTGTAGCCGAAACGTCGTGAGAATTATTTTATTATGTTTTATTTTTATTATTTTATTACTTCCCTTCTACGTGACTTTACCGAAAGAACCAAGAAGTTGACCATTTTGGTTTTGACCTTGGAATGTGTTTTTTTATAGTTAATTCCAAATGCGGTAGTTACAGTGGTTGTAAGGTGCAAAGTAATTCCGACCTTAGTTGGTTGAACTAGTCCTGCCCCCCCCACGCCCCCCAACCTTTGCTTCCCCAACTTACACTGGTCAACGTGGTGAAGTGTGGTAAAAAAAAACACACACACACAGGATGGACACGGCACGAGCACTTTCATCCAGCGGGGAGTTTACATAGGGTCGTCAATCTCTCTCGTATCAATCTCTCTCGACAACAAACTTCCATATAGCCTACATCGACCGTTGGGGTAAGTGCGGTCAAATTATCCCATGAGCGACATGGCGTGGGGAGGCTTTCGTCAGTTGGTAGATTGGGAATTTTTGGAATGAAAATATGTTTTTTATATATATAACAGGTGTGGCCACCGAATACTCCTCTGGAAGATGAAAGCAGCGACTGTAGCTATGAACGCATCGACAAATAGTGGCTGCTTCGGTCATTTGCTGCCTGCTTCGGTCATTTTGCGGGCAGCATCTTAAACATTTATAACATTACTCCTGCAGCCCTCCACTGATTCACCAATGTCAGCACGTAACGTCACAAATCACCTTGCCATACGAGAGAAGAGGCGAAAAAAATCAAGAGTCCCTCCACCCAACTAACTGCATGCAATCTTAATTTTGGAGCTTTCGTGACTGCAGGAATTATTCTTTGGTTTTTTTCGGTAAAGTCACGTATAAAGATAAAATAATAAATTAAATAATAGCATACTATTATTTATACGTGACTTTACCGATAATAAATTATAGTATGCTATTATTTAATTTATTATTTTATCTTTATACGTGACTTTACCGAAAAAACCAAAGAATAACTGCATGCATCTCCTCCTCGCCTTGGCTCGGCTTGGCTTCCCTATGCTCGAGCACTGATTTGTGACCGAGATGAGAGGCCGGAGTGAGCTGGGAGCTGAGTGGAACACCTGTGAGTGGCATGACGTGCGTGGGACACTCGAGTGTGTATCCCGTTAATCTTCTGCAGGATGTTGTGACTGTGCATGCTGTTGTCATCATTAGCGCATGCCGAGATCCTGGCTCAGGCTCATCGCTTGAAATCCTGAGCCAATCGACAAAACAAATGTTAGTGTTGAAATTCGCTCGAAGATTTTGTTGTTTTTGTTGTTGAAATCCCGACTCTCTGCTTCGTGTTATCAGCGACGCGATTTTTAAAAAGATTAAACGCGACCTTAAATGGAAGAGCACATATAAGTCGACATTTGTTCTTGTGTTTTCACGCATGAACAAACATATTTTATCACACGGACTTTTTGGATTTCCACCCAAATATTATCCAACAGCATTTCGTTTAAGCAAGCAACATCTGGCCCGGTTTTTATATGTTTGGGTCTCACCGCGAGCATCTCCGGAACGTATCATTCGCGAATGACGAGGGGACACTGTACCCACAGCGAACCCACAGCATCACTTTCGAGGGGATGACACTGAACGCTGCCATCTCCTGGCAACTTTGAGTCTCACACCTACAACACCTGATAAGTGCTGGTGGCTACATATCCAAGTGCTGTACAAGCCAAACTGAAACCTGCTTAGCTTCCGAGGTCTCACGAGATTGGGCGCGTTCAGGGTGATTTGGTGGTAAGGTGATTCTCTGGTTATTGAGGGCAGCTGTTTTTTTTTCCCCCTAATATTTCACAAGCCTTATACAAACTAATCTTAGCCGCTATTATATACCGGGAGAACGACTTTATTCCACTCTCCAGCCCGTTTTCAATGCAGCCCGAATAATTAATTGTAATCCACGCGCATTCCACGCGATAATTCTCAACTCTGCCCACATTCCCATCATTGTGCCGCTCCGCTCTGCAAACATATGAAATGCGCGGCCGTTCCCCGCCGCGTTCCCATGCCAGATTTAATAGGCAGAGCAAAGACGCCGACAAAAGGGCGACGCGCAGAGAGAGCTCGCGTGAGCTCCATTACAGCGAGAGAGGAGGCACTTCCCATCGCCATGGCTCCTCCCGTGTGCAGAACTGTGCCGCTGTAATGCAGGGGCCGCATTCCACGTGGAGCGACTGCTCCAGGGGGTGGTAGGGTGCTGCGATGTGGTTGAGGGGTGGGGGGCTGGCAAAAGGGGCAGTTGTTACCACCCCCCCCTACTCCCCTCCCCCATCACCCCCACCCACCACCCCCCCTACAAAAATGTGTAGAGAGCAATTGATTGGGATTGGGTGTCTTGAAAATATCACGAAAAATTGGCGATGCTGCTGCTGCTTCTGCGTTTGCAGTAGTGCACAAGCACACATATCTGAGATACGTTCTTAAATAACAACTCTGTGCCCTTTGAAGGATACATATGTAATAGTGTAATAGGGGACGTTTTGGGCAATGGACCTTCTTCATGGCACATGCATCACAAATGGCTCACGTGGGAATGGCAGTGACTCTTCCTCTTAGCAAATAAATGCTGTGAGTGCTATGAAGATGGCCCTTTGCCCAAAACGTCGCCTGCTATGTATATATTTACGATTTTAAAGGCAGTGCTATTGACGCACTCGTGGAGTTTTATTGAATGTCGTCGACCGCTTTTGAGATATTTTCATACATGTAAAATTGTCAAAACATTGATTGACAGCTGTCACTCGCTCACCACTCGCGGCGGTCAGTCGCCTCCTTATCCCTCTGATATCGCGACTACGATGGTTAAAGTCAGTCGATCGGCGGGACGCATGTGTTGGGGAGAATGGAGGGTGCTCCCACTTCTGCCAAGATGTCTGACCCGAATGGAAGAGTAGGCCAAAAAACTCTCTAGACGCACTCTCTAAAGCTCCCTCTAGTGGAGGTCCTTCTGCCAGCGGTGGTGTGAGCGAGCAATTGCAGGGCTGCACCTCTGCCACCTAATACACCACGGGTCGTCCACGCAGCTTTTGAAACGTCATCCGCCACGGGCCACGCCCACCTTCTCGAAACCTCGAGAAGGATCTCCACCTGGACACGTGATCACCCCAGCGACCCCCTTTGGGGGTCCCCGGGGTAGATACATCCGGTCACGTGTCCTCCGGGTTCAACCAGAGTGCCATGGCCCCCTTTTGAACCCCGTACCGTGCCCGGCAACTCTCGCCCTCTATCCTGTAGGGGCTGGCACTGCACGCGGAGCGTGGTGCCATCCGTCACTGTCAGTCAGTGCTCACCGATACACTTTGACTTGACCTTGCTCTCTGTATGAGTAATCTGATTACAGTGACTGTAAATGCAACACTTTCTGTAACGTGTGACTTTCTAGCATGCGTGAGTCCTCAGTCCATCAGAGCAGCTCAGCACTCAGGTGCACACAGCAGTAACATGCCTTATCTTCACGTGAGCGTTTCCCACTTTGCCCTGGTTAATTATTACCGTACCATTGCCTCTACACTCCGTGAGTTACGATGCGGGAACGCACAATTATTTGGATTTTCCAAGAACATCCACTCTCCATGTAATTCCAATGTAACTCGTAGACGTTATCGCAGTGCAAGAGTTTTCACGTAATAATAACCTTTTCCAAATCACCATCATCATTTTTGTCGGTGGCGAGATGTCAACTAACTGCCTCGCCTGGTATAGAGGAGACCGTGGGTTCGATCCCGACGCTGACGTCTGCTGTATATTTGTAGTTTGCGATGTCTCTATCTCCTCGTGGTCACGGGGATTTTTTTTCCAGGGCCTCCGGTTTTTCCCTCCACAATTCGAATGAACATGCGGTTAGAGTATTTGGCTGCTTGCTGCTATACATTTCCACGTGATAAGCCACTTCGTTGAGCTATCATTTGTGACCAGGTCGCTTCTGCAAAAAGAGCTATATAGCTCAGCGGGTCTTACCTGCTGAAATAAAACATGGTTTAGTTTGTAGAATTGTGAGCCATCAGCCGCTTGAGATGAGCTCCACAGACGCCGCGAACTCACTTCTCTTTCTGCATCTTTTCTTGCACCGCTCGACTTTTTTAATTCCCTCCCATCATCTCCTTTCCCCCTCGTTATTTTAATAACTTCGCTCAACTGCATCGTGCTGTTTTTTTCTCCTGTCCGCTTGACATTTTGCGAACTTTGGTCATGTGATCAGCAACTGTAATTTTAAAATAAAAGTTCACGAACGTTGCCATCAAAGCTCTTGGTCAAGTAATGGGGCAGTAGCGATCTGCATTGCATTCCCCACCCCCCCTCAGAGCCATTCACAAATGTTGCCACTTATGTTTTCAAGAAGAAAAGCCTCGCTGAGTCTCAAGACTATATGTTTTAAAGGAGGGTCTTGCATTGGAATGTTTGACAATTCCATTAGTGAGAGTTTGGTTTCATGTTTGGGAAGAAACCTGAGAACTTATATCAAACCCACCAACACATCTGAGGGGTGGGGGGGGGGTGACATTCAACCCTGCCATCTCCTGTCCACCTTGCATTCTGATGGCTGATCCATAGGATGACCACAAAGTGGTGGTAATTTAATGAGCGTGAACCAGTCTGTGCAAGTGGTGATGGCCGTGGCGTAGCGTGGTTGGCATGGGCGTTGGTGGAAAAATTAAAATACCCCCTCACCTCCCTCTCTAATTTCCTCCCTTCCTTGATGCCCAGCACTCAGGCTCATGTGATCCGTAAGCCTTGGTGCAGTTGCACTGCCTGCCCACTCAATAGCTACACCACTGGACGATGGGTTTGCGTGGTCACCCCCAAATGAGATTTGAACTCGCAACCTTCCGACTGTGGGCGCCATGCGCTATTAACCACAATGCCACCCGGTTGGGTTGTTCCGTTGGTTATTTATGGCATTTAGCGGTCCACACACGAGGTGGTTGCACCTATTTTTCCATGTCCTTACGGGAAATTGCGCTCGCCCCCTTCGTAAAAGTGAGCGTTTATCTCCGGCAACATCTATTTCCAGATTAACTGCGGTTGGCATAAACATGTTTCCTGTATTTGCTCAGCCTCCAGTGCCCGAGCAGTTGTTTTCTCTTTTTTTGTTTTGAAAGAAGGAAATATTAAACTCTTGGCAGATTTTTGAAAATATTTTTTTTCTCCACCTGTATTGTGTGTCTTTTATTTCGAAGCTGCACTACTGATGTACTGTATTGTGCATTAAAATAAAGGATTCTGGTGCAATCTGCTCCGATTTAATGAAGTAAAATAGGGCCAACGTGACCTTTTGGTAGATATTTGACAAGTATTTACATACACCTGTATATTTTCTTTCATATTCATTCTTCTTGCAATTTAAATGTCTTGATTGGTAACTCATCAAAAATTGCTAAAACCCTCTCAAAGCTGGACTAAAGCAAATTAAAGTAAACATTGTTTTGTATTATGGGTTTTTGTGTGTAAAGGTGACCAGGCTGGGAGCAAAATCTTGCTACACTTCAGAATTAGAATTAGGGTCTTTATTTAGACTGGAAGAATCCGATGAGCTATGAAACTTTTTTTCACCGATGTCCAGTAAGGGCGGGTCACAAAGGTAAAGCAACAAACAAAAAAACAAATGGGATTGTAAAGTGTAGTAAAGATAAGCAAGTCACTAAATATATATAAATAAAGTATGTTTCAGTACAAAATGCATAAATGCATCAATTCTTGCCGATCTTTCAGCACCAAATGCAACTTTGGGCAAGGCAGCAAAACAAAAACAGTCCCAGACCACACCAAGACAACGCACAGTCCCTCAATAAAATTGCACATTAAAATGTAACTATCGATCCATGGATAAGGATCAAAGTTACAAATCACATTGGTAAATTTGGTTGCATATAAGATTTGTGATATTAATGGAGGAAACGAGGTTGTTGTTCCGAAACGTCGGTACCGCCACGGCAAAGGCTTTGTCACCGATTCCAAATCTTGTCCTTTGGATAGTTAAAAGGCAATTAGATGAACATTTTAGGTTTCTTGGGTTTGACAATATAGTTTATGAATTAGCCAAGCAGAGCGCTGATTTGCCAAGAAGGATGTTATGGATGAAGAGGGCCTAATATAGATGTATTCTTGCTGCTGTGGTTGTGCAAGAGAGGCTGTCAACACGCTGGGAGTGAATCGGTGAAGGTAGCTTGATCATAATTCACCACGCTGACTGGCCAGTGTGTGTTGGTTAAGGGAAGGTGGTGCCCATGAAAGGTTCAGATGTCACTTGCCATCGACATTGGATGTGGCGGCTGGGAATCAAACTCAAGGTGACGGGTTGATAGCACAGTGAACCAACCACTGATCCCCCATCACGATTACATTTTAATTTCGAGTACGGTAATTGTCCTTTACGTTCTGAAGGTAACTCAACAGCACATTTGCATCCTTTAGCAATGCTGGTTTGCAGTCTGTGCCTGGGCATAGCTTACTGATGAGAGCTTGTGAAGACCCATATAACTATGAGGACCATCTCCTTGACAGTCTGTATATGGGTATGGCTTCATAATGAGCCCTTACAAGAATAACATCTATTCATTCTCTCCTACACTACAAACTACTCAATGCCTCTCTGTAAGGCCGGCCAGTCCAACGATATAGCAGTTCGTGAGAGTGAATCATACAGACTTGCTGTTGTTGTATATATATACAAATATATGAGGCATCACGGTGGCGGGATGTTAACTATCTTGCCTGGTATGCAGGAGGACGTGGTTTTGATCCCGACCCTGACACCTGCTGTATATTTGGAGTTTGCGTGCTCTTCCCGTGGTCAGTGGATTTTTCTCCGGCTCCTCCTGTTTTTCCCTCCACAATTAGAATCAACATTCGTATTTGGTTGCTATGTCCGCGTGATAAGCCACTTCGGTGGGCTATAATTTGTGGCCAGGTCGTTTCTGAAAAAAAGCTATATAGCTCAGTGGGCCTTACGTGGTAAAATACAAATTATTTCAGTTTAATTATATAAATGTAGATTTGAAGCTTTCGTGACTGCAGGAATTACTCTTTGGTTCTTTCGGTAAAGTCACGTAGAAAGAATCTAAATTAAATAATAGAATACGACGTTTCGATTGCAACACAAGCAATCGTCATCAGGTAGAACTAAATTTGAGAGAAAGACAAAATACAGACACGGAGACACAAACAGACACACAAGCAGAGAGAGATAACACTGTGTGTCTATGTTGTGTGTCTCTCTCTGTGTGTCTCTGTGTTGTCTCTTTCTGCTTGTGTGTCTGTCTGTCTGTGTGTCTCCGTGTCTGTGTTTTTTCTCTCTCTCAAATTTAGTTCTACCTGATGACGAATGCTTGTGTTGCAATCGAAACGTCGTATTCAATTATTTAATACATTTTCTTTCTATGTGACTTTACCGAAAGAACCAAAGAGTATATAAATGTACTGTCATGAAGCAGATAATTTCTCACGAAAGTCCTTGACATCCACCAGAAACGCACCTTTTTGGCTTTCCACCACTTTCATTTGTGTGCGGTTCCACTCCCCCCCTCCCAACGTTAAATATACAAACCAAACAAAAACACCTCGACGGACGTTATAGAGGTGAAAAAGCGACCTCCCCCCTCCCCCCATTTACGTTCATCCTCCTCATTCACTTCCTGCACCTGGCTCTTAATAAAGCTGGTTTGGTTCCCACGAGGTTGGAGTACTTGGGCACACATTGACAACCACGGAAGAGAGACCGGCCCCACCGCTCACCACGAAGATGAGAACCTTGAGGCTCCCACTGTTTCAAATTGCGGTGGAGTGGCACTCGACAAAACTTGAGCCGGTCGCGCAGAAATGAGTTCCCAATCGCCCAGACGGGTCTGGCCGGGCCGGGCCCTGTGAGCGCGGCCTCCCCCCCCCAATCCCCCCGTGAGAGCCTTCGTCTTCTCTCGGATTGGAGAGCGAGAGAGGATTTTTTATTTGCGGGATTGGGGGGGGGGGAGAGCTGGGAGCGAGAGGAGGGGGGACTCAATGAGTGGGACGAGAGTGGCAAGGAGGGCCGGAGTGGACAAAAGATCCCGTAAAAAAAACACACACAGAGTTTACTTACAAAGGACATCCTGCTTGCAGACGTTCGCTGGACGCTTCCCTGGCAAGTGGCAGGCCGCAACGCAAATTTACTGCCGCGTCGCGTAACGGTGCGGGCAGCATCTGCACTTTATTACGCTTTTCTATCGGTCGTTTTTTCTCATTTTTTCCACTTTCCATTTCCCCCACATTGCTTTCCGTGAAAGCGACAGTCAACAGTTCAGGACACCCGTGTGTTTTTGGCTTGCAGCACGGCATGTTGCTAACGTTGCATGTTTGACAGTCTACGAGCCCCATGGAGGTTCCTGTGCCAGTGCGCCCACCTTGGTCGCGTTAGGAAGTTTCATCGTTGGATCAGGGCGGCCAATTGAGATGAACACTGCCCAGTCCTTGGTTGAGCGTCGACTCGACATTTAGACTTGACATTTGATCACTCGAGGTAGAAATATTACGGGATTGTTTAGACACGTTAATGAGAGTGCGCATGTTCTGCGGGGGTTTGCCCCAATATTTCAGTTGAAGAAACACGCACATTTTGAAAGGTTCCGTGTCTGTTTATGCTTTGTGTTTGCAAGCATCCACCCACCAGCGAAGGAGACTCCGAATTCACGCGCAGTTGGAAAGACACTTTGTGTCGATATTTGTCAGAGTAATGGGGAATATCGCTCAGAAAATTTACACCTATTCAACCGTTTGGCATGGAAAATCTCTGGAGAAGCACTTTCCACCTTGTCATCAATTATTACTCCCGTTGTTGAATATCTCACATTTGCAATCGACATGGACACTTTTGTGCATCGGATCAGGGTGGATAATTATGAACGAATCGTGAGAGGTGGAAACGGTTTGGGGAGGCTCTCATGCAGTCGTGGAATGATCATGGCCGACAACGGTGGTGATGATGATGTACATAACTCGTTCAATAGAATATTTTAAAAATACAAAGTCTGCTTAGCCTGTTATTTATTTTACAACACCGCTGAAGCATGCAGACATCACTAAATTGCCACATACAGTACTTGCTGAAATTTATCGTTGCGTATTTGCCCTCTTTAACTAAATCTGCCGTGCAAACTGAGACGTGGGGGGAAATGTGGTCCAAAGTTGGAGATAATAGAGACAATCCTCCTCAGGCGGGTCGTGAGTGTCATTAGCGTCACGAGTGCTGACCAGCAGCCATAATCACCCCTTCCAGCCACGTGTCATATCCAAGCTCAATTGCTTTCCTTAACTCAAAAATAATCGTGAGTCCCACCGTGGACAATATAAAAACTAAATAGATAAGCAGGCAATGTGTCTACTTCACAGACACATATACATATATGTGTCTCCAAATAAAAAAGAAAATAATGATTTGTATAACGGTCAACATGATGTCTCTGATGTGAATATATTATCTAATCCACGTGCTCCTCTGTCAGCCGTTGTATCATTCTATTTGTCAATGTCCATGTTTCTGACGCAATTCAGGTGATGTACACGGATTAATTACGGTTTTCTTGAGGCACGTGGGTGCGTTGCTCTACGTCACCAAGTGCAGTTGTGTTAACATAAATGGTCACGCCTTTCACAAAATAAGTGCCCATAAATCATTCTCAGAAGAACTGGCTCGCACTGATCCACAGCAATAAAGGCAAGACATTGCTCACGGATGATGATGATGATCGTCGTCAAATTATCATGACCAGGACATTCCACAGCATGAGCGCCACCCCTCCCCCCCGTTACTCCGAAGGGACGTTGTTCCGTGTATGAATTTACAAATCTTCCACCAGTTGTCGTGAAATCTGATACACGCGTCTCCCGATCATTGCGTGGCAGCGAAAGCCTTTTCGGTGGCTGACGCTGGGGTAAGTGAGCGACGAGGCTTGTCGGACGGTCCTGACACGCAGCGATACCAACCGCGCAGGATTAAGTACCCACTCGTGCGGTCACACATGATGCAGCCTACAACCTGCAGTGTACGCTTCATGAACTATCCACTTGTTTTTAAAATCAATTTATATATTTTAATTGGGAGGCAGGGCAGGGTTGACCGAGAGAGACATCTGAGTGAGCACCAAACAAGGGGAAGAACTCAAACCGGGTGGCGGTGAGACGGCAAGAGAGGACTTTGAAGGTCACGTGTCCAATTTATGACAACGATGGGATCTGGAGGAAAGAAGTGATGGCATCAACAATAGTGGCCCTAACGACTTATTTGTGAAGTTGCAATAATGGTGAGCGTTAAAAGATGATAATTACGTTGATTTGTTAATCTATCTATTAAATCCCACAATCTGAGTTTGATTTTCGGCAATAGCTAACATCTCGTGATATCTTAATTGGTCATGGGTGTGCCCCCCCTCACCTTTACCAACTTGCACTGACTAGTGTGGTGAAGTATGGTCAAACAGCCCCGGTGTGGGGATGCCTTCTTCCAACATTGGATCTAAGAAGGGCTGTAATTTATTACTGTATTCATATCTATTGCACCTATCTCACTGTTTCTCAAGACACACACCACCTTATTAAGGGTGATTCAATAAGGCAATGGCGAGCAGTATCAAGATGCATGAGCCATCCCTCATGACAGAAGCCGATTTCTTACTTTTATTGTGAATATTAAGGTCATTTAATATTTGGACCACGTTTCTGGTCAAAGAGAATCATGATTTCAAACTGTGGGCTTCATTGGTGATTTGACCTCAACTGCCTACCCAATGGTGACTGCAGAAACTTAAGCCAAGTCAAAATGTATCCGTGTAACATGTGGCAAAGGCTCATCTTCATTGGCAGCCCTGAGCCAGTGATGGAAATTCCACAATGCTATGTCGTGGGGGCCAGCCTCCAGTCTCGCCATTGCGGCAAAGCCTGCTGACTTTCCCAGCAGGACAGTGACACCCTGGGTTGCGGTCCCCCACTATAGCCGCTTAATTCAATTAACTCTCAAGCAAAACCGCGCGCAAGGAGACAAACAAAACATGAAAGGGGCCTTTTAACAGCATTGTGTACCCGCTCCCCGCATGCATTAAAATATTTCAGATTGCGCACGTGCGCCTTTGTGCAATCGCTGGGATCCCCGGCTGAGATGATTGATGGCGAGTGGCAACTTCGGCCCAGTGGGGGGCCAAATGGTTGTGCATGGTGGTGGTGGTGGGAGGGGGGGCTCACGTCGTGACGCTGACGCTCAGCATGCATCACTGACCCTGGGGGGCACAAACCCCTGACCCGCGCCATCATCGCACCATTGAACGCCGTGCCGTGGCATGGTGGTAGTTGTGGTGGTGTTGGATTATTGTGGGGGGGGGGGGGGGGGGTGCTGGAGAGTGGTGGCTGGCTGGCTGGCGAGATCGCAGCGGTGCAGTATTTCCCAGGTCCCGACCGTCGCTCGATTCATGAAAGTGCATTTCGGGGCGGGCGACGTCAAAGCGCGCGCGCGCGCGAGTGAGTGAGTGAGTGAATGGTGCCGCGGGGGACCCGAGGAGGTCAAGAGCCCCGCGGTGACTGCCCATGCGGAGAGCTGGAGGTGGCGTGGAGCCACGCTGAGGCTGGATGGACACTTTGAATGGCCGTTGTCTTGAAAGCTCCGCATGTGCTCCCTTCTCCTGCCTAGCCCCCCCCCCTCCTGCCCCGCTTGTGGGGCTGCGTGGCCACCACGTGCAGGTGGTGGCTCGCTGCGTGATCGGCTGGTGTTCGCGTCTGTTTTTTTTTACAACGCGACAAGACGCCACAATTAAAACGTCTCGCGAGTGTGTTCCTTGTGATTTAGCTAGCCGAGGAAGACGACCGCCGCTGGTGCTGCTGCTGGTGGTGGTGGTCACACAAAGCGGGCACATTCAGTGGCATGCGTTGTATTTGTGCGCTTTGACAGCCTCTTATCAATCCGCATGTCACGTCGCAGGGACGATGAGGGATGCCAGCGGCTTGGCGAGGCCTTCATCCAGCAGTGGATTGACCACGGTCAGTGGTTATGATGATGACGATGATGATGATGCTGATTGCACTGCTGAATGAAGGCCTCCGCCTGCTGTGTCGGTAATGAGAGTTGTTTGATTGTAATTATACTTCACTACGCTGGTTAGTGCGGTTTTGGGAAGGGGGGGGACGGCAGTAGGGGGTACGGGGGAGGGCACACACACGTGAAAGGTTCAGATATAATTTACCACTGATGGGAGCCGTAGACGGTATTTTATTTCAGGTTGCCAGGTTCGTAGTTGAAGTGTGCTCTCCACCGTGCCTCCGCTCCACCGATTTACTCACTTTGTATGTATGCACGTATGTCGAACTTCTTTCGCACCGTACGTAGCCAACTGTGCTAATCGAAAGAGCAGTTGTAAAGAAAATGAGTTTTCAATCTTTATTGCACGGAACTCCCGATAGGATACCAACGTTTAATACGCGGTAATTTTTTGTTTGTTATTTATCGGGAATTTAGTAGATAGGAGCGATGAAATTGGCTTGTGGGCAGCTATTTAGGTGGCTTTTTGGATCGTAGAATCGCGAGAGACGACGGCGGATTGGAGAGGCCTTGATCCAGCAGTGGATTCACCATGGCTAATCATTATTCTGTGGCGTTGAACCCCATAGCTGAAGAAGATGGATCTGGAAACACAACAGCGTTGGTGTCACCGCTTGTCTCTCGTGCACTGTCCCAACCGATGATTTAAATCATTTAACAATAAGGAAATGTTGTGACCATTAAGTTTATACATATTTGGATAACCACTTCCTTTTATTATGCCGCGCAGGGGTATGCGAGGTTGTTTCCGAACATTTGTTTTCACACTGGAGAAACCCCCCCCCCCCCCCCGTAAATTCGATAATTATCAAGGTGACGGTGCTCATCTCTTCCTCTTGAGCGTGCGGTCACTCTGCCTCTTGGTGGCCTCGTGGCGAGCACACTCAACCGACTTTGCACAACATCCCTCCCCTAACGGTCGATAAAGTGGCGTACCGCTTTGTGGGAAGTCAATGACTATTGTCTCTTAATGGAGAGGCTGATACTCACCGTGAGTGGGCGTCGCAAGATGTTATCTGCCTCGCCTCGTATGGAGGAGCCCGTGGGTTGGATTCTGACCCCTTGACGCCTGCTGTACATTTGGAGTTTGCATGTTCTCCCCGTGGTCGTGTGGATTTTTCTCCGGGTCCTCCGGGTTTTCCCACCACAATTGTAATCAACATCACCACGCGTTTAGAGTATTTGGCTGCTATAAAATTCCACGTGACGATGAGCCACTTCGTTGAGCTATCATTCGTGGCCAGGCCGCTTCTGAAAAATATCTCTATAGCTCAGTGGGCCTCACCTTATCTTGTAAAAAAAGAAAGAATACATTGCTCAGTTTAGAGTGTGGAATTCCCACCACTGCTTCAAGGCTGCCAACATAAACGAGCGCCGTCTCCGTGCTCGTATGAGGAGGGAGACGACGCGACGTGAATGTTGACTCTTTACATTTGTGTAGTGACGCAAATGGAGTCACTATGGCGTTCAGCGCCAGCTATTGTCACAAGAGTGGAACTGTGCGTCTTGGGCCTCTCTCTGGCACCGGAGTGGGTATGGCATGGAAGCGGGGCCTAGGGGGCAGGGTTCTGGTGACGGTCAGAGGGAAGGGCAAGCGAGGACGTGACAGTCTGGGTGAACCCGAGAGGGCACGTGACCAGGGGCAGGGGTAGCGTGGGGGCCCAAAGGGTGGCTTGAGGGACACGTGACGATCAGTAGAGAACCTTCTGGTGAGATCCAGAAGGAGGCGTGGCCGGGGGCGGAGCGAGGCCACGCTCGAGAGCATGAAGCAGAGGTCCCGAGAGCAATCGCGGCAGTCTGTTGGAATGGAACCCGTCGGTGCTACGTCTCTTCGATCCTCGGTCTTCGGTCTTTACGCTCGGCATCGTGGGTCAGGCAGTGTATTACTGACTGACCCGGTTATGTAGTCTAGTTATGCAGTTACCCTGTTGGGGTGTTATAATAAACGTGTTGCATCCAAAGTCAAGTGTGTGCCTCCGTGAAGTACACTACACTTGTACTAACTTTCAGCTGCTGCGTGGGGTGGTCGCGGTCGTGCCCGCGTCATTCGGGGTCGACGTCCAGACGTGTCGTTCCGTGTCCCGGGGAACTGAAACACATCGGGGAGCCAAACCTCTTACGGCTGTCAATATCCATTGCTGGAGCACGGGCCCTGCCCACACTGTATCGGCCATGGGAATGGTTGGCCCCTGCCATAGCAATGAGGGATTTCCACCACTGGCTGTGGGACCACCCGCATTCATTTGAAACGGCGGACTCCCAGTAAACCGCACCTCCGATTGGCAAAAAGAAGTTCAAGGTACATACAACGTTGGGGCAACGTTGCTCGAGCGTTGGCCCTTTTGACGACGTGTTTAAGCTGCACGCAATGGGGGGGGGGGGGGGGGTTGCTCCCGATCAGCTAGTTTAAAGGCCACTCCCGGTTGGAGTGAGCAAGGGTTGTCAACAGATTACCAAGTAAGGCCCCCCCCCCCCCGGCAAACAAGGCCGCCGATCACAAAGATCTTTGGTGGGAACAATTTCCATTCGGCGATGCGAGGCATTCCTCAACGCCATTCTCCTCCATACGCCGTGGCCATTGTTGATAGCACGCAGGCCAAACAAGCTACTCGATCATATGCCGGCTCCGGGGGGAGGAGGAATAAGAAGAAAAAGAGGATACATAAAAGTGGAAGGGGGGGGGGAAATAACTTGTAGCGAGGGAAAAAGCGACACAAAAGTGGCCGCTTTAAATGTCTCTCGCTCAATGGATGTTGGGGGGGGGGGTGACGGGGGTGCAGAGGGGAGTGGGTGAGGGTTAGAGAGAGAGAAAAAAGAGCACACAGCCAGCGGCTTTGATCAAGGGACGCAGCCCGCAGAAGTTCACAGCCAGCGTGAGCGGGAGGAGGAGTTGGGGGGGGGGGGGTCCATAGCAGACTCCGTACTGAGGCATTGAGCTGCGGTGCCTTGACGTGGAATGTGCTGCTGATGATCATTGTCGCAGATACGCAATGGCCCTTCAGGTGAACACTTTGAGATGGAGTGGAGTCGTTCCACAACCCTCCCCACCTCCCGCCCCCGTTGTTCAGCTGTCGGTGGAGTCGCCCGCTTCTCCGGAGGACAGAAGACACCGCGGGGTATCTCGCCCATCGTCTACGAACGTCCTTGTTTATTATTTCTGTTGTTGTTGTTGTCTATTTAGCCGACCTGTCCTTTGGATTCACGACGGGAGGAGAGGGACAGGGCGGACCGGCTACGCTTCTGGGAGGTTTAAAGTAATCGTGATTACGGTATAAAATAATCTAGTTACGCTTGGGGGAGGTTTAAAGTAATCGTGATTATATAATAATCTAGTTACATCCCTGTGTCAATCCACTGCGAGATGAAGGCATCCAACCGGCATGCGGTTTCAATCATCTCAATGGGGGGGGGGGGGGGGGGGGGGCTTGATTGACCGTAACTCAGCACCCTGGTCAGTGCGGGTTCGTCTTTGCGTATGCATGCTGAACTTCTTTCGCACCGTACATAATCAACCGTGCAAATCGGAGGTGTGGGTGGAAAAGGACGACAAACTAAACACGGCAAGCAGTTCTAAAGAAATTCGTTTTTTAACCGCGATTCTAAAGTGCATGGCTCCCAGTGGCGAGGGCGGGGAGCATAGGCGTGGGAAGCATAGTACAGTACAACTGATTTTGCTGCACTGCCTTTTGACACCCACCGCGTAGCCCCCACCGCCTATGGCAACCTCGCTGTGCCCGGGTCGGTAGTAACACACCCAGGCACACACTCTCCTGGCGCAAGGCTTGCTCGGCCTGCGAGATCATGGGGTTGCAACTCCCGGTGATTTGGTGATTAGTCCCTTCGGCAAATCGTATTTAATGTCGAGTATTATACAGCAGGGGCGGTTTCTTCATTAGGGCGATTGGGCGACGCACCACCAATGTCATTCAACCACAGAGTCACGCTAGCCGTCACTGTCAGCCTCTGGATATAGTCCAATCAGCGTCATGTCACGTTCTGTGGAGTACCGCCTCTTTTGGGCGATTTCACTCCGGCTGAGAATCGCCCCGAGTTACCCCATAGACTTACATTCAAAGATGTTTTTTTTCGAACGGGGGCGCTGCAATGCATTCTCTATGGCTTCCGGGAGGGCATGCACTAACGTGCTTACGTCATCATACGTGCTAACGTCATCATACGTAAGCACGTTTCATCCAACAATATAATTTATCGCTACCTAGTGGAATCTTTAATAAAATAAACTTGAGTGGTTTGTTTTAATAGTGAGTATATAAACAAGCAATATGTATTGTAAGAGTCACTTTATTTTTCATTAATATTAAAGAAGTGAAGTTGCCTTTACATGCTTAAGCTGTTAATTTATTCATTGCATGGGTGGACCTTATCCTTATCAATCATCCAGACATTTGCCCACCCTGAGAGATTTTGCAGGAGCCGCCACTGTTATACAGTAGAACCCCTCTTAACGACCACCCTTGTTAACGACTAATCGCTTAACGACGGGCCTCCATGGAGCCCAAGATGTAGTGTATAGTGTAGTGTATAGTAGTGTATAGAAGTGTATAATAGCGTAGTGTATAGTAGTGTATAGAAGTGTATAATAGTGTAGTGTATAGTAGTGTAGAGTAGTGTATAATAGTGCAGTGTATAGTGTAGTGTATAGTAGTATAGTGCAGTGTATAGTGTAGTGTAGAGTAGTATAGTGCCTCCATAGAGCCCAAAGTGTTCGCTTACCGACCATTCCCCTGTTAACGACGGGCTGATGTAGGTACAGTAAATATTAATTAATGAATTGATTAACCACGTTTCCTTTAATATCATGCGTTTATCATGTTGTATATTCATGTAATAATATCCATTGTTTAAACGTTATAAAGCACGTTTTTAGGGTGAGAAAGAGTAGCTTGCGATGCTATGGGAACGAATGAAGCCTTTAACTAATATTTCCTAGTACTCGCTTAATGACCGGTTTCGTTGGAACTAATCGCCGTCGGTAAGAGGAGGAGGATGAGGGCTTTCTACCGTGGCGTATGATGAGTTCACACGTCACAGCCAGTGGTGCGTTCGAAGGGGGCGATGCGCTCTGGGACGACAGGTCCTTTCGACAGACGAGCGCTCTGTCTGCACCAATGAACGCACAGCTGACTGCTCGTTGTGGCTGTGGGTTGGTAGCCACTGCAAGTGGTGGGGGAGGGTGGGGGAGGTTTTTCACCCTCTGCAAAAAGTCGCGTCCCCATCCTCTACCCCTTGAGACCCAAAGAGTGGTATTGTATTTATACTTCCCGGGCGCAAATACATTGAACGATTTGTCATTAATGCGGGGGTGGATTTGTATCAAAGTTTGGGAATTTGGGAACCGTCCCCTGGGAAGTGTCTAGATCCGCCTCCGCCTGCAATTTAGTGGCGAGCGCTGCGCTGTTTGTATTACCGCTTGCGTGTCCACCCAGCGCGGACGATTCGTCATCATTATCACCACGGTCCACGCAGCGGCCACCCTCGTGCCAGGCACACGTTTCAGAGGCCTTTGTCTCCTGCGCAAAAATATTATTCTTGTGGTTAAATCTTGACTTAAAGCTTTCGTGACACCAGAAATTAATATTGTTTGGGTCTTTCGGTAAAGCCACGTAGATAGAAAAAATTATAAAAATAATAACAATATCACGACGTTTCGATCGCAACACAAGCAATCGTCATCAGGTGATATTATTACATAAATATATATTTTCCTGCCTCAGCAGCTCTTCCGCTACATTGTTAGTATTTTATTATTTTTATTATTTTTTCTATCCACGTGGCTTTACCGAAAGACCCAAAGAATATTATTCTTGTGCTTTGCACGAGCAATTATGGATTAGCTAACGAAGTGGATGTATTTAAATTATCGTGTGGCGTGTGTGTGTTATACTGCTAGTGTGGAGAGCGGTGGCGCAGCAGTTAGCACGCTGAGCTACGAACCCGGCGACCCTAGTTCGATTCCCGCTCACGGCCAGAAACACCAGTGAGGATTATTTGAGCTGGTTATGGGCATCCCCTAGGTCGACTCAGCCTCAAATGAGTACCTGTTGCGATGTGTGAACATCGCCACTGAGGAGACGAAGGCGGCCGGGCGTGCGTGCTGGCCACCCACCCCCTCATGTGCCGTAACGGCCTTCAAAGGTGCTTGCTATAGCCTTTAGCAGGCTATACGGGGGACCTTTGTCTTTGTACTCTGAAAAATGAAGGGTTCATTATGAGGTGCCCTGGCGTCGTGCTCAGTTCCTTCTGCAGTGCCCTTGTTGCGTTTCTGGGTTTGTGAGGAATCGTGGCCTCTTTGCCCCAAGCTTTTTGATTAATTTCCATGATCCACGAGTCCTCATTCGACTCAAGCAGGAATAGATTATTTGCGTCTTTAAATTTGGTGCTCTACTGCCATGTGGCGGAGATAAAAAAAACATATCATGTTTGGAATGGGAGTCTAAAATCTACGTAACTTATTTTTGTTTTCATCCATAGACCGAAGAGCCACATCCATATGTCACATTAGCATTCGCGTAGGCAATGCGAACGTCACATTAGCATATCATTTGCATACAAGCTTAATAAATCACGCCACATGCTAAGACGCGTAAAACTCGATACGTGTGCATCGTGGCCCGATGAATGGATGGCATCGTCACGTGCACCAACTCGAGTCCTACAAGTTCATCCCCGACCAATCGCCCTCCCCACCTTCGAGCCACAAAAAACTCCCGTCTCGCGAATGCGAATACGGCCACACAGCGACACACGAGACCTGGCACACGACCTCCACGAAAGACGGCAACTCGGAGTAACCACCTGCGGCCCTTTGGCTTCATCTCCCACCAGTTGCGCCCCTGCCGGGCAGCCCCTTGTTCAGCGATCGAGAATTAGGGCCAAGACGCACGTTGCTAATCTGCGCCGGTGTCCTGTCAATCAGACGAAGGCCCTGAGAACGGGCAGGACAGTGGGGCTCGACGCAGCCTTCCCTCGGGAGCGGCCACCCGTCCCTCGGTGATGCTGAGCTTAATTTTTCACTTGTTGCTACAAAGGGGGAGGGAGCAGTAAAAAGCGTGCGAACCACGGCGGCGCGTACACGAGGGAAATAGGAGCCAGCCCTCAGCTGTTCTCTCATTACTGCCACCTCGCAAACAATCAGAGAGGGCTTGCAGCCCCTAATGATTAGTCCGAGCCTGGGAAGTGAGCAGCGTTCGTGTTCCCTGCTGCTTCGTCAGACGCGGCGGCTTTAGACGAGTTGATTTGTATTGTTTAAAAAAGGAAGACAATGTTTGTAAAAAAAAAAGTGTTTTAGGTGCGCCGCAAATGTTTATTAAATAATGTCGTTGTCTGCCACGGTGATGCATGAACCGTGTCGTGTGAGATGAGGATGTTGGTATACGCTGAACGTGAAATACCAAACTGACATGGTTAATGCGGGCTGAAAAGAATATTAAAAAACATATATACATTATATATATATGTCTTTAGACATGTCAATCCACAGCTGGATGAGTGCCGCCTTATACAATGTGGGTTGAGCTGATTTTTTTTATCATAATTGACCACGCTGGTCAGTGCGGGTTGGTGAAGGCGGGGGACCATCGGCACGGGGTCATAGAAGTGCAGTAAACCAATAGATGGTGCTGTGCTGCTCTCTTGCTGTCTACCGTGTGACCCTACAGCCTGACAACCTTTTGTGCATGGTGGTCGCCCATCCAAATATTATCCAAGATCCCAACCCCTCTTAGATTCTAAGACGTGGCGAGGTTGTGCATATTCCGTGCGAATTGGTCGTAAGAACATTTTATTGTCAATTACAAAAAAAACACTTGCCATCAGGTTGGCCCAAATCATCGACCCACGGCAAAGGCCTGCATCCCACCTCTCGTGGTTGGCATTCACAAATGTGCACAGACGTCCTTTCATTTATCCGCAAATATCCAGGATAATGGGGTTGGAGCGCTGACTCAGTAGTTAGCGATTTACACTACCAATCCGGTGTCCTGAGTTTCTCATTGCGATGCAAACGACATTGCGATAAAATGCAAACACCCTTTCGACCCACACTGTGCTGGTAGTCCTTCATCCGGCCGTGGGCTGACGAAGCCTTGGTTAGTGTTGAGCAGAGGTCGCAAACGAGTTTTGATTCTTTACCCGTACCCGTACCCGGCCGCACCAGGGTCGCAAATGGGTACCCGTACCCATACCCGGCCGGGTACGGGTAGCCGTTCCCTACCCGTACCCGTACCCTACCCGAAATGAGTGACAAACGGCTACTCACCAGTGACTCACGGCCTACTCGTACCCGTACCCGGCCGCACCAGGGTCACAAACGGCTACCCGTACCCGGCCTGGTATGGGTAGCCGGGTATCGGGTAGGGTACGGGAATCGGGTACCCGGTTGCGACCTCTGGTGTTTATGCCAACCTGATGCCACGTTTTATAGCTGACAATGCAACATTCCTTCCTTGTAATGGGCGGTGGATTGATATAATTTATATTCATCGAAACGCAACGTGGCGGTGATAACAACTGAGTAATTCATCACAGCACAGCGGACCGCATTTAGCGAATGCTCTTTGCAAACAAAAATAGCTTCCTTTGTTTTTGTTTTATCGCTTATTACAATCGTCTAAAAATAAGAGGCGATAGCGGTGGAGGGCGAGGAGCCGATGAGACTAGGCAGCAACGGGGACAACGGGGGATGGAAGGGAGGAGAGGGCAGTGAGGTCGCCTGCCCTTCACTCAATCGATTGGTGCCATCAATTCCTTATCAGCCACGTCAAAAGCCAGTAGTGGAAATTCCACATTCCTGCGGTAATGGTCACCCTATGCATTTCTATGCATATTGTGACTTTCCACAAAGTTGTATTCGTTTTATCGACCTCAGATTTGTTGCCCGTGAGTGCCTTTCGATTATAAATTCCAGCGTTCTGCCACAGCAACTCCCGGCCAAATATGTACATTTAAATGTCCAGCTCTTAGTCTATTCACTGCTGGATGAGGGCCTCCCCACGCCGTGCGGGGCAGGAGGGCTATTTGACGATACTTCACCGTGCTGGCCAATGCGAGTGGGTAAAAGTGCATAGAAATGTAGAAGTTTAGTACAACAATGATTTTATCTGCAAAGTCCACCACATAGTGCAACAGCCTATAACGCCCGTTATGCATGGTGATAATTCATACAAGTGCTATCCAGATTCAATTATGCTTATCTTTTGAGATCTTCTGAGACTGGGCACATTCATGGCCTGCAAAATAATATACCTGTGTTTGTTTCCAGAGAGGAGCGCCACTGTTTGGAGATGGAACGATGAAATCAGTTGGCGTGCAAGTGCTAGGCGGATTGGTACATCGCAGGACGAATTGAGATGTCGATGTATGTTGGACTTCTTTTGCACCGTGCGTAGCCAATCATGGTTATCGGAGGTACGGGGGAAGGACAACAAACTAAACACAAAAAGCGGTTCTAAAGAAATTCGTTTTCAATTTAGATTTAAAAGCCCATTGCTCCATTGGCTTCCTGATATCGGAAGGAAGAGCGTTCCAGACGGCCGCAGAAGCGGATCTGAAAGCGCATGATGCAGTGACTTGTCTTTGTTTGAGGGTTTTCCAAAAGCTGCTGCGACGGCTTGCAGAGGCCATCATCCAGCAGTGGACATATCATGGCTAATGATGATGATCTTCATGCTGGAATCGTGAAGACAAGGAAGCCACCAATCATTTCAAGTAGAAGTTTCTGGAATTTTATTTTATTTTATACGACGCTGTGAGCTTTTATTGGGTAAGTTAAGAATTATTTGTGTTATTGTATAATTATATTATTATTGCGTGTAAGAATTGTTTTATTATAACATTAAGGTGTCCATTAGGAATATATTATTTCTAATATTTAATTATTGATATAGAATTTGTGAAAGACGCTGGTGGGTTGGGGAGGCCTTCATCCAGTGACCACGGTTAATGTCGACGTTGACGAACATTCATTCGGAATCTTACATAAATACTCGCGGGCATTGTGGGAAAACCCTGGGACAGGTGGAATGCCAGCGAATTGTGCACGCTTCAAACACGCGACACTATTTCAGACGCGTACGGACGTCCGTCCAGCGCTCAACAGAGGCGGGGGGGGGGGGGGGGGTTCCCTCTCTCTCTCTCACGTAAACAGAAAAAAGCCGTATAAATAGCCATTCAAACGATCAATCGGTCACGACGCAGGTCCACGCGGGGTTCAGGACGCTGCCGCATCCCCTTATACCTACCATTCACACGTGGTGCTGCTGCTGCGAGGTCTTTGCTCTCCCACAAATCCCTGCTCAACCCTTTCGCCACCCAGGCTGCAAACCTGTCAGAACGCAGAGAGAGAGAGAGGGAGGGCTTTCATGTCTATGGGACTTTAGGCAAAAAGGAGTTTTAGGGGACACCGGTGGGGGTGGGGGGAAGGGGGGGGGACGCACAAGGGGGGGTTCTGGGTTAGAAAGGACTGACAGGAGAACCCATGCCTAAGTCCAATTGTTACCAGATGTTCTCAGGCTGAAAAGGGCTGCAAACCACGAGTTTTGTGCAGATTTACGGCTTGCCCACTTTTTTTTTTACAGGATGTTTTGGTGTCCCGCAACACTGCCGCTTTCTTGCGATCGCCCCGGAGCGCCCTTTCACGGCGCCCTGAGGGAGCAGCGATAAATGCAAACGCTGAAAGGCGATGGAGTTGAGGGTGGGCGGGGGGGTCTGTAGGGGGCGGGGGGGTGGCTTGATGGAGCTTGAATCCTGATGTCATTTTTCTTGGCGTCTCCTTTTCACTGCGTTTCTCTCGCCGGAGACCATGGCTAGAAATCGCTAATTCACAGAAATGTGGAATCTGTCGGACAGTGACTGGCCTGGGGATAGTGTATTTGGCTTGGAAACCACGGCGGAGTGAGTTCCATTGCTTAAAGTTGATTTGAATTTGTCTTCAAAAGTACGCATATGAGATCGTGCTACATTTTGAAGGATTTACAAGCAGTGTGTGTTATTTGCCGTTCCAGAAATTGCATAGCATGTGCATCGTCACCCACCAAAATGCCAGCTATCAGGTGGATTATCATGATTCAGGTCATGACTTCATGCGTGAATCAATATTTTTGTCTCGTTTTTAATATTTTGTTTATATTGTCTGCGTCATTATTCTTTTTGAGTCTGACTTCTACAGCTTTATTTTCGACAGCATTAGCATTATAGTAATGCTAGATTAATTTTTTACATAATCTGAATATATGTGAGGTAATTGATTCCCACACGCACACGATACGATGCACGCATCGCGAGTTTACAATTTGGATTTTAAGCTATAAATTGATTAAACGTTACACGAATAATATCTTGACTTAAGCTTTCGTGAATGCGGGAATTCATATTCTTTGGTTCTGTTTTGTTTATATTGTCCATCTCTAGCCCCGCCCACTTCAAGCAGTCGCTCTCTCGTTATATTTATTCCTGCCTCAACAGTCCGCCTGCTGTATTTGTTCACCTGAGGACGATTGCTCGTGTTGCGATCGTTTTTTTAAATCATTTTATAATTTTTCTATCTACGTGACTTTACCGAAAGAATCATAAGATACGAATAATTCCCGGCGGTGTGTGCATTACATGGAATGCGTCACTGGCACTCACTTTTCCAGCGGAGACCAATTCATTTGGTGATCCAAAGCCAACACGTCGTGGGTCGCATGCTGTGTCGTTGTGAAATGAGAGTTGACATTAGAGAGGCGTGTGGTATCTGAACGTCTGCTGGAGGCCCCCCTCCCCCGACCCCGACGTCAGCAACCTGCACTGACCACCATGGTGGTGAAGGACGAAGCCAAACGATTCTCGCCACTGACATGGCGTGGCGGTGCCTCAGTCGAGGGCTTTAAACCTATCATTATTATTTATTATACAGTATTATGGCTGTAGGCGAATGTCATCTATATACATTAAATTGAAAGCGATCATAATAAGTAATCCACTGGCATATACCAAATACGTAATGGCAATCTGATTAAACACCGTGACCAAAATCAGTTATATGAGTTTACCGGTAATCACTTTGATAATTTGATTACGATGAACCCAGCTATCTAAGTTCGATCCCCGGTCACGGCTAACATCAGTGGCGAGTGATGTCTACATAAGCCGGTCCTGGGCCTCATGCCCTTCACGAAGCATGGTGAAGTGCGGTGGGCAAGAGACACGGCGCGCGCGGGCAGGCCATTCATTCATCGGTGGATAGACAAACAGGGTCTCGCGATTCAAATATCATCTGATTGCGTCAACAGGGAGCATAAGCAGGAGCGTTCACTTCGCAGCCGTTGTCACATTGCTTGAGTCTGCGAATCTTGCTGAACAGCGACCACCACAAATCATGGGACTAGTTACTTCCCACGAACTGCGTTCAGAAATACTATAGTCTTCACAGCAATATATATATATGTTTCGATTTAAAGCTTTCGTGACTGCAGGGATTCATCTTTTTGGTTCTTTCGGTAAAGTCACGTAGAAGGGAAGTAATAAAATAATAAAAACAAAACACAATAAAATAATTCTCACGACGTCTCGGCCACAACGCAAGCAGCCGTCCTCAGGTGAAACCAGGTCTGTCGCTGTCGCCTCGACAGACCTGGTTTTCACCTGAGGACGGCTGCTTGCGTTGTGGCCGAGACGTCGTCCTCAGGTGAAACCAGGTCTGTCGCTGTCGCCTCGACAGACCTGGTTTTCACCTGAGGACGGCTGCTTGCGTTGTGGCCGAGACGTCGTGAGAATTATTTTATTGTGTTTTGTTTTTATTATTTTATTACTTCCCTTCTGCGTGACTTTACCGAAAGAACCAAGAAGAGCAATATAAATATAAAAAAAAAATACCAAATGTTTCGTTGATGCCTGAGGATGATCGCAGAGCAGCTGCCTTGGCTCACCTTTTCCCACCACGTCACAGCAATAAAACAAAACTCCACCAACAATTCTCCGGTGTGAAACAACGCGGTGCTGAAGGGTGCCGGGGCGTGGCTGGAGTCTTCTGTGGGACCCCCTCGTAGTCACCACCCCTCCCCCCTCATGATTTTATTTCGTCCGTCCGTGTGAAATTGCCCTTTGTGTGATAAAACATATACATACATGAGCGCGATGGACCTGTCGGAATTAACTTGTAACTGAGGCTTAATTTGTTCTCACGTATTGTAGAGGAGTAAGCACAATGGAACATATTTGGCAACGTGGTGACCGAAATCGCTGTTTGTCTTGTGTAATAGCGATGGAACTAAAAATGACAGCATAGTTATATTCAATGGTGGAATCTATGGCGTAGTCGTTCCCACACTTCGCTGCGAACTCCATGACCTGAGTTTGATTCCCAGCTACGGCTGACATCAGCGGTGAGTGATATCTGAACTTGTCTTGGGTCCTTACTTTGCCAAGACACGCTGACCAGCGTGGTGAAGTATGACCAACACAGGCTGCGGAGGCTTTCATGCAGCGGTGTATTTAGAACGTGCGCATTGTTATTAGAGACATAAAAGAGATTATGATGATTTATATTCGTTGAGGTCTTTCGGTAAAGCCACGTAGATAGAAAAAAATAAAAAATAATAATAACAATATTGTTATATGTATATGAATTCCTGCAGTCACGAAAGCTTTAAGTTATGATTTAATTAACATTTCTAAATTCACACTCTTTCATCGCCCACGAATGTATCTAACGCTTAACAGAATTGTGTAAGTGAAAACATTGAAAAACTCTTTTGCGTAGTCTTTCACAGTTGTGCTGTGTGGCTCTCCGATGCGTTTTCGAGTTGCGCCGCGCGTCGTTCAGCACGATGCCCCAGCGCGCGGCACGCAACCTGAAAGCACATCGGGGGAGAGCTAGACGTTGAACAGTTCCAACAAATTCAGTCACCTCGGTAACCAGCGATGTGCACTGTTCCAAAATAATTCTGGGGTAAAAAAAAAGTTAAAGAAATCCCAAGCACAAAGGCAAATCCGGGCAAAGCGTGCTGCCGAAAGTCACGGATGGAAATTTGTGACGAGCGAAATGTCCTCTCTCGGCCAAGCCACACGGCTCCGAGCGTCAGGATTACCGTCTCTATAACAGCGGATTTATTTCACGCGGAGCAGATGTAATGCCTGGCAGCTGGCCAGTGCCAATCGAAGCGTAAAAATATTGAAACGCGCGCCGCTTTCGCCGCTCCCGATATACCCCTCTGGAAATCTCATCACGGAGAGACGCCCGCGTGGGCCTCGAAGGAGGATGGTTCCGTGATTCACGGACTCATTGCCAACGCCACGGCGGGGCCTCTATCTCGACGTGTGGGTTAAACTCGAGGGGTGCCTCGAGTTTAACCCACACGTTTCGCTCTGGCAAGAGCGTCGGAGTGACTCTCGCAGGTGTCCGTGGTGTTGTAGCTACGACGCGGTGTTGCTGTTGCTTCTGCTTCTGCCCCGGCTGCCCAGGCCCCCTTCATCCCTCCTCTCGCGCCAACCCCACCCCCAAGATATGCCGTGGGACTCATTGGTGCTGCCCTGGCTGCTACCCCGGCTGTCCCTGGGGATCGTCGTTGTAGGTTCTGGGCCTTGGCTGCTTCGTTGGCCCGAGCTTTGTGTTGCTGCCCACAGCCACCCATCCCCTCGGATTCCCCCATGCCGCGTTTCTCGTTGGTAAGGTGTCTTGATATTCGGTTGCGTTATATATCGTATACATTGAAATTGTATTCACTTTATTTTTGTATTATTTATTGTTATTATTGTTTTCTATCTACGTGACTCTACCGAAAGAAACATAGACTATGAATTGAATTTGCTGTTTGTTTTTTTTTCTTCTGGGGAGTAACGTTGTTGTAATTAGTTTGACACGTAGGCTTTCGCGACCGATATCGTCCATAATAGAGGTTTTTGTTGGGTTAGATCGCGTACATATATAAATGTGTCGGGTGGTGGCGGATTTTAACGAGATTTATATATTTACGCGACCTAACCCAAAACAACTCTATTATTGGTGTAATTAGATTACCCAAGGCAAGCACCTGCAATCCTATATTGTTACTCTGTGTGTATTTCAAGTAAAGGCACGTGGCATGTAACCAGTTTATTCACTTACACTAAAAGTAAATGATTAGGGGGGTAAACGATCAGGTCAGAAACTTTACTGTATTTCCGCGCCTCCGATTAGCACGGTTGGCTACGTACAGTGCGAAAGAATTTCAACAACATACATTAAATTAAAAATAAGATGACGCGACAAAGCTGACAGAGTGGTGGCGCAGGTGGTTGTCGCACTGCGCTTTGAACCCAACATGGCCAACATCATCGGCGAGTGAGATCTACAACAGCCCTGATGTCAGCCGTGGATGAGGGATCAAACTCAGGCCACCTCTTGAATGAGATTGTAACTCTGAACCTTCTGACTGCTAAGGACTTTGGCAAGAGCGCTGCCCAATCAAAACCAGCGTTTAAAATTAATTTTAATTCAAATATTTCGTACGCGTCACTATAAACATATATAATAAGTATGGAAATTAAAATACAGAACTTATACTTTGTACTATGGCGCTGTAGCACTGGCGTATAGTTTGTCAAAATTTCACAGCCAGTAACCTCAAGGTACTCGTACTTTTGAAACATTTATGAATGCTACTGCTCAAGTATTTTTGTTCCTTTAAAAAATAATACCGAGAACAAGCTAAACGTTGCAAAGTCAAGGTGCTGTTTTCCATTTAACACCCGGCTGTCTACATAGTTGTTTAGAAAATATTAATCAAGAAGAGGAAATTACTAAACAAAGATACACATTTCACACCCATTCAGCATCATTTTAAATACCTTATCGCACATGGGATGGTGAGAAAGCACAAACCAACTCCTGCTGCAACAACAACACAAAAACATTTGCTGCCAGAAATAAATTCAGAATAAATTTCGTAAAAATAAAATAAGTACCCACTTTAGAGCCTTTTCAATGGCATCCCCAAGGAACTTAAAACAGTCTTAGATCACTAATCATTTATAAGTGGCACTTGAATTAGAGGGCCCTGCTCCGCATTTTAATTACTCCTGGGAGACGAATGCTCTGGGGGAGAAACCGCCCACACGGAACACAACGCAGCGAGCGACCTGCTGAAAACACGCGCCATAAAGGGGGATTTTTTTTTGCCCCGCGAAAATCCTGGCTTACGGAGCTCAAGTGTGGGTGGCAGGCACCACGCGTCCACGGGCATTGAAAGTAAAACGCGACAAAGGGGCGGCTGTTTCTTTTCTGCGCATTTTATTACGAGGGAATCTTTGGGCTAGCACTCCAAATTCTAAAAGAGGATTATCGATGTCCTCTTGAGAAATATGCTCGGTGGGATTTTTTAATTTTTTTTGTATTCCCTTCCAACCCCCTCCGCCCTTCGCCCTCCGCTGTCGCCGTCGTTCGGTGCGATGCCAATGAGACGGTGGCCGCTTGTGGCCCACACAACGCGCCTCCGCCCAAACGTTCACGCCCTTTGTTGGAGGAGGAATACGAAGGGTGACGTGCGTCACTTGGAAGAGTCAACGCTTCAGCTGCCCTGGACTGGGCAAAATTTAATGTTCACGCAAATAGTTACGTTCGGAAGAAAAAAAACCCACCACGTGGGTAAATTCAAAATTGCACCACGCTTTAAATGTCTCCAGGCAAGAAAAAAACAATTGACGTTGATCAAAAATGGAAGGTCTCCATTAAAAAAAATTATGATTTTTTTTTTATTCGCGAACACCAGAAGCTGATTTCTATAGAACGCTACTTTGAGGAAATGTATTTCGAAATAAAAACTTCCAAACATGAACATTGGCGAGATGAGCAACGGGCTCCACAGGGCACATTCTAGTTGTATTTCAATTCCTAATTAAGAGCTTCTCATCGCAGTCATTCAGCCAAACTTGAACGTTGTCTGCGTGAGAGCAAAAAATTGTATATACAAAATTTACATTTCGATTTTCTTAACCTACGCATTTGTTGACGGAAGACGCAAGTTCTTACATTCATCATCTTCATCACGATCCATGGGCAGATAAACCCGTAGGTGTCCGCTGCACATTTCGTCATTTCTTTCCACTTTCCATTGTCTTGTGCCAATATGCTATAGTAGCGTACATCTTTCTAGAATCAATCTCTTAAATCGTCGTCACGCCATTCTCTGTTAGGTCTTCCTCTCTTTCTGGCTCCTTCCATTTATCCCGAACAACACACTATAAATGTTCGTCTTATTTTCCATCCCACATATGTGTCCCAATAGTTCCAGTTTCCTTCTCAGCACTGTCTGCATCATCAGGTTGTCTTCTTCTATGTGCAATATTTTTCTTACTTCGACATTGGTCACTCTTTGGGTTCAGTTTAGATGCAGTCGGATCCTTTTATAGCAATACATTTGGAATGCCACTATCTTATCTCTGTCAATTATTTTGAATGCGCAAGTTTCGCAGGCATACAAAGCTAATTGTTGACATAAGTAAGGAACTTGTAGTCACCTGTCACAATTCAGGGACGCAATTGTATTGTTCAAATTATATATTAACCCCAGGATGCAGCCCTGGACTACTCAGTGGTAGGGTCTGAAAGAGCCACATTCGCACGGGAGATGACTTACCAATCCCTTCACGTAATGTGATACTAAACGTCTTGTATATGCTCAAACAAGAGCTTATAACCATGTTTACCCAGCATGCTAAACATTGCCTTTAATAGCTGGAGGAGTCAGCTCAACTCATTAAATGCAACATATACTTGCTGACCCGCCCATACTGGACATCTGTGAAAAAGAGCTTCATAGCTCATCGGATTCCTCCAGTCTAAATAAAGATTCTGATTCTGATATACAAATTAAAACGCACCGATTCTTACAGATACGATGCAATGTATCATGAGGTTAAGAATGAATAATAATCATATAATCATGGATTAATTGTTACGCTCCTACTTTCCATGTATTATTTCCGTCTTTCTGTGTTTTATTTGTAATCCCTACCTATCCCCTGTGAGAAAGATTTGCACTAACGGGTGACACTTCTCTCAGAGCGGCACTCATTCCTTGGCATTGCATTGGTAAAAGTTCTCAACTCTCCACCGAGATAAACTCAATCATCCGCCCAGAGCCGATGAAACCTGCACCACTTTGAAGTAGTCAACAGTGGGTCGTGGCGTCGAGAAACTGGCTCCCATCACAGGAATGTGGAATTTGCGCCGCTTGCTCGCCACTAAAAGTGAGCGTCTGCCGCATGCCACCTCGGAGATTTCCACGGCCGTGCCACGCCGCTCTGGGATGGCCCTTTCAGGTTTGTGCCGCGTGGTTGTTCGGCACGGAGCCCCGGCGAATGTGCCCCAGTTTGCCGCGAGCTGTTCGGTTCCTGAGAGGCAGCACGTGGAACGAAACGTCAGCCATCGCGCCAAGCAACACCGCGGTACAACCCAAAAAACACATCGGACGCACGCCCCCCCCCCCCCCACAAATGCTGGTTTTGAGCAAGGAGACACTCTGACTTGAGTGATTCGCTGCGAAAAAAATGCACGCCGTTTGCTAAAACGTGCTTCACGAGGGGAATGGCTATGCATGCGACTTGATCGTCGGTGGCGGTGATGGACGTTGTGCTTGCACAAACACGCACGCACCCCGTTGCCTGCAAAATGCTTCCACCCAAAAAAAAAATAATCCACGGCTAGTTATTTTATTTTTCACTCTTGGGGTTGACAGGCCACGACAGGACTGCTTAGCTTCGCAAACCGCAAATCAGGCTCTCATTTAAGCAGACACACGCTGCCACAGCTCCTGTGGTTGCACAGAGCCCCATTATGTTTCACAACAAATGAGAAGCAAGGCCATAAACCACGCGGCCTGGTGAGCTCATGTCCATCTCAAGTGGGGGGTTTTTCTCTCTTGTTTTGTCTTGTTCTTGTTTTTTGTTCTTGCTACAGGCAAATACTGAAGACTGAAGGACTCCCATGAAATTACCCAGATGGGCCATTACGACGGTTGACAAAAGTTCTGCGTGAAATGAGTAACTTTCTCGTATTTAAATGTTTCCTTTTGACAGTAGGTCGTCTGCGGACTGCAGTCGATTGTTGAATCCATCTGTGGATAGATTCTAGTGCTGTTCCCCTCACACGTGCTCGTTTTCTTCTGAGGCCTGCAATTTCCGCCCACACGGAGACAGACAACAATTGGCATTGCATTGGCCAAACAATGTCGTCCTGAGACTCAGTGAGACTTTCCTTGGTTAAAGCGATGATCATTATTATCATTATTATTTCCACCTTCTCTTACGTAAAATTACAGGGGGAATTCACTGCTTCGCGTTCTTATCTGCCACGCTGAAACACACCTGAGCAGGTCTCACCATGGTTGAGCAGCAGCTGGCCTTGCTTCCCGTCAGAATGATAGCAGTCAAGTCAACCGAGCTCATCATTCCTCTGCGGTTGATGAAATATTACTACCGTGCTGTGCTTAGACGACAGTGGTTCTGTGTGATGAGAAGTGGCGTAGCTATTGACCGTGCAGGAGGTAAAACTACACTGGGGCCCGTGGGCCCAAGGAGCCTCCGTGCCAGGCCTATGAAGATGGTGGGAAAGGCGGACAGGGCTCATGACAGCCATCGGAATCGGAATCTTTATTTATCCTGGAGAAATCCGATGATCTGCAAAGCTCATTTATTCACAGATGTCCAGTAAGGGGGGGGGGGAGTCAGAAAGTTACAACAATAAAAAAAACGACAGGAGTGCAAAGTAAAGCCAATGTAAGGAAAATCACTTCAACTAAAGAAATACAACAAAGTATAGAAGTTAAAAGTGCACACGTACACACATTTACAAGCTTGGGCAAGGCAGCAAAAGAGCAGCGAAAAACAGTCCGAGAACACACCAGGACAGCAGCAACACAGACCCTCGATAAACCTGCACAGCCAGGCTGCACCACTCATGGAGAGAGTGGCTTCTACCATAGCAATGTGGAATTTACACCAGTGGCTGAGGACCACCGACAGTGATGATGCTCTCTATCTTTCTGCTATAAAGGAAATGGGTGGCCAAAACTGCACGTATTTCCTTTTTTTGTGCAGCGTGATTGACGAATGTTTTGAGTGCTTATTTTTTGTGCTTGGGCAAACACTTCGAACGCAGCATCACACTTATTAATGATAATAGATCTTCGGTTAGATTTGTTTCCCTTTCCTATACTTTGCACTCCTATGTTTTTTTCTAAATAGTTTGTTATAACTTTCTGATCCACACCTACTGGACACCTGCGGAAAAAAAAAATGTTAGCTTATCGGATTCCTCCAGTATATATATGTACATAAAAAAGATTATGATTCTGTTTGCAGTGGGAAAGGACTTTTGAGTTTGTAATTCTGTGGCTGCACATTCATTCAGTGCGATGACGTTCCGGTTTGAATCCCCACCCCATGCCTTTGCTAAAGGGCCCAGTGGGAGAGTGGTCCATTGTCCAGGACGGCAGCTTTTTCATTGGTTTATTATTGTTGTTTTTTATTTCTTTGCGGATTAGTTACTGGCACTTTGAAAGAAGCGGTTTGGTTTACTGCAATAATTTCCCACTGATTGCCTGTCAGTAAATTGCCTGTAATTAGAGGTTGTTAATAAACCATTGTGACCAGAGCACTTAACTAGGCCATTGTTTTTTTCTCTTTTAAATCGAGGTAAGCGATACAAAAAAAATCTACGATTGGACTTCAAATGCTCTGGAGTCATGAGGCGTTAATTCAACCTGTCACAATCTTTATCATCGTGAGCCATGATCCATACCAGTCAACCCCTTATCAGTGCCTACCTTATTACTGACCAATTCATACCGTATTGGTCACCCCGTGCCCTTATAAATCTCAACGTTCATCCTACAAAGTCCCATCACAAGGGAGAAACACACAAAAAATGACACTTTTTTTTGCCCGTGTTGAAACGGCTGTTACGCCGCATGGACATGAAAACTCAATTTCCCTGTACAAGAATACGGGTAAACCGTATGGGTTGACAGGTATGCATGGCCTATCTACTGCCGGATCAAGGCCTCCGCAAGCAGTCCTCGTCCCTCATGGCGTCGGGGTGTTATTGGTCCGTCTAGTTCCGGCGCCCAAACCGATCTCATCGCTCCATCTCTGTGGTGGGATGTGTTCATTCTTTATGCTGCCACCCCATAGTCTCGGTTGAAGTCAGCGGAACAAAAGCTGAAAAGGCAGAGAATCGTGCGGAGATATAGAGCCTCACATGGAGATCCGGGATTGAAAGGTTACGTTTTTGTGTTCATGATATCACAACGAAGTTGGAGATGGGAAAAAATAACAACGAATTGACCGCAACAGAGAGGGCACCCGCCGAGGAGATTGAGCGATGGAATGAGTTGGTGTGCGGGCATTTGGTGGATTGTTACATCGCAGAAGCGTGAGAGAACCGTAGGACTTCATCCAGCAGTCGACTGATCATGGCTGACGATGACGATGGCGATAATGATGAATATATTACAATTGAACTTTTAGAAGTGCGAGTGCTGCGCTGCGCACGGCGTTTCAACACGAGCGTGCAGCTGTGCCCGTGAGAGGCAAAGACAAAGGTCACCCATATAGCCTTATCATACTGTAGGGGAAATTGCTGGCCAGCACCACGCCCGGTCTACTTTGTCTCCCCAGTGCTGATATTTACAACCTGCACCAGGCAGTCATCTTAAGAGACGTGTGTATACGCAGACACACATACACTGCGGTTGCCAAATCGGCTTGTTTAGCCACTCTCTGCTCCAACACGTTTGTATTGTCTGCGCGTTCCCGCCGGCGTGAAGGTCTTGAAGAAGAACGCTGTGGCGTCTTCTTGTTAGGTTTCCCCTCTGGCTATCGCTGGTGCCTGTGCAGGTCTCAACAAGGATTATCCTGGCATATGCCTACGTCGAATTTGGTAAAAAAAAAAAAATCTGTGAAAATATTGGTCAAAAGCTGTATAAATTACAAGTAAGAAATACGTGAAATTTCACATACACGCACACAATACGTTTACTGTAATTATAAATAATTTAACAAAACTCTTCACGTTTTCGAAACAATAGTTCTCAATGCAATAAAAATGGCCTAAAGTATGTGTTGGGATAAGGTTAAAGAAAACGGTTTCATATTCATGCCAATGACAGGATAATAAGTGGCATAAGGCGCAGCCATGCAATTGCTTGCTCCTACCACTGTCACATCTCACTGCAAAACAAAAAACCTCGACATCCAGTGCCTAATCTCGTCAGAAACTAAATAGAACATTAAGCTAGTTAGTGCACTTGAATGGGTGCATGCCACCAGAGCCTTCTTGGGTGTGTTGTAGGCATTCGGCTGCGAGGTGGCCAGGAATTGCTCGAGATTGAGTGTCCACTCACTTGTGTTACGTGGGGTTTTCTCCGGGTGCTCCGGTTTCTTCCCACGTGAAGTCAAACACCCATCAATGGTACGGGGACTTCTGTACTTATGAACAT
This sequence comes from Lethenteron reissneri, assembly GCF_015708825.2. Classification (NCBI taxonomy): domain Eukaryota; kingdom Metazoa; phylum Chordata; class Hyperoartia; order Petromyzontiformes; family Petromyzontidae; genus Lethenteron; species Lethenteron reissneri. The sequence goes on from NC_083804.1 coordinate 6,968,697, forward strand.
TCGACTTGCGAACTTTCAGAGATACGAACAAACATGTCCGTATTGTCCAGTTGCAACTGGTGCGCAATAGACGGCGGTGGTGACATCTACATCTGAAGAACGTGAAGAACCAATTTACATCTACAGGAGATTATATCATTTTTAAAGCCATTTCCCGTGTTTAGTGTACACAGGAGCATAGTTGGATTTACGAACAAACCGACTTACGAACAGACCTCTGGAACCTAACTCGTTCCTAAGTAGAGGAGTCCCTGTATTTGTTAAACATCGCAATGCAGAAGCCTAAAAAATGGTGTCCTGAGACTGACTGAAGCTTTTCTATGAAAATAATCGGCATTATATCGTTAGCACATTGAGGGATGCTGCAATGGTGTTCGGATGACCACGCTGGACTTAATCCAGAGATCGGCAGTCTTATTCGATCTCTCGGCATGGCAGGTGAAATAATGGACACGTCTTATACATACCACACCCTCCCCCCCTCCCGCCTCTGTTAAGCCAGCAGTGTAAACGGGTCCAGCACAGTCTATCAGCAGCTGGCATGTGGGTGGGCTAAGGTGTGGGTATTTCCACCTCTCTCAGGACATCTGGCCATTGTAGAAAAGTAGAGGGCGTCGTGGTGGCGAGGAGATGTTAATCTTCCTCACCTGGTATGCAGAAGGTCGTGAATTCGATCCAGACCCTATATTTGTAGTTTGGATGTTCTCTCCTTGGTCGCGTAGATTTTACTCCGGATCCTCCGGTTTTTTTCTGCACATTTAGAAACATGCGCTTAGTTTGGCTGCTGTAAATTTCCACACGATAAGCCACTTCGTTGAGCTATCATTTGTGGCCAGGTCGCTTCTGAAATTAATCTATATAGCTCAGTGGGCCGAAACTGGTGGTAAAAAAACCCCTCTCTCGCGGCACTCTCTCGAGCTCCCTCAAGTGGAGGCACTTCTGCCAGCAGTGACGAGAGCACGCAATTTCAGGTCTGCGCCTTTACGTGGAGAGTGCAAGCGTCTGTTAAAGAGGGAGAGAAAGAGGACTCGAAAAGCGTTTGGTTTACGCTTTTAGAGGCAGCGCTTACGCGAGCAGACGTGTTTTGTTCTGTGCCCCCGTCGCGCGAACCCACGTTTCAGTTTTCCGCAATCTGCCTCGTTAAACCACAGGCACTTGGCCGCGCGGTCTCACACAATGGTAGGAAAGAGACCTGCCTCCAGCCATCTATTAAAAATGAATAAAATGGCATTTTTGGTTGTTAACACGTAAATCTGTGTGCACGGATCATATTCTCACTCGCGGTGTGCTTGCCTCGGCTTGCCTCAAGGAGAACAGATGAAAAACAGACGGCCTGTTGGCAAAACTTTAAAAGTCGTATAAATATAAGCAGAACTCAGGTCCGTGTCTCCACTTATGAAGAGAAACATGTTTGAGTCCACCGACCTCTTGAATCTTCGCACCAATGTTATCCAGCAACATTTATTTAGGCAAGAAAAAGTATGGTCTGGTTCGTCACCTTTTTGGGTGTCGTTAGTAGAGTCAGACTTGCTAAACAAATGCTGCTGGGTTACACAATGTCATGCAATAGAGACACACCCCCACCCCCCCCATTCAACGCAAAACAAAATTAGCTTTTATATAAATACGATACAGGTAGTCCCCGAGTTACGACGGTCCGACTTACGATATTTCGATCTTACGATGGCGATAGCGATACAACAATATTGCCATCAACAACCTAACATCGTTCAAGTGTGCAGACGACGGACAGAATCTTGGTGAGTACAGTACAATATGATACGTTACGATACGTTCAATGCATGTATGATACGTAGCTTTAGCGATTTCATTTTCAGGTTACCACGATAAGATACGTTCAATGCATTTTAAAAGTTTTTTTTTTTTATAGCAGATGCCTGAAAAAACTTTCTATTAAATTGCAGTTCATATCGGTGGGCTAAGAATTTACCTTGTTTTTTTTCACTTTACATTTTACTGTGCAATACAGTATTGTAATTACTAAATACACACAGTATATAGTTTATACAGCACGGTACTGTAAATTGCTCTGTTTTGGTAAATTATCACCATTCTTTAAGACTCATGGGTAGGCTAGGCCATCTTCGACTTACGATATTTTCGACTTACGATGGGGTCGTCGTAACGCACCTCCATCGTAAGTAGAGGACTACCTGTATTTCTCGCTTTTCCCACTGATTATATGTCCAGGGTTATTAATTTACTTTTTTGTTCAAATACACATCGTTTACTTGATTATAAATGGCTCTGAAAGTCAATAGGACGAATGCAAATGCTAGAAGTTCTTACAAAATATGTATCCTACTGAGTGAGCAGCATACGAACAATCCGTTTTTCAAATCTTGTGAAATACATGCATTTCGGATTCAGCGAAGAAGCTTTAAGTTAAAATAAACCACACGTGACGAATGCCATCCAATCACAGACGGTCATAATCAGGTCGAGTTCTGTAAAAACAACGTGTAGTGAGCTATTAGTATCAGCAAGTAATACTGACAGTTCCAATATGAACTGCCAAAGTATTTTATTAAAATCATTCCGGCACGATTATGCCAATGAATTCTAAATATACTGGCATGATCATATGTTAGAGTATTACGGGGTGGAGTGGGAGCATAGTTGTTGCCACTGAACGCAACGACCCGAGTTAAATTTCCGGCCACAGCTGACGTCAGTGGCGCGTGATATCTGCATTTGTCCTGGGCCCCCTCTTCACCAACCGGTACTGACCAGCGCGGTGATTTATGGTCAAACAACCTCCATGCAACCCCCATGATTGTGGGGGGGGGTTGCACGGTTGGTGAAGAGGGGGCCCAGGACAAATGCAGATATCACAATGATTTTAGTAAGACCCTGCTAACAATCCACTGCTCGATGAAGGCCTCCCCATGCCGGGTCAACGTATGTACTGAACGTGTGTTGAACTTCTTTCGCGCCCTACGTAGCCAACCGTGCCAACCCCCATGATTGGGGGGGGGGGGGGGGTTGCATGGGGTACGTAGCCAACCGCTTAGCCAACCGACACCGTACGTAGCCAACCGATTCACGTGGGTGGCTACGTAGGGCGCAAAAGAAGTTCAACACACGTACAGTACATACGTTGACCCGGCATGGGAAGGCCTTCATCTAGCAGTGGATTGGTAGCAGGGTCTTACTAAAATCATTGTTATTATCACACCTGTTGTGTACAAGTTGCAAGCGATGAATCGATGCATCGTCGCATGCCTCGAGTCGCCTGGTCACTTCGCGCTGTTGTCAGCGCTTTTGTGCCATTCCTTCGCACTCTGCTTCACAAAGAAGGTGCCAGAAAATCCCTGTCTCGAGCCGTGCGTTAGAATCCCAAGCTATGCGCATGCCAAACCCTTGGATTAGCCAGCCACAATGGCTGTACGTGACTGACCCAGCGTACATGTACATTGGCCAACATTTCTCTATCCGCTCGCAGCTTAAGGGGCGTGCGCTTAGTCCAAGCACGTCCTCAGAGAGTGCACTCGACGTCATATTGGCCCTCTGCTGAGGTGGCCGGGTGGCTCAGAGGGTCAGAGCGCTGAGCCTGGAAATGCTGAGATCCTAGATTAGAATCCCAGGATTTAACTTCCTGTGAGCAAAAGCCAGATTCCCAAGTGAAGTGAGTGGACGGTCTCAGCCCGATCACAAGTGATCACGCAAATAAAATCCCACCGTATAAAATTTGGCCACCCAATTAATTTGCCAAAATTCCAGCTCTGAGAGGTAAAAAATATTGGTTTGACTGTCATGGGAGAAACATTACCGTCACGTGCAGAGCAGGTGGGAAGGTGGGTGCCCCCTACTGTGTGGACCAGGGGTCACTTGAAGGGATCTCAGAGGTAGCTCTGTGAAATCCGCTTTATTGGACCATTCTCAAACACGCACCTCTTGGACATCTGTGAAAAAAAGCTTCATAGCTCATCCGATTCCTCCACTGCAAAATGAATATTCTTCGTCTGACGACATCAATAGCGCAATTGACATAAACTTGGGGCAGAAGAACATTATTATCTGTTCCCACAATGCATTCATGTTGAACTTCTTTTGCACCGTATGTAGCCAGCTGTGCTAGAGTGCAGTGCTCATTTCCATAGGTGGTGCTAGCCCACTGGAGGGCCCTGAGCAGAATGTTTGTCTGTCTACTGCCCCACCGGGACATTGAACTGGTGACCTCTGGATTGCAAGTTGAGTTTGCCGTCCATTCCAGCACAGCAGCAGTACAGCATGAGTAAAGCATAACAAACGCAAAATTAGTGAAGAAGAAACATGAAGAAAATTGACGATTTAATTTGTAGAATTTCAATTGTGGGAGGTCAAATGGTGACAGGTCAAAAAAGTGTTAAAGCGGCTTGTGCCCCGTTGTGTTAATCAGTGGCCAACGACACGAACTACAAATAAATGACGGTTAAGCGCAACTGAAAGCAACGCCTCAGCCTGGCCTTGCTTCTCGGGTAAGTTATCGTTCTTCCGACTCCGTCGTCGCATGCACTCAAAAATTAAGAAGTGAAAAACCGTGGAAATTCCCGGTGGCTCCATGCCAAGAGTTGTGAGCGCGGCCATGCCGCGGTGTGTGATTTTTCATTAAGTCGCTAACTCGACGCTGCAAATCCAATTTGGCGCACCAGTTGTTTTTGAGCTTTTCGTCCGCTCTGCCTTTTCGCGCACAATGACAACAATGGGAATTTATCGAATGGAAATCAGGGGTGGGGGGGGGATGCTTCTAAAATAGCATTTTAACTATAGGCTATGTTAATGCTGTTCAGCAAGGTTTAAAAAAAACTGCAAAAAAATAACACATGAATGATGTCTCAATCAGTCTCCCATTCAAGAAGGGAGACAAAACTGGCGTTGAATAATTACAGACTCAGTAGCCTCCGATGGCACGTACGTTGTTCACTCAAATAAGTTGGGAACAGAATATTTCACATGCACAATTGTGATCCAGGAAATATTTATTTTTTGTTCCCCGTTGACCATGTATTAAATTAATAACAAATACTATTTTTGCGTATACTGTGAAAAGGCGTACGACTCATAGGAAATTTATGCAGTCATCCAAGCTCCCACAAATCAAGGCCATCATCCAAAATATGCGAAAGTTGTGCAATCAATTCCAATTATGGAACAGTTACACCGAGATTTGCATGAAGAAGGTAACAACATACACATCAGGAGACGAGTCGGGCAAGAAGAGACGCTGTCACCAACATTCGTACGTGTCATCCATGCTGCAGACTTCATAGACATTAAAAGTTTTACCACTCTCCCGTGGCACACCACGAGAAAGGGGAGTAGAAAAATAAAATGGAAATTAGAAGAGTTAAGAATGTGAAATAAGAGGAAGATTATAGAAAAGGGGTGGAGAAACGTGAGCAGAGCAGAAGTCAGCTGCATGGAGCAGCGTCTGTTTTCACGGGGGGCTGGAACAGGGGGAGTCACGTGATTTGCGATCCGAGCTGATTTAGATTTGTAGATTCTATTCAAGGACAAGCTAATTTCGTCTGTTCTTGATTGTTTATTGTTTGTGTCTTTATTGCAGAGCTTTTTTTGCTCTATTGGCCTGTATGCATATATTCGTCAATTCATCGATGCTTCAATACACGCATAATATTCAACGCCTATCTTTGAAGGCCTGCAATTTGTAAGAACGAGCAGAATTTGTTCGAGCCTAATATCTTCCATTGTCTTGTATCATATATATTATTTTTTAACTATGTATTGTTGCATACTTTGGATATAAGTAAAAACAATGTTTAATCTCAAACCGTGTCACATGCTCGTAGACGCGAAAACTAATTTTATTATTTTTGGTATAGAAAAAGTGTGCTGAACATGTGGGCAAACGTTTCGCAACAGTGAACTTGCGGTGATTTATATCGCTAAAGCAAACAGGTCTGAAGTGTCGCGCAAGCGAAGTCTGTGAAAACAAATTGAGAAACGTTAGCGGCCTCGCTCGGCTGCCATCACAATTACTGCAACGCTTTTTTTCCCGCCCAGCAAACCATCTTTTTTACACGGAAAAAAACAGATTTCATGAGCAGGGCGGTCTGAACACACGCATCCTTTGAAATGTTTATTTTTGCACAATAAAATATGAGCCTCTCCACCCCCCCCCCTCCTCCGCCCCCCCCCCCCGACCCTAGTTTTTTTTTTTTACCAATCGCACATATGCGCGAACATAAAACGATCCAAAGTTTAATTTAATAGAAAAAAAACTGGTTGAAATTTCTCTAAAACTCCATACATTGAGGTTGTAAAAACCAAACGTACAAAAAATGGCGGTTTAAAATACATTTTAGTTTTTTTTGTAAGTAATAAAGTAGTTATAATAATAATAATAACTTCAAATCAATTGACAAGTTATTGCTGGATGAAGGCCTCCCCACGACGTGTTGGGGGAAGGTTATGACCATACTTCACATCTCAGTGCAGTCTTCTTGGTTCTTTCGGTAAAGTCACGTAAAAGGGAAAAAAATAAACATAATAAAATAATTCTCACGACGTTTCGGCTACAACGCAAGCAGCCGTCCTCAGGTGAAGAACAGGTCTGTCGGAAAGACAGCGTCTGACGGAAAGACAAGTCTGTCTTTCCGACAGACCTGTTCTTCACCTGAGGACGGCTGCTTGCGTTGTGGCCGAAACGTCGTGAGAATTATTTTATTATGTTTTATTTTTTTATTTTATTATTTCCCTTCTACGTGACTTTACCGAAAGAACCAAGAAGACGAATCCCTGCAGTCGCGAAAGCTTTAAATCGAAATTTAACTCAGTGCAGGCTGGTGAGAAACGAAGCCCTGCGTGCGGCTTGAGGTCATTTCGCGGCAAGTTCACTCCCGGAGCGAGCACTCGGGGTATGAATTTTGCCAAACATTCCAGTGCAGGATACTCTTTAAAAGTTTCTTGAGACTCTATAAATGCTTTCCTGGATATATGAAGGCTATGGAATGTATTCTGTACCGAAATTTTATCATTGAATTAAGATGCAAACTACAGTACATATCGGCAATTGGACCTACCAATATACTTTTGCAGGTATTACCTAGACAGAAAGAGAATAAAAGCCTACTTTTAAAGCGATAACTTGGTGAGAAACACTTTGATGTGGGTCAAAACAACAATGCAAGACACGTGTAAATATATCTTCACATTTCACGTGAAATTAAGGAAGAAAGTACGAGGTATAATCCAGAAGCAGTCACGATCATGATGCACTCTAACATCTCCGACAGTGAAACAGCACAAATAGCGAGTGCTCGTGCAAACTGTTGACTCACACCAACCGTGCCGAACACGATGCCACCAAAGGTATTTTATTTTAACCCGTGGGAAGCGTGTGCCTGGTGTGTAGACAGATCTATACAAATCTTCCTTCATGCAGGAATGTGAACTAATCCTATTCCTTCTCACCTGGACATTTTTTCTTATGTGTGTGTGTTTTTAAATTCACGATATATTTTTTCACGGTTATTTTCCTCCCCTGGTTATATTCCAACTGTGCTGTCGGAGTTGTGTGATGAGAGGAAGATATTTCCACTGGGTACTACGCAGTCAGCAGTGCATCACCCTGTGTTAGAGAATGGCCCTCGGAATATGATGTCACGGATCTACTTCTGAAATCCTCTTTGCCTGACACTAGAAAAACACGTGTTCTGTGCGCTAAAAAGGCGTATTATTGCTATTGGTCACATGTCACTGAAACGAAAAATTTTAATTCTCAAAGCTGGAAGAATGAAAATTAAGCGCAAAAAATAAATGTAATGTTATATTCTTGTGTGTGCAATCGTTGATAACTTGTCTTTGTAAGTTGTATGTGACTTGGGAGAAGAACTGTTTGGGAAAAAAACACTCGAAAAACATTCACTGCTGAGTCCGTGCTTGAGAAAACGGGAACCTGCATGAGAAGTTCAGAGAGATTGATAAATCTGCATCTGACGAACAATCTCAAAGTTCTGATTAGTCTACCACGTGTGCTTATCGAATTATAAACACAATCTTCAAGGGCATCTGCTAGAGGAGATTCCATTCAACAAACAACAGACGATGGCTTCATCTTAGCCATTTTATCGGCCGTTCGTAATACCAAAATAACAATAATAATTCCGGAGATTGTACAAAGCTTTCTCCCACTCTCTCTCTAAGTTGTTTGCATTTTTCTTCAAATCATTAACCAGTATCAGTTGACTTCCCCCCGCGTTCCCACAAACCTGCATGTCCTAATGTGGCTGCACGTCAACAGCTGAAAGGCATGCACACCTTGATATGTGAGCCAGTGGCGTGCGTGCCAGAACCAGAATTGCCTCTCGTTCGCCGTGGGAAATGTAACGGTGCTGACCACAGCTCTCGCACGAGGGCCCGCGACATGTGAGGGGTGGGTGGGGGGGCGCCAAGCACAAAGTACATGGGGGCGAGTTGAGTCGAGGCACGGCTGCGGGCGAAACGAGCTGGCAGCCGGAGCAGAGTGTGCAGGCGGTGCAACTGCAACTAGGGCACCTATAAGCTGGAGACGCGGGAGTGGAGGGCAGACATTTGATAGGGGAGAAAGGGAGGGGGGTATAATTGAATTTCTCGCACCATCATAGCTCATGCCACCCACTCTATGCATCACATACCATAAAGAATCATAGACTCGCATGTAGATTCATAGACTCAAATAGAAGTTCATAGACTTACATAGAGACCCGTAAACCTGCATACACTCGCATAGAGACCCGTAGACCTAAATTGTAGACCAGGGGTCGGCAACCAAAATAACAAGGAGAGACATTTTTTTGAATTTGGCAAAAAAGCCCTGCCATATTTCAAGAGCCGCAATGCACGTGAACACGAGACGGCCCTTCATCAGTAAGGTCACGAAACAGTCCTTAAAGAGCCGCATGGAGCTCCGTAGCCGCAGGTTTGCCGACCTCTGGTATAGACTTTTACAGTGGAGTCGGTAGCTATCGAGTGCGCAGGCAGTGCAACTGCATCGTACTCTCACAGGCGCGGGGGGAGGGGGGGTGTCCAGGCGCCGGGCTCTGTGCGGACGAGAGGGAGAAATTTGGGACGGGATGCGGGGGCAAGGGCATTTAAATTCATCCACACCAAGACCCGCGTCGACCACGCTACGCCGCCGATCTCCCCCACGCAAGCGTCTCCCTGACACCCCCCGTGCCACCGTCTCCAACGCGTGCCCAGCTGCCCGTGTGCGCGCTCCGAGAGAGAACTCGCCGCGAAATGGTCTCAAGACGCACCCAGGGGCTTCATTTGATCACCGGTAATCTTCCGCGTCGCCGTCGGGCCGGGCATTCAGCCAACGCCATTGCAAGATGTACACAGTACTGGATGTATATACTGTCCGTGAGGTGAGCTCACCACTGCTGCCAGCCATGGGTGGGAATCTAACTTTGGATCGCCGGGTTCATAGAACAGTCGGTGCGTTAGACACTTTGCCGGCACTCTACCCCGCCCTAACACACAGGTCTACAGTGATGTGTGCATGTACACACGCGCATCGTCTAACGGTGGAGAGGTGGTGCCGTGTTTGGCGCACTGACTGCGCGACGCGCCCAGCCACCCGAGTTCGATTACCGGTCACGGCTGACATCAAGCGTGGGGATTGATATCCGTGCCGGCGACTCTGTGGATGTTCCGCTCCTTCAACACCGACCCGCTTTGACCATTGGCGGTGAGACGAGGTACAGAAAAACAGTCCTGACCGACAAAAAGCCCTTCTGCCCTCGATCCGTGGAGTGACAGATTGTAAATTTTTTTTTTTACGTTGCAAGATTTTCTCTGGGATTTTTTTTTTCAAAAGAAACTTCGTCACGCGCCATGGTCAGAGACGGGCGGCGCATGGAATGCACGTTGCGCTGCGAGGTAAGAAACTTTCAGTGCCCGAGCTAACTTGGCGCCGCTTGTTTGCAAAGGTCTCATTGATTCTTAATGGGTTCTTTTCAGAATTAATAATTAAGATACTGAGTCAAAGACCGTGGCCAATGGCGCGCGTAATGAGCTCTTTATTTTGCCGCTATACTAACTCCAATAATAAATAAACCCGGGCCAACGGAATTAAATACGGCAACCTAAACAAAAACATCAAGCGCGAGATCAACAAGTTGCCAGCAACATACAAAACGCGCAGAACTCCCGCGAAAGCAAATCAATAAACAACGCCGTATTTTCCGGATTATAAGACGCAAGCCCCCTCTCCTCCCGCACCCCCCACAACCAGCCTCCCGACCGCTGTATTTCAAAGCAAAACATCTTAAGTTGAGGGTGCGTCTTATCATCTGATGCGTGCGCGAGTGCATGTGACCGGATTCGTGTAACTTCATTGACACCAGCGCCACGAGTTCGGGCCACCGGCTTGCTTGCTTGCTCTCCAGAGCGTCTCATAATCCGTAGAGTACGGCAAATTTTAGGAGTTGTTACTCTCCTTTGTGTGTGGAGGTATTTAACCCAGGAGTGTGGGCGTGCTAATGTAACGTTTTTTTTCTGAAGGCGATTAGCTTCAGGGAGACAAATGATGGCTGTGAGCGCTGTCAAAGTCGATAACAAAAAACTCCCGGGGCCACACCAGATGGCCGGCCAGTCCCTCCAGAAAAACGCGGAGTTTTTTGGTGATTGTTGCGGGCAAAAATCGTTGATTATGCGGCACGTTTTCTTAAAAAATGCGATGGAATATGCGGGATATTTATGCAATTTTATGCGATTAAATTGCGGGAACTTGCAAAAACTGCGGTTTGATGAAAAAGAGAAAAAAAAGTGATTCCCCCAACACCCTATTCACTAGGCTACTACTTTAATGTAAAGAGTCATTTCTTATTACTTCCTATGATAAGCAAGCATACTACATCACAGAAAGTGCTGGAATATTTAAGTTCTCATCTTGTTTTATTTCAGACCTTAACAAACAGATGGCTCAAACTTACAGAACATTGAGTCGAACAAGTTCTGTAGCTTTACAAAATGAATATGCTACAACTTCTGTAAAAATGAATAAATAAAATATTAAAAAATAAAATGTGTGCTTCCTGTTTTACAGAGGTAGCTATACAAAACAGACATCTTCTGTTAAAATAAGTGTTTTTTCAGTGCACAGTAACGTAAGCAATACAGTAACAGTACAGTCTTACAGTAATGTAAATGTACATACTACTAACAAAAAAGTGCAATCTTACAACTGTAAGTGCATAACTCCTGAATAAACTAACTACGTAGCCTCTAACACTTCATAACGTTCCCATGGCAACAGGGGAAATGGCTGCGCTTGTGTGAAGTAAACGCAACATTTTTCTACTTTCTGCTAAGATATATGTGACTTTTTGCAACGAAAATGCGGGGATTATGAAATCATGCAAGCCCGCATATTTTGCGCGCGGAAATCTGCAATTTATGCGGCGGAAGTGCGGCGTATTTGAAAAAAACGCGCCCCCCGCATAAATATGCGGACTTTGGCTGATTTTGCGTGGAATCTTGCGATCGCATAATCGCGTTTTTCTGGAGGGACTGGCCGGCTCTCTGAGACCACACTATCCTTGCCTCGTTCTAGCCTCGCCGCTTGCAATGCGGCTCTTGCTCTCGGTGAGGGACTTTATTACTAATCTGGCCTCAGGAGCCATCGAAGACGCTTGGTATTTTTTTGCATGTGCCGAAAGCTTTACTTTAACTCGAAACAAGAATGGCGACTTCGTGTCCTGAACCGAAAGGACCATTATTACGTGGGGTTGGCTGAAAGTTGGCAGTGGCTTGGGGAGGGTTTCATCCAGCAGTGGATTGATAATGGATGATTATGACCTACTAGTTATGAAAATATATGATGAACTGTAACGATTCAATTCAATAATCGATGTTCTTTTACCATGAGGTAAGTGGATCGCGTCTTTAGTGGCAGAATAAGCTATTTTACGCATCTGCCGAAGGAGACATCGAATAATCTTGGTTTTAAATTGCAGTATTACAATTCGTACGATTGTACATAGAACACATTAATCCATAGTTGGAATCTCGTTGTCCTCTCTGGGATGGAAGACCCCGTTCCTACTTCAATACACGTGATATAATCCAGAGTAAAAAGCAGCAGGGAGAATGATTGATGATCTAGCACTCACTGATTAACTCCAGTCACTCGCTCACCGCCGGTCTGTCGACTCCTTATCACTCTTCTATCGCTACTACCATGGGTACTGTTCCCTTAAACGTCACTCATTGATTCCTCGACTAATGTCGAGGACTCGGTCGACGAGGCTGACTTTGATCTCATCCATACTGTGTTCAACCATCACCCTGCAGGTCACAGCAGCACACTCACTCACTGACCACCCTGCACGTCACCTCACTTCTCTCTCTCTGCGTCTTCCCTCACACTGCTCCACTTTGGAATTCCCTCTCATCGTCTGCTTTTCCAAGTTCTGAAAACCTCGCTCAATTCACGGAGCGTGGTGACTCGTATCTTCAACAGCGCAGTTTGTTGCTGGGTGGAATAATGAGCCTTTGGGGCAAGTGCTCGGTAACAGTGATGTAAAAAATAAATACGTTGAAATCCTCCCCTGTTTCATCATGGGACCTCCTTTGCCAGTACCAAAATATACTAATAGGGTTTTTCCCTTTTTTTTCTGGCAACAAAACTGACACTTTTTGCAAGGAATCATGCTTACATTAACCACAATACTTGCAGTCAAATGCAAACAAAAAACAATACTCTGATAATTTTTACTCTGATAGTGCGTTGTCTTTGAACTGTGCGCCTTTTGGCGTCATCTGGTCGAACACCATATGAGACTAGGCTCTAAAGAAAGCTGTCTCTGGTGTGGACCAATCAGTTTCAAGGACAATGCATAAATTATCAGAGTATTGTTATTTGTTTGAATTTGACTGCAAGTATTGTAGTTAATGTAAGCATGATTCCTTGCAAAAGGTGTCAGTTTTGTTGCCAGAAAAAAGGGGAAAACCCTATTAGTACTCTCCCCTGTTGTTTTAAAGGCCCCCGGTGCTAGCCAGCTGTGGCAATGCAATCCCCCCAGACTCCCCAGGCCAAGGTGCTTGGTCTAATCGCAGGGACACCGGGTCGGTTTCAAGTTACGAAAACACAAAGTGTCCCACGCCCACCGGGGTAATTAATTGTCGCCGACTTTTTTTTGTTATTCCATTTTTCTGCTTCTTCTTCTTTGTTCCTCTCGCAGGCCTCGCGGAATTTACTTGCAGTTTCGTGCAACTGTTGGAAAAATATGTCGGATACAGTTAATCGTCGATGTTGCTTTCTTTAACGCCAAGTGAGAGTCCATTGAGACCAAGCATATTTTGCAAGGGCCACCTGATTTGCAACGGCAGTAAGCGTGCCACAAAAGATGTTTTAAATATTTTGTCCAAAACATCAAGCATGGTTCGTAAATTCAAAATATTGCAGAAAACTTTGAATCAATGCAAAACAGTTGACAGCACTGCTTATCTACATGCTAATGTGACATTTCTGGGAAGGTTAATGATACGGAATGTGCCCGATCTCATCAGATCTCAGAAGCTAATCAGGAATTTGAGCTTGAATACAGCTTGGATAGGCGACCACCACGTATGCCCGGCTGTCATCATGTTGAAGGCAACAGAGGGCAGTCCAATAAAACAACCCACGTTGTAGTGTCCTTCTATGCTCCTCGCATTCACCAACCCGCACTGGCGCGGAGAGGCCCTCGTGCTTTCGTGCAAATCGTGAGCAATTGCATTCGTATTTTCCAAACGACGAGTTCAATTCACTGTTAAAAAACCTATACCATGAAGCTTCGCAGCTCGGAGGGGGGGGGGGCGGGGATAGGTGTACGTCTGTCAACAGAGTGCCCGCCCGCAGTGACGGCAGTTCAAGGGCAAATGCTCTCGGCCACGGGTCAGGTCAGTCCCTGCTGCAGCCTGTGTCAACGACGCGTCCTGTGTTAACGAGCGGAAGGTGATGGATCCAGGTAAATCCAAAAAGAGACGGTGCACCGCACATCAGAATCTGCCGCAGTGTGCGGCAGGTAAAAGATTTGAACTCGGTACCACACAATGGAAAACTTTCTTTTCGGCCGGGTAGGAATGATGTGGTTGCACGGTGGTTACCGCACTGCACAACGAACCCAGTGACCTGAGTTTGATTCCGGGGCCACGGCTAACATCGGTGGCGAGAGACGTGTGAACTGGTCGAGGGGTTCTTCCCTTCTCCACGGCGACCCAGTTTCAATTGTTGCCCACGGTTGTCCACCTCACCCACCTCGACTTAACCAACACCCCCCCCACACACTGTTCGTAACGGTGAAGTCTGGTCAAAAAACCTCCATGACTGATATGACATGGAGGAGGTCTTCAACCGTTGGTGGATTACAAATGGTTGGAATGTTTTCTTTGAATTAACATGTACATCCACATCGTATAGCTGTATTCGTTCTAATTTAAAGAGCCGCGTTTTCCTCGTTGGCGGAAACAAAATAATAAATGATAACAATAATTAGCAATTAGAAGCTGACAGCAGGCTCAACAATGCCTCTTTATCCCCGTCCAATTGCGTCCCAACAATTCGCATCTCAAGTGCGTCGGTGTGTACGTCTTTCGCGGTCGGATTGAGGATGTTGTAGGCTGAGATTTTTAGACAAATAATGGGCCACAGAGGCCTTGACCTGAACTAATCCTTGTTCACCGCATCAGCACTAACGCCGGCCACGCCAAAATTTGGCGCCAAGCTTTTCAATTGAGCCTTTCAAACGGAGCGCATCGGCGTGCTGACCTCTCCGCGTCTCCATTTATCGGAGGCTATTATAGGCCATAAACCTCCACCACCACTCTCCCGAGCGCCCCCCCCACCACCACCTAAACCCACCTCAATTTGCATTTCCATTCTCCCTTTTCAATGCGGGAGAAATTAGCAGTCGCGCCTCTGCAGGCCGGCCGGCAGAGGCACGTACGTCCGTCGCAGCTGTCTCCCGCCCAAAATGTCGAACTCGGCGAGCGGGGCACAAGTTGGTTGTGGGGTGTCATCCTACGTGCTCCGAGTTTAATCCTCTCGGCAATTAGCACGCGTTGTCAGAATCGCCACGTGAGGAATTTGAGCGAGGAATTTGAATTCTGTGGGTATCGTAATTCCCTCGTTGTCACGAACTTGCTATCCGCGATTTTGGCTCTCCGCGAATCGCATCTGGAACTCTACACACGACTGTGTCGAGAGAGACAGAGAGAGAGAAATAAAGTGATGAGATAAAGTGATGAGAGAGAATTGTGATGCGAGAAAGTGACGAGGGATAAAGTTATGAGATAAAGAGATGTGTTGTGATACTTTCCATGTATTCAATAGCTCATTTACGTATTTATTTAAGGGAATTCATTTTAAAAAACATTTTCTTAGGCTAATATTATCCGAGAAATTTGCAATTCACGCGCGTATCTCAAGCGAATAAGGAGAGAATAATGTAACATAATGTGTGGTGCGGGTGAAATCGGTTGCATGGTGGTTTTCACGCCAACTGCGTTATGAACGTGGTGGGGGCTGAGTGCGAGTCCCAGCCACGGTTCACATCGGCGAGCGGTGACAGCCTGACTCTGGTCGGAGTAGTGAAGTGTGCCTGTTGGACATCTTTCGCACCGTACGTAGCCAACCGTGCTAATGGGAGGCGCAGGAAACTAAAGTATGATCAAACAAGCCCCACGACAGACGGATACAGTGTGGAGAAGCCTTCATGCTGCCGTGGTTGGAAACATGAGCGTAAATGAATGATGATGGTGAACAATCACACATTACACATTTGACGTGGAACGCAAATATGTCCCTTGTTACAACAACACGGCTGTTTCAAAATGTGTACTGAGCAATGTTTTTTTATAATTACATACAGACATCTAACGCCAAACGCAAACATATGCGAAATGTGGTCACCTTTTAAGTTTCTGCTACGCATTTGAGGGCATGCAGTTGCAATGGGCATTGTAGGTCTACATTCCTGCCAAAGTCACATCGTACCGCCGACGCCGTGGCTGGTAAACTCACAATCGGTAGACGACTGTGTTTGGCAAGAACTAAAAAGGGTGCAGTGTGAGTGAGCGACGGATGGTTTCAGAACCGAGGACTTGCATACCTATTAGTGTATCTTACGTAGAAGGGAAATACAATATATATAAAAAACAATATTTTTATTATTTCTTTATTTCCCTTCTACGTGACTTTACCGAAAGAACCAAGAATATGAATCCCTGCAGTCACGAAAGCTTTAAATAAAAACTTGCATAACTGTCAACCCCTTATCAGTGCCCTACCTTATTACAGACAAATTCAGACCGTATTGGTCACCACGTGCCCTTATAAATCTCAACGTTCATCCTACAAAGTCCCATCACAAGGGGGGGGGGAAACACAAACAGATAGACATTTTTTTTGCCCGGATTGAAACGGCTGTACGCCGTATGGACCTGACAACTCGATTTCCCTGTACAAGAATACGGAGTAAACCGTATGGGTTGACGGCTATGATATTAATCTTAACTTTGGAGCTTTCGTGACTGCAGGAATTATTCTTTGGTTCTTTCGGTAAAGGCACGTATAACAATAATAAAAGAAACAATCATTTAATTGATTATTTTATAAATAATAAATTAAATAATAATTTACTTTATTATTTTTCTTTATACGTGACTTACCGAAAGAACCAAAGGCTATGATATTGTTTGTATGGCTGGGAGTTGATCAGCAAGAACAATACCATACTAATTTATCCATGCTTTGACATTGGTGACCACGGTCGCACACGAATGACACGCAATAGCAACTCGTTTAGAATTCAAACATTTCGTATTTTAAGGGGAACAAAAATCGTTTCTTTTTGTCATCCTCGCTGTTGTTTTTATTTTAGCAGCACGACTTTCAGCGACAGCACGGAGAACCGTTCTGGCGCATCTCGTTGTGTGCACGCACCTGTCGCACCTGTTTCAAGGTCGAGCCGCGTGCAGAAATACCCCGGGCTTTTTTACGTCGGGGATGCGTTCCCGAAAAGTTGCGACGACGAACATCGAAACGACGTTAATCTGAGGCGATTACCAGGCTAAGTGGGTGGTTGAGACGAAGGCCGCGAGGTGACGGATTACGAGAAATGGTGGACGATGCTGCCAGCGACATACGCGCGGGTTGAGGCGACGCAAATCGGGTCGCGGTATTCATCAGGTGACGACGTATTTTCGAAACGACGTAAAAAGGGGGAGACGTAAATCGGGCTATTACTGTATCTAACTCATATTTAATTCATGTATTTTTTGTGTGTGACTTGCTTACCATTTTCTCTAATTTGCACCCCTATAGTTTTTTAAAATTGTTTGCTGTTGTAACCTGCTGACCCCGTGCCCATACTGGACATTTGTGAAAAATAGCTTGAGAGCTCATCGGATTCCTCGAGTCTAAGTAAAGATTCTGACTTGTTTTCTTTCCTCCCCCATTATCAGCTCGTTAGCACAGGTGTCGCCGCCTCTACTCTCCCACGCACCCCCAGATTATCCCCTCCCACTCTCCTCCCACAAACCCTGACTCCCCCAAATTCCACAATCGCCTGTCTGGCCTCTTCTCCCTTTAAACAAATAAATATGCGCGCGCGTGCACGTGCACGTGTTTGAGTGTCGTTGTCTTTTTTAAGTTGTGAGCGGTAGTGTCGCGGTTAGGGCACTGAAGAGTATTTGCACCGGTCCTACGCCTTGCCCTGGGTCTACTTAGCCTCAAACGAGACAAAGGCAAGCTGGCCTGGTGCTGGTCACCCACCCCCCTCGTGTGCCGTGCCGGCCTTCATAGGGGCTCGCTAACGGCACTTGTTCCAACAGTCGATTGAGGCTATACGGGGACCTATGTTCTTTGTTTTTATTCTGCATTTGTATCGAGACAGGTGAAGGCACTTGCTGCCTCGAGACTCAACTGCAGCTGAAAAACGGTAAAAATTGCTAACGTGCAGGATATCTACACCCATTAAAGGATCGAACTTTGAGTCTATTATGCGTAATTGCATTATATTTTATATGCGTGTAACGGTGCATGCATTCGTCGATTCATATCCGTTCTTCGAGCTCAATATACACGCATATAGTCACGTGTGTTAGGGAGGTTTGTAATCATTCGTTACGTGTTCTGCGCAACAGATTCAAGTACCAGCATGCAACGCCGACTGCCTTAGTCAGTGTTCTGACATACAGTATATGCTGTGTAAATACTCGTACAGAGAGACGCTACACTTATGTAAGCCCATGATTTGAGCAGTGAGCTGTCTCATGGTGCTAACTGTTTTTTACCTTTTTTTCTACCAAATCAGGCCCCACTCAGCTCTGCAGCTCTTCTTCAGAAGCGACTTGGCCACAAATTATTACTTAACGAAGTGGCTTATCACGTGAAAATGTTAGTTGAACACGTAGGCTTTCGAGACATATGTCATCCACAATATCGTTTTTTTGGATTAGGTCGCGTAAATATAAATGCGTCGTTAAACCCGCCATCAGCCGACACAACAAGTTAGTAAGGTTTGTCACGTAAACAGAAAAGCGAAATGATGCTAGTTGTAATGACTGGCAAAACGTCGTACTCAGATTGTAAATGTCGTGGATTTGCTCTCCAACACACCGGTGTGCTGTACTAGTAACGAATTGGCATCTTCTGTTTACGTGACAAACCTTACTAATTGCCTGCGTCGGGTGGTGGCGGGTTTAACGACAAATTTATTTTCACGCGATCTAACCCAACAAAACCTATATTATGGAAATGTATCACGGGCAAATACTCCAAACGCATATTTCTAAATGTGGAGTGGGAAACCCGGAGGACGCGGATACAAATCCACGTGACCACGGGGAGATAGACACACAAACTCCAAATAGTACAGGAGTCAGAGTCGGTATCGAACTCCCAACCTCCTGCATATCAGGCGAAATAGTTAACATCTCGCCACCGTGGCGCCCACGGTAGCTCCAAGCCAGGAGAACCTGAGCAGAACAAATGAAACGCAAAGCCACTGGGACGTGGTTTCCTTGGTTTGAATTACAGTGACCTAAAGATGTCTGTTGGGACGGTTACTTTATTTGTAACCCAATGTGTATTGTTTGATTTTGGTTTTTTTGTTCCAGTGCCAGATATATTGTCCTTGACTGGCACTGGGCACAGTACAGTAGTGAATGATGATTTTCCAATATTTTTTTAGATGTGGCACTACTTGCGCATATTGGCACAAGACAGAGGAAAGTGGAAACAAATGACGAAATGTACAGTGGACACCTACGGGCTATGTGTCCATGTATGGATTGTGGTGGCGATGATGATATACACAGTGTTGAATTTTTAAGTGCATGCTGTCTTAATTCTAGATTTGATGTTTTCGTGACTGCAAGGATTCATACTCTTTAGTTTTTTCGGTAAAGTCATGTAGGTACAAAATTTAAATACATTTAATTAAATCACGACGTTTCGGAAGCAACACAAACCTCCGTCATCAGGTGTAACCGCTCCAGTAAAATTGCTGTAGCGTACTGGACCGGTTACACCTGATGACGGAGGCTTGTATTGCTTCCGAAACGTCGTGATTTAATTTCATTAATTTACATTTTTTACCTACGTGACTTTACCGAAAAAACCAAAGAGTATGCATGCTGTCTTGCTTAGACTGCTTTGCGCTTGACTCAACCACATCACCGATTGTAATCCACTTGTAATTGCCACTATGAATTTGACAACACACAAGCGTGCGTGTCGATATGGCCGTCCCTTTCGTTCGTAACAGAAGTTCAGTGTCTCCCTGGTCCAGTTGACAATGGGGTTACGCGGCAACACGTGTTTTTAAACGACCAAAATTGTAACGCTTATTGTCCAGAGACACCGATAGACATTTGACAATGTGTGTACTAATTGCAGGAGTTGTATTGTGATTATGAACTCGTGTGGCACACATTGGTCAGCCTGGACATGCACAGCCCATTTTGTCAATCCACTTATGGACGAGGGCCTCTCCACACAGTGTGGGTTGTGGGGATTATTTAAGCAATGCGGGTTGTCGAAGGCGGGCAGCATTGGTGTTTGAGCAAAGTAGTGCCCAGTACAATGGATGTTGCTGCATTGCGCATCATGTAGCCGCGCGGCCTGCAGCACGTGGCGATCAACTGTCCAAACCCTATCCAGGCTTGACTCTGCTTATTACCGTACCGTGGATTTGATGAGACTGGGTGCATTCCCGGTAACGTCAGTGAATTTTGAACAGCGGGGTATTGCTTTTTTACGAAATATATTTAGCCAGGAGATAGCTGTGAACTAAACGAAACTATATATACTATTTTACCAAGTAAGGCCCACTGAGCTATTGAGCTCTTTTTCAGAAGCGACCTGGCTGTCAAATAAAAGCTCAACTCAGTGGCTTCCCATGTGGAGATGTATAGCAGCCAAATACTCAAAATGTGGAGGGAAAAACCGGAGGAGCCAGAGAAAAATCCATGCGACTCCAGGGAGAAAGTGCAAACTCCAAATATACAGGCATCATTAGGGTTGGGATCGAACTCCATGCCCTCCTGTATACCAGGCGAGCTAGTTAACATCTCGCCACCGTGTGACGCCTCAGCGGCTGGCCTGCACTTTTCCAAATGGATACTGCGCCTCCTGACACGATACGGTGATAACGCAGTGGGGGATGGCATTGGCAAAAGGACAATAGATGAAAGAAAAGCTGTGCCGCCAGAGATAAGCCGAGGTCGTCATACGTCGTGAAGGTCTATTTGACCGTGAGTAACTTATTAACTGTGTAACAGATCAATACGGGTGATAATGATTGCGTGCGATTACACGCACCCACAACTTTTAATGTTTTCCCATACGCTGAATTTTAATGTGTGTAGAATGCATCAACTTCTTTAAGGTGTGAAAAGTAAATGAAAGCATTTCTACAAATCGGAATGCTTGAGAAATAAAGTGATGAGATAAAGTGATGAGAGAGAATTGTGATGCGAGAAAGTGACGAGGGATAAAGTTATGAGATAAAGAGATGTGTTGTGATACTTTCCATGTATTCAATAGCTCATTTACGTATTTATTTAAGGGAATTCATTTTAAAAAACATTTTCTTAGGCTAATATTATCCGAGAAATTTGCAATTCACGCGCGTATCTCAAGCGAATAAGGAGAGAATAATGTAACATAATGTGTGGTGCGGGTGAAATCGGTTGCATGGTGGTTTTCACGCCAACTGCGTTATGAACGTGGTGGGGGCTGAGTGCGAGTCCCAGCCACGGTTCACATCGGCGAGCGGTGACAGCCTGACTCTGGTCGGAGTAGTGAAGTGTGCCTGTTGGACATCTTTCGCACCGTACGTAGCCAACCGTGCTAATGGGAGGCGCAGGAAACTAAAGTATGATCAAACAAGCCCCACGACAGACGGATACAGTGTGGAGAAGCCTTCATGCTGCCGTGGTTGGAAACATGAGCGTAAATGAATGATGATGGTGAACAATCACACATTACACATTTGACGTGGAACGCAAATATGTCCCTTGTTACAACAACACGGCTGTTTCAAAATGTGTACTGAGCAATGTTTTTTTATAATTACATACAGACATCTAACGCCAAACGCAAACATATGCGAAATGTGGTCACCTTTTAAGTTTCTGCTACGCATTTGAGGGCATGCAGTTGCAATGGGCATTGTAGGTCTACATTCCTGCCAAAGTCACATCGTACCGCCGACGCCGTGGCTGGTAAACTCACAATCGGTAGACGACTGTGTTTGGCAAGAACTAAAAAGGGTGCAGTGTGAGTGAGCGACGGATGGTTTCAGAACCGAGGACTTGCATACCTATTAGTGTATCTTACGTAGAAGGGAAATACAATATATATAAAAAACAATATTTTTATTATTTCTTTATTTCCCTTCTACGTGACTTTACCGAAAGAACCAAGAATATGAATCCCTGCAGTCACGAAAGCTTTAAATAAAAAACTTGCATAACTGTCAACCCCTTATCAGTGCCCTACCTTATTACAGACAAATTCAGACCGTATTGGTCACCACGTGCCCTTATAAATCTCAACGTTCATCCTACAAAGTCCCATCACAAGGGGGGGGGGAAACACAAACAGATAGACATTTTTTTTGCCCGGATTGAAACGGCTGTACGCCGTATGGACCTGACAACTCGATTTCCCTGTACAAGAATACGGAGTAAACCGTATGGGTTGACGGCTATGATATTAATCTTAACTTTGGAGCTTTCGTGACTGCAGGAATTATTCTTTGGTTCTTTCGGTAAAGGCACGTATAACAATAATAAAAGAAACAATCATTTAATTGATTATTTTATAAATAATAAATTAAATAATAATTTACTTTATTATTTTTTCTTTATACGTGACTTTACCGAAAGAACCAAAGGCTATGATATTATTGTTTTTGTATGGCTGGGAGTTGATCAGCAAGAACAATACCATACTAATTTATCCATGCTTTGACATTGGTGACCACAGTCGCACACGAATGACACGCAATAGCAACTCGTTTAGAATTCAAACATTTCGTATTTTAAGGGGAACAAAAATCGTTTCTTTTTGTCATCCTCGCTGTTGTTTTTATTTTAGCAGCACGACTTTCAGCGACAGCACGGAGAACCGTTCTGGCGCATCTCGTTGTGTGCACGCACCTGTCGCACCTGTTTCAAGGTCGAGCCGCGTGCAGAAATACCCCGGGCTTTTTTACGTCGGGGATGCGTTCCCGAAAAGTTGCGACGACGAACATCGAAACGACGTTAATCTGAGGCGATTACCAGGCTAAGTGGGTGGTTGAGACGAAGGCCGCGAGGTGACGGATTACGAGAAATGGTGGACGATGCTGCCAGCGACATACGCGCGGGTTGAGGCGACGCAAATCGGGTCGCGGTATTCATCAGGTGACGACGTATTTTCGAAACGACGTAAAAAGGGGGAGACGTAAATCGGGCTATTACTGTATCTAACTCATATTTAATTCATGTATTTTTTGTGTGTGACTTGCTTACCATTTTCTCTAATTTGCACCCCTATAGTTTTTTAAAATTGTTTGCTGTTGTAACCTGCTGACCCCGTGCCCATACTGGACATTTGTGAAAAATAGCTTGAGAGCTCATCGGATTCCTCGAGTCTAAGTAAAGATTCTGACTTGTTTTCTTTCCTCCCCCATTATCAGCTCGTTAGCACAGGTGTCGCCGCCTCTACTCTCCCACGCACCCCCAGATTATCCCCTCCCACTCTCCTCCCACAAACCCTGACTCCCCCAAATTCCACAATCGCCTGTCTGGCCTCTTCTCCCTTTAAACAAATAAATATGCGCGCGCGTGCACGTGCACGTGTTTGAGTGTCGTTGTCTTTTTTAAGTTGTGAGCGGTAGTGTCGCGGTTAGGGCACTGAAGAGTATTTGCACCGGTCCTACGCCTTGCCCTGGGTCTACTTAGCCTCAAACGAGACAAAGGCAAGCTGGCCTGGTGCTGGTCACCCACCCCCCTCGTGTGCCGTGCCGGCCTTCATAGGGGCTCGCTAACGGCACTTGTTCCAACAGTCGATTGAGGCTATACGGGGACCTATGTTCTTTGTTTTTATTCTGCATTTGTATCGAGACAGGTGAAGGCACTTGCTGCCTCGAGACTCAACTGCAGCTGAAAAACGGTAAAAATTGCTAACGTGCAGGATATCTACACCCATTAAAGGATCGAACTTTGAGTCTATTATGCGTAATTGCATTATATTTTATATGCGTGTAACGGTGCATGCATTCGTCGATTCATATCCGTTCTTCGAGCTCAATATACACGCATATAGTCACGTGTGTTAGGGAGGTTTGTAATCATTCGTTACGTGTTCTGCGCAACAGATTCAAGTACCAGCATGCAACGCCGACTGCCTTAGTCAGTGTTCTGACATACAGTATATGCTGTGTAAATACTCGTACAGAGAGACGCTACACTTATGTAAGCCCATGATTTGAGCAGTGAGCTGTCTCATGGTGCTAACTGTTTTTTACCTTTTTTTCTACCAAATCAGGCCCCACTCAGCTCTGCAGCTCTTCTTCAGAAGCGACTTGGCCACAAATTATTACTTAACGAAGTGGCTTATCACGTGAAAATGTTAGTTGAACACGTAGGCTTTCGAGACATATGTCATCCACAATATCGTTTTTTTGGATTAGGTCGCGTAAATATAAATGCGTCGTTAAACCCACCATCAGCCGACACAACAAGTTAGTAAGGTTTGTCACGTAAACAGAAAAGCGAAATGATGCTAGTTGTAATGACTGGCAAAACGTCGTACTCAGATTGTAAATGTCGTGGATTTGCTCTCCAACACACCGGTGTGCTGTACTAGTAACGAATTGGCATCTTCTGTTTACGTGACAAACCTTACTAATTGCCTGCGTCGGGTGGTGGCGGGTTTAACGACAAATTTATTTTCACGCGATCTAACCCAACAAAACCTATATTATGGAAATGTATCACGGGCAAATACTCCAAACGCATATTTCTAAATGTGGAGTGGGAAACCCGGAGGACGCGGATACAAATCCACGTGACCACGGGGAGATAGACACACAAACTCCAAATAGTACAGGAGTCAGAGTCGGTATCGAACTCCCAACCTCCTGCATATCAGGCGAAATAGTTAACATCTCGCCACCGTGGCGCCCACGGTAGCTCCAAGCCAGGAGAACCTGAGCAGAACAAATGAAACGCAAAGCCACTGGGACGTGGTTTCCTTGGTTTGAATTACAGTGACCTAAAGATGTCTGTTGGGACGGTTACTTTATTTGTAACCCAATGTGTATTGTTTGATTTTGGTTTTTTTGTTCCAGTGCCAGATATATTGTCCTTGACTGGCACTGGGCACAGTACAGTAGTGAATGATGATTTTCCAATATTTTTTTAGATGTGGCACTACTTGCGCATATTGGCACAAGACAGAGGAAAGTGGAAACAAATGACGAAATGTACAGTGGACACCTACGGGCTATGTGTCCATGTATGGATTGTGGTGGCGATGATGATATACACAGTGTTGAATTTTTAAGTGCATGCTGTCTTAATTCTAGATTTGATGTTTTCGTGACTGCAAGGATTCATACTCTTTAGTTTTTTCGGTAAAGTCATGTAGGTACAAAATTTAAATACATTTAATTAAATCACGACGTTTCGGAAGCAACACAAACCTCCGTCATCAGGTGTAACCGCTCCAGTAAAATTGCTGTAGCGTACTGGACCGGTTACACCTGATGACGGAGGCTTGTATTGCTTCCGAAACGTCGTGATTTAATTTCATTAATTTACATTTTTTACCTACGTGACTTTACCGAAAAAACCAAAGAGTATGCATGCTGTCTTGCTTAGACTGCTTTGCGCTTGACTCAACCACATCACCGATTGTAATCCACTTGTAATTGCCACTATGAATTTGACAACACACAAGCGTGCGTGTCGATATGGCCGTCCCTTTCGTTCGTAACAGAAGTTCAGTGTCTCCCTGGTCCAGTTGACAATGGGGTTACGCGGCAACACGTGTTTTTAAACGACCAAAATTGTAACGCTTATTGTCCAGAGACACCGATAGACATTTGACAATGTGTGTACTAATTGCAGGAGTTGTATTGTGATTATGAACTCGTGTGGCACACATTGGTCAGCCTGGACATGCACAGCCCATTTTGTCAATCCACTTATGGACGAGGGCCTCTCCACACAGTGTGGGTTGTGGGGATTATTTAAGCAATGCGGGTTGTCGAAGGCGGGCAGCATTGGTGTTTGAGCAAAGTAGTGCCCAGTACAATGGATGTTGCTGCATTGCGCATCATGTAGCCGCGCGGCCTGCAGCACGTGGCGATCAACTGTCCAAACCCTATCCAGGCTTGACTCTGCTTATTACCGTACCGTGGATTTGATGAGACTGGGTGCATTCCCGGTAACGTCAGTGAATTTTGAACAGCGGGGTATTGCTTTTTTACGAAATATATTTAGCCAGGAGATAGCTGTGAACTAAACGAAACTATATATACTATTTTACCAAGTAAGGCCCACTGAGCTATTGAGCTCTTTTTCAGAAGCGACCTGGCTGTCAAATAAAAGCTCAACTCAGTGGCTTCCCATGTGGAGATGTATAGCAGCCAAATACTCAAAATGTGGAGGGAAAAACCGGAGGAGCCAGAGAAAAATCCATGCGACTCCAGGGAGAAAGTGCAAACTCCAAATATACAGGCATCATTAGGGTTGGGATCGAACTCCATGCCCTCCTGTATACCAGGCGAGCTAGTTAACATCTCGCCACCGTGTGACGCCTCAGCGGCTGGCCTGCACTTTTCCAAATGGATACTGCGCCTCCTGACACGATACGGTGATAACGCAGTGGGGGATGGCATTGGCAAAAGGACAATAGATGAAAGAAAAGCTGTGCCGCCAGAGATAAGCCGAGGTCGTCATACGTCGTGAAGGTCTATTTGACCGTGAGTAACTTATTAACTGTGTAACAGATCAATACGGGTGATAATGATTGCGTGCGATTACACGCACCCACAACTTTTAATGTTTTCCCATACGCTGAATTTTAATGTGTGTAGAATGCATCAACTTCTTTAAGGTGTGAAAAGTAAATGAAAGCATTTCTACAAATCGGAATGCTTGACAACCAAAATTAATTGTATCTTTTTACGCTAATGGATGCCCTTTTAAGCACTTGCTGTTTCCGGATGTCACTCTCGGAGACTCGTTTTTGAAATTGAATCCCCCTGCTCCGAAAAGTAAAGACAACGTGGGTGTGGAGTGCACTTGTGCGTGTTTCCACTGTAATTGTAGCTGAGTGAATAAACAAATTAGGCTACGTGGCACTTTGGAGCAAACACGCATGGGAATGTATGTGAGGTTCAACTGAGGCACATGTTTATGGAATGACGAGAACAACATTAGCCTATGACGGTGGGTTGAGCCTGAACACTGCTTAGATGGGCGATCATGCATCATGCGCAACAGGTTGTTACAGGCTGCGGCAAGGCCACAAATTATGAGCAGCAGAGGGCACTGTAAAACAAATACATTGTTGTACTGTACAGTTCTATGGCCCCACGTTTATGCTCTACGCCTTCGTCAACACGCATAGACCAGCGTGGTAAAGTATGGCCAAATAACTCTCACAACCTGCGCAGACATTGGGAGGCCCTCATCCAGCAGTGGATAGATAAAAGGGTTGCATATACAAATTAAGACCAAACAGGTTTTTCTTCCTGTAACAAAAATTGAAATGTATCCTCAACGTGAAACATTGCTACTGTTTAATTTCTCTTTTAAAAAATAATGCTTCCTTCGAGCCGGATTTGAACCAGCGACCTAAGGATGACCCAACAGCGACCAGCCACTACAGTCCTCCGCTCTACCAACTGAGCTATCGAAGGCAGGACAGCAATGCCCACCAGGTTCAACTTGAAATATATCGTCCACGTTAATATATCATCATTATCATCATTATCCAGGGTGAGTCGACTGTTGAATGAAGGTCTCTTCAAGTCGCCGCCACCTCTCAGGATCCTGCAATGTAATCGTAATCGTTGAGCACATTTGGTAATCATGCCATCCTTACAGTGCAATGCTATGTATGTTGAACTTCTTTCACACCGTACGTAGCCGACCGTGCTCTTCCGAGGTGCAGGGGAAGGACAACAAACTAAACACACAAAAAGCAGTTCTATCACGAAAGCGCTACGTTTCCCATACTCTGCAGTATTTTCACAGTACTGTCGTGGCCAATGTTTGCCGTGTGTAATCCCAGTGGAGCAACTTGATGGATTTTTTGTTCAAATTTGCGAAAATTTGGACCAATGCCCCGGCATTTAATGGATTGACTCCTTTCGAATGACATCAGGGGGATCCTAAACATCCACGCGTTAGACTGACCCACTGTGAAGCACCCATTGTAAACGCCTGCTGAGAGAACCAAGGCGGCCCGATTCGAACCGCGAACATCTGCATAGCCTGAGACTGTTGGGGAAAGTGCTGTTTGCGAGGAGCACCCATGAGGGCCGGCACGGCACACGAGGGGGTGGGTGTCCCCAACACCACGCCCGGCCGCCTTTTGTCTCTCCAGTGGCGATGTTTACACACCGCGCCAGGTACTCACTTGAGACTGCACCTGCTGATTTCATTGCTCCGTCTCCTCAGTCAACATCCTCTCGGACGCATTCCATTCATTGGCTGCCACTCCATCATGATACTTAAACCACGGGCCATCATCCCTTGCAAGCCACGTGTCCTGTACAAGCCCACTTACTTTACTCTCGTCAATATCAATGAAATACGATACTACAGTACTAATAATACACATTCTTTCTCCCCTCCACCCCCACACATGCTCGTCAAAATCTACAGCATCAGTCTTGTCCTCACACCGAGAAAATCAATTCTCTTTGTCCATTGCGAGCGTGGCCGTCCAGAGGGTGGGGCAAATAAGGGGACATTTTGACCCGTGCCATGAGGCATGTGGATGGTGAAATAAGGGACCCCCCCCCCCCCCAATTTTGCATTCTGCACTGGGTCGCGAGTGTTTAAAAGTGGACCGTCATTTCCCCTATAATTACGCCCCCCCCCCCCCCACACAAAAATGATGTTAGTCAGTTTAACACGAAGGCTTTCGCGACCAATATTATCAAAACAAAAACGTCCATTATGTAAAAAACTAAATATTGATGTTTATTTTTCTTCTTCTCGAAACATCCAAATCTACCTGTGTGGCTGTACAGGTTGTAAAGGGTGTGTCGGTGGGACGTCACGATACAGGTTAGACAAGTGAAAGGCAATTCTTTACCCGGCCCAGCTGTTGAGCACATCAGCCGGTTGCCTCCCTCATTGTCCCGGGTGGGATATATATACTGTATGTGTTTTACAATTTTGACAGCTGTACCTACAGTAGCAATGACGTGCTTGGCATTAGAATGAATGGGTGCGGGTAGTTTAACGTCTCTCCATCTGTAGAGGCATTGTGGTTGTGGTTAAAGTATTTGAGTGAAAACATTTTTGCATGGGATATTTGAAATGGCAGAGTTACCCGCTGGTTCTAACAGGTCTGCGCGAGTGTGCTGCGGAGCTCTCTGATGTGTTCACTCTACCGTAATGGGAGCTTCCTCTTCAAGGACTTGAGCCTGGATAGTGGGGACCAACCATGCACCACAGGTGTTATAGGCTGTACAGGGATACACTGTGGACAGCAGGGTGGCATTGTGGCAAGGGGACGTCCATAAATGACGTCACGCACCTCGGGGGGGGGGGGGGTCAGACATTTGTGACGATGTGTGACGAGGGGGGGGTTTGAGAAATGTGACGTCACATCAAAATGCGCAACTTTAAATAAATATAGACAAAACGTTCTACTTAATTAAATTGACTTTTTAATAAACGTTTTCTCCTACAACATCAGAGTGCAGCGCCACATTGAATACGCACTACAATGACAATAGTTTAAAGCGATTTGAAGCATGTTTTTTTTTTGGGGGGGGGGGGGCAGAGCTTTGTGACGTCATATTTGAGGGGGGGGGGTCTGACTTTTTGTGACGCCGTGTGACAACGGGGGGGGGGGGGGGGGTCAACAATCGTTACAAATCGCGTGACGTCATTTTTGCACGCCAACTTCAGAGCATCCCACACCGAGCAGCGTGGTAGATGAAGCACTCTCAATTAAAATCCCACGGCACGAAATTACATCGACTGTAACACATTATTGGCATTAACTGAACATTAAAAAAAATATTAAAATGGAATGTACAAACACATTTACATGAATGTAATAAATAGCGACGTTAAAACAGATGGAAAAGAAAATATTAAATTAAAATAAAGTAGCCTCCTTCGAGCCGGATTTGAACCAGCGACCTAAGGATGCCCAACGGCGATGAGCCACTACAGTCCTCCGCTCTACCAACTGAGCTATCGAAGGTGACGCTGAGGCCACCTGTGCACACAATCTATCAGGTGAGCCTCGGATAGTGAAAACGCCATGTCCCGAGTGTGGAAGCAACAATCTAAATTTCTCAACACTTCCTACACACGCGTGTGCGGTGTTTGTCATTTTAAAGCCCCTTCCTCCCCACGTCGGTGGGTCACTGGGTTATTTGACCATACTTCACCACGCTGGTCAACGCATTTTGGTGAAGGGGCGTGTGGGTAGGAGTCTCGGGAGAGGGGGCAGGATCGGGAATCAAACTCAGGAGGCTGTGTTCACGGTGCAGTGCGCTAACCACCGGTCCGCCCCGGAGAATGTGTATACAAAGAACCCACCCAGCCCCCACTTAGGCCTTGTATACTCTTGGGGGTAAGTGTTGTTATCAAGCATAATCTAGTCACAACACACGACCGCCTTTGTCTCCCCAATGGTGATTTTTTTTTATATACACCGTACCAGACACTCATTAAAAGGCTGAGTCGACCAACGGGACATCCATAATCGGTTCAGATATCGCCACGAATGTTTTCAATGGCTGGGCGAGAACAACTCTGGTTAACTCGTTGCGCTCATCACTACGCCACCTCTCCAAAGACAAAGATCCCCCGTATAGCATTAACAGACTGTAGGGGCAAGTGCTGCTTGCGAGCACCTACGAATGCCGGAACGGTTCACGAAGGGGTGGGTAGCCAGAACCACACGCCCGACCGCCTTTGTCTCCCCAGTGACGATGTTTACACACCGAACCAGGTACTCATTTGAGGCTGAGTGCACCTAGGGGAGGCCCAGGACCGGTTCAGATAATTGTTACCGGTGTTGGCCGTGAGCGGGAATCGAACTCGGGTAGCCGGGTTCGTAGCGCAGCGCGCTACCCGCTACATCACCGCTCCCACACACGCAACACGGGGGGGAAGGAGAGAGACGGGGGGGAGGGGTTGATTAACATAATTATGTGTGATGGGAGGGGCATGGCGGGGAGATGGGCGGGGCATGGCATGGAGATGGGTGGGGCATTGAATGGAGATGGGCGGGGCATGGCATGGAGATGGGTGGGGCATTGAATGGAGATGGGCGGGGCATGGCATGGAGATGGGTGGGGCATGGCATGGAGATGGGCGGGGCATGGCATGGAGATGGGCGGGGCATGGCATGGAGATGGGCGGAGCCTCCGCCTCGTCTTGCCAGCAGCATCAGCTGAGCGCTGCGCAAACGGTGGCTGCTCTTGACGCGATTGCTGCCAATGCTGCCGATGCTACTGCTGCCGATGCCGCTACTGCTGCTGCTGTTGCGTCGGAATGCACTGGGGAAGGTAGCACTGGACGAGCCCATGTGTTAGCCATCGTCAGCATCATCAACATCATCACCACCACCACCATTATCAACAAGATCAACGTCGTCGATGGAGTTGCAGCTGATGATGCTGCTCCAGCTGATGCTGCTGCTGCTGATGTTGCTGCTGTGTGCTGCGACTGGGAGCGCGGAGTACTCGGCGGACCAGTGCAGCTGGAGGGGAAGGTGAGAGGTGCTCGCAAACACAGTGGAGTTTTCAAGCCACTCACAGTTGGTTAAAAAAAAAGTTTGGCGGTGTTGTTGGTGGTGGTTGTTGTTGTACAGCGCGATCTATGTATAGATACCCCGTTAAAAGAACACTGCAATAATTATAGAGAGGACCGCATTTAATTTCGAAGCAGCTACGGGGGTCGGTTATAATTACCGTTCTAAGCAGCGTCGTTGTTTGAAATCGCGAATTACGTTGCGAGTGCGGTTACGAATCGCATGGCGTTCACCATCATCATCATCATCAACCAGTTCACTGCTGGATGAAGGCCTCCCCAAGTCGTCGGCAATCTCTCACGATTCCGCGACGTAGCAATGAGTCTCAAATTCAAGGTGATTCGTAAGAGAGGCTGAGCCACAATCCCGTACAGGGCATTGGATCACCTGATGAGACGAAAGTTTGGAGGGGGTCATTCATCGGCAGGGTATCTATACATGGATCGCCCTGTAATTTTGGGGCAGTGTGGTATGAAAGATCTTTGCACGCGCACACGTCCACACGCGATGTTGTATACGTATGTTTAACTTCTTTCGCACCGTACGTAGTCAGCCGTGCAGGAGAGTGCAGTGCTCGTTTCCATAGGTGGTGCAAGCCCACTCTCAACTGGCGGTCGTGAGAATAATTATTGTAGCCTGCTTGTGACTGTTGTGAGCGACTGCGTGACGAATGTACTCAATCTTAGAGGGAACAAGGTACAGAAAAGGACGTGAAGCCGGGAGGGTCAGGGAAAGGGAGGTCAAGAGAAGGGGGCATCCAGATTAGTCTGGGAGGGACGGACAAGAGACATGCATGGTAAGAGACATCTTACACGATAGATAACAAGCCAGGAGACGGCTGTAGGATGAGAATATAATACAGCAGCATGCAGGCAAGAGACTGTGAGACGAGGGCAGTGAGTTGCAGACACAGCAGAGAAGTTCTGTACAGACAGGCGTCTGTACAAACAGACGTTTGAAAGACGAGTCCAGTGGAAGGGACGGTCAAGGTACGACCACTGATGTTCGTTGGGTGGTTTGTTGGAAAAGTCGTTCTGTTGGAATCTCTCAGCTGGAGCTTTTAAAGATGCAGACACATGTCATTTAAAGCCAGACTCTAGGAGCCCTCCCCTGCGCAGATGCAATGTGGCACCTCATATGAGCGTGATGCTGTTTTGCAGTGGTAATGAGCACAGAGATGACGTTTGCAATTTGTCTTTAACAGTATAATGATTATATACTGTACATATTGACCGGTGGCACAGTGATACGCGCTCTGAACCTGGCGATCTGAGTTTGAATCCTGACCACGGCTAAAAATAACGGCGCCGAGTGATAGCTTAACCGGTTTGGGGTGTACATCATGGTAGAGTCGATTGTTGGGGGAAAAATAGACTGTTATATTTGCATATTTTGATTGTGTGTGTGTGATATTAAGATAATTAGCCAGTAAGTTCGGCTTTGAATTAATCTGCTATCTGTTGCACAGTACCGAAAGCAATGTTTGCAAAGTAAAACTGTGGCTTGTCAACTTTTTTTTCAATTCAGTCTGGCTTCTTTTAAAAGCAGTAATTACAAAAATAAGAAAAATGGTGGTGGTGTTTTTTGTTGTTGTAATTTGGCGCGTTCGGTTTGCGCGCCCAAACTAGCCGACGTAAATGAATTCTTTTTGGTGGAGCGGCGGGAGAGCCCCATTCATTGTCTTGGCGACGGAACGGACTTTTGTCTTTAAAGTCCTGGAGACGGCTTAGAGAAGCCAAGACGAAGAATTTAATTACTGCAGCCTCGCTCGCCGGGAAAACCAATATACTTTGTGAGGGGTCCGAGGGAATGCTTACTGAAGGAGCAACGATACATTTTTCACTCTTCACGTCTCCTCATGGTGCATCAGGTGTCCCGTGGAATTAATAATCACTGTTATGATATTGGAAAATTATTTGCCCAGGAAAGCCTCATACTAAGTTTCAAGATTCATGTTCAGGGTTATTCTGGCATTTGGTTGTTTTTGTTGATGCCATTTTAATGAGACGTTGGAAGCCCATGCAATATGAGAAGGTGGCACTGAAAGCTCTGCACAGATGGATTAAATAACCCGTTGCTCTGTTGCCATAATCTGCCTGGCCACCTCAGTCCAAGCCTACAACACATGGTATTTCAAGGAGGTCTCTTGTGCAAGTACTAGCCAGGCTCAAATCGGCTCATCTTCTGACATCCAAAGAGATTGGGTGCATTCAGGGTGGTTTGTAATGTTTATCAAAATGTGCGTTTAGAGCATAGGTAAATAGGTAAATGTAACATGCTTTGTAATGATTTTATTTTCATGTTTGTGTATTACATTGCATTCACCTTATTCAGTTTATTTCGCAGAAGAAATCTATTCTTAAATCACAACACTCAAATCAAGATTTAACACTGAATTTGATAATTAATCGAATCGCTCCAGGAAGTTGAACTGTTGCCCAATCCCCTTAGTCACTAAAACAATTCCCTCTTTGTGTCCCATTACCAGCAGCCTGATACACGAGCTAGAGAAACATTACAAACAAGAACGGTAAAACTAGCTTAAATTAAAATTTAACCGTGAATCGTGACGATTTATGCAATTGCTCCAGGCATTCTTGAACAATTACCCATCTCCCTAGCTGATAACGCTCCTGCCTCTTTACTACCAGTGGCCCGACGACATGACCCTGAGAATCACACAAGTGGGTTAAAAACAAGCCAAACAAATATAATCCATCCTTACTCAAATCAAGTCGCAACCCTGAATCACGACAACGCATTGACTCCCTCCGGGGGGTGCTTTAAACCATCACCCATGCCCCCAGTCGCTAACGCTCCCTCTCCTCCGTGCGCCACTCCCAGCGGCCTGACGCACGAGCCTGGTTCGCGGTCCGTGGAGCAGCTCTACCTGCGCTGCTCGGAGGGCTCCATCGAGTGGCTCTACCCGAGCGGCGCGCTGCGCCTCGTCCTCAAGCCCAACGTGCCGCCTTCCTTCCCGGGGGCGGCCGCCGCCGTCGCCTGCATCAAGCCCTCCGAGGGCTTCCGCGGCGCCAGCGTGTACGCCGACCGAGACGGCGCGCTGCAGCTCGTGATGAGCGAGCGGGACGCGCGCGCCAACAGGACGTACTGCCTGCGCGCGGCGCCCGGCCGTCCGCTGGCCATCTTCGTGCAGGCCACGCCGCAGACGGACATCAGCAGGAAGGTGGCGGCGTTTCGCTACGAGCTGAGGGTGGGCGTCGGCGACGACGGTGGTGATGGTGGTGGTGGCGGCGGCGGTGGGGCCTCCGACCTGCAGAGCTTCATCAGATCCAGAGGTAGGAGACTGTGATGGGGCCTGCCTCGCCACCCCCACCGTGCTTCCCGTCTCGTCCCCCAGCAGACATTCGTGACGTCGGTGTGCACAATTGTATTTGTAGGTCAATTTTCATTGGTGACGAGAGGTGAACAATTCAAATCAAGATTAAGTTCACTCTGGGTTCGGGGCGCTTTGTCGGCACCGCTGAGATCGTGGGGTTTAATTTAGGTGTCTGCTACCCGAGGATTAAACCGGTTTCTCAGGTGTAGTGTCTGGAAGGTCTCAGATTATCACGTTATATTTGGTTTTTTTCTTCTTCCATTTTTGGAAAAATATTCCACCTCCCAGGGCTTGAACTTAAAGCAAGCTTGGGGATGAACAGTCTTCTCAGGGCATTGCACGGTGTGCCCCTGGTGTGTATAAAGAGGGTTTTTGACGTGACTTCACAGGTAGTGCCAGAGCTATTGTTTGACAGGGTGATGCACTGATAACAGCATTGTTCCAAACGGCAATAAAAAATGTTAATTTCTGATGTACCAACTTCAGCTCCTTCCGTAACATTAACTGTACTACTCTGCCGCTCCTGCCACTTTACTACCTGCACCGCACCAGACCACCTCCTCTCGGTCCCCACACTGCCTGGGTTTATCTGACTGCCTTCACCTTGGCTCATTACCCATCGTTTCTGCATTCTCCTTTATTATGAGCAGATACCTTTATTGAGTCCGAGCCTAATCTTATCGCGATTCAGAAATCCGCTTAAATTCCAGACACCGTGTAAAACATTGACGAGAACGGTGGTGAATGCACCACGGTGATACGACCGGTGCCTTGGCTCGTCACCGTCGCGGTGTTCATGTTTCTAAAGCGTGCAGGGCTTGTGAGGCGGGCGAGTGCCACGGCTCGAGTACGCTCCTACCGCTCGCTCTGTGCGAAAGTGTGCAATAAAATGTTGTACTGTACTTTGTTTTACCAACTGAAAATGTGCTTTTTATTTTTCTATTATACTGAATGAACGTGCAAATGCCACGAAATAATAAAAGTGATATTTTTCTATCAAATGTCGCATTTTTTTGTGTTTATGAACGTAAGCTTTTCAGTTTTAAGATTTATTTTTATTTTGTCCTGGTATAATACATGGGTCTGACTGTCAAGTTCTGTAAGCAAGTGGCAGGTCCATGGCTCCAGCTCCCTCCATCCCCTCCAATCCCTCTCCCCCTCTTCATATCACAGTGCCGCCCTCCACAAGGCTAATGATCCATAACTAGGGAAGGGCATTTGAGGTGCCTTCCCTTTCCCCTCTGCAGTGTTTTTTTTCAGGTGACACCAATACCTTATGGGGTTTAATGTCCTAACACATGGGTACACTTGGTTATTCGCAATTAAAAATGTTTAGGTGTTTTATTTTCTATTTTACAAGCTTAGCAGATCACTTGCAGTCAGAGTAAATGCATGTATGACAGAGAGATGGCTCGGATGGCAAAAACTTGCATCCTGTCTTTGAGCTAATACCACATATTGCAGTGCTAAATAAAGAGTCCACCCACCCATGATTAAACCCGGTTCCAAAGTGCAGCAGCAAGTTGATGGTGTCAGCTTTTTTACCGATGACTTCGCAAAAACACCATTGTATATAATGCTGTATTCACTTCACTGGGCCATGCCTGGCTTTAACTGTGGATCATGGAATGCTATATAATTTTACAATGCACCCATAGGGAATTCAATTTCAGTGGTAGCTGAAAGAGACGTATCCAGTTTCAATGGACTCTCACCTGCCCATTGAAACCAGAGATAAAGGTCATCCATCTTACCTTCCTGCTCATACGGGCTTTTGCAGACGTCACATTTGTGGGGATGTCATCCAGGGAAGTTCTGCCAAGTAACTTCATGCACCGCTATCATAACAACAACGGCTTACATTTGTAGTGCACCAATAGCATACCCGTCGTCTCCGAGAGTGGAACCGATTTCTTAACCTTGTGCCTTGACTCGGGGAGAACGCTTCGGATTATTCGGTTAATGTTTTGTTTTACATGTAAAGCGGCATGAAGTGTTTTCAGGTAACACTCACCCGCTATCTATAATATACAATAGCTTCATATCCATTAGGTGTTTTGTTGTTGTTTATCACAGTTTGTAGAGCGTAGATACAAAGGTCTGTAATGCAATAGAGCCAGCAATGAAGAGCACTGATGGTAATAGACCAAATTAAAAGCGAACGACATTTGTTCAAACTGAGCAAAGCAATTGGAACTTGGTGAAAGAGACGATGGGACAATGTTCTAAACTCGAGTAAGTACACGGAACAAAATACGCGAGCGATGTGTTTGCTTCCTTACAAAAATGGTAGCCAAACACGGTGGGGATGAGAGGAAAACAGAAGCCGATTGAACGAGGAAAGGGGATCGTGGAACGGCGTTTTTGAGACAGAGGCCATTCCGAAGTGCGGTGGTTGTGGAGAGGTCAGACGTGCGACAATCGTGCAGGGCCAGGCATGCCACAGCAGGACAGGCTCTGGCCTGCGCTGCGGTTATAGTGCAGCATCACTTTATTTTGCACTCAACACTGAACATCCCAGCAACGTGTGATAGACATTGCCCAGACTAGTTTCTCCGGTCGCTGTTGCCAAACGTCCATTAAAAATGCACTCAAGTCTCGAGCTTTGCGTCATTGCCGCCACCTGCAGATGTGCTCTGTAAAGAAAAAGGGCAAAATGGTGCATCGCAGAGGTCGCAAACGGGTTTTGATTCCTTACCCGTACCCGGCCGCACCAGGGTCGCAAACGGGTACCCGTACCCGGCCGTACCCGTACCCTACACCCGTACCCAGCCGGGTACGGGTATCGGGTACCTGATTGCCACCTCTGGGATGAAGCCATGTTGCAGGCGCGGGTGGGTTGATTCTAGGAACTTGAATTGTGAGAAGAGACAAGACGTTGGGAAATGAGTGACAAACGGTTACTCACCAGTGACTCACGGCCTACCCGTACCTGTACCCGGCCGCACCAGGGTCGCAAACGGGTACCCGTACCCGGCCGGGTACGGGTATCGGGTACCCGGTTGCGACCTCTGGTGCATCGCCGCAAATGCTCACGCTGCTGTTGGTGGAAGAGGCTCCACGAGAGGGGTCTCCAGAGAGCCCCTCTAGAGAGGGCATTTTGACCGACTCTTCCATGTTGGCCAAACGTTTCGGAAGAGACACTTTGGCCCACCGCACGCGACCTGACAGGCACCGATTTACACTGATGGATGGGCAGGCAGCAGGATTGGTGTGTGGGGGGGGGGGATTTAAAAACCTGTTCCATTGTTCCGACTGTCGTGCCGAGAGATTGGCATCGGCAACCTTTGTGCAGGGTCGGATCGCTGTGCTTATTGGGAATTATACTTCACCTTGCAATTGTAAGCCAGAACAAGTGTGCCGAGTGTTCATATTCTTAGGTTTTTTCGGTAAAGTCACGTAGGTAAAAAATCAAAATTAATAAAAGTAAAATAAAAATAAAATAAAAATCACGACGTTTCGGAGGCAACACAAGCTTCCGTCTTCAGGTGGAAATTGATTACAGCAAGCGTGCTGTGACGGTTCCACCTGAAGACGGAAGCTTGTGTTGCCTCCGAAACGTCGTGATTTTTATTTATTTATTATTTTACTTTTATTAATTTTGATTTTTTACCTACGTGACTTTACCGAAAAAACCTAAGAATATGAATACTTGCAGTCACGAAAGCTTCAAATCTAGAAATATGTGCCGAGTGTGTTACGAGTCTCATTTGCGCTACAAAGGTGGCCAGTAGATGACAGGGGCTTTGGATTTTTTTTTTCTGGATGCCCTCTTCTTTTCGCACGTTATTTTGGTAATACTTCTGTGTAGGTTTTCACGGTTGTGCCAGGCAGCTCTCTGATGTGTTTTCGAGTCGCACCTCATGTTGTTCGACATGATTTCTAAAGTTTCGCCACACGTGCTGGGAGCTACCCAGCACGGTAACCTCCCCAAATCAAGCACAAATCAGAGATTCGATTTTTTTGTTTGGAACTTGTCTCCATTTTGATTTGGTGACCCAGGTCACCTTTGAAAACGAGAAGTTTGGTCTCGATGGGCTTTCACCTGGGCATAAATAAAGTGCGCACAGCACCGCAATGTGGCCGAGCGAATGAATGGGCATGGCGGTGCATGCTGTACAGTTTTATAGCCAATTGGCATTCGCTCAAATCGGCACCGCGCCTAGGATGTGCCGCTGCTGCTCCCCGTCTCAAAGGGACCCTGAGGCACAATGACGTAAGGGTTGGATGGAGGGAGAGAAGGCCACAAGTGCGGGCTTCATAGCCCCCTGCAGGTCTCGGGAAGCATTCCAACGGCAGGGGCGCCCCTTCAGACATGCGCACAATAGAGACGTTCTGTAATTGTCCTCGTAATTACCGTATAAGGATGATAAAAATGGTAATTAAGGGGTCCTTGACGATTTGTAAGATCCTAGTGAGATGCCAGACGATTTATAGATAAGGGATTTAATTGTATTTAGATGGAGTGAGATGAAAGAACAGATCCAGACAACAAATGAGTGAGATAAATTTTCTGTGTTATGTTAATTAACATGTGATCTTTAATAGGGTTTCAATTTGAGACGATATTTAATTAACCACTATTATTCATGAATCTGAGGCCCCTTGACCTCCTTGGGACTCTGAGCTTTTACTTGGTTTTCTTGGGCCGAGCACCACCACTGGTTAGGGATGTAACGATTCACCCCACTTGCGATGAAATGGTCAGGATTCAGGGTAGAGATTTGATTCGATAACCAATTATATTTTGTACATTTTTCTGAAATATCCGGCCTTTCGTGGTTGGAGGGGTCAAGTGAACTCATTACACACTATATATATTTTAAAAACCCGTTAATTTCGATGCTTGTATCGTGAGCTGAAGCAACGATATCAATCGATTGATGCATGCATCGTTAGCACCCCTAGTGGTAGCTCTTGGACTTATTTCAAAGTTTTTCTCAGAAACTGGTTAAAGTGTTTGAATTGACACTCAATGTTTGTTAAGTCAAAGTGCTGCGATCTTCATTCACATACCGGGACAGCGCTAATATTTGTTGGCATTTTAGAGCCAAAATCAGAAATTCCACATCACCAAGGCAGAGGCCATTCTCACCGCTAGATAACTCTTGTTTGACTTCCCACAAAGAGGTCCTAATTTTTTGACCATTGATTGACGATAAGGCTGGTGAATCTCTGAGTCAAGTTATCTGGCCGCAAGTGCCACCCACAACTGTTGCAACACGGTCCGATGTTAATAATGTATATTTTTAAACCTAGTAAAGAGATTCGAACACAAGATGAGATGAACACAGCATGCTGGCAGTTCTCTTACAAACTTCGAGCTGTTTTAGAATCTCACAGATGTAACCGTCTAATGTTTACATAATTTGGCCTTGCCCTGCCCGTGGGAATTTTAGCACAAAGTATGTGCGCGTGCATAAACAAAAAATCTTGTTATTGTCTCAGAAAATTCTCATGTCAGGTGAAAAGATCCCACCGCTTCGTCTTCCGCCACCCACCTATGTTACTCGTGTAGCCGTCGGTGAATGAAAGTCAAAACATCTTCTTAATAATCTAAAGAATGTTTCCCCTTCTGAGATTGATCAAGTGAACGGTCGCAACCCGTTGTCAGTGCTGGGAACCTCGCCTTATCTGGTCACGTATCGGCGAATACGGCCGATTGGAATCTGATAATGGCCACTTCTTAAGCTGCAAATTGCAGAGCTGAAGTTTCCCGGTGTTTACTCTGCCTGCAAGAAGAATGTGGGCGATCGAGTCTCCTGGATTGGTCATTTCTGAGCCTTGAGCAGTCTGCGTGCTCACACCCCCCGCAAGTCACGTGGCGGCCACTTCCAGAATTACATCGGTTCCCACGTAAAAGACAAAGAACTTAACTGTTGCCGCTGCGGGGAGATTTGAGGGCCATCTGTTGACATAAGTGGATGGAGGTTTTAACACTCGCCCAGAGCTAGAGAGTGAAATTGGCCCCGGCGGGGTTTTTGCCATATCCAACTCAATGGTGTATCAGCAGCATCAGCAACTCACCGCTTGTGTACACAACAGAGACGGTGTCTGGGGACGTCAACGTATCATCAGCCAGCCATGGTCGATATTCTGCTGAGTGAAGGCCGTCGGTATCGCTCACGAACCCTGCAATGTAATTGAAAAAAAACGATTGAAGTAAAAAACATTTTTAGCAGGTAAGGCCCAATGAGCTATACAGCTGTTTTTCTAGAAGCGACCTGGCCACAAATGATAGCTCAGTGAAATGGCTTCTTACGTGGAAATGTAAAGCGGGCAAATACTCTGAAGTGCGTGTTTCTAAATGTGGGGGTAGAAACCGGAGGACTCGGAGAAAAAATTCACACGACCACGGGGAGAGAGAGACTTTAAACCTCCAAATATACAGCAGCAGGCGCCAGGGTCAGAATCGAACCCACGACCTCCTGTAAACCAGGCGAGGGAGTTAACATCTCGCCTCATTGGCGCCCAAAATTAACAATCCTCTTAGGGGCCGTCCATAAATGACGTCACGCACCTGGGCGGCGCAACTTTCAATAAATATAGATATAACAACACTAATTGTTGTAACAACACTCCTACAACATCAGAGTGCATCGCCACATTAAATACGCACTACAATGACAATAGTTGAAACTTAAAGCATGTTTTATTTTCAAAATGGAAATATGGTTTTGGGGGGGGGGGGGCAGAGCTTTGTGACTTCATATTTGAGGGGGGTCTGACTTTTTGTGACGCCGTGTGACGAGGGGGGGGGGTCAAAGATGGTCAAAAATCGCGTGACGTCATTTATGGACGGCCCCCTAGCCACCTGCACACGAACTGATTCAAACCCCCCCCCCTCCCACCATGCAGTACATCTCGAGGCGCGAGAACAAAAGGGGAATTTAGATCATTATTCAGTCATTGTTATAATAATTAAGAAGATTGGTTGCTGTGATTATTATGAATGTGATGATTAAGAATGTGATTATGATGATGATGATGGTAGTTATGATGATGATGATGATTATGCATGTAATAATGATGATAATCATTAAGAGAGGGTTATGTTGTTATGCTTGAAACATGATGTGATGATTAAGAGCATAGTGATATTAATATTGATAATGATTATGCTGGTTATGATGATGATGTTAATGATGTTGACGATGAGGCATACACAGAGTAGCACCCAGTTCGCCGTTTCTTTGTCCACGTGTAAGCTTGTGCCATGAGTGTCGGAGTCAACTGGGTCTTCCGGCACCATCACACAAGTCCCTGGTTGGGCCAAGTACAAATGTGAATAGGGGCAGAAACTGTACGCATTGTATGTGTAGTGTAAACACCTTCGATTGTTATGAATACAGTGGAGAGATTGTGAAAGGATTGATCACATTGTGTGTTTACAAAGCATTACTATATCCATTTTATGAGTTAATCATAACGCGGTGCCTCAGCCTGTGCGTGCATGAGGTCATGCCTGTTACTGTTGGTCTGCGGGTTGTTTTTGTTTCCTGCCAATGCCAGTCCATTGTTTACTGTATATATTCTTTACTGAAAATACTGTAAATAGAGAGTGAGTGAGTGGAAATATTGAATTAATACCCCTCAATTATTAAATGTACGTTGTAAAGCATTCCTTATTTCTCCCAACCAAAGCAATGTGGAATGACCATTACTGGATGGGGGGCCATCACAGGATTAGAGCCCTCGCTCCAAGCTCATTAGAGCAGAGACATTTTTATTCTGCTTTATTGAGTCATGAGACGTTTCAGAAGGGCCCTGTGTAGTTATATGTTTGAGTTCTATTTGGGTCCTCTGGTTTCTTACCAGAAGTGCTCAGCTAAGAGCCACTCGTGCTCAAGGGTACCACTCAAAAGTGCACACAACCACGCCAGAAACCCACTTGCTGTACTGCCATCTTCTGCAGCACAGGACGATCCGTGCGTGACCCACCAGCCACTGCCTCCATATGAGCATACAAACGCTTACGTTACTTACTCCGACAGCCGGCGCTGCTTGTGCTCTTAGCCAATCACCAGCCATCAACCCCGTCCTTCCTCCCCTCTTCCTAGCTCAGCGTTCTTCATTGCAAGGCCCGCGGGCCACTGGCAGCCCCTGGTGACCTTTAGTGCGGCCGCTGACGCGTGGCTCCCTAACAATGCACAACAAGGAAATACACCCCTTGCAGGCGGTGTGGCGGGCCTCGCACTGATATCTGATCGGCGAAAGTGGCCCCCTCAGAAAGTTAGCGAAGAACACTGAACCAAGCTCGTTGCTTGGGCCCTTCTAGCCCATGGCACTCCGGTGCATTTGCACCGCCTGCGCACTCGATAGCTACGCCACTGGGGCATGCACCACCATTCCCCAGCACAGTGCACGTGGAGGGTCAGTGGGTGAGAAAGTACAAGGGCCTGTTTTGGCTGAGAATCCAAATACCTTGATAGCGCTCACGTCAGATTGCTTGCACCTGCTGCGGATATTTGAAAGTCAAGGTGGTAAGGTGGTGGGTGGTGTTTGTGCAGTGCCAAAGGGCATA
Source organism: Lethenteron reissneri (assembly GCF_015708825.2). Taxonomy (NCBI): domain Eukaryota; kingdom Metazoa; phylum Chordata; class Hyperoartia; order Petromyzontiformes; family Petromyzontidae; genus Lethenteron; species Lethenteron reissneri. The sequence continues at coordinate 7,012,065 of NC_083804.1, forward strand.
GTCGCGGCAAGTATTGCAACTGGGTGCTGGTTTCTTGCCGTGGCCTCCAAGCTGCCCACACAATTATGCCCCAGATGCATAGTAAAAGTGCCACTTTCTATCCACTGCTGGATGAAGGTCCGGTGTTGCTGTCGTTCGTTCGTCTCCTGCACGTGAACTGATCGCATCTCTGTTGTGTGATTACTCGACAGTTCATAGTTGTTTGAAACATTGCGTGGCTGGGCAAATGAATAACAATTAAACATACACGGGGACAATTCACACAATGTGTAACTCTTGGAATGGCTCGACAATGGACGCGTTTGACATTCTTCCAGCAGTTTAAACAAACGAGCCCCCAGCTGACCGGCCGAATTAATGACGATAGTGTATCTTTGTTGGAAACACTGACCGGCGAACAAAGGCGATGAGAAGAAAATAGAATATTAACTTTTTTTTTATTGTGCAAAAAAAAGGGAGTCTTTTGTCGGGGCGGGACTGAAAAGAGGTTTTTTTTTAAATTCCGTGGTGGTGGGGGTGGAAACGGGACGGTGCATGGGGGCTGGTGATGGTCGGTGGTGGGAGGAGATAAAAAAAACCCAACATAAAACATTCTTGCGGTGGCAACCCCCAAACGGGCACAGCTGTGAAGTGTCGGCCACGAGGATTGTTTGTGTCGTCCTGGCGGGCGGTTGGCTGGCCGGGCCACAGCTGGGCGTGGGCAGTGGCCAGACCCTGGAAGGATGCTTACAATCGAGCCGCCGCCTCCTCCTCCTCCCCTCCTCGGCAGGTCGGGCGACACGCGAAGGAGCGGGAGGAGGGGAAGGGATGGTGGGTGGCTGCTCGTATAGAGAGAGGCGGCGGGCGGGGGCTGGGCTGCCCATTCACAGATAGAGGCTCGACGCGTGATGAGGCACAGTCGCAAAGGGCTGCGTGGTCGCTCATGCCGGGAAAGAGGCGGGGGGGGGGAAATGGAAACATTCGAAGAGCTGCGAGGCTTCGGTTGAGTGGACCCGCGAGGACTTCGCTTTTGCTGCGTGTGAATTATGTAGCCCAAGTTGGGAATGCTGCGTATATACATAATCTAAAAATTACTGTTTAGGTAATTTTGGATTTAAAGCTTTCGTGACTGCAGGGATTCATCTTCTTGGTTCTTTCGGTAAAATTTTGATTTAAAGCTTTCGTGACTGCAGGGATTCATCTTCTTGGTTCTTTCGGTAAAGTCACGTAGAAGGGAAATAATAAAATAATAAAAATAAAACATAATAAAATAATTCTCACGACGTTTCGGTCACAACGCAAGCAGCCGTCCTCAGGTGAGGACGGCTGCTAGCTGTCTTTCCGACAGACCTGTTCTTCACCTGAGGATGGCTGCTTGCGTTGTGGCCGAAACGTCGTGAGAATTATTGAATTGTTTTATTTTTATTATATTATTATTTCCCTTCTACGTGACTTTACCGAAAGAACCAAGAAGATGTTTAGGTAATGTTAAATACATTAATTTACCATTGGACCATGAAGGCCTCCGCACGCCGTGTCGGTCCAGGGGAGGTTTTATTGACCATACTTCACCATGCCAGGCAGACCACGTTTGTGAAGTGGGTGGCCTAGGACCACTTCATGTATCGCTTGCCCAACTGGTATTAACCTTGGCCAGCAATTGAATTCCCAGAACGACGTGTGATCGCTTCACCACTGCTTTACTGCCCCCCGGGTATATGTATGTGTATGTGTGGATCATATGTAGTTAACAATAACACGGTTTCCTGAAATTACAACAGTGGATTCTTTAATCCATGTGTGGAGAGTTTTAATTGTGGGCGGGTGCACGCTTTCCTCACACACAGAGCCATCACTCATGGATGGAATTGGCAAAACATGTGAAAAGTTTTTAATCAATAAGCAAACAATTTCTCCTACACTTACCCGTCTCTAACATAAAAAAAGTATTTCTTATTCAACCCATCAGCCACACGGTCTTCTGGGCATCCGTAATTTCAGCGGCATTGTTTCAAGACCAGCAAAACTCTGGAACCAGTTTTGACATACGGTGTCTTCCTGAGGGGAAAACAAGTTCAATAGACTCATTCAGACTTTCAGTTTTTAAACTTTTGAACTGTGATATTTAGTGACTCACAATGGTTGATGTCGTCGTTCTGCAAGTGTTACGTTTCAGGCACTTTATTGTGCTACAAGCGTATGGATTGAACTCTGAATTAACCTACACGTAAATCTTAACCCATGATTCGCCGTGGGAGTTTATAAAATTGGGAACCACTTTGCGGAAAGCCAACAGTAGTTGTTCTTACTCTTAGGTTTTTTCGGTAAAGTCACGTAGGTAAAAAATAAAATTAAAATTAATAAAAGTAAAATAAACAAGGTATACAAGGTCGGGTCTCTTGGAATTTCTCTTTACTTGATACAGCAATCGTGCAGTGACGGTTCCACCTGAAGACCGAAGCTTGTGTTGCCTCCGAAACGTCGTGATTTTTTATTTTACTTTTATTAATTTTAATTTTATTTTTTACCTATGTGACTGTACCGAAAAAAAAACCTAAGAGTATGAATCCTTGCAGTCACGAAAGCTTCAAATCTAGTGGTTGTTCTACGTGTAGTACTTACGGGGGCCAGGACTACACGTAGAATGTGTTCTATGTATTCCTATGTGATGGGGGCACCCTAGTGATGTGTCATTTCCATCACCGTCTCAGGACCACCTACGACGATGAGTGCCACGCCACACACTCAATTTGAGCAGGCGGACACATTTGGAAATTTCTGGGCTAATTATACTCTGGAAAAAAAGCTATCCATGAACAAAAGTGTGAGGTCGGGGGGGGGGGGGGGATATTTCTTATTGTGTTCTTTTACTTAACACCTTCGGCCTAAAATGCTCTTACCAAAGAAAGGCACGGATCGCGGGACGATCTTGATTCCGCCGAAGTGTCCCATGTCTTTTCGTCACGACAATGAGTCCACAAGTGACGCATTTCTCAAAGGAATCTAATTAAACGCGGGTGGGGGAAATTTTGATGAATTGGATGTTAATGAGGCAGATTATGATTATGAGCCGAGCCTTTTGTGAGTAGAATGGCCAGCTGAGCCGCGGCTTAAACTGCTCTCGGTGTGCAGGCTTCTTTGTGCCTCCAGGCCCCTTTGGCATCCCTGTCCCGTTCAGTGGAAAATGAGCAGGAATCCGCGAGTGGAGTTTTTGAGAGAATGGATGGCCTGTAATGCCCCGCAAAATGGAAAAGCACGTTAAGAACGGTCATGCTGTGTATTATTTTTTTCACTGTGAACATTGTTTTATACATAATACATTTTTTAGTCAGTTCGTGTAATAGCAGAGAGTGCGTCTGTGCCAAAAATCTGTGTAAGGGTGGCCAAATAAGTGGTAAATGCCACGTCAATGTTTGTTTTTATTGTTCTATGATATTGTTGGTAAAACACGGTACGGTAAATGTCCGTGGTGAAAATGTGGTAACCGTTTAGTTTCCCACCTATCATCACTTTAGTGACTAAAACATTTAACCACTCGCTCGTATCTTCCACACTGTCATCAAAAAAATACCCTTACTCATTGTTTTTCTTCTGCCTTATGAAAACCAGCCTGATTTGCTCTTTCAGTTACCTACGGGAAAGCGAGCCGGTGGTTAATTGTGGGCTTTGTTGAACGGTTTCTTGTTGAGAAAACAGCAGTATTTGGTTTCAAGGTCTCTGTCAATCACGCTGGTAACGTCTCCCCCGTTTCCCTCTCCCCAGTGGCATGCAGACCTTGCAATGACACGGAGCTGCTGATGGCTGTCTGCACGAGCGACTTGGGTAAGAAGCCTTATTTTACTACTGCATAGGTTTTTCGCGGCTGTTACCGGCGCATCTCCCCGGTGTGTTCTCGGGTTGTGCCGCGCATTGTTCGGCGTGATGTCTGGTTGTTTGCTCCACGTGCTGGGAGCCGTTTCAAAATTAAGTTTTTGAAGAAGCTCTCGGCAACGTGGACCGGACTTCGGACGCTACGATGAATAAACGCGTGGTACAACCCGAAAACGCGCCTGAGAAGTCCCCTTTGTCCACCCGCACATGGCCATCTCCGCTGCACTGTGTTTTCTAAGCCATGTGTGAAGGCTCTTGGACATGCCTCCTCAAGCCGTCGACATCTATCACGGTCTATGCGACGCATCATCCATCTACCACTGGCACACGGGCTCACTTGGTCTCCCCACCTCCGTGGTAGACGTCCTCTCCGCGCATTCCTTCCCTTGGCGGCCACAGGTTCGCTGTAGGTGAAGCTCTTTATTTGTTTTGTCATCGCGGGTCACTTGGGGTGTGGAGACTCCACACAGTGCTGGCCCAGTGGACGGAGCTATTTACTGTTTGCTAAAGTAAATATTGGCCTCATGCTCTTGTTTGCTTAAACCTTGCGACATCCATCAGTATCAAAGGTAGACTTTGTCAAGAGGCCACGATGTGTTCAGAGGCTTCCTGCATTTAATTGTGCTGAATATTTTTGCCCTATTTGCATCAGACTCACAGCTTGGCCCTCCACTAGGAACATCATTAAACGTAATTACACTTCGTACTTTTAAAAAGGTCAACGTGTCCCCCTGCTTTAACGAGCGTTGGGTCGAGTGCACCTCCGTGGGCGACCCTGAGCCAGTGGTGGAATCTCCGCGTTTCCCATGGCAGGGACAACTCTCTCCGTAGGAGCCGCCCAATTGAATTCCCACAAATCGGTACTATTTTATAGACGCCGGGTTCAAACTCGCAACCTTCCAACTGTGTGTTGGGCTTGACTGCCACAGTGCTGCTTAACGGGATTCACTATTCGTTGCTGAACATTACGTAACGGCACAGCCGTAGCGTTCGGCCACATCTATGACCAACGACTGAGGCGCTAGGGTTCGGCAAGAAGCTGCGGTAATCTCTGACGGTGCGTAGCCCCTGGCTTTTGTTTCCGGCAGGAGTGGGAGTCCACTGGAGCCTGTCCCCTCCCCTGTGCCTGGATGATCGTAATCGCGCCGCTTGCTGAAAGCACTCGGCGGCCAATCTCAGCAAACACTTTCCCGCGGAATTTGACAAAGGGCAGTTGCACCTTTACCTGGTCACCTCCATGCATAGCTCGTGAGGAGTGCTGAGAGAATAGTGGAGTGGCTTTCTCCGAGGTTGGCGGTGTGTTGTTACATGGGGCTGTCGTGTCTCACCTGAGATCGATTCCCGGTCACAACTAACATCGGTGATGGCAGGTATTGTCCAGACTGGTCCTCCACCCCCACTCAACAGCCCGCACTGGCCAGGGTGGTGAAGTATGCTCAAACAACCCCCATGGCTGACACCAAATGGGGAGGCCTTCATCCAAAACAGTGGATTGACTACCAGATGTAATTTGTATTCTCTTGATTTATAAGTCTTGTGCTAGTGCTCATAGAGTGTTGAGGCTGATCTTAATGTGAAGAACAAAATAGATAAGGGTATAAACATTTATCCATGAAAAATATAAAATGTTTTTTTCCCCAGACCCCATCAGCCCCACGGCCTTTTGAGAGTGCATAATTTCAACAGCATTGCATTAACATAAGCAATGCTGCAGAAATGATGCACTCCCAGAAGGCTCATGGGTTGTGGATAAAACATACTTTATTTTTGTGTGGATAGACGAAACAGTGTTTGAAGGAGACATTATCTGCTTATCGCTTTTGTTATTTATATTCTCCAAATGGATGCTAATGATCACGACCCGAAACAAGTTTGTTCCCGTGTATGGTATCAGCCCCTTTTGTTCCTGGAGATGTTATCAAACACTTTCGTTGTTTAAACACTTGGGGGATGCTTCCTCTATGTCTTATTTGTTCAAGGTGAATTGCCCCAGTAACATTTCCGCCATTGTGGTGTCTTATCGGAGCCATCTCGACCTCTCCTGGAGTTGTCCCTCTTTGTCCCCTGGCTGGTAAACTGATGTCAAGAGCTGATATCAGCAGTGGCGGTTTGGATGGGCCCTGGTGCAAGGGATGACATGGAACCCTTGCCCTGTCCATTTTTACCCACTCTACGTAGTCTGGCACTTGGGCTGTGGGTTCCAGTGTTTAGTTTGTTGTCCTTCCCCAAACTTCCGATTTAGCTTGGTTGGCTACGTGCGGTGCGAAAGAAGTTCAACATACATACATACAATCCACTTGTCCTACCTGCTCACTTGGTAGCTAGGCCATTGGTATCGGCAGCTAAGGCTCAACCAACTATCTTGTAATGTCCGACCATCACCTGCTAAAATTTGTATCATGCATGGACTGTACCCAGCACTGTGGCAAAGATAGTTGGGAGTTCAAATCCCTGTTGGGGGGTCAAGTCCATAATTTCTCGTGGTTAGACTAAACGAGTACAACTTTGTGGATAGTCCGTGATATTTGCTACTTGGATAGACTCTGTCTCGAGCACAGGCAGTGTGCAATTTCCAATGGTGCTGAACACGACTCAGTGAATTATTGGACCTTAGAGACTTCACTCTTAACAATCATTACACATATATGCGCGCCAAAACGTTGTGTTAGCAATTTGAAGAAAAAAACTTTAAACGTGTTTTAAATTGGGAGTCAGCCTACCTTTCAAAGGACCCACACTGAATCGACTTGTTAACGACTTTGCACCTTTTTTGGTGAGTGACCCTGCACATCACCGAGCAAAATTGACCATCAACGGCAAAAAAAAGATCTGCTCACCTGTGAGGTGCGACAATCTCTTTTCTTATGTCCGAGTTTTTAAACACCGGGGTGTAAGCGATCTGTTGAAGATTTCCCCAAGAAACCTGTCTCCCACCATCCCTTCACCGCTCTCTCCCGACTTTCCGTCCCCCATCTTTCTCCCAATTCCAGCGCATGCCGACGGCCCCGTTGGCCAGCGAACACTCGTAACTGCATTGGGCTGCCGCCCGGTGCATTTAAGCGCTTGTTCACAAACGCAGCTGCGCCGCCGATCCCTGTGCACACAAAGACCCGAGTAGCGAAAGGCCCTTTGTTGAGGCCTTGACTGGCTGAAAAGCCTGTTTGGGCTCATGGCTGACGGCACACAATGGGATGTGTCGCCTGTCAATGACTTTTTGGCTTTTTCATAGGCTAATTTTTTATTCATTAACTAAATGTTTAGATGTTTAATGTTAATGCTTCAACTAAAAGGCGACTGAATAAGTGACTCGAGCCCCGGGCCGCAAGTGACGACACAAAGTGATCATTATTTTATTTACTGATGAATGTTAAATGCACTTCATTTTCAAATTAAAGTTAATTGCTGTATAAGTGACTTGTTTTACATGTAACTATTACTATTGATTATGCAACGCTTTGCTCGCTTTGAAGATAATTAACTAACGCAAGTGAAACTTTTTTAAATTACATATCAAATCACTAAAAACAAAATAGTCAGCGTTGTGTAATTTTCCTACGGTAAAAACAACAACATTCTCTATATATTTTGAGAATGCTCATAGAATTGGAGTAGGAACAGAGGTAAATTTTGTCTCAAAGCCAGATCACATATTCCTATCCCATGAAACACCCTTTGCAATTTTTCTCTTCACAGTTTTTTAGATAACAAACTAAGAGAAAATTAACTCCCAAGGTGTGCACACAACCAGCCAAATGCACAAGTACAAACTATATAATAATTGTAGGCACCATTATCAGTAGTTGTCATACATAAGCACTGGTTAGTTTTTCTTCTGCTTACCCAGCCTGCAAAGTGGTATTTAATTGTTCAGAAGTTGGGTTAACACCTCTTATCCCAGTTCTAATTGTAGGCATGGAGAAGCATTGTAGCCTCAAATAAAGCAATTAGTTGAACCCGATGGTCATCTTTTATGCAATTGTGGGAAAGCTTAACATTTTTTGTCCTTCGTCAAAAAAAGAAGAAGATGGTTTTGTATTTGTTTGGTGGGCAAAACACAGCCCCTCTTTCTTGGCCCATCTGGGTGTTAACCGCCGCTGTTTTGCTGCAAGAAAAGGGGGCCTAACGGGTCGTGATCAGGAGGAGTGGACGCTGATCTTTCTTTTTTCAAACTCCACGGATGAAACTGTCTTGTCTCTTTGTGGCTGGGTGTGGACGATTGGAGAGGATTTGGGGTTGGGCGGCCGATTTAGCGAGAGGAGCGTAAGCGGCCGAGCGGCGATGGATACAATGATCCACCCTGTGAGGGGATGGACCGGCGGGGGCTGAAGGCCATTGCCGGCACAGACCCGTTCTTTTATACGCAGCCGTGCGTCCCGTCCCAGAATGAGCTTGCCGATGGCTGCTCATGAATAGATGGGGCTGGCAATGAAGATTCTCACCAACAAAGGGAAACTTCATGGTTTTGCACGTGAAGAGAGGACACCAGGGCCCGCATTGGACACCATAAGCATCACAATCGCGCATTGTGGCACGCACAATGTAGGCGGGCATAAAGGACAGATTTTTAAACGTTAAAAGTTTTTCGATAGCCCCAGAAAATTCTGGAGCCCATGCCTTTGTGTTGATGTTTTGGAGAAAGCTTGCGCTTCCCCGAGTGGCTCCTTTTGGGTCACAAGTATCTTCGTAAAGGGCCATCACGAATACTCGGACTTTCAAGCGCAGGCATCTCAAGTACATAAATCCATCAACAGTAGCACCACACAGCCAGCCGCAAAAGACCAACGTAACGACGCGTGGAATACACGACACGTGGAATACACATATGGGTTATGCGTGACACAATATTTGTAATAAATATAAAAAAATAATTTAAACTAACCACTGCTTCTAATTCCTGAAAGCATTTAACATTTCTTTTCGTTTTATGCTGGTGTAGCAGACCGATATGCTTGTGCAATTTAATGCAACTACTCCATTAAACAAATCCCGTTTGGTAGGGTTCGGCAGCTTGTGTCGTTTGATTGATTCAAAGGCATTTTTTAAAATAAATGAGCAGTAATGAATGAGCTCTGTGTTAAGCAGGATGGGTAGATGGTGACAGATGAACCAATGGACAAAGGTGGGCGTGTGACGAGAGTAGCGCTGCGTTTGCGACTTTGGCCTGGTGCTTGTCCGTTGGGAATCGGTGGTTGTGGGATTTTGTGGGAGAGTTTGGGTTCAGTTGCATTAGCAGCAGACGAGAGGCGGGGGGCAGTACATCGGTGTATTGGTGTGATGGGATTGGTGGTGACTTGTGTGTAAGGTTGTGTGTTTGAGCCGGGTGGGGGGGGGGGGGCACGTGAATGGTGGCCCTCCCCGAACGTTGCCGACACTGTTTCTGGTGGTGGGCTTGGGAAGGTGCTCGGAGCCTGGAGGCCATATGGCACCCCCACTTGAGATGCAGATTGGCGTGTGTGTGGCCAGAGGGAGCCCATAATAAACTCAATGATGTGAAAAGCCCCAATGGGTGGCATTGAAAATTGAGAGAAGCTGCCAACAATTGGTCCGCATGATTAATTACTTTTTGTTGCATTGAACTCTTATTCGCGGTTTGGCGTTTGGCTCCCAATGGTTGTGGAGGTCGGTTGTTAGGAATAAGACTTATTGTGTGCCTGACGGTTAGCGTTACAAAAGTCAGACTAAAAGTGAAGCGGATTTGCATTAATACACCCACATGTGTATTAGTAAGGCTAATTACACAGAGGTTTTAGATAATGGCAGAGCAGTGCCACAGTGGTTAGCACTACGCTATGAACCTGGTGATCCAGGTTCAATTCCTGGTGACGGTTTTAAGATGCGTGGCGAGCAATTCCTGAACCGGTGCTGGCCACCTTGACTGACGGAGCATTGAAAGATAATCCAGCAGTGGATAATTTTTTTATGGATAAGTAAAAAATCAAAGCGCCTCCCTGCTCAAACAGCCTCCCTGCTCAAAAATACAATGGAGCAATGCTCATTTCTATGCGTGGTACCGAGGCAATGCCATAAACTCCATATTCTCATGACGGGGACGACCAGTTTGACAAAGAGGTGACCACCATCGGCTCTCAACAAAAGTGGTAATCGTTTTGAACAACTCCAGAGGGATTATAGATTGTCGATGATGACTGGGATTTGAACCCACGACCTTCTGCTTGCGGTGCCACAACCACAATGTGGTGGCACGGACGGCTCCGCTTCACGGCAACGTCCACCCGATGCCGGCGGAACAGCTGGGGCTGTAAATCCTGATGAGCCCAAACAAAGGCGTGTCCTTGTCTGGACTCCGTGAAAGGCTCCTGTACCCATCGCCCGTTTCGTTCACAGTGCGCACCTCCTTCATCGCTGCCGACCATTTCGGTTTAAAATTGGTCACGTTTTTAACCCTTTCCGAAGTTTCAGGGTGGGTGTCCTGTTTACCGCCAAATCTTGGAACGTGCAAGCGGTTCGGCATTAAGTTTATTTAGAGAGGCGTAGCGCTGTTGTTTTTAAAAGGTATTGTACTCACCGCAGAGAAATGTAGGGACACGAGCGCACTCTGCCAATACCTTCTACCAAACTGTGCCACACGCTCTCCCGCCATGGCCTTGTGGGTGCCCCGGTACCGAGAAAGTTATTTTATCATCAGTTTTCCTTCCAATTCCGGATCCGGAAGAAAAACTGATAACATACGTCATCGGAACGGGAAAGGGTTAACATAACGGAAACGTTGAGGTGAACGCGCAGTATATTTTATGCATTTAATACAAGCTGAGATGGGAAATGCTATACGATGCAGTGTTGCTTTCACCTAGTTATCTTCATGTGCAGAATCCCAGGGCACTTTGCCATTAAAGTGCAAACATCCATTGGCCAATAAATCCAGTAAAAATTCGCCAATTCAAACAAATAAGTTTAACATTTGAGGATTGATCGTGCCAGTACAGTACCTGATGTGACCTGGAATAGAGTTCGAGAGGCAGTGAGGATAACGGCTCGAGGCCTTCGCCCACCCCTGAGGGTGCGAGTCGAAACATAAGGTGTCAAAAAGTTCCTATAATTATAACAAAAAACTCAAGACCACGAAAATCCTTGTAAGTAGTAATCACAATAAAAATGGTAATATTGTGATGAAATCAACAAATAAACAAGACAGGACAATACAATTGAGATGGGCAGACATACCAGGCATTCCATGTGAGACACTTGAATTAGATCACATGCTCAAATCACCACGATTCATTGATTGACTAGGGTGATAAATAATTAACTACACAATAATAACATATTCCTTTACTTCTCTGAACGAATAGATAACCCTTACACCTTTCCTTTTCTGTACGTCTTGCAATCCCATCACACTCAATTTGCATCGCAACGCAATTGCAACGCACAGCGCGCGCACACACACCGTCGCGACCCTTGCGTTGCTGACTCGCGTGCATGCTCTTTCCTTGTGCGCCGCGCCCGCTCCGCAGTGGTGAAGGGCTTCATCAAGTCGGTGACTCACGACCGGGCCCACGGCGAGTCGCGGGTCGAGGTCAGCGCGCTGCACGTGCTCCGCCAGAAGGACCAGGTGTTCTCGCCAGTGCGCGGCGGCGGCGGCGGCGGTGGCACGGGGCGCACGGGCCGGGTCATGGGGACGCTGCGGACGCCGCTTCGGTGCGGTGTGCGGCCCGGCGACGGCGCCTTTCTCTTCACGGGCAGCCTGCACTTCGGCGAGGCGTGGCTGGGCTGCGCGCCGCGCTACCGGGACTTCCGGCGCGTTTACCGCGCGGCGCACGCGGCGCGCCGCCACCTGTGCGAGGTGGACGTCGACTGAACAGCGGTCGTGGTGGCACGGCACGACGCGAAATCATCGCGGCCGCCCCCACCTCCCACTGTGCCGGTGGAGGTGGTGGTGGCGGCGGCGGCGGCATCTCGATGGCTCATGATGCTGGCTGCAGGTGGAGAGAAACTCTGCACTGGGTTTTCCAGATGCAAGTGAAGTATACTGCTGCTGCTGCTGCTCTATGCGGGTGATGGATGTCATGGAATGCGGAGGCGGCATGCGATGATAATGGACTCTCAGCAGAGGAGGGTCTCTTGGAGAGACATTACGTGGCCTTGAGATTAGCCGTCCGGAAGAGGGGGCTTTGATGTACCAACACTCAGACAGTACAGTTGCTTAGTTTAAACTCCTGATTGTGATGACTGAAACCTGATAAAAATAGCAGGGTTAAGGGATCATAGATCCACAGCAGTTAAAATGACACTGGGCAATGACCAGGTATTGACCATGGCCAGTTGCCTGAACTGAAATGAGTGAATCAATGTTGAAATATTGAAAGTGTATATTTCTTAACAGAGCTGCTTCCGAAGTCAGACATGATGATTCTTATTGGGTTGTCTTTGCCCACATGAGTGAAAAGTAAAATTCAGTTGAAGCTTCCCGATGGTTTCGTTGGTCGAGCTGAGAGTTGTTATTGGGAAATATTTTTTTGTTTTGTTCCAAACAAAAAGGACGTGTTTCTAATTCGTCTAAATATATTTTCAACAAAGAAGAAGAAAACACAAAGAGGTCATTGTCAGTGATTCGTTTCGATAATTGATCATTAATCATGAAGCTGTGAGATTGGTTTTTGCTCTGTTCAAAGGAGAAGCATTGGAACAGCTGGGCCATTAAAATCACTTGGAGGGCCTTATATAATTAATCACCATGATTTGGCGATTGATGCGATTTTTATTGCTAGACGTAAGGCAGTAACAAATTGCGCTGAATTGTCAACGATGCTTTTCACGTCCCAACCAAGGAGCTTGGGCGGTACATGCCCTGGCGTCGACTGACCGCGCTAATAGTTGTAATTATTCTTGTTTTTGGTCACTTTGTAAAGGTGTCATATGGAAACGTTTGCACTAGCCCTTGAACCACGGCAGCCTCACGCACATACTGATCGCTTTTTTTACAGACACAATGCGCTTCATCGTCACTCTCGGGCCAATACAAATTAGTACCACTTTGTTGCAAAGCAATAGTGGTTGTCCTACGCATATTCCGGCCACTGCTATATGCATTCATTCTAGATTTGAAGCTTTCGTGACTGCAAGGATTCATATTCTTAGGTTTTTTCGGTAAAGTCACGTAGGTAAAACATCAAAATTAATAAAAAATAAATAATAAAAATAAAAACGTCGTGATTTTTGTTTTATTTTATTTTTATTAATTTTGATGTTTTACCTACGTGACTTTACCGAAAAAAACCTAAGAATACTGCTATATGCATATAGAATTGGCTTAGTTCTGCCATTGGACGTTGAGGAAGGCAGACACTTTTGCTTTTGAATTTTGAAATCCATGGATGTGTGTACCTCCCTCCGTGTTGTCTTCATTGCAGTGGCTTTGGTTCCTGTAGATGCCCACTGCTGTCTCTGAGGCACACCAAAACAACCTGCTGCTCCAGAAACTATCTGGCCATGTCGATAATTTGTTGGTTATAGGTCACGGGTTGGTGGGTCACGTAGACTTTCACTTGTGCATGAGTCTCCCAACTTCTTGCAGGTTTGCAAGGTGGTCTGGCGATAGCAGTACAGCAGAGGTTTGAAACCTATGTTAATGGATTTTTTAATCTGCATTTCCCTTTCCACCTACAATACGCTCATTAAGGATTCGATATTAAGTGAAACGGTGTGTGAATATAATTCAACTCCCAACATTGAAATGTCACTCTCAGGCTCAGAGCCATTGTGGGGCATTATCGCAGGAGCCACTGGTCTCAAGCGTGCCAGGTGTTGGATTTTAAGCCCCAAGTGATTGTGCTCAATATATTTGGATCAGGAGATATATTTGTACAAACCTCTCTTCCATTGTACAACCACTGTATAATGAAGCTTGTACCAAGGCCGTGCCTAGTCAACAACCCAACCCAGCCGAGGAGGCTCCAGGCTGTTTTTTCCACTGCAGAAGACGAGCCGTGCTGCAGACGTCACACGCAAGGAACGAGTCACGATGCATGCAGATGACGTGCGCGGTGGTCGTGTCCCCACAGTGTACTGACTGACAACATACGCAATAAACTCTTTAACTTTCACTTTGGGACTTGAATACTGCGCAAGCCTGTGTAATCAACAAAACATTTGGAGGTTTTTTTTTCTTTCCCCACGCTTGACTCTGAAATTTTGGTCGAATATTTTTTGTTCTCATTCCAATGACAGTCACCACCTTATTGCATTGAGGTTTGCTGTGTACATGTGAATGAATGCAAATGCGTGCGTGTGCTAAATCCAGCTGCAATCAGACAGGCGTTTGACACACGCATACGTTTTGTTGTTCTTAATTCATCAAACGAGTATGAAACCGTCTTATGGAATATTTTTGTAAGTTATTTCTTTTCCCCACATCAAGTAATGTGTCATTTAATCAGGGTTGGCTGTGTGCAGGATTATATGGAGATCTAAATATTAATGAGATCCGTGAAATAATGTTAACTCAATCAAAACACCCTGCAGTGAGCTTGTCAGCATTAATTCTAGATTTGAAGCTTTCGTGACTGCAAGGATTCATACTCTTATGGTCTTTTTCGGTAAAGTCACGTAGGTAAAAATAATAATAATAATAAAATAAAATAATAATAAATGAAAATAACTCAATTAAATCACAAATTTAGCTGTGACGGTCCCACCTGAAGACGGAGACTCGTGTTGTCTCCGAAACTTCGTGATTTAATTTAGTTATTTTCATTTATTATTATTTTACATTATTATTATTTTTACATACGTGACTTTACCGAAAAAAACCTAAGAGTACTTGTCAGCATTTTTGTATTATTATGGAATGCACTAGAACAGTTGTAACACTGCCTTTTGGTTATATGTGGATAGCCTGTAATTAATGCAACGTTTTAAATGTTTTTTTGTTTCTGATGCACATGTTTGCTTGTCGAGTCACACGATAGAAGGCCACAGATCTGCATGGTATACGGGGTTATTCAGTAAGGGTGCAGAGTTGTTGTTTTCGCATTTACTGTACATTGTGGAATTTAAAAAAAAGTTTATTTCAAAAGAAAATATGGCAACGCTTTGGTGGCCTTGTTTTGTTGGCGGACAAACATTTCCGCCTCTTGTCAATTTTGGTGGACAGCCACCAAGTTGGCACATGCAGTTAGGCAATTTATTCCCACCGCATATTGGCAAAAAAACCCCGACATTTCCTCCAACAAATTTCAGTAAGCAAGCCCTGCGTTCGACCCACGTGGTTCAGTTGTTGCATGAAATTCATGTTTAACAAAAAAAAGACGTGATGGCAAGTAACGTGTTACAATTGCCATGCTGTTGTAACTGGAAAAACCAAAGGGAGGGTACACGGAAATCTTGTATTATTACATCACTGTCAGTATGTGCACATATTACCATTACATAGCCTGTACTGGTTGACTGCTTTTTGTAGTTAAATAAAATGTATTTAAGTTCTAAAATTAATAAAAAAAACAATTAATGGTCGGAATGACCACGTCAGCGAGTGCAGCAGGCAATGCAAAAAGTTCACAATCACAAAGAAGATAAATGTAAAAGTATCAATTAATCACGTAACATTTCGTTAAAAAAAGTAAATAGAACGTTTCGGTATATTAATTATAAAACATTGGGTAATGAGCAGTCAGTGGCTGAATAACTTTACTCACAACACTGATCTCACCTCGGTTCATCTATTTTCACTGCGTCTGTGTTGGGGAAAATAAATAGTTTATTGTGACCAATGATGAGGTCCTTGCTGAAGCAGTTATTTCTTTTCATTGTTGGCTGTTTTGGCGAAGGTGATGTGCAAAAAGTATGAAAAATGCGTACGTATGTATGTTGAACTTCGTTCGCACCGTACGTAGCCAACCATGCTAATGGAAGGTGCGGGGAGGCACAACTTGGGCTGCTTAGATTAATCTAAGACAATTATTGGAAACAGCTCTCGGGGTTGTTTTTTTGCTGGCTAAAGCTGTGTATCACATGTGCTGAATTTATTGTACATATGCTACTTTGTAAAAAAAAAAACCCAAAGCAAACTTGTTAAAAGTGTCATATTGACACATTAAAGAAAGTGTACATTTCTATAATTTGTATAAATTTATATACCTGTTGTCTTGTGAATTGTTGTAAATGTTGGAAACAAATCTGTATGTATTGTCCTTTTGATTTTTGTTGTTTTTTTTCCTTCAAAATTATGCTTTAAAAAAAATAAAATATATGAATTCAATTTATTTCGTGTCTGGAACTCGTTCCCCCAAAATTCAAGCTACCAAATGTCTGGGCGGCTCAACAGCGACACACCAACTCAACCACGAACTCCACAAACCAACGGGGGAGTTGGCCTCTCACGCTGGCCCCGCCTTCTGCTCATAGGCCACTCCCACTTATCTGTCTAACACGCCCACTCCGCTGCTGGCCCCGCCCACTTATCTGTCTAACACGCCCACTCCGCTGTTGGCCCCGCCCACTCTTCTACTGGCACCTCTGCCGGACCCGCCCAGCCACGTAGGCCTCGGCAAGGTAAGGTAATTTACCCTTTTACCGGGTAAAAGGGTAAAGGTGTCGACATGCCAAGGGGTAAGGTAAAGGGTAGGGTAAAGGTAGCTCGGAAGAATTACCCGGTAGGGTAAAGGAAGTGCAAAGTATTACCCGGTAAATACAGTAGCTTGTTTACCGCTAAAAGCTCCGTGGCGCAGTCCGTGGCCTCCATTTAATAAGTAATATTAAAACAAACTTGATTAAAAAACACGCTTTTATTAAATGTACTCGTAATGGCAAAACTCCACGACTCCAGGAAGTGGCCCCGAAGCTTGCCATAACTTAAGGGACCGTGGCCAATTACAGCCAACGTCAGTTGAGCGTGGACAATTAGACCCAAGCCGAAACATAACATAAAAAATAATGTTTAAAAATATATAAAATTTTTACGATAGAATATATTGTCATCAGTATGACATAAGTATACCAAGTTTGCAGTCGATACCACATTAGGAAGTGGGTTAAAATTGAGTTACAAGATTTGAGGATATGACAACGACGACAACGACAATAACAACGACAACAACAGAGTGAGTTAAAAGAAAGCGTGTAAAATTGGAATAATCAAGAGTATTTTATATGATTAAAGCGCTCTACCTAGCATTTACCGTTATAAACCTTGTTCATGTGTTGTAGTTCCCTAGTAATTACCCTGTAATCGGGTTATTTGTATGGGGTAAGGGTAAAAGGTAGGGTGAAGGTAAGCTCGTTGATTTTTACCTTTTTCCTTGTACCTTACCTGCTAAAGGGTAAAAGGTAAGGGTAGAGTGATTGTAGTGTGGTAAGGTAAAAGGTAGGGTAAAGGTAGGCTCGTTGTTTTTACCTTTTAACTTTTACCTTACCTTGCCGAGGCCTACAGCCACGCGCAACCTACTACTGACTCCGCCCACTGTCCAGGTAGCCCCGCCCTTTCGTCCCTCCCACGCCCCCCCGATCATGAGTCAACCATTCAAGCAGAACTTTTAAAACCCGGTTACCAAATCCCAGTAGGGAACAGATGATTATTAATATCTAACATTACCCTACGACAACGTTCGATTGTTGCGGTTGTTATGCGAATTTGTGTAAACGTTAGTCTCATAATACGGTATTGTCTTGCCCGACTTCATTGTGCTATTTGGATGGTGCGTAAAGTGATTCATGATCGGGTTAAGGATGCGTAAAGCACAGGGGGACCCTTGAACCCAATGGGCGAGAACTCCAAGCCAACTCCGACATACGGATGTCGTTAAAGCCTCCGAGAGAGTTGCTGGGATTATGGATGTAATTCTGTCCATACAGCACCGTTGCAGCTTAATGTGCAGACATAATAAACGAAACGGCTGCGTTGGCCAATTGTATTGATAAACTAAAGTGCAGGTGCTCTTTGGACGAGATTGATAACAAGGCCGTGAGAGATTTTACGAGGTAGCCTTCATCCAGCAGTGGATAGATCATGGCTGCTGCTGCTGCTGCTGTGGATGATGATGATGATGGGCATTTCATGCAGCCTTCATTGTCTGCCCCTTGAGGGGGTTCGCGATGTGAAACGTTCTGCCTGAGTGAGGATGAGTGTTGGAGATGCAAGAGGTGGCGGAGGGAGCTATCGAGTGTGCAGGCAGTGCAACTGCACCGGGACCCACGGGCCAGAGGGGCCCACGCTCCGCTACTGGGCATCGGAGGATGCAGGAGGATTAGGATGGACGGGCTGGCGAGGAGGGACGTGGAGGGATTGGAGGGTTCGGAATGAGGGAGCGGTAGGAGAGAAGAGCTGGGATGATGAATGGACACTAACGTTGTTGTCGACGACTTTTTTGTTTGTTCTCGATTACTCGGGCCCCCCTAAAAATAGCGGCCGTTTCCATATGATGGCGTCATCAAGCCCCACCCATCACCTACCGTCCAGCAGCACATGCGGATACAAGGTTAAGGCTTTGAGGTCCGGTTAGTAATACAACCGCTAATCGGTAGAGAAGATACTAACAGGACAGCCCAGCGCGATAAGAGAGTGAGTAATCTCGAGCCAACACAATTCCAGCCTCTGCCCTCCCTCCTTCAATTGTTACCGGGTCTCACTGCTCATGTGTTCCAGCTGAAAGATGTGGGTGGGATGGCTGAATTGTTATGGGAGGGGCCTTTTTCTGGATTTTTTCATGCGTGGCACGCATAGTGCGGGCCCATTAAAGGACAATCGTGGGCTGGATGTCACACAGCAAAAGGCTGCGTCCCAGATGCTTCAGCAGCTCGCCAAAGAGAAGCCAGGCACAAGGAGGAAGCCGGCCACCCGAATGGCAGGGCCTGTGAGAAACCAGGACAAGGGCCTCTTCAGAGTGGCCAGGAATGCTGGGAACCTGACAAGTGCCCTACTTGTGTGTCTGTGTGTGTATGGGGCTATGGGCCGGTAGTCGGGAGCGTTAGTTTAGCGGTTAGTGCGCTGCACTACGAACCTGGCGACCCGCGTTCGAATGCCGCTCACGGCCAACACCATTGACGATTATCTGAACCGATCCTGGGCTTCCCCTAAGACGACTCAGCCTCAAATGAGTACCTGGTGCGGTGCATAAAACATCGCCACTGCGGAGATAAAGGCGGCTGGGTGTGGTGCTGGCTACCCACCCGATAGTGTGCCGTGCCGGCCTTCATAGGTGCTCGCTAACAGCACTTGCCCCAACAGTCTGTTAAGGCTATACTGGGGGTTTTGTCTATGAGGCGATGGGCCTTTTTTGTTTCTGGCTCTGTATTTATGCACGGGGAGCAGCCGGTCGTGATGAACTCAATGAGTTGGAACAACAATAGTAAAACATTCTTATTTTTTCATTCAGTGAGTTAAGTTCGATTCCCAGCCAAGGCTGACATGAGTGTTGAGTGGTGATTGAACCGGTTCTGGGACTCTGGCTCTCCGCCTTCACGAACCCACAATATCCAGCGTGGTGTCTTTTGAGCAAATGACCCACACGATGTGGGGAGGCCTTCATTCTGTAGTGAATTTAAAGCTGTGAATTCTGTTTTTTATTGTGTCACGTTGTAATTATCAGGTGTGTTAATTACATTAAATTAGGATACAAAAATATTATGTTGTCCTTCCCCTGCACCTCCGATGAGCACGGTTGGCTACGTACGGTGCAAAAGAACTTCAACGCACTTGCTGAAATTGTTATTGTATAGGGCCACAGGATGGCACAACGGTAGCATTTGTGCCTCACAGCAAGAGGGCACTGGGTTCGATTTATGACTCGGGCGCCTCTCTGTGTGGAGTTTGTATGTTCTCCTCCTGTTCTTCATGGGTTTCTCCCATAGCTAAGGGAAAAAAGCATTTAAATATACTTTTGTTCGAAAAATCTACAATTACTCAATTGGGATTACACGCAGCAACATCGCCCCTGCTGCAAAACTTTGGCAGGACTCTCATAAAAATACTATTGAAACCCAATGAGATGTTTTTCTGTGTAAACAAGCACAACAAAAAAACAGTACATCGTTTATACAACGGTAATTTTTGTTGTAAAAGTAAGCCATCCCGAGTCGGCGGTGGAAATTCCACATTTCCATGGTGATAGCCAGTTTCTCCAGAGGGCAATCACCTAACAGTTGTCGTCTCACAAAATGTGACTCATTGTATTACAATTTTTTTTTACCAGATAAGGCTCACTGAGCTATACAGCTTTTATTTCTAAAGTGACCTGGCTATCAACGAAGTGGCTTATCATGTGGAAATGTTTCGCAGACAAATACTCTAAATGCATGTTTCTAAATGTGGAGGGAAAATCCGGAGGGCCCGGAGAAATCCACGCGACCACAAGGAGAACGTGCAAACTCCAAATATACAGGCGTCAGTCAGGGTCGGGATCGAACTCACGACTTCTTGTATACCAGGTGAGGTAGTTCACATATTGCCCCTTATCAATAATTCTGCTTATAATTTCGCAACTATGATAAGCTGAATCGAACTTTGGCACAGATTTGATCTTGCAACTCCTCAATATAAAAATATATACTTTTCTACAAGAGTCCAGCTAGCTGATGGGGGGTTGTTTGACTCCATCATCCTGATCAGTATGTGTCGGTAAAGGAAGGGTGCCCATGGCCACATTGGATATCGCTCACTACTGATGTTAACCGTGGCTGGGAATCCAACTCACGGCGCCAGGTTTATAGCCCAGCGCAATTAGCACTGCACAATCACCTCCACAAACTATAAGCAATACTGCATGTGATAAATGTGTTCAATTCGAGATGGCCGATATCAGGATTTCGTGATGAGAAAATCTGACTAAAAGTAGGCGACAACAGCGTGATTGTTCCGTCGTTAGGTCTTTGTGCGCAGCTTGTAATGCAATTTGTTGTCTGCCTCGAGATCCCCCACCAATTGCATTGGACCATCACTCACACGGGACGGTTGTGGGGGAAATGTGATTAGATGATTATGCCCGAGCCCTGTGTGACCCCTCCGTTTCATGGGGTGTCCACTTAAGGCTGGTTAGTTGCAACAAATGGCGTTTGTGCGTAAACGTACTCTCTTAAGAACCAGTCCGGGCCAAGCCGCATCCCATCAAAGCACAGAGAGCTCAGCATCGAAGTTGTTGTGTGGCTTAAGGGATTGCAAACGTATTTGAGTTAATTACATGTCAGACCAGATCATCGGTGATGCAATTGCTAAGGTAAAGTAAATGTATGTAATTGTTTTTTGTATTGTACATTAGTATTTGTCATGTTAAAGTCAATTCCAAGTGTTTCCTTTGCTGGAGCCGCCCGTGCTTAAACCGGGTGATCGCGTCGAGTGAGTTGATGGGAGAGATGCACGCCTTGGCAGTGGCGTCACTAGGATATTTTGCGCCCGGGGACGAACTATAAAATTGGCACCCCCCCCCCCCGTTTAATCACATACCAAAATGTAATTACATGACATGTAGGCTATGTGTGGCGGGATATATACACTTTTAGGTTGAGGTGTAGATTTGTGCAGTAGTTTCAGGCTGCCGCGCCCGCCGCAATACGTTATAATGTCACGTTGTAATCCTAATTTTGGCGCTCCTTTACCTTGGCGCCCGGGGACATATGTACCCTCCTGCCCCCCCCCCCTAGCTACGCCTCTGCGCCTTTGTCTCAAGGTCTCAAGGCGCGCATCCCTTCCTCCACATTGTAACCCCACTACTCACGTCTCTCAGCTGAGGAGGCCCTCTTCGCCGTGTGTTTGCGAACATTTCGTTACCATTTTCTTTTAGGCATCGCAGGGGAAAAAAAAACACCCCAAGGCATGGTGAGGACGGTGCATCCCGAGCAGATTTCCGGAAGCACTAATAAGGAACGAGCTGTCGCCTGAGAGAAAAGAGCAAATAGTCAGTGAATGGGGCCATTGTGTGCAAGTGCAACTAACTCAGTTCGGCCTTTGTGGCGTCTTTTGTGAATTCACCACGTGCTGCCCCTGCTCGTCCAGGACATTAGTGCTGCGTGGATGGAGGGCGCAAGCGTTCGTCTGCGACGCACGCGGCTGAACTGCGCTGGCTGACTGGCTGGAATGACATCACCGAGAGAAGACGACGTTGATAATTGGTTCTCATGGTTACAATTGCTGGGTTTCCAATTATTTTTTGGGGGGGCTTTTAATGAGTGCTGTTTTCTTTGTGAATAATTATAATGCCTGGCTCTTTGTACACTACTCTATATAGCATCACGCTGTATATTGTGCAGTAGTCAGCGGCTGCTATGTAATGTCACTTTGTATTTAAAATGTAAATCGTCATCGTGATAGTGCTGACCAACGTGGGGAAGTATGATGGTCATACAACCTGCATGGCCAAATTGGCATGGCGAGGCCATAATACAGCTGAATGTAAACATGACAAAATATCGTCGTGAGAATTTAATCTTATTATGTTATATTTTTATTATTTTATTATTTACCTTCTACGTGACTTTACCGAAAGAACCAAGAATATGAATCCATGCAGTCACGAAAGCATTAAACCGAAATTTATGTTTTTATTGTTTAGAAGCCCATAAGTTAAAATAAGTATAACCCGTAAAAACAAAGTGTTTCACTATAAACCCTTTATATGCGTGGCAGCGAACTTAATATAAAGGATTTAAAAATATATTCGCCTGTGGAGGACGCGGGGATCGATCCCGCGACCTTTGGCATGGGAAGCGAGGGCGCTACCAACTGCGCTACTCCGCCACGGCCTGTGGAGGGGTTACGCTCTGGGCTCTTATACTGTGACGTTCAGCCAAAGCCAAGAATGAGTTCTATTTGAATATATGTAAAATAAAACATTTTTGCCTAAAAGTGTAAAATTTTGGGAATTTTTTTTCACGAACATTAATTGTCTGGCACAACGAGTCTGTGTGGAAAATGTCAGCTCGATTGGATCACGGGAAGTGGGTTAAAAAACGACCGAAAGATTTGCACGGTCGTAAGCAAGCAAGCAAGCAAGCACGCAAGCACGCAAGCAAGCAAGCATGCGAACTTAATATAAAGGATTTAATAATTTTAAAAAATGTGTACGTCTTTCCGAAAAAAGTGCTGTATATTATTTTTTTAAAGCAGGATATAAATAGACATATTTTATACTTTGTAAAAAAAAGCAGATTCATAACGCAGCAAATACGTTTTAGGGTGGAGTGGTAGCACAACGTTGAGCGCCTTGGTGCCTTGGCGCTCAACGTTGGGCAGCTCATTTCACCAATTCACAATGAGCAGCATGGATCAGTATGTTAAACCCAACTCCAATGACCGACACGGCAAGGGAAGGCCTTCAACCAGCAGGAGATTCACAAAAGCTTTTAATTATTATTGTTATGATTACTAATTCGTTTGAAAGAGAAATAAGCTACACCTAATATTTTATCCAATCAGAGACGGTCGTAATTAGGACGCAAACAATGCAAACATTGCATACATCATGGCCCACACGAACCTTGCCGCTATGTATGTGTAGGGGTTATTACGGGAGAAACGGCGGACAACAAACACAGGGCTGTCGGCACTCACATACACGGGGGGTCACACCGACGTCCGCATCAGTTATTGCCCACGCCCCCAGCCCTCGGAGGCGATCCCTATAAAAGGTGGAACCCAAAGAGCTCGGGGGAGTTCGACACGAAGCTGACCAGTGAAGATCCAAGACTCGGAGATTAGGCCCTGGGACTCCCCGGTCTCGCCGTCCTTATAAGGGCCGAGCCGGGTAAGCCAGTGGCGCGGCCCAAGAGCTTCCAGACCGCTGCCCTTATCAGGGCAAGGCTGGTTAGCTGGTGCCGAGATCTGTGCTTGCCAGGGCCAGATCAGTCAGCCTCCCGTAGCCCAGTAGAGGAGGACTGGGGGACAGGACAGAGGGCTTAGTACTAGGGTGGGTTTCCCATAGTACGGGTGAAGGGGCCGATACCCCTTCAACTATTGTATCTGTCCCGGAGTTAATAAACAGTGTGTCTCAACTTCCTCATCGTCTCCTCATCAACTTACTACATCTGGTGTTGGAAGTGGGCCAAGCATGGATACGAGACGGAAGACTCGTGCCCAAGACCCAGGAGAGGATGACGACGAGGGAGGGGCAGTGCAAGACATCGCCGCCGACGTACCTGCACAACTGCTGCCGGCTCCGACATCGGCGGGGCCGTCGGAGAGGGCCGGGACGTCGACTGACGAGTTGGCGTTGGCTCACTCGCGGCTGGCGGAGCTCTTGTATGCAGCGGCCGCTATGCTGGAACAAATAACTCGCCTGGGGCCGGGAGGAGCGACGCGGCGGGAAGATGGACAACGCCCGCCAGAAACTCCCGCCTTTACAACAGCGGGGCGACTCGAAAATCCCGCCACGAAGACAGTAGGGGCGGAGGGAGGAGTCCCAGCTCGTCACGCGGGAGACGGTGCCCAGCCAGCAGCCGCCACGTCATCGGCGGAGGCGGGTCGCGGTGGCAGCCTATCAGGGGTTGAAACGTCACCACCAGCTGACGCCAGCACCGACCATACAGTACGGGGACGCGCTACGGATGCTGCAAGAGACGCTCCAAGAGGATCGGAGACGGAGCCGACATTCCAGCAACGCCTGCCGGCCCTGCAGGTATTTGTTGCAAGCGACGGCGATTGGGGGGGGTTCCAGCGCCGGTTCTTGGCCCACCAAGAGATGGCAGGCTGGTCGGACAACGAGGCGCTGTGTGCTCTCCCGGCGTTATTGGACGGCGACGCCCTGGGCACCCTCACTGCTGCACCCAAGTCGGCACGCTCCACCATTCAGTCGGCGCTGCAGCTGCTGGCCACCGTTTATGGGCCGCCCTCCGATTGTCGCCAGCTCTTCTATGAACGGCAGAAGGGTGATAAGGAATCGCCACTCGCTTATCGCACGGCCCTGCTGTCATTGGCGAAAGACGCTTTCCCGCGTATGGATGAAGAGGGGATCGATGCGATGGTGGCCGAGAAAATTTTGCTGCTGGCTGACGATCTGGACTTCACCATCTTAGCGCAGGACGATGCGGATATGTCATCACTGCGGGCTGCAAGGCACATTCACGCCAATCTCATCTCCCAGCGGAGGAAGGCGAACAAAGCTGCTGCACGACACACCGTGGCGGCAACCTCTTCTGGAATGGAGGGAGCCTTCGCTGCGGATCGTTCTGCAGGATGGCGATCTGCCGAGCGACCGGCTCGGGACGTTCCAAGCCACCGAGACCAGCCCAAGTCCTCTGGAACGCTCGTCGTCTGCTATAATTGTGGCCTCCGGGGCCACGTGGCGTCCGGATGCCGGGCTCCTCGACAGCGCGGTGCGAGACCTGGAGCTGCGGACGGCCCTCCTCACAAGCCTTCGCAACATCCTCGGGCAAGTCATGGCACCCCACATGTTCGGCCTGCACACACACCCACTTTCCTATCACATGGTCCGATACACAATTCTCGGGGGTTGGGTGCTGGTGCGTCGGGTCGCGGCATGTCGGGGAGGGCGCTCCAACCGGGCCAATGGTCCGAGTTGGCTCACCGAGTTGTGGCTGCATCAGCGGGGTCGTCCGTTGTCGCGGGGCATATTGACGGGGTGGAGGTACGGCTATTGGTCGATACGGGAGCTTCGGCAACTATCATTTCAGATTTGATTTATAATATCCTGCCCGTTCAGAGTCGCCCGTTGCTCCCTGTCGATATACCGTTTTACGCTGCGAATGGGGGCTCGTTGGGTATTATCGGTCAAATTCGAGCGCAAATTTCGATAGGGGACATTAAACTATCTGGCCCGGTGTTCGTCTCCTCCTCGCTGGCTATTCCGTGCCTGTTGGGGACAGACTTTTTGGCCAAATTGCCCATCAAAATTCTGATTGACCAGCAATGCATCGAGCTTCCATCGGGCCGACGTATGACGTTCCTACCTGCCACCCCTGCCGTGCGTGTTGCCTGTGCTACGGTACAGGCGCTTGTTGCTCGGACGGTGCGTGTACCCCCGGGGGCACAGATGTTGGTACCCCTGCGCTTGCGTCGACCGTTCGATAAAGGAGTCTCTGACCGGGGCGTTATTTTGGGACCATCTAGAGCCGGGGTGAGTGGGCCAGATCTGGTGACGGCCCAGACTATTGTTAAAGGGGATGGGGACCCGTTTATCGCGGTCCTCAATGTCGGGACACGGACGGCAGTGGTTTCGCAAGGTACCGTGTTCGCACATGCGGTTCCGGTACCTGCGGAAACGCCGATCATTGGCCAGGTGGCCACCGATTCTCAAACGCGATTAGCCTCAGACGCTGACGAGGTTTGGCTGGATGCGTTGTGTGCTGAGTCACCTGACCTGTCTGACGCACAACGTGCTAGATTACGCGCCTTATTGCGAGAATTTTCCGACGTCTTCAGTAAACACAAATACGATATCGGATGTACCAAATTGCTATGCCACCATATTGACACCGGTGACAACGCTCCTATCCGCCAAAATCCTTTTCGGTTAAGTCCCGCCGAAAAGGATCATGTCAAATCGGCTGTAGATGACATGTTGAAATCGGACATCATTTCTCCCTCGACCAGCCCTTGGGGTGCACCCATAGTGTTGGTCAAAAAGCACGACGGGTCCCTAAGGTTCTGCGTTGATTTCCGGCGATTAAATAAGATCTCGGTGGCCGATGCTTATCCGCTTCCTCGAATGGACGAATCGCTGGATGCCCTCGCGGGATCGCGATTCTTTTCCACTTTGGATTTGCTCTCAGGATTTTGGCAACTTCCCTTGGACGACGAATCCAGGCCCAAAACAGCTTTCCGAACGCCGCACGGCCTCTTCCAATTCAATCGCTTACCCATGGGATTACACTCTGCTCCCGCGACGTTCCAGCGCCTGATGGAATTGGTCCTCGCTGGCTTGCAATGGGAGGTGTGTTTGATTTACCTGGATGACGTTATCGTATTCAGTAAGACGTTCGAGGAACACCTTGATAGGCTTCGGGCCGTCTTTCTCAAAATGCGCGCTGCTAATTTGAAATTCAAGCCACAAAAGTGCCATTTGCTGCGCGAATCTGTTAAATATTTGGGTCACATCGTCGGCCGGTCAGGTATCTCAACCGATCCCGCCAAAACGCGTTGTGTCAGCTCCTGGCCTATTCCCACCTCGGTGGGGGAGGTTAGAAGCTTCATCGGCTTTGCTTCATATTACCGCCGGTTTGTTGCGGACTTTGCTTCCATCGCTAAGCCACTACATGCCTTGACGTCAAAAGGGGTCAAATTTCATTGGGGGCCGGTGGAGAACGCCGCTTTTGTCTCTCTTCGGGATGCCCTGGTGGGGGCCCCGCCGTTAAGCTACCCCGATTTTTCCATGCCGTTCGTGCTCGACACGGACGCAAGCAATACCGGGATTGGAGGCGTGCTGTCACAAATTGTGGGTGGCGTGGAGCGCGTTGTGGCTTATGGTAGTAGAGTACTGTCCCCGGCCGAGCAGCGGTACTGCGTCACCCGCCGCGAACTGTTGGCTATCGTGTTCTTTATCCAACAGTACCGGCCATATCTGTACGGCCGGCATTTCACCGTCCGTACAGATCATGCAGCGTTGCAGTATGCCCTACGAATTAACCAGCCATCGGGGCAGTTGTCCCGATGGCTCGAGATCATGCAGGATTTCGATTTTGAGACAACTTACCGGAAGGGGATTCGCCACACCAACGCCGATGCCCTATCACGCCTGCCGATCGCCCCGGATTGCACTTGTTTCTTGGGTTCGGGCCGTTGCAAATCGGCAAGTGACGGCCGGGATCGGGTTCTTGCGGCCGCAGTTGATACTCCTTCGGACGCTGGTCCTATTTCGGAGGGTGGGAGTGATTCCCTACTTGGCTTGTCAAGTACTGAGTGGGGTCGCCTCCAAATGGAGGATGCGACCCTCCTGGCGCTACGACGTCGCGCGGAAGGATCAGGTCAAGGGAAGTCGGGCGTTGACTCATGGGGGTGGTGCCAGGGCTTACTCATGCATTGGGACGGGACGATCCGCCGTCACAGGCTGGTGGTGCCTTCCACGTTGAGGGGTAGGGCTGTATGGGCTGCTCATGAACGGCTCCTGCACCTGGGTACCCTCAAAACACTTGCCATGCTCCAGCTTAATTACTTTTGGCCGGGCATGGCAAGAGACGTGGACGATCTGCTGCGGTCCTGTACCCAGTGTGCACAACGGAAGCCGCCGGCGAAGGGAGCCAGTCCACCGCTCCAGTCCATTTCGGTCACCCGGGTTAACGAGCTGGTCGCCCTTGATATTTTGGGACCGTTTCCTTCCACGCCGAGGGGTAATAAGTACCTGCTGGTTGGCGTGGAATATTTCACGCGATGGCCTATGGCTTGGCCCCTCGCCAACCAGTCCGCAGCGGCCGTTGCGGAGGCTTTTGTTCAGGGCTACGTCCTCGACAAAGGCGCTCCGGAACGGTTGTTGACCGATCAGGGAAAGAATTTCACTAGTACCCTTTTACACGAGGTATGTGGCCTTCTGGGTACAAAGAAAGTTCGTACCTCGCCTTACCATCCACAAACGGATGGGATGGTGGAACGCTTGCATAGGACTCTTACGTCCATGCTATCCCACCAGGTATCTGAGTCCCAAAACGATTGGGATCTACGGATCGGGGGAGTCCTGGCGGCATACAGGATGGCTCCTCACGCGGCGACCGGGTTCTCGCCATTTTTTTTGATGTATGGTCGCGAGGTTGACCCGCCTGTCGCGACTCAGCTGACGATTGCCGCGCCTCATGCTAAGTCGAAAATCGCCGACCATGTTAAATTTAACATCCTTCGCTTGGCGGAGGCACGGCAGGCGGCCATGCAAAACTCTGACTCTCGCCAGAAACAAAACGAGAGATTGCGGTCGCGCCGGACTCACACGCACGAATGGCACCCGGGCGACCGAGCATGGTTGCACTGCCCTCAGGTGCCATTGGCCACCTCGGCTAAGTTGTTGCGACCATGGAGGGGCCCCGTTGAAATTGTGCAGGTTGTGCGGCCTCAATGTGTGCGCATTAAGTGGGGGAAGCGTCGGTGGTTTGTGCACCCTTCACGGTTAAAGCCATTTTTTGCTCCGCACGCTTCCTCCCACGTAAATGGCCGAACATGTGGGGAGTCCTCTGACTCCGGGGGGGCGGGATCGATGCCAGCCTCTGATCCACTAATGACTGTCCCGTCTTCAGGAGCCCCAGGACTGAAGCCCTCTGGGCTGCCAGCCTCCCCCGTGGGGGGCGGCGCTGGCACGTCCGGGAAACCGGACGACCAGGCACCTGCTGATGCGACACCTGCCACTGACTCTACCAAGCCGGCCCCTTGTGACGGGCCCGCTGCACGGACTCGCGCCAAAACGCGCCGGTTGTTATGATTAGCTTTCCGCGCGTGTTCCGTTGCTGCGGAACCCGCTCATTGTATATATGTTTTTTTAATGGTTGTATGTGTGTGTAATAACGATGACCACGCTATCTGCTTGTTGCTTGCTGTCCATGTAAGTGTGTGCGTGTGTTGGGAATGGACGGAGAGTCTGCTGTGGTTGCTGAGTTTCAAAGGGAGTGTGTGCGCTGCTGCGTGGAGTTGTTATCTTGATGGTAAAGTTAATTATTAACGTGGGAGCGTCGGGTATCCTGTGCTGTACCATCTCGTGGGTCACCGTGCGCGATGGGCTTAATTGAAAAAAAAATGTTTTTTTTGGGCTGTATTATGCTGCGAGGTGCTGTGTGCGATGCGGTCGTTGCATGAGAGGGAATAACTGTGTTGTGGTTGAAAAGTTACGACGGGATTGATGGTGTGTTGGTCGCCTGCAGATTTGCTTGCTATTGTGCTTCAATGTACGCGTGTGATCGCGATATGCTGATTGCATGTGCTGTTATACCGTTCTGTATATGTGTTGCGGTTCCGGGTGGGGGGTTTTTTTTTTTTTTAGGGAACCATCGGTTGATGTTACGCTTGTTCTTGTTATTGTTACTGTTACGAGGCACACGTGTATTGACGGTGTTAATCTTTATTCTTGGGGGTTGAGGGATTGTTGCAGCCGGGACGGCTGCGAGCTGTACAGGGGGGGGTGATGTAGGGGTTATTACGGGAGAAACGGCGGACAACAAACACAGGGCTGTCGGCACTCACATACACGGGGGGTCACACCGACGTCCGCATCAGTTATTGCCCACGCCCCCAGCCCTCGGAGGCGATCCCTATAAAAGGTGGAACCCAAAGAGCTCGGGGGAGTTCGACACGAAGCTGACCAGTGAAGATCCAAGACTCGGAGATTAGGCCCTGGGACTCCCCGGTCTCGCCGTCCTTATAAGGGCCGAGCCGGGTAAGCCAGTGGCGCGGCCCAAGAGCTTCCAGACCGCTGCCCTTATCAGGGCAAGGCTGGTTAGCTGGTGCCGAGATCTGTGCTTGCCAGGGCCAGATCAGTCAGCCTCCCGTAGCCCAGTAGAGGAGGACTGGGGGACAGGACAGAGGGCTTAGTACTAGGGTGGGTTTCCCATAGTACGGGTGAAGGGGCCGATACCCCTTCAACTATTGTATCTGTCCCGGAGTTAATAAACAGTGTGTCTCAACTTCCTCATCGTCTCCTCATCAACTTACTACATATGTATGTTGAACTTCTTTCGCACAGTACGTAGCCAACCCTGCTAAGCGGAGGTGCGAGGGAAGGATAACAACTAAACACAAAGCAGTTCTAAAGAAACGCGTTTCCAATCTAGATGATTTAAAATTGTATAAACTCCAGTGGCTTAATAATATCGTAAAGAAGAGCGTTCCAGACGGCCGTAAAAGCGCATGTGAAAGCGCACGACTCAGTGACCGTATTTGTTCGAATGGCCAGCCAAAAGCCGCTGCCTCTCTCAGTCGTCCAGAAGGTTTGACTCTCAATGTTTTGGTTTCCTTGCTGGTTGCTGGTTTAATTTGAGATCTCTCAAAACCCTCCGGGTTTTTTTTCTTTCACTGTGGGATTCTGGTTTGATGCCAATGCACACAGTACATGAAGGTCCCGGTAAATGTTGTATGCCTTTAATCAAGCGCTCTTGGTGGCGATCCCGAGCCTGACGCCTGCTGTATATTTGGAGTTTGCATGTCTCTCTCCCCATTGTCGCGTGGATTTTTCTCCGTCTCCTCTCGGGTTTTCCCTCCGCACTTAGAAACATGCGTTTACAGTATTTGGCTGCTATACATTTCCACGTGATAAGTCACTTTGTTGAGCTATCG
The DNA here is from genome assembly GCF_015708825.2 of Lethenteron reissneri. Taxonomy (NCBI): domain Eukaryota; kingdom Metazoa; phylum Chordata; class Hyperoartia; order Petromyzontiformes; family Petromyzontidae; genus Lethenteron; species Lethenteron reissneri. Next base: position 7,043,056 of record NC_083804.1, read on the forward strand.
TTTGTGGCCAGGTCGCCCCAAAAAAAAGAGCTATATAGCTCATTGGGCCTTACCTGCTGAAAAACAATATAGTTGAGTAGTTTATTTTATTTTTGTATAACTTTCACCGTCACCAGATTCTGATGGGAAATAGTGAATTTCGTACTCTCTCTTGTTACACTGGAAGTCTAGGGTGTTGGGAGGTGATAATTACTGCGGTGAACATTCCCTTTCAGTGGGCCATGAGTTGGCTTCTGTCCCATTTTAGAGGCCCCATTTTAGAAAAGTTGGGGATAAGCTCAACAGGGGGAGATTTGGGTTTATTTAAATTCCTGGGTATCCCAAGGTTTCACCAGACAACACACATTGCCCGATGTGATGTGGGGAGGCCTTCATCCAGCAGCGGATTGGGCTGTACAAGTTCACAGGCCTTGGTTCTGATTTGGCTCCTGTGGAATCTGAGCCAAGCCCACTTGCCCAAGTCCCAAACTAGGCCGGCTCACTTCCCGGTGGCCAGGGGAACGCGCTTATGAGTTCATAACACAAGGCAGCGGTGGTTGGCTCGGCGTTCTCTCTCTGTGCCTCTGTGTGTGGGTATCCTGTGGACCTGCATACCTCGCCCCAGGCGCACGCAGCACGTGTGGCAAATAAGTGAAATAAATCCCGACTCTGTGGGGTGCAACTTCAGCCATGACCTGCGTAACAATAACATTGTAGCGAGAGTGCTGTCTCTGCTCTGCTGAGCCAGCTGCCTTCACAAGGGGCTGTGCACAAGAAATAGTGATGCCATCTTCGTATGCATAGCGTGCTGGGATGGATTTGTTTCTTAGCTGCCAAAGTCACCGTTTTTATTTTTTTACGTAAACGGTAAAATGCCGCATAACTGACCGTCGCATATCCGCACTGACCACTTTAGCTGGTGGCTCGTAATTCTGTTGAGGCGTGGAACGGCGTCGCAGCAGCGGGGATGGAGAAGGGGGTGAGGGTGGCACCTTTCCCCGTGCGAAGACTATGTCTAGCTACTTACGGCTTTGATTGTGTAACTCATATTTGTTTTAATAAATGTCGACAGATCCGACCTTTTCACGTATCGGTCGATACGTCAAGTCGCCAGCGAGTTTGGATACACGCAAACTTGCTTGCACTGGACATTTTCGTTCAGAGTTGGTGTTGTCTCCTGGGTCTCCGAGTCCCACGTCTGTCCGTCTCGATGCTTCGCTCGCCACCCACCGCGTGATCCCCACGCTGCTGCCGCTTGCTGCTCCGGTGCACTCATTAAAGTGCCCTCACTGCACATGGTTGGCGATATGGGCTCAGCCCTGCTTCACTCTCAAGAGCCTGCACTTACAATGAAGCGACTGGTGGAATGCCTGAGGCTTGAAGTAGGACCAATAAGGTGCTCTTTTCGAAAAAAAGGCACGGGGTTTTGTTGTTGTTGTTTAGCTTAATTTCTCACCGAATATTTTGAGTGGCTTGGAGGCTGGAGTAGGCACATGACTGGTACGGTGCGAAAGAAGTTCAACAGACATGCATACAAAACGAGAAATATTCTTGGATGTGCTGTATCAATTGCGAAAATAGTTTCCTGGTTGCTGACCCGCACAGACCTGGCTCTAATTATTTCCCAATTACTCGGCATGTAACGACACGCATACAAATCGCGGTCGGGGGATTGCCCTGCCAATTAGAGCTACGGAGATGCTGCCCTCCGCCGTGGGAATGTGGAATGTTCACCGCTGGGCGGCTCAGGGCTGCCAATTAAAGTAGAGAGAAGCTTTTACAATGGGGGGGGGGGGGGGGGGGGGGGGGGAGGTCGCTTGATATTGAGAACATTTTGGTGTTTGAGTTTTACACAACCCGGGAGCTCCTCAGTAACGAGGTCCTCCGGCCGGGGTGGGCATGCAACCAGGTGGCCTCGGAGACGCGCCGCTTCGCGCATCAATGAACGTTCTGTCGGCGCTGCGGATTATCCGGCCGTTTTCACTCTGGCTCCGTTCCCGGCGTGGCCGGCCAGCACAATACCGTCGACAGCATCCGGGGCCTTTGATTCAACGTTGAGATTTTTTTCCTTCTTCTTGGTTCTTTCGGTAAAGTCACGTAGAAGGGAAGTAATAAAAGAATAAAATTTAAACATAATAAAACAATAAATAATAAAATAATTATTGTTAAACATAATAAAATAAAATAAATATTTTATTTTATTATGTTTTATTTGTAATATTTTATTACTTCCCTTCTACGTGACTTTACCGAAAGAACCAAGAAGATGAATCCCTGCAGTCACGAAAGCTTAAAATCGATTTTTTTTTCCTTCTTTTTAAGGTGGCGGTGGTAGGGTGCACGACACGCACATAAATCATCACGAGCAAAGGCGTCCATTGAGGCGGCCGTGACATTACGCCGTGACACCTGGCACGGGTCCAGCAGCACAACTGAGTGCCGGACGTGAATGCCCTCCTCCTCCTTCTTTCGTGCGGCTGATGTAGATGCAGAGGAAAAAAACGTCAATTTTACATTCAGGTGGTCAAGCAAAATAACCACGTCAGGTCGAGCAGCGGGAGTTTATTGCCGTGATGTCTCCTTCGTATTTGTCGATCGGGCATTGCGTCGTTATACGTTGAAAGGTCTGACCACAGTCACACACCGGAGAGTTTTTAATTATAAAGTTGTGCATCCGGTATCTGCATCTGCCATAGTTTTTGCACGTGCGGTTTAGGGTGGACCATGAGCTTATGTGAATAAACCATTATTATTATTATTACCCGGTGTACGTATGTTTTTTTACTTGTTTCGCACCGTACGTAGCCAAACCATGGTAATCGGAGGTGAGGTGTGGTCACGTTAACAGCATAGACGATGATGTCTTCTCACACTTGATCTTGAGCATCTGCTGTCTCCTGCAATGCAGAAACTATAATTGTGATGATTGAAGCTGTAAGACATGAAGCCACGAAATCAGTCCATTGCTCAGACAGAAGTGGAATTTGTTTCAAATCAATTGAGAGCCCATTGAGATGGATCTACTTTTTTTCAAGGGAGGGAAAATAATAAACATGCAACAATAATGCAATTATGCTGTAATATGTAAACACATCAGTAAACATGGGACATTTCTCTTTTTGGGAAGCCAACGCATACGGTCCTACAAATCATGCGGTTTGGTTAAAATTTAATGGCTATTTTTTTTATAAACCCATGATTAGTGTGTCGCCTATGGGATGGCCGATTATACCATTTCTAAACACGCATTTCCTACTGAAAATCATAAACCGTGATGCTTTTATTCTTCGGGACATTTTTTTCACCGCATTTGCTCATATTTGGGCAAACGCAACACAGCTGTTGAAGAACTTGCATTCCATCAGCAGCCACTTGGCTCCTGGAAATAATTAGAGACTTTCTGTAACTGGATATCCGGTCCACTGACACCACGGTGGGAGCAATTGGCTCCTATTCAAAACGTCGCGAGTTCAAATAACGGTCAAAAGTTCACTCAGCCCATCATTCTTCTGGGGGTCTGTAAAACAAGTGCACACTTTGTGAGAGGTATACAGTAGTTTCTCCGTGTTTAAACTTGCCATTGCCATAATCGCCATCATCATCATCAGCCATTGTCTACCACTGCTAGATGTAGGCCATCCTCACCAGCTCTTACGGTTCTACGATGCCAAGACTAATTTGACTCCCGCACATGAACTGATCTTATTTTCCCCTCTCCATGGTGGTCACCCTCGAGGGCGTGTTCCCTGCTTTGGCTGACATTCCACGGCCAGTCTCGTCCAACAGCCAACGTCCTTTTTAACGATGTGCTCTGTGCCCAAGTTCACTCGCTCTCCCAGACATCAATATGACCTCTCTAACGTGCATGTCCGATGAGCACGGTTGGCCATGTACGGTGCGAAAGAATTTCAACATACATACGTACATGTTTCCGAATCCATGTTTTCCTATTTATGTCTCTCCGTGTAATCCTGGGTTTGCATGTTTATGCTTCTTTTGCGCACCTTTGACATTGTTTTACTTGAGTCAATGTTTCTGATCCGAGTCGTAGCTGTTAATATGCCCCGATTGAAAACGTTATTCTTTGGGCAAGCTGGCGTGCTGCTTGCCACCATGAAGTTCATGCTTGAACTTGATGGTGCATCATTTTCATCACAATCCACCTTCAGTAAATGCCATAAGGTATACAGCGCATGGTCAACTTTGTTTCAAATGGTGTCCACCCAATCGTTATATTTTGTTTCGCAAAACTTGTATAGGTGATTGTTGTTTTTCTCATATTTGTTATGAATACAACGTAGCGGGCTTCTTTGTTACGTTGTTATTTATGTGTTAGTCCTTTTTAGCAGTGTCCTTCCTGTCCAAGTCAACTTACTTTTCTTAAAGCTAAAACTGTGATGACAGTGCATCTTGTTTGACGAACTGTGCTCCTAATATTCGGTGAAACTAAAAATATATTTCGTTTTACAAATTAGAAGAAAACCTGTGGATGAAAAAAAGATACTTTACAGACACATGCAATAATAATGTTCTGATATAAAAACAATCTCCGCATTCTTTCCCCTCAGAAACCATTGACGACGCGTTGCATCGGACTTGTGTGCTTACCACAATATAAAAAACGAAAAATTATTTTTATATCCAGAAGTAAAAAAAACAACCGGGACAGTAAGCACGACACCACCACAGCCAATTTAAGCGTTCGGTCAAACAAGTCTGTTATATTTTGATTTAAAGCTTTCGTGACTGCAGGGATTAATTTTCTTGGTTCTTTCGGTAAAGTCACGTAGAAGGGAAATACTAAAATAATAAAAATATAAAACAATAAAATGTTCACGACGTTTCGACTGCAACACAAGCAATCATTATCAGGTGTGAAATCCACAGCAAGAAATTTTTTTAAAAGTGGCGTTTTTTTTCTTATCCATTATTTTATTATTTCTCTTTTACGTGACTTTACCGAAAGAACCAAAAATAAGTCTGTTATATATATTGAACTCCTCAACAAAGGTGGTAGAAATTAAGACGAGGGGGTTAAAAAAAACAATTCCCACCAAAATATTTCACCGACGGAACACACTACAGCCCGAGCATTCGTCTGGTGTGAAAGGAGCCGTGGTTTTCCGCGTTCTTGATGAAGTGATGTCTGTAGTAGTGGCACTTCATCACCGGCCTTTTAACACACGCGGAGGCTTTTGTCGAAGGCGGAAAAAAAAAGATGCAGTGGAAGTCCTTTTAAACGGGGCCTGATGATGTCATCCTGAAGTTATTTTTTCTTAATACATTTTTTAGACTCTTCGTCGAGTGCTTTGTGTCCTGCTAGGTGGTAGGCAACGGAGATCGACGTTTTCTCGCTTGATGAGGTCAGTTTGAAGGAGGAGTTGCTAAATTACTCTGTTGGGATTATGCGTAGCAACCGTTGCCCCCCCCCCCCCACCACCCCCTCCTTCTGCAAAAACTTGGCAAGGAACCTTCCAGCAACAGATTAATGAAGCCCAGTGAAGCTTTCCTGGGCAAACGAGCTCACTAAGTCATAATAATTTGGGGCGAGAATAGGAAGATGGAGGCAGGTAGAGAGAAAAATCAATAAAAGCCAATTATATGTCGCGAATTATATTACACCAGTGTGCCTGAGGACAGTTTTCAATCGGTGTAATTAACCTGCTTTGACGTGGATCCCAAATATGGACATTTTGACAATTAATAAGGAACAGCAGTCGGAAAGTTTGCGAAGACGCATGCTTTGAATGACACTGAGAGACGCAAAGAGGAACACATGATCTTGATTCTTTCGGTAAAGTCACGTAGAAGGGAAGTAATAAAATAATAAAAATAAAACATAATAAAATAATTCTCACGACGTTTCGGCCACAACGCAAGCAGCCGTCCTCAGGTGAAGACCAGGTCTGTCGGGGAGACAGCGTCTGAATGAAACACTGTCTCCCCGACAGACCTGGTCTTCACCTGAGGACGGCTGCTTGCGTTGTGGCCGAAACGTCGTGAGAATTATTTTATTATGTTTTATTTTTATTATTTTATTACTTCCCTTCTACGTGACTTTACCGAAAGAACCAAGAAGATGAATCCCTGCAGTCACGAAAGCTTTAAATCGAAAAGGAACACATGAATTGGAGACATTGCATGCTCGAGACGTCGTTGACTCTAACGGAAAGTAAGTGAGCTTGGACAGGACACGCAACTCGAATGGATGATGGTCAGTGGTCGAGGCTAAAGATGTAACGGCAGCCAAATGAGCGATCATGCCTAAGAGCACAGTGGAGATGAACTAAGAAATCAGCTCCTGTACATGTGCTATATCGATTGTTGTACTGCAGGACCACGGGCGATGGTGATGACTTTGGGAGGCTTTCATCCAGGAGTAGATATATTATGGAGCGTGATAATATGTGGTAGATGTGTATGAACCACGAACACCTGGGTTTGTTTTATTACCTGCCAATGAGCCTTCACTGCTCCTAGCCTGGCACAGGCACTGTCGTGATGTCATCACTGCATATTCACAAATTCCAACCTGAGTTGTATTCATTGAGGCATTTTATCAAATAGTTCATGTATGCTGTGTATTCGAATTGCAGCTATTCATGGGGATATGTGAATAGTGGTGTGCATCGCGTTGGGCTCTTGCCAGGTTAAAAATTATCTCTGAACTAAAATATATTGTCTCCAGGAGATGCTGATGGCAGAGCAACTGCCTCGCAATTGAGTTAAGATCCTGGTCTTGGTTTGACCCAACCCATCATGCTCCCGGGGTAGATTAAAATACGTTCCACTTTGTGCAAAGTCAACAGTAGGTGTCCTGTAGAGATACGGCCCACATTATAGGAATGTGGGACTTTGTGCCATCTAAATAAATGAGCACTGCTCAACTATTATTTGATTTCTGAAATATCTTGATCAGGGATCCTATTTAATATCCCAGTAAACGTACCAACGTTGGACTAGCGTTGGCATGTGGTTGGAGCCGTTGTACCAACTTTGGCCCAAAGTTTGTCCAACATTCCATGTTTACTTGGATACGTGTGTACCGTATGTTGAACTTTTTTCGCACCGTACGTAGCCAACCGTGCTAATCGCAGGCGTTTTCTTACAGGTCTCCATCCTGATTTCCTTTATCCGCACATCATCTGCAAATGTAAGATTCATATCAATTGAAAGTTACCGATCTCTCCTTCTGACACGCGGGAATTGAAATCGCTTGCGCAGTTAGTTTATTTTCTTTGAAATTACAATTTCGAGATTGCAAACGCCCCCTCCACTTTTTTGTTTTACCACAATAACTTCAAAGAGGAGAGTCTGTCGCACGACAGCGCCACACATTGGTGGCGTGCGGGAAGCGATGATTACCATACGCGTTGAGTATCAATCACCCCGTGTGTGTGTGCGTGTGAATACTGGGCCTCCCCTAGGTCGAATCAGTCTCAAATGAGTACCTGCTGCGGTGTGTAAACATCGCCACGAGGGAGACAAAGGCAGTCGGGGCGTGGTTCTGGCCACTCACCCCCTCGTGTACCGTTCCGACCTTCATAGGTGCTCGCTAACAGCACTTGCCCCAACAGTCTGCTCAGGCTACACGAGGGATCTTTGTCTCTGTATAAACACTGCTGCTGATAATAAAGATAAACAACGAGGAAGTGACTTCACAACCAGTCTATTTCTAGACCTGTGCGTCGCTGCAAGTTGCCAGCGTCACACCACATCAACGATTCTTGCGATCCAATGCCAAACGCTCCCAACAAGAGCGAAGGCTAAAAATGCAACTTTTTTTTTGATGATACCTAAGAGCGACGGCAGAAACGGCCTCCGAACCGTCTTTGTTTTCTGCCGCGACCTGTAAACACACCGTGCCGTGCACTTCTCAATCGCATCCCAAGGTGAAGGGGGTGGGTGGTGGGAAAATATCGTGGCCATGAAGAAAAAAAAGGTCTCTCGCCGGAGCCGCAAAGCCCATGGCGCAGCCTCAGAGATGAATCTTTGGGTGCACGCTGAAAGGCGGCCAGAAAGGAAATTGCGGGAAGAATTGCGGCGATGGGTTAAGCAGCTGCGCTGAATGGGATTGGCAGTGGAGGAGACAATGTGTGGTGGGATGTAAAAGTCCCCGGCGGCGACAAAAGGGGGGACATGCATTCATACGGAATGCATTCGAAAAAAAAAAAACACTCTCCAAATAATGTTTCATTGGCTTCGGCTGCGGAGCTGCAAATCTATGCATTCCCTCCCGGGATAGACTCGTGAAAACAAATATTGATAGTTTTCCACCAAAAGACATTGATGTGTTAATGGCGGTCTTTGGAGGGAGGATGGGGTTTATGTTGTGTTGCTTTTTGGCGGTTCATTTCATTCCCATGGCTTTAAAAGAATGCTTGGGTGGGTGTTAAGACACTTTTTTTTACGTAAATTTATCTGCGACATGTCTGGCAGCACACGAAGGTCTCATAAGAGAATACAATTTTAATTCTGCGGAATTATGTACGATGACCCCATTGTTCATTTACACGCCGGCCAAACGCTAAAAGATTCACACACAAAATACACAAAGCCCAATGGCTGCATTTTGTGTTATTGTTAGACTATAACAATCGATTTTAATACATCAGTAGGTTTTAGATGGGGAGTCCGTGAGTGTACAGTATATGCGTAACATATTGCTTTAGATGACACTCCAACTATATTAATGCATAAACACTTTAAGTAAGGAAAATTGTCGGGGTCGCTGGCCCCCGAGATCCCTCCCTCTGTACCGCTAACGGTCGGGTTAACCTCATTATTAACCTCATTACTCGCCCCCTCGCTACTAGGCGAACCGCTGTTGGGTTCTTCACCCATGGGGTGAGAGCCGTCGCTCGAGGATTCCCCTCCCCCGCGGGTCCGCGTAATAGGCATGGTTAATTACGTACGCGCACACCCACACACAGCTCTGCGCGGCACTCACTCAATACCGACCACTCACGTTAGGAGCGCGCACCTGTATTATACACGTAGTGAACGTGCGCGCGCACACGCATACAGCTCCACACGCGATACCCACTCTTGCGCCGCTCTGCGCAGCGCTCGCCGCCTGCTGGCCGCTTACGTTATGATCGCGCACCTGGGGTACGCCGATTACGCACGCCGCGAGCTTACGCACACACAGTACCACACGCGTTCCCACACGCTCACACTGCACGACAAGATCACGCGAGACCACGCTTCGCTATTAATGATTTATTACCTGGTGCTAATGTTGAATCAGTGAGTCGACGAGGCTGGCCTATTCCCCTAAACCGGCACCTATTCCCTATTTATCGGCTATTATCTTACTTCACCTCCCCACTCCCTGTTTGGCGCCCGCGGAGGTTCGCTGCTCCCTGCGCTAACAACGTACCTCGATGCGTCTCACGGACGTCCGGGTCGCTGGCTGGAGCTGCTGTTGGTCCGCTGGCCTGGAGAGAAGAGAGCGATTTCCCCTCTGCGCCCCTCTATTTATCCTCCCTACCTCAAAGGGGATGCTGCGCTGAACAATGGGCTCGCGCACCCCGAGCCCGCGCACGGCGGTTCCGGGCGCTGTTGATATGCTAATCAGTGAGCGACGTTGGCGGCGTACATCCTAATTAACCCCTTACCCTCCCTAACAATGGGGCCTGCGCGCTCAAGCGCAATTATCCCAACCCTCCATGACTATGCGCAACAGCCCCTGTGATCCCGCTATTCATGCTGTCCCGTGCCTCCCCTGCTTGCCCCGTCGACTCGTGGGGGTGTGTGTGGGGGGAAATGCGCCTCAACCGCGGTGGCCGAATGCCCCACGCCGCGACGACACCATATTAAGGCTGGTCGCAGCGCCGCGGTGCCACGTAGCACCGGGGAGGTCATCCAATTCCCTGATCGCCGGAAACCGTGAGAATTAATCCCGATAAGGGTCTCTCGGATAAAAACCGGTCGGCCAGGCGACCCCCCCTTCGGAGCTATATGGGGGGGGGGGGGGGGGGAAATGAGTGCGGGTGTGTTCATGTGAGGTGAGGTGAGGGGGACGCGGGGTCGGCTCCGTTGCTTGGTGGTGGCGAGGGCGGGGATTTGGTGCCTGCCGGAACGGCTTCGCGGCGGCGGCATCACAAAATCATGAGTTAATCTCCCGGCGATAGAGGTCATGGTTTACTAAACTGCAGAAGCTGTGAACAATGTGCAAAGCAGATGCTACATTTCAGCTTCCATAACAGAGTAGAATATGAAGTCTTGACAGGACTGGTGTAAAAATGCGTTATGGGCACATCGCAATACAGTACAGTATACGGTATTAGGGGTGGATCGCCGTACCCCCTCCCGGTGATTTAATGAATTGTCACGATTTGATTCAGGATGTTTTTGTTGACATTGTGAATGATAGCGCCCCCTGTGATTGCAAGGGTGATGTGACACCCATTATATACGACAAACAAATAACAAGACACACACGTTGATCCTTACATGATACGTGTTTATGAGCTTAAAGATCGACAATGATTAACGGATCGATGCCTTCCTATATCCCCAATGCGTGTCCAAAATGCTTTCATTTGCCATTTACTTAGTAGCAAACATTCGCACTGCATTGTTATTTTGGAGGAGGGATACGTGGATCATGCAGCGACAATGTTCCAAGACACTCGCAAGCCCATGAGGCTACGAGCTGGCCAGGCGTTGACAATACGGCAAAGGATCCTTGAATCTATCTGTGAGGAGCTGTGAGTGCTGGCCCCTTTAAATTTCCTCCCATCTGAAAACTGAGCATCGAGATACTGTGGGAGAAGGCTTCTGGCAGAGGTCGCAAACGGGTTTTGATTCCTTACCCGTACCCAGCCGCACCAGGGTCGCAAATGGGTACCCGTACCCGGCTGGGTACGGGTACCCGTTCCCTACCCGTACCCTACCCGTACCCTACCCGAAATGAGTGACAAACGGTTACTCACCAGTGACTCACGGCCTACCCGTACCCGGCCGCACCAGGGTCGCAAACGGGTACCCGTACCCGTACCCGGCCAGGTACGGGTAGCCGGGTATCGGGTAGGGTACGGGTATCGGGTACCCGGTTGCGACCTCTGGCTTCTGGTAAGCGGCACTTCTCGAGTGAGCCACGTGACTGGTGGCCTCCTCTCACCCATCCGGCCTCATCACTCGATTTCATTTTCATCCGTTTGTCTTAACATCACGCGGCATCGAAGGCACCGAACCAACTCCCCCGTGGAACTTTCCTCACCTCTTGAGAAATAAAATATTTAAAAAGACTTTAAAAAAAAACACGCTTTAATGAAATGTACTGTCCGAGCTGCCTCTCCCCCTGCCCCCTTCCCCCCATCGCCCCTCCCCCTCCTTCCACATCCCCCGCCCCTGGGCGTAGCTCCCCGAGGCTTGCCGTGACGTAAGGGACCACGTGGTGATTTACAGGCAACGTCAGTTGAGCGTCGACAATTAAAGCCGTAAAAAATCATGTTTAAAAATATATTTTTTAATTGATAGAATACAGTATTGTCTTCAGTATGATATAGCTATACCAAGTTTGCAGTCGATACGACATTGGGAATACGGTTGAAATTGAGTTACAAGATTTTTGGATACGACACATACAGTAAGTTAAATAAAAGCGTGTAAAAAGCTTTTAAACATGTTTTGGATTTTTTTATGATAGAATATCGTGTTGTCATCAGTATGACATACCTATACCAAGTTTGCAGTCGATAGCACATTGGGAAGTATGTAAAAATCGAGTTCCAAGATTAATTTTGTGAGGATACAACAGACGAAGTGAGTTAAATGAAAGCGTGTAATAATAATAAGAAGAAAAAGCGGTTGTGCCGGACAACTTGGCGACGGCAATGAGAGAGCGAGAAAGACGCGGACGTTCCATCCAACAGCAACAACAACAAAAAACGACGAAAAACTACATCTTCCAATGGCGAACAGGGGCGGCAGGGAAGAAGGCAAGTGTGGAATTATCCAATCTTCTCCCCTCGAAAAAGAAACACACACACAGTCCGATTTCCCACAGGGAGAAGTCCGAGCACCTCCTGCAAAGAACTGAATTGAGAAAAAAAAAAGTTCACAGGGGCCGTCCATAAATGACGTCACGCGATTTAGGACGATTTTTGACCCCCCCCCCCCCTTTCGTCACATGGGGTCACAAAAAGTCAGACGCCCCCTAAAATATGACGTAACAAAGCTCTGCCCCACCCCCCCAAAAAAATAAAACATGCTTCAAATCGCTTTAAACTATTGTCATTGTAGTGCGTATTTAATGTGCCGCTGCACTCTGATGTTGTAGTCGAAAACATTTATTAAAAGTATATTTAATTAAGTAGAACGCGTTGTCTATATTTATTTAAAGTTGCGCATTTTGACGTGACATCACATTTCTCAAACCCCCCCCCTCGTCACACATCGTCACAAATGTCTGACCCCCCCCCCCCCCCCCAGGTGCGTGACGTCATTTAGGGACGGCCCCACATGAAGGGCAAATAACGTACTGTATAGCCCTGCCCCAGTCGCTCAAGCACAAGAAGATATATTCACACCCCAATCGGAGAAACGAGAAGCATACACAGGATGGTTAAATTTCGATTTAAAGCTTTCGTGACTGCAGGGATTCATCTTCTTGGTTTTTTCGGTGAAGTCACGTAGAAGGGAAATAATAAAATAATAAAAATAAAACATAATAAAATAATTCTCACGACGTTTCGGCCACAACGCAAGCAGCCGTCCTCAGGAGAAGACCAGGTCTGTCGGGGAGACAGACCTGGTCTTCACCTGAGGACCTGGTCTTCACCTGAGGACGGCTGCTTGCGTTATGGCCGAAACGTCGTGAGAATTTTTTTATTATGTTGAAGTTTTATTATTGTATTATTTCCCTTCTACGTGACTTTACCGAAAAAAGCAAGAAGATATACAGGGTGCTTCGACATTTTTTTAAAAACACTTTTGAGAATTTGCAACAATGCCACGAGAAATATGCCTCCGGGCTTTAGGAGACCACCTGGAGAAGATTCCAGGCGTGTGTTGACAATGATGGCGAACAAGTGGGAGACTCTTTGACTCCACATGTTCGCAGTGGCTCGCCCTGATGAGGGGAGACCGCTTCCCTCCCTACCGCCGCTGATAGAGAATGCCAACTCAAGACCTCCCGCAAGCCCTACTCCAAGAGACTCGAAGGAGAATTTTCTGGAATAAAAAACATCGGACGTCATTTGACACTCGCTCCCACTGCCATGTCGACAGTTGTCATCTACGTGCGAAATGGGTGGACCATGAATGGCATGCAATCCCCACTCTCTGCCCTCAACCTTGTCCAAACACCCACTATTGCGCACTCTCTACGATTCGCTCGATACCCACTGCATCGAAACCCGCAGATGGCAGTGAGGCGGTGGTCACCAAGAACATTAAAATTAATAAAAGTTAAATAAAATAAAAATCACGACGTTTCGGAGGCAACACAAGCTTCCGTCTTCAGGTGGAACCGTCACAGCCACGACAGCTGTATTACGTGATTTTTATTTTATTTTACTTATATTAATTTTAATGTTTTTACCTACGTGACTTTACCGAAAAAACCTAAGAATATGGTCACCAAGAAGTTGTCGATGCAAGGATTTTGCCCGGTCTCCAGGTCAGGTTACGGGCTCTCAAGGAACATACTTGGCATTTTGGAAAGTGGAATTTTTTGCACATTTGGATGTATTTATCGTTCTTGTATTGTTGTTTGCTTATTGAGCTATACGCGGAATGATGGATTCACGTTTCAATGAATCAGCTGTAGTAGTGGGATGATGATGCCAGATCGCGTAGCACAGGCACGCATCACAACATTGCGATGCACCTGCAATTAATCAGTTTAAGATTCAATTAAAGTAACTACATCATGGGATCTTCTTTGCCAGTACTAAAATATGTTAATAGGGTTTTCCCCTTTTTTCTGACAAGGTGTTAAGATGTTTGAAACACCAAACTGAAACCTTTTTACGAGGAATCATGTCTGCATTAACCACAATGCTTGTGGTCAGAATGCAAACAAAAAACATACTCTGATAATATATGCATTGTCCTTGAAACTGATTGGTCTACACCAGAGACAGCTTTCTTTTGAGCCTCGGAGTATTTTTTTTGTTTGCATTCTGACCACAAGTATTGTGGTTAATGCAGACATGATTCCTTGCACAAAAAGGTTTCAGTTTGGTGCTTTAACATCTTAACACCTGTGTTGTTGCCAGAAAAAAGAGGAAACCCCTATTAACTTAAAGTAACTACTTTCAGAAAGTGTACGAGTAACTCAAATTAAGTAGACAACTCAGAGAGAAGACCCAGACTATTTTAGCTTTTCAACTCGATTCCTTTGATTCTAGATTTGAAGCTTTCGTGACTGCAAGGATTCATATTTTTAGGTTTTTTCGGTAAAGTCACGTAGGTAAAAAACATTTAAAAGTAAAATAAAATGAAATAAAAATCACGACGTTTCGAAGACAACACAAGCTTCCGTCTTCAGGTGGTACCGTCACAGCCACGACAACTGTATCAAGTAAATGAGAGATTGCAGGAGCTACCACTCCGTTTATAAAATGGTTGGAGAAGGTGGTGGGGCAAGGGCCGCATACTTTTTATTAATATGGTAAGGTGAGGCTTAAGACTAAGAATAGACTGCATAACAAACTGAGCCTTTGTTTTGAACGTTGCTCATATTGCACTCGTTATTAAACATTGTATATATTCGGTCTGCAGTCACTGCCTCGCTGAGGAATGATCTCAAACACCCCTTGCGCTGGCGCCGTCAGATATACTGCGTGGGAGGCGCAGAATAAACATCGAGTGCTGATGAAGGCGATCATCCTCACACCAGCTATCAGAGCGTTGCTGCACACACGCCTCGCCACCCCATAACGGACCGAACGACATCCGAACGTTATTTGAACGGAATCCGTGCCTGCCTGAACCCCCCTCCCCCCCCTGCCCACCCTCGTAGATGAAGTTCTTCTCAGGAAGGAAGCCAACCGAGACAAAGATGTTTACCGCCATCGGCCGAGTGGCTGCAAGCCGCAGAAAGAAAACACTCTGGCACACGGGTGGCGGCTTTGTTAATACATCGACTTTTAAAATGACTGGTTCTCGGGAACAAAAGAAATACACGGCACCATAGTCTGGGTGGTCATTCCAAACAAATAGACTCATAGTCACAGCCACAGGAACTTCCTCATCTGATAAGATCTTCTCTGGACACTCAATCACTCAGCGGTGCAAAAGATTATTTTCAAACATTCACAGTTATTTTTTTCGGAGTGCACAGAGGACGTTCGAGCACCGTTTCTGTCGGACGGGGATACAATATTAACCTTTTGAGCCATCGTTTCGCTGCCTGTTGAACAGCAGTTATTAGCACGGTCGGCTGTGTACGATCAGATGATTTTGACCGAGTCAGTGGTGATGTAAATTCGAATGATGTTCCTGACGGGTGCAAACAACAAACCCTCATGACTGACACAGCATGGCGATGCCTTAATAATCTGAATTATTTCACGAATTATAGTTGAGTCTTTGCCTAAAACTATGTAAATGTAAGAACCGTTTTTTTTTATTTTGACCCACCAAAAGGCGGTGGACATGAGGTCCGGTGGTCAGAGCGCTGAGCTGACACTGCTGGGAGCTTGGGTGTGAATCTGAGCAGCTGACCGTGGGTTAAGTTACCGTTCTCAAATTCAGTTAGCTGATGGTCTCAGCCTGGTCACCAATGACTGCGTAAAAAAAAAACCTATCATGTAAAAGTTGGTTATGCAATTCCTAAATTCCAGCAGGGAGAATTAAAATATCATTCATCACAGTGTGACAGTCATGGAATGCGTGGAGCTTGAGAGGGAGGTTTGTGCCACTTTTAACATGGCACAATGGTTAGTGCCCTGCACTATAAACCCGTAAATTAGTTATATTACCAGCCAGGGCAAACGTCAGTGGTGGGTGATATCAGCACTGATAGTGTGTCCACCCTTTAACCAACCGGCCCTGACCCGCATGGCGAAGTATGGTCAAACAACACATGACTTACACAGAATGGAAATGCTTTCATCCAGCAGTTTATGGACATAAAAAAATAATATATAATATAAAAATTGTAGACATGTTTCGTCGTCGTCGTTGGCAGTTCCTCGCGGTTCGAGGATGACGTCCATCAGTTTTGGCGGTGGCTCTTGGGGTGGCCGAGGAGTCCATGTCTGGCTTCCTTTTCCTATCTGCTTTTTTTGGTGGCGGCGATCCACTTCGGCGTCAAGACGTTGGGTCTCGAAGTAGGCCCGCGGCCTGGTGGACACTGCGGCACCACCCTGGGCGGTGAGACGCGTTATACTTGTGCCGGCGCTGTTATTTGCAACTAGCTTTTTTGCCCGTCCAATGACGGGTGTATATTGCAGTAAATCTGAAATATTCAATATAAACATTTTTCAGCTCATGATTATTAATGAGTGGGGGGGAGGTTGCCCCATGTGGAGTGACGTCACCCGCTAATGGTTATTGGGAAGGGGTGCGGCATGTGGAGTGACGTCACCCCTCATGGTTATTGTGGAGGAGTGCGGCATGTGGAGTGACGTCACGTGGAGTGACGTCACGCGCGGGACGGACAGACATTTCTGGGTGATTATAGTAGGTAATATCAGCCTGCTCGTCTGATGCGCCAGTGTTTGACGTGGAACATGTTGTTCAGAGACGTTTGCAATTCAACAGTGTAAAATGTGCACATGGTGTACTTAATGTGTTTTTATTCGATATAAAGTGTACATAAAGCACTCAGCCTGTGTGTATTATGCATTCCTTTGGCCAGCACTGGTTCATTATGCTTTGCTGGTTATTCTCGTAATTGGCCGCTTTTATCATTGGTGGCATGCGCCAAACTAATGGGTCCCATAGGCAGACTTCACAGCAGGGAGCACTCATTGTAGTTCCTCAGGAGCTGTAGATGTTTTTTCGCAAAATGCACCGCTGCTTTTTTTAGTACACGTTTCGATTGTGTAGATTGAAACATGTGGTTTTCTAACCTGCAATGTTTTTTTTTATTGGTATGATGAGTTTTATTATAAGTTACAAATTTGATTATGGGCATGATACAGTACCGTATGTAACTGTTCAATGCATTACGTAACTGACGCATTCCTTTTGCTTGTTATTTTCAGTATGCGCTGACTTGTATGGTACGCGAATGTTAGACATGGCACATCTCAAAGTGCTGTGTGTCACCGTCCGAGTGGATTATTCCAGGTGAAATGTTGTTCACTGTCTATAGGCAGGTAGTGGGGGATGGTGTGGCTTTTCATACGTCTGGCCAGTGTGGATGAGTAGGCCAAAATAACCCTCTAGAGGGGCTGTCTAAAGTTGTTTTTATAAGAGGCGATATAGAGCTCCCTTGAGTTGAGGCGCTTCTGTTGTCAGTTATGTGGACAAGTAATTGCAGGGCTGCACCCTTACCGAATAGTTTCTTAGAGAGCTTGTACAACCTTCAAAACCTTCAAATGTGCACTTTGGTGTTTGGTAAATTCATGTGATACACACACAGTACTGTAACATAACCATTCAATGCATTGTGCTATTATATTTGCAATATCAGCTTTGTCGAATGATACGCCAATGTCAGATGTGGAAAGATCGCAACGTGTTGTGTGTCGACACTGTTGGTGTGAACTATTCTCGGGCACATGTTGTTCAGGGGCTGTGTGAATGTGTGAATTGGCGATACTTTGAATTCTCACCACGTGGCACCTCTTGCAGTGTTGTCACGGGGAGCTGGAATGAGTAACGAGAGGGTCCACGTGGATCCCAAGTTGAACGGCAAAGCTGGAGAATATTCTGGAATGTGATATCTCGTGCCTTGTGCAGGAGAATGACTTTGAATCTTTCTAAGTCAAGCGCTCATAAAAAACATATATTTAGCATGAATTGAAGTGATGATTTTGTCGTTTATTTGTCGCACGGAATTTAAATTTAGTAGTTAAATTTAGTGAATTGTTTGCTCCAGTTTTTACTCGGTTGAAATAAATAAATGGAAATAAAATCCGTGAATTTATTTTTAAGATTGTATTTATCAATAGAGTATAATCAGCAGCAGCAGCCGCAGCCAGGATCAATCCACTGCTCAACAAAGGCCTCCCCAAGCTGTCGACATCTCTCGCAATCCTATGATGTAATAATACCACTTGCACACATTTACAATATCTTATATATAGCAATCGCTACGTACATTGTCATAATTTTACAACTTAAAATTTGAAATAAAATTACGGAAAAATGTGTTACTGCCTTTTACTGATTTTGTGTTGTGTAATCTAAATTGAATACAAAACATATGCAGTACACTAGATTAAAATGAATCAAGGGTTGTTCAATAAGAAAATATACTTTTAATAAGCATCGAACCTATGTCAATGTGACATCGGTAAAAAATTGCAGAGCGAATTGGGGTTTGATCTAGTACTCGTGGCCAATACTGTACTTTAAAATATTTGTTCCACGAGGTGGTAGACATCACGTGATCAAAATCGGCATCATAGCACCCTTGCACAACTGCACATAAGCAGAGGAGCAAGCTCTTATTTGTGTGTTTCTTTGCAGGTGTTATGGTAATTGAAATCTATGAAAGAATGAATTTGTACAATGAAAATGTGTGAAGGATGGCAATGACATTTATATTCTTTGATAAATTCCGCTTGTCTGCTCTCCTAAGTTGCACTTGTGCAAGGGTGCTGTCATATTTGATCTTCCATCTGACAACGAAATCTGCTAAAGATATTGCACAAATACAAGGGTTATAATCCAATCAGCACACAATTGCACTCACATAGGTGGCAATATAATTTACAGTGAAATGAATTATTGAAGAACTCTTGTGTTATAACTATGAATGCCAATATTTACTTACATTAAGTAAAAAAAACATTTATACATAATTTTCTCTTTTACACTGGGGATTAAACGCAATCTCTTTCCATTTGGAAGACAGGCAGATGTAATCTTAATGCATACTGTATACATTTGTATTAAAATGCCTGAATTGGCAACATGGTAACACGTCTCTCAAGTCAGCATTTAAAATATGAATGGCAAAAAAAGGCGTCGCCCTTGACATTGCGACTGATCCACCACGTCCGTAACATAAACACGCCACCGACAAGGGTGTTGTGTGAAACTTGACTTGAATGTTTAATGACGGGGGCCTTTTGGCAGGCACCCGACAGAACTCGATCACTCTGCCAGTGGCTCGCATCTGCGTAATATCTTAAAGGCAGCCAGGAGAGGGAAAGGTTGCAGAGCGCGTGGAAGATTTGTGCCACGTGAAACGTTTATCCACCGTGCTGCTACAAGGAACGGGAGCAACTCGTCAGCCACCATGCGTACGATCGTGGCGCTTGCCTTGAGCGCCACTTTGCTGTTTTTAATGGCAGGTAAGCGTTCAGTGTTGAGCAAACACATTTGGCGATGCTGCGTTGGCAGTGGTGCATAAGCGTAAATAACGACGACGACAATCAAGACGTTCGTCAATAACACTGGGTGTGGCCTTAAAAGGAAACTATTTAATACAGCGAGCGGTCCTTAGCTTCTACTGCAGCCTGTACCGCTTTGGTCCTCAAGCATACAAAAATGTATAACGTTAAGAAATACATAGGTTTTGATTATACACATTAGGTGTACTTATGTGCCGGGCTTAATTAGTGTTTTCGATTATTTACCTTCCAGAAAAATCTGGAATGTCTCGGCTCCCCCTAGAAAGGGCATCTCGCACCCCCAGGCGGTGCGTGCACGCCAGGTTAACAAGAACCACTGATTTAATAGATGACGTTTCGGACAATGGCCCTTCAGCATAGCTCACGAAGAAAAATCATTGCCCGAAACATCACCTGTTGTATGCTTGTTCCTTTCACGGCAGTGTTCTTAACACATCGTTTGAGGTTTCAGCGTTGAGTTTGTGGCAAGAGATGATGGTTTAACATTTGCGATGTTGTTTATGCCTGGATATAATGATTCAGAAGTCAATTTAGGTGTACGTTTTTATTTATTTTGTCAGTTGTCGCATCAGAAATAAATTAATTGTTTGTGTTTGTGTTTTATCCATAATGGTTTTATTTTATGCTGATGTTAACGTGAGTATGTTTATACTGATTCGTGACTTAAGCTTTCAATACAAATGAGCAAATATTACTTATCTGTGTAACGTTACAGATAATATAATTTTTCAATTAGATGATCACAAACATTCTAATGTAATATGCGATACAAAATTATACTCAAGACACTACTCAAAAATATTGAAATTTTCACGTAAAACCGCCTTTTTATAATATTATTTTAATACGAAAGTGCTGTATACTGCAATCGTGTGACATTTATACTGAGCACCTTTGAAAACACAATCATGAAGTAATTGATCATTTTATTACGAAAATATAATAATTATTATTATTGAGACTTTTATTTATGAGCAAATAACAGTCAACTTTGACCATGGATCTTATTTTCTCGTCAGACTTCAGATTAAGTCCGTGCAGCAAAAGAGACAGAAATGTAAATAAAATATTTAAAATGCAATCAAAAAAGGTAAAATAGAAAACACAAGATGAAACCATTTCCAAAGATAACTAATTAATATGAAATAACACATTTTTTGTTTGCGAAATATGTGCAATCCTCATTTCCAAATGACGGGTGCTAACGAAATTTTATTTAAAAGTGATGGAACAGATAATAAACGTAGATTAGATGCAATTTCATTCCACGTGTGAGACAACGTATATGAAGGAACGTTTGCCAAATGTATTCTTACCTTTTTGGAACGTGACATAAAATTGTGGTGGCATGTAAAACATAAATTCCTTGTTATTAATTGAACAAAGACTGAAAATGCACAAAGAAGCATGGAGAGAGGCATGCTTGAAATTGCATTGGTACAGCAAAAGGAATACACGGATTAGAGTGCATAGGCAGGTTAAATACACGACGATTCAAGCTCACTTGAAAAAGAAAGGCCCAGGGATGGAATGCGTCCGAGAGGACTTGACCTAGGAGATGGAGCGATAACATCAGCTCGTGTGGCAGGGTCTTTGGTGGATTTTTTCATCGCGGGATTGTATTGGGTAGCGGCGGCTTGGAGAGGCCTTCATCCAGCAGTGGATTGATCATGGTTGATGATGATGATGATGATATTAGAAATAAATCATCATAATTGAAAATCCATAAGCTACAACATGTTGCTAAAATCATGGACCACAGCCATAATAGAAAAAAGATGTGATCATCACTGAACCACTTGGGTGTATTTAAAAAATAAACTTGTGTTTACTTGGGTAACCACTGCAACGTAGCATGACTCTTAGCAACATGAGTTAATACAGTCCCGCATTTCATTATTTAAAATGCACATGGAAATTGCTTTTACACGTGCTTCGCTTACTGCAGTTTTTCCGCATGCGAACGTATATGTATGGTTTGTATATCCGGCGTGGCATATGATCTCTTTCACAATAAGAGAGTATCAGCAATCATCTACAACGAATGGCTTTAATTGGTCATTTCCTAAACATGTTTCAGCCTCATATATTGATGCTACAAGCAATATTAATGTGTATCATTTAGTGGAAAAGTCAGCAACGGTTACTTTATATAAATACTCATCCCCATCATGGGAATATGGAATTCCCACCACTGGCTCAAGGCTGTAAGCAGTAAGTGAATGCCTATTAAGTGTGGGTTTGGCTTTGAATTATAAAGTTGATGAGGTTTTTTGGAAACTTGCACATGGCTTGCTGGCTTCCTTCCTTTATTCGGAAGTCACTTAAGCTATGCACTTTTAAATCTAGATTGAAACCCCATTTCTTTAGCACTGCTTTCTGTGCTTAGTTTGTTGTCCTTCCTCCGCACCTCCGATTAGCACGGTTGGCTACGTACGGGGCGAAAAAAATCAACACACATTCATACATTCCTTCCATATAAATATTCATGAAAATTCCAAAAAATATTTCCTAAATGATTCCAACATTCCACACATTCTGGGCAGGGCTTCCATGTAACATGGACGTGTAAAAGTTGGCACGGACTTTATAAGGCCACAACGACCTCTAAATATCTCAGGGTCACCCAGTGAAACACTAAGAGGGAAGATAAGCTCCTGTTTCACCATAAACTAGAAATAATAACAAATTAGGTTCACCAGCCAGTGGGCCTTCTGGACCAAGGCGTTCCAACAGAATTTGTCTCAGCAGGAAAACATCCAATCTGGTTTATACCTATCTGGGTCTCTACAGCAGAGTGTGGTCTGTTAGACATGCTCATGGGTTGCTTGACTTTAAAAACAAGAGCCCTCCATGAGCACGATGATGCCCGGTCATTTCAGAACAGCAACACGGGTACACAATGTTCTGTTAATATTGCTTCGTATTCAATGTTGGATACGTTATTTTATAGTGACTTTTATTTTACGATAGTGAAACAGGACTTTGTTTATGTAATACTGAATTAATATATGCAGTAAAAACTTTAATTGTCAAAAGTTCTGCTACGCTTTTTTAAAAGTTATATTTTCAAGAGGGCCGTGTTACGTGTACAGTATTTTGCTAAATTGTTATTGATTATTTTTTCTTTAAAACTTGTTTTAAATGTTTGTAGTGGTGTGGTAGTTGTGATGATGATGATGATGATGCAAATGACCTTTCTTAAGCAGGCACTGCAGGACTGCCACTGTAGTGGATAAATTGTGATGGTCTTCACTTACCTAGAAAATTCACACCGAACCTCAAAACTGTTTGTGACATGGGTTCTCCTGCATTGAGACATTTGGATACCGCAGTGCAGTGCTCACAGAAAAACAAAAACACATACGAGGGGTCGACACTCAAGTTGCCATACAGATAGATTTTCAATCAATTGCTATTTAACCACCTTGCAGCCCAGGCAATTACGAAGGATGATTTGGTTTGATTTGCAGTGCCGTTGATTTCCTTACTGCGTAGCTATACACTGCCCCGATGGCGTTTGCAGGTTGCACCGCGTGTCGCTCGGCGCGTGATGTCCGACGTTTTCCCTCGGAGCCTTGTAGAAGACGCTCCCAAGCACCTGGAGCGACGCGTCTAGCCCTGAGAGCCGGGAGCGAAAAACACCGTCGGACAAGCGTGGCCGAACAACGCGCGGCACAAGTTGCTTTGTCCCGTTCGTTGCAGAGTCGACTCCGAATCCTGACGCAGGAGCAGGCCAACCAGATTCTGCGCAGCAAGCGCAGCCCCCCGGACCACGGCTACCCCAACCCCAAGGCTGGGCACGCCGATGAGCCGATGCGGGTACCGCCCTGAATTTCACGTATTTTTGTTTCTTAACAACAATAACAACAAAAATGTTGATTGTATTTTATCCGGTTTGTTTTGTATTTGCTTGCTTGCTTGCTCTCGGCGTCATGTCACGAGACAACAAAAATACCACATCGGATCAAAGATCCCCCGTATAGCCTTAACAGGCTGTAGGGGCAAGTGCTGTTAGCGAGCACCTATGAAGGCCGGAACGGTACACGAGGGGGTGGGTGGCCAGCACCACGCCCGACCGCTTTTGTCTCCCCAGTGGCGATGTTTACACACCGCACCAGGTACTAATTTCAGGCTGAGTCGACCTAGGGGATGCCCAGGACCGGTTCAGATAATCGTCACTGGTGTTGGCCGTGAGCGGGAATCGAACCCGTGTCTCCGGGTTCATAGCGCAGCGCGCTAACCGCTACACTACCGCTCCCCCCTATCGGATCTCACACACACACAGAGAGAGCAGCGCAAGCCTGCGTGTCAGACAACGGCACACAGAAGCGGATATCACTGAGCAGCCACCTAATACCTTTTCAAGTGACCTCTGGTCAAATAAACCCCCGTGACTCTTACAGGCGTGGGGTGGCCCTTAAGTCAATTGACTAAAGTAATATACGTGTACACATGTGGAAATATCAGCCATACATACCCCTTATAAACCAGATAAGACCCGTTAAGACGGTCTCATTTTCAAGGAATAACTCTATACTGGATCAATATTATTCCTGTATTCACATTCCTTTCACCTAAGATATAACAACACTGCTGCCAACACTCATCATATTCCGCTTTTAACCATCATTGGGATGTATAAGTATAAAATACCAATATGATGAAACGTAAAAGTAATCGACTGGTAACACGTATGTATGTTGAACTTCTTTCGGACCGTACGTAGCCAACCAGTATGTAATGGCGTACTCTCAATCGCTGCCTTGCGAGCTCTGTTACTCGGGCCCCTGGTTGCTGCTGATTGTGGCAGTGGTGGAGGAGGCTGGCGGTGGGGGGGGGGGCAGTGCGGGGTGAAGTGAGGCCGGGTTTCACAAGCAGCGTGATTCATGTCTTTGCTGGTTTATTAGACCGCGCTTTAAAGGCCCCCCCCGCCCCCCAGCCGTACCGCACACTGGACCATCCTTTGTCCACTGCTCTCGGTGATTTAAAAAAAGCCCTTTGAATTACAACTCCGCGGCCACGCTTTGCCGTCTAAACCCAGACCAATCATCCATTCTGTCTGTTAAGCGGCAGCCGCTCTGTGACGTAAACGCCAACCCCGGAGGCACCGGCTGCGCAGTCGTCAGTCTAAGTGGCAGTTTTAAACATTTTGGGTCGCAAGAGTTCAAACCGATTAATTTATAGCGATCCACCGGTTTGATTTATGTACGTGTACTATTCCAAACAAATAAACAAACAAAAAACTGCCCCTGCCCCGTTCTCCCTCCATCCCTCCCCAACCAATTCACCGCCCACACTGACCAGCGTGGTGAAATATGGTTGAACAACCCCCACGACGAACACGGCAGGGGTGGTGGGGCTAGGTGGGTGAATTCATCCAGCAGCGGCATGCCTAAGAGATCAGTTGGCAAGTGTTATCAGAACCGCTTATGGGCCGGTTTCTAATATCACTCCGGGCCTCCCGTGGTGCTGAGTGTGCGATGACATCGGCACTGGGAAGACAACGATGGCTGGGCGTGATGGATGATGCTTCACCACACCGCGACCCCCTTGATGAGGGCACCGTGCGTGGGCCTTAACGGCTTCTCGTTAACGGCACTTGCCTCGACGGCTTGCAAGAGTCGAAACCAAGTGGGTCGGCAACCACAATAACAAGAAGAACGATTTTTGTTTTCAAATCCGGGACAAAAAAAAGACCCCGAAATATTTGAAAGGCCCCAAATGCATGCGAATACGAGACACGGTGGACCTTAATAAATAACGTCACGAGGCAGCCCATAAAGAGCCGTAAGTTTGCCGACCCCTAGGCTATAGGGCAGCGGGGGAGGGTAAGGATGACCTTTGTCTGTGTGTGGCGCGCAGGAGTACCTGATGCACCTGCAGGTGCTGGAGGCGCGTGTGGAGGAGCGTAACCTGGAGCACTGGCTCAACCCGCACTGCCTGCCGCACTGCAACCGCAACTACGTGCACCCGGTGTAGACGGACGCCCGGCACGCGCCACTCCCGTGCCAAGGAGAAGGGAGAGGGGGGGGTCAGTTGTGTGTCTGTCCGTATGTATGTATGCCAGTTTGTATGCTCACAACAACGAGCAGAGCGCCGGTGGGGATAAAACACAGGAAGTTGGCACAGTAGGGGGCACAGGTGTGGTGCATCGGCCAGTCATCTTGGTCAGTCGTCCCATGGCACCTCTGGGTCTGTCCCGTGACCTGCCGGCGGGCGTTGGACACTTCACGTGGCCTTAAAGTGCACATAGCCTGGCACAAGCGCCGTGGTGACGTCACGGCCACTTAGTGGCGAATGGCTGTTGTTGTTGTTGTCACGTATGCTGAACTTCTGTCGCACCGTACGTAGGCAACCGTGCTAATCGGAGGTGCGGGGGGGGGGGGTAACAAACGAAAGGCAAACAACAAATGCAGGAGTCGCAACGTCTCGATTTATCAAGTTTTTGGACGTTGCCTCGAATTCCTTGCCGTTATTCCCCCCAAGAGGAGATGAATTATTTTTATTTGAGTGATGCTGGCTGCTGATGCCGCGTTTGCAATGCTGCACGAGCACCATTTAAACAAAACAAGCAAAAAAACTGAACACGTGAGTCAATAACATGAAAGGTATTTATTGAGAGGCGATGTTTCGGGCAATGATCCTTTTATTATAATACATGAAAAGTGAAGAGTGGAGGGGGTGTAACGATTCGGGGATTCAGGGTTGCGTTCCAATTCCAGAATCAGATGGGGTTTTCTCTTTTTTTTTACATTGTGTTGAATATAGCGGCCTCTAGTGGATGCAAGGATTACATGAAGCCACCTACATGCACAATATACGAATAAAACCGATATTGGTTTGCATGTGTGGGGGTCAATGCATGAGCATCGATGTTGGGAGTGAGAAATCGATGGATTCTCGCACTCGCCCCCCCTGGTAAATTCGATCTCGTTCTCTAAATCACGATGTTGCCCATGCAAGGATGAGCATTGTGCATTCTCTTTGTGTTTCAACAACATTATTCCTTCCTGGACAGTGGGTTTTATTTTTTGATAGCCAATCAGATTGCATGTAAAGTGTTTTTTTAACGATACCCAACAGTTAAATACAGTACTGTAAATGAAGTCATTAAAACACCCATTTAACTTTCTTAAACGTACATTACAGAACGTGTCATTATTGTGTTGAGGTGTTTGATGTTCAACGTGAATTATTTGCTACTTTTTTTAGTTTTGAGTCTTGAAAAACACCGTTCGTTTCAGTGGGGCCTAACCTTCGCTGTTTAGACTTGCAATGAATTGCGTGATACTTTTCATCACGTGTAGGCGTCGCCATTCACGGCAACATATAGGGAAATACATACGTGTTCTGGAAAGAAACGTGGCAATCAGTTGCATCACATGAGCATCATCAGTCATCATCTAACCACTGCTGGATGAAGGCCTCTCCAAGCCGTCACCATCCCACAAGGTGTCGTTGATACAACGATCCATGGCTCGCTAGCACCTGCACACACGCAGATTTCACCGCTCCGTCTCCGCCGTGTGGACGAAACTGACGGACTCGTTCTCTGCTCTGGCTGCTCCTCTCGATCATCAGTCTCTACCACAGCCCCGTCACCCCTTCTTGCGGTGTATCCTACCCAAGCCCATCTGTTCCTCTCTGGGTCTCTCAATGTACATTTCCAAGCGTGTAGATCTCCACGCGTCTTTGCGCACGTTTCAGCATTCGTTTCGTTTTCTTTGGCAGCGTTTATTATTTTCTGAGCCACGCGGCACAGCAGGGCAATATGCACATTGTGAAATGCAGATATCGCTGATGCAAACCGGAGTTCTGCACACAGTGCCACGTTTTTCAAGAGGCATGACAGGCAGCAGAAGGCACTGCTAAAGCGCTGGCGGAGAGAACTTTTCTGCAAAATTTTGGCAGCGAAAAGCTGAAAGCGTTGCTACTATTTCAAGTGGATTTGGCCAAGTACATTTTTTTCCAGTTGTCAGTAAAACATTTCAACATGAGTTACACGTATTGTTGCGGTTTTTTTTCTGCCCAGAGATATATTCGCAGTAATATGTTGTCAGTAAGAAAGCATAAGTCAAATGTTATTTTGACAATTAGTTTTTTTGTAAACCGTTTTACGCACACTTTTTGAGCAACTCTGCTCTTGAAATGTAAAAAAATGTATACAAACGTTTATCTCGTATTAATGACTTGTCTGTGTTAAGCTATGCACAATTAAACAAGATAATGTTACATTTGGCGGGCACCCAAACACATTCCACACTTCCCTCGTAAGCTATGTTGCTTTTCATTTCGCCGCAAAAAAAAACCGCTGTGTTTGGGTTTTAAAAAGAGAATGCTCCATGTATTTGCAGGTAATATGTTCCAAATTATGATTACGACTTTTAATAATAAACTCTACTGCCCAATTTCCTTTCTGCTATAAACAGCCCCCCCGTCTCCCTTCCATCCCAAGTCTATTGTCGAGGATACAGGACAATAGACTGGGGTTTCCTCTTCACTTCACGGTTGGGTGGTACTCATCTCCTGTTTACAGCCCTGAGCCAATGGTGGCATTTCCACATTGCTATGGCAGGGACGCATCATTCCAAATGACAACCACTGTTGTCTTTCACATAAAATTGGTTGCAACTCCGTCACGCGTTTAGAGTAATGTGGCTTCTGTACATTTACACGCGATAAGCCACTTCTTTGAGCGTTACATAACTCACCGGGGGCCTAACCTGGTCAAATAAATTGTTTGTAACATTTTACAGGTTTAGTTTAATTAGCTTTAATTCAGTTAATTAAACACAACAACAACAACAAAAGCCCATTGTCAGCGCGATGGTTTTGCTGGTCGGGAAGTTTTGTGTTTACGTCGTTTTTTTCTATCTCGCAGGGCTCACTGTGCCAAGACCGACGGAAGATGTGAGAAGAAGAAGTCCCCGCGCGCGGTGAATAACCGCGCGCGAACGCTTCGACTTTGTGATCGCTCAACTCGAGCTCACGCTGGGTGAGAGGCGTTCACACGGGGCGAGGCCAGTTCATGTTTTGTCATTATTCAGCGCATAATGCAATGTGCACAAATATACGTGGTATTTTTTCCAGGGTTTCTCAAACTCCAGTCCTTGCGAGCCACCACGTTTACCGATTCACCAACTTGCTCATTCCATTCAAATACAAATGTACTCGTTTCACCCTGCACGAGTCCGATGATTATTTAACACGTCCCACGTGCCGCGAAATATGCAATTAACGCTGGCTGGGTCACGTGGAACACGTGCACACACGGACACGAAAACACGTGTACACACACGTATACACGCACACTGAGATTTCAATCTTGATTTGAATCGCCTCTTAACGCAGATAGCGTTACGTGGAACGTGTTTAACAATCATGTGGCTTGTACAGCGTGGAACGAGTTCACGTGTATATGAACGGGAGGACTAAATTGGTAAACATGACTGCTGGAGTTTGGGAAACGCTGCATTATTCACTGCATAATTACATATTTTTATCACGCATAAATCAATGTTCACACTATACATTTATAATATACTAGGGTGATCCATTATAGTTCACTGAATTCTAACGACCCTCTTGCTTCGGTCTGAACGTGTTTGTAAGCAAATAAGACTAGCTACGTCAGACAAGGTGCATCGGCAGAGTGCTTAATGATGGAATGAGTCGATTGTGATTGGTGGGAGAACGGTGTAGAGGCTCTGAATAACGATGTAGTTGTATCTGTCATTTATCCCTGTCACCCTTCACAGTAGTGCTAGTCAACGTCTTGGGAAGGCCTTTATCCAGCAGTGGATCGATCATGGCTGCTGTTGATTATTATTTTCAAAGGATATCTATAAATTGGATCTCCCTGTATATTTACATATTTTTAATGGCTCAAATATGTACTATAACCCTAATGTTTATCTAACATAGTCTTTTTTTGTATCTCGTGTTACAGCAGAATGTGTTGTGGAAAATGTATCATTCTTTTAAAATACATTCATAACAATTGTCACGTTTTGCTGTTTGTGTTGTTTGTTGTCCTTCCCCCCGCACCTCCGATTAGCGCGGTTGGCTACGTATGATGCGAAATAAGTTCAACAAATTACTACCTAGGGTAGTAATTTAAGGCGGACCTAGGTCTACGCGTTCCTTCGGAGTGGGCAGGTAGGAACTTGGTTGGACAGCGCATTCGTGCACGACAGACAAATATGCACGACAGATAGATAGACAAATCATCCCTGGTGGGCAGTGTGGAACCTGTTGTTTTTACCTGTATAAAAAGTATGACATAAAAAGGCGGACGAGTGGAGGATGAAAGTGCTTTTGGAAAACTAACGTTTAACAATGAAAAGCAACTTACCAATGTGACTTAAGAAAGACGGGGGGTAATCAGTGTATAGCACCTGATGTGACACGTGGCTCGAAAAACATGGACACTGACAAAATAAATGAATTCAAATACTATGATCCCAAGTCCTATACTCTCCACCCTCAACCCGCACTGACCAGGGTGGTGAAGTGAGTTGAAATAACCCCGTGACCTGCACGCATGGAGAAAACCTCCTCTAGCAGTGGATTGTCAAAAAGGGCCCTTTAGTATATGCATTATTAAACAACGCCACTCTCATTTCACTCGTTGATGTTGAGCTTATAAACAAACCACAACACTTTCGATTTAAAGTTTTCGTGACTGCAGGGATTCATCTTCTTGGTTCTTTCGGTAAAGTCACGTAGAATGGAAATAATAAAATAATGAAAATAAAACATAATAAAATAATTCGCACGACGTTTCGGCCACAACGCAAGCAGCCGTCCTCAGGTGGAGAACAGGTCATTCACACTCTTCTCGACAGACCTGTTCTCCACCTGAGGACGGCTGCTTGCGTTGTGGCCAAACCGTCGTGAGAATTATTTTATGATGTTTTATTTTTATTATTTTATTATTTCCATTCTACGTGACTTTAGCAAAAGAACCAAGAAGATAAACCAAAACACCTTGCTGATCTCGTCAAGGAGCATAACTCATCACGCAAACTCCGGTCAATCTCGCAGCGGCTTTTGGCTGGCCATCGAACAAAGACGGTCACTGCATTGCACGCTTTTAGATGCGAACGCTCTCGCTTCCGATATTAGGAAGCCACTTGAACTAAGCACGTTTACATCTGGATTGAAAACTAATCTCTGTCGAATTGCTTTTTGTGTTTAGTTTCTTGTCTTTCCCCCGCACATCCCCGATTAGCACGGTTGGCTACGTACGGTGAGAAGGAAGTTCAACACGCAGTACATACATACAAAACAACAACGGTAAAACATCAACATCGCTAGCGTTCATCAGCGCGAGTGTGGTTTGAATCATTGCTCTTTGCCTCTGCCTCCCGAGGCAGGGGGTCCTCGGTTAAGGCTGCCTGAATACTAAGTTGGCGGCGGCAGCAGCCATCAATCAGCACTCAACAGGGGAAAAGCATGCACTTCGCATATGTCTATTGTGCGCTTCCCAGCAGTAGTGTCGGAGACGCGGCCTGGGAACGGGGCGGGATTGATGCGTTCCCTCCTGCGACGCCGCCGTTCCACGACTCTTGCCACGTCGTCTCCTGGCAGACGCCCTCTTGTCCTGCTCGTCTTTGTCTTGCGTCGTGCTTGCTCGTCGACTGTTCAGTTGATGGTGGTGCTGGCACTTTGGTGGTGGGGGGGGGGGCATAATTGGGGGGCCCTAAGCAGAACTTTCTTTTGAGGTGGTTCACCCCCTAACCTCCCACCCCAGCCATAATTTATATTTATAATAATACTTACATTTTATATGGCATCATTCATGCTCATAGCATCCCACGGCACTGTCCATGAATTACATATAAGGACCAAATCCTATTAGCAAGCAAAAAAATGGCACCAAAACAAAAAGCACAAACAACGAAAGGTTACCACAACAAAGAAATTAGTCCATTAGGTCACATCCCAGACCACAACTCCTAATTCATGACCTCCCCAGCGATATGACAGAAGGCACGTAGACCACGAGATAGAACTGTAGCGAGGTGAGAGATATGCAGCCAAAGAATAGGGATGGAGTGAGTTGAGAGAAGGAGGTGCAGGCCGAGGAAGAGACGTGGGAGTGCAATGCGAGTTATGGAGATCATAAAAGATGGAGTTGTACGGTAGAACAAGCTCTGGACCAGAGATGAGAGAGACTGAAAAGCTTTGGGCCACATTCAGGGTGATTTGGTCACGCAGGAAGAGAAGTACAGGTCACCAAGTACAAGCTAAGAACGTTCGCAGCGTTCATCGTTGCGGTGTCGGACAACGCAAAAGGAAAACGTGGAGGCTGATGTTTCGCACAGTGTCCTTTATTCAGAGCGGAGAGTTAGGGCTCTGTAGTTCAGGATCACACTTTACCCTGGCGTTCTGGGTGAACAGGTATAATTATTAATTGACAGCTGTTTTTTTTATTTTAAAAGTTGACAAATAAACCGTTTTAATTGACAGCTGTGTTTTTAAATTAACGTGAGTAGACATTGAAGACTAAACAAACCTTTAACAATTACCTGCTACTTAACTAAAGGGTGTCTATCAAAAAAAGGCATCAGGTCATTGAAATAAAATACATATATATATAGAATTAAGACAGCAGTTACAAGTGCCTGCTCAAAAACATTGCTGAGGGTAATGTGTAAAGTTGAAGTGTTGGTCAAAACAAAAGACTCGAATCGTGTGAGCGATCTTCAAGCGGCAACAAAAGGGACGAGTTTCGAGATGATCGGAGGTGAGATGTTGATGACACCCGATGAACTTTCTCGAATGTCCGCGCGATGTTTGTCGCCACCGCCGTGGACGAAGCGTGGACGTTTGTACACTAGTGCGTGATAACAAACAGAAATCGTCACACAACCAACTTGTATGAGTGTGTGCGTCGTTATTGACGCCGCTCAATCTGCAGCCAAAGTTTATGTATAGATCAGGGGTCGGGAACCTTTTTGACTGGGAGAGCCATAAAAGCCAAATATTTCTAAATATATTGCATTGAGAGCCATATAGTATTTTTAACGTATAATAAATTAAATGTCTTACTTTTAATGCGACTTCTGGTGCTGCATGGTTTTGCTGATGGCCTTGTAGTCTGGTTCGTACGTGGTGAGGTTGAGCTTCATGCAGGCGTTGAGGCCCCGTGACCCGTGAAATGTATCTTCAAAACTAATTTCTGTTTACTTTAAAATGACACAGTGTTATTAAGCAATATCACAAGTATTTTAAAATCAGTTCCAAACTGATTTTTGTATTTTTTTTTCAACTCAAAATTTTCTGGGAGCCATATGCCGTCACCAGAAGAGCCATATATGGCTCGCGAGCCATAGGTTCCCGACCA
The DNA here is from genome assembly GCF_015708825.2 of Lethenteron reissneri. NCBI lineage: Eukaryota > Metazoa > Chordata > Hyperoartia > Petromyzontiformes > Petromyzontidae > Lethenteron > Lethenteron reissneri. The sequence continues at coordinate 7,075,879 of NC_083804.1, forward strand.
CTGGTATAGATGATACCTCAGAATCAGAATATGTATTTATATTAGAGGAATCCGATGAGCTATTAAGCTAATTTTCAAAGGCGTCCAGTTGGGGCGGGTCAGAACGTTATCACAACAATCAGTACAACAACAACAACACAATAGTTGTGCAAAGTACAAGAAAGGTAAACAAATCACCCAAACACAAATAAAACTAAACCATCCCCATCCTACCAGGCAAAGCCCACTGATGTATTATGAAAATCCTGTATTTATCTATTTTAAGGCGGTATTAATAATGAATGTTTATATTTAAAACAACACGCATTTGTGCCAGTACACCGCTGCCAAACACAGCCGCTTATGACTCATATTTCAAATCTAAATTCATCATCTACGGAGCCATTCACAACACTACTGCCCTGTTGGTGTCCCTCCTCCTCCACCCTCTCGAATTGTCGCCGTGCCCCGCTTCGAGACCCCCGGTGTTGGCATGCTTCTCTGCGAGATAATCCCGGGACACTCCTCCGCGCCTGCCACTGATGGTGAGCGCGCCAGAATGCTAACGCAGAGGATTACGTCAGACTTGGCAAACACAAAGCGGGGGGTGGGTGGTGGTGGGGGGTGTGATTATGCACTGGGAAGACCTTTGACCCCGTGAGCAGGCTGACGGCAGTATATTCTGGCTTTAACTAACAATGCAAACTACGTGCTGGAGAAGCAAGACTCTGGGACTTTCAGTGTCTGTCTGTTTGTTGTTTCCCCGCAGTCCTCACTGAATACACGAGCGGTTTTTTTCTTCTCTCTCCCTTTCTCACCAAACCGCCAGACACACAACCAACTCCACAAAGTCAAAGTCAGCAGCTCGAAGCAATGCTACAGCATCGGCCGTGCTGCACGTAGCTCCGCTTTGTGTTTTCAGGTTGTGCCGAGTGTTGTTTGGCATGATGTCCGACGTTTTTGGTTTGCACCGCGCGCAGGGAGCTTCTTCAGAAGCTCAATTGATCCGATGGCTCTGTATTAATTACACTGGTCAACAAAAAAAATCTGGCCTGGACTTTTGCAGCTGTTCTAGACTAATTTCAGGGTGCTGATTCCAAATCTGATCTCAGATTTTCTCTATCACATCTCATTTTTATGCTATCGGCAAACCCCATTTTCATTGATTTTACCCGAAATTAACTCTGTCACTTATGATTGCAAGTTGTTGCGAGTCAGTGACTGCCTTAGTGTTAATATATGGTGCTGTATTTTTAGGATAGTGTGTTTATAATATCATTTTATGTAGATATCCACATTTATTTAATATTTTTATTCTGCAGTTTTTATTGAAAATGCAATATTTGATATCTCAAAAACCTGATGTGATAGACAAATCTGATGCCAGATTTGGAATCAGCACCCCAAAATTACATTTAAATCGTTGGAATACCTTATGCCAGAAAAAGTGTGTTGACCAGTGTTATAATATAGCATTACCGGCTGCTGCTGCTGATGATGATGTTGCTGTTGGCTCACTTCTCTGCAATAGCCGGCCGAAGCTACTCTTTAGATAAACACGGGGGGTGGCTCTGCGCGTGTCCGTTTGGTGGTCCTGACCCAGTGGTGGACATCCCACATCGTTGTGGCGAGAGAGGGCCACTTTGCCGCTGGTGGCTTCCCACGCAGTGGTGATTCACAGAGAGTGGAGGCGTTGAAGTTGAGCATTGTGCAGTTGTGTGCGTGCACTCGGTGCAGAAGGTTTTGTGAAAAATCTGTGTAGCATTGCTTTGATTATAATCAAGTATATATTCTCGCAAGGGCACAATACATGCGTGGAACTGTGCAAGAGCCGATGGGGCTGATTTTGTTCGCATTTGCTGTATGCAATTGGTTTATGTGACAGCTGTGGTCACGAGTGGCCATTACATTCACCCCATTGTAAAAGAACACGGATTCTTGAATGAAATTGTGTCTCCGAATGGCGACAGTTCACGTGTATAGTCTTGAAGTTGAAGGAAGCATTAAGGATCTTAGGGCCCGTCCGTAAATGACGTCACGCACCTAAGGGGGTCAGACATTTGTGACGATGTGTGACGAAGGGGGGGGGGGTTGAGAAATGTGACGTCACATCAAAATGCGCAACTTTAAATAAATATAAACAACACGTTCTACTTAATTAAATAGATTTTTTAATAAATGTTTTTTCCTACAACATCAGAGTGCAGCGCCACATTAAATACGCACGACAATGACAACAGTTTATAGCGATTTGAAGCATGTTTTATTTTGGGGGGGGGCAGAGCTTTGTGACGTCATATTTGAGGGGGGGTCTGACTTTGTGACGCCGTGTGACAAGGGGGGGGGGGTCAAACATCGTCCAAAATCGCGTGACGTCATTTATGGACGGCCCCTTAAATACATGTCTTACATTATCTAGATGGGTGGTGGGGGGCGAATCACAAACTTATACCCGCGCTGCGTCAGTAGCTGTACGTATGCTCTCACACTTCCCCGACACCTGACGCACACCCAACCCGAGTTTAAGACGCGGCACCCAACGTTAACTCTATACATTTCATGCGGGAATGGTGCGTCAACATCTGGAGAATATGGTGAATAACTACAAATTTCCCCCCACTTCCACCTCCACCAACCAATTCCTAAATTGCCACAGGTTGTCTCTCTACTCGCATTGGTCTGGGGTGGAAGCTCCCCGCACCCCGCCCATAAATTTTATTTTTGAACAGAGAGCGGCCAAGCCGCACGCTGTGCCCCCTCAATTAATAACCTTAATGCGCCTACCCCCCCGCCTTCTGGAAATGGGCTCCCCCATGGATACTGACCCCCATAACTTTCCAATCGTTCCCACGCGCGCCGTCTGTTGTGATGCTCAAGGCACATCCGGGCGTATGGGGAAGGGTTTAGAAGTTTCGGTGGCAGAGAGCCAAGGGGGCCCGTGTTAGGTAGTCAAGGGGCTCCAGGTTAGGTAGCCAAGGAGGTCCATGTTTGGTTGTCAAGGAGGCCCATGTTCAATCGTAAAGGGGGCCCAAGTTAAGCCGTCAAGCGGGCCCATGTTCGGTAGTCAACATGGCCTGTGTTAGGGTAGTCAAGGGGGACTATGTTCAGTAGTCAGGGGCCCCATGTTAAGGTAGTCAAGTAGATTGAGGAGGCACAGGAGGTGGTATACTGTACTGCGTAATCATCATCAGCTACGAGCGATCCACTGCTGCATTAAGGGCTTCAAAGGTGCTGCTTTACCGCATGCTATTGGTTGGGTGCTACTTAGCGGTGTAGCTATTCCACGGCGATTCCTTGCATAAAAGGTCCAACAATTCAGGGAAGATATCCCTGCTAGATTACATTTTCAGGCGCACCTCACTCTAGGTTTTAGATGGGATTTAGGGACCAGAGCTGGATTTTTTTTCATATTCTTTTTCTTGAACGCTGCTAGGCCGGTTTGGAGTATTGATTGTTGACGTAAGACACTACAATTATAGCAGTAGGTACGCCTATCCACAATACTGTACAGTTTTCCTCTACTGCTGGACCATATATTTTCCTATGATCTTATTAACAGGTTTGCAAACCACGGGCAGTATTTATGCGGTGGATTGTTGGCGTCTCAAAATAATTTCCGGCACAGCGTTTGCGTCGGATTGTTCCGGCTAAAAATGAAGCACTCTCGAGAGATGTTGAGGGGAACCACGGCTTCAAAAGTAGTTTAAAAAAAAAATGTCTATGCATCGTGCCGCAAATCTTTAAAATCTATTAACCTGGCGCACAGGGACACCTAGCGGCAGCTTTTGGTTAGGCCGCGGATTCACCCACGCAAAGTAGAACCTGTGAATCCCCGTGATTGATCGAGCCATACCGTGAACGCTTTCGGGAGAAATGAAACTCATCCGCTACTTAGTTTTCGAGAGATGCATTTTTTTTTCTTTCAGAGCCCCGATCCTATTTGGCCGTCAGCAGCGTCTTTGTCTGAAGGCTCCCTTCTCAAGAAGTCCTCGTTCGTGTCCCACCGGCAAGCAAGCGGCGTTGCTGGCTCGTTACGATCGAGCCGATGCAAGCCTGACCCTGCCGATGCAAGCCTGACCCTGCCGATGCAAGCCTGACCCTGCCGATGCAAGCCTGACCCTGCCGATGCAAGCCTGACCCTGCCGATGAGACAAGGGGAAAGTCGAAAAGCCCGTCCGGAGATTGGTCGCATCAATTCGATGTTGATGGGTGAAATAAAATAAATGAAAGCATCACTCTCAGAAGGCTATGTGTATAACAAATGTTTATCTGTTGTGGGAGAGATATGGGAAGTTGGGAGTAACTATGCAGCCTGCTCACAAGTGCATTACGGTACAATAATAAAAATAAACTCTTATCACTGCACCCAGCAACAGGTGAGTGACACAATCCCATACAGGTTCTTCGTTAAGTTGAATTATTCAGTTTACAATGGATTCTTATTATAAAAGTTATCACAGGCCAAGGTTATTCTGAATGACACGTACGGGTTTTTTTTAAATGTATTGTGTTCTTTGGAAACCAACTCCCTCCCCAGACATTGGCTGTACGACACAGAATAGGACGCCGCGGTGGCTATGAGATGTTAACTACATCGCCTGGTATGCAGGAGCGCGTGGGTTTAATCCCAACCCTGACGCCTGCTGCTGTATATTTGGAGTTGGAGTTTGCATGTCTCTCTACACGTGGTCACGTGGTTTGTTCTCCCGATGCTCCAGATTGTTCCTCCACATTTAGAATCAACGTGCATTTAGAGTATGTGGCTGCTATACATTTCCACATGATAAGTCACTTCCTCGAGCTATCATTTGTGTCCAGGTCGCTTTTTAAATGAGCAATAATGCCCACAAATGCAGGGCAAGAGAACCACCTCAGCCCAGGGCAAAGCCGCCCCTAGTGGTAAGGGAATGGTTATTCAACGTGGTATAAACTGATTGTCAGGGATGTCACAATACATATATTTCTCGCAATAGCGGTAATCGCATGGGAAAGATGATAAAACCGATAACCGGTTTGTCCAATTGTATAGAGGATAAGTATATGTTTGCATTTTTGTTAAAGCTGAGGAACAAAAGGTTGTGATGTGGTATTTTAGTTTGCACAATGGACCTGCGATCCAGAGGGTTCGCCGGTTAGACTCCATCTCCCGGCGCGGTGGCTGAAACAACGGCGACAAGTTTATTAAAGTGCAGTGGGGCAAAGTGTGGGCACTCCCACATCGTCCAAAACGTCTGATCAATGTGAAAGAAAATAGGCCACAGAAACCCTCTCGACGATAGGAGGATCTTCTGCCAGCAGTGGTGCTGACAGGTCATTGCAGGGCTGCACCTTTACATATTCACCGAGGATCGAGGGCAAATGTATGACGCGGTGACTCATGCTTTCCACCGTGCCGTTGATACGGTCGTGCGTGTCGATTGGTGCATTTCATTACTGAAGCCCCACGGGAACCTCATTATCCATGACTTATTTTCAAAATCGCTATAGTTGATTCCGTTCACCGGAGTGTCTTTAATACTAATGCAATAACATTTAGATTTAGCCAGGGAGGCATCATCACCGAGTCTCAAGCCTATTTTTCATTCCCCGTACGGAGAATAAACATAGTAGAAAACAAATGGGCAGTTAACTGGGAATTCACAGGGAGGGGTGGTGGGGGGAGGATGCCCTACCATATTTTCACTTGAAATTGTTTGTTGTATTAATTTTATTTTGGTTGTATTTTTCTTCTTCTCTCTCTCTCTCCAATTGTATTTTCGTATTGTACCACAACGATTTTAATTTAATGCAGGCTTCTCTTGTCTCAGTTGCTGGCTCTCTTGATTAAACGACATAGTCCTTTTCATTTCCCGTATGAACGTTTTTTTTTTGGCGGGGGGGAGGCATTAAAGTCAACACTACGAACACAAAGTTTGCCAATCCTGATAATTGTTCAATGAATAAATTGTGTCTACGTTTTCAGAATTGAAATCATGGGGTGATGGTGGGGGCGTTGCGGCGTGCGCTCGGGTTGCCACTTCCAAGGAACAAAAAACCGGGACGCATGATGCTGAACACGATACCTCACCAGTACCAGAAGTGGGGGGAGAACTTCATGCAAATGCATTGTCTCGAGTGGTGTGCTTATTCAGCGACAGACAAAACCCAGGACATTTAATATCCAGGTAAGATATATACATTTTCAAGGACAGCCAGCTACGACAATCCTGGCAAAACCAGGACAGGTGGCAACCCTACAACGCAGGCGGAGGTTGATGCAAACCACTCATGAATGGCACTGGCCAATTATCTTAATGTCATAGGATCTTCTTGAAAGTACAGGTTTCCCTCGTTGCATGCGAATTCGGTTTGTGCGATTTCACGTATATGCAGGTAGATTTTTTACCCCAAAATTCACCACATGTGGTTTTAATTCACTCAAATGCGGTCAGATGTGGGACAACATTTGGGTGTGTACTGTGTGCGCTACTGTGCAGGCAGTTGTCTCGTGCGGTTTCGCTTTGCGCGAACCTTCTTCTGGAACGCATCTAAAGCGAAACCTGCATTTTATACGCGTGGATAAACTCATAAAATTAAGCAGCTGTAATATCTCGAGCAAAGGTTCTCAGAATCCAGTCCTCGTGACCGTCACCATGCTCCGCCTTGCCAAGTTTCCCAGTCGTCTTCTTTGTTCAAATACAAATTAAGTCGTCACAAGCTGCACGCGCCTCATTATTGCAAAACAACAGCCCTGGGTGACGTGGATAGAGCTTATTAATCAGCGCTCTACGTCATATGGAACCCACACGTGCACGCACACACAAAGCCAAAGATCGTCCGTATAGCACTCAAACTCTTTGGGCAAGTGCTGTTTGTGAGCACCCATGAAGGCCGGTACGGCACTCGAGGGGGTGGTGGGCCCAGCACCATCACGCCCGGCCGCCTTTGTCTCCTTAGTGGCGATGCTTACACATCGCGCCAGATACTCATTTGGAGGCCGAGTCGACCTAGGGGAGGCCCATGACTGGTTCAGATAATTGCCACTGGTGTTGGCCGTGAGCAGAAATGGGAATTGGGTTCGCCGGGTTCATAGCACAGCGCGCTATCCGCTGCGCCACCGCTCCCCTACGCAAGAACACACGTGTACCCATATGCGCACAAGATGTCAAGTCGGTCTTAATTTAAATCAGCGCTCTCTGCGTCACGTGGAACGCGTTTCGCAATCATCAGGCGTGTGCAGCATGCAGCGAGACACTTAATTTGTATTCGTACGAGAGGTAAATTGGAGAAAGAAAATTGTTAAGTCGCGATGACTGCAATTTCAGAAACCCTCGTTGCTCTCTGTTGACGCGCAAACCACGAGGCTTTGAGCCATTGGAGCAACGTGTGTATACCGTCCACAAGTTCGCTCCGATGTTAAATTATACAAATTAAGGGAGGAACCCGTGTTAACCGTTTTAAACGAGGACTTCACAAAAATCGAGTACTCGCGACACCAACGCGCTATACGCTCTTTTGGAATCGGAATCTTTATTTTGTATTCGAGGAGGAATCCGATGAGTTATGAAACTTTTTTCACAGATATCCAGTTGGGGCAGGTCAAAATGTTAAAACAATAAAAAATACAATGAGTGCAATGTGCAAAGTATAGGAAAAGTAAGGTAAACAATTTAAAAACACAAATGCAACGAAGGAATGTTTTTGTCTACTCCCATTCAAACACCAATTACCTCGTTCCACGCTGATTGTTAAACACCTGGCGTGCCAAGCAATTAACACTGTCGTCATCAAGCGGTGCACATGCACGCACAAAAAATACGGGACTCCTATACTTACGAACGTGTTAGGTTCTAGAGCCTCTTCGTAAGTCCAACTTTACTACTGTCGATTCCAAACATGTTGTATGCCTGATGATGATTGCTTGTGTTGCAATCGAAACGTCGTAATATGGTATTATTTAATTTATTATTTTATCTTTAGACGTGACTTAACCGAAAGAACCAAAGAATAATTCCTGCAGTCACGAAAGCTCCAAAATTAAGATGTTGTACGGAATGCACACCAAACACAGGGAATGGCTGTACAGGTTGTATAATCTACTGTAGACGTAGATGCCACTGGTTCTTCATGTTCTAAAAATGTAGATGCCACCACCACCATCTCTATCTATTGCGCGGCGGTTGAACTTACGATTCGCGGTCCGAACAGGCAACTGGACATACGGACAGATTTGTTCGTATCTCTGAACGTTCGTAAGTAGAGGAGTCTCGGTAATTTAATCGGCTCGATGAACGCGTACCCTTTGAACCAGGGATTCCTAAACTACACTCCTCGCGACACACCACGCTGCATTTAAATACAAATTAACTCGTACGTACCGCGCTTAGCGGTTAACGCCGTCTGCGTCAATGGAGCCGATTCGAATGATGATTGAAATATCGGTGTGCGTTTTTGTGTGCGTATGTGCGTGTGCACCTGTTCCACGTGTGTATGTGCGCACGTGTTCTATGTCTGTATGTGCGCACGTGTTCCATGTGACGCAGACGGCGTTAATTGCTTCGCGCGTCCCGCGGGACACGTTGAGCAATCGTGGAGCGAGTGCAGCGTGGAACGAGTTGAGTTGAACGTGAATGGGAGCAAATTGGTAAACGCGGAAAGGCGTAGCGTCGTGGGTCGCCAGGGATGAAGTTTGGTTTAAAGATTATAACGGTTTAGTATTAACGATTGCATTGCCTATTTCATTTTCTATTTTATGAAGGTCTGTTATGCAAAACGAGAGTCTTTTTTTCACTCGTTGCTCTGCCGACATGATTGTATTCATAGCCGCGACCGTCAGTTTGTGATTTTTATTACGAACTGAAACCAAATGGAATAAGGAGATGTGGGCGCAGCGAGAGCCCCAGGAAGGTTGCTCCTTCGTCAAAGGCATGTTCGCGACTGTGACAAACATGTGTTTAACTAGTAATACTTTTATACTTCCATTGCCTTTGTTAATGTTCACTTTTTTTGCGTTCTCTGGTCTAACACTGCCGAGACAAGGCCACAAGGAAGGTGTCGGCCAATCCTATTCAAAGACCGTGCAGTATTTACTCTATGGGAGCACGGTTATTTGCATGCTTTTACCACAGGTTTGGGTGGTTACTGCAGACTTGATGCCTTGCAGTATCTATCTAATTAGTGTTTTGAGCATCTTAACACGTGTTTTTATTGCCAAATACTACTATCATCATCGGCACATGAACACACTTATATATTTAAAAAGGACAACAAGGCGAGATGGATGTGGCGTGCCAAAATAACTCGCAGAGCAGAGTTCTGGACTGTCGGCTAAAATCAAGCCCTGGTGACGACTATTTCCCAACGTGTCTGCATGTTTTCTTGATTCTTGTTTTCTTCAAAAAGGCAAACTTAGCAGTACCCTCATGGAAATAATTATTGTGAGGCATGTGCCTGTCCTGTGTGAATGCTGAATGAATTAAGCGTATTTGTAATATGTTAAATGATAAATGATGTATTGTTCTTATGTTTTATTGCTACACTGCTTGTGGATGTGTATGATGTGTGCACCAGTCCGCACTGACCAACGCGATGAAGCATCGTCAGAACTCCCCCTCCATGACCGACAAAAGATTGGCGAGATTTTCATCCAGCAGTGGATTGGCTATGGGCTGTACAAATTGTTCATCTTTAACCATCTCGCTTGCAATGAGAAACGCAGTTCTGATGTACTTTCATCAAGGAAAATTACAACGGTGGTACAGTGCGCTTGTTTATATAGAATTGTTTTAGTAAGTTTTAGAGGGGCTTGGTTTGGCCCGATTTTTTTTATTTAGTATAGATTTATACTTACAATTTGTATCTATATTGTATTATGATTGTTATTGGGATCAAACATCGAAATGGAATTTTTTGCACTTTCTGTACACAGCATGGACGGGTTGTGCTTTTTCTGTAGGATTTTATTATTTACGTATGTGATGTTCAGATTTGTGTACAACGAATTTTAGGTGTATCTTGTAATTTTATTGTTTGTTGCGGTTGAACCCAAATCAAGAGCCGAATGGCTCACAGGGTGAATCCTAATCAATTCAACTGAAACACGTGGTTTCAGGCAAGAATACGAATCGCCAGTTTTAAAAAAAATAGCACTAGAAGTAACAACCGTCGGTCGAGCACCAACTTGCCCTGAGAGAGTCTTTTGCAAAGAGACCTCTGTGTGGGAAGTCATCAGATGGGCCTACCAGTCGTTTAATCGTCAGCCATGATCTCACCACGGCTAAACGAAGAACTCGCCTACGCCTCCGTTGCAACAATCCACGTGGCCTGCGCAGCGGCTGCTTGTGGTACACGTGAGATTTCACGGTTCAATCCCACGTCGTGATAGTATGCCTTCCCTTTGTCGGTCGGCGCGAAAGTCCTAACTTTTTTGAGATAACTCTCTAAGTCCCCCGCCTTTTTTGGAACTCTGAATTTTGCATTGTTACGTACCGTCCACGCAACAATCAGCGTCGTAATCATCATATTTTAACAGCCATTATCGATTAAAAGCAATTCTGGCGAGAATGTTACGTTTTTAGACTCGATTATTTACGGTTGATGCCAATTTCCGTAATATGCCAACGTTAGATTGCGGATAAACGGAGTGAACACAGCAGCTGTACGAACATTACGGGGGGGGGGGGTGGCAGCGTGGGTAGACAAATGACTAAAAACGATATAAAATTAGTATTCTTGTATCAATTCGTCACTCTAAATTGTGACGATTCATTTAATCGCAGTGGAGGTGGGGGGAATGTAAACATGGCAATACATTTTTCAATGACAGTCACGTGGTGGAAATAGTATGGCCCTCAGCCTTGCTGGTGATTTAGTGTAACGTACATGCCAGTGGGCCCAAATAAGACCGCGTTTTAAGTGACCGTTCATTACCTACTGTGACGCGTGGATCAGAAACTTGGGGCCCTTGGAATCTTTTATTTTTACAAAAACATAAAAATACACAACAGAGGGATGTTGCACATGCTCCCAAATGGCATTCGGTGATCGAAAGTGGAACACGTGTATTGACGAACACGCAAGTTAGAAACATTGACTTGAAGTCAAGTAAGTGGGCTTTGGAAGGAGTCGTTGCTACAACCCTGACACGACAACCAACTATCTTTTGTTTTATCAGGTAAGGCTCACTGAGCTATACAGCTGTTTGAGAAGCGGCATGGCCACAAATGATGGCTCAACGAAGTGGCTTATGTGGAAATGTATACCAGCTGACAATTACTATAAACGATGTTTCTAAATATGGAGGGAAACACCGGAGGACCCGACGAAAAAGCGACGGGACCACGGGGAGCGAGACATGCAAACTCCAAGTATACAGGCATCGGGATTGAACCTACGAACCACCTGAGTGCCGGGCGAGGTCGTTAACATCTCACCACCGCGGCGCCCTCGTACAATCTGCTCTGGCGCTCTTTGTGAATGTCTAAATATGAAGACATGCTGCGACGGCCCATTGCACAAATGTACTCCTTTTGGGACCTTTGTTTTAAACTTAATAATTTTAGAAGCGTGGTTGAGTATTCAGCAGGGGTCTGGCTGGGCGCTTAGTCCGTTCCAGCTCCATCCAAACCCCCGACGCCACAGGGCTGTCTGCGTGGCGCGAACGAATTGTGTTTGTGCGTGGATTCTGAGTGCGCGACGGAAAAGAACGAGGCGCGGCGCGCGCGGGGAAGTGTTTTGATGGACGCGGATCGGGCACTCGCCGTCCTCCCTGCTAATGAACGGGACGGGAACGGCGTTGCCCCGTTACACAGTGGGGCGATTGCATTCTTACAAGCCGTGTAATTGATTTTGAGCTCGTACATCGTGCAGTGTGTGTGTGTGTTCGTGTACATGCACAATGTGTACGCATTTGTCCAATCCACTGCTGGATGCGGGCCTCTCCTCTCCACGCCGTGCTGGTCTTCGGGTGGTTTAGGTGGGGTTGTAGAGAGTGAGAGGAGGAGGAGGAGGGAGGGCAGTTATACAGGTAGGAACAAGAGTTCCACACTGCCCACCAGGGATTATGTGTCTGTCGTGCATAGCCCCTCCCAAACATGTACGCTCCCGGATTGGTTGAAGTGCGTCACGTGACCGCGAGCTTTCTGTCGTGCACGAATGCGCTGTCCAACCAAGTTCCTACCTGCCCACTCCGAAGGAACGTGTTATGACTACTCCCACACGCTGGCCGATGCGGGTTGGTGATGGAACACATTCCTGCGGAGGGAGCTGGTAGGAACGTTGGGTTGCTCGGTCAATGGAACAGGGTCAACGGCGGCGTGGTGTATTCCACAAATGTGCCCGCCCGCACAGTCGGGCATATAAGCCGGCGTGAGTAGGTTAAACGTTTTATACGTTTTATAAGGGCACCACGGGGTGACCAGCCCCTCTCTGCACGACGGACACAATAATCCCCTGTGGGCTGGTGTAACCAGGAGGTTCCTACCAAAATTTAAAACTGGTTAAGGTGTGCTGCTGACTGGTCACTCAAAACAGGACGTCACGGTGGCAGAATCTTAATCACATCGCCTGGTGTGCAGGACTGGATTCCGACCCCGACGCCTGTTTTTTTGCAGTTTGCATGTTGTTCCAGTGATCGCGTGGAGTTTTCTCCCAGTACTTCCTGTTTTTCTCTCCACAGTTTAGAAACATGCGTTTGGGGAATATTTGGCTGCTGTGAATTGCCACATGCTCAGCCATTTTGTTGAACTATCCAATTGTGGCCAGGTCGCTTCTGGAGCTATACAGCGCGGTGGGCCTAACCTGATACAACTCGCCTTTTGCCCGTCCAAGGACGGGTGTATTGCAGTAAATATGAAACTTGCAAGCGAAAAACAGACCGCGACGTGATATTCATTGCATCCATTCGTGTGCAATTTGTAAGGCCGCGGTGACAGACTTATTTCATTAAAGGTTATAATCCCTTGTTCATCATGACGTCCTTTTTACTTCTATGTCTCAATCGTGTTACGGAGATCGCGTGACGTGAGGGTTCTGCCTTTGTAGTGAGGGTTGTGAGTTGACGCTGAGGAGGGGGGAGGAGGCGCCTCGCCCCCCCATGTGGAGTGACGTCACCCGCTAATTATTATGAATGGCGGGGGGGGGGGTGTCCATTTGGAGGACGTCACCTGTTCATGATTATTATTAATGAGGGGTGCTGTTCGATGTGGAGTGACGTCACCTGCTCATGATTATTAATGAAGGGGGCTGGTCGACATGGAGTGACGTCACACGCGGGACACAGACATTCTTGGCTCATTATAGTAGTAAATACAAGTTTCGTTAAGAACCATGGAACGTATAACGACGACTCTGCCCGTCTCACGTGTAAGGAGACATCACCACTATTCATAACGAAATGTATCTGGCTCGACCACCCCCATGTAAAATTACAGCTCTGCATTAACATGAGCCGTACGGACAAGCATATGGAAATGTGGCCAACAATGAAATCAAGTGCCCCCCCCCCCAAACCTTGATATTCGCAGGCGTTCGAATATCGGTGTTGGGTATTCGAGACGGATTTATTGCAGTGACATTAGGATTTTCGCGACCGTAGCTCGCGACTACCCGACAAGAAGTGGTGAGGCGTGGGAGCAGCGTGGATGTTTGTACGTTAGATGAACTTTTTTCGCACCGTACGTAGCCAACCATTGCTCATCGGAGGTGCGAATGTTGCCCCAACGCTACGCCATTTTGGAATTACGTACTGAATAATATTCATGCGTGTACAGTATTCATTGATATTTGCGCTATTAAAATACCGTGATACTATTATACAATATACGTTTAATAAATATTTGCGTACAGTCTATATATATATACGTAATGTTAATGCCCCCCGATCTACACTTTTTCTCCTAAGCTTTAAGCATGAATATTTGCGCCGTTTCACGGGGGGCGGCTGGTAAACCGCGAATATCAAGAGGTCGCTGTCCAACAATGACATTTGTTGCATCGCCTTCTGCTGGCTCGCCGCATCGCGCACGCCAGAGTTGTTGTGCACGTCCACGCGTTGTCCAGCCTCAAACCCGCTTCGCTTCTGGGATGCGGTGAGATCGGGCGCATTTGGAGTGATGTGCCGTGCAGTGTTCACGAGGGATCGCGCAGACATACGTCGTCTCACTACGGTGTCCCTTTAATTCAGCCCCAGGTAAGGCGTCTTGTGCCCACGAACCAGAGGATGACGCCGTGTGAGTGTGTGTGGTGAGTGTGTGGTGAGTGTGTGTGGTGAGTGTGGATCGCGGTGGCGCATTGCGCTACGAACCCGGCGACCCGAGTTTTATTCTCGCTCACTGCCAACATCGGAGACGAATATCTGACCTGGTCCTGTGCATCCTCTAGGTCGACTTGGTCTCAAATGAGTACTGTGTCTGGGGGGGGGGGGGTGATGTATGCGGTCGCGCGCAGTGCTGGTCACACTAATTCCTCGTCCGTCTTGCCGGCTAACAGCACTTGCCCTAACAGCCTGGGTAGGCTATACGGGGGGATCTTCGGCTATGTTGTTCTAAATGTGTAGTTTGCTGACACTGAATAGATATCCGTGTATACTTTCTATTGACCGTGCGTGTGTGCTGCCTGTGTGTTATGTGTTGTGCGTGTGTGCAGCGGTGGTGATATGTTAACTTCCTCGCCTGGTATACAGGCGGTCGTGGGCTCAATCCCGACCCTGACGCCTGTATATTTGGAGTTTGCGTGTTCTCCCTGTGGTCGCGTGGATTTTTCTCCGGGTCCTCCTGTTTCTATTGCTCCGTTTAGAAACTTCCGTTTTAGAGTACTTGGTTGTTTTCCACATGCTAAGCTATTTCGTTGAGCTATAATGTGTGGCCAAGCTTCTAAAAATAGCCAGAGGTGGGACAAAGTCATTGTTATGCAAGTCCAAGTCGAGTCTCAAGTCATCAAATTCATGACTCGAGTCTGACTCGAGTCCAAGTCACATGACTCGAGTCCACACCTCAGAGGTGGGACAAAGTCATTGTTATGCAAGTCCAAGTCGAGTCTCAAGTCATCAAATTCATGACTCGAGTCTGACTCGAGTCCAAGTCACATGACTCGAGTCCACACCTCTGAAAATAGCTATATAGCTCCGTGGGCCTTACCTGGTAACGGTGTGCTGCCTGGTGTATGTGAGCGTGCTTTTTTGTCTTTGACTGTGGAACAGCGCCATAAAATGTTACGGGGTTATCTCCTTAGCCATATCTAAAAATGTGGGGAGTATTCGGACACCCCGCAAGGGCCTGCCATTATACTCCTTTTGAGCCATCCACCGATAAAACATGGACCCTAACGCAAGCCGCCTATAAACCCTCACTCCAGCCGAGCTGCAGGGGGCGCTATTGGCTTCCGGTGTCCGAACGGACACGTTCTTTGGGGGGCACTCAATGCACACACACAGCGCTTGCCAAAAATGAACGACACACATTGTTGATCTCGTCGTCATCCTCGCAGCAGCGGCTCTTGGCTAACGAACAAAGTCGGCCACTGCATTGCGCGCTTTCAGATGCGCTTCTGCGGCCATCTGGGGACGCTCTTCTGATATTAGGAAGCCACTGGAGCTTTGCACTTTTAAATGATCTAGATCGAAAGCTAATTTATTTATAACTTATTTTTGGGTATAGTTAGTCGTTCCCCGAACCTCCGAATTAGCGCGGTTGACTATGTATGGTGCGAAATGAATGCGCATGTTGTAAATTACTGGAAGGATACATTTCACTCCTGCTCGTGGTTGTTACAAACCTGAATTCCTCACGACACATTCCTGAGTTGACAAAATCATAATAATTACGCTTGTTTACCTTCATGACGAAAGCCTCATGACTGACTCTTATTTTTTTTTCTTTCAAGAGGGTCCTGCCAACTTTATTTTCTTTTTGCAGTCGTGGGCAGCGATTGCTATGTCTATTCCAATTTGCGGAGCAATTCACTTCCAATCTTGATTTGATTGGAAGTGATGATGGTTGCTTGTGTTGCGATCGAAACGTCGTGATTTATCATTTTTCTACCTACGTGACTTTACCGAAAGAGCCAAAGAGTATAATTCACTTCCGTTCATTTTACACATTTTAGAGGTCGTTACGTGCTGCACGCGCCAGATGATTGATAAAGTGCGTCCCGCTTGACGTAGCGAGGGTGGATTTTGATTTTCAACAACGCGTGTGTTCCGCGCGACCCTTCGTAGTTCTATATACAGTCGTCCGCACTGATTTATAAAATGACACGTAGGCGCAAGGTTGCCACCCGTCCTGGTTTCCCCCGGGATCGTCCTCTTGTCGAGATCGCTGCCGTCCTGGGAATGTTACGTCATCCCGAGGCGTGAAAAGGTCCTGGTTTTTGTGAGGTGGCGTCAAAACTAAAGATTATAATGATGCAGCCACTCAAGAACAATGCAACTTTTGCATGATGTTCTTCCTTTCTTCTCTTCGTGTGAGATCCTTTCTTGTTCCCATTTGTATGTCCCAGTTTCATTTTGCACTTTGGAGGTCGCACACCTAACAGAGGTGTGTGTGTGTGTCAATCATCAGGCTCGTGCAGCGTGTAAGGTGTCGAGTTTGGGGAAACCTTGGGTCCCAAGCCGGCCAACTCCCCCCTCCATGATCACTACAATATATTATCCGGATTATAAGACGCACAGCAAACGTTTGGGCGGGGGGACGGGGGGGGGGGCTAGAGGGTGTGGGGGGGGGCTGGGGGGGGGGGTTCGGGGGTGTGGGGCGGAGGCTTGGTTTGTGCGTCTTATAATCCGGTTGTCTGTGTGCCAACAAAAACTAATTTTCTTACTTTATTAACACGAGACACCAAGTCTTAGATGCGTCTTACTTTCTGGAACGTATTGGACTTGAGAGAATACGGGCGGCGCGTTTACGACCGCAGCAGCAGCAGCAGCAGCCGCGCCCGCGGGTTGTTCACTCCGCAAGTCAACCACGGACAACCAAAAGAGCGGCCTGGGAGGAGTTTTTTTTATATATAACAAATACAAATAGAAGAACATGGTATACACGCTTTTTTATAATACATTTGCAACATAAATATTGCCATCCATAAAATTATCTGAATACTCTTGTTTACAAATAACACGTTGTGTGTATTATGTGTGTGTACTTTAAATCAGTCTAAACCGATAGTTACACGTTTTATATTGAATAAATATGCATTTGCGTCGTGTTTTTTTTGCTCTGTACAATGTATTTTTCTGCACCTTTTCACGGCCGTTACCGCTATGCACAAAAGGTCCGAGCCACCTCGAGCCCAGTACCGTTACATTCCAGACAAAAGTGTTAACTTGCGTTTTAACTTTACAATAAAAACATTTTAAACCGTATCGTTATAAAAAAAATAATAATTTAAAGACGTTTCCTTCTTCAATCCACTGCTGGATAAAGTCCTCCTCCCCTCCTCCCACCCCGCGTATCAGCCATGGCGGCTATTTGACCATACTTCACCACGCTGGTCATTGCAGGGTTAATTGGTTGAAAGGTGATTTGGAGGCATCCAGGACCGGTTTGGATCATCGCTCGCCAGAGAAACCGAATCGGAATCTTTATACTGGAAGAATACGATGAGCTATAAGGCTCTTGTCACCGATATCCAGTCGGGGCGGGTCAGAACGTTACTACACCACCTTAATGTTATCCGTGTAACGGGAATCGAACTCTGATTCGCCGGGTTTTGAGAGCAACCGTAACGCTAACCGTTCTGCCACCGCTCCCTGGCCAAGCCAAAATCGAGACTACACGAGTTGATTATTTTCGTGGCGCATGTAATGCAATGGCACAGCACGCGCGCGCGTGTTGTGCCACCTGGCTTACACAATCTTTTCAGGGTGAGGTTTCTGAACACATAGTAAACGACGAATCCATGTATCTCTCTGTTTTTTTTATGCACAAATATTTCTACGACATAAAAAGTGATACACATAAAAAATATATACTTTGTTAACGCCCGGGCATCTATCTAATAACGCGTCGTCAGCATCGCCGTCGTCATCTGTGGTATTTGTATAGACGCAGTGCCTGGTGCGTGATATTTATATGCGGTTCGTAGCCATGGGTAAAATGAACGTCCTTTTTTCAACTCAAAAAGCACTTCGTAGAGTCTCGCTTTCAAATAGGGTCCTGCAATTTACATGGGAGCAGAGGGGGGGGGGGGTAACCCTCCCTAACTGCAAGCACACAGCGTGGCTGCAGCTCACCGACTTGCTACACCGCGGCGAGATGGCAGGCGTGAATCACGGCCACCACCAACGCTGACTCATCATGAATTATATACGCAGCGCCTCTTACGCATACATAACCTCGCAGACGGTGATTTGCGTGAGCTTGTGTGCTTTGGGAGTCGCCGTGGAGTCGGTCTAGGGCTGGGGAACGGGGATGCAGGAGATAGCAGCTGAGTAACGGATTCTTGAATTCATGTGTGTGGAATTTGCGTGTTTTTTGTTACCCCCCCCCCCACCCTCGCTATGCGTGGTAGGGTATTAACCTACCCACCAGGGGTATTGCGGTTTTCTCTCACGTGCAGCTAAAGAGGAGGAGGAACACACACCCATTATGTCTACCTCGGAGATGGGAGTTATGAAATCGGTCTGTGTGCTACCATGTTCTGAATGGATATTTGTGTTACATCGTGGGACTGGAATAGGAACGACCCGAGGAAGCCTTCGTCCAGCAGTGGATAGATCATGGCTCTACTGCTGATGCCAACCAATACGGAATTTGGCTAAACATCCTCACGTAGCAGCAGCAGCAGTGGCGTAGCGTGGCTGGCAAGGGCCCTGGTGCAAGGAATGAGATGGAGCCCCCTTGCCCCTGTCCAATTTCCCCACTCTACGTCATCCGGCCCCTCCGGCCCCTCCGGCCCGTAGGGACCCGATGCAGTTGCACCACCTGTACACTCAGTCGACGGCTACTCCACCTGAGCAAGACCCTCCTGAAAAGGAGTCCCGAGACTCGGCGAGGCTTTCCAGGGTAGGTGGTATTTGGACGACGAACGTCCGTGATGTAACGTTTATAATTAGTTCTGTAATATTCAGGCATTCGTTTCTCATGGATTATTTTATGCCCCCCCCCCCCCCCGCCAACTCCCTTGCCCCCGGGGGAAATATTTCCAGAGCTCGGCCCCAGAACAGCTCCGGCTTAAATGAAGCAGCCCCTGGTGTAGTTGTTGTCATTATTATTATTATTACAGGGCTGGTCTCAGCAGGCGCAGCGGCACTCGGAGATGACGGGGTACTGAATGTGTATCCACGCGCAGTACTTCTGCCTGCCCCATCCCTGGCAGTGCCACCGCAGCAGCGTCTTGCTCGCGGACTTGAAGGGCTTGCAGGCCATTCCCTCCGGAAAGGAACACGACCTCCCATTATAGCAGCTTCCTTCCTTCACGAACCTCGGCCAGAAGCGCTCGCCTAAGTCTTTCCATGTGTACAGCACGGGGCAGAACGTGTAGGACCACAGCCACTGCAGGATCTTGCGGCGGGCCCTCTTGCCGATCTTGATCTTCTGGCCATGCGGCAGAACGCCGAGGTCCAGCCGCTTAATCTCGTTGGGCATCGATCCCGACGGCTTGAGGAGGAGGCGTCCTCCTCTCGTCTGCTGGCCTGGAGCGTCGCCCTTGGGCAGCGACACGGCCATAAACTCGGGGTCGAAGCTGGCGCCCAGTTTCCTCCGCAGCAGCTTTTCGTCCAGGTCCTGCTCCTTCGGGTCGAGCTCTGGGTCGGGGTTCTCGACGAGGTCCTTGACGGGCAGGTTGTCGCTGGGCGAGGGGCGTAAGTGCAGGTGGTTGCGACAGTGACCCCGGTGCTTCTGCGAGCCCATGAGCACGGCGAGCAGGGCGCAAAAGGTCAGCAAGTGTCGCGGCAACTCCATGTTCAATGAGGCCCACTCCACACGACCACAGTTCATGGAGCCGCGGGCACCATAAATAGAGGAGTGGGGCCCGGCGCGTGAGGATATGGATCCTCCCTCGTCCGCTCGGAATAGATGGGGGGGGGGGGGGGGGTGTATGTCTTGAATGCCGGAATGTAGCGGTTTGCAGGGGTTGGAGAGGGGCGGGAGGGGGGGGTCCAACTTCACTGATTGCAGCACCGCATCGTGCTGAAAGCGCGCACGCAAATACACGCACACAGACATTATCCCCGTTGTTTTAAGAGGAAGCGCTCTTAACGATAACAGATCTGTGTGCAGGTGCCAGGAGGAATATAATCATATTATATCGTAGGATATGCAATCGATGGCGACGGCTATCATCCAGCAGTGGATTGATCATGACATGATGATAAAAGCAGCAGTGGTGACGAGGTGAAGCGGTGGTGCAATGGTTCGCGCGCGTGCTGTGACCGAAACTTTGAGTATCGCCCTTGGGCTGGCTAACATATTTGAACCGGTCCTAAAACAACACCCGCTTAACCAACCCCGCACTGACCGGCGTGGTGAAGTATGGTCAAACGCTCCTCGTGACTCGCGGGGAGGGGGGGGGGGGCGTTAATGTAGCAGTGAATTGACAAATTGCTGTGTAAGTGAATGATACAATGTGGGTTTTTTCAGCGGGCCTGATTGCTGATGAGATAAAGGCGGGCGAAACTGGCTCAGAGATTGCGTGCCTAAACCAATATTCATGGTTCAATTGCGCGGCCAAATATTGATTGCCGTGTAGACTATTTTTGTTACCGTAATCTTTGAATCTGAGACAATCCTGGCGGTGTGTTGTTGTGTGCGTTAACCGTTTTATGTTAAGACTCTCTAAAAAGTAAGAAGCAACCCACACACTTGTGCTCGGTGTCAATATACAAATCTGTTCACACACACACACAGGGCCACCAGATTATAAGACGCACTCAAACTTACGCTTTGCAATACAAGGGGGAATGAGTGCGCCATAATCAGGAGCATACGGTAATTAAAGCAAACCCCAACGTAACATCAGATGCTTTCGCTCAAGCCCGCGTCATGTCAAAGGTAGAAATCGATTTTTCGTGCCACGACATTCTTCGATATGTTTCGTGTCCAGAGTGGGCGCATTCCGGGAAGTAACTCTCGTCAGATTTTAGAAAGCTACGCGGTTTTAAGCCTGCAAAGAGTGCTTTGATGGATCACCAAGCATACTGTATTAAACAAAAACAGGTGGTATAGGTTGCTGCGGGGATACGTTGTCAGCAGAGGGCGGTTCAGCAAAAATAATGTTGTACTGTACTATCTTCCCGCGTATATGCTCCCCAACGTCATCATCTTGCACTGACTAGAGGTGCTTGAGTATGGTAAAACAACCCCGGTATTGATCCAGCAGTGGATTGACAGAAGGGGCTGTGCACGCATACTATGATTGCATCCTGCACAGTAGTAGAAACGCGATGTGCGCGTTTGCATCGGTAATACTCCATAAGTCGGTCTTCCCCTTTCTAATGCGAACGTGCAATTCCTGTACAATTTTTGCCGAGTGGAGTTTTGCAATTGTACCAATACCACCCCTGGCGTAGGTGTTCACAGGCGTGCTGCGTAGCGCTCACGTGGAGCGAAACGTCGGACATCAATCGGAAACAACACGTCGTACTACCCGAAACCAACAGAGGTTTACGACGTTTGCGTTGTGTGATAAAAACAAATTACTCTGCATAATTGATCAATGGAATGAATGCCTCGTGTTTTAGACTCGCTTCAGCGATGAGTAAAACCGACAAAATAATTGGTAGCGTTCCTTGACACTTCATTTGCTGGATGAAGACCTGATTTTATGGAAGTTGTTTGACAATACTTCACCACACCGGTTTAGTGCGGGTGGTGTGTATTAGGACGAATTCAGAGATGTTAGCCAGCCGTCGGACGGGACTATAACTTAGGTCGTCCGAAGACCAGGCGGTGGGGTGGTGGGGGAGAAGACCCAGGCCTGGTTCAGATTGTCCCTTGCCACTCTTAGACGTATCCCCGGAAACTCATAAAGCAGATTCGTGGGATTTGTAGCGCGCCTACGCTTCTCCAAAGTGCTAATAAAACCAATAGGTTTTAGCTCTCAATAAAGGCAATCTACAACGGACACGTGTTTTTTTCCGTGTCTCTCCGGCCACTCGCTCACACCTTCATGGCACCTGTTGGCATAACGAATCCGTGTCCACGATACTTCCGTTTTTATAGCATGCGCTATGTATATATATACACTGTGTAAGAGGTGGGTGCGATGGACGCGGATCAAACCATGTGTTTTAGAAGGATACTTTAAACCTTAAACCTTTCTGGAGGCTTCTTCACCCGCTATCGAATCGAACGTCACATTTAATGGGAAGCGAACTACTTGGTTCACTGATTTATCCCTGTGTTTTTAATGTTTGGCACAATTTTTATTTTATATTTGACGCGCCCTGCCCTAATTAGTGAAACCAATTGACCTCAAATTAAAGTTTGGGGTCTGAAATTAAAAAATGCTGGGTTTTTTTGGACGTTTCTAGCAATAAGCGCAGACTCTGTTACACGTTGGCCAAATTTCATATTTCTAACTTTTTTTTAAAACATTGTTCGAATTTAAATCGGTAACGCATAATTGTGTGCATTTATTTGATACAGGACGATGCTGAGCCGTAAATGACCCGGATATTTGCGGCGCTGTGAAGCGAGCGCTCGACTTTAAACCTCGGGAAACGTCAACCTATCATCCTTACGGAGTCGATAAATAGGTACCACTCTGTGGAATGTCAACAGTGATCGTTCTACTGGGCGGTCATAACGACGCCAATTATGTACCCATGTTTCCCAGTAAGATCCTGTCACACTGGAATACTTTGGCCAATTGCACGCAATGAAAAGAGCAAAATGCAGATACAACCCACCAGGCAGTGCTCGGGGCTAGCACTCAAACGCTGCTCACAGATATATTCAATAATTATTAATCCATCACTGCATCGCCGACCAGAACGCGTTGTTAAGCCCGCTATGGTCGTTCACTCACAAACGCCGCAGCAGACGCAGTTTCGCCACTCACCGTCAACGGCTCTCGCTCCGCTTCGCCACAACGCCACGTGGTTTTGAGTGGTATACACCGCTCCGAGTCGCTCAGCTCTGTCCTCGGAGACGGATCGTCACCATCATCATCACCACCACCGCCACCATCCCGTTTCTCGCGGCGGAGAATGCGAACGATGTTGGATGTGGAGACGGGTCGTGGGCAGGCAGCGTAGCTCGACTCCGAGTTATAGACATGCAGTCTTGTTATTACGAGAGAGGCAACACAACGTGCTTGGATATAGGGGACAAGGAGCTCGAGACACGCGCACGCAAACCAATAGAGACGGAGGAGAGGTATAGGAGATAGAATGCAAGCAACGTGGAAGGAAGCCGTCAGGCTGTAATAGCTCGGCTCCGAGTTATGCGCGGGCAGCCAGCCTTGTTACGAGACCAGAAGCAACGTGCTCGGATTTGGAGACACACACACACACCAGAGACTCGCGTAGAGGAGAGAGACCGAGAGATGAAGGAGATAGAGGAGGAGATGCTGCTGCTGCTGTCACCGTGTCGAAAGGGCGCTCCTCCTCCTCCTTAAACCGCGCTCCGCGGATCGCCGCCCCCTCTTATGGAGCAGCTTCTTCAAATAGAGGGCATGTGCAAAGTAAAACATGTTCTCCCTCCTGACAATCACTTTCACCGCCGTCCCGTGCGGCTGATTGACAGGGCTGGCTCCAAGCCTCGGAGCCTCCTCCAGGGGGCGGAGGGTTGGGGCAGTCTGCAGACCGGACTGTGTGTGTGTTCGTGTGTGTGCTCGTGTGTGTGTTCGTGAGGGTGTGTGCGTGTGCGTGTGTGCTCGTGAGGGTGTGTGTGTGTTTCGATTTAAAGCTTTCGTGACTGCAGGGATTCATCTTCTTGGTTCTTTCGGTAAAGTCACGTAGAAGGGAAGTAATAAAATAATAAAAAATAAAACATAATAAAACAATTCTCACGACGAAGATCTCCAAAATCCTGATTAAACACAAGATCCAGGTCCGATTCAACACAGTACATAAAATCCGTGATCTGGTCCCGTCTGTAAAAGATGTGGTTCCGGACATACAGTACCCTGGCGTCTACAAACTAAGTTGCCTCTGTGGTAGCAGTTACATTGGAGAAACCAAACGACATGTCTCGGACCGCATCCGTGAACATAAGGCAGACCTGAAACACGGTAGGACAAACACCTCAGCCGTGGCAGATCACTGTTACAATTCAGTGGGCTCACATGACATTGACTTCTCCAAGACAGAGGTTCTCTGCAAGCCATCTGGCTATCATGAGAGATTCGTTCATGAGGCGATCCACATATACAAACACAGAGACAATTTCAACCGAGAAGATGGATTCTGGCTTAGCAATCATTGGAAGGACGTAATAAACCATTTCGGATCTTAACTGATTGTGTTCACGTTTACGGTGACTTTCAGACCGCGTTCCACTCACTGGCATGGTGCAGTGTGCAGAGTAATGTATGGTGTCGTAATTGTATAGTAAACATATAGCAGTGTGATACACATTAGGGTGGGTAGAATAATACATAGTGTTATATTAAAATGGATAAGGCAGCAGCAGCAGCAACTGCAGCAGCAGCAGCAACTGCAGCAGCAGCAACTGCAGCAGCAGCAGAAACTGCAGCAGCAGCAACTGCAGCAGCAGCAGTAACTGCAGCTCCCTTTGATGCTGTTAATCCTGCATAATGCACATGCATATGCAGTACTAATCACATTCCTGCATTTCCCATAAATATGCTAAATTCCTTTTGATATGCAAATTCCTTTGTCAATGCGCCCAGCTTATATATATGCTCCAAGCTCGTGTGCTGTTTCATTCAGACTCTGTCGCCTCGACGGACCTGGTTTTCACCTGAGGACGGCTGCTTGCGTTGTGGCCGAAACGTCGTGAGAATTGTTTTATTATGTTTTATTTTTATTATTTTATTACTTCCCTTCTACGTGACTTTACCGAAAGAACCAAGAAGGTGTGTGTGTGTGTTCGTGAGCGGATGTGTAGCGGTGAGCGCGCTGCGCTACGAATACGGCGACCCGAGTTCGATTCACACTCACGGACAACACGAGTGACAATTATTTGAACCGGGATTGGGCCTCCCCTAGGACGACTCAGCCTCATGAGTACCTGGTGCGGTGTGTAAACATCGCCACTAGGAAGGAAAAAGCGGTCGGGCGTGGTGCTGGCCACCCACCCCCTCGTGTACCGTTCCGGCCTTCATAGGTGCTCGCTAACAGCACTTCCACCTACAGTCTGTTAAGGCTACACGGGGAATTTGTATGTGTTCGTGAGAGTGTGTGTGTGCTCGTGAGGGTGTGTGTGGGGTGTATGTGGGTGGGTGTGTGCGTGTGTTCGTGAGAGTGTGTGTGTGCGTGTGTTCGTGAGAGTGTGGGGAGCAGGAGTGTAGCGGTAAGCGCGCTGCGCTACGAACCCGGCGACCCGAGTTCAATTCCCACTCACGGCCACCAACTCCAGTGACGATTGTCTCAAACGGTCCTGGGCCTCCCCTAAGTCGACTCGGCCTCAAATGAGTACCTGGTGAGATGATATAAATTCCGCCACTAGGGAGACAAAGGCGGCCGAGCGTGGCGCTGGCCACCCACCACCTCGTGTGCCGTGCCGGCCTTCATAGGGTGCTCGCGAACAGTACCTTGCCCCAACAGTCTGCAGGCTACACGGGGGATCTTTGTCTTTGTGGTGTGTGTCCGTGTATGTGCTCGTGCGTGTGGTGGTTGTTTTGTGGGTGGGTGAATTGTGCATGCATGCGTGTGTGTTCTTGTGGGTAGGCTATGGAATGGGTGTTTGTGGGTGGGTGGTTGGATGAACGGTGGTCGCAGATCCGTGTGTGTTCGGGTGGGGAGTGGCTGTGTGTGTGTGCGTGGTGCTGCCCCCCCCCCCTCGCGTGCCGTGCACTTGCCCCAACAGCCGGTTAAAGGCTATACGGGGGATCTTTTCCTTTGTGTGTAATGCTGGGGAGCGGTAGTGTAGCGGTTAGCGCACTACGCTACGAGTTCGATCGCAGCTCACGGCCAACACCAGCGACGATTATCTGAACCAGTCCTGGGCCCCCTCCGCCAGGTCGACTCTGCTTCAAATAAGTATCTGGTGCGGTGTGTAAACATTGCCATTGGGGGAGACAAAGGCGGCCGGGCGTGGTGCTCGACAACCTTAACCCCTCGTGTGCCGTGCCGGCCTTCAATGATGCTCGCTAACAGCACTTGCTCCAACAGTCTGTTTGTCTTTGTGGTGCAGGCTAAGGGCTGTATGTTTGTGGGTGACTGCTGGTGGATGTGTGGTGAGTGTACGCGTACATGGATACACACAAACACGATCCCATAATTAGCCTTACAGTCGGCGGCGCCAGTGATGTTTGCGAACACCTATTAAGGCTGGCGAAAGGCACACGAGGGGGTGGTGTTTTGAGCACCACGCGCGGCCGCCTTTGTCTCTCTCGTTTGCTGATATTTAGGCACCGAGTCGGGTGCAGTACCAATTTATGGCTAAGTCGACCTACGGGAGGTCCAGTTCCGCTTTAAGTTATTGGTCGCGAGCTGGAATGGACGGGCCACTGCGCCACCGCTCCCCACCTACATAACAACACACAAAGACAAAGATCTCCCGTATAGCCTTAACAGACTGTCGGGGCAAGTGCTGTTAGCGAGCACCTACATAACAACACACACACGTCAACACACACACGCGCCTCTCTCTCTCCCCTGCCCAGAGCTGCCATAACTTACAACACGACTGCAGTCCACTGAAGTGACCCAACCCCTGACACAACACCCATGGCTTCCCCTCCTCCACCCCAACACGTATCGCCCTCTCCTCCTCCAGTCCTTTCCCAAGCAGCAGAAGGGAGGGTTTCTCTTTTAAAAAAAAATTTGCACAATGATGCTGTCGCACAACCACAACAGCAGCAGCAGCAAGTTGACAAACGAACTATTCAAGAGGGGGCTCGGAGGGAGGGGGAAGAGTTATTTAACAGCAGTAGCAGAAGTTTTTTTTCCCGTGGTCGGGTTAAAAAACAGAATTGGTGGAGACCGAACGGGACGAGGCGCGACCGGTGTGCGGCGTTAAACAGCCGCAGCAGCAGCAACAGCAGCGTTTGTGTTTGTTGTTGATGGATGAATGCGAGACGGGGAGGTGTTTTTTTTTGTTGCGGAGTGAGCATCAACGGACGAAACCTCGGCAGCAGTGGCGGTGGCGGCAGCAGCAGAAGCATCATCGTCCGTGCCGTGGCATAGACGTGCGCATACCGCGGGCCTGACGACGAGACCCCCGTGACGACCGTAAACAAAAAAAACCCGGGGTCTCCATTCACAGCGGTGCCCCCCCCTGTCCTCTCTCTCCCCCGTCCCCTCCCCCCCTGTCTTCTTCACGTGGAGGCATCGTGGTCGTCATCTTCATAAGCGCCGCCGACATCGATCGCCACCCATGCAGCGCCGTCGTCGTCGGCACGCTTTAAGTTTGCTTGATAACCACCTGTGCTGTAACTCTAAAGTCACTCGCTAATGTGCCTGCCCCCCCCACCCACCCAATTCGCTCGATCTTACTCGTTCAGGCATTCTATTAATCACTTAATGCATTCACTCGCTCGCTCGCTCGTTCGCTCACCTATTTACGCTCAGTAGCCACCCACGCGCCATTCACCCATTCGGTCGCGTCGACTCACCCACGCAACACGTTTTGACTCGCTCGTTCGCTCATTCATTCATTCATCCGCGAGATTATTCAGACCGTCGTTCATTTCGTAGTGAAATCATCCACTCGCTAAACTCCTCGCTCATTCACTTAACCACTCGCATTATTCACCCCCTTGTCACTGATTATTTTCACACAACTCAGCCACTTATTAAACGTTCAACCGTTACGCACTCATTTGCTCTCACCAAAACCACTCGCGCTTATTCGCTCGTCAAAATGTCCTTTGTTTATCCAGTAACGACTCGCGATGTTTAAAGGCTAGTATTTTGGAGGGTCCTACTTTGAAATACTTGTTCAGTTCCACGAGCGTTGGTTATGTGCTCAAATCTGGCGTACTCGGAGAAAACCCGGACATAGGCATCCAGTAGAGCCTACGGAAAAAAAGTGTGACCGTGTTTCTTGTGTTTGTATTTTTTTTTTAAATTTACTCCAAGGTGTCATCTTCAATAAATATATTTATATGGCTGCTCGTTTTCAATGTGTTTTGCAGTGGTAACAAGTCGTTGACACGTTATTTGTGGGCATATTACACCTCAAATAACTGTCCAACACATCTTGAAGCTTAAACGAAAGTAAAGCAATAGGGCGCTCGCCATGCGGTCGTCCTGTCAGAACATTGAATTTGTTATCTATTAAACTTGAACGGCATCCTTTTTATATCATAGTAAAAAAAATAGTTGACATTTTCGCTTAATTTTTAGGTGTACATTTTCAATAGTTTCAAGTTAAAGCTGCTTATCTCTGGCGCACAGTGGACTCCCGTTTGAATTCGGGCACATACTAAAGAATGAACGTATCATAAGAATAAGGTTTTCCACTTTTTTCTGGCAACAAAACGGAAACCTTTTCTTATATTTTGGTACTGGCAAAGGAGGTCCCATGATGTAAAATGAACGTATCAGGAACGACGTCTGTCCAGCGTCTGGACAAAGTGTCGCGTGAAACAAGCGAGTGACAGTGGCGGTAGCAGTAACACGGGGCAGCAGTTCCAACTGAAGCGTTATTACCTGAAGACCGACGAAACAGAAGTGCCTGGGGCCTACAAGAACCCTTTTCCGGCCCTGGGGTAGCACTCCCAGCGCCGCACGGATAGTCAACAAATTATTTCCTGTGCTGCCAGTACTCCTGGCTATTGCGCATCCCAAGCATGCAACACCTGATATACGATACTCTTTGGTTGTTTCGGTAAAGTCACGTAGGTCTAAAATAAAATAAATCAAGACGTTTCGGGGGCAACACAAGCGTCCGTCATCAGGTGGGAAAGCGTGTGTGTGTTGTG
Source organism: Lethenteron reissneri (assembly GCF_015708825.2). NCBI lineage: Eukaryota > Metazoa > Chordata > Hyperoartia > Petromyzontiformes > Petromyzontidae > Lethenteron > Lethenteron reissneri. The sequence continues at coordinate 7,104,823 of NC_083804.1, forward strand.
CCCAAAACGTCGTGATTTATTTTATTTATACCTACGTAACTTTACCGAAAGAACCAAAGAGTATGGATTCCTGCAGTCACGAAAGCTTCAAATCAAAACCTGATATACTGTATTCTCAATCAATCTCTCTTCCAGGCTCAATCATAGTAACTGGGTCACCAATTATTCGGTTTCACCAACTCGACCGGTCACCCATCCACCCTGTTCACCGATCAATCCTTAATTCGCCCACCAACCCATGAATGAGCTTACCTGCTCGCTCACCACGAGCACCAAGCCTACACATTGAAGCAGCTTCGAGTGGAGGAACGAGACGACTCAACGAAAACGGTTAGAATTGATAGCCTACTTTTAAATAAATCTCGAGTTACTGAGTTCCCGGATTTAAGTATCCTACTTGTGTCTTTACATGAAGGTACATGAACAGTCCTCAGTACTGTTAACAATAATGCGAATTATTCATCCAGAAAAGCCTCGCCCGAGTCTCAAGTGTCCTTTTCAACAGGGCCCTGCATCAGGATGCTTGGCCAATCTCAAAATGCAATGTTTGCCATTTACGGGAGACGAAACTGGAGAACCAGGGGAAACCTCGCCACGCGTCAAGGGGGTTGATGCTCAGCATTGCCATCGACTTGGCCCCTGCCACAGCCGCACACCCATCCAGGGTTTAACCACGCTGAACCCTGCTTAGCTTTCCGACAAGCGACGAGTGCGGCGCATTTAGGAGGGTGATTTGGCCCAATTTTAGCTACTCTTCTCTCCCGCCAGACATCTCACTGTGATTTTTCACCTGACGAAATTGTTATAGTTGGACGTCAAAGTGGAAAAAACCTTATTTGGATGATTGAACATTGTGGAAAAGCTTGCAAAAATGTCTTTTACATTTGTTAATACGTGCAAACAAACCACCGTATGCTTTACCCTATACGTGTATGCCATTTGTAATATGCAGATGTGATCTAAGTATTTCATGTATTGGGTTATATAACGTGAAAAGTTGCTAAAGAAAAAAATCGAAACGATCAAATTTGCCAAACTATCCCAATGTTTTGTGGCAGCCACGCTCCAGCTGTGCCCAGTGCATTGTGGGTGGTTCCAAGATGGCGTGCGCTGCGCAGTAGGAGGGCAGCAGTATGACAAAAAAAAAGTTTTCTTTGGGTCTTTCGGTAAAGTCACGTAGGTGGTTCAAATAAAATAACAAAAAACTACGACGTTTCGATCGCAACACAAGCGATCGTCATCAGGAGGAAAGAGGAGGATAGCTGCTCAATGCAGACTGTTTTCCACCCGACTTTGGCACGGATCGTATCCACCGAAATGGCGCAATTCCATAAAACAGTCTTCATGCAGCAGCTATCCTCTTCTTTCCTCCTGATGACGATCGCTTGTGTTGTGATCGAAACGTCGTAGTTTTTTTGTTATTTTCTTTGAACCATCTACGTGACATAACCGAAAGACCCAAAAAATATTAATTCCACACATACTTGTGGAATTAACCACACGTAATTGTGGTGAACATGCAAACAAACATGCTCTGATAATAATGTTACATGCATTATCTTGGAAACTGAATGATCTGCACCACAGACGGCAGCCTTCTGTCGGGCCCAGTCTCACCAAGTGTCAGACCAGAGAACGACGTGAAAAGTCGAACAGTACAAAGGCGATGCACTATCAGGGCATTCATAGCTTCGGGGTGTGCTGCTACAAAATTGACATTTTTTTCCAGTATCAAAGTATGAATAAATATTATAATTAGTTTTACCCTTTCTGGCAATAAACCAGGTGTTAAGATGTGTAAACACGAAATGAAAACCCTTTTGCAAGGAACCATTGTTTGACCATCTTAACACCTGTTTTATTGCCAGAAAGGGTAAAACATATTCTTATTTTGTCATACTTTGATACCGGCAAAAAATATTCGTTGTTGATGTTCTTCTGAAACCGAATTATAGATAGCAAAGCAGCTGCAATGTACGGATCGGTTGTCCATACGTGACTTTCGCACACAAATAAAGTAGTTTTTTAGCGCAATTAAGATGCGTGAAAGTGGATGCACCAAGGTAGCTTCTACATACAGTTCTAAAGAAGGCTGCATATCACGCGGTTGGCGTTTACTCAATTTTTATATATATTCTAAGAATTACATGCAGGCTCACCATGAATGATCCCCTTACGCATGACACGGACAGTATTTTTTGACGTTGATCCAACAACGTTCCATGTTTACTCTTTTTTTTAATCTTAACTCTCACCACGTCCAACCCCTTATTTCCCCGTGGCGTGCGACTTTGGCACGGATCGTATCCACCTAAATGTCGCAAGTCCACACTGGCTGGCCCTCTTCCTCCTCCTCGTAGCGCTCCACCGCAGTTGCCTTGGTTGCATCGGCGACGCGCTCACGCCGTGCACAAAGTGGATGCTGTTTTGTATGTATGTGGGTTTTTTTGTTGCCATTTGATGTTTCAGCAAAAACCCAAATTTGGGGAGCGTGATATTGAATCGCAGACGGATACCCAGGGCCTTGGCGACCAACACGCAATTATGAGCATACTGTCTGGTTTATTATTCTATTTATGTTTCGCAACATCGTGAAACAATCCCCGACTGTCGTGCGGCAATGTTCATCACGCTCGAACTCGTGTGAGTGTTGGCGCCGTGCTTTGTGCGCGTTTTAATGTTAGCGGTTATGATAATGATGATGGTGGTGGTGGCGTATTTTTGTATGATAGCTTACGTCCCGTAATTACGGTGCAGATCATCAAATCGCGTGGTCCGTTACCTTTTATTCACCAGTGCAAATTTAGAATATTTTCTCTTTTTTTAACGAACGAGTTTTTTTGGTAAACTTACAATAACACTTTCTGTTTCAGACATATTCATGGCTGCTTTAGTTTAGAGATGGTCTTTTGCATAGCGTGCGGACAAATAAACGCGTTACATGTGCTCACAATCTTGAATATTGTTACACGATTAATCACCGAGCAGTGGAGGGAGGTGATCGGCCAGTCAGTCCTCGACAAACTTCCCTCCTTCCAGAGAAATGTCGGCAGAGCGATAGGGGCGAGATCCATGTTTATGATCATTTTCCATAATTAGTCATCAACTGCACTACAGTTTTTTATATATAATAAGAGAAGTAAAAAAATAAACATCTACCCCAATGACATGAGATCCAAGTGTCTCCATGCTCATAACAACTGTTGGCAGCCCTGTGCACATGGTGGAAATTTCACATCGTTGGGGTGTGGGCCAAGACCTCAATGGCATAGGTACTGTCCATTTGTACTATCGAAGTCAGCTCTCGCGTCTGTGTAGAGCACGTGACTCCTGTGTGGCCACGCCCACTCCAAGCCCCTCCCCCTGTGAAAACAGACGCTGCTGCGTGCAGAGTCGAAGCCCTTATGTAGCCTCTTCCTCCCCAATCTTCATCGTCGCCGGCCCTTTCTCCTGGTTTTACTATGCCCTTGTATTTCCCATTATTTGTTTATTCCCTTCGCTTTCCCATTCCCCTTTCAATGCGTTATATCATTGACTCTACTCCTCCTTTCCTGTGGTGTGCCACGGGTGAAGAGTTGCTCGTTTCCCAATAATTGGTAACCGTTTTATTGACCTTTGAAGAATGATAGGCTGTATAGACCCCCGACTGGGAATGAAACTTGCAGCCTTTCAATTCTTCGTCAAGCACACCACTACAGCATCACCACCACCACACCAGATTATATATCACCACAATTTACAGATATTTATCAATCCACTCCGCACACCTTTCAGTCATGGGAATTATTTTGTAAAGGGCGTGTGCCCAGGACTGGTTCGGACACCACACGCCACTTCTGTTGGCCATGATTGGGAATCAAACTCGGGATGCTAGAGTAATCGTGCAGTACACTAATGACTGCTCCACCTCTCCACCCTCATATATTCTCTACATTATGATCATAGATCCTTATCCAAAAGGGGGGGGGGGGAGGGGGAGTGCCCAGGCTCACCTGCTATCCGTTCCTGACCCTGGAAATGAGGCCATAGTGGTGGGAAGAAGGCTGATTATGTAGCTGTGAGCAGAGTGGGCTGCGAGAGGGGGGGGGGGGGGCAATGCACGGCTGAGTGTGGATAACGTGGAATTGATTGCAAGCACCACGTGATAAATACAAACACCACCTTGCAATTGGCTAAGGGGCGATCATAATAACGCAAACCTTGCCATTTGTTCAAACCTCATGCTTGCCGAATAGATGGAAAATTCCCCTAGGGCATTACACGCAGCATGCCACATCGTACATAACCGAGAGCACAGTATATACTATATACATTTAAACATTTTTAATGTTTTGATATTCATTTATTTTTCATTGCAGCGTTTTAATATTTGCAAATCATCTAGAAATTTGCAGTAATTCACATATTTTTCTAAAAAGTATGACTTATTATACATGTTCATTTGTGAACTTGATACCCTTAAATTTACTTCCATTTATATTCCAATTGAACTATCAGAATCACGTCATGAGATGAAGACACTTTCATTGTAAACTCTTGCAGCTAACAGTGCACTACTTTGTGTCAGATAATACCTGTCGAAGATGATTGGAGGTGCAGATTCTTCAAATGGATATCAATATCGACACTAGGGGAAACGCCCTTTAATGTCGTATGAAAGTGCATTGTCACACGTCAATCACACAGATTTTTTTTTGAAATATTTAAGTTGAAATGTAGCCAATTAAAGTGACAAATCACAATTTATATTTGATTTTTGTGCAATAATAAGGGACCTGCTTGAGACCATCAACTCGCTACAATTGAGAGCTATGTTTAAGTGCGCCATGGTGGCGAGATGTTAACTACCTCGCCTGGTACACAGGAGGTCGTGGGTTCGATACCGACCCTGACGCCTGCTATATATTTGGAGTTTCAGTGTCTCTCCCCGTGGTCGCGTGGATTTTTCTCCAGGCCCTCCGGTTTTTGCCCCCTCCACATTTAGAAGCAACGTCACGCGTTTAGAGTATTTGTCTGTTATAAAGTCCACGTGATGATGAGCCAACTTCGTTTGGCTATCATTTGTGATAGCCAGGTCGCTTCTGAAACACATTTCTGCGGAGGGAGCTGGTAGGAACGTTGGGTTGCTCGGTCAATGGGCAGGGTCAACGGCGGCGTGGTGTATTCCGCAAATATGGCCGACTGTGAGGGCGGGCACAAGCCGGCGCGAGTAGGTTAAACGTTTAAGGGTACCAGGGGGTGACCAGCTCCTCCCCACCCAGCCCCTCCCCACCCAGCCCCTCCCCACCCTCCCCTCTCCACCCAGCCCCACCCCTCCCATTTTTGGATGCACGACGGACAGACGGACGGACACAATAATCCCGTGTGGGCTGGTGTAACCAGGAGGTTCCAACCAGTAAAATAGCTACATAGCTCAGTCGGCCTTACCTGGTAAAATGTAAACAAAAATCGTGGACAGAGTCAAACCAAAGATCTCGGCAGTGGTGGCTCAGTGTTATGACCCCCCGGCCATCCAAGTCGGATTTTGAGTCGTTACTTAACATGGTTTGTACAAACTTTGTTTTTTCTGGGGAGACCAAGGTTGCCGAGGATGGTCCTGGCCAAACTACCTCCTCATGAGCAGTTCCGGCCAAAGTAGGTGTTCTCTAACGGCACATGTCCCCACCAATAGTCTGTGGCAATATGGGGAGGGGAGGGAGGGGATCTTTGTCTTTGTTATGTGTGTACATTCTGTGGCAGTCATTCCATCATAGTCTTGTGCCTGGCTTTTTGAAACGTGACCAGCACCAGCAGAACTGTTTGTCTTCATAAGAGACCCAGTGTGATGTCTAGGGCATTTGTTTGTTCCTCTAATACCTGTGTCTTTCACCTTGTCTCTTCGATTTTTCCCAAGCAAGGCATCTCTCCATGCTCCTGCAAGTATGTGTGTGGCCGTGTTTGTCCAGTGGAAACCTACTTCCCCGTGTTCTTTTTATCCCACCAGCCGACCAGCACCAATGCAGTAGCCAGAGCTAGCTGACCTATGGCAACCAACCACAAACTCATTTACATCTTATATTTTAAACTGCGTGCTCGTGCCAATGACATCTGCTAATCCAGCGGCATTTGTTCAACAAGTCAGACTGCTGATGAGACTCACAAGGTTGAAACTTATCCAGAGTTTGCTTGCTTAAACATGCTGCTGGATAATATTGGTCGGGGAAGTCAATAGGCTCATGGACTAAAACATAATTTTATTTCCATTTGGAGACACAGAATGGAGTTGTAATTATATTTGCTTAAATATGAGCCACCCACATGTCCATGAGTTAATTTGCTTCTGCCAGGTCAGTAAGTTGTTGCCTTTATGAAAGGACTGGCTCCTGCCCTTTTTAATGAGGAATTTTCACCATTGACTCAGGGTAGCCAATCTAGAAGAATGTCGTACAATGTCCGTTGGTTCATGACGGAGGCGCTTTGACCTAAGGCGTTAAAGTGATATGAATCGCCTTCAATATAAATGTGAACGATGATGAAATAATGAGCCTCACTGTAAAAAAATTGCCCTTCCAAAATAGTTTCTAAAAATGGAATGGGCGATGAGTGACTTGTCAACATCGCATACAGGATGAATATTTTCTGCGCAATTTGCGGTGGATTTCTTTGGCCGCTTTTTGCTTTTAGCATTCTGACACAGTGCCTTTGTAGCATTCCCACCCTGAACATTTATCGACCGAACTGCTCACCATCCTTATCACATCCGTCTGGGTATCACTGTGTTTAGAACACTCGACTCTCGACAATCATAAAGCTGTCAATTTAAATCCTCATCAGATATTGACTCGGCTCATCATCCACATTTGAGAAAAATACGTATCACTTTATGGGTGCTCGACATTTGTTTTATGGAGATTCTGATTCCTGCTATAGGCATGTGGAATTAACACCGCTGCTGTTGGAGACATGAACCACTGAATGCTAATTTAATAATTTACATTTTTAAGACGCATTTCATCCTTAGATCTCAATATGAGCAGGGAGTCAGTTTGACAGAACAAAAAAAACCCTTTTCACAACAAGGAACCAAATGAAAAATAAAAACACTGAGCCTAAACGTGCAGTACAACATACCAATGCTTAATTGTATTATATACGACTCATGGTCACACGGTTACATGGAAAGTCGTCTGGTTATCAACAGAAGTAACAACAGAGTTGCCTTGGATGTCTAAGAACTGCTATGAGTGCGTTTCCCATTGAATCGTAATTGTTATTACTAATTAAACCCGGATCTACCGCTGCTAGTCAGCAAATCGGCATCTTATTTCGCCACTCCTGAGCGACGAAGCGACGGCTGTAGGAGCAGCTTGCAAACATTTACTTCACGGATCCTATTCGTAGCCTAACCATTAACCCCCGACGGGGCTTGATTTTCTCATGGAATATTTTCCTGGGCCCTCCAACCCACACAACCCCTGACAGCGGGGAAATATTTTCCGGCGCTCAGCCCCAGACAGCTCCGACTAAAATGCATCCATTTACTGCCGGGAACCATTCGTTTTTAGGACACCCCCCCTCTCCAACTTCTGAAGCGTGGCTGCAGCCCCTGATGCGGAGGTGGTTGGAGGAGGAGGGGGGTGCACACGCGAGCCGACGGCGCATTACCGCCCTCCGCGCGAGCAACTTTGTATTTCGCACACGTGTCGCCCGCGAAGCGGCGTCCCCTGCGCCGCTGTTTGTTTCTGAGTAATTAGTGTTTGTCCATTCTCGCCGGCGCACGGGCGAGTGAGTGGCCCATTGGCATGCAGCTCCTTTTCTGGAGCCCATTCTCTCGCCCACATGATGTTTGGTGTTAGAGGGCTGTTAATTACACACTGGCGCCACACAGGAGCTGGCCCTCCCTTATTAATACGGCGCGGCTACATTCCCGTTAGGCCCAGCCGCCTTGTCGCTGGGCAAATAGCAGTGGGCCAAATAGGGTCCCCCTTTGTCAGTCGGGACGCCTCGCCAAACGGTCCGCGCTGTGCATTGTGGCGCCGCTCAAAATGGACTTTTAGCCTCAAAGAGCGGCTTTAAAATGAACTGCTGGGGGTTTACGCAGTGAACCGGAGACCGGGCCACAATTGGGGCGTTGTTGGAAGGCGCGATGATTAATAAATGATTTCTGTTGAACAGCGCGCGATGTACAGCGCGATCGATGCATTTCGCAGATGTGTGTGTGTGTGCGCGCTGTTGTGGAAGGCACCCGAAAAGGAAAATGGAAATAATGGTGACATTAAATTTGAAGCCGTGCTTCCCATCCGTGAGGACTGCACTAATGTGTTTCAAACCTAAGAAAATATTAGTTTTGAGACAAAAAACTAAAAGTGCATTACTTTTGTCGTAACCTATTAAACTGTACACTGCACGTGCTTTTTAGCTTTAAGAAATCATTGATATGTTTCAAATATTCTTTTGGGGTGGTGTGGTGATGCAGCAGTTCGAGCACTACGCAGTGAACCTGGTCACCAGAGTTAGATTCCCAACCATGGCTACCAGCATTGTAGAATGAGATATTAACCAGTCCTGGGCTTCCCCACTCTGCAATCAGTGCTGACCAAGCCTGGTTAGGTATGGTCAAACAGGGTACATGGCAGACGTTGAATTGAGGAGGCCTTTATCCAGCGGTAGCTTTAACAAAATAGCTGTAGAATATTATTCAATTTGTATTCTTATTTATGAATGTGTACATCAGCATTGCACACAAACATAAACCAAAGTACCCAATGCAAAGATCTAATATTTTTTAACCTTCAATTTAAATGTAATGGTCATAAAAAAAAGACTCTCAGTTGTGTGGTTATGAGCAAAGAGTTCCACCTATCTCTCGCAAACACGCACCCAAACAAAACTGTACACGTATCTGATAAATACCTTGGAGTTAATTTGCCTAATTATAAAACACTTTGTTTCTTTCCGACCATTAAAGAGATGAACGATGTATACCTAGCGCGCGTACTCAATACGCCCGGGCGTTTTGCTTTCTTCGCGTGTTGTTCGACCGAGTCAGTTCAAAGCAGCGAAAGAGGCTTAAAACAAACCCCCGTACCGAAGGGATGTTTCTTTAGTTTCCATCTGGGAGCTATTTGAGGCCCTCCGAGTGCCTCTCGGTGCTCAGGAAGTGACAGGCTTTGGGAAAAATCTGTTGAATTGACCAATTAGTTTGTTTTGCATCACTAGTACGTCTCTCACCCACAATTCCGCATTTCCGCACCGCAATCAGCGTGTGCCAGTGAGGTGAAATATTGTGCAAAAGCATATGATTGCGGTAATTCGTATTCATTATGGCCTAATTGCGCCTCCGAGGTTTTTTTCTCAGTTATTATTTTCATTATTGTTTTTTTTTTGCTCTTCTGTTAAAACTCAAATTTCTATCTGGCAAAAGAAATCAACAAACAAATAGGTATAGTAACACAATACGTACATTCATTGAAGTAGATCACTTTTAATCCAGTAACACGCAGGCCTCCATACTCAAATTAAGATTTGGATTGTGCTCTTCTCCATTGGCAGGCCTGAGTCCGTGGTGAAAATTCCACATCCCTTTTTGGTGGGGACCAATTAATCCACAGGACAACCACCGATTAAATATTTCATTGACGCAATTTTAGAACTTCCTATCCGTTATTTACCAACATGTTAAGCAACGAGTAGAGGAAGCCGCTCAAATTATAGGGCTGCCTATGGGCAGTGCAACACTTTGAGACGTACATATTGGACATACTGGAGATGTGGGTACTCGTAAAAATTTAATCTCATAGCTAATCTTTACTGCGAGCATAGAATAACGACCAATTGGGATTTTGCTTCGGATATAAATGGTTTGGCCACCATTGCTGACAAGAAATTAATGATCATGAAATATTCGCGGTGTCGGACGTATTCGGACAAACGTCTTTTTTGTCCACGATGGAATGGTGGCGATGGTGCATTGATTTTTGTCAACACGACAAACCATTGACTTATTCCATAAATAAACAATATTTTCTAAAACTATAGATAATTACCTTCACAATTACATCCCGTATGTATTATTAGGATGTTTTTGAAATTTTGACCATGAGATTCCCTAATTTGTGAAACTGCCCTTTCAGAGTTCCTATGCAAGGAGCACAAATCTAGCATCTGATTGCAGTGTCTACAACAGAGCAATTTCAGGCTCCATTAGGCACGTTGATGTTTTGTGTACCCATTGAAATGCTGTTAAAGCAAGAAGAATTGCCTTTTGTTTCTATGAACAACATTTCAGCTAATTTGTTTTCTGATTTGCATGCAAGGAATGTGCGGATGAGCCAGTGAACGGGCCCCGTTCGCAACAGCGTGGCCTCCTCCACCTTGTCAAGCTCGGTCTTTTCGAACTTGACAAAGCAAACTTTGCTTCTCTGCAGCAGCTCTGCTCGTCGGGGATTCGATCTCTCCCCCTCTCCCAATGCACTGCACGTGGTCGCCGGGTCGTGGTTTGCCAGTACATCTGGCTCACGGGGGACTGCATTGGAGGGTTACAGAGCGTCACCCAGAGCCATCGTAGAGAAGTAGAGCAGCGCATCTATAGCCAGACGGGCGGTCGTGACGCGGGAGCTGCTGATGCCGCACAGCTTCTTGACTCTCGAACGGAGCCCTTCGTCAATGTCGTTCTGTCCCCTCTCTCTCTCCCTCTCGCTCTCAGCTTCCAGGAGTTTGAAGAGGAGGTCCCGGCTGGAGGAGTCTCCGTCCATGTTGAGACGGTCGAGCATATCCTTCACCGTCCTCATGTGGCGCTCCACTGTGCCAAGCTGTGCCATCGCCTCCACGGCCGCCTCGAATTCTGCCACGATGTCGCTGGCCGAGCCTCAGGTCTCTGCGAGGGCCACGCAGCTCAACCAGAGCGTGGTGTGGGCCCTGGCGCCGGAGAAGCCGCACTCCAGGGTGACCACGCGAGCGCGTTTCCTCCTTCTTCCTCCTCCGCCTCCTCCATGGCCTTCCATTTGACGTGTGGCCACTTGGGCATGGTGGTGTTGTAGCAGGCCGCTTTAAGGTCCTGCCGCGCTTGGCCTGCCACTTTGCCAGGCAGGCCCTCCGCTCTTCCATCTGGGCTTTGCCCAGCGTCCTTACACCGTGGGCAGCAGGGACGTGCTTGTTTTTATTCATTGTTAGCAGCCATCACTAGACATGTTAGTTTTAGGTTTTAAAACATTTCCATTGGAGGATTTCCGGTGACGTCATGGCCGAAGTGAGCAGTGCAGGAACGGACCTCTCCAACCCCTGCATTAGACTCTAACCCAGTACACCCATTCCACAACTGTTTCTTTCTTATTCATAATAAAGGTTTTGGGGTTAGATCGCGTTTTTTATAAATGTGTCGCAACCCTCTACCACCCGACATGGCCAATCAGTAAAAAAATGTGTCATGTTGACAAAAGACAAATAGTTCACAACTTTAGCCCACCGGTGTGTTGAAGAGTGGATCCACAACATTTACAATTTGAGTACGACGTTTCGCTGGAAATTACATCCAGCATCTTTGGGCGATTTACCAGAATAGTGAAGCCATCCACCTGCTTCCTGTCATTAATGCAATACAGTCGGTTCTGCTATAACGCGTGTTGTTTCATAACTCGAATTGGATATAACGCGATTTGAGCGAACAGAACTATGTCGCACGAGTAGCAATAAGCGCTTGTGCAGCTGCCTTGGCATAGCATCGCAGAAGGCGGGATGCTGCTGGATGATACCCACACGCCTCAATATTTGTTCAGCCAGCGTACGCATCTCACGTGTTATCGCCGACTGTGCTTGACCCTGCTCGTTTCAAGCAGCCAGCTGATCTCATTGTGGTAAGTGTAAAAATGTTTTTTTTATATATATACGTTTTTATTTATTTCATAAATATTTCTTACGAGCCTTTTGCCCGTCCAAGGACGAGTGTATTGCAGTAAATCTGAAACTTGCAAGCGAAAAGGAGGCCGCGACGTGATATGTGAAGTACCGGTGAGGACGCTTGACACCGAGGTTGAGGCACACGGGTATTTATTTTACAAGTCGTCACGACAGGACAGCACTAGAGGGGGTATCGGCCCCCTCACCCGTATAACTGGGGATACACCACTAGCTATCCCTGACCTACCCCGAGTCCTCCACTAACGGGCTAGGGGAGGCTGCCTGGCCCGACACTGGTGAGTCGGGCTACGGTACCCGGAATCCCAGAGTGCTGACTCTGGTTCACGGGACCACGCCGCTGGCTCGGTCCTGCGCGGCCCTGACAAGGGCGGCGTCTCAGGGGAGTCCAGGGCTCTAGCTACCCGGGTCTTCAATCTTCCCTCCTTTGTTCTAATACTGCCCCGAGCTCTCTCTGTCATCCCTTTTTATACCCCCTCCAGGATCACAACCCCGGGCAGCCCTACCCCCAGGCTGCCCGATGCGGACGTCGTTGCGGGCACCCGCCCCCCCCCCCCGCTTACTCCCGGAGCTCCGCCCACTGTGTTTGTTCGCCGTTTGATCTTATGTACAAACAGCCCCTCCATAACAGCCCTACATATGCATTGCATCAATTCGTGTGCAATTTGTAAGGCAGCGGCGACACAGACCTATTTCGTTTTAAGGTGATAATCCCTTGTTCGTCATGACGTCCTTTTTACTTTGATGTCTCAATAGCGGAGATCGCGTGACGTGAGGGTTCTGCCTTTGTAGTGAGGGTTGTAAGTTGATGCCGAGGAGGGGAGAGGAGGCACCTCGGCCCCCTGTGTGGAGTGACGTCACCCGCTAATTATTATGAATGGGGGGTGTCCATTTGGAGGATGTCACCTGATCATGATTATTAATGAGGGGGGCTGGTGGACGTGGAGTGACGTCACTAGCGATGCACACAGGCATTCTTGGCTCATTATAGTAGGTAGTAATAATAATGGAGGGGGTGTCCATTGGAGGACGTCACCTGCTCATGATTATTAATGAGGGGGGCTGTTCGATGTTGAGTGACGTCACCCGCTCATGATTATTTATGAGGAGGGGTGGAGGGGTGTCCATTTGGGGGACGTCACCTGCTCATGAATATTAATGATGGGGGCTGGTCGATGTGGAGTGACGTCACGAGCGTTAATGACATTCCTGGGTGATTGTCGTAGGTATGGTTAAAAATGATTTAATTGCAAAAGATTTGTATAATTTAAAAGCTGTTCAGCGAGTTACTTCACACCCTTCATCGTTTTCTCTCTTCACCCTCCTCTCTATTCACCCTCTACCATGGCTACAATTTGTATCGCTTCGCGACTAACACTGTAACATGCATTTGTCACTCATTTTTAACTCATTAGTTAAATATATCATCAAACTAAAATGCAGTAATTATTAAATAACACAAACATCGACAATATAACAAACTATCATGACGAATGTCAGTCATGTTGGTGATTTCGAAACCTGCTACCCCTTAACCCCTTAATTACAATTGAATCAATGGTTATTATAACGCGATTGTTCTTCCATAACGCGGTGTTCTTCGGGAAAGCACCTACTGCGTTATAGGAGAAGAGAGTGTACTAGGAAAAGCCCCCCCCCCCCCACTTCACAGTTAATGTTGACGCTCAACGCAACGGGGAGATGCTTTGTGCGTTTCTTGGTCATGCACGGATTAATTGAAATTTTACTCGGATATCACGGACTTCTTTTTTTTACAAGTTCTGTGGCACGAGAATTAGAGCCCCCTGAAATGAAACCAACCCCGTGGGGTTTAAAACCAAACATTTTATCAAAAACTCCGGCACGTGTTTAACTGCAAACCTTAAATATTACTGCTTGGTAGACCATTATGGCAAATTTGGAAAGATATTGAACCTCCCTCCTCGAAGCAGTGGTATAAACAACCCTCCTAGCCATTGCAGGAACAGAGCATTTAAACCATGAGCTCAAGGGCAGAGAGCGAGAGTTCGTGGCCAGATGGTCCCCATTCTTCATGAATTTGGCGTGAAGGTGTCCATGGTGGGAGGTCGGGGTGTGGGGGAGATGGCCGTTCGAGGTACCGCCCCATGGATACACATGAGAGGTAATCGCTGCTGTACGGGATTCATATCGATGATACATTCCCTTGGCGCGCGTCGGATCTTTTATTTGGTAGATTTTGTTTTTGTACATTTTTACCCACCACACTTTTCCCCTTATATCTGTTCATTTTCCCTAGCCTTGCCTTCCCCTTATCCCTTATATATATTTTAAAAAGTCCGTACTCCTGCTTGCAGTCCCTTTCCCACAACTCGAGAGTGCTGAATCGGAATCTTTATTTTATACTGGAGGAATCCGATGAGGTATGAAGCTCTTTTTCACAGATGGCCAGCAGGGGTGGGTAAACTGTGTTTCGGGCTTTTGCCCAAATAATTTTTGTGTCCCCTTCCCTTTTATCGCTCGTCCTCTGTACCGGGCTCTTGCCAGAATAAAAAAAAACAATAGAAAAAATGTTCGTTGGAAAAATCCCCAAGAATGTGGAATTCCCACCAGTTACTTTGGGCTGCAAATGAGGATGAGAGTTCATCTGATCGGGGAGACCTTTTTACTTGTAAGTGGTAAGGTGACAATAAAATGAAATTGCAGCGGCTTGATGTGGTGACATTTGGAGGCCATATATAAACTCAACATTGTATTGCATTCTTTTCACAAATTGGAGCCCTAGAACTTGTCTGAAAATGTCTACGGGTTTCATTTGTTTCTGAAATAACAAGCGTTTCAGCAATTACTGCCCGTTTATTATTATGGAAGTTGATAACAATCTGTCGAGCGGGCATATTTTACACACTTTGCTTTAAATGTTTTTTTTTTGCGAATGTCAACATTTTTAAAGGAGACTTTGTTAAAAACAGAAACACTAAATAAGTCTAATGATTAAAACATTTCCGGAGATCAAATACAGGCTAACCGTTTAATAGTTTTAATCTATTTTACTATTCTAGGAATGTGTACTGCAGCATTATTCATGCTAGCAGTATAATTTACCAATGTGATTTAGGATTTCCTCGTGTCTAAGAAAGCTCAAGCGAGCATTGGGTCGGTGCTCATTTCCAGTGGTGGCTTTGAGCCAACTGGTGGAAATTCCACATTGCTGTGGCACAAGTAGTTGGATAGTGGTGGGGGGGCAGCAGTCCATCCATAGAAAAACCCCTGCTGACTTTGCTAAGCTTTTAGTACCCATTTTATCAACCCCAGAAAGATAATTGGCTAAGTCAACCCCACTGCAGATCAGGAATCAAACTCGCGCCCTTCCGATTTAGTGCCGAGCACTCTTAACCGCAGCGCTGCCGAGTTGGGCCACAACACGATCGCAATAACACGATGCCCTGTTCGAATTTGAGCGCTGGAATTCAAGATCGACCTCGTGGAGGTGTTCTCGCGTTGAACTCTTAACATCCAACAACAGTGATCGCCGTTGAATCTGACGCACGGGGATCTCGTACAACGACATCGCGAGCGGGGCGCGCACATTGAATGTGATGGACGCTCCAGTATAAATCTTGAGGCTGCACACAGCCCTGACATCTGTAGCAACATGGACTTATCAACTTGTGCACTATTCCGGGTGCCGAGAATGTCAGAGATGGGATTACCGTCAAATTGCAGTCGCACCCAGGCGTGCGAGGGTAAGGTGGGGGGGGGGTCGCTTTAATGCCAGAGAGCCACACACACGCCCCCCCCCCCCCGCCCACCCACCCACCCAGTTCTGAACGGGCAACTTTTGAAAAGTAATCATTCTCTGATTACTGATTACTCGGTGCTTTAGAAGTAACGTAATATCATGTTTGGTATTTCCATGGTACCGTAATTTGATTGCTTAATTACTTTTGTAATTGCTCTTTGACGCTTTCCATCTACGGTTGAACGCGTTCGAGCATCAGCTTTATTTCTCTGCCCGTCCGTCTGCAACGGGGCGAAGGGAGAGCGCGCTCGCAAAGATGATTCGACGTGTATGCAAATTTGTTGCAAAAGTTGTGTTGCTATTAGAACATAAACCAAATCGGTCAGGTTATTTTGTGACGCCGCATTTGGCAGCGCTGCATGTAAATTCCTCGCTCGAGACTCAACGCATCTAATTCAATACATCTGCGGACAAACACCGTGTTGTGGAGTGTAACAGCAGCCATGGGCATGCATGTTTTTTTATTGTTGTTTGACAATTTACATTTACGTGGTTGTTTGATAACCTCCAGAATGATAGCACCAGCTATGGTTCTTGGCTCTGCTGTGATCTTAATGCGAGGGTCCGCAGAGCCAATGCGTACAACCAAACGCATTCTCTCCAATTATTTTTGCAGAGTCGTTTGAGAAAAGAAATTTGAAAAAAAAGTAATCAGCTGCAATCTGATTACACACTAAACACGAATAAAAAAAACTTAATAATTACAGTTACCTGCCTTTTGGTAATTTAATTTCAGTCTAAAAGTCCCTCGTTATTCGCTAAATTGCTCTCTCAGATTTTGGCTTTTCGCGAATCGCATCTGGACAGTCCCTCCAGAAAAACGCGGAGTTTTTTGGTGATTGTTGCGGGCAAAAATCGTTGATTATGCGGCACGTTTTCTTAAAAAAATGCGATGGAATATGCGGGATATTTATGCAATTTTATGCGATTAAATTGCGGGAACTTGCAAAAACTGCGGTTTGATGAAAAAGAAAAAAGTGATTCCCCCAACACCCTATTCACTAGGCTACTACTTTAATGTAAAGAGTCATTTCTTATTACTTCCTATGATAAGCAAGCATACTACATCACAGAAAGTGCTGGGAATATTTAAGTTCTCATCTTGTTTTATTTCAGACCTTAACAAACAGATGGCTCAAACTTACAGAACATTGAGTCGAACAAGTTCTGTAGCTTTACAAAATGAATATGCTACAACTTCTGTAAAAATGAATAAATAAAATATTAAAAAATAAAATGTGTGCTTCCTGTTTTACAGAGGTAGCTATACAAAACAGACATCTTCTGTTAAAATAAGTGTTTTCAGTGCACAGTAACGTAAGCAATACAGTAACAGTACAGTCTTACAGTAATGTAAATGTACATACTACTAACAAAAAAGTGCAATCTTACAACTGTAATGAGTGACGTCACTTCATAACGTTCCCATGGCAACAGGGGAAATGGCTGCGCTTGTGTGAAGTAAACGCAACATTTTTCAACTTTCTGCTAAGATATATGTGACTTTTTGCAACGAAAATGCGGGGATTATGAAATCATGCAAGCCCGCATATTTTGCGCGGAAATCTGCAATTTATGCGGCGAAAGTGCGGCGTATTTGAAAAAACGCGCCCCCCGCATAAATATGCGGACTTTGGCTGATTTTGCGTGGAATCTTGCGATCGCATAATCGCGTTTTTCTGGAGGGACTGTCTGGAACTCTACACGAATGCATCGAGAGAGAAAGAGAGAAAGGAAGGCACCAAGTCCCCTCTACGCATGGCTACACACCAAAATGATGGGGTTCAGTAATTGTCTCGTGTGTTTTGGCCCAGGCTCCCTTTATGAAGAATACCATCTAAGCATCCCATTTGTGTCCACGGCGTTGTGGTCACAAATTGGGGCGGGCCACGAACATTTTGTGATCTGTAAAAAGACCCTTGTGAACTTGATATTGGAATTCGCTTGCACAAGACTGAACGGCATGCAATGATTACATCATGCGTTTTCTGAAATTACCAGTAATGTGCAACGATGAGGAGCGTTTACTCGAGGCAACAACTCTTGATCCTCGATCGTTACTCTATTTTCATGGTTTCTTGAATTTTAACTCTTTCTCTTTTCCTGGATTCAAATCGGACCATTTTACTAATCAATTGTAAAATATTTATCTTCCATCAGCCTGGTAGCTTTTCAGATCATTATCCAGCAGAAATTATTTAAAGCTAGCGAACTCTTGGCCGGTTTTCGACCCTCTATGTTTCATCAGCACAGACAATGCTTGTTAAACACATGCTTCTGGGTTACCAGATTTTATTGGCAAGAGCACTTTTCTGAAACCACGGGATCCTGTTGAGCGCAAAACGCAATATTGCCTCCGAACTTATAATACGTTTTGGTTGTGGAGCATTATGGGTAAAAACATATTTCATTTTGAAAATCCAATATGCCGATGGACTCAAACATATTTGATTATGAGAATACACAGAATGTTTGTTATCCACAGCCCATAATAATTTACTTTTTTGACACCACCGTGACCGCCATATCGTGGTCAATTGCCAGCCCAGCGGCTTTTGCGAGTCTCTCTCTCTCTCTGTGCACTCGGCGATCTTCGCATGATCCACAAACCCTGGCAGCAAAGCTGCTGGTATCCAGGCATGATCCACTCCGGCCACCAGTCCGGGACAGAGTAGCTGAACCCGATCTCCTACTCCAATGATGAGCAGGAATGCCATGTGCGCAGAGCGAGAGCTTTCTTTTTTATTTTGCATTTGGGCAACACTGCCCCCGGCTGTGATGTTTTGGCAGGATGGCAAAAAAATATGGCACGGTGTGATATGCACCTCCCTGGCTTGAGTTTCATCACAGCTATTTAAGAGAGAGCTGATCATGTCCACATCAACACTCCTAGCCAAGCACGGCCAAAGGCCTGATGAACAAATCGCACTGAAATGCACCATATCTTGGAAGCTATGCAGAGATGATAAGCCTGTTTGGTACCTGGATGAATTCTGGAATCTGTCTGTGCAGAGCGTTGTGTGTTACCAACCGTGTGTGCATGTCTTTGATATGGGTTGTCTGTTTTCCTCTCCGCATCCAAAACAATAAGTAACATAATCTGGCCAAACATCCGAATGCAGGACTTTCCTGATAAAGAGTCATGAGCGCTATGAAGCTCATTTTCACAGGTCTCTAGTCGGGGCCTGGTCAGAAATTCAAGACAACAAACAACACAAAACACGATCGGAATGCCAAGTATAGGAAAGGAAAGCAAATCACTAAAAATAAATACGTAAAATAGATTAAGTATATCAGTTAAAATTGTATAAGTACACAAATTCCCAAGCTTGGGCAAGGTAGCAAAAACGACGTTCGAATCGACGGTCTGAATGCACTGCTCTGTTTACTTCTTAGGTGACTCTTTCCCTGAACACAGCTTACCTATCCTATATCTTAATTCTAGAGTTGAAGTTTTCGTGACTGCAAGGATCCATACTCTTTGGTTCTTTCGGTAAAGTCACGTAGGTGAAAATAAAATAAAAATCATCAGGATGACGGAAGCTTGTTTTTATCCGAAACGTCGTGATTTAGTTATTTTCTATTTTTTTTTTCACCTACGTAAAAAAACCGAAAAAACCAAAGAGTATGAGTATCCGATATCTCTCACAGCGTTTTTGAATATACCCTATCACTACCTTTTTTGATGGTTATTGTATGCCTGTGGCTGTCAATTCACAGCATGTTAGAGTAATTTGCTGCTGTATATTTCCACGTGATAAGCCACTTAATTGAGCTATAATTCGTGGCCAGGTCGCTTCTGAAAAAGCGATACATAGCTCAGTGGGGCGTACCTGGTAAAATACAAAAAATAGAGGTTTATGTCATTTTTGCTCTCAATGTAACACATTTGGACACTCCTTGTGTTAAATGACCATGATTAGTAAACAGAAAACACACATCAGTTTTCCTTCCACTACGGAGAGAGGGAAGGCAAGAGGGGGTGGCGGGGGCTAAGTGGATGGAGAGGAAAGATCGATCCCACGGATCAGAAGCGTTGGGGTGAGAAACGAGTCGAGTGGTGCCGTGCCAAAACCATGCTTTGGGTCTGGTGTCTTCACGACCATGGAAATGCAGCGGTTCGCGGAGCCGAGAAATGCTGCTGGTTAGCATACGTCTTGGAAGGCCAGTCCAGTGGCAGATTGAAATATATTTTACTTTTTCGTGTAGAGATGTAAGAGTGGAAGGTGAAATTATTTAATATTTAACACAGGCAGGCGGATATGGCCTTTACAGCCGTGCGCTGTTGCCTTTTTTGAAGTTTGTGCGTGTTTCTGTACCGTTGGTCAGGCAGTGTGACATTGTGCATTAACCGTGGAGAACAAATTCGAGCTTGAAGCTGATCTCTTCTCCATCCCTGCCTTGTCTCTGGCGCGCGCACCCACTCTGCAAGCCTCCTGCTCCGTTGCCGAGTAGTTGACATCGCACGCATTTAGTCTGTGGGATAAAGTGGAACAGGGCCCGGTTCACTAAACTCGGCAGCGTAACTCTGCGGCGGCAACGCAAACCTGGGTTCAAGTTACAAACGTGGGTAAATTAGACGCATGTCACGCCAACCAATATTGATGCGGTTCCCTCTCCAATGCCAACATTCCTCAAATTTATGAGCAGTCGAGGGGTGGAATGACGCATCGAATCATCGATGATGAATGTTAACTTTGTTATCTCTCGCGATCCACTCATAGGACTGCTAGCGTAAGAACGAACGTTTGATTTCCGTTCGATTTGAATCGTTTGTCATTGATTCACGAGACTTTACGAGCCACGACAGTCCGCTACATTTACCACGATGTCAAAAAAATATTGTTCTTGAATAAATTCGCAAAACACCTAACAGCAATAATTCTTGAAGTTGCGAAGGGGCGAAGCGACAGCAAAAACTGTTTTGTATTTGAACAATGCGGTGAATGTAGCAATGCATTTTTTTTAAAGTGGAATAATAATGGGGCCAATGCTGTTATTTTAGTTTTTTACATTTTAAGCTTCTGCAGTCGCTGGCTTTTTTTTGCCAAAATAAAATCTGAAGTGGAATGAGTTTGAAGTTCAAAGGAAGCCGTGTTGTAAGAGCCCCGGCCGATAGAAATCTGCAAAAGAACTAACTTTGGCACGGCACGTTACATTACAGTGTAATTAATCACAGCGAAATGTAAATGTTTACAAAAATCGCTAAGTGCCAAAAATACTCTTTGTTATTCCCCCCTCTTCCTCCCGCCCCCCCTGCCGCCAGAATAGGTTTCGCTTTAAAGGTCACACGGTATTGCACACGCGCGTGCCTTGGATAGACGCGGCGTCGCCAATAATTGCCGTCGTTAATTTCAGGGGGGGGGGGGGCGGTGGGGGGGGTGGTTTGTTCTATTTATGACGTGCGCACGAACATGACACCTAGCAATAATAAACCTTCACCTGAACCTTGCGTGGTGGCGTTGGGGGTGGTGGGGTGGGGGTGGAGGGGGACAGAAATTTCGGCAAATTCCTAAGTCCTTCTCTGCCATGTCGGTGAAATTCCCCATACCGACGGCGAGCCCGGCGCTGTCGTGATAAAGCCAGTCGTGGCGACACGGCAAATACTCACGGGGCCTGGAGCCAGGCTGCCCTTTGCGCAAACACGGTGATTGAGCGGCGAGCAAACATCGTCCTACAGCTGTGATGAAAGTTAAGTCGATTGCAATTCTCACCAAAACATCATCGCACTGTTCCCATTAGGTCAACACCCGAGACAAAGCACTAAAAGCCTTAAAGGTCTCTTCCACATATTTTACATTTTTGGGAGGTGAAACGGCCTATTGCCGTAGCCTTTTTTGTTTGTACGTGCGTACGTGTTCATTCTGATTTGGAGAAATTTACCAGGCGCTGTCGGGGTTGCACGGAGGTGCTATTGCGAGCAGGTGAAGAAATTCCCTCGTGCGTTCGCGTATCTGGCCGACGTGGAAATGTGGCGGTGTCAATAAATGATAATCCCCCCGATGTGTTTTGTGGGTCGTACCACGTGTTGTTTGGCATGATGGCCGACGTTTCGCTAACACGTGCTGAGTTTTTTTTGCGTGAATTAAATACGCAGGACAACTTGTAAAGACACAAACAGCCCAACTGCAAAAACCTACGTGGTCAAATTCTAATCCCGTTCTTGGGTCAGCCTGACTTTTCGGGATTCATAAATAAGTCTCGTTTTGTGGGAAGACAACAATGGGGTTGTTCTGTGGGTAAACTGACCTTCGCACTAGATAGGAATGTGAAACTTTCACCATTGGTTCAGAGACACCAGTAGAGATGAACACTGTCCAACCACGAATTTTGACTTTTAAACAAACATAAAACGTTTACCCTTTCCCCCCCAATTTTAATTCTAGCGCTGCTATCGGGCGTCGTGTCGCGAGATAATAGATTTGGGAAAACTCGCAGAGTATTGCATCAGCCAATGAGAACAGTCAGCGGGTGCAGAGATCTCAGAACTACTTTTGATATCCCGTTCAATCGACCTGCTTTGTTTGCAAACTACAGGGGCACAGTTTTCCACACATCTTCTCTACAGAGAGATGTTCATTGCATGGAAAGTCAATATATTAATAAAAACAAATCTTGGAGCTGGAATTTATCCAAATTTAAATCAAACACCACATTTCTTGTGACGGATTCATTCGTGTGCAGTTAGTGGTGACCGCGGTAAGGTCACATCCACACGTTCCACTTGAAAACCCAGCTTCGTCGAACACTGCCACCCAGAATCACGCAACGGATCTCGGCTGTGGCAGCCCAGTGCTTGACTCCTGAGTCACGTGGCCACCTACTCACACTCCGACTTTTGAAGCTACGACGAAATCTGGATATATATATGCACACCCCTTGTATATACTGTTATGTGTATACGTTGATCTTCTTTCACACTGTACGTAGCCAACCGTGATAATTGGGAGCATGACCAGCTGTGCTTATGTCCAAAGTCGTGTCCTTGTATCAGAAGTTGCCCTTCGTCTTCCCTTCCACCAGTCTGATGTGAGGATTCGTTGCTGATATCAGTACTTTACTTATTTAGTGCAACATAATCAGTAGTGTAATTTTGGAGAAAATGAACAAAAACTAAATAACAGCGCAATATGCCTCCACATATGTCTCTCCGCATAAAAAAAGTCAGTTACTTTTTACAAAAATGAGCATTGAGGCATTGCTCTTTAACTGTTTACATCCCCAAGCCAGTGCCAGAAATTCCACATTCCTATGGTGGGGGTGAGTGCATCCATACGAAAACCCCTGACTTCCTCCCAAGTGTTTTTCATTATATCTATAATAATAATAGTTCAATTTATAACAGGCGCAAATTTGCGGATGTAATGACCGCTACCTTCTGTTTGAGAGCTGCTCAGTTTGCCATTGAACCACCGTTTTTTGTCAATCAATTTAGCGAATGTGTTCGTCTTATTAAACAACAGCCAACGGGGACAAATTATTTGTGACAGTGATACAAATAATACCTGTGTGATTATATTTGTAAACATCGCTACATATTTACTATCCCCAATCTGGTGAGACAGCACATTGATTTTGACAATATGGCTTCACTCTGCCAAACATGCCTTGTGCATGACACGTATCTCAGCCAGGACGGAGAAAAGAGCAAGATAAATTAATTGACGGTTTTAAATCAATTAGTTTGCTATGGTTTTTAGGACACAGAATTTAAGCTGATATTTAATGCACCCAAGATTATATATATTATAAATATGGGCCCCTTGAGGTCCTTGGGGCCGTACGTGTTTTGTTGGTGCGCTTAGATCAAGCACCACCACTGTCCACAGAGAACGAGTGGCCGCCTGCGTGCAATAGCCAGCTGTGGTCTCCATGCCATTGCCAGAGGTGCCACTCACCCCCTCCTTCCTCCTCCCCAAGCCTTCCCCAAAATCCTCCGCTGGTCAACGACCGCGGAGCAGCAGATTTGCACGCCTGACGGGAGATCAGACGTTTCTTTTTAAATGGAAAATCTCTTGTTGAAAGGCAGGCAGGCAGGCAGGAGCGCCGGGCGTTTGGGGAGGGGGGGGGGGGGAGACAAAAAAACCCTCGGCTTGAATGATGCGGTGGCCAGCGGCCCACTGGTCTGGGTTCACCAGGCAACAGTGGCAGCAACAACAAACGATGCTGGACAATTGGGGCGGAACGGGAGGTGATGTTTTGGCCAACGGAACTTCACAAGGGGTCTTTGCTGTGACCGGTCGGCCAATCTCATCCAACCCTGGCATGGCAAGCCACTAAACTGTTTCCATTTTTAGAGATTTTTCTCTTTTTTGCGTTTGACAGTTGCTTAAAATGCATTGGTGGGGTTTTTTTTTTGCTGAGCTATGCAAAAACAATTACACGGCAGCAGCAGCAGCAGCAGCAGGAGGAAGGGTATTAGGAAGGGGCTGCAATCGGATTCCCTTGATGCTCGGCCACATTAGGGATGACCGAGATGTGATGCTATCTGCCTGCGTGTTCGCACGCCCGCTTCGCTCATCGCTGGGGAACAGGAAAAAAGTCACAGAAGGAAAAAAAAAAGCTCCCACATTTTCCATACAATATTCCATTAACTGCTTCCTTTGATTTGAGCGCGCGTTTCAGGTTATATTTGTACTCGCCGAATATTACAATGTGCTAGTTTTAAAAATATACATTGATGCAAGTGATAATTATCTGAGGTGCAGTTTTGTAGCAAAAGTCAGTTACCATGCAGTGACGTAGCAATCACGTGTGCAGGCGGTGCAACTGCGCCTGGGCCCACTAGCCAGAGGGGCCCAAGCACCAGACCACTAAGGGGTGGGGGAGGGGGGTAAATTTGACCAGTGGAGGGGCCCATTTCATTCCTTGTACCATGGCCCACGCCAGCCACGTTCCGCCACTGGTCCAACACCAGCCGCATCCAAACTATGGGGCAAGAATTAAACCTCAACGAAGAGTTTACACGGGTTAAACTGTTCATTGATCATACTGCTTTTCCTCCTCCTACACGCAAATCATACTCTTTGAGAATTTAACCAGACATCTGAAACAGGGCTCTCCTGACCCACCGAGGCATTTCTGAGTGAGTGAATGCGTTTTAATGCTGTGTATAACAATTCAATTCAACTGGGAATATATCCAGGAGTAAAAATAGAAAAGCACTATATTGAATGGGCATCACGCTATAAATGTGAAATAACTGCTGGTGGCTGCTAACCCGGCAAGAAAGATGACCACCGTTTCCTGCTCATTCGGGCATGGGGAACACTTGGAATCGACGGGCACGAGCGATGAATTAAATCTATTTTGCCAAATACGGTCACCGGTACGGCAATACCCGCTTTTGAAATGCGGCCCGGAATTAGAAAACTGTCGGCAAATGCAGTGGCCACAGCCGAGCCACCAAAGGGACCCGGCTCTTTCCGATAGCATCACAGACGCATCGATCACGCGGGAGACAGGAAGCCGGAACATCCATCACTGCGCTGCTGCTGCCACCCTCCTCCTCCTGGCCGACGTGGCCTGCGCGTGAACGCGGCTCCGGCGTCGGACTTGCGCTCGCGTGCGGAGGAGTCGCCCCAGAGAAGAAGAAGAGCCTTGAAGCTGTTGGATGAAAAGCTTCCTGAGCACTCCCTTTACGGCCGGAGAGTTGAAGATGCACCCCAAGAGAGACCGCAGTTGGGCGATAGACGCGTCATTGTGCTCGACTCACTTTAAGGATGCTGCTGTGGTGAAATGCAGTTGCCCCCAGTTGATTCCATCTCCAGGCACAGCAGTTAAATAACGGGCGAGTTTTTATTTGTAATCCCCGCCCCCCCCCCCGCCCCCCCCCCACCGCCGCAACCTCTGTCCAGCCAGCTGTATAAATGGGTAGACCACAGGAATGGAACGCGTCCGAGGAGATGGAGTGATGAAATTAGCTCGTACGCTGGCGCCAGGTGGATTTACACCGTAGAGCCACGAAAGATGGCAACGACTTCGAGAGGTTTTCATCCAGCAGTGGATCGACCATGGGCGATAATGATGTTGATGAGTTATCCAGGAACCCAATGCTGCTTCTCATTGCTCTTTTGCGGGAGGGTCATGCATTTTGATGTTTGGCCAATTCCTTTTCATTGTGAGAAAAGGCTGTGGTGTAACAATGAGCCTGGAGGAAACCAATGCATAGCGCCCAATGGAGATATGAGCAATACCATGCAGTCGAATTCACACGGAGACGGTTTGATTTCAATGCATATTTTCAGTGTCGCCGGTACAATAGAGTGATTTTGTGACGAGTAGCCACCGCCATAGCCAGATGTGTACATGGAATATGGTGTGATGGGTGCAGAAATATTTCCTGGGTCACCGACCCGAATGGATTGGGCTGGAATGAACTGTTCCACCTGAAGACGGAAGCTTGTGTTGCCTCCGAAACGTCGTGATTTTTATTTTATTTTTATTTTACTTTTATTAATTTAATTTTTTTACCTACGTGACTTTACCGAAAAAACCTAAAAATATGGAATGAACCTCTTTTGTGAGGAATAAAGCCTGAAATAACGACACGCGGTACTTGTGGTAAACATGCAAACAAACATGCTCTGACAATTATAATAATAGTGTATCCATTGTGTTTGCCACTGATTGGCATACACCAGAGACAGCCTTCTTTATATGGTCTAGTCTCACCAGTGTCAGACCAGCGAACGTCAAAAGGTGAACACGATAAAACAATACATTCGATTAAAATACTACGGTAACATCCAAGAGGGTCAAATATAAAATAAGCATCTACTCGCGACCGTCATTGAAAATTACGGTACACATTGGCACGCCTTGACATCCCGAATGCCCGTTGCCGCGAGGTCTGCGACTAAGCGAGCGTATCCAGCGGCGGGACCGCGTGAAACCGGAGCGACGCGATTCGATGTATTAATGTCACAGTTTGTGTTCTGCCGGGCTGATCTCGCGCTCGGCGACGCGTTGTGGGCGTGTGCCACGGCGTGCCAGCTCGGCGGCACGAGTGCTCGTGCGAGCGCTCGTGGCTGGCCCGTTATCCGAGATGTGCCGCTCGGGTTCCGTCTGTCCGCTCGACTGATGGAGCGAAGGCGCATGAGCCGCTATGTGAAAAATAAACCGAAGATGTCGAAACGTGTTTTTTTATTTTTTTTACGAACTACCAGGTAAGGCCCACTGAGCTGCGTAGCTCTTTTTAAATCCTTTATATTAAGTTCACTTGCTTGCTTGCTTACGACCATGCAAATCTTTCGGTCGTTTTTTTAACCCACTTCCCGTGATCCAATCGAGCTGACATTTTGCACACAGACTCGTTGTGCGTGACAATGTATTTTCGTGAAAAAAATTCAAAATTTTACACTTTTTAGGAAAAAATCTATTATATTTAATTACCAATTGCTTAATGGTGGCAGGCATTCATCTGACCCATAAGTGGCAGCCATCTCAAGCCAGAGGACGAGAGGACTCGAGCCGCCACGCATATAAAGGATTTATAGTGAAAAACTTTGTTTTTACGGGTTAATTTTTTCAGAAACGACCTGGTCACAAATGATAGCCCAAGGAAGTGGGTTATCGCGTGGGAATTTATAGCGGCCAAATACTCTAAACGCACGTTGATTCTAAATGTGGGGGGGGGAAACCCGGAGGACTCTGAGAAAAATCCACGTGAGCATGGGGAGAGAAAGAGAGAGAAGAGAGAACTCCAAATATACAGTTGTCAAGGTTGGGATCGAAATCACAACCTCCTGCATACTCAGCGAGGGAGTTAACATCTCACTACTGATGCTACGAAAAAATAAAGTGCTCGTGAACGAGGCTCGCAAAGGGGAAGTATCAATATTCTCTAAGGTCTGAGAACTAGAGAATGCGTCGCCTCATTTCTGGCATCATCCCACTCACTTCCAGTTGAATTCCAAGAACATTGACATGATTGCACTTTTCGATTCAAAACTTTCGTGACTGCAAGGATTCATCTTCTTGGTTCTTTCGGTAAAGTAACGTAGAAAGGGAAATAATAAAATAATAATAATAAAACATAATAAAATTCTCACGACGTTTCGGCCACAACACAAGCAGCCGTCCTCAGGTGAAGACAGAGCTGTCTGAAAGACATTGGAGCGCTGTCTTTCAGACAGCTCTGTCTTCAGCTGAGGACGGCTGCTTGTGTTGTGGCCGAAACGTCGTGAGAATTAAATTTCATTATGTTTTATTTTTTATATTTTATTATTTCCCTTCTACGTGACTTTACCGAAAGAACCAAGAAGATGATTGCACTTGCTATCTTCGAGGTCCGCCACGGACTTGCCCCTGCGTACCGATCCCCTCTCAACTCACTACTCCTCTCCACGCATTCTCCTTCTTCTCGCATCTTATCTCGCTCTACCCCGCGTAGTTGCCCTCCGTGAAGTATGCCGATGAAGCCGATGGAAAGTGGGTGAAGCCCGCTGCCGGCTATATTTTTTATTTGATTAAACGTTTAAGCATTCATTCTCATACTCACGCTGCATGCGTCAAGTTGTGAGTGTCAAATGTGATTATGTTTAATGTACGCTCATCTTACGCAAGGCAAATGGAGTGAATTCTATTTTGCAAAGTAGATGGTAAATATATCACGAATGAGATGTTAAAAAACCAAGACGTAAAAAAAAAATGTTGCTTCTTGAATCAAATCACAACCTTGAACCGTCACCGTTTATCGAATCGCCGTGGGGGTGTACCGTTGAACTCCAAGCCATATAAATGCCATTTCAGTTTAGGCATCACATTGCTCGGCGCAGGCAACTCTTAACCCAGGCATGGTCTCCATTCTGAAGTCGTTTCGCTTGTGTCGAACGCGACGGCTACGGGCGATCTCGTGACTTTTGTCGATAACAAATTTGGTGAATGCCCACCGCATGAACACAGATTCATGGGAAGAGGACAGCCGGACCGGGGAGTGGTTAAATGGCCCTTGTAGCCTGTCAGCAGGGTTGGAAAAGAGACACAGGCTGGTTTATCCACAATAGAACAGTGATATTAATGAATATCTCCATAGAGAAGCCTTATCTCGTCGTGAGTTTACTATGTTATTGCACTTTTACTGCACAAATACAAGGCCCGCGGGCAACTGACGGCCACTGGTCGCCTTTAGTGCGGCTCCTGACGTGCGTTCCCCGACAATACACAACACGTGGCAACACCCCCACCATCATCATCATCATCGTGCTGCTGTCAAACCCCCAATGGTTTCAAATGTGTGGCGGCCCTCCTCACACTGACGATGTCTTATCGGCGAAAGTGCCCCCCCGCCCTTCTCCTCTGAAAATTTGTGAAAAACACTGCTCTCGAAGTATCAGTTACAGAACATCTCGCAGGACGTTATTATAATTTAGTAAGAGGGAAAAACAGCAAGGTGGGCCTTCATAAAGTGTGATTTACAGTCTGTTTACCACCCACTTCTGGATGGGGGCCTCCCGACACCACATGAGCCACGGGGGTTGTTTGGCCATACCTGGTGAAAATCGTGCGTCCGACATTGGTTCAGATATCGCTGTTAGCCGTGGCTGGGAGTCAAACTCAGGATTTTGGGGTTTAGCTATAACCACTGCGTCACCGCACCCCCCCACCCCCACACCTAATATACACTAATAAGAGGATTCCAGCTGGGATAAGGATGAAAAAATATGTATTTTCTTTAAAAACTGAAAAAAAAATCACAAGAACACCCTATCTGGATATTGAGAAAGTAGTGTGCTGGGCTCGGCGTAAGGGTACAGCGTGCTACTTTATGTAGACACATCACTCTTACAAATTGTGGACAACAGCAGGAGTGAATTATGTCCGTGGAAGAATTAAATAAAGATGTTTCTTGAAACGTAATACGTGGATTTCTGCAGACAGGAAGCAAATGATGTATTACTCTAAGTGAAAGTGTCTTGTGTGTGGGAATGGTCGGTCACTTTGCGACAAAAAACATACTTTATAGAACCGAGGTAATAATAATTATAATTACAGCTCATATAGCACCTTTCATAAGATCTCAAGGCACTTCATATATATGACAATGGGGGCGGGGATTGGGTTAAAAGTGGCCGAGTTAAAATAGGAAATGCCATCCTCAAAGAGAAATCTTTTTAGGCAGCACTTGGAGATGCCAAACGAACCGGGCTCCCTGTGACAGCCTTCGACAGAGAGCTCCACAGTCTGGGTGCTACTGAAGCACGTCCCCTCGAACAAGCCTTTGGCACTTCATTGGTAACATAAACGAAATACGTTCCATATATAAATACAGTGTTACGTCCATGAAGTGGCACATAGGCACATTTATTGCCAAACTAAGGCTCAAATTAGACACCAAACTGAACCGATTCACAATATTTACATCATCATCAACATTAGTCGTTGAACATGACATGTGCAACATCTCGGTCCGTTCGTTCTTGAGTCCACGAATAGGGTTGCCACCTGCCCAGGTGGCAGCCACCAGTTCCGAGGACTGGATAGTCCCGGACCGTCTGGGAATTGGCGTCTGTGTTCGGTTGGCAGGAATGAAACACAAATGTCCTGAGATCTGGTACCGTTGTTGTGTTACCACTCCATTAAAGTACACCGCACAAATGTTTTATAGGCCTAAAGCTAAACTGAGAACAATATGTGCCGGTTTGATCTGCGGCTGAAAAGTTGGATGTCCTGTCAACGAGTGAAAAGGTGATCTATTATTTGGGTCGACATGGATCTTCTTCTTTCACATAGATTAATAGCATCAGATTAACTATGTAATAAAGAAAAAAACACAGGTCAACGAGGCCTTGTCGCTACGACATGACCTGATGGTGATAGTGCAGCCTGCATCTGATCTCTGCCAGGTGCAGAGACAGAGAGGGAGAGATAGTCTATGGCTTTCCAGTCACATTGCTCATGAAAGTCAAACTTAATGCGGAAACCCAGGAACTACGATTTATGAGCTCTGTCTTGAGTAATATACTGGCAACGTTTTTTTAGAGAGCTGCACTGGAGGTAGGTTTCTCCGATCGTCGTCATATTTTCTGTGGTGAATAACATCCCCGTTAAAGCGAGCAGATGCCTGTTTGGTCGGCGGGGGGATAATAAAATTGGCCATTCCATCGTGTGTAACAATATAATGCGATGCGTTTGAGATTTACAATTTGTCTAAATATCTCCGCAACTCAAAAGGCTGGGCAAATGAGACAGCCCGCGGATATAGATAATCTGAAATGTATCTTTGCGTCAGAGTAATAGATACTTTGAATATACGATGAGGTGGTTGCAGATGCGAGGAACATGCTAAGGTTTTATTCGTTCATATCAGTGATAAAAAAACGGTTTTGGCAGTGCCTTTAGTGTTCTCCCAACTATGTATTTTTTTACTTTACCAGGTAAGGTCCCACTGAGCTATATAGTTCGTTTTCAGAAGCGACTTGGCCACAAACGATAGCTCATTGAAATGGCTTATCACGTGAAAATTGTATACTCTGAAAGCATGTTTCTAAATGTGGAGGGAAAAACCGGAGGACTTGGTGAAAAATCCACACGACCACAGGGAGGACACGCAAACTCCAAATATACAGTCATCAGGGTCGGGATTGGGATCAAACCCACGATCTCCTGTATACCAGGTGAGGTAATTAACATTTCGCCACCGTGGCACCCCTGCTGTATCCGTGCCCCAGAGCTGTCATCTGTTTGCCACAATGGATGAATGATGCGCAGTCCCTCTCCACCTTGTCCAAAAACGCACTCTGATATTCTCTGCAGCTCTATTGCGTGCGACTCGCAGATGGCGGTGAGGAGGTGCTGCCCAGGTCAGGTCACTTGCGTTTTGAAAATGGGATAAAAAAAAAATTATGCTAACTTCTGTAGTTTTTGCGTATCATCCCTGTACGTCGATGTGGCCAACGATAAAAACATAAGTGGGATGGGGCTGGCACCGGTCTCTCGAAGGGAAGGTGGCCACTGATTGGCATCAACTACGGAGTGAGGGTCAAAAGTGGTAGTGTGGCCAAGCGGGCGTCCACCGAGGAAATGGAGCGATGAAACTGGCTCGCGCGCGGGAGCTGTCGGCTCGCACGCGATCTTTGCATCGTGCAAACCGTGACAAATGGCGACGGCCTGGGGAGACCATCATCCAGCAGTGGATAGATCATGGCTCATGATGATGATGATGATCAGGTGGGGTTGGTGGATTGTGCAGAGATGACGATATATAATTTACCCACCTGCAGGGGATATGAGATTCCTCTGGAAAGCAGTGCAACACGTGGCTCCCCGGCCGTTGCGTGTGCTTGTGTTATTCTACATGTCTGTAAAGTTCTCTCCAGGAACTCCATTTTCATTTCAAGTGGACATTTGCAAAAACAAGAAGAAATCATTGACCAAACATCCCTAGCAAACCCGCCCCCATGAAAAAAATCTACGATCCTCAGCTGAAAGATATCTCGATTAAACGACGGGATAATTTAAATGAAATTCCGTCTAACACCTTCACCGACTCACACCGAATCAGTGTGGTCAAGTATGGCCATACAACCCTTACAGCCTAAATGGTTTGCGCTGTATAACAGGCAAAGGAAGCGCAATATTTGATGTCGGATGGAAATTCGCGTCTAACGTATTGCTGATACTGCCATGAGATCGTGGAAATGTCAACACTGGCTCAGGGCTATGAGGACTGCCCTTTACATACAACTCAATTTTGTGCTACTCAAGGCTACGTACCCTCGACTTCCGATTATGAGATGCTCCGCAAAGCAAGGTGCACCGCACGCTTGTGCCCGGTGTCAAGCCATGCACATCTGGTCAAAAACGACTTTCGGATAACGTAACGCACCCCAAGTTTTACCCTTTTAAAATACAAGGGGAAAAGTGGGCATTGAATACGCAATGCAGAGGATATGGTATCACGAGCGTAGGAATCGATTTCAATCGATAAATTCACGAGTCGTTTAATGCTGAAAATTTATATTCAAGTGACTGGGAATGGGCTTTTTCCATTTTTAATTACGACGTTTCGGAAGCAACACAAGCAACCGTCATCAGGTGTTGACTGCTCCAGAAAAATAGCTGAGGCGTGTGAAGAGAGTGTGGGACCCTTGCAGTCACGAAAACTTCAAATCTAAGATTTTTTTCCCATTTTCTTCAATCAGCTTTAGTGCCTCTTCGGCAAAGGTGCATTGCTTGCTTCACTGAAGACAGACATCGATGCATCATTAAATGCCTATTAGAGAGTTGAATTCAATAACCCACCGACTCACACTGAACGGTTTATATATTTTTGAAATAGTGTTTTCTAGCGTTGGTACAGTGCGCATATTTGCACGCTCTGCACGTACAGAAGGAGGTTGAAAAATGCGCCTAAAATTTGGATCGTGCATCTCATATTTTAGTGTCTCGTATGAGCTCTTTCATCACCCACCCCCCACCCCACCGCGTGTGACAAATCGGCATCACGATTAATTAACTGTATTGCAGGGGGTTGCATTTTTATATTTTTTTTACGGACTTGAATTATAGTACAGTTCCCAACGAGCTGGAGTCACAGGCTGCCATTGAAGAGGCAATTTCTCTAAAAAAAAAAAGTTTTCATGAATTTAGAAATGTTAACGCGGGGCCGCCATACTTTAAACCGCGCTTAATTTATCTCACAAGGAGACCTTGTTTTGAATAAAGGAGAAGTCCTACCGCCTGTGAATGATGCGCGGATCGTTTGATGGTGACGCTGAGCGCGTCTGTGCATCTCTGGTTTATTCAACGCGTTTTCCTCCGATCCCCGGTTGCCACTGCCAGCTTTGTGAGGACGAGTCGCGTAACCAGGGAACAAACATTCTGGGGATCCAAATGTTCATCTGTTTACACCGGTGGCACCCATGCAAGTGGATAATTCGGCAAAATTACCAATGGGCTTTGTTTTGGCCATTTTGTCCATGTGCGAAGCCAATGCTTGGTGACTTAAAACGTTCGTGACTGCAGGAATTCATATTCTTGATTCTTTTGGTAAGGTCACGTAGATAGAAGACCGCTTGTGTTGCGATCGAAACGTCGTGGGTTTTTTTTGCTTTTATTATTTTCAATTTATTATTTTAAAAAATATATATATCTACGTGACTTTGCCGAAACAACCATGAATATCAATGCTTGGTGATTTCGTGAACTGAAAAGCAAATGTTTAGATGGGTTTCCAAGGGAATTGCCTGTCTCTTATTCTCTATACTCCTTTCACCACATGCAATCAGCCCAACTGGCACGATACCATGCACTGAGGCAGAACATCAACAAATGCGTGGCAAGTTCCCATAGAAGAGGGCGAGTCTGTCCCAATAAACGAATGCTCAGCACTCCTCCTGCCCTGTGGCAATCAGCACTTGGGAAGGCAACTTAAAAAAAAAAAGTGGCAGTCTGATTACTGAGTACTCGATTGTTTCTAAGCGATGTAATGCGATCCTGTGACCAATTCGTCCGGAATGTGGTCGATCTTGGCGGATCTCAGCGGCTCAGCAGCGTTGATCCTGGATGCGGATTGGATGCCCGACCACTGTGATTCGCAGGTGTTATAGGCTGCTGCAGGGCTACGTTATTGGCTGCAGAGGGCAGCGCAACAGACATTTGTTGTTGGAATCTACTACAGTATTCTCCTGCGTATATACTCTCATCTTGCATCAACCCGCACTGGGGAAGTATGGTAAAACAACACCCTTCATCCAGCAGTGGATTGACAAAGAGTGGACACTTTTCGTCTTCACCAGCAACAAGATAGTTTCGATTTAAATCTTTCGTGACTGCAGGGATTCATCTTCTTGGTTCTTTCGGTAAAGTCACGTAGAATGGAAATAATAAAATAATAAAAATAAAACATAATAATTCTCACGACGTTTCGGCCACAACGCAAGTGGCCGTCCTCAGGTGGAGAACAGGTCTGTCGAGGAGACATGTTTTATTTTTAATATTTTATTATTTCCATTCTACGTGACTTTACCGAAAGAACCAAAAAAAAAGATAGTTGTCTATTTGTTGTGCGTAGCAACATTGTATGATTAATCGGTCGTACATAAAGCGATTTGTTTAATCTTGGAAATAATACTGCCTCTGTGATTTTAAGCTTCGTAGCGTGATTTATATGCGTTGGCTGCTGCTGCGCTCACACTGACGCAGGCTGCTGACACCATGACTTCCCCCCATTTTTATTTGTTTTTGGAATAATTTTCCAACGTTTTCTAAATGGACGTAGGGTGGCCAGGTGGCTACCTAGCCAGTGCAGCTGAGATCCTGAGTTCCGAGTCTGGATTTCAGCCACCCACCATTGAACCGGGATCTCAAACATATCAAGTTGATGCTGGCAGCCCCGTGAACCAATCATTATTACGCAATGTTTTTTTTTTCTTGTACAATATTCCCTCGTTATTCACGAATCGAATTTGGAACTCTACGCGACTGCATTGAGAGAGAGAGAGAAAGAAAGTGATGAGCTAAAGTGATGAGATAATTTTAATGTATTTAATACCTTATTTATGTTTTTATTTAAGGTCATTCATGATGCCAATATTATCCGTGAAATGTTCTATTCGCGAGCATCTCTGGAACGTACCCCTCGCGAATAACGAGGGATTACCGCATTCATAACATTAGACATCCGTAAGGAAAACAGCAAGGCCAGACGGAGACTTCGGTGAAAATTATGCAACAGACGCAAACCTATTTGCTTTGGACTTGTCGAACGAATGGAGTCGAGTAAATTGCAACCACCGAGGAAAACCGCACTGCCGTGTGGAGTACGCGGAAAGCAGAGGCGGTTCACGCGAGACGTGGATTGACGGTGGTGTCATCGAGGATCCAAAGGACACGCAGTAGGCCTACGAGAAGCGGTCACCGTGATTAGAGATTAGAAGAAGTGAAAGAAGCTCCATGCGGCCTCGTGGTCAGCCGCCATGTGACGACCAATGGGAAAACGAGGGATAATTACCGCACGTTAGCAGCTGAGGCTCACTGAGCTGCGTAGCTCTTTAGTCAGAAGCAACGAATCATTCGAATGTGAATGTGACCCGCCGTGAGATGAACATTTCTCTGTAGCGGGGCGTAAGCGACAGTGCCCCCCCCCCCCCCAGCGCCAGAGTGCGGATAATGAGGATAATAACGTGTGATGAAGAGAGAGGCCCTTGGCCACGATGTTATTGACGAATAAGTTGAGTTTGTGTTGTTGCTTGTGCACCACCGCAAACGGCAGCGTCATCAAGTACTTTTATTGTTAAAGGGTTTCCAAGTGGCCAAAGTCAATATTCTTTTTTCACAATTGAAAGGCGCCCATTTAAAAACGTTACTCGTTACCGCGTGAGAGCGAGTCGACTCGTCGCGGCCAGCTGGGCTGAACGTACCACAAAGATAATTTCCCTTAATAACAAAAACGAAATGTTCTTCGTAAAGCCAACGCTTGCTGGCAGTGTGTGTGTGTCGTTATGATCCTACTTACACAGAGACCCATAGTTTCACATAGAGAGCCACAGGCGGACACGGAGACCCGCAGACCAACATGGAGACGCGGACTCGCATAAGAGACCCACAGATGAAAGACCCATATGCTCGCATACAAGGGGCTGTGGTGGGTAATTGCATGGAGGAGCTGTGCTAGTATTTTTTTCACCATCAACACCAAAAAGTGAAACGCGAACAAGAAGTGAAAAGGAGGCCAGGATTAGTGCCAGAAGCAAGGTCGGGGTTAGGGATAGGGTCAGCGGTAGGGCTGCTGCTTGTATCTGATTGGCTAATGGGGTTAACGCTGTACCTTAAACTCTATTCAAACTGGCCACAGCAGGTGGGAAAGGGGGAAAATAAAAGAATCAGCCAAATGCGACTGCAAAAACAGTGGGACTCATTTTGAGTATATGGCTCTCTGTGCGAGTTCACGGCTCTCTGCGTGAGTTCACGGTATGCTCTGTGAGCATGTGGGGTCTCTGTGTGAGTCTACAGGTCTCGCATCCAAGGTCACGAGTGGTAACCACACTCGTCATGCTCTCACTCCAGTAGCTGGAGTGCCAACCTTGACATAATTTTTTAGTTGCTGCTCAATTTGCATCCTCATGAAAGAGAGACGTGGGGTTAATGTTGAGGGTAGCGTTTGGGTCTGGTTGGAGAGCGGGGTTGGGGTCAGGTATTGAGCGTGTGTGTCTAGTTGGATAGTTTGGTTTGGAGTAGTGCTCTCTGGGGTATTATTTTCGTTTGCAATTTACTAGAGTTGGTGAATGAGTTTTTATCATGTTTAAGCTCAGGAAAAATCCATTTTACAGTCTTAATACCATACCTGGTTGGCAAATATGGTTATGGTTATGGAGATGGTTGGGTTATGGTTGCCTAGCTCGTGTGGTTAGCTTAATAGAGTGAATTGGAGACCTTGCTTGGCTACTTTGGTTTGGGATACAGGTCGGGATGGTGTCTGTGGTTGTTTGGCGGGAGCTTTGACTGGCGTTTGTTGGCTTCGGGTATCAGTCGTACTTTCACGATCATGCTCATAGTTTATGGGAAATGGTGAGTATATATATCTCATTGGAAAATGTATCAAAAAGCAAAACAAATGTGTAGCTCATTATATATATATGTGTGTATATGAAAGAAAAAAACATTACCTTAGCCTCAATGAAAATTACAATAAAACGTTTGGAAATCATTGGCACTTGTGAAATTCCAAGGTAATTTTCTCGGTAAAATTGGACGCCAAATCATATTCCTATCATCCCCCCGTAGCTAAGGCTACGAGTTATGGGCACGACTTTTATTTAAATAACAAAACAATCACAGAGGCCACAGAATAACGTGGGGGAGGGGGGGTCAATCTGCACCCCACCCCACATTCCACTTCTAATAGCAAACGTTCATCTACTTACCATTATTATGAAATGGTTGTGAAATCTACTCGCAAAAATCGTTGAGGTTAACATGCGACTCTTGCAATGTTTATGAACAATTTTGTTTTGCAAAAAAAAAACCCATCAATGGTGATATTTGTATTGTACCAGTGAGACAGTAAAATGTGTTTTTAAAGGGACCCCTCCTAGGAGTTGTATAAATATTACTGACCGAAAAACAGGCAGCATGTTGAAAAGAAATATAAGTGGAAACCCACCCCCATTGCCCTGCCCCCTCCCCCCCCCATTAAAAACGAGAACAAAATGCAGCCAAAGAGAAATAAAAACGAAAACATTGGGCTGGGATGTCCGATTGATTGTAAGTAATCGATTACCCTCCTGATTCTCGATAATTTTACTCCACGGAGCAGATAACGGGAAATTAGTTGGAGAAAAACAGTCTCGCTTGTTTCCACATGTGCCGCTGGACGGGAGGTGGGGGGTGGCTTGCAGCGGTGTGTTTTCCACTCGCGGAAGGCAGGGTACGTGGCCATAGTTTTTGTTTAAAGGACCCAAGTAGCCGACTAATTATGTTTAGTCAATAAATTGACTTCGTTGACTACTCTTCAAGATTATATCACAGAGCCAGAAGTTAAAGGTCAAAAAGTATTTGCATTCGTATTGATCAAACATTGCGTCCGATTTTACCATGAGAATATGACTCATTGGGGAAATGGTTAATGAAAGAAATATGATTATATGTACAAGAGGCATTGTGGTAGATTTTTTTTCTTTTAAAATTCCAGTAGCTTTACTAAAAATAAAAAAACATCACGTAGGAATGTTGAGGCACGTCTGAAATCATCACCATTATCGGTCATGGTCAATCCACTGCCAGCTGAAGGTCTCCTCAAGCCGTCGCCATCTTCCACGATGCTGCGATGTGATTATCCACCTACATACGAGCCGATTTCATCAATCCATCTCCCAAGCTATATAAGGCTGACGCATAAGCCAATGTATGCATCACATCATCAAAATCAATAATAATAATAATGATCAAGGTGGAAGCGACAAATCATCATCATCATCATCACAAACAATGATCTATACAATGCTTGTTGAAGGCTTCCTCACTCTGTGCAGTCGCTATCTCCTTTCCCCGCACCTCCGATTAGCACGGTTGGCTACGTACGGTGCGAAAGAAGTTCCACATGCCTACATACACGCGGTCTCGTGACGCAATAATTTTGGCAGCGAGTGATGAATGGGAAGTGGCTCAGGTGTCCTCTGCTTGCTTGAACAACCTCCTCGCCTTCGTCTCAGCTCGTGCTAGGACCCCGAGTTCTAACCTGAGGCTTTGGCTTCTTCCGCCCCATACGCTGCCCCCCCCCCCCAGGGCCGGATCATGTGGTCCCGTGAGGCCCCTGGGCACATGTCTTTTGGAGCCCCCCCCCCCCCCACCCTTTTTCCTATATTGGTGTCTTTCTTGCCTTCCTCCTCGCAAAATCATCCACTAGATCGTCAAAATCTAGCTGTCTGACAAGGTCTGACTCTATTGACATAAGTGACAATGAGCTGAGACATGTTTGGCACATGCTACTCTGCAGCTCATTTTTTATTCTGCCTAAAAGGGAAAATGTCCACTCACCCTGGCAGTTTGTCACTGGCAAAGTTATAAAAAGCCAAAGTGCCACGAAAACATTGGGGAACACTGACTGCAGATTAAGTGCCTGCAACGTCTCAAGCAATTTAATTGGGCACTTCTCACCCTCAGAGTCAGACTTGAATTGGATGAGTTCGTTGGCAAAGTTCATGTCCAGGTCTGATGGATATGCAGCGAAGAGTGCATTTACCTTTTCCACTATGACATCACTGTTAGACACCTGATTTGACATAATCAAAACTCCAAAGAGACTGGTCAAACGCTTGTAAGCGTCCAAGCGATGTTCAAGGCATGCCACTAGCTTATCAATGGCCACATAAAAAGTTTCTATTTTGAACTTCTCCCTCCCCTCAAGTGTCACACCTCGCTCTGAGCTCTCATCTGCAAATGATTTGCGTTTCCTCTTTCGCTGAAGATCGTGCTTATATGACTGAGAGACACCTGTCACATTTAAGATTGCCCTTTCAAAAGCCTCAAACTGGTTTCGCTATCCCACCACAAAATCCCTCAACGAAGACAAACGCTGTGCTGCTGCAGAGATATCAATGTCACTTTTCTGTAGGTGCATGCTTGTAGCGTGGAACCGGTCAAGTATGACATCCCAGAAATGTGCCATGAACACCATCTCTAAGGTGTCCAATTTAGCACATAGTCCAGCGGCCTCAATTCGAGTATCTCTTTTTTCATTATCATCATTGCACACACCACCGAAGGCATCTCTAATGTGGGTGTAATTTCTCCACAGTGCCTTGGTTGACTTTTAATGCCAGTCTGACATCTGTGTGTGGATAAAGAGCAAAATGTGTACAATGACTGCAACATGTAAAAAAAAAACTTGTCAGCCTCTGGGCTACTGCCGTCTAAGGTGTTAACACCAACTAAGTTAAGTGAATGCGCTGCGCAAGGCACATACTCTATCAGGGTTTTTTTGTTTCAGGTGGGCCTGTAGCCCATTGTATTTTCCTGACATGTTGCTTGCATTGTCATATGACTGACCTCTACAGTTTGAGAG
Source organism: Lethenteron reissneri (assembly GCF_015708825.2). Lineage (NCBI taxonomy): Eukaryota > Metazoa > Chordata > Hyperoartia > Petromyzontiformes > Petromyzontidae > Lethenteron > Lethenteron reissneri. Next base: position 7,145,001 of record NC_083804.1, read on the forward strand.
GTCAAACCCAAGGCCCTCCACCATCAAAGTCACACAATCTGCTAAACTTTTACCAGTGTGGCTCTCAATTGGCTCAATGCCGAGGAATCGCTTCACATTCCCGCTGCTGTTAACAAACCGGAATATGAACGTCAATTGGTCCACATGTGACAGGTCTGGGGTGGAGTCAACAATTATTGAAAAATATTTGGCATCCCGAATATCATCTGCTATTGTTTGGCGAGTTTTTTTACCCATTAGCTTAATGAGTTTTTCACATATTGTCGATGACAATTAGGACACTGTGCCTCTTCCTTTTCCGCCAAATATTTTCATTGTTCAGCTACGAATTGGTCAAATTGTGATAGCAATTCTGGGATTGCCAAGGAAATTACCGTTATGGGTTGACCCAAACTGTTCATCATCTCCACTAAACGCAAGTCCTCTTTCACCCAAGAACGTGATCACTGCTACAACTCTCTCCAGTGTTTACGTTCCCCATGAAGTTGCTGCGTGAGATCTGCATCTATAGCACTGCCCTTTGTCCGCTGGAGCAAGGCGAGTATGCATGATCTGTGTTCTGCACTCTTTTCGTGTTTCCCTATTCTTTCAGAGTGCTTCCAGTCACTAAACCTTTGATTAAAGCCACCGAGCTTGCTGGAGAACAGTTTGCATGCAAAACAGTCCACACAACCTGTTAAGGGCGAGTACAGTAGCCACTGTCTAGAAACCTTCTGCCAATTTGGCAAAATACAGTTCAGAAGTTCATTGTTGAAAATGCTAGTCTTTCCACTAAGCGCTCTATCTCGGACTGAAGTTGGGTATTTTTCACTGCGGTTTTGGAAGGCGACTGCTCCTCTTTCAATAAGCACTGACTTAACAATGTCACTGGAAGTGCTTTGCCATAATGCAGGGTCACTGACCTCATAGCACCAGGAATGGCTTGGTTGCTGATTTGATTCTTGTGAACTGCCCAACTGCTCCTGAGGTGGAAATGATGGTTCTTGTATACCGTTAGCTGTTGAGGGTTCACCTTCAAAGGATAGTTCTGGGGGAGTGACAACATTATTGGAAACTGAACTAGTGCTGGTTCCTTCCTCACAGCTGACAATAGTGCTGCTGTCAACATTATTACTATCAGAGGGTTTCTGAAAGAAGTTGGCAATGAGTGGAACACTTTGAAGCAAAACTACCTCTCTTGCCTCCTTTTCTTTTTTGTTTTTCCTTTTGGAAGCACCACTATTCCAACGTTTGTGGTCCATATTTCAGAACTAATATGCTATTTATACGAATATATTTATTGCATATCTCAATACTTATGAAATATAATTGAGTTAATCTATATTAATAATGACAACACACTTCAAATACTTTGTTGGAAAATACAATCAAGTGGTAGTATGTTATAGTCTACTTGTACCTAAAGGCAGCTTTGAGTAGATTAAAGAAAAACATAAAAAAGCACGTAGAATAAAATAACCCTAACCATTTAAAAAGCCTGTTAGAGAATAGCCCTTAGGAGGGATTGTTGAAATAGCCTTTAAAAATGCTGTTGTTTTAAAAAAAGATGAAAAAAGTCTCTGAATATATTACTGTGGTGTACCAAGCAAGAAAACAGGCATCTGTCTGTGGCTTTTCCTACCAAGAAATGTCTCAGAAACCTGCCTGACACAGAGAGAATTATGTTGCTTGAAATTCAAAAGATTACTTTTTTTTCACTGGCTGAACAACCAACAAAGGTTTCTATTAAGTCAGTGAAATTACTTGGTGGAGACTATGCACATAGGCCACACCCCATCGATGGGGAGGGGAATAAAAAGACCTCGTAAAAGCTGTCGACAATTTGCATGTCAACGTTAGCATTATCAACTTCCGTGGATCTAAAAACGGACCGTCTATGGAAAAAATTAATGGGGTTTTCCTCAATCTTTAAGCATGGATTGGGTCACTTATATATGCGTTAGTGTATAAAAAAAATAAAGCTTTTGGCATATTTTTTTCATGTTTCACAAAACCGCGGTGTATTTTTAATAATTGATTTGTCAACGGGTAACTAAGCTCTCAACAAACGACGAGCCCTCGGTCTCACTAGCTGGCTTTTTAGTGCAGCTAATTTGGTGGTAAGGGCAGCTAGCTGGCAAAAATGGCAGCTCGCTAACTAACTTCTGTTAACAAGCTGAATCATGTGGGCAGCTCGCTAGAGAAAATGCGCAGCTAGCTAAAATAAAGGGATAGCTAGTTACGGTAAGTCAAATAACGAACGGCTTGCCATAACGTGACGCCCTTTAAACTGTCCTGTTATGCAGAATGAACTGACTTGTTGGTAAATATTGCATCATGTCACAGCATATTGCAGCGTGCCAACCAGTGGCTCAGTTGTACAGAAGCGCTGTACTCTCCGAGAGGCTCTCGTTTGAAGCATTCACTGTGTGTACCAAGGGGCCCAGGTGTTACGCTCGATGTATGCACGGAGGAGCCTGGGGGCCCTAGTGGTCAACTCACACTGAAAGCACCCAGGGGCCCGGGGGCCCTAGTGGTCAGCTCGCGCTTGAAGCACGAGGGGCCTCACATTGTAAGCGCTGCGGGGCCCAGAGGCCCTAGTGGTCAGATGGTGCTTTAAGCCTCAGGGGCCCAGGGGCCCGAGTGGTCAGCTCCCTCTTTAAACGCCAAGGGGTCTGGGGGCCCTCACATTGTAAACGCCGAGGGGTCTGGGGGCCCTAGTGGTTAGCTCACATTTTAAACGCCCAGGGGCCTAGTGGTCAGCTCACTCTTTAAACGCCAACGGGTCTGGGGGCCCTCACATTGTAAACGCCGAGGGGTCTGGGGGGCCCTAGTGGTTAGCTCACGCTATAAACACCCAGGGGACGAGTGGTCAGCTCACTCTTTAAACGCCAAGGGGTCTGCGGGCCCTCACATCGTAAACGCCGAGGGGTCTGGGGGGCCCTAGTGGTTAGCTCACGCTATAAACACCCAGGGGCCTAGTGGTCAGCTTGCGCTGTGCGCACTGAGGGCCTCTGGCATTCAACTTTCTACGGAAGTCTTGGGCCACGCGCCGCACACGGCCTGAGGCTTGGAGACCCCCTGGCAGTGCGAGGCCCCGGGGCACTACCCCGACTGGCCCGGTCCATGATCCAGCCTTGTCCCTCCCCCCCCCACCTGCGTTCTGAAAAAAAGTCGATATTTGTTCATAAAACTTCGCACTCTCCTGAGTGTAAACGTCGGGCTCTGGGAAGCACAGTTGGCTCTGTAGGTTGAAGTGCTGGAAAAACCCTCTCCCCTGCCCCACCATCCCTCTGCCACCGATGCTCGAGAAGGGTGAGCTGTCTAACATCGTGTAGAAGTGTCAACAAGGGTCATGTAAACAAGACTTAACACGCTGAGGCAAGCACATGCAATGTTAGTGCTGCTGTCATTTTAACGGAAAAATTCTGCGGCGAATGTAGAATAATATTTGCGGGGCGCGTCGGCTGGAATGAGATGCGGCACAGATACGTGAAGGCACCACTCATGAGGGCACCATCAATTCCGTCCCGGGTTTAACATGTTTTTTTCTCTCTGCTTGCACAACTGTTATTGTATTTTGCGGTTGATGTTTTTCGAGCTTCCCGGGATTTTTATTTTAATAATCCTGTTTCAAATCGTATGCTTTGTCGTGACTGATAGCAACATTGTCATCGAGACCTTGATTTTGCTGATGGAAAACCCGCTTAATTTTGCAATTGTTCTGTGGAATTCTATTGCAATCCCAGGACCTTTTTTTCCACGGTGTAATGTTCAGGGTAACACTGATGTCGCCGGTTCATTCTCCTGGTATGGGAGTTGAGAATAATAGCCTAGTTTTTTTAGAATCCTCCCAGCCTCTGTCCACCTAGGAGTGTAAAAGTATATCGACAAGGTCACGTGTGGTGAGGTACAGTGTGGGTACTCCTATCGCTTATACTCCTATCGCTTATACTCCTATCGCTTATACTCCTATCGCTTATACTCCTATCGCTTATACTCCTATCGCTTATACTCCTATCGCTTATACTCCTATCGCTTATACTCCTATCGCTTATACTCCTATCGCTTATACTCCTATCGCTTATACTCCTATCGCTTATACTCCTATCGCTTATACTCCTATCGCTTATACTCCTATCGCTTCATTGTTTTTATTACAATTCAAGTTAAAACGCAGCAGTGCTAGTTCGAAGCGTGTGAACACCGACCAACCATGCGTATTTATGTTTTCAAAGAGCTGAGCCAGAATTAATCAATCGAAACGGTTAATTTATATAATGTCGTTTGTGTTTAGTCATTGGCGACCAGGCTGAGACCATCAAACTAACTACACAAGAAAACCTATAATAGTTTCAAAACAATATTCCTCTATTTACTCTGCAAAGCCTGTGTTCCCAGACTATTTTTCACAGAGCTCCTGTTTGGAATGTTTGCCCCATTCCTAATAAGTGGTGTTGTGCGTCACAAAATACTGGTCAGGGGTCGACGCGACCTATCATTCTTCTGAAGTTTATAACGTGACAGCCAATTTGTGGGATGTCAACGCTGGCCATCCAATGGACAGACCGATAAGTGCCATCGAAATGTTAAAATTTTCACCACCGATACAGGGCCACCTCCAACACGGGCGCTGCGGTGGGGAGATGTTAACTACCTCGCTTGATACACAGGACGTTGTGGGTTTCAGTCCCGGCCCCTGACGCCTGTATATTTGGGGTTCGTATGTTCTCCCTGTGGTCGCGTGGATTGTTTTTCTCCGGGTCCTCTGGATTTTCCCTCCACATTTAGAAACATGCGTTTCGAGTATTTCGCTGTTATCAATTTCCATGCGATAAGCCACTTCGTTGAGCTATTATTAGTGGCCAGGTCGCTACTGAAAAAGAACTATATAGCTCAGTGAGCCTTACCTGGTAAAATATATAGCTTCATTTGTTTATCGAACACGACTATAAAATACATCAGTGTGTGGTTATTGGCAGGCAGACAGAGATTTCTCTGAGGAAAATAAAGAGAAAGATTAGAACCGGTTGGAGTACAGGACAGTGACAGCGATGGGTTGAGGATGCCTTCATCAAGCAGTGGAGAAATAATTGCTGCTGCTGATAATGATGATAACACTATATAACACAATTTTTGTTCCTGGGTGGTAAGTGTTATTTCGTAATTGCTTATGCCTAAAATTGCTATTATTCCCCACAAACTTTGCTTTTGTGACCAGGACAGTGATATTTAGAATTTGACCTAAATATGCCTTGGAGGCCTCACACATCTTAGCAGATGCTTCCACAGAGTACTTTTTCGCTCTTGTCTTGATAAATGCATCTGGCGGATGCTTGCAGCCTCTTGATGCCATCTCAGAAAAATGCAGATATGTATCCACTTAGGCAGCTGGAACTAAACTGAACTGGTGGGCTAAAGGCCCCTGTATTTATCCTACTATTTATATTACTAGAAAGTTATAGAATGTTCTAGAAGGTACTCCAAGTTTACTCAGCACTGAATCTATCTGGAATGTTCTGGATAATAGGTCAATTCCAAAATATCACTGTCCTGGTCACAAAAGCAAAGTTTGTCGGGAATAATAGCCATTTTCGTACTTTTGAGGCATCAGCAATTAGGAAATAACACTTACTACCCAGGAACAAAAAAATAGGGCCACCAAGTGGTGATCAGTGTCATCCCAGGCTCATTGGAGCAGAGAGACATATGGGAAAACCGGGAGCACTTGGGGTGAAAACCTCACTCGCACCAGGATCTAACATTCAACAAATCTCGCACAAAAGTCAGAAACTTGCTTCCAGTACCACGTTGCACGGGCCGATTCATAGCCCATAAAGTGAGTGTCTCTCACACACACACACACGCAAAGTTATTATTTATTCATGATGCACCAACCCTGCCACTAAAACTTCTGGATTACAAACGCGTGCCACCCCGAACGCACCTGGTTCAATCACGGATTGCTCAAAACTCAGTTCAGATGCCAGAAACTTGGCATCACTGCTTTCCTGCTCTGCCACAACGATCGTGAGTCTCCTGCTCCTGCCGGCCACCTCTCCCCTCCCGACCGAGTCTGAGCTGCCGTGCGCTTTACAGGTTACCGCTACCTCTATATCTGGCCACGCATCTTCCCCACAACTCAATAAATCTTCTTGTCCAGTGCGGCAGTGGGGCAAGCGGTGGCGCTTGGAGGTTCATTCCAGATCGCATATCAAGAGGGCACCATAAATATCTCCTTGGAATGCCCACCCCGCCCCCACTGCCCCCCCCCCCCGCCTCCTCCAGGCTCACGCAGGGTGCCAACCGTGTGTCCCCCGCAAACATCTCTTGAGCCATCACCATCGTCGCGGTGTGCAGCTGTCAGGAGCTATTTACATTTCACTGCGAGGCACGGAAAAATAGAACGCCAACACCGCCACTGCCACCGTCGCCACAGCCGCTAGACGCGATCATTGTCCACCAGGTGATGCCACCGTCCTCGCAGCCCTCAGTTTTTCCAGGAAACGAGGATTGACAGCGGTGAAGATTTACGATCAGAAGTTCACCTCCGCATACGAGGTGGCCACGTGGCGCAAGGGGCTCATGACAACTCCGCGATGGTGTTTCAGGGTCGTGCCGCGTGTTGTTTGGCACGATGTCCAACCAACGTTTCGCGCCACGTGCTGGGAGCCTTTTTAGGAACCAAAACGGAAATGTTTTGTTGAATGCCGCCTCGTGCCATGCCAGTCATGGGGGTTGTTTGGCCATACTTCACCACCACACTGGTTAGAAGGGGAAGGCACAAGGCCGGTTCGGATGTGCATGAACCAGTGACGTTAGCCACGGCCGAGAGTCAAACTCAGGTGGCCGGGTTCATAGCACAGTGCGCTAACCACTGCGCCACCGTTGACTCTGTCGTTGTGCTTTGCATTGAATAAACGTGTTTTGAAAAGTGATGCATTGCATTCTTGAAGACTTAAAAACCACTCCGACATACCACATGACCTGCCAATGTTAAAATGTAATAAATGCTCCAAAAGTGAAATATGTATTTGGTATATCCTGACCATAATTTAATTGTAAAAACATTCCACGTCCTTCAGTTGCACGCCACGCGCCCTCGCACGCCACGCGGCCGCGTGCGATGATTAATTCATCAAAGCCGCGTCCCCCTGCCCTCTCGAGCGTCCGGGTCCAGTCACCTCCAATTACCCGAGATGTCACGAGGCACGGAAATAATGGTAAAACCACTTCGTTGCAAGAAAAGGTTCTGCAAAAAAAAAACCTGAGCCCTGGAATGAAATCCGGTAATAACCGCGCGCTCGGAGCCGTTCGTTCACGAGGAGTGATTCGAAGCGGCGGTGGAGGTGGCTGCGGCACGAGCGGTGGTGCCATGCGGCCGGACGTGACTCACTCGATGGCGACAACCGTCTATCCCACTGCGGGCATTAGTCATTACTCGACCGTTAAAGCAGTGCGTACACATTGCGCACGCCTCTGTGTGCGCGCGCGCGCACGTGTATTTGTGTGTATGCTTGCGCGCGCACACGCACGCAACACATATTCATAAGTTCATGTTTCAATCATTTTAATGTGTTGGAGTGGGGTGAGCGTGGGGGCGGCGCGGTGGTTAACGCGGTGCACTCGGAAGCCGGTGTAATCAGTTAGATTCTCCGCCATGGCTAACATCGGTGGGGAGTGACATCTGAACCGGTGATCGACACGACGTGAGGCGGCCTTCATCCAGCAGTGGAATGACAAGTGGCTGATTACTATGCGTATAATTATAATCGAGTAAAGTGAGTTAGCGGGTTGTATTTGTCTGTCTGAATGCGACGCGGTTCTGGCACCGCCGTGTTGACGATCGCTCACGCGCTTCGCTGTCGTAAGATTTATTTCAAAATCCTCGGTCGTAAACTTTGACGCGGCTCTGCGACGGCCCTCAAACCCAGGTTCAGTGTCAACACATGGAGAGAGAGAGGTCAATCCCTGGCCCCTGTCTGCTCCACACCTCCACTCTAATCCCACCCAAAGTCTCAGGCACCGGCGATGGCGTAAGGGCCGCCGTGAATTGGTGGCACGTGTTTGTGTGTGAGTGCACATGTGCGTTTGGGGAGCGGTTGTGGAGCTGTCGTGTAGTGGTGAGTGGTTAGCGCACTGCGCTACGGACCCGAGTTCCATTCTCGCTCACGGCCAACACCAGTGACGATTATTTGAATCGGTCATTGGGCCTCCCCTAGGTCGACTCAGCCTCAAATGAGCACCTGGCGCGGTGTGTAAAAATATCGCCGCTAGGGAGACAACGGCGACCCGAGTTCGATTCCCGCTCACGGCCAACACCAGTGACAGTTGTTTGAACCTATCCTAGACCTCCCATAGGTTGACTCAGCCTGAAATGAGTATCTAGTGCGGTGTGTAATAAACATCGCCACTAAGGAGATAAAGGTGGTCGGGCGTGGTGTTGTCCACCCACCCATTTGTGTGCCGTGCCGGCCTTCATAGGTGCTCGCTAACAGCACTTGCCCCAACAGTCTGTTGAAGGCTATATGGGGGATCTTTGTGTTTCATTTTTGTGTAGCTACCATCATTAAGTAGGTCCGAAATTTTGTTATTGTAAATGGTTCTGTCCATGATGACCGTGGCATTGCCCTTATCTATTGAGATGATATCATCATCCTTAGAGGGATGATATCGTCATCCTCTCAACTACACAACATTTTTAAAAAATCCCACCAACAGCCTCGTTACGAAAACGAACAGTATCATCACTGATTCAGCTTCATTAATTGAACAAACAAACGATTTTCCTTCAAACCTTATGCTGCTCGACCACCCAGATTATATGGCTTACCAAAAATCCATAAAAAGGTACATCCCTTCGTCCCATCGTCTTCACCATTGGCTCACTCACCTACAAACTGGCCTGATATCGGTCTGAGACATCAATTAAAGACATCTCACTATCCCCAGGTGATTTTCTTGTTAGTTTCGATGTAGTTTCTTTGTTCACCAAAGTTCCTGTGCCCAATACCATTGCAATCATTGAGGATATGGTCCAATAAGGATTGAATGCTGATGTACCGGCCCTGGTGAGACACTGCCTCACCAATACATACTTCACCTGGAATGGAACAGTCTACAAACAAACTGAAGGCCCCCAATGGGTTATCCCTTATCTCCGGTTGTAGCTAATATTTTCATGGAAAATTTTGAGATGGACACCATCCAGGCTTCCACTCTATGCCCGTCCTTGTAGAAGAGGTACGTAGATGACACGTTCGTCATCTGGCCACATGAACCAATTCCTCAACCACATCAATTCCATACACCCAGCCATCAAATTCACCATGGAGGCAGAAAAGGATGGCATGCTACCTTTCTTGGATGTCCTAATCAAAAAGAGACCAGATGGCTCAATGAACAATTCTGTCTACAGGAAAAGTAACCCATACTGACGCCTACCTAAAACCTGATTCCCACCACCATACATATATACAGACACAATTTCAACCGAGAGGATGGTTATAAACTCAGAAACCATTGGAAAGATGTCATCAACCACTTTGGGTCATGACTTGATTTGTGTTTACTTGTCAGCCTCCACGGTCAGTAGTGTGGGTATGTGGAGCGAGGTGCAAATGATTGCCCTTTGATTGGTGTAGACCCACTGCGTTGCCATTGCTTTCTCCTACATTAACATTAGCTGCCCCGCCCATGCTGTGGACACACTTGGGCTACGCCCATCTCTAAACCTTTGTAGAGGTGTAATTGCGCATGTCTACGAATGTTGAGGTGTGATTATGCATGGCCACGGATGGCCAACAAACACAAGGGGCGGGGTTACGGCCGTACACAAGGGTGGCGCTCGCACCGACGTCCGCATGTGTATCCCCCACGGGCCCCCCCTTGGGGGCAAGTCCTATAAAAGGTGATGAGCCGAAAGGCTCGGGAGTCGGGACTCAGCTATAACCAGAGAAGACGGAAGACCTGCTAGTGTAGGCCCCAGAGCTCCCCTGGCTCGCTGTCCTTATAAGGGCCGACCAGGGCAAGCCGGTGGCGTGGCCCCGAGAGCCCAGACGAAGCTGGTCTGGTGACTCAGGGAGCCGGGATCCCAGCTTAACCAAGCTGGGACAGATAGCCTCCCCTAGTCCCGTAGTGGAGGAATTGGTATAGGTTAGAGGGGTTAGCTGTCGAGAAATCCCTGTAGCCCAGTGACCTGTAAATAACTGTGTTGGTGTAATAAATAAGTGTGCCTCCGATCCTGTCGTCAAGCCTCCATATACTTACTACATCTGGTGTCAGAAGTAAAACGTCCAAACGATGGACACACGAGGGACGACACGTACTAAGGAGTCGGAGATGAAAGACGCCGCGGCCGATTCAACACCAGAGACGGCCGGGGTCGGATCGGAGCAGCCGGGGCCAAGTACGCCCGCGCCGCTACGACAAGAGGGGGGGGATGCGTCGGCTGAAGGACTCCGGCTGGCCCACTCCCGCCTGGCGGAACTGCTCTACGCCGCCGCCGCTGCGTTGGAGGAGATCACGCGGCTGGGGGCTGGAGGGGCAGCGCGGGTCGACGACAGCAGCCGGCGCGCGGCGACGTTTCCCGCCACCCCGACGCGGCTGGCGGTTAAATTTCCCGCCATCTCTACAGTGCGAGCGGACGGCGGGGCCGGCCCGCGTCACGTGACTGCTGAGCGCCAAGCACAAGCCGTGACATCATCAACACCGGCCGGCGCGTCAACATCGGAGCGACCGGCGATGCCATGTGCACAGCCCGCCCACACTGTATCATCGGCGGGGAGCGACGGAGAGCGATCTACAGCCACGGACGTCGCCTTGCAGCAGCGTCTGCCGCCTCTGAAAGAATTCGTAGGCGCAGACGGAGACTGGGGCGGCTTCAAGAGACGGTTCATCGCTCATCAGGAGATGGCGAACTGGACGGACGCCGAGGCTCTACGCGCGCTGCCAGCGATGCTGGACAACGACGCCCTGGCTACCCTCACCTCGGCGCCGAGGGAAAAGCGCGCCACCCTACACCTGGCGTTGCAGCTGCTGTCAGCCGTCTATGGGCCGCCTTCGGACTGCAGGCAGCTTTTCCACGATCGGCGTCGGGGCACCAACGAATCACCTCTGGCCTTCCGGACTGCTCTCCTGGCTCTAGCGAAGGCTGCTTTCCCAAGGATGGACGAGGAAGGAGTGGATGCCATGGTGGCTGAGAAGCTGCTGCTACTCGCTGATGAGCTGGACGTCAACGTCCTGGCTCAAGACGACGCAGAGATGTCGTCCCTGCTGGTCGCGCGCCACATCCACGGGGGCTTGCGGTCCCTTCGTCGAAAGGCGGCAAAGGGGGCGGCCAGCCATGCCATGGCGGCTACCGCCCTCCCATCGGAGAAGGTCTGCGGGGTGGAGCGGCGAGGGGAATGGAGAGCGGCAGCACCACAGGCTCGGAATGGACCGAGCCGCCAGGAGCAGCCCAGGACATCGGGGGCGCTCACACGCTGCTACAACTGTGGCCTGCAAGGCCACGTTGCGTCAGGATGCCGGGCTCCCCGTCAGCGCGGGGCGACACCTCGTCAGGACGCCACGCCGTCTCCTCCCAAGCTCCAGCAGAGAAATACGGCGAGTCGCGGCACCTCACACGTTTGGCCCACGCACACATCCGACACACACTCACGCGCCCAACTAAACAGGGCTCCAAATTCCCCATCCGTCGCGCGCGATTGTTCGGTAATGCGGCGGGCGCTCCAACCGGGTCAGTGGTCGGAGCTCGCCCATCGTGTCGTTGCTGCGTCGGCGGGATCATCGGTCGTGGTCGGTCACATTGATGGGGTAGAGGTGCGGATTTTAATTGACACAGGGGCATCGGCGACCATTATATCTGATTTAATTTATAACATCCTTCCCGTTCAAAGTCGTCCCTTGCTCCCTGTTGACGTGCCGTGCTATGCCGCTAACGGGGGCTCTCTGGGCATTATTGGCCAAATCCGCGCCACTATCTGCATTGGGGACATTAAATTATCCGGGCCTGTTTTGGTTTCCTCCTCACTCGCGGTTCCGTGCCTGTTGGGGACGGATTTTCTGGCCAAAATGCCCATCCGCATCCTTATTGACCAAGGGTGCATTGAGCTCCCATCGGGCCGACGCGTTACATTTCTGTCTTCCCCCACCACGGAGCGTCGGGCGTTTGCCACCGTGCAGGCGCTCGTCACAAAAACTGTGCGCGTGCCTCCGGGGGCTCAGATGCTCGTCCCTCTTAGGTTGCGTCGGCCGTTTAATGAAGGGGTTGCGGATCGGGGGGTCTTGTTGGGACCATCTCGGGCCGGGGTAAATGGACCAGATTTGCTCGCGGCTCAGACCATGGTGAGAGGGGATGGGGACCCCTTCATTGCAGTCCTTAATGTGGGATCGCGAACGGCCGTGGTTCCTCAAGGGACCGTGCTTGCACACGCAACGCCGGTACCCTATGAGGAACCACTCGTGGGTCAGGTATCCACCGATCCTCCGTCGCGACCGCATTCGGACTGTGATGACGGATGGCTGGATGCGCTTTGCGCGGGTTCAGTGGACCTGTCCGACTCGCAGCGCGCGCAGCTGCGAGTTCTTCTGAGCGAATTTGCTGACGTTTTTAGTCAACACAAATTTGATATTGGTTGTACTAAATTGCTGCGACACCATATTGACACGGGTGACAGCGCGCCAAACCGCCAAAATCCCTTTCGGTTGAGTCCCGCCGAAAAGGATCATGTCAAATCGGCTGTTGATGACATGCTAGCCGCCGATATCATTTCCCCTTCCAATAGCCCGTGGGGCGCGCCGATCGTTTTGGTGAATAAACACGACGGCTCACTGCGGTTTTGTGTCGACTTTCGGCGTCTGAACAAAATCTCTGTGGCAGATGCGTACCCGCTTCCTCGAATGGATGAGTCGCTCGATGCCTTGGCGGGGGCGTGATTCTTTTCCACCCTCGATTTGCTATCTGGATTCTGGCAGCTTCCTCTGGATGACGAATCAAAACCTAAGACTGCTTTTCGGACACCGCAAGGTCTCTTCCAATTTAACCGCTTGCCGATGGGTTTACATTCTGCGCCGGCAACTTTTCAGCGGTTAATGGAATTGGTCTTGGCAGGGTTGCAATGGGATTCGTGTTTGATTTACTTAGACGATGTCATCGTCTTTAGCAAATCCTTCGAGGAACACCTCCAGAGGTTGCGTGCTGTTTTTCTCAAAATGCGGGCTGCCAATTTGAAATTTAAACCACAGAAGTGCCATTTACTCCGCGAATCGGTGCGATATTTGGGTCACATTGTTGGGCGCTCGGGGATATCCACTGATCCCGCCAAAACGGAATGCGTCAGCTCCTGGCCGACTCCCACCTCTGTGGGAGAGGTCAGGAGTTTCATTGGGTTTGCGTCGTATTATCGGCGATTTGTGGCTGACTTCGCTACGATTGCGAAACCTTTGCATGCCTTGACGTCCAAGGGAGTCAGGTTTCATTGGGGGCCGGAGGAGGAGGCTTCTTTTCGCGCCCTCCGGAATGCTTTGGTGGGGGCTCCGCCGTTGAATTACCCGGATTTTCCACAACCCTTCTTGCTCGATACAGATGCAAGTAACACGGGCATCGGGGGCGTGCTGTCCCAGCTCATTGGGGGCGTAGAGCATGTGGTGGCTTACGGTAGTCGGGTACTGTCTCCAGCCGAACAGCGGTACTGCGTTACCCGTCGGGAATTATTGGCGATTGTTTATTTCATTCAGCAGTACCGCCCGTATCTGTACGGTCGGCGGTTCACCGTCCGTACAGATCATGCGGCCCTACAATACGCCCTGCGGGTTCAACAACCATCGGGCCAGTTGTCTCGATGGTTGGAGATTCTCCAAGACTATGACTTTGTCACCACATATCGTAAGGGTCTCCGCCACACGAACGCTGACGCCCTGTCGCGATTGCCACCCACTTCGGAGTGCGCGTGCCTCTTGGGTTCGGGGCGTTGTAGGTCTCCAAACGTCACCACCGATTCGGTCCTCGTGGCCGCTGCCGATGCGCCTTCGGTTTCGGGTCCTATCGAGCAAGAAGGGAGGGATTCGTTGCTGGGGTTGTCGGTCGCGGAATGGGGTCGCCTCCAAATGGAGGACACCTCCCTCCTCGCTCTGCGCCGTCGCGCCGGGGGGGTTGGCCAGGGGGTGGAAAACGTTGACTCGTGGGGGTTGTTCCAGGGACTTTTAATGCACTGGGATGGTAAAACCCGGCGCCAGCGGCTCGTGGTGCCTGCTGCTTTAAGGGGTAAGGTGGTATGGGCTGTTCATGAGCGGCTTCTGCACTTAAGGGTTCATAAGACCTTTGCCACGCTCCAGCTAGATTTCTTCTGGCCGGGCATGGAAAAGGACGTCGGGGATCTCTTGGGGTCGTGCACGCAATGCGCGCAGAGGAAGCCACCTGCTAGGGGGTCCAACCCTCCGCTGCAGTCCATAAAAGTTTCCAGGGTTAACGAGCTCGTCGCTCTGGACATACTTGGCCCATTTCCCGCTACACCCAGGGGCAATAGGTATTTACTAACGGGGGTTGAATACTTCACGAGATGGCCTATGGCCTGGCCCCTGGCGAACCAGTCGGCAGCAGCCATCGCGGAGGCCTTTGTCCAGGGCTATGTCCTCGACAAGGGTGCTCCGGAACGGCTGCTTACTGACCAGGGTAGGAATTTTTCTGGTAAACTCCTACGTGAGGTGTGCGACCTCTTGGGTACGGAGAAGGTTCGGACCTCTCCGTATCACCCACAAACTGACGGGATGGTGGAACGGCTGCATCGGACCATCACGTCCATGCTGTCCCAGCAGGTGTCGGTATCCCAGACGGATTGGGACCTCCGCATAGCCGGTGTGTTGCAGGCCTACAGAATGGCTCCCCATGCGGCCACCGGATTTTCCCCTTTCTTTTTAATGTATGGGCGCGAAGTTAACCCTCCTGTGGCGACCCAGCTGAAGCTCTCGGCGCTCCAGGCGAAGTCTAATTTGTCCGAACACGTTAAATTTAACATCGCTCAATTGTCTGAGGCGCGGGAAGCGGCCGTGCAAAATTCTGAACTCCGCCAGAAGGCGAACGAGAGGCTTCGGTTGGGGCGGGTGCAGGTGGTCAAATGGGTACCAGGGGACAGGGCGTGGTTGCACTGTCCTCAGGTGCCGCTGGCAACCTCGTCGAAATTGGTACGGCCGTGGCGGGGGCCAGTGGAGGTCGTGCAGGTTTTGCGGCCGCAATGTGTTCGCGTCAAATGGGGGAGGCGCCGGTGGTATGTGCACCCCTCAAGGTTAAAACCATTCGTCACGCCGCCCCGGGGTTCACACACACACACGCATGGCCAAACGTGTGAGGGTGTCGCCGACTCCCCGTCGTCGCTGCACTCGCCTAACCTGACGCCAACTGTTCCGTCCCCAGGTGAAACAGGAGTGACGGGCCCACGCCCACCAACCCCTCCCGGAGGGGTCGGGGGTCACTCGGCAGCGAAGCCTGACCCTCTTGCACCCGGACCGTCAACAACCGTCACTGAGCGTGCCGGGACGGGCCCTTGTGACGGACCCGCCGCGAGAACGCGCGCCAAAACGCGCAGACTTTTGTGAGGTCGGCCGTTGGGGGGCCTTGCGGACAAAAGGGGAGGGGTGTTGTGAGGTCGGCCGTTGGGGGGCCTTGCGGACGATGGGAAAGGTGGCGTCCGGAGTGTATATATATGTTGGTTTTGGGGTGTTATCCGGGGGGGGTGCGTCGGGTTATTTTTTTCTCTCTCTCTCTCTTCCTCTCGTTGTTCTTGTTGAAGTTTTCTTGTTCTTGTTAAAAATTACGCGAGGCACACACACGGGGTTTTTGTGAGGGATGCACCTTTATTCTGATTTTTTTTTTGCAGCCGGGGACGGCTGCGAGCTGTACAGGGGGGGGTGATGTAGAGGTGTAATTGCGCATGTCTACGAATGTTGAGGTGTGATTATGCATGGCCACGGATGGCCAACAAACACAAGGGGCGGGGTTACGGCCGTACACAAGGGTGGCGCTCGCACCGACGTCCGCATGTGTATCCCCCACGGGCCCCCCCTTGGGGGCAAGTCCTATAAAAGGTGATGAGCCGAAAGGCTCGGGAGTCGGGACTCAGCTATAACCAGAGAAGACGGAAGACCTGCTAGTGTAGGCCCCAGAGCTCCCCTGGCTCGCTGTCCTTATAAGGGCCGACCAGGGCAAGCCGGTGGCGTGGCCCCGAGAGCCCAGACGAAGCTGGTCTGGTGACTCAGGGAGCCGGGATCCCAGCTTAACCAAGCTGGGACAGATAGCCTCCCCTAGTCCCGTAGTGGAGGAATTGGTATAGGTTAGAGGGGTTAGCTGTCGAGAAATCCCTGTAGCCCAGTGACCTGTAAATAACTGTGTTGGTGTAATAAATAAGTGTGCCTCCGATCCTGTCGTCAAGCCTCCATATACTTACTACACCTTTATAAACAGTTTGCCTTTAGAGGCTAACCACCCCTTTTCCTGATGACGACAGCTTGTGTTGCAATCGAAACGTCGTGGTTTTTTATTAATATTTTATTTCTCTTATATTAAAATTGCTGAAAGAACCAAGAATAAGTCTACATTATAGACTGCCAGTATGCTCACTCAGGTTAAGAACCAGGCTACAGTCTATATTAAAGACTGCCAGTACGCTCATTTAGTTTAATAACCATTGCTACGGTCTACATCATAGACTGCCAATACGCTCACCAGCTTAAACCCCAGGCTACAGTCTACATTATAGACTGCCAGTACACTCACCAAATTTAATAACCAGGCTACAGTCTACATTATAGACTGCCAGTACGCTCACCGAGGTTAACAACCAGGCTACAGTCTAAATTATAGACTGCCAGTACACTCACCCAGCTTAATAACCATTGCTACAGTCTACATTATAGACTGCCAGTACACTCAACAAACTTAATAACTAGGCTACAGTCTACAATATAGACTGCCAGTACACTCACTCCGATTAAGAACCAGGCTACAGTTTACATTTTGTTGTTTATTTTTATTTTATTCACTTTATTTTTTTATTATTTTTCTATCTACGTGACTTTCCCGAAAGAATCAAATAATATTAATTCATGCAGTCACGAAAGTTTTAAGTCAAAAATGTTTATGCTCTTCACGTGTCGTAACATTGTAGAGGACTAGTCGAGGAAAAATATAAAAATGTTCTAAATATTTTCTTATTATTTAAATAACTGAGCAAAATGCTCAAGTGCAATAATCATATGAAGTAACATTCAATGCTGGAACCACAAAGTGTGTCATGTTATTTTGCAGGAATTTAATTTAGGCCTCATAATAGAAACATGTCGACTCTGTTTAAAGTAAGTTCTCTTGTACGTGATTTATATCCACTATTCATTTTGTTTCAACCTCCTTAGCGGTTATATGCAGGCATGTAAAGGATCTTGTTATCAGCATTAAAAATACGTCTCAGAATGAGTCAACAAACAATGAAGAGCAATTTGTGTTTATATTTCACCGTCTCAATCGTAGTGAGTCACCGTTACATCTACAGGTAGGTGGTACAAGTGTACACGGTGTCCATGAAGCTATCATCCATTCTTAAATCATTCGAACGAGACAGCCGTTTTGAAGGGCGTGGTTGCAATGTTTGCGACGTTATTCCCTGCACGTTGAATCGCTTGTAAACTAAAACGCCTGAGTGATCTTCAACATCGCGTAAGATTCTGATACGATCACAGCCAAGGATGATGATGAACACCAACACAACCACCATTCGCCACTAAGTGGCGGTGACGTCACCACGGCGCCTGTGCCAGGCCAGGTGCACTTTGAGTCCACGTGAAGTGTCGAAAGCTCGCTGACAGGGAGGTCTCGGGACAGACCCAGCAGGAGCCATGGGTTGGCTGACTTGAGATGACCCGGTAGATGCACCACCAGCTGTACCCCATTACTGTGCCAACTTGCTGCATTTTAGCCGCCCGGCGCTCCGCTCGTTGCTGGCGAACGCCCTGGGACTACACCTTGGGACTCCTTGACATCCCGATGCGCCAACGCCTTGGCGGAGCGACTTGGCGGAGCGACTTGGAGGATTGAGACGGATGAGACTCGTGCGATTAAATGTTCGCGCTGACGTGCGTATCGTTTCGTTCATGCAGTATTACAAGGAAATGTAGGAGGCGCCACGGATGTTTTGGCCAGACTTTTGATGTGAAATAATGTGTAAGTTAAATGTCGTTGGCTATGATAAGCCGCCGTTATCATAATTGAGATTTGGGCGGCACTTGGTGCCTGAGAAATTGACGTTGAGGGTGTTTCTGATCGCTATTGCAGATACGCAATTACCCCTTCCGAGGAGGACTTTCGATATACAGTTTTGCCGTCTCGCAAAGCACCCCGCTGATCAGCTGCTGTGGAATCGCCCACTTCTCCGGAGGACAGAACGCAAAGTCTCTTACTCATTGTCTCCGAACGTTCTTATTTTTGTTGGTGTTGTTCTTGCTGTTGCCAGCTATTGCAGCCGACCGGTCCCCCTCGCAAAACATTCACGACGGGAGGAGAAGGACAGGACGGATCGTCTTATGGTGTTATCAACCCATCTCAAAACTGCCGTATTTCTAATAAATAATCTCTTTAATAATGAACAATACTCTTTGTTTTTTTTAAATAGACAACCCTACAGTATTTCAAGCCGTGCCGGTTTAATATTATAGAAGGAGAAACAAACATTCTTGAAAGTCTAACTCGACGAATCAAATGTGCACATATTTGCCAAGCAGGTTGAAGGGTAAAGGGACAATGGGCCTGCAGTGAGCGAGTGTTTGTGCATAACCACAAAGTGTGCGGCTCCGCGCTGATGGATTTCCCTTGAGACACTCTGTGGACCTTCCTTTGGCCTCTTACCAGCAAATCGTTCATCTTTTAAGAGAACTACTCAACATCACAAAGCTAAAAGCCTCGGGCTACGCCACCGGCCTGCGTTTTCAAATTCATAACTAAGTGGCATTCGTATTTCCACGTCTAACGCCGTCAGAACCGTTGCACTTTGTCGCCGATTCAATGGGAATCGCAGACTCAAGCCAAGTCCATCTGTCTCCACTCAGTGTGCGATACGAACCCGCTGAGTGATCCGACGCCGTGGCTGGGTGTAGAAAGGCTTGTTCCGAGTGTCCGTCTTAACTTCAGCCAATAACCTATTTTTGAAAAAAGTGCACACGTGCTTAGCAATTACTCTTGCCCTTTATTTACCCAGGAAAAAAGCCTCAGTCTGATGATCCTTTTTTTAAAGGAGGGTTGTACATTGGGATGTTTGGTTAATTCCGTTAATGAGAGTTTGGCATGTGGGCACAATGTTGTCAGATGGTGAATGCTATCTCCAATTACGTCCATGCCTTCATTTCTCCAATCAAATGTTCGGAAGATATATTCTGATGTCGTTGCGAATAGCATTGGTGAGAGTGTATCTCCTTGCCTGACTTCTCATTTCGATTGCGTTCTTCATGCAATCTCAGTGTAGCTGTTCCATCTTGATTACTTGCTTTGATAATTGTTAAAATGTGTCTTTGTTAAGTCATTGGTTTGTGTGTCAGTGTTTGGTTGAGTCAAATGTCCTTTCGCTGTCTACAAAAGCCATGCTTAGTGCACATTTTATTTAACGCATTTTTCCGCGAATCTGAGTGATAGTATGTGGTAATTGGAATACAAATATTTTCTAAATCCACTTGATTGCGTGGTTGGTTGCCCTCTAATTTGCCAGTTCTCTATAATGTTTGTGAAAAATGCATTAAGTGTGAGCCTAACAGATCAATTGTATCCCCCTATTTGAATAGAAGAATTTAGACATTGTTCCATGACTGAAGTATTTGCTTTCTTTATAACCCTTGAGTATATAAGGCCGCAAAATATGATCCAACAGCTGGTCCCACTTCTTTGATGATGTCCACACTTATTACGTCTGGTCTAGGTGCGATCCCATTTTTCAGACAATTTACTTTCCGCAATCTGTTGGTTCACTTCAAATTTTTTTGTTCCACATGACCGTATTTTACTTAGTCGATTTCTAAGCGTGCACCTCCACTCATCTGTGCACACTTTGTAAATTGTGTTCTATTTTTGTTGTGAATGTCTATGGTTATGATCCGAAGCTAGTTACATCTACAGATGAAATGCGCCTTAGAAATGTAAATTCGTATTATAATTATTCTTATTGCTCGTGCCAATTAAAAAAATGTCTTCTTTAGGCACATTGCTATTTACTTTTCCTCATGAAATATATCATCACCATCAGCCATGATCAAACCTCCGCTGGATGAAGGCCTCCCCAAGCCATCATCATCTCTCACACAAGCTGAATTCATCACTCCATCTCCCCAGTTGCCATTTTCTCAGGCACATTCCATCCCTTGGCAGCCACTCCATCATTTGTCTTCACAATTCGGCTATCGTTCCTTCTTGTGACACGCACTCACCAATATACAAAAGTAACATTGTTCCTTCTTTCTGACAAAAGTACAACTCGATGCATTTATCGTGAGTTTAAAAAGCAATCATTACACCCCGAGTTAAAATTTTGCAGAGTTTGTAAACGAGAACACATTTTCAAACCGAAGTACCAAGAAATGCACAAACGTTTCAACGGTGGAACTTGAAGACAATACTCTTTGGTTCTTTCGGTAAAGTTATGTAGGTAGAAAATAAATAACGACGTTTCGGGCGCAACACAAGCGTCCGTCATCAGGTGGGAAAGCGTTGCTTTGCTTTTATTTTATACCTACATGACTTTACCGAAAGAACCAAAGAGTATGGATTCCTGCAGTCACGAAAGCTTCAAATCAAGATTAAAAACAATATTCTATTTTATTTTACCAGGTAAAGGTCTACTGAGATATGTAGCTATTTTTGCAGAAGGGATCCGGCCACAAATTATAGCCCGACGAAGTGGCCTACCACGTTGAAATTTATAGCAGAAAATACTCTAAACACATGTTGCTTACAAACTTGCGAATCGCTTGGCTTGTCCGGTTATGAAAGTTTCGTTAAGAAACAAAAAACACCAATCAGTTTGTTTGTCTTTCACCTCATCTCAGTTCCTGAAAATCGGCCGAAGTGCCAACGGGCAGCTTGCCTCACTACCTCCCATGAGCACGGTTGACCGCGTACGGTGCGAAAAAAGTTCAACGTACGGTGCGAAAAAAGTTCAACGCACGGTACGGCACACGTGGCCTGCCGCCGTCGGTGACTCGTGTTTGCGCTCTCCACGCCTCGCCTGGTGTCTCCCGGCCATTTACACCACGGCCCACGACCTGGGAACGCTGTTTTTTTGTCAGAGAGATGCCAGGGGCCGTACACGTTGTGTGTTTGTCGAAAGAATACCAGTAACCCCCCCCACCCCGATCCATTACCGAGGCATTCACACTCGCTGAATTTCGGATGCAGTGTAAACAGAACATCACAAGCTGCGGTTTGGCAGCGGTGTTTGCCTGAGCGCTATCTGAATGTGAATTGGACACGAGGCGCGTTGAGCACACAGAGAGACACACACACACGTGTACACGCGTGCAAACAAAGATCCCCCGTGTAGCCTTAGCAGATTGTTGGTAGAATTGCTGTCAGTGAGCACCTATGAAGGCCCGCACGGCACACGAGGGGGTGGGTGGCCAGCACCACGCCAGGCCGCGTTTGTCTCCCCAGTGGCGATGTTTACACACTGCACCGGGTACACATTTGAGGCTGAGTCGACCTAGGGGAGTGCCCAAGACCGGTTCAGATAATCGCCACCGATGATGGCCTTGAGCGGGAATCGATCTCGGGTCGCCGGGTTTGTATCACGGCGCGCTAAGCTCCCCACAGTACGTGTACACACGGACAGACACACACACACAGGCGCAAAGCACAAACACCAGGACACATCCATGCGAAGAATGCCTCGCAATAGCGGGAGAGGGGAGAAATTCATGTACACGCATTGAACTTGAGTGTTTGATGCTCGTGAGACCGGGAGATCGATTATCGATGCTCGGTCGCCGCGTTTATGGCATCCGTCCGTGGATTTCTCACTTGACAGAGTTGGGGGGGGGGCACGTGAAGGCTGCTGTCATCTTCCACTCCGTTGTATTTGAGCGGTGCGTTACTAAGGCAGCTGACAAACAGCAGGATTTTTTTTCGTGTCCTGGGTAAAACTTGCGTATACATTTTTTTTTCTCTCCCAGAATGGCTACCTGAAAAAGATCATGGGAATCCTCAATTGATTTTAGCCACGGATGGGATTTGAACGTAAGTCATCGAGTTCATAGCGTCATTGCACGAACCACCGCACCGCCAGTGCCCGTACGTGTGTATGTGTGAAAAGAGAAAGATCCCCCGTATAGCCTTTAACAGACTTTTGGGGTAAGTGCTGTTAGCGAGCACCTATGAAGGCTGACACTGCACACGAGGGGGCGGGTGGTCAAAACCGTGCGTGGCCGCCTTTGTCTCCACAGTGTTGATGTTTACACACCGCGCCAGGTACTCATTTGAGGATGAGTCGACCTGGGGAAGGCCCAGGACTGGTTCAGATGTCCGACAACGATGTTGACCATGAGCGGGAGTCGAACTCGGGTAACCAGGTTCGCAGCACAGTGTACTAACCACCACATTACCGCCTACACATACATACAGAACACAAAGACAGACAAATAAACACCCACGCATGCACGCGCACACCACTCCAGACACAACTAATGGCTCCATCAACAAACTGTAAAGTCATTCAAGTGGTGTTGTCTGTGTCCTGGAGTTCAACGGGCAAAGTACAATAGAGTGGTGTTTAAACAAAGCAAGATATGCTTGAGCTCAGGAAGCCGATGTTTAAGGAGATATGTTACATATCAGTAAGGGAAAGGAGCAGGAATTAGTCTCAGCTGAAGTTACTGACATTATCGAGAAGGCAAAGAGAGGCAACAGATCGTTTGGGCTTGTGTTGAGAATAAAAGATGCAACTCGAAGGGCTATGCTACCGTTGTTTAGTTTGGTGTCATTCCCCCGCACCTCCGATTGGCACGGTTGGCTACGTACGGTGCGAATGATGTTCAACATACATACGACAGGGAGTAGAGGGAGGCCTAGGGTGAGATGGAACGATACGGTGGAAGGAAATGATGAGTTTAGTGGATGTGACTGGAGAAGAGGCACCATAATAGATTTCACTGGGCATATGGAGAAAGAAAATGCGGTCCACGCAACCACCCCCCGAGCAGTGATGGAACTTTTGGCGTTTGAGAAAGCAGTGTGCGTGAGACATCGTAATATGCGTAACGCGGTTGCTTTCGCGCTTTCTCGGTTGGAAAAGGCTCCTTGTCAAAGTAGATACCGTGATGTTATAACCTTACACAGGGTTACATTTTCCTTCAACAACAAATGGCAGCCGATATGTTTCAACTCTTGGCAATCGAGACAAAGCAAATAAGCAGTGTAACATTCAGATTAATAGCTTCTGATATTTTTGGGGGGATTTCAACAGTTGACCCATGTGAATGGTCCCCATTCCTGAATGTAGTTGTTTTTGTTGTCTGGCACGACAGTTTTGAGCCTTTGAAACCTCACACCCAAATACTGCATTTGACTTGCGTTTTTTCTGTGATCCGCGTGTCTGCCCTGCTGCCTCTCAAATGTCTAAGCTATCGATATTTTGTGAAAAAAAGAGAATCATTGGTTTTCATCCATATTTGTTGTTATTAGAACAAACACATTTGCCACCCTGAATTCGCTCAATCTCATCAGATCTCTGAAGATAAGCGGGGGTTTTGCACGAGCTGTCATGAGAGTATTGTAGCAGACTCCAGAACTATAAGGGTGCTGGTAAAAGTTTGTAATCAGCAACAAAACTATTTTCTTCAGGCGCGCATTCTTCAAGTAAAAAGGTTTTGAGAAGGCCGATGATGAGAGGCATTGACATGACTACGCGAGTCCCGAGCGCTATGGCGAGCAGAGCCACGGGGAAATTTTCCCAGACGCAGCAGCGCCAGACAAGGGCACACGGGCGCCTGAAAATGAAGAGATGAAAGAGCTGGAAGTTTTTGCCGCCACAGGTGTTGAGCGTGAGCCGTAGATAAGCTCCGTGCGCTCTTACCACCGACTTCTCGTCGGTTCCGGGAGCAGAGCTCGCTCGCCTCTAGGCCCTTGCCACGGCAGAATTCCTCACGACAGTATTCCGTCGTTACTTGCGAGGGATACGTTCTGGAGATGCCCGTGAAAAGGAAATTTCAGGGATAATGATATTGGCCGACGAAACCCGAGATGAATTTTTTTTATTACCTTGGATAAATACGTATAATAAGCTATACATGGAATTTATCATAACACAGAAAATTGGTTGTAATAATGAAAGTAAATACAAATATCGATTTAAAGCTTTCGTGACTGCAGGGATTCATCTTCTTGGTTCTTTCGGTAACTTTACCGAAAGAACCAAGAAGATAAATACAAAGAAATATATAAGATTAAATAATTGTTTATAAACGAACTTCCTTTTATCTCATCGCATTCTCTCTCATCATTTTATCTCATCACCTTATTTCTCTCTCTCTCTCTCTCGCTGTCTGTCGATGTAGTCGTGTAAACTCCCAGATGCGATTCACGGATAGCCAAATATCGCGGATAGCAAGTTCGTGAATAACAAGGGAATGCTGTAACTTGACAACTGGCTCACCGGACAAATGTCAAGGAAGAGTGCACGTTGGAGAATTTTGCCCACGAATCGGCTAATAGGATAAATCGCCCGTTCGAATATTTGTTTAGCTTCGCCGGGTTATTGGAATAGTCGGTTTCGACTGTACTCTGAACATTCGCCTTCTTGTGTTTTACCATCTGACTCGAAATGATGCCGTCGATTGGTTAATCAAATATTTTCGACGTCACTAGAGCCCCACGGTCCCGCGTGCTGGGATTATGACTCACTTTTTTGTCTTCAAAAAATTGTCCTATATATGCTTTGGTAAAAACACAAAATTCATCTGGAAATTTTACGAGATAGATAAAAATGTGAAGATGGATTTTTAGCCATACCCCCCCTCCTCCTCCACTTTCACTCATCTACATTGACCAGCATGGTGAAGTATACTCTGTTGGTTCTTTTGGTAAAGTCACGGAGGTAGAAAAAAAAATAGTGATATATTATTTTATTATTTTATTTTATTTTTTCTCCCTACGTGGCTTTACTGAAATAACCAATGAGTATGGATTCCTGCAGTCACGAAAACTTCAAATCAATGGTGAAGTATGGTCAAACAGGCCTAATGACTGACATGGCATAGGGAGTCCTTCATCCAGCAGTAAATTCACAAAGGGCTGTATATTATTATGATTATTAAATGCATTTAATATGTTTAGGTCGAAACAAACTACACGTAATGGATCCCATAGATTCGCAGACAGTCACAATCAGGACGCTACTGTAAAAACAACGCATCGATCATAGCACGCGGTACCATTAGTGGGACCATTCAAAGAAAACAATTGGGTTTTGCAAAATGCCAAAATTACTCAACTTATACAAATAAATGTTGTTTCAAGTATTGCTTAGGTATTCTTCCCGACTTCTCAGTGGGAGCCCCGTGATAGATGTGTGTGCTCCAGGCTCAAGGAGGTATTTTAAATTGTGTCCACTCATTGAATTATGCGCACAGCGCTTGCAGTCGTTCTGTTGCAATCTTCTCTGTTAACATTATCTCATTATCAATCTCCTTGTCAAAGCACCGCGACACATTAGCAGCGCACTTAAAGGCCCCGGTGCGCGCAGTCTGTGTTCGTTGCTCAGCAGCGGCGATTACAAAAAAAACCTCAAGACATAAAATATTAGATTTTTCTATCTGACACACTTTATTACCGATGCAGTGGTTTTTTTCTTTATTTATTTTTTTCTCCGCAGAGTGCACTTACCGGTTGTACCAAATCACAGCGCGATTTGCTTAGGCCAGCCTGCGTTGTAACACAATCGCCACGATGGCGCTGCGTGAGCCGCAGTTAATTGAGGAAACCGCTTTTTAAGTAATTCGTCACATTCTTCAACGTAGATTTGCTTTAAAATTAGCGCACATTGGAGTGGAAAGAAAGTACTTTTTTTCATTCATTACACTTGGCATCTCGTGCCAAATTTAACGAGGGGCTATCGCATTTCAAAAAAACGTTACTTTTTTGTTCCTAGAAACCCAAATTAAACTTTATAACACCGTTCACGGCCGGCAACGGAGCGCAGCAATGCTCTCTTCGTCGAGCTGTTAACGTATTGCATTACTTTCGCGATCGTGGGGTTATTGTTTTTTTATTGAGCCTCGCGGATTCGTAAAAATTCTCTGTAGGTGAGATCGACGTGGTGGCAAAAGAGGCAACAACGCTCGGCTATAGGAGGAGGATTTTAACACAGGAAACGGTGTTTTTGGGTGGTCTTGATTTTATAAATAACACGGCTGACCTCGGAGAACAGCGGTTGGTGGTCAGGAACATCTCGTCGTGTGGCCAAACAACCACCGTTGGTCCTTTTGATCAGCGTGGCCCGTGAGGGGTCAGGGTTTGGGGAAGGAGGAGGGGTGGTTGCAAGGTTCGCTGGGGTTTTTAAGAGGCGGCTAAATGCCTTTTCCAGCTGCCACCAGGCCCCCGTGCTCATATTTCCGCGGCAACACATTACTCAGGTCCCAGCGAGTGACATCGCCCCGCCGATCGCCCCATGAGAGTTGTGCTCACGAGTTAGTCACAGATAGAGTAACCCTTGAACGACTCATTTCCAAAAAGCGCGCACACGCTCGCATAAGCTCGCAACACGCACACGAAAAAATAAATGTACTCGCCACGATTGGAACAATAATACGGATCACCAAAGTAAATATGCGGCGAGTCAGTTTTTTATTATTATTAATTTTCACAAAGAGTTGGCATATTTAACAAAAACAAATTGCACTGGCCGAGTATTCTGGAAAAGTTAATTATGCACAACATGCATATTTGATAAATTACATATTTAAAAATGCCCACTGGATTACAACAAAATGCTCGTCTGAGCTATGACATGATTAATGAATTGTGAAGTGTTTGAAAATATTTACCGTGCCCAATGCATGCACAGTATCTATGAAAATATATATTCTTTAATATAATGTTTCAACGTTGACCCTTAACATAAATGCATTAATTCTGTTTAATGACTCAATGTGTTTAAGCTTTCAGTCGGGGGATATTGTCTCGATGAAAAATTGATTACAGGTTGACTCTGGCGTATTCATGCACATAGAGTTAGTTCATCTGAAGGGAAAAACAATTAATCTTTTCACAGGCAACTTGGCAAACTTCATTTGGCTCCATGCACCCGTAGCACGTTTTGAGCAAGCTGTGGCCAGTTACACGTTTTCCAATGTTAACTCTTACGTTATGGCTGAAAGCATCCAAAAAACATCGAATAGTTCCACAAAATGTTGGCTTAATTATGAAAACATAAATACCAACACACCGATTGGTCTGAAGAACAACGTTTTTAATCGGTGCATATTACCTGCTCTCACATGTGAGTGACACAAATGGAAACTGACAAATTAATTGGGGAAAAAAGCTTAAAAGTGCGCAAAGAGGCACGGAGAGATGCATACTTGAAATTACACTGAGAGACGGAGATGTGGCACAAATGGCAGCAGGGAATAAACACAAATTAGATACATCATATCGACTGTTCAGGGAAATAAGTTAGCTTGCATGCGACCGGCACATTGATAGAAGGGGTGAAGTTCGATGGGCGAGACTGGTGACAAAATGGCAAGCAAACGAGCGAAAGATGCCCGCCACAGAGATGGAACAGTGAGCGCGGCTCTTATTCGGGAGGGAGACGTGGTGCATGGCATCGCAAGAAGAATCGGAATCTTTATTCAACCTAGAAGAATCTGATGAGCTACGAAGCTCTTCTTCACAGATGTCCAGATGAGTGCACGATAGAGAAAAGGTAAGCAAGTCGCTAAAAATAAATATGACGTATATAAGTGTAGTTAAATAGAATGAGTCACTAGAGTACGTAGCATGGGATGCTCGGAGAGAGAGCAGGATTATGGGTACAACAGCCCGGTCTGCCAGTGAGACACGTGGGCAGAGTCTGGAACCTTCTGATGAGAGCCAGAAGAGGGCGTGGCCGAAGGCAGAGCCTGGCCACGCCAGGGAGGATAAAAGGGAGGCTCCGACACTCAGTCAGGGCTGTCGTCTGGCAAAGGAACTCGTCGTGCTGCCGCCGTCCTCGTCTTCACCTCCTCGGCGTCGTTGGTCGGGTAGCGTACGGACCTGTGTAGTTATCCCCTGTGGCTATATGGACCGGAATAAATGGATGTGCCTCCAACTCTTGGCGTCTCTAGATTGATACACTGCATAAGTACAAATTGCACAAGACTTTGAGGGATGGCAACATTGCGAGGAGGAGGCCTTCGTCCAATAGTGGAGAGACAGTGGCTGATGGTAAGGTCATGGCGGGGTTGAATGCAACGATTGATAACTTTCTACTTTCGACAATTTTTATGTTCCTTTGTAGAATCTTAGTTTTCCAAAATCACTCCAACCTGCTCTCGCTCGCCGCCTCATTTCGGAATCAGAAACTTGATTTCTACTGGAGGAATCCGATGAGCTATGAAGCTCCTTTTCACATGTCCAGTTGAGGCAGGTCAGAAAGTTAAGTTTTTCTCATTTTGATCCCGGGTTTGCCATCAGTAATTGCCTTAGGCAATTGCACAGAAACAAGACAGACATGTCCAGCATAATTTATGCAGAGATATACCCTACTGAGGTCAGAATAATACTTGAATGCACACAAACAACAATACAAAACTTACAAGACACCTAAATGCGAGACACCTCTCAAGGCGCTGTACAAATAGAGAACACGTGACTATGCAGAGAGTTTGAAGATGGGTATCTTTTGTTGTTTGTATTTAAAATAGAAAATAACAGACCTGAGAGCGAAATGAGACGGATTTCGGGTACGAGTGCATGTGAAGATATTGCATCAAGCGAGAGAGAGAGATAAAGTAGAGGGAGTAGAGACGATCAGCCAGTGACAGAAGAGTAATAGGGACGTGTGTGAGCCTGGGCTTGTACAGGGGGAAGCGCCTGCAGCAGTACGGACTGCCAGGGGAAGGCAATTCCATACAGCGGAAACACGCCGCAGTAGTTTCAATATGAAACTCCACGACCATTATCGTTGCCAAAGTAATAAGACCCCTAATTCTAGATTTGAAGCTTTCGTGACTGCAAGGATTCATACTCTTAGTTTTTTCGGTAAAGTCACGTAGGGAAAAAATGAAATTAAAGTTAATTAAAACATTTTTATTAAAAAATCACGACGTTTCGGAGGCAACACAAGTCTCCGTCATCAGGTGGGACCGTCACAGCCAGATTTGCTGCATCAAATCTGGCTGTGACTGTATCAAATCTGGCTGTGACGGTCCCACCTGATGACGGAGACTTGTGTTGCCTCCGTGATTTTTATTATTTTATTTTTTTATTAATTTTAATTTCATTTTTTACCTACGTGACTTTACAGAAAAAACTCAGAGTATAATAAGACCCCTGTGGTGGAGTCGCTGGAGTGGTCTCTGGGTCTAGACTGCCTCCATGTGGCAGACGCTAGAGTCCGAGGCAAACGTCACTCACGAGGGAGGAGATTCTCCGCCGCACGCCCGACCATCGCACGTTCACCTGAAACGCCACGACGTTCGGCAGGTGCGCGCGCGCGTGCACTTCCCCGCAGCGCTTAACAGCGGCGAAAGTGCGCATGCACGTATGTGGAACTTCTTTCGCACCGTACGTAGCCAACCGTGCCAATCGGAGGTGCTGTCGATTTGTCAGGTCAAGGGGTCACATCATGGGCAATGCTTGTTGATGCCTTCGCATTTATTCGAGATATGGCGCTGGTCCCCGCGACAGATTGTAAGTGTATAATTGTACTAGCTGTACTACCCGGCTTCGCCCGGGACTTGTATCCACCACGGCCGGCCGCCTTTGTCTCCCCAGTGGCGATGTTAATACGCCACAGCAGTTACTCGTTTTGCGGCTGAGTCCCTCCCTCACCACTCTCCCTCCCTCACCACTCTCCCTCCCTCACCACTCTCCCTCCGTCACCACTCTCCCTCCCTCACCACTCTCCCTCCGTCACCACTCACGCACGGCCGCCTTTGTCTCCCCAGTGGCGATGTTAATACGCCACACCAGTTACTCGTTTGAGGCTGAGTCGACCTAGGGGAGGTTCAAATAATCGTCACCGGTGGTGGCCGTGAGCGGGAATGGAACTCGGTTCGCCGGGTTTGTAGCGCAGCGTAGCGTTAACCACTACACCCACCGCTCCTCACACACCACACACGCACAGACACACACACAGACACACACACAGACACACGCAGACACACACAGACAGACACACACACACAGACACACAGACAGTACGTTAACCACTACACTACCGCTCCCCACACACCACACACGCACACACACAGACACACACACAGACAGCACGCTAAGCACTACACTACCGTTCCCCCTACACAACACACGCGCGCGCGTCCATAGGTACACATAAACGCGCTTGCTGCAGACACACACGACTGTCAGGGTGCGTACGGCAGTAAACGACTGAAAAAAGAAAGCGGCAATGCTGCGCGAGGAACGCCTTAGACCTGCAACACATTTGTGTAATGCGAGCGTAAACACACAAACACATACAAACACATACACACACATACATACACACACATACATACACAGAAACATATACACACACATACATAGACACACACATACATACACACAAACACATGCACACACGTACATACATACATACAGACACGCAGACATACACATAAAGACATACAAAAAAACCCACATACATACACACACACATACACACAAACACATACAGTACACACACATACATACACGCATACATAGAGACACACAGACAAACACATACACACATACACATGACCCGGCTTCGCCCGGGACTTGGATCCACGATGCCCGGCCGCCTTTGTCTCCCCAGTGACGATGTTCACACACGACAGGAGTTACGCGTTTGAGGCTGAGTCGACCTAGGGGAGGCCCAGGTCCGTTTCAAATAATCGTCAGCGGTGGTGGGCGTGAGTTGGAATGGAACTGGGGTCGCTAAACCAGCTTAATGACTATTTGTGCAAAGAACATATAAAGAATCGATTATAATAAGCAGGCTACAGTCCACATTATAGACTGCCATTACACCCACTCAGCTTCATAAGCAGGCTAGAGTGTACATGATAGAGTGGCAGTACGCTCACCGAGCTTAATAAGCAGGCTACAGTCTACATGATAGACTGGCAGTACGCTGACCCAGCTTAATGACTATTTGTACAGTGAACATTTAAGTAATCGATTGTTGGCGCGTTGGGTTTAAAAGTAATATTAATTGCACACATTGTGATGGGGGTGGAGTGATTTGTACGACAAACTTTGATGAATTTACCTCAGAGTGGCGTGGTGGGTGTGGAGGCCTAGTAGCGTGCAGAGCCTGCGGCCTCGCCAAAATTGTCCACCCGGCAGAGGCAGGGTACGGGTGGCGTGCCTCCCCCCCCCCCCTGAGCGCTCCAACAATACTGTGTAATGGCTATTATACTGGTAGGAACGAAGTGGACCAGACCACCAATAGATTAATGTGTCCGTCCGTCCGTCCGACTGTCCGTCCGTCCGTCCCTCCGTGTATCAACATCGCCCCCTACTGCAAACACTTGGCATGACCCTACAAAAACCTTTAGACTCAGTGACGCTATCCTGGTAGCAACATCGCACCCTACTGCAAACACTTGGCATGACACGTGTAACATTCCCTTATTCCCTAAGATAGCTTTTGATTAAAACCGTGAAATTAAAAAAAATGCGCGCGTTTCGTTAACATTAACGTGAGTAGCCGCGTGTAAGAGTTACATTTTAACGACAGGCGCGCGCTATAATCAGTAGTTTATACTGGTATAAAATAGTTTGACCAGACAAGCTGGGTGTTGAAAGTTTTTCATTGTCACGCCAAATGTGCTGCAATCTTTGATTATTTAGCTGCTGGCTGCATGTTTGGTGGCGATGCTACCGTTATAGCAGCACCAACTGCGGTTGGTTCTGGGTCCATGGAAACGACGCTTTTCACTGCGAGTTTGTAAAGGGTTCCAGCAGCAAATGCGGTCTCTGTTTCAGCAAGCATCTTTCAACGTGGGCGTCCAGACAACCATTGGGATCTTCAAAGTCGTGGTTGTTTTCGGTATCCATGTCGTGCGCGCGAATAAAAACTCGAAGTGCCAAACAAACACCGCTCAATGTAGTACTGTTATATGAATATACAAACGCCCGTTTATTCAACTCTATGTAGACGACATAAAATGCACCAATGTGCCGTTAATTCCCTCTTTTATTTCACCTTTATACTAGTAAATGCATTCGAGTTTCCCCATCTAAGGTCAATTAATCTCAGATGTGATCGTTTGGAAATGAAAGACTACGAGTCTTTAAATCTCACAACGTTTCTTGTAAAAAACAAACACTTTTAATAATTAACGTTACACTAGAATACAGTAATTTTTCTTTAACTCCTCTATACCCGGTCGATATCCCTGTACCGGTACTAAGTATTATTCCTACCAGCCCACCCCGCAGGGTCCTGTTTTAATTATTTACGGAGCCTATGAAAGTGGCGAAGGCGTGGCTAGCCGTTGGCAGGGGCAACCGCCGTCCAATGAAACTGCAGCCCTTGGCGAAGGCGTCGCTAGCCGTTGCCAGGTCTAATGAAAGCGGCGAAGGCGTCGCTAGCCGTTGCCAGGGGCAACCGCCGTCCAATGAAAGTGCGTATGGTCCGAAATCCACACACACACAGACAGACATTCACGATTTTATATATATAGATAATTGCATCGGTCGCATGCAAATGGGGCGGCGAGCTAGACGGATTGACGCATCGCAAGACTGTGCGGGAGTTTTGCGACGATACGGGGAGGCCTTCACCCAGCAGAGGATATACAATAACTGATGACGACGGCGATAACGGATCAGCTTGGGCACAGGTGCTGTAGGTGTCTCGACACCCCCAACATTTTTGTACATGGCTGAGAGACACCCGTGTGTTTCACCCAAGGTCAAAATGAAACATACGGTATGTTCGATACGGTTTTCCCATACTGCCGATGGTTATTAATGATGCCATGAATAAATATCAGGTCCCTCAGTTAAAGCGGCCTCCACTCACTCTCGCCGAGATCTGTTAGCATTCGCAAAGTCGGGTCACTGTGCGTCTCTAATCTCACCATTCACTCAGAGGACAACTTTTTAAGTTGTGGGTGTCCTGATACTCGGCAGTTAGAGCGCTGATCAATCTGTAACTCTGTAAGGTTGTACCTTCTAACAAGGGCCGTTTCTCCCATCAGCGGAAACCTGGCGACTGTTGCTGCTGATACTGGGGGTGTGCAGTGGCCACAGGGGGCCTGTGAGTGACTCTCTGGGCCCCATTGACACATTTCAAAGGTGGCCCTGGGGGGTCCGTTTTAGTTACTCCCGATGGGGGCTCCAAGAGATCCTGAGAGCACTCCTTGTTTACCAAACCGGTGAGGGTAAGTGAGACGATGGGTAAAGCTGTGGGAACGTGGAAGCCAATTTGTAACCTTCGGCTCATTTAAGGACATTGTCCTTCGGACAAAATATTGATAAATGGATCAAATTTCATCATATCTGAAAAAGTGTCGCAGGCTTTAGCCTGCTTAACTAATTCTCAAGTTTATTATACTGTCCGTAAAGTAAGATGCATCACAAAACGTCGACAAATGGTGTCAAAAAAGTTATACAAATCTGGTCACACGCAAAAACACCTGCGGGATTATAAGACGAACGAGCAACTTTTTTCTTTCAAGTACAGGAGAGGCGAGGGGGGGGTCTTATATAATCAGGAGAATACGATAGTACTGGGACGAGTGTGATGACTCAGGGCTTGCCGGGTGACATAGGTGTAGGGCGGCAGGGTGTTGTCAGGAGATGGCAGTGCTGAGTTTCACCCTCTTGCACGTGTGGTGAATTCTCCCTGGGTTTTTTCTTCCCGCGTGCAGCAGGAAAAAAAAACTCTCGTTAATAATACAACTAATGAGACGTTGTGACTCAGTGAGGCTTTCCCGAATTCATAATTGGCCTTGAATACTTGAAATTGAAAGTTTTAGGAGTAAAAAATGTATGAAAATTGAAATGAATTAATGTTTTTTCGTAAGATGGCTTTTCATGCCTTGAATTGTGGCTTTAAAGAGAAAAGGCTGTACTCAGCATGTTATGATTAATAGATTCATCTATTAAAGTCGATTCTTATGCTCATGACGCGTGTGTGAAATGTATTAGTTATTTGTGAGCAATTCCACAATCCCATGGTGCAGGCCAGTTCCCTACATAGGATGACCATTGTTAACTTACTCCAATATTATGCTAACATTATCAAGCCATCAGTATGATACCCTGACCCTGACCAGGAGTTGAACTCGCAGCCTTCACGGTTGTGAGTTAAGTGTTCTAACAACAGCGCCGCCTGGTCAGATATATTGTTTATTCTCAAATCGTACAATTGAACATGTTTAAATACATTCAAACATGCGCGGGTAATTATCGTAGACTTTCGCCTGTGATCCAGGCAAACAACCCATAAAGAGAGAGGGGTGAAAGTGAAATTTAAAATAAAAACCATGACGTAATTAGAATAATTATCAGCTCAAACGCAATACGCCGAGCAAAATGATTCAACCTGCCCAGTATATGCGTCGTGTACGAGTGCGTGCACAGCGTTTTAACTGGGTGATGCATGTCAGCGAGTGTCTGATGAGTGGGGAGCGCTCGTGTGGTGGTTAGCGTGCTGCGCTATGAACCCCGCGACCCGAGTTCGATTCCCGCTCACGGCCAACACCAGTGACGATTATTTGAACCTATCCTAGACCTCCCATAGGTTGACTCAGCCTCAAATGAGCATCTAGTGCAGTGTGTAGTAAACATCGCCACTAGGGAGATAAAGGTGGTCGGGCGTGGTGCTGGCCACCCACCCCCTCGTGAACCGGTCCGGCCCTCATAAGTGCTCGCTAACAGCACTTGACCCAACAGTCTGTTAAGGCTATACGGGGGATCTTTGTATTTGATCTGGAACATTATTGAAAGAAAACAGCCCCTCTGAACTTTGAAGTATCTTTTTTTTACTTTTAAGTGTAATTGCCGTCGAGTGGTAAGGAATAATTGACCACGCGGACCCATTTCGTGACAGAAATAATAGTGA
This sequence comes from Lethenteron reissneri, assembly GCF_015708825.2. Lineage (NCBI taxonomy): Eukaryota > Metazoa > Chordata > Hyperoartia > Petromyzontiformes > Petromyzontidae > Lethenteron > Lethenteron reissneri. The sequence goes on from NC_083804.1 coordinate 7,180,259, forward strand.
CTTTAGTTTACCAACGATTTTCGGAAGGGGGAAACTTTACAGCAGGCACGAGAGCCCAATTCAAGCAAAGTGGGAGGTCAGCCCAAGGGTTCCCCTGAGCAAGACCTTGAATGAGTATTTGATAATGACGCTTTGGCTGACAAGATGTAAGTCTATAGGTCTCTATAGAAGACTATGTAGGTCTACGAAAATGTATGTAAGTCTATACATATATACACACAAGTATATGTGAGTTATTGGGTCTCTCTGGTCTTTATGTAAGTTTATTGGCCGTTATGTAAGGACAGTGGATGGTGACTCGAGAAGAGGTACAGAATAGAAGTTCATTGAAACGTAAAAACCCGAGCAGCAAAAATGGGACTTTCTAGGTTTCCAAGAAAACTTTTCTTTTATTACGGTTGCTGAGCACAGCCCCAAAGACCCAACGCCAAGTGGCCAGCAACAAAGAGCACCATTGGAGGTGTCATAAATTAGAGTTAATATGAAAGCCGATTGATGTAACATTTGAATACGAAAGCCAAAATGTGGCACTTTTCACAAACGCTGGCTGCATTGAAGCTCGGGGGTTGTTGGATGTCCTCCCATTGGCTGTGCGATGTCACTCCACCGCTCACACACACCCCGGCAGCGTACTGACCCCGGGATCAGTTGCTCCCCGAGGTCAATCGGCTTGGGTCTCAAATAAACAGGACGGTAATTACGCTTCGTGCTAGCCGGGCTCTCGTGTCCCCGCTCCAAGCACCCCCCCGCCCACTTCTCCCCCCGGTCGCCCTTCATCCCACTGCCACCTGACGTCGCCGCGAGACGCACGCAAGCACGCCAGCCCCGCGCAAGACATCCTCTTCACAGGATTCAGTGCTGTTTGTTGCTGGCCGCTTGGCATTTTAGGTCCTATGGGGGGGGTCTGTGGTTACCGGCTGTGATTTAATGTATATGAATCAGGATGAGGTTCAGAGGGATCGTATATCTATGGAACAATAAATGAGGCAATTTGGCAAGCCGTCTTAAAACAGCAGTAGCAACAACTGGGCAGGTCAAAGACGGAGGTTGACGTTTGTTTGCACAACAAGGATTACGTAAACAAACAACCACGCTTTTCTTTATGTGAGCAACGTTTATTCCCGTGGTCGCCACCGAACGTTTCCCATGTGGTAGGTATAGTGTGTGTCGAATGAATATCAGGATAAATTGATTTTCATAATGAAAGTATGTTCTAAAATCTAAATGTAACTTTCATTATATTATGGTTGAACACTCTGTACTTCCCAGGAGTGTCTGTCTGTGTAATGGGGCACACACTCCTGATTAGACTCACAGAAGTGGAAACCATTCTTGGGTCTGCCATGGTCAAACTAATTCTACTGCACAATGTTGGTCCAATCGGTCATTAATTTGGTGATTAATATGGATTTCAATATATTTTTGTAATGAACTAGACCATTTTTATTACTCTTTAATGGATTGCGATAATAACTGTTGGTTCCTCTTGCTGTGACAATCTTGATTTTTCACAATTTTATTTAAAAATGTGTTATTTTCTTAACATTGCGGCGAATGCTAGCACCTCTCGTGGCTGTAGTGGTCACGTGGACGTATGATATACAACATAGGGTTATTGTATTTATTTTAACAAATCACATAAGGTTATTTCATATAATTTTCATAAATGTTCAAACTGACTGCCCTTAACATTAATGCATGCACGTAAATAGAAAAAACGATGGCTGGTGGTCAAGGGCAAACGATCGAATGACAGCCAAATGAGGAAGCATTCCCAAGAGAACTTCCTCTGTGGAGATGGATCAATTAAATCAGCTGGGATGCAGGAGCTAGATGGATTGCTGCATTAAGAGACCGTGAGCAGCAACGGGTAGATCATGCTTCATGATGATACTGATGGTGAAGATGTGTCTGGGGTTGCCAGACTTAAACGTCTATCCTAACGCATGCGGAAGGTTCTAAGGTTATGTAGCAAATCGCATTTAGCCCATTTGTCCCTTGGAGAGCCAGTGCCCAGAAAAGGTTAAATCTCTGTGCCTCGATGCTTTTTTTGATGTTGCTCAAAACCGAAAGCAACAGATACTCGTTTTTTTAAATAATAATTGTGAACTCACAGTTGATTGAATCTCTCATTGAAAGTGGATCCCGGCCGGATTAAAAAGTTCAAAATGCCGATCAGCTCAAAGTGCACAATCTGTCAGTGGTCCTAGGCACACGACGGAGCTGGATTAAACTACCTTTGAAATGTTAGGACAAATACGACGAGATGGAGCGTAGCAAAGGGGTCAGATCGAGATGGCTCCCTAGGGAGAAGAAGGGCACTTTAAAGACGATCTGATAACGTGTCACCTCTCTGCACCATTCATTCTGGCTTTCAAAACATCTGCTGCTTCTTTCATCTTTCGGTCTCGATAAATAACTTCCAGACTATCCCACGCCCTGTATCACTAACCCGTGCAAAATGTCATTATGCGCACGTGTCAGTAGGAATTTTTGGATTATTTCTTTTTTGCCTCATCTGATTCTGATTGTCATCAAACCCATTTATATGATGGCTCGTGTGAATTCCGCAGCCAGAATAATTTGCATTGTGTGTCGAAGCTGTATTAAAATTCAGGAACTTCATGAGATTGCAGATGACAAATGTTCCGATTTTTATGTGGAACACACTTGCAGGTTATTTCTGTATATGTCTGTGCTGTCTAGTTTTATACATGCAATGGTCTACATCCACCCCACGATTACATGCAAATTTTCACGATTTAGAGTCACGACCTGGCAGTTGATTAATAATATATTTGTTCTTGTTCATACTGTATAATATATACCTTGTGCTTCAAAAATGTTTTAACACTTGAGAATTTGCAACAATACCCCAAAAAATATGCCTCCCAGGCTCTGGAGACCACCTGGAGAAGATTCCAGGCAATGTGTTGACAATGATGGCGAACAAGTGGAGACTCTTTGACTTTTTGAAGCTAATAACATTTACATTGGTTATCACGTTACAGTGTATATCCGTTCTATTTTCATTAAAAACGACAGTCCCGTTTAAGTGCTAAAAAATGTTCGAAGCACCCTGTATCTTTCTTTCCTGACTGACATGCTCTGATTAATATTGTTCCATATTGTTTGTTCCACTATCCTAAAGGTAACATTTACACACGATCTGCATACTATTTTTCACAAAACCGAAAAACATAACCAAATATTACACACATGCACAATTCGATGCAACTGTTGTCATCATGAGATATAATATAACCGATGATTGTTTGCATGTGTGTAGTAATTTAAGTTCGTGTATATGTTGAAAATTGCTAAGTGAACTTGGCAGACTGGTGCAGTAAAAGTGGGGGCCGCCCCCACCTCCCACCACCATTGTTGTGTTGCTCACCCCCCTCCCCCTCCTTCCATACCCGCAATAAAAGCAAAGCGGTTTAAAAATGAATAGGATGCTCGTGTATGTTATTCTATTTGGTAGATTTTGTTTTGGTACGTTCTTTCCCCCCCTCCTCACTTGCCTTCCCTTCTCCTAAAAATACCATGCTCCCATAAGTTAGTAGAGCAGTGAGCCCACCTATATCCATTTCTCCTGCCCTGTGAGCACCTGGCCTCGGGCTTTCATCCGCGGAATATGTGCCACCACTTTTTTTTATCGCTCGCACTCTTTACCGGGCTCAATATTTGAAAAAAATTATACATGACTAATATAAAAAAAAACATTTATGTTTCCCACCCTATATAAACACACAATTGTAACTTTCAATTGTATCGAATGCATTTTTAGTTTGTATTGTGGCGACCCAGGTCATGATTGCAAATGAGACTTCGTCCTGGTCTCTTTGATACAGTGCACCTGGCTTGGCACAGGCGACGTGGTCCCGTCACCGTCGCTTAGTGGCGAACGGCGGGTACTGATATATTACTGGTATTGGTCTCTTGGAGTTCTCACCTCTGGTTAAGCAAAATAAGCTTGACTTCTTGACTTGTCTAGAGGATGGATATGGATAGATTCTAAAAAGTCCCAGCCCATCAGTAGTCCCTGCCACAGAAAATACTTTTGGGGAGTTGCACTGACTGCATTGTACAATTATTGCATGTACCAACCGTGGGCGATTTACAAAGAATGAACGTTAAGGCTATTGGTACCAAGTAAACTCAATTATCCAACACTCAAAAATACTAAGAAACATCATAAGCATTGTACAACTCATCCGTCTCGCCACTTCATGCCAACCAACTGGCCACTCTGAAACGATATATATGTATGGGCAGTGGATGTGACCAGAGAAGAGGCATATATGACCCCACACTGCCCCCCCCCACCCCCCGGTTCTGTGACAGCTCAGAGCTGGCTCCACTAAACCTGCAGGAGCAGCTTTTGCTATTTATACTGATGACAAGGGTCAAATCTCCGTGGCGACATCACCGTAGCACGGCAACTCGTGTGTAAGACAATCCTGGCAAGTTTCCATCGGCGCCAGTAAATCATCCCTCGCCGGGGTGCCGAAGCTGTCACCCCGAGTGAATTCTGCCACCCAGCGAGAGTCTGCGGGAAAGGTGAACCCACCCTTGTGGCCGAACGTTGCCTCCAGTCCTGGTGCCACCCAGGGCAGCTTTGCTGCCGTGTTCCTTCATCAGCAGCAGCAGTTGTCGGCGGCGGTGGTGGTGGTGGCAGAGTCAGCAAGCCAGCTATATAATCTCATCCTTTCTCAAGTGGCAGCATGCCCGGGGTGACCAGGAAACGCACGTGCCACCGCGACTATCGAGGTGACGCCAAACTATTTTAGAGTTTTGCTCTCAGGGCACGAGCAAGAAACAGGCTCTCGGGTTATTGCACTGATGAAATGCCGTGATCATTAGTTGCTTTTAATACATTGTGATATGAGCTTTTGCATTATAGTGTAACGACCCTCCGCCAGGATTTTTTTTCCCATTAAACTGTAACTACTAAACATGAATCCGTATAGGAATCTTTGTTAGTTAGGATGTGGCTTTTCTTAAAACATTGTGGGTTGATCGTAGCTATGTTATAATGCAGCCGGCACATATTCCAAACGCAATGGACATGCGTCTTGTGAGCTATAGCGATCGTTGCAGTTGTGCCTACGGGGTATGGCGAGCCAGCGTGATGCTAGCCGAATAATGCGGTCACATAATTGCTATGGTGTCACTGGGTGGCCATCGTCATTGAACGCTATTGCCCTTGAGCGGCGTCAAGCGTGTAGCCCGTGGTTATGTCGATGCGTCAATGTATTCCTGACCCACACCTGGAAATGAGACCGCATTACATCAGTACTAAAATTACTCCACTGCCTTCCAATCCAATGCCAGATCACATTCAAAATCAAACTCACAATTTTCAAGCTATTCCATGGACTTGTCTCTGTCTACCTCTCACCTTTCAGGAAATATAAAGGACAAGTTAGACATTTATATATCGTGGCTCACCACCAAAGTGAGTCGGTGTGCATGTTTTAATTCATTTGGCAATTGCATATCAAAGTTGATTTTCGATTGGCTTTCCCAGTGAGTATTTAAAATCTGATTAGACATGTTTAATCTGTCAAAATAAAAGTATAATATTTCCAGTTATTGCCTTCGCAAACCCTTTATTCCAGCATGTATGCAGTATAAGTTGAATGAGCAATCATAAAACGATGAAAGCATAGTAAGCAAAGACATTTTTGAAAGCGTCGATGTGTGTATAAGAGTGTAGTGACACCGGGGATGCCACTGTATGGTGCCGGCCCGGAAGGGTCGTGCTGTTCGATGTTCCTACATCGTGGACAGCACCGTGTGGGAGGCTGTGTGTAACACCAGCCCTAGCGGGGCTTGGCGAGCACTGGGATAGTGCGGGCACCACGCACAGCGTGTGGTGGGGGCTCCCCCGAGGGGGAGGGGGTGAGTGTCAGCCCAGGGGCAGGGTTGCCACGGGCCGTGGCACTCTGGTTGACCCCGTAGACACGTGATCCGGAATGTCCACACAGGGGGCCCCAAGTGGGGGGTCTAGTGGGTGATCACGTGTCCGGGGAGAGCTCTTGAGAAGGATCAAGGGGGAACGAGAATGTTCAAGAAGGCGGGCGGGGCCGAGGGCGGAGAGGGATATAAGGCGGGTCCCTGAGAGGGAACGGGGTCTCTTCGTTCTATGAGCTGGAAGCTCAACATCAAGAAGTGGGAAGCTCTACGTCTCAAGGGACCACGTGGTCGGAGACCCGAGTGAGGGTCCGACCCTTCGTAGCAGTAACTCCCCTGTATGGTGTAGTTAGCTGGGTGGTCACCACCCTCGGTTGTATCTGGTCAAGGGGCAGTCTACCCATTTGTGTTACGGTGTTACAAATAAATGTGTTGCCTCTAAAAGGAACGTCTGCGACTCAGTTGGACTCACGACAAGAGCATTCACTTTTTTATTCAGGAAATAAATCCTTAATTTATTGGAGCATAAAACAGATTGAAAAACTTAATCACAGACAGCATTAACTGGCAAAACAAGTAAGACTCATCGCGGTGGTGAGACGAGCTGATGGTGCCTTCTTCCGAGTAGCTGCACAGAAGCTCCTTCCCAGATAGCAGCGGCACATTCTCAACATGGGCTTGGTCCACATAACAGGATAGGGTGTTCATCAACTGCTGCAAAGACAAATACAAAGATTTCCCATATATCCTCGACAGACTGTTGGGGCAAGTGCTGTTAGCGAGCACCTACGATGGCCGGCATGGCACGCGAGGGAGTGGGTGGCCAACACCATGCCGGGCCGCCTTTGTCTCCCTCGTGGCAATGTTTTTAAACATCCCACTAGGTAATCGATTGAGGCTACGTTGACCTAGGGGAGGCCCAAGACCGGTTCAGACAATCGTCACTGGGAATTGAACTCGGGTCGCCGAGTATAACAAAGTCTAGCAAGCAATATATATTTTTACGTGTATCTACATTTAAACAAATTTCGATGTTTTGTGTTGCATATTCCTTCAATGATGTATAGCAGCAAATACCTGGAGTCATGAACACAGGGCTTGCTTGTGAGCTTGAACCAGACCCACGTGGGCTCTTTATGAGCGCCTCCATCGCACCACCATCTAAGACGTAGCAATTAATCTTCTGGGAGATCGTTACATCCTGGGCGCCAATGCTCTGGTAAAACGCCATAGCAGACTTGTTCCGGTTGTAAACGTAGAAACACACTGAGGAGCAGTTGTTCTGTGCAGCAGTCTCAGCCACCCTTTTAAGCAGCGCCTTGCCAATTCCATTGTTCCTAAACTCTGGCATAACATAGATGCTGTCCATCGTGATCGATCGCCCATTGATGGTGTCATAGGAGTAGAAATACAGACTGTAGCCCACTGTCGCTGGTTTGCCACTAGACCCGTGCTTGGGAGCCATCTTCACCACCACACATTGAAAGATGGGATTCTCTCCAAAGCCGTTCCTCCGTAGGTCTTCTTCAGAAATTGTTGTCTCGTGTTGGCGACTCTCATACGTAGCCAGCTCCATGCACATCCGCCAAATTTCCTCGACATCCTCCATCACCGCCCGTTTAATTTCAAAAACGGCATAACTCATGCTGAATTGCTGTAGCGTGCAGTGTATTATTTTGTGAATTTCTATTTCGTTTGTTTACACGACGTTACAAATTAAACTCCTAATTAATTTATTGTGTAAAAACAGAAAATGTTCCACGTGCGGTTTCTACAGCAGGTAATCTGGACTGTGACAGTCGTGATGAGGTGTGCAACCTGGAATGCATCTTGATACAAGTACAGCAGTGTGCTGTGTTGTATTTGTGTCCTGCGCTCACTGTGCCTCGGTCCTTCCTGGCCGTGATCGTCTTCTTGGGCACAGTTGTGGGTGGTATTCAACAATAATTAACAAACAAAAAACTATAATTCTCCGGTGTGATCTTGTTGCTCTCCACGCTTGGACACAAGAAATCCAGGAGACTCCGTTGTTTGTAGTGAATCAGCCTCTCCAGCACACGAGTACGTGGGACCATCTGAAATGACCAAATTTGCTGTCAACTTCACGCCCCATGCCTCACTGATCAAATCACTGCGCCACGCCGTTTCTAAAATCCACAACTACATGCAAATCTGTGCGCGTATTAACACAGAAGCCGCCGAGCGACTATTTCGAGCCCTCCGCTTTACCGATTAATAATGTAATTAAACAATACGAACTTAAAGCAACTTATTACAAAATAAAAATGTTTATCACCACTATTCCAGTCATCCGTTGATTGTTATAATTGATGACTCCCCTGTGCACTCAAACACGCCACAAATACTCGTAAAATGAAAAAAAAAATCTCAATTTGAAAACTAATTTCCTGCTTAAAATATTTAAAACTTCACTAACACATAGGATGAACTTTTTATTGATTTTTTACAATAATGTTTAATAGTGTATTGTATTACATTGTCTCTGTTTTTTCTTTTTTACATTTTCTTGTTTCATTGTATGCAATGGCAGAGATTAGGGATTAATAAAGTACAACCATAACCACAATAATATAAACAGAAATATATTTTATAGCAATATATTGGGGGGGGGGGGGGCATTTTGAGCATATTTGAATATATATTATAATTCAAAATTATGGTTCAAAATAAATGCATCTCTGAACTGAAACGACCAAATGTGCTGTCAACCTTACGCCCCACGCCTCACCGATCAAATCCCTGCGCACATGGGATTAATTGTAGGTTTAGAATTATTTGTACTTACACCAAAATTAACCTTTTTTAAAACTCATCTCCAAAACCTTCATTGTAAATGTTTCTGGGTAGCACGCACTTTAGTACTAATTATTACTTTATCCTCATCAATTAATTTAGATTCGAGTGTTATTTTTAGGGTTACAAGTTATATGTTGACGGAGCTCCCTAATTCCGCGTCTCACCTGTGCCACGCCGAGCCGAAATTGAAATCGGTGCCGTAACACGCCGACTCGTTCACACGGAATCGATCACACAGAATCGATCACACGGAATCGAATCGATCAGTGATCAGCCCTTTTGCACCCTTCAGCAATTGTTTCTTGCTGTGGTTGTCCCACCTGATGACGGACACTTGTGTTGCGCCTGAAACGTCGTGATTTAATTTAATTTATTTTATACCTACGTGACTTTACGTATGGATCCCTGCAGTCACGAAAACTTCAAATCTAGAGTGAAGTCTCTCCTCCATCGCACCGGGTCATCAATTTAGCACTTTGTCAAAAATATGTTCAATAGAAAAAATAATAAGGTTCTCCTTATAATACTGAAGCGCGAAAATATTCACCATTTGACAAGTACATAACCACACAGGTTACACGTTTAACGGGTTTTTTTCACTTTGGAGAAATTAATTATGAATGCGAAAACGTGTTCTAGCTGCGAGACACTTACAACTATCAGTGTACTGACAAGACGCTTGAAAATGTGAAGCATTGCATTAATTTAACTAGAATATTGCGGGCCCTTAGGGCCACACCTGAGGACGCCAAAAGGCGTCCTCAGGCGTGGCGTGGACCAATCAGTTTCAAAGACAATGCATATATTATGGGAGTATGTTTTTTGTTTGCATTCTGACCACAAGTATTGTGGTTAATGCAGACTTGATTCCTTGTAAAAGGTTTCAGTTTGGTATTCTTAGGTTTTTTCGGTAAAGTCACGTGACTTTACCGAAGAAACCTAAGAATATGAATCCTTGCAGTCACGAAAGCTTCAAATCTAGAATTAAAGTTTCAGTTTGGTGTTTTAACATCTCAACGCCTGTTTTGTTGCCAGAAAAAAGGGGAAAACCTATTATCCTGAAATAAGATCAATAAACAACGAATTAACCAACTCCCCCACCCACCGCCGCAACCCCCCCCCGACCCCCACCATCCCCCCCCCCACCCCAGATTCTCCCCCCCGCAACCCCCCCGACCTCCCCACCCACCGCCGCAAACCCCCCCCCCCGACTCCACACCCTCCCCCCAGCAACCCCCCCCGACCCCCCCACCCTGCCCCCGACACCCCCACCCTTCCCCCGCAATCCCCCCACCCTCCCCCCGCAACCCCCCCACCCTCCCCCCCGCAACCCCCCCACCCTCCCCCCTGCAACCCCCCCACCCTCCCCCCCGCAACCCCCCCACCCTCCCCCCCGCAACACCCCCCGACCTCCCCCCACCTGCACCCCCATCCACGCGACTGTGATCGATCGCGCGCGAAGCTTTGACGCCGCTACCATGGCGACCGCGCTCACGTCTCGCGAGAGTCACGCGAGAGTCTCGCGCGCGCGCAAACCGGAAGAGGCGGTTCAAACGGTCGTGCGCGCGACAGCGGCGGTGGTCACGTGAGCGACGCCGCTCGTTACTTTTCAAGTTACTCCGCTCGTTACAATTCCGTTACTTCGAGTTACTCAGTCGCTTTTTAATCGTAGTTCCTCGGCTGCGAATCTGTTAATATTCCGCCATTTATTTGTTCGTTATTTCACGGATACGAAGCTGTTGTGTTTTTTTCCTTTAGCCGTCTCTTTCCCTGACACTCAAGAGGCGTTACTTTCCAGCCATCTCGAGTTGTCGCTTGAGGTAAATTGAACCAAGGAGGCAACGCTGCTCCCTCGCACGCACCCAACACCACCCCCCAGTCGAATCGTCGCGGCATTGTTACGACAAGCAGAGGGGGGAGGCGCAGTGCACACACAACAACATCGTTGTACTGTACAGAACTATAAATGATGTGGTCCTCCGCGTCTTCTACACCAACCCGCCACTGACCTGCGTGAATTGTGGCCAAATAACTCCCCACCACCACGCACGGGCTTTGCTAGCCCCCCTCTCTCATCCAGCGGTGGATTGACAGGCTATGTTACGCGTATACTGCACCACGTACTTGCACGTTTCGCGTCGTCCTCACGCGAGTTTGAAGCTTTAGCGAGGGCATGAGACAGACTTTCACGTTGCGGTGAAGGCGGCTTTACACCTGACATGTGAGTTGCATGCAACTTGGGTTTCTTGTAACTTGGTGGCATGTACACTGAATCGCTTATTTCAAGCGGGTTCACACCCGAGGGATCAGTTGCCAGTCCCTCCAGAAAAACGCGGAGTTTTTTGGTGATTGTTGCGGGCAAAAATCGTTGATTATGCGGCACGTTTTCTTAAAAAATGCGATGGAATATGCGGGATATTTATACAATTTTATGCGATTAAATTGCGGGAACTGGCAAAAACTGCGGTTTGATGAAAAAGAGAAAAAAAAGTGATTCCCCCAACACCCTATTCACTAGGCTACTACTTTAATGTAAAGAGTCATTTCTTATTACTTCCTATGATAAGCAAGCATACTACATCACAGAAAGTGCTGGAATATTTAAGTTCTCATCTTGTTTTATTTCAGACCTTAACAAACAGATGGCTCAAACTTACAAAACATTGAGTCGAACAAGTCCTGTAGCTTTACAAAATGAATATGCTACAACTTCTGTAAAAATGAATAAATAAAATATTAAAAAATAAAATGTGTGCTTCCTGTTTTACAGAGGTAGCTATACAAAACAGACATCTGTTAAAATAAGTGTTTTCAGTGCACAGTAACGTAAGCAATACAGTAACAGTACAGTCTTACAGTAATGTAAATTTACATACTACTAACAAAAAAGTGCAATCTTACAACTGTAAAGTTGCATAAACTCCTGAATAAAACTAACTACGTAGCCTCTAACACTTCATAACGTTCCCATGGCAACAGGGGAAATGGCTGCGCTTGTGTGAAGTAAACGCAACATTTTTCAACTTTCTGCTAAGATATATGTGACTTTTTGCAACGAAAATGCGGGGATTATGAAATCATGCAAGCCCGCATATTTTGCGCGCGGAAATCTGCAATTTATGCAGCGAAAGTGCGGCGTATTTGAAAAAAACGCGCCCCCCGCATAAATATGCGGACTTTGGCTGATTTTGCATGGAATCATGCGATCGCATAATCGCGTTTTTCTGGAGGGACTGAGTTGCACGCAACTTAATCGATGTTTTTGTGTACGTCTCTAGCAACGTCTCAGGCAATTAAGTTGCGCGATTTCAAGAGCTTATTCAGTTGTGCAACTTGATGGCTCAGGTGGCTTGCAGACGCGAACAGTTTAAGGCGCATAGACGTCAACTTGGTTAACGATGGTGACGTCTGCATTTGTTACTAAAGTGTTGTAATGATTGATTTGGTCGTTACTTTAAGGTATTTTTTTCTCTTCTCAAACAGTCGAGGAAATTCCACATTCCCACTGGAGGTAGTTTCTCTATAGGATGATTCATTGGTGGCTTATTACAAAATCACAATTATTTTAGCCAACCTGAAGCTTCGAATTGTTGGATGAGTCTATTACTGAGAGGGATTATAATTGTGTTAGTTAAGTGTGCTGCTTTGCTGGCAAAATATGCACAGTAAATGTCAAATACAGGATATGTTATTGTGTCCACAACTGGCAACATTGGAATCGTCTTGCAAACTGAAAATTATTCACAAAGTCAAAAGTGTCGCCTTGTTTAGTTATCAAGGTGAGGGGCCGTCCATAAATGACGTCACGCGATTTTGGCCGATTCTTGACCCCCCCTCAAATATGACGTCACAAAGCTCTGCCCCCCCCCCCCCAAAGCCATATTTCCATTTTGAAAATAAAACATGCTTAAAATCACTTTAAACTACTGTATTGTCATTGTAGTGCGTATTTAATGTGGCGCTGCATTCTGATGTTGTAGGAGAAAACACGTATAAATTTATCATAAAATTCACTTGAAAATATTCAACGTCTAACTAAAACTGCAGATGTTCAGAATATCATATTCAAATTCTCCTATAATTATAAAATATTAAAAGTAATTATAACTATAAAAAATACTTGAAACTTTGTAGTAGAACGAAGCAAAATGGAGAGTACAATTATAACAATCACATATTCATTCCACAGAATTAAAAGCCCTGGTAGAATAATAAAAAGAAAAATGTTTAATAACAATCATTCAAAAAAATTACAAAATGTATGCTTCTCCATTCTCCCATGAAAAAGCAAAATGCCCCTTCATGGAATAAATAAAAGGTGACCTTACTAAATTAAAATAATCAAATAGTTAATAATGAAAATTAATAAAAATGAGTGTTATAACAATTTTATTAAATTTAGATTTAAATCTTTCGTGACTGCAGGGATTCATATTCTTGGTTCTTTCGGTAAAGTCACGTAGAAGGGGAATAATACGTGACTTTACCGAAAGAACCAAGAATAACAATTATATTGTTTATATTTATTTAAAGTTGCGCATTTTGATGTGACGTCACATTTCTCAAACCCCCCTCCCCCCTCGTCACACATCGTCACAAATGTCTGACCCCTCTACCCCCCTAGGTGTGTGACGTCATTTATGGACGGCCCCTGAGCAATGCTCATCGGCAACCCTGGGTTATTAGCAACCTTTGACTTATTGGTATATAAACTAAACTTTAGTTTATTTTACCAGGTAAGGTCCACTGAGCTATATATCTCTTTTTCAGAAGTTACCTGGCCAAAAATGATAGCTCAACGAAGTGGCTTATCATGTGGTCATTTATAGCAGCCAAATTCTCGAAACGCATGTTTCTAAATGTGGAAGGAAAAACTGGAGGACCTGGAGAAAAATATACGCGACCACGGGAGAGCATGCAAACTCCAAATATACAGGCGTCAGCATCGGAATTGAACCCACGCCCTTCCTGTATACCAGGCAAAGTAGTTAACATCTCGCCACCACGGCACCCACAGTGGCGCTGCTTTATATCACTCCTAAAAGCAGGCCCAATCTCCATAGGTTCGCCGCTATGAATTTCCACAAAATGGTACAGTATTGATTTTATAGACTCTATAGGGATGATATGGGCTCAGTTGACCCCCAACCAAGTGTACTTTAGTTTTAATACCATAATACCGTTATTATCGACCCTCACTTTGCTTGAGTATACAGCAGTAGGTGATACAAATGTAACGTTTTGAAATTACATCAGTTTTGCCAATTCAATACTTCTAAGGACAAATTGTTTGTTGGAAAGTTACTAAAGTTTTTTGGTTCATGTGCACAGAATGTCAAGCCACAGTTTGTGGGATCTACTTGATGCTGAATTTGATCACCTCCTGGTGGACATGAAACCCTTTGTGCTTAAGCTTTCAAATAAAACAGGTGAGACACTGATCACACATTAATGTAAATGCCAAAGTTACACATACCATGTGTCCTCGGTATGATATAAAGCTGCAGCCAGTACCTGTCACCTAAAACCATTAAGGAAGGCAAGGGGAAACCATGTTGACTATTCCCTAGTTATAGTTTAAGAACACTAGCATGTGTTTTGAGGCGGGGGGGGGGGGGGGGTTCTAATGGAATCCTATAGAGGGAGAACTTGTGGAAAAAACATAACCTCCACTCGCGGGGAGGTCACCATATTTTTCAGGTCAACACTGCTGACACTCCCTGTGTTAATATAAACTTAACACATTTCTTGCCAGTCTTTTTTATTCTACCTCTCTGGTGCTACCTTTTCAGTAGTAGTCATCTTTGTTTATGACCAGTAATTCACACCCCCGCTCCACCCCCCCTGAAAACATTTATTTCTGAATAAGAGCCTTTATGTTCCCAAATACAATCCCTTTTTTCCATGGCAGTACAAGGCCATTGAGGGTTGCTTTTTTTTTGCATGTCCAAACTAAAGAAGTCAACATCTTTGTATCGTTTTCACAAAATGCTCCTGCTAACATAGCTTTTCATTTATCGTCTAATTTAATATTTTTACTTGTCTTGATACTCCCAGGATCCTTTTCAGACAGTTCATTTCTGCTACCAGTATCTTTCTTTAATCCTAAGGGTGAGGATCCATAGAGTTAAACTGGAATCACCGATGCCTCGAAGTCTCCTTTACATTGGATTATCTCACTGCCCTCATTGCAAACTGTGCCGCGCGTTCCAGAGCGCCAGTGCTGCGCACTCTGGGTTAAGAAGCTGTGTGAGCCACCGGGCGACATGCGCGCTGCCGTTTGGCGACCGGAGCGCAACGCTTACGCGAGGCTGCTGCTGGACATGCTGCGCTATGGACGGCTTGAGGGGCCCTTCTCCAGCAAGCCTCCTGCCGGCTCCCTGCAGCCTCTGCCTGCCGACCAGGCACGCCATGCCTTCATAACGCACCAAGTTTCCACATTTTGACCAACTTACCTGGAATGCACCCAATCTTGTCATATCTCGTAAGCTAAGTAGGGTTAAGCAAAGATAGTACTTGGGTGAGAGACCATCATGCATTAAACAGGATATATAGGCTGCAGGGCCACTTTGTTTGCAGCAGAGGGCATTGCAACAATATTGTATTATAATTCTATGTTCCCACCTTCAACCTGCTCTCACCAGTCTAGCAAAGTTTGGTAAAATAACCCCCACGACCCGCAGGGCGTTGGGAGGCCCTCATCCATTAGTAAAGATGACAAAAAGGCCTTTGAATTTACAAGTTTTCCTCTTCATTGAAATATATTCTATACAATTTAAAATTGTTTTCGATCAGAAATCCTGCAGCAAGAGCTGTTCTGAATTTTGCAATGATGAATGCAAATGAATTGCTTCACAAATGTAATCATGTGAAAGGAATTAGCTGTGTGGCTCCGCAAATGCAATGGATATGACGTGAGCGAATGCCGCTGAGATCCTTGACATGAATCCTAGAAGCTATCAGTGATTAAACATGATTCTCAATTAGAGCAAGTTGATTTATTCACGCCATTCACAGTTGATTGCACAATAATGGCTTTTGTAAGACTTTCCAGTTCTAAACGATAAAACAATATTGATAGTATTAGTATGGAACAAACATTTCACGGGATTTAAAGATACTTAAACTAGTGTTACTGTGAGAAACCTGATTGGAAGTTTGTCGATTTACAAATACTAATTGTAATTTGGGGTAAGTATGATATATTGTGAGAAAAAGATTTTTAAAAAATTGTAATTTGATGCATACGTTTTTGAAATGGGTGCATGATTGTTTACATTCAGCATTACTGTAGTTAGATATGGATCAGACACTTGCAAGATTTGTAATGTGACCCAACTGATATTTGGTCACATTCTGATGGGTTTGTCAAAGACTTCACCTGGTGGTTATGCCCCAATTGCCTTAAATTTAACGGTAACATATTTGCATTATATTTATTTATATTTTAATGTACTATACATTGTATAATTTTGTTAAAAACAGCTTGTAATTTCACAGAAACTAGCTGCGCTTCCTTGTATAACCCTCTGTAGCTGAGTGGATTGGACACTAGAGGGCCTCATATTACACACGAAGAGTACCATTAACTTAATTTCATGTGTTGCTAATTAAGGCGTACATAATGACAGCATTAATCAATTGTTTTGGGATTTTGCCACGAAACAATCAGATCCAACACAATGCAAATTGAATCCGATTGGAGCCGAATGGGATTTAGACCTGCTAAACTGATGGGATATAGGTTCCAATGAGCCAAATCTCTGCATCCTTATTGTGTTTTGTTTTAAATCAGTGAAGGTTATGAAGAAAAGAGTGCAATTATGTCTTAGATCTGAGCTAAAGCTGACTTATTTACTTGGTGTGTGCTGCCCTTTGCTGCCTGATGACTCGGTTCATGTATGTGGATGACACGGGAAAGAAGAGAGACGGGCCTGCTTGGGATGAGGACCTGGACAGGCTGCCCACCTGGGCAGCAGGGGAGCTTGAATCGCCGCAGCTGAGCCAAGGCTTGTCCAGGGACGCACGGAGTCACTTGGCATTTTCTGACTCATGCCAAGAGCACCGCAGGTTTGTTTTACTTCAGAAAGAAGCATATACACCGAAACCATTTGTGATGTATTTAATGATGATTTATCGCTTGACTTAAAGCTTTCGTGACTGCAGGAATTAATATTCTTTGGGTCTTTCGGTAAAGTCATGCAGATAGGCTCAAAGAAAATACCAAAAAGCAAAAACTACAACGTTTCGATCGCAACACAAGCGGTCGTCTTCAGGAAAAGGACGACTGCTTGTGTTGCGATCGAAACGTCGTAGTTTTTGTTTATTGTTATTTTCTTTGAACCTATCTACGTGACTTTACCGAAAGACCCAAAGAATATGATGATTTATGGCTTAATTTTTAATTTCTATGTTTTTTATTTTTTATTTCAGAAAATGGAAGATATCCCAAGATCGGAGTTCGCAGTCCACCAACGCTATGCATAGGTCTACGGAAGATGACCCCACAACAATTAGTGTAAGAAAATCAGAAACCCCTGAATGTCAAATGACTCTAAAAAACACATCTAAGCTGACGTTTTTAAAATTTAATTATTTTGTGTCGACTCGTTCCATGAAGAGATCTTTTCATTTTCGCACGATGCTTAGTCTGAAAATTCCTGTGTTGCATAACGGATGTTTTATTCCATTTGAAAATGCAGAAAAGAAACAATAACATGTATTCTTTGGTTCTTGCTGTAAAGTCACGTAGAAATAAATTAAATAATAGAATACGACGTTTCGATTGCAACAAAAGCAACCATCAGCAGGTACAAATGAATGAGAAAACAAACATAGTAAACTTGGAAATATAATGTAATACAACACAGAGAGTCGGCCAACACCACAGTCAACACCCCACCTGGTTGATTATTTCTCATTAATTTGTACCTGATGATGGTTGCTTGTGTTGCGATCCAAACGTCGAGTTCTATTATTGTTTAATTTATTACTACGTAACTTTACCGAAAGAACCAAAGAGTATTTCCTGCAGTCACGAAAGCTTCGAATCTAGTTTTGTAACATGTATTTAAGTTATGCAAAGTACAGTATGCAAATATAGAAATTTTGAATTGTTTTAGGATCTGTCCTGGGAGGAAACCAGTAAATATGGATGAAAGTGACTTTGAAAACCGATTGAACAGCTGGAATTTGGGGGTAAGTCATCTTGCATGTTCTGCTTGAATAACATTTACACTTGTAGCTGCAGCTAATAATGTGTATCCGTGCGGTTTTTCAACCAATTCAGTAACATGCCACAAAGACACTCCAAATATACGTCCGCATTATTTGACTTTGTTTAAGACTTTCTGTACTACCCAATATCTGATATGTCAAGTTCGTTTTGAAACCAATGTTTTGTGTTTTTAGATTGAAAACCCAAGGTATTTGCGTGAAAAGCCAATACCTTTATCACCGGTGAGTCACAGTTGCAGAATGTTATATGTGTTGATTGCTTTTCATATACGATTTGTTCAAGTTACAAAATTACTGTCTGCATTTTACTGTTAGGTTAGATCTAAGGTTTGGAGAGTATCTGAAAACTAAAGGTTCTGTCAGTCACTTTCAGCATCAGCTAATATCAGTAGGGAAATTGGAGGCAGTATACTACACCTTGCTATGTGTTTAATTGTGAATGCAGCACAGGGCTGTTCCTGTGTAAATGCAGAGCATATGGAATGGGTTGCAAAGCAACACAGACCTATGAACCTCATAGTTGGGAACCTGGTAGTAAGTGTATTTGATTAGTGTATTCATCAGAACTGGTTCAGTGTACAAGAGGGCACCAAATAACTGGTTCATTCAAGTATATTTGTGAGAAGTTTAAAAAAATTGTGACATTTTTCTAAAGTATCTCAGCTGTATTTGGTTAAAATGACAGCAGAAGCTAAGGTATGAATTCTTCGGTGTTTTTGGTGGAGGGAAATCCATAACAGCTTTTCATTCGTATTGTTACTGTGTTTTTACGAGTCCAGATTGTACCCAGGAAAGGCTCTCGGAAAATGGACCCATTATTACCTGATGCTGAAGCTTTTCATACAAAGTATCAAAAAGAGGTAAAAAAAATAACAATGCAATTAAGATTAAATGTATTACTTGTAATATAGACATTGTTTTGTGACATTATTTACATTCCCTGTAAGTTATTGAAATAATTATCAGCATTCCTGAATATTGATACAGTAGAGTACTGTCTTGTTAAAGTCATAATAAAATTACATCCATTTATAACAATTGTATATCTTTTATCTAGTATATAACAATGTATAAGGTATAGGGTGGTGTATAGTAATACAGTATATAATTTAATGTTGGGTTTGTCTATGGCAGCATATAGTACGGGGAAGCCCTGTTTGATGTAAGGGAAAAAAGTTTAGCTGGAAGCATATTATATTTTTTGCGACATAGAATTGTAATGTATTACTTACTGTTAGTAGCTCAGCTTATTGGAGAGTATATTTAGTATACTGATGATACTATGAAATTTATACTTTAGTTTTTTACGTGGTTGTTTGGTTGCTGCAGCTGCATACTATTCACATTCCTTCCCTTTGTTGGTGCTCCCCCTGCCCCTGCCCCCTCCCTTTGATGCTGCTAATCTTGCATAATGCATGGGCATAATATGACTTTGAAAACCCCCCGCCCACCTCCCACGCATTTCACAATTAGCACTATTCACATTCCTGCATTTCCCATAAATATGCTAAATTCCTCTTCAAATGCAAATTCTTTTGTCAACGCTCTCTTCCTCCTCCCTCACAGCTTAAATAGACACTCCAAACCTAAGACGTGTCATTTAGACTCTGTCTTATCGACAGACATGTTCTTCACCTGAGGACGGCTGCTTGCGGTGTGGCCGAAACGTCGTGAGAATTATTTTATTATGTTTTATTTTTATTATTTTATTACTTCCCTTCTACGTGACTTTACCGAAAGAACCAAGAAGATATGTTCGTACACTTACCATTTTTATAAAACAGACCCATTTTCCAAATTGTTCTCCAACTGATTTTCATTGTGCAGCCAAGAGGAAGTTCCATGCAAGTGGTATGGCTGTAGTCCTGTCACTACACACCGACCACCACCACCACAGTGAGACTACTTTACTGCTTGTCTGATATAGATGGGGCTCAAGATGAAGGCCATGGAGGAGCAGTTCCAGACGGAGCAAGTTGCAATGCAACTGAAGCACGAAACTCACGTACAAGAGGTGGAGCGCCGTGTCTCTCCGCGATTCCTACTTTCAGGCGCATTTCAGAATGCGCCAAGAGGGAATATCATAAATCTACCTTGCCTTCAGTGGTGCACATTGGTGGAACTTTGGGCATTTATGCAAGATTAGTTAATTATGACTTTAAACAGACAATGGCCTGTGTCACCAACAAAATAATAAAATAATATTTTGGTCTATCGGCCTATGAGCCTTGTGAACTAATTATTTTCAGCAGCATTTGTATTAGCAGGCAATCTAATACAAATCATTAGCAGAGTGTGTCCTCTTAATGAAATGCTGTGAGGTTGTCTGGTGTTAGAGGAAGGAGCTCTCTGCAAACTTGTAGGGCCTGTGACACTGACCTAGGGCAATTTATCATTACAATTACATTTCTGTTTGTTTAATTATGTTATTACAGTTACAATTATACTGTAATTACTATAATTGCAACTATACACCAAGGAAACTCGTTTATTATGAAGGAGGGATGATGCCAGCTGGTCAAGAATATTGATGGAGTGGCAGCCAATGAACAGAAGACATCTGAGAGGATGTCCACCAAGGAGATGGAGCCATGAATTAAGCTCGTGTGCAGGTGTTGGGCAGATTATGACATCGCAGCATCGTGAGCGATGTCGATGGCTAGGAAGGACTTCATTTACCAGGAGATTGGTTCCAATTCACAATTATACTTTAGCACAGCAAAACAAATGAAAATCAACCATTATGGTAACATCCACCTGCCCACCCGTGGTTGGTGGTCTTTGTTTCAAGTTGGAAGGATTTAACACCCTGTGTAGTGCACGTAAGGCATGTCAGTGTGATACTGGATCCATGCCAGATGCCCGGGGTAGAGGATACCACCTGTGTGGCTTTAATTAGTGTGGTCGTTTTGAAGGTATTGTCAGCTTTTGTTCTCGTGCTAATTGCAAGCACATTAATTTTGTCATTTATAAAAAAAAAACCGTATAAGCCTTAGATCCATAAACAAAGAAACACATGTAATTAAATTATACTTTAATTTAAACAAATTGGTACAGAATGCTGACACTTTTTTAATTCAGCAGGCCTGATAATGTCATGAAGGCTTGGTAATGAACTTAAGATTTTTATTGTAACACGATAATGTTACGTGAATCATTGGAACCTAAAATAATGTACTATTAGTACATGACATTAAAAAGGGTCATGATATTTGAATTTTCAGTACAGTGTTTTCAGTACTTTCACCATTTCTATGACCCTACATTTTTCAGTCTGATCTGTACCTATCTGCTTAGGTATATCTTTTGTTTGGAGGTACAAATTATTAACTTCTGGGAAATACCAGCAGGGTCCCGATGTGCCTCTGATTATCCAGCTAGCTGCCCTGGATTCCATTTAGACGTCCTCATGGGGGTTCAGAGATGACATTCTGGGTCACCTTTTTAATTGTTAACCTTCGTGTTGCATGGGAGGCGACCCGCGGGGAGACCAAACGACAGGCTTATTAAGGCGAGCTGAGATGGTGCGGATGCTGGGCCACACTTGTGTAATTATAGCAGATGACCTTTCTCCCACCCTTCACTAATCCGAGGTCTGATGCAAGTGTGCGCTGTCTGCAGCGGTTTATTAAGAATGCTGCCGCTTAATCGGTCTCTCTGGGAGTAGGGACTTGCTTGTAGCGCTACATTTGCAATGAATGCACCATGGCAAACTGTGAAACTGGAACGAACCTTAAGTATATGTGTGTGTGTTCAAACCTTGTTATGATGTTGCTGAGCACCATCGTTTAGCATTTCTTTCGAGATTGCAGCAATTTTTACGGCTGTTTTGTCCTTGTATATAGGTATATCTGCATTTTGGGTCCAAATATAATTTGCCATTTTGGATGTATATTTTAATTAAAGTATTTATCATAATTTATCATCATAATTAAAGTATGCATCATTAAACTCAAAACCGTCTCCATTCTCAATAAGCAATAGGTATTGCTCATATCTCTTCGTGATCTTGAGCAAGTAACTTAAATTTCACATTCCCATGGTCATGGCCAGATGTTTCCACTGACAGTGTTATCATGAACTTATATTGTTACAATAATGCTACATTTGTATGGTTATAGAAGTGTAATTCATGAATTTAAACATCGATGTTGTTGTGGCAGATTTTGGATGGAAAAAAAAGTGAACTGGAAGAACTGAATGCAGTGCATCAGAATGAGCAGAAGGAGGCTGCAGATGCAGTCAGAAAACTGGGAAAAAAAGGTGAAAGGTCAAGTTTCACAGGACAGTATTGCCTCGTTATTTGCGAGGGATATATGCTCGTGTAAAGCAAATTTCGAGGATAATGATATTGGCCTACGAAAACCTTTACCGTAAATAAATAGATAAATCTATTATATACAGTAAACTCTTGGATTGCGAGCATAATTCGTTTTGGAAACGTGTTTGTAATCCAAAGCACTCGCATATCAAAGCACTTGTATATCAGTTGTGATCACGTGACGCTCGGCAGACAAAGCGTATACACGTACTACTCGTATTGCAAGACCTCGCTCGTTTATCAAATTAATATTTATTTAAAAGTTTTGCTCGTCTTGCAAAACACTCGCAGACCAAGTTACTCGCAATCCAAGGTTTTACTGTACATGAAAATTATAATACAACAAAATAAAAATTGGTTATAATAAACAAAGTGAATAAAAATAAATCTTAAAGAATTAAAATTGTTTTAAAATGAACTTATCTTAAATTATGATGATGCTGCACAGCTAAATCACTGTATCTCATAGCTTTGTCTCACTTTATTGCATCACATTCTCTCTCATCACTTTATCTCATCACTTTATTTCTCTCTCTTTCTCGATGCAGTCGTGTAGAGTTCCAGATGCGATTCGCAGATAGCCAAAATCACGGATAGCAATTTCGTGAATACTATATGATACATTTTCCTGTTTGTCTGCAATTTGTACAATGAGCTAATGTATATTTTATAATGACCTGTATACTCTGATTCTCAATTGATGAGATATTTCATGGAATAATTCATTTTATGAAATAGGCTAATTTCCGAGTTCAATGTTACAAATACGTGATGCTTTAAAGAAATGAACAGCCAATGAAATCTCTGCAAACTCGTCGGTTTGTTGCAGTTGATGTATTGGTACAAGAATCACATGTGGTCCGAGAGACCAAGGACAAGCAGATTGAAGAGCTAATGAAGATGATGGGTCAGAGTGGGAAGAACCTGAAAAATGACTATGAGAAAAAGGTGGGCCAATATTTTATCTGTTTAATATATACTGTATCTGCTTGTGTAAACATATCTATTTTTATGTTAATAGGAGATTGAATGATAGAAAAATGGCATGTATTTATCTCTTGGGAATAAAATTATTTCATGAGGATGCAAGGAGTTATCCAACTTAAAATATTATACCAGAGCCCTTTGCACAACCTCGTTTCACAATGTCAAGTGTTATCCTCTCATATGTGTGAGAAGCCTTAGGGCGGCAGCCAGAAACTGGTATGATGTAACCCCTTTATATCAGCTGAATGAAGCCATAGCCAGCCTGGAGCAGGAGCGACTGGAGCTGCAAAAACATCACACGGGAAGCATCCAAGCACTGCTGGATGAGACTAACATGCGGTTGGCGCACATGGAGGCCGAGCACAAGGCACACGCCCTCCTAACTGTGAGTCGACGTGCGCTGTGAGCTGGGTAAAATGTTACCTTTTGTATTTTGTTTCTCTGGCCGAGTGGCGCTGTGGTTGGAGCTGATTCACGGTTAGAAATGTTTGTGGCGTTGATAGGATCAGAGGTCGATTCAGCTCATCATTCCCCCTGCGCTTAACAAAGTAACTTTTTTTTATTGACATAGTTAACAGTGGTTTCCTAAGGGCACAATAGAAAATGTGGAATTTAGACCACTGACTGAGCGACTTGGAGATTAGTACTGACTCATGCTCATTTGAGAAGGAATAATTTTGTTTGAATATTTATAATTTTGACAAAAATATCAATCATGCATGTTTAAGAGAGCCTTCATATGTAGTATATTTTAAAGAAGTTAAGTAAATGTTTTTATATTGATAGGGTATATTGTACTGTCTTGACTTAAAGCTTTCGTGACTGCAGGAATTCTTATTAATGGGTCTTTCGGTAAAGTCATGTAGATAGGTTCAAAGAAAATAATTAAAAAATATTGTTATTTTAGTTTTTTTGTTATTTTCTTTGAACCTATCTACGTGACTTTACCGAAAGACCCAACAATATATTGTACTGTTTCTAGATTTGAAGCTTTCGTGACTGCAAGGATTCATACTCTTAGTTTTTTCGGTAAAGTCATGTGACTTTACCGAAAAAACTAAGAGTATATTGTACTGTCCTTGAACATATATTAAATTTGTCTCAATAATACTTTACTTTGGATTGTAATTGTAAAGATGATTAAATAAAAATGACGTTACTAAAACATCAAAAGGGTGTAAATCAAATATGCATAAATTCAATACCACATTACTTTCACGTACCACTCATCCTCATTATGCTGTCCAACATTTTATTGAGTGGCATGGGATCACTTGATAAATAAAACATTGCCACCGCACTGTTGCTTCAGCATGCGAGGCAAGCCAGAGGGGCACCGTGGGACACACCACAGCGCATTATCCATCCAGACAATTATCTCCCGACATGCAATTGAAGGCAATATTGAATTTATGAATTTCAGAGCACAGCACTTTAGTGTATATTACATTCTGTCCTTTGTATTTCTGGCCATGCAATTTGATATTTGGAATAGGAGTCGTAAAAATATTCGAAATACTTTTAAAATGTTTTACATGTTGTGCCAACCTAATATAAGGCTTATTTTGAAGAACCACATTATTTTGTTACGCAAATTGTTACTTTGTTACTAATTTACATAAATTTTGGGGTGTTACATATACATCGAATGCTAATTTAGAGATCAAGATTGTAATAACAAAATAGAACAAATTAGAAAATACAAGAGAAAAAATAATTCCTCATTGAAACAACAACACCCGTTTTTTAATCTTTCAGAGCCAGGATTTTCAGGTAGGGGGGGGGGCAACACCCGTTTGTCATAATTATTGAATTACTGAGCATATTAATTGCTACTTGCCTACTGATTTGGGTACTTCCATTAAAAAAGAATGTGCTGCAATAAGCATGGGGCTGTGTGTAATTGTAATATCCGGTTTTGAGAACAAACAGTATTACATATTAGAAAGTGACATTTGAATTTGAATCTCGTCGTCACGTTCAGTCAATTTAACACGTAGGCTTTCGCGACCAGCAATGGCGGAGCCAGGATTTTCAGGTAGGGGGGGCAACCTCTCCAGAAATGCCATCGTAATGTTGACCTCTGTGTCTGGTGGACCCAAACTGATCACTGTTCCACCACCACTGCCAGGGCAACGTTAAAAAGGAGCTGGAGGCCCGTGTGGAGCAGCTGAAGGCAGACGGAGAGGCTCAAGTTAAACAGAAGAGCCGTCTGGAACAGGAGAATGCAGAACTAACTCACAGGAACCAGGCCCTCTCCCGGGAGCTACAGGACGTGAAGGGTTGGTGAGCTCTTTGCACGAACAATCAGGTCATGATTCAGGATCACAACTCGATTCAATAATGAAATCTGTCTCATTTTCACCATCTCGTTTTTATTTGTGTCTCGTTATGTTCTATATTATTTGGACAGTTTTGGTACTCCAATAATATGCCAATGTAACGTTACCATGTCAGTTGCATTTAGTTGGCATAAGCTGTAAATAATACATTCTTGCACCTTATTATTTGATGCTTGTATTGTGAGTCTAAGCCTCGATTTAAATTGATCGATCAATGCATCTTTATAAGTCCATTGGCAAATAATGCATTTCACATTATTATAAAATATTACACGTAAAATAATATAACAACAGGACATTACTTAACACAAGTCTTCTGCACTGTAATTGTAATGTTCATTGCCTGTCATTGGTGATCATAAATACATCAAAATGAACAATACGAAATATATCTATATACGTAATGACAGACATATATAATTAGCATTTGTGTAAAGTATATTGAATTCCTTCTTAACTGATTAGAAGGTCATAGAGCTGTCAATATAGCAGTGGCCTTACCATGGATGAGGGGAGCTAATTAATGTGTAGCTAGCAACAGTGGCTGTGGCCCAATCATCAGGAGGGGCTGCATTTGTGAGTGGGTCAATGAATGAGTCGCAAGATTACTCCAAAGCTGTCCTCTGATGTTGGCTAATATTGGTCTTTCAATGCATCTCAACCTCAGACTTGAATACACAGTGAATTAACATACTGTAGGGATTACATTCGACACATATTATTCACAACAGAGGAGGTGAGTCTTGTACATGGTTATGTGTTGCACTGTGATTGCGTTTGCAGTTACTATAGGTTACTGTAATGGTAAACGATGATTATCTAGACTTAAAACTTTCGTGACTGCAGGAATTAATATTCTTGGTTTTTTTCGGTAAAGTTACGTAAATAGAAAATAAACTCCTTTAAAAAACTTTTTTAAAAACAACGGTTTTATTCACAACTTCGATTAACTCGCCCTCGAGAAGTCCGTCAATGATGCTGCGCCTGCTACCACAACAACGCTTACTTGAATTAATTGATTACTTGATAAATTAATCTTGAATGTACAACTTTTGCTTGTGAGGGTGCCCGTAACTCGTTAGAACGGAGCAGGCTCGCCTGAGACACGTGGCGCTTGCTTCTTGGGCGAGGTCATTCGAGAGTTTAGGGACCGCGGCGTTTTTGACCTACCCAAATATGTATTTAATTAATAAGCCGTCCATACAAAATGTTAATTGCTTTAAAAGAGCCAATTAATTGATTCATTGATGCCGCTTTTGATACAGAAATGCATTGTCACTGGATCTGAGTACGTGTGCAAAATTTGGAATTCGTTGGACAACAGGAAGTAGACTAAATTTTGATTACAAGATTTGACCACCACAAACATAGGAGTCAAGTTAAGTAAAACCGTTGAACAAAAGAAAAAAATGAAAATAAAATAATAAGATGAAATAAAAATAATAATGAAAAATTTGAAAACACTATTTATTTATATCCTTTTTTTTCCGTGACTTTACCAAAAGAACCAAGAATATGATAATGATCTAATTACAAATTTAGTGGAATTCGTTTAGAATTA
The DNA here is from genome assembly GCF_015708825.2 of Lethenteron reissneri. Lineage (NCBI taxonomy): Eukaryota > Metazoa > Chordata > Hyperoartia > Petromyzontiformes > Petromyzontidae > Lethenteron > Lethenteron reissneri. Next base: position 7,207,443 of record NC_083804.1, read on the forward strand.
TTGCTACTTTTAAAATGTATTAATTTAATCCAATATATGTGGATATTGCACAACTGCTATAGCTTTATTTTACTATTTTAGAACCAGTCAAGACAATAGACCTGTTGGTGGGTACAAATGTTTTTGATAATTTATAATGAAAGACAAACACATCAGCAGAAAATAATGTCGATTTGGATTTTTTTTTCCAATAATTTGTGATAACTACTTTAATCAACAAACGAAAATGAATTAGGCCAAACAAGTTTGTATGCAGAAACTCATTACAAAACAAGAAAACTGTAAAACCAGAATAATAAAAAACACGTCTTATTTTAACTATACATTGGATTGAAACTGATATGCTATGAAAAGCATAACCAGAAATGTCACATAGAAGCACTTGTGTATGCGATCAGGACGCTACGTGATTGTGCTGCGGCATAGCGCGGTGTGTGGCACAAGATGATTTCATGATTGGACACTCTACGTTGAAGCACTGGCGGTCAGTCAAGACAGGTCTCCTTGCCTCTAGGTTCGCTGCAGCACAGAGTGACACAGAACAGCTCTCTCAGGAGCACGCGCACAGCGTGAAGCAGCTGCAGGCCCGGCTGGAGGGCACCATTAACTTCCTGAAGCAGGAGCATGCGGTGGCAGCCGCCAAGGTAAGGGCGTCATGCTCAGCTGTGCCTTTAAAGCCCCTCCCCACCCGTTCTTACCAATTATCAAGTAAAAGCGTCTCCCTGCTCAAGTGAGCCTGGGGTGGTGCTCATCTCTGTCGGTGGCCCTCAGCCAGCAGTGTAAGTTTCACACGCCTAAAGAGAAAGCCAATGTACACCGTGGAGATGAGGTGACGAAATCAGCATATGTGCAGGGGCGAGATGCTTTGTTGCATCGTGGGACTGAGATATGGAGATGGCTTGGCTAGGTCTTCGTCCAGCAGTGGATTAAGCATGGTTGATGATGATTGTGAAAGCTCGTTTAACCAAAGGCCAACCTGTTGGCTTACCACAAAGTAATCCATATTTTATCGGTCTGTGTTGACTTTCGACTGGAGTTTGAAAAGGCAGCCTTCCGGTAATGATTCGAGTGCTCAGCCACAGTGACACCTGGCGATTGCTAATAACTACAAGCATATTTAGTTATGTAAAAAAACTCATAATAGTCTTGAAGTAAGCGGAGATTTGAAAGGTTAAAGGGGATTTTTTGTTAATATCGCGAAGCAGATTTCAACGACCGCATTGTTATTGATCAATACATATTTTGATAAATTAATCAGCTGCATTTCCTTTCATTAGTGTGCACACAGTGCTGATTGCTTCTGATGCCACCGTTCGGGATGTGAACTATTTACAATCAGTACTGTACAGTGATTCCTTCGTTTTAGGGAATGCCGAGCCACTGAATGACATCACATTGCATTGCATGGGGTCGAAAAAATACACCACAGCACATTTTTAAGCAAAACAACCAAATGTATTTTAATGCTGCTGCTTTTTTTAAGTGCATAATAAGCTTTATGTTTAGCTGACAAGCAATATATTTTGATGTGGGTCATTGTGGGAATGTGTATTTGACAACACTGTTGATAAAAAGCCATTGTTTTCTGAGAATATTTCTTTCAAATGGCAGTGCTTTTGCACACATGTAATCTGCTCAAAAGTACAATACCTATTCATTGTTGGGGACAACTATTATTATAGGGGTCGCAGAGTCAAAAGCATAAGTGTTTTCCATAGAGTAGTTCGTGATGAGGGTTGTCCACAATGGTTTGTGACTACTCCTGGAAGAGCATTTTGAGCAGTTTATTCATCGTGCAGGAAATGCCCCTGTTTGAATGCAACCATCGTGTGAAGTTATCTGTGTGAACACATTGCACTGCTTGCTGTTCGTTACCCTGGACATAGGCACTGCAATAATTTTACATAAAACCACTGAACCTCCGATTCGCACAGTTAGCTATGTACGGTGTGAAAGAAGTGCAACAGACATACATACTGCATGCATTATGTGTTATTATTCGGTTGGTTATGTTAAACATAGTTTTTCTGTTCATCATTTTCATTCACAACAGCTTAAATGTTAGGTTTGTAATAAGGGCGTAATTCAATCCTTCATATTGCGTTAATGTAAAATCAAACTATATTACAAAAAATTAAACCCACTTAACGCTCATTGAGTTGTTTTATGTATACTTATAATACTGTACCTGTTTCATCTTGCTAATTTTGTTGTCATTTTTGAGAATTAACTTTGTTGAATAAATATGTAAGAGGTTTTTTTTTCATAAGGAGGCTCATTGTGAAATAGTTGTTCACTGTGTAATACGTGTACTCATTTGTGAAGGCTGTAGTTCACCCATTTATTAATGATTGAGTTACATGTGTCCTGTTATGGCAGGGATTGGTACCCTTTTGGAGGCAGAGTAAGTAGTTAAATGATCTTTAACACAAAACTCCATCCTGCAGAGCAGTGGACTTGGCATTTCAGGGGCAGTCCAACGTTGTGTTTTACTCCAAGTAATGGTACTTGGTAAGGAATAAAAACAATAAAGTTTTCATACTAATTTGATGCTCTCCAGCTCAATAAAAAGGCAACTATTTTGTTTAGTGATTTACTACTGCTTTTGAATAGGATTTGCTTGCACTTTCTCCTTGGTAATTTCCAGGCAGCAGCATTCAGAGAAGATCTGGAGATGAAAGTGAACATCCTAAAGCAACAGCTTGAGGAGGTAGAGCATCAGGGGCAACTACAATTGAAGGTAAAGAAACAACCTCACTCAGGCTTTCCCGGGTTTTAACTAAGATGCATGTAATAATTCATTGATAAAAGTTTATTCTTGCATCTATTTGTGCATGTGAGAATCAATTATTTAGAATCTATGCAAAATATAACCATATTATATGCAAACCTTTCATGCTGATGGCACAAATGAGTCAACAAATTATACAAAAAAATACGGAAGTTAATGGAATCTCAGGAGAAGAGCTTAATAATTGCATTACTGTAATCTAAGTATTTTTTTTAATTGTGCCATGAGGTGCTTGTAACTCTTTTTAATGTTCCAACTAAGATTGGAAGTTTTTATGCCTTATTTTTGTTTTCTATTTCACCTTTCTGTCTCTAAAACGGGTGGTGGGTTCGATTGAAAACTGGCCAATTTGATCCAAGGGTTACTAAAAGAACACACAAACCAGCACTAAAGGGACCTTCAACATCCTGGCCCCCTACCCTCTCTAACAGAGCCGTTGTCTGAACCCTTTGGTCTCATTGCGACCCAAGGACATACTGCTTTCTACACGCCGAGCACAAGTGCTGAAAAACCAGCAGTAAATAGGTGGCATAGTAGTGCACAAAGTATAAGCTTAAAGCACCTATAGATTTGTAGGGTTATTGCTTATTAAATCATACAAATGTATCTTTAGAAATCCTAGGGTAAATTATACGTACTCAATACTTTGAAATCCAGTATTATCAGTGGCATAACCCCAGGGATATACTGTTTTTTTTAGAAATGCATAAATCCTTTTACTTTGTTTAGCGTGAAAGGGTTATTTACAATGGTCACACTGAACTCGTTTATTGGAAAATGGTTACTATACCACATTTAAGGAGAATCAGGCATATAACACTTGACTAACAATCAAACAAACTACTTATCAGCTGCATAATAATATTGTTATTTCGGCATATCAGGCTTTTTTTCAAACCGCGCTACTTGATTATGCCTATAAGGCTTTTCCTACGAGTTGTATGAGGAGATGTTTTTAAAGTTTGACTATTGTAATATTTTGTAAAACAACCAAGACCTCCCATCTACATGATAATGTTCCAAATGTTTGCTTAACAGTATTTTAATGACAGTATATTGTCACAAGAATCACATTGTACATAGCTCACAAAATTATTCACTTGTATTATTTTTCCATTTCAGTATCTACATTTCATGCCATTAAAATGTTTATTCTTATATTTTTGCATTCGGTAGTTTATTATTGATAATATTTCAAGAAATAATGCATTGCAGTTATATAGTTCAGTATGATATTGGTACAATATACTTTTTAAAAGTCTTATCAAATAGCCATTCTCCATAAAAGCTAAACTGGCAAGTGAATTCTGTAGATTTCCATAAAAAATAGTGCTCTTCTGTGTAAGGATCAGTCTCTTTAAATCGCACATCAGAGGTTAAATAACAAAGGCTTGACACTGAGCTGAGAGATTACCTCAAATAGGCGTCGTGCATGTTTTCATTAGAATTTTAACGAGCATTCTCATTAGACTTCAGTGTGTCCAAATGGGATTATAGCTGGCGGTAATGCATTCTATTTGACTAAGGGGGTAGAGTATTCATTAAGAGAAGCTTTAAAGTTTAATTGCTTATATTAAAAAATGGAAATGTTGTTTTACAAATGAAAATGTTACTTAGGCCACAATGGATCTTCACATAATGGTTTTTAAGTACAATATGATCACGGAGTGTTGTGCTTCTTTCTGAGCCGCTCATAAATTATGAATGCCACGATGCCTGACTCATAATCTGGGATTAGGCCAGATGGATTTTCTTTTTCCACCCAAACCACCTCCCAACTTTTAGTCACACCACATCACTCCATGAAAATGACAGTGCAGTGCTGACAAGTGAGCTTCTGCAGACCCATTTTAAAGTGAGATAATGTATTCAGCGTGTCTCTGGGAAGCACAGTGTTTTGGCAACTCCAAGTTATAATTGACCTGCTGGGGAGCTGGAACCTTTCTTGGGCCTCGTGGGATCGCTGGCCTGGTGTCAGGCCTCCTATCCTGGCTGTCTGTCGGTCAGGCTACTGCTCAGATTGTGCCTGGCCACTTGGGAAGAGCAAAACAACGTCCACATCTGCTGTCTTTCTGGATTTATGAATTCTCTAATTTTAGTGTATTCATATTTGTGTGTGTTATATGCTGCATACTTTTTATTTGTTCTTACAGCAATAATGAGTACAATGGCCAATAGATATTCTCTCTTGCATTGCTCTGATTTAGAACTGCAGTACTTATTAGTAGTGTAGAAATTTGGTTTTGTTTACTACATCTATGATTTATAATATTTGCCTTGAGTCCATATTTATATTTGATGTATTCCTATATCTGTTGTGTTTTGTGCATTTGTTATTAAGCTGATCAAATCTGTGTGTTGACAATATTAAGGTTAAAACATCCATAATAGAGGTCTTTGGGTTATATCATGTAAATCTATAAATGTGTCGTTAAAACCCACCACCACCCGACACAGCCAACTAGTAAGGGTTGTCACGTAAACAGAACATTCCAATTCGTCACTAGTACAGTTTATGTGACAACCCTTACTAGTTGGCTGTGTCGGATGGTGGCGGGTTTTAACGACACGTTTATATATTTATGCGATCTAACCCAAAAACCTCTTATGGATGATATTGGTCGCCAAAGCCTACGTGTTAAACAGGTTAAAACATGTATTTGTTGGTTTTATATATATGTAATTTCTTAGCCACACCATGTTTTTTTCAGGAATCGGAAGCAATATTTCGGGAGGAAAAATTTCAGTTAGAACATCTTTATGAAACAAAGGTATGATGCATGCGTCACTTATAGAGGAATTTACTTGTCTTTTAACAAAAAAACATTTCACTGTCAGAATTTAACCTGCCAATTATAATACAATAATGAATTCAATTCATTCATATTTACCACTGCATGAGATTCTTAAGGGGTGGTTATGTTATGGATCTATGTGTTCATAAATTTGTAGACTTGACACTGCTGGCTCCGAAATACTGACGAATGAGCATTGCCTCTCTCCCTTTTGAGCATGGAGACAATTAGAATTATTATATGATCATATTTATAATTCTGTTATTTTTCAGTGCTCTACTATAGCTGTGAACTCCCAGCTCATCTTTAACTGAAGTGAATTGTAGATTTACTGATGCATTGGCAGTGATATCTGCATGGAGAATCCCTCATCCGGCTTTACTTGACTCTTTTCTTCCGAGATTATCTGGAGGATTGGAAGCTGGTAGCCAACAGTCAGATCAAATTGGCTGCTGCTTAGATCCCTATAGCATTCTTGCAATCCCAACCCTGGCAATATTACAGCTATCTCAACATATATGGCAAACCCTTTGATGAACCGAACTGCATAAAATAAGATGCATAATTTAAACACAGGATGGGAGACCGTAAGTGACTAGCGGAGGCAGAGGGTGAAAATGGCTCCTAAGAAGGCAGCAGGTCTCAAGAGATACGTGCATGTTGTATGAGTTGGAGTCGAAGTTACTTACGTTGAGTTGTAAATTATTTGTGAGAGCATGAACAGAATGATTTTTTTAAGCATTTGTTAAATTATACAATTGGAATGTGCGCATTTAACCTTAATTATATCTCAACAGCTGAAATCTGCACAAGGCAAATTGGAGCAGGAAAAGGAAGGTTGCCAAAAATCCATCACAGCGTTAGAAACTGCATTGAGGTTGGTTATTTATCTTTTTTATTGTATATAAATGGCATTCGTACCACCTGCGCAGATGTGCCGCTCTTTTTACGCATGTTGATTTAAGCAAAGGGCTTTCTGTGTAGGGACAAGGAGGAGCAGCTGAGAAAGGTGCGAGAAATGCAAGCGCGTACAGGCCCGGCAGGCCGACGCAACACTGGAGCAGCTCAGAAAGGAAGTGGAGCTTAACACGGAGAAAGTGTTGATAGAGATGAAACAGCAGGTTCACAATTGTCTTTTTTATTTTGCAATGGGCACGCACTTGACACACACAATAAACATGTATGTTTGTTTGTTGAACTTCTTTCGCACCGTACGTAGCCAACCGTGATTGGATAAACCTTGTGTGCAGCACTGGGTGTACAGTTTGTACTCTTTCAGGATTGACCTGAACGTTTGGTAAATTGGCCATTACTGTCTGGGTTGCAGAACTGAAGCAACCTTGATGTAACAATGTCGGTTATTTTTTCCCCAGCCAATGACATTTCTTGGGTTTTTGTAATTTTTACATTTTAATATGAGTCATCCCAATGGAGCAGTGTAATGTATGGTCAAATAACCCCATGGACCACATGGCGTGGGGTGGTCTTCGTCCAGCAGTGGATTAACAAAGGGATGTACGTGAACATAGTCATCCCAATGCAGGAGGAGACTGCATTAGGATGTTTGACAAGTGGTTGTCCTTTGGGAGAAAAATGGAGGACACTCGTACAAGTGGATGTAATATTCAAAACTGTACACACAGGTCAATGACCCACTTTTTGTAGTGCCACCATCTAGTCACCTAAACCAGCAGGTTTAGAAGTCTTAACACATGTTTGCAGTCTACCATCCCCTATCCAATGTTTGGATGACAGATGTGGGGTACCACACCCAGCAATGCCACATTTGTCTAGGACCCTAACCAGGTCTGACAAATAAAAGGCGAAGAAAATAGCTGTGCACGATTGTCTGAAGTGTTTTAGCCTGCGTTGAAAACAGTACCCCTTCATATATTGTATTACTTTGCTTGTTTACCCAGGAAAGCGTCACTGAGTGTCATGACAATTTCTTTGGTACGGTCCTGCCAAGTTTCCACAATGGACGGCAGTGATTCCGATGTATGTTCCAATTAAGCAATTTGCTAGAAATGTTATCAAATTCGGGCCATGATGCCTACACACACTGGTCTGCTCTTGCAAACAACGTCACGGGGTCTTTAACGTCCACTGTGAAGCAGACGGCATCTATATTGAGGGTTAGCACACCAGCAGTATGAACGAGGGCAGCCACCGGATTCGAACTGTGAATCTCTGCAAGAAGCGGCAAATGCGGTACCGATCGGCCATTTGACCACCCATCTGTAGTTCAGCTTTTTTGGCATGTCGCTAAAAACAAAATTACAGATCAATATTTGTTTTACTGTCTTGACAGATGGTACATTGTTTGACATTCGGAAGTATAAACAAGTATGCAAGTTGAGAAAATGGTGAACAGTATTGTAAAGTTGTGTCTTGTTAGTTTTGTCGGCATTCATCTTAAGATATCGACTCAATAGTGTTTTTAGTTAGTGAAGGATGCAACTCATTGGTTGTATTTAGGCTTTCCGTATATAATTTGAAGATGTTACTTTAAAAAAAGACTTATAAAATGAACCAAGCTCCAAATTAAGTTTGAACCACCTCCGTTTATTGGTCAGGAAGTTTGCCCATTATTTCAGCTAAACATCATGATCATAATCGTCAGCCACGGTAAATCCACTTCTGAATCAAGGCCTTTCCAAGTTTCCACCGTGCCTAAAAATAAAATTATTTTATATTTGCATATATATCTAGACAACTCTTGAATATTTGTTTCTGTTTATTATACTTTTTCGACCTAAATCTTCATATATTGTTTGATAGCATATTTTTATCCAAACACATTTCTTATTTACATTTTAAGCTATTTATGCACGGTGTATTATGTATAATATACACATATATTATGTAGTATGCACGTTACATTATATTTGCTAATCCTGAAATATTTTTTTCTTTCTATAGACTTTTAAGTAACCAGGGGTGTATTCCACACTTACTAATTGATGTTGACAGACACGTTGCTTTGATGCACGCTATGCATTTACTTTGGTGCCAAAACATCCTTTCATTGCTTCCAGCTGCCATGCTGGCCCCTGTAAATCCAATTTTTCGCTCATGTAATGTATTCTGTAGATGCAGAGGGTGGAGGAGGACCTCAGAAGAGCCAAGGCCGTGCGCGAGCGGCAGGCCGAGGAGTTTTCTCATCAGCAGCAAGCGCTACAGCAGCAGCATGAGCAGCAGGTGATGGCGCTTTCACTTGGCTGTCTCCTGGCACCGGTGGTGTGTGACATTTACCTGTGCCCATTGACTCCGTGAATGCCCGGTATAGCCACTTATATTGCGGTGAAGACTTCAGCGCTTATCCCTGCAGTTGTTTTGATTCGTTACACGACTGAGGCACCACCGGCGAATAGATTTATAACTACATGTAGAAATGCAATTGAAAGACAAGGGAGTGTATTAACTCTTATCTTTTTCTCAGATTGTTATGCTTAGGTTTAAATTGACGTAAATATTTTAAATAATTAAAAACACACCCACCAGTTATTCAAAATTATAACGATTCAATCATACCTGCATTGTGAATGTTAATAAAATGATAATGTTACGATAAACATTTATTAACGGACACTGCAAATGTGATCTTAAGCGATCTTAAGTTACTCGTACATTGCCAAAATTTGGTACAGCTCTTCTGGTTTTCGGCTACTATTTCCACTTAAGGTACGCTGTACAGGACGATAGCAACCACACCCAGCCTTCAAAGTAATCACGCGCACGCACCCTCACGTCGTTCCACGCCGTCGCGTCGATGCGACGCAGCTCACCTATATCGGTCGTCCAATCAGCTGCGGGACGTGCGGCTCCATTGCGAAGAGGAGAAGTCTCGACTGCTGGAGCAGCACGCCACTCACATGGAGAGTGTTGCCCGCACACACGCCGCCACCCTCGAACAGCGCCAGCGCGATCTGCAAGCCACCGTGGCCGAGCGTGAAAATCAGGCCAGAGAATGGAGGCACAAGGATGCAGAGGTAAGTAATGTGCGACGCGCTGTAACACGTGCGCCACCACAGCGGCAAAATGGCAGCGTCATTGTTGTCGTTGTCATCATCATCGTGATCGTTGTAAATGGGGATTTGTTCGATATTTTTTTTTCTTTCGCCCGTACGGCAGAAGGGCCCAGCCATTTTTGTGCATTCGTTGCGCAGTTGTTGAGTGTGCGACATTTCAGGCGAAGGGGCCAACATGAATCCTTTCCAGATGCCTTTCTTTACTTATAGGCAATTTTGAGCACGCAACATTGTGCCAGTCCATAAAAAGATGTCTGCATTGCTATAACAGCGCAATTCATGTTACATGGAACTAAAAGATACCGTAGGCGTATTAAGGTTTTCTTTCATGGCCGCTTAAATAAAATGTCCTCATGGTCATCAAACATTGTCCGTGAAGGAGTATATTTAGTTAGCATTTGCTCTGAATCCGGAGATGCTATGCTTCCAATTAGATGTGACACGGCAAGGAGCGGCACCGTGTTACAGCCCTCAAAGTGGCTTTTCTGCCGGGCTGGAGCTTGCCCCCCTGTTGTGCAACCATGAAACGTATCAATAATCCCTTCTGGCATGGAAAAAGCAAGCAGAAAATGGACAATAATGCTGCAGAATTATAAATCATCTGGATATATTTCAAATAACACTTTCTTTAAAGTGTCTTATGTATCAAGTGTTTTCTTGGTGGGAAATGTCCAATTTAACTCCACACTCTTTGTGTTGAGGAATGTAGTTTGGGGTTTAAACAAGTGCTATTGGCCTTCTGCATTCATTGAGAATATAATGGATACAAACTATACACCTACAAAACGTGGTCAAAGGAATATAGTGTTTTCTTTTAAATGCACATATGCATTTTAAGAAATTAAACTTTACAAATGTGATACATAGATTTGATGTACAGGTAGTCGTTTGTTTATAGCATTGTCCTTGGCAACAGAAAAAGGACCCCTCCTGGCCTGTGCTTTCCCAGAGCTTAACTTAAAGAAAGATATTGTCATAATAATCCTATATCTGTGCAAGAAATCCTGAATGTCTCAAGACTCTTTCGATAAGATCCTACTTAAGATGTTTCGCTCATTGCTTATTGAATACTGTGTTGCAACCGGAGTACCATTTGAGAAAACTCACACATATGAGTGAATAACAACAACAACAAATATCAATGTAGATTGCTTCGCAACCTATTTGCCCTCAAAGTGGGTGTCTCGTGCACAAGATGAAATCTGTGCGACCCACCAACCCCGCCTCCAGGGAGAGCTCCTAAGAGCTGGGTTGCAGACGTGCGCCACCATTCCTGGCCCATTTACAAGAGCGTTCATTCACTGGCAGGGCACCAGTGTTTGTGCATTAAATTGGCGACAATGAGTGGCTCACGGGTGTTGCAACCAAGGCCCTGCCACACAGCAATATGTTCCGTGCGTACACAGACTATAGCGCAGTTGGAAGAGACGGTGCTGAAGCTGCAGGAGGAGGTGGAGCAGGCAAACTGCCTGCGCAAGCAGCAGCTAGTGGAGCTGGGGCTTCTGCGTGAGGAGGAAAAGCAGGCCACCCTGCTGCAACACGAGACCACCTGCGCCCAGATCCGAGCCGAGGCCGAGAGGACCACGCTGGACGCGCATAAGCAGCACGCTGTTGAGATAGAGCAGGCTTCCGCCAAGGTGAGCTGCTCTTCTTCTCGGCTGTGAGAGTTGACCCCAGCGTGTGTCACATCTGTGGATCGGCATAAAACTCAGTTTATTATTACTATTTGTATGAGGCATTGGAATTTAAATGGAGAAATGTATCCTTTCGTCGTGATATGCCTCCTTACGTTCTGTGTTGAAAACATGTGTGGACGATCATAATGCTACTCTCCATACACTGTGTATATTTGTATGCATTTTTTTTATATTTTGCATTTGTCTACACGGGAATATGAGAGACCAGTGTAATTTTAAACTTTTCATTAAAAAGCATGGAACTTTATGAATCATATTTTGTGGAAATCGCATTTTGCAGTTCTGTAGTTCTTATACTCAGCTAGATTATTCTCGATGGGTGGTAGGAATTCTGAGATCCTAACTTTTTTTAACGTGTAGTTGTAGCAGCAAATCTGTTTACACCATGTCGTTATATTTGTAACAGTTATGTAATACTGTCCAGATAGGTGTTTGTGTCCCAATTTTGGTCTAAATTAAAAATATAACAATAACCTTAAAAAAAATGGATGTATTTGAAGTATCTTAATGAGCTCGCTTGACCTTCTTGTTTGATGCATTGTGAGTTATGTAAGTGCAGTGAATGCTTTTCTAATTTGCATCAGAGAGTTATATTCGTAATTGAATTACAATTGCAACACACTTCAAGGCCACCCAGAAAAATATTGCCAAAGTAAATTGCACAAACACATTTGGCAATGTAACAGGCAGCACTAGCCGTGATTTAATAAAACCCATACTTTAATGTCACCCACTCTAATTTCATCTCTACATATGAAGTACGCTGGCCTTTACAATCTCATTAAACAGCACGGGCATGGTCTAGCCAGTTGACACACCTGTGGCGACAGGCTTTTAAATGGCCGATTACCTGGCGCGTTCATCCCCACCATTAGGTAAATGAACAACGCTATTTGGGAAAGGTCACCTTTCTTGCGTGCTGGGTGTGCCAGCAGGGTATGGCCAGCTTGTGTCCTTGATGTCAGGAAGCTTATTTGCTTCTGCCTGAGATTAAGGTGTCTTCACAAGAAATGTATTTCCTCTGAAGTGTTCTTTTTAATTCTTTTGGAGTCCACTGTGGCTTTAAAACGGTCGTTTGAATGTTTCTGTTAAAGCCATGATCACAGGCGTTTACTTTCAATGCTGCAAAATTCTTTAGGATCATGAAAAAAGCAGTTTTAATGTGTGACGATGTTACCATGCTGCTGGTAGCTCCTTTCATCAACCGAGTCCAAGAATATAAGCACCGCCTAGCCAGGGCTGCTGCAGAAGGAGGAGAAATAGAACATGGCACACATTCCAAAAGTAATTCTCGTTACATGTGAAACTAATGAACGGTAAGTGTTGCAATTGTATATGTGTAACATTACTTATATCTTGTTGATATCATTTTTTTGGTTATCATGTATTTTCAGTTTGGACCTGATGAATTTCAAACATTATTTGACTTTACTTGATTTGGCTTCATCAGCTTCATTAGCGAAATACTGTGTTATTTTCATATGCATATTGGCGATAATATGAAATGTAAATTTATGTTGCCAATTTCATAGGATAATGATTGTTTTTTATATAGGGAACTTTCACGAAATCCAAGGAACACAACCGTTCTGCTGTTTAATTGATGTTTTCCAATTAGAAATGAATTATAGCTCATACCCTACCAAGTATTTAGATGACAATTTAGAAATATTTCAACATTTAAATCTCAGTTTAATAAAAAAAAATTACACATGCAAAAGTCACTTAAGTTGATTTGTATCGTCATTATTTGCTTCATTGGCATTGCTAATTGATTAAATTAATGTGTTCCTTAAAATTGTATTTAATGCGCTTCATATTTTTAGGTGACATTTGTTTACATGCACTGAGTGGATTATGCTAAATGTTTTCTCACGATTCATATTACAGAGCGCTGAAGAGCTAAGAACAATGGAAGTGGATTACTCCGCGAAACTCTCTCAGGCTGCAAAGGTGAGGTTTTAATTTTGTCGTATTACGTGCTGGTCATTATTGGTGCTTTTAATCCAGAATAATGTGTTTTCAAGTAATAGGGTTATTCCACCTTCATTTAATTATTGTAAAATTATCAAAGATAAAAAAAAAACTGAACCAGAACCTTCATAGAATCTTTCTTGTGTAAAGCACGAACACAGTTTTAAAAAAATACCGTTACGTTTTTGTTCTATCTTCAAACAAAAATGTAATCTTTACATTAACTGGAGGTTCTTGCTACATGTTAGGCGACGTAATCAACTGCCTTATACAGCTAACAGTGGTGAGTGATATCTGAATTGATCATCGGCTTTCCCCCTCACCAACCCAAACTGACCATACATGGTGAAGTATGGTCAAACAATCCCCACAACTGACAGTATGGGGAGGCCTTCATCCAGAAGAGCATTGACAAGAGGGCTGTAAATTATCACTATATCATTTTGTACAAAGTCGATGTGTTGTCAAATGCAGCCCATGGTGATGTGGTGTACCCGCACACAAACCTTGTGCAATACAGTCAGCGCAGTTTTGGGGTCTCTGACATGAAGACCTGGAATCAGTTACCGGGGGCAGATGTTCTGGATTCATCCTTGAGTCGGAGGAGCCAGTTTTGCAACAGACTGAAGCACTTCTGGGCTTTGTGAGAATTGCGCTTTCGAAAACCAAGTTTATTTATATTACTATGTTAAAAGTATGATCAATGCGCATTCGTAATTGACTGGACTCGAGTGTGTGACAACAAGTGTTCAGACTTATAAATGAACTTGATATGATACTGAGGCAAAGCAAAGCTCGCAATGAAAGCATCTGTTTTGCCTGCAGTTCGCTGTTGTTTTGACTGTTGTCCATATCCAGTCCATCAAGACCAACTGGTGCAGAATGTGGATTGATTCTAGAAATACAGTTTTAAATCGTGGCATGCCTTGCCACTGTTGGACATTTCCACAGCTATTTCTCAAATCAAGGCAATGTGTGGTAAAAGAGCAAATATTCATCATCATCATGATCTGTGGGCAGATGGCCGTAGGTGTCCACTGCGCATTTCGTCGTTTGTTTCCACTTTCCTCTGTCTTGTGCCAATATGCGCAAGTAGTGCGCATGTTTCTGGCACCAATTTTTTATGTCGTCAAACCATTCTGTGTAAGGTCTTCCTCTCCTTCGGGTTCCTTCCATTTTTCCCAATAACACACTTTTAATTTTGCTGTTGTTGCCCATCCTACATATTTGTACAAATAATGCAAGTTTCCTTTTCATCACTGACTGCATAAGGTCTTCCATTCTCAACCTTTTTATACTACTTTGGTCAATTTGGGTCTTGTTTAGATGCAGTATACTTCTATAGCAATACATTTCGAATGCTGATAACTTATCTCTGTCAGTCTTTTTCAAAGTCCAAGTCTCGCAGGCATACAAAGCTGTAGTGAACACACATGTTCTTAAGATGCTCATTTTGGTCTTGTGGCCGATTTGCTTGCTTCTCCAGATGTTATTGAATCCTACCGTTACTCCTTTTGCCTTTGCGATCCTCGCTCTTATGTCTTATGTGCAAATGTCGTCTCATGTCAATAGGCTTCTCAAGTATACACATTCCTTTACATTTTAAATCTTTCTCCTTTCTGGTATTACTTCTTTCTAGATGTTCTTCCTTCCGAACACCATCGTTTTTGTCTTTTCCATGCTAATTCGCAGTTCTGCATCCTTTCCTGACTTCTATGTGGTAAAAGAGAAATTATTACAAGTACTCACGTGCGTATTTATACACTCTAATGAACACTGAAACAGATTTGTAAAAAAAAAACCGTAATGTTGTACAGCATTTGCACCTTTGTACGTGTGCTGCTTTTCTCTATATATAAAAGGCAAAGTTGTGATTATGTGTGTCTGTTCAAAATGTTTAGCGTACTTCCCGACATGCAACAAACTTGAGATTTGCCATGTCGGTACTTTCCAGACTGTACACCATGCCAAAATTATGAAAATACAGTTTTGTTTTTTTTTTGGTGGGGGGGGGGGGGGCTCAATAATGCATATATTGTTTGCACGGCAAGTGAACGCATTGTAGTGTAGTGGTTAGCGCGCCGCGCTACGAACCCGGCGACCCGAGTTCGATTCCCGCTCACGGCCACCACCGGTGACGATTATTTCAACCAGTCCTGGGCCTCCCCTAGGTCGACTCAGCCTCAAACGAGTAACTGGTGTGGTGTGTGAACATCGCCACTGGGGAGACAAAATTAAAGCCTGGTTATTTATGTATTTCCCATTGCGACTACAGAATGCATGTATTTGATGTGAAACTTACAACCAAATCTTGATTTGAAGCTTTCGTAAAGTCACGTAGCTATAAAATAAAATAAATCACGACGTTTCGGGCGCAACATGAGCGTCCGTCATCAACCAAAGTCGAAACAACAGTCAGTCTACTGTTAAATAAACTTCTAATACATAGAATATAACTACATTTTTGTACACATGGTGTCCCCGGGGTATTAAAGTTTTGCATGTTAATGTTTCGCCATGCAGCTTGTTTGCTGAAAGGGCATGTTGTTCAACTAATGCATTTGTTTTACATAAGCTGCTATGTCAATAGTCTGAGCCTTCAGGTGTAACTTGCTTGCATGGGGGAGCAGTGGAATCGTGGCTACTGCACTGTACTTAAATTCCAGTTAGATTCCTGGTCATGCACATTAGTGGACATCGGTGTTTGAACCTAACCAGAGCCTCTGCTCGGTTCAACTCTTCAAGAAATGAGTACCAGGTGTGATCAGCAGTGAGGAGACATGCGGCCAGGCATGTTGCTCGTGTAGGGATGTTGGAGAGAGGGCCGTTATGCATGGCAGCCTATGGGAAAGAAACACAGTGGGCGGGGCTACGTGTGTGCACAGGGAGATGCCCTCTGCGACGTCCGAGCCAGACACCCTGGGGGGGGGCTGGTTCGGCGTTACGATCCCCCGGGGCCCCACCCCTCAAGGAGGGTTGGGTATAAAAAGGGGTCGTTATATGGGCTTAGTCAGTTATGTTATAGTTAAGCTAAGAAGTCGGAAGACGTCGTAGCTAGAGCCCTGGACTCCCCCTGATCGCCGCCCTTATCAGGGCCCCACGGGATCAGGCTCGAGCCAGTGGCGTGGTCCCGTGAACCAGAGCCAGTGCTCTGGGACTCCGGGTACCGAGCCCGATTACCAGTGTCGGGCCAGACAGCCTCCCCTAGCTCTTAGTGGAGGACTCAGGGGATAGGCTATGGATAGCTAGGGGTATTCCCTGAGTTATACGGGTGAGGGGGCCGCTACCCCCTCTAGGGCTGTCCTGTACTGGCAACTTGTTAAATAAATATACGTGTGCCTCAACTCCGTTGTCAAGCGTCCTCGACGGGTACTTCATCTGGCGTCAGAAGTGGTAAAAATGGAAACGCGCCATACAGCTCGGACCAGGGTACCACAAGAGGAGGACGCCGCGGAGATCGCCGAGCCCGAGACAGAGCAACAAGATGGGGTGCAGCCGGAGCCTGGCGCCTCCTCACCGGGACGTCAGCATGGAGAGGGGCCGCAGCCAGATGCACTACGACTGGCTCACGAACGGCTGGCGGAGCTACTTTATGCCGCTGCCGCCACACTGGAAGGCATTACGCGGTTGGGGGCTGGTGGTCCACCGCAGGGCGAGGAGAACCGGCGGCCGGAGCACTTTCCCGCCATTTCAGCGACTTCACAATTTGAATTTCCCGCCATGGACGCCGCGGCTGTTCGGGGCGTGGCCAGCTTAGACATCGGCTCCGACATCGCCGTCGCCGGGGCTGCAGCGTCATCGCAGCCGAAGGATGCGTCATCGCTGCCGCGACAGGCGATGCCATCGGCCAGTCGCGCCGAGGCACCGCCAAAGGGAGGTGAAAGCAACCTGCGGGAGTCCACATCGACCGCTGCGCTTCACCAAAGGCTGCCCCCGCTGAAGGAATTCATCGGTGCGGAGGGTGACTGGGGCGGCTTCCGGCGACGCTTCCTCGCCCATCAGGAGATGGCGCGGTGGTCCGACGAGGAGGCCCTTTGCGCGCTGCCGGCGCTCCTCGATGGGGACGCGCTCGCCGCACTCACGTCGGCGCCAAAAGAGAAGCGGGCTACACTACCAATGGCGCTACAGCTGCTGGCCGGGGTCTATGGACCTTCAGCCGAATGCCGTCAGCAGTTCTACGATCGCAGGCGGGGTGAAAAAGAGTCGCCTCTGGCTTTCCGGACAAGTCTTCTGGCGCTGGCAAAAACAGCCTTTCCCCGCATGGACGACGACGGCGTGGACGCAATGGTCGCGGAGAAGATCCTCCTCTTGGCGGACGACCTCGACATCGTCGTCATCGCACAAGGGGATGCAGAAATGACCTCCCTCCAGGCTGCGCGACTCCTCCACGCCAACCTTCTGCAGCAGCGGCGAAAGGCAAACAGGGCATCGGCTGGGCGTGCGGTGGCTGCAGCCACCCTTCCGTCAGAAGAACTTTATGCCGTCGACCATCGACGGCAACAGACGACGGGGGCGCGGCCGGGTCGGGACGGGCCGAGGCGTTTCGACCGTCCATCGTCTCCATCGGCGCTCCCGCGGTGCTTCAACTGCGGCATCCGGGGCCATGTCGCCTCGGGGTGCCGTTCTCCTCGACAGCGGGGGACGACGCCTCGACAGGACGCCGGCCCTCCTCTTCCTCCTCCCAAGCTCCAGCACCATGATCCGGCGAGTCGCGGCACCTCACATGTTTGGCCAACGCACCCACCTGTCGCACACTCTCGCACCGTAACGAACGGGGGGCCGGTGGGGCGCTGCGATGGACCGGCGCGGATCACTGCGGGGACTCAAATCGAGCCCGAGCGGTGGTCCGTGTTGGCCCATCGCGTGGTGGCCGCGGCGTCGGGATCGTCGGCCGTGGTCGGTTACATTGATGGGGTGGAGGTACGCATCATAGTCGATACAGGGGCATCGGCGACAATTATTTCGGAACTAATTTACAATATTCTACCGGTGCAGAGCCGTCCTTTGCTACCGGTTAATGTCCCTTTCTATGCCGCTAACGGGGGCTCTCTCGGCATCGTGGGACAGATTCGAGCGCAAATTTCTATCGGGGACATCAAATTGTCGGGGCCGATTTTTGTCTCCTCCTCACTGGCAGTTCCGTGCCTGCTGGGGACGGACTTCTTGGGCAGGATGCCAATTCGTATTTTGATCGACCAAGGATGCATTGAGCTTCCGTCGGGGCGACGTATGGCGTTCCTGCCTTCCCCTGTAGCGACTCGGACGGCGTTCGCGACGGTACCGGCGTTCGTCGTAAAAACAGTGCGTGTGCCGCCGGGGGCACAAATGCTGGTACCTCTTAAACTTCGTAGGCCCTTCGCTAAGGGTGTTGGGGATCAGGGTGTTGTGCTGGGGCCGTCTAGGGCCGGGGTTAATGGGCCTCATTTAATTCCGGCCCAGACCATCGTAAGGGGGGACGAGGATCCCTTCATCGCGGTCCTCAATGTCGGGTCGCAGACAGTAGTGGTTCCCCAAGGGACTGTGCTCGCTCACGCGACGCCGGTGCCCTGCGAGGAACCTGCCGTGAACCACATTGACACTGCTGCTCGGACGCACCCGCATTCGGACGGCGATGAAGGGTGGCTCGACGCGCTTTGTGCGGGATCGACGAACCTGTCCAATTTAGAGCGCCAACGGCTTAGATCGCTGCTAAAGGAATTTTCCGACGTTTTCAGTCGGAATAAATACGATTTGGGTTGTACTCACCTGCTGCGTCACCATATTGACACGGGTGACAGCGCGCCTATTCGCCAAAATCCTTTTCGGTTGAGTCCCGCCGAAAAGGACCATGTCAAATCGGCTGTCGATGACATGTTAGCCGCCGACATTATCTCTCCCTCTACCAGCCCTTGGGGAGCACCGATTGTCCTGGTTAAGAAACAGGATGGCTCGTTGCGGTTTTGCGTAGATTTCCGTCGCCTTAATAAGGTTTCGGTTGCCGACGCATACCCGCTCCCACGGATGGACGAATCGCTGGACGCCTTGGCGGGAGCGCGATTCTTCTCCACACTAGATTTACTTTCGGGATTCTGGCAGCTTCCTCTGGACGATGATTCGAAGCCTAAAACCGCTTTCCGTACACCGCACGGCCTGTTCCAATTCAACCGGTTGCCGATGGGTTTACACTCAGCGCCGGCAACCTTCCAGCGGTTGATGGAATTGGTTTTGGCTGGATTGCAATGGGAATCGTGCCTGATTTATTTGGATGACGTAATTGTTTTTGGAAGAACCTTTGACGAACATCTCCAGAGGCTGCGGGCGGTTTTCCAAAGGATGCGGGCTGCTAATTTGAAATTTAAGCCCCAAAAATGCTATTTGTTTCGCGAGTCAGTGCGTTATTTGGGGCACATCGTGGGGCGCTCGGGTATTGCTACCGATCCCGCCAAAACGCAGTGTGTCAGCTCCTGGCCAATTCCGACCTCGGTGGGGGAGGTGAGGAGTTTTATTGGCTTCGCTTCATATTACCGACGGTTCGTCGCTAATTTTGCTACAATTGCCAAACCCCTACATGCTTTGACATCAAAAGGGGTTCGGTTCCACTGGGGTCGGGATGAGGAAGTAGCTTTCTGCTCCCTTCGGGATGCATTGGTGAAGGCTCCTCCTTTGACTTACCCCGATTTTTCGAGGCCGTTTTTGCTCGACACCGACGCGAGCAACACAGGTATCGGAGGCGTGCTTTCCCAGGTGGTTGATGGCGTGGAACGGGTGGTTGCGTACGGCAGTCGGGTGTTGTCTCCAGCGGAGCAAAAATATCGTGTCACCCGTAGAGAACTGTTGGCAATTGTTTTCTTCATCCAACAGTACCGCCCATATCTGTACGGTCAGCATTTCACTGTCCGTACGGATCATGCGGCACTGCAGTACGCCCTGAAGGTTCAACAGCCATCGGGACAATTGTCCCGATGGCTGGAGGTCCTCCAGGATTTCGATTTTGACACCACCTATCGTAAGGGCATTCGCCACACAAATGCGGACGCTCTGTCGCGCATGCCAACCACCTCCGAATGCGCATGCCTCCTGGGGTCGGGGCGTTGCAAGCCAGCTGGGGACATGACGGTTCCAGTCCTGGCGGCCGCCGCCGATGTTGACACATCGCTCCCCGATGAGATCGGGAAACAGGGAAGGGATTCCCTGCTTGGGTTGCCTGTGATTGAGTGGGGACGCCTCCAGATGGAGGACGCCTCCCTCCTCGCGCTGCGTCGTCGCGCCAGGGAGAGGGGGTGTGGGACGGGTGATGCCGACAATTGGGAAATACACGCGGGCTTGCTCATGCATTGGGACGGTAAATCCCACCGTCACCGGCTGGTAGTTCCTGCGGGGTTACGGGGTAAGGTGGTGTGGGCTGCGAATGAGCGCCTCCTCCACCTGGGTACCCAAAAGACCCTCGCCTCGCTCCAGCTGGATTTTTTTTGGCCGGGCATGACACGGGATGTCACGGATCTGCTGGCAGCATGCCCCCGGTGTGCGCAACGCAAACCACCAGCTCGGGAGTCGAACCCGCCGTTGCAGTCCATCACAGTCTCCAGGGTGAACGAACTCGTAGCGTTGGATATCCTGGGGCCGTTTCCCGCCACCCCTAGGGGCAATAGATATTTGCTAACAGGGGTCGAATACTTCACACGCTGGCCTATGGCCTGGCCCCTGGCAAATCAGTCGGCAGCAGCCATCGTGGACGCCTTTGTCCAAGGCTACGTCATGGACAAAGGTGCTCCGGAGCGGCTGCTGACCGACCAGGGTAAAAATTTTTCCGGGAACCTCCTCAAACAAGTCTGTGATCTCCTAGGTACAAAGAAGATTCGTACCTCTCCCTATCACCCACAAACTGACGGGATGGTCGAGCGTCTGCATCGTACCATCACGTCTATGTTGTCGCACCTGGTTTCGGAGTCACAGACCAATTGGGACTTGCAAATTCAAGGGGTCCTGGCTGCATATCGATTGGCCCCCCATGCTGCCACGGGATTTTCACCCTTCTTTCTCATGTATGGTCGCGAACATGACCCACCTGTTCGGGCACAGCTGCAGATCCCCGCGCCTCTAGGTAAAATTAAATTGGACGAGCACGTTAAATTTAACCTTCAAAAGCTAACTGAGGCGCGGGATGCTGCCATGCTCAATTCCCGCATGCGCCAAAAGGCGAATGAGCGCCTCAGACTCGCGCGCGCGCACGTGCTGCAGTGGAAGCCAGGGGACAGGGCATGGCTGCACTGTCCCCAGGTACCGCTTGCGACCTCCTCGAAACTGGTACGGCCATGGCGGGGCCCCGTCGAGGTGGTCGAGGTTTTGCGACCGCAGTGCGTTCGTATCAAGTGGGGGAGGCGCCGGTGGTTCGTTCACCCCTCTAGACTAAAACCCTTCGTTGCGGTGCGGGACTCTGCTCCACACGCGCAGGGCCAAGCATGTGAGGGGTCGACCGACCCGGAGGGTCCGCCTCTGTTGATCTCACCTGACGTCTTGCCGGTTGCCCCGCCCCCAGGTTCTCCCGGAATGACGGGCTCGCGCACATCCCTCACGGGGGATGCCGAGGGTCCCGCCACTCCAATTGCGGACTCGCCTCGGATGGGACAGCGGCCACCGAATGGTCCGCCATCTGAGGTTGGCCCTTGTGACGGGCCTGCGGCAAGGACGCGCGCTAAAATGCGCAGACTCTTATAAAAACACTGGAACGCGAACAAGAAGTGAAAACGAAACGAAAATAAGAAGAAAATTTTTTTTTATTTTTTTTGCGTTTTCTGGTACACCTTCGTGTGCTATTGTTACTGGACGCTGCGTTCGTGTGGCGCTCTTGGCGCGTTGTTGTATTATGGCTGTGTGTGTGTGTGCGTCTTGTGTGCGTGTTGTGCGTGCGCTGAGGGTTCCGGGAAATGTACATATCTTGCCTCTACGGATTTCGTATTTATTCGGGGGGGGGGGGGCGCGTCGGTTTGTTCTCCCTTTAGGGGCATTGTTAGTGTTGTTGTTCAATTCTCGTTCTGTTAAATGAAAAAATGGGGCACACACGGGGGGAGTCAAGGGGTTAAGATTCATTTGTTGAAATTGTTGCAGCCGGGACGGCTGCGAGCTATGCGGGGGGGAGTGATGTAGGGATGTTGGAGAGAGGGCCGTTATGCATGGCAGCCTATGGGAAAGAAACACAGTGGGCGGGGCTACGTGTGTGCACAGGGAGATGCCCTCTGCGACGTCCGAGCCAGACACCCTGGGGGGGGGCTGGTTCGGCGTTACGATCCCCCGGGGCCCCACCCCTCAAGGAGGGTTGGGTATAAAAAGGGGTCGTTATATGGGCTTAGTCAGTTATGTTATAGTTAAGCTAAGAAGTCGGAAGACGTCGTAGCTAGAGCCCTGGACTCCCCCTGATCGCCGCCCTTATCAGGGCCCCACGGGATCAGGCTCGAGCCAGTGGCGTGGTCCCGTGAACCAGAGCCAGTGCTCTGGGACTCCGGGTACCGAGCCCGATTACCAGTGTCGGGCCAGACAGCCTCCCCTAGCTCTTAGTGGAGGACTCAGGGGATAGGCTATGGATAGCTAGGGGTATTCCCTGAGTTATACGGGTGAGGGGGCCGCTACCCCCTCTAGGGCTGTCCTGTACTGGCAACTTGTTAAATAAATATACGTGTGCCTCAACTCCGTTGTCAAGCGTCCTCGACGGGTACTTCACTCGCGAGCCATCGCTCCCTCGGGTGGCTTCCATCCTTTGTAGGCATTTGCTCATGGCACTTACCCCTACAGTCTGTAAGGCCGAATGGCGAGCAGGGGTGTACTGTTTGCATAACAAAACTACACATGCTTTAAAGTTTGTATTCTAAAATTTGAAGAGTAAATACAATTACACTTGTTGCACATATAATCTGGCCAAATGGCACTGTGGCCGAACACACATTTTTTTAAGTTCAAATCTTGTTTGGGGGTTGATTAAATGAGAGCCACTTTGTGGGAAATCAACGTTGGTTGGTTACGCTGTGCCTCCCGTAATATAAATGTCGGATTTACTGGCATTGTAGTTTTTTTGTCGTTCTGTCACATAAGGGTGTGTATTTTTTCATGTAGGTTTGTGATTTATGGTATTATCACATTGCACTTTGCGACACTTTTTAACTTGTCATGCGAGTATAATAAAATAATGCTAAAATGATGATGATGATGATGATGATTACTTCTACTCGCTCAGGACCACCAATGGAAATTAGCACTGGCCTACTTGAGTTTGAGCATGAAGATGCATTCACTTTTGAATCCCTGTGGCAAAAGTAAAATAAATCGGTGCAAACTGTGCGTAGGCGATCATGGACCTGCAGGCACAAGTGGCATCTATCCACGAGGAGGCTTCCGAAAAGAGTTTGGATGCCGAGAAGAGGCTGCACGACGCCGTCACCAAAATGCAGGGTGACCTGGAGGCACTTCGCCAAGAGCACCGCAGCACGCTGCAGGCACGTCCGCATGCCTGCTCGCCTGTCGTTTGCCTTAATTGATTAGCTAAATCATTCAGTTGCTCATGGAAGAGATTGCTGCGTGGCCCAAGGGTCAGAACGCTATAGTGGTCTCGGCCGAGTGATTGGGTACAAAAAAAAATCGTCAAATTTGGATCTGCATTTAACTTAACTAAATTCCACCTCTGAGAAACAAACATTTTGGTTTTACTGTCACACAATGAACATTACTGTCAGAGGCAGAGCGATTGAGAAAGTGCTGCCCCTACTCTGTAGAGCAGGGATGGGGAACCTTTTTTCTGCCAAGGGCTATTTGGATATTTATAATATCATTCGCGGGTCATACAAAATTAAATTTATGTTGCTATGAAAAAAGCACCTAGATTTATTGAATTTCGAGTCGTGCGATTGCCTTGGCAGGGCCAGACTAAATGATTTCGCGGGCCTTATACGGCCCGCGGACCGGACGTTCCCCACCCCTACTGTAGAGCATAGGTAATTTTAACGGGTTTAAGAGGCAGCTGAATGAAATCCACTTCTGTGGGTCATTCTTTGACACAATGGGTTGCACTGATCTGTGAGAGATCTGCATGAATATTTCGCCTCATGATGCCACACCAATAGCACAATAGGGCTAAAATCGAAAAATTAGGTTTTTACCTCCTTTAACATTCAAAACTAGAATTATACAGATTGCACACACATCGTGTAACCCTTTTAACAATTCGAGTTCACAGTGAGGTTCTTCTGTGTGAAAGATATTGTGATTCAATTTGTCGCTCTTTGAAGAGCAGTATTTCATGTGGTCACTCAACAATAAGAGTGTTTGTTTCCATGCTTGAGTGAAAAAAAATGTTGAAACCCCGTGCATGTCTACACATCACTTCGTATGATTTTGCGTGTTTTTGTGCGTGCATGTAGTTTATTATAATTGTAACACGAGCCTGCACTGCTTGAACATGAGATTGTTTATGGTCTTGACGGGCCTTGACAGGAACTGCATGGCCAGAAGGATACCCACTCGCGGCTGTCGGCCTCCTGGGAGAAACAACTACAACAAATTGGGCTCAAGCACCAGGAACAGGTGAACATGCCAGTTCGTTATAGATTTGAAGCTTCCGTGACTGCAAGGATTCATATTCTTAGGTTTTTTCGGTAAAGTCACGTAGGTAAAAAAATGTAAATTAATAAAAGTAAAATAAAAATAAAATTAAAATCACGACGTTTCGGAGGCAACACAAGCTTCCGTCTTCAGGTGGAACCGTCACAGAACGATTGCTGTATCAAGTAAGAGAAATTCCAAGAGAACAGTCCTTGTATATATACTGGTTGAGGGTGGGAGGAGCCAAGGTAGGCCCCTGGATATTATTATTGAGGTTCGGTGCGGCTGAAGCATGCTGCTAGGAATGAGCCTTTGTTGTGTAGACTGGTTGAACTGAGAGGTTCCAAGAGTTGTTAAGGTGCGGCTGATGTAAAGGTGCGGCTGCTGTAAATTGGTTGCGTGCGAGGCTTAATTCCATATGGTGGACAATCATAGTTATAAAAAGAGTAGTCACATTTACCATGTCTCTAGATCATGAAAACCATCTCATGTCGGATTTGCGGGAGCACAGGTGTACTCGGTGATCCTTACGCATGGGTATCTGTAACTTTTCCATTCCATCTTCTTGGTTCTTTCGGTAAAGGCACGTAGAAGGGAAATAATAAAATAATAAAAATAAAACATGAAATAATTCTCACGACGTTTCGGCCACAACGCAAGCAGCCATCCTAAGGTGAAGAACAGGTCTGTCGGGAAGAACTAAGAAGATGAATCCCTGCAGTCACGAAAGCTTTAAATCGAAATTTTCCATTCTAGTTAGTGCACACGAAACAAAGGAAGTCATGTTTAAGGCAATGTAAACTGCATGAACACAAATTTCATTGTTTTACATATCTGGAAGCTTCAAGTAAAATGCATTAGTATGCGAATATAATAAATGGGAAGATGAATTATTTTATTATGTACCATTTACAAGGAAAATTGCAAATGATATGCGAATGTTACATTTAGGATATGATTTGCTTTGAGACTACAAAAGGCAGGAAAAACAAGAAACAATCGAAACAGAAAGAAAATAATCTGCTTATTAAATAGAATGGTGAAAATCCATTGAATCCCTTGGGGTTGAATTGTTAGATGCCTAATTATGACGTTAACTGCTGTTGCTATTTCAAACGGTTTGCACAATATGACACTTATTTCCTTTTTCTTTGTGCACCGTACGGACAAATATATTGCTGCTACAATAGTTGCACCGAGAGTGAATGTGTGTGCGAGTCTGCTCTTCTGACTTGGCCTCTGAGCGATGACTTTTAGTGAACACAATGCAGCACACTTGACTGAAGAGTCAAACAGAAATAATGTGTTCCTCTACGAATTTCTGAATTTGGCTGGAACCTATGTTGGATTTCGCTGATTTCAGTGTACGCATGAAATTCCATTTTTTACTTCTCTGAATTGCAAACTTAACATTGTAATTAGTTAGATTTAAGGTGGAATGACCCAGCATGTTTATACTACTGCAAAAATACATGCTTTTTTAAGCCAAGAAATTCAAATTGTCCACGTTCATGCTGCATTGGTTTAATGCAAGTATTTAGTTTGGATAGTGTGTTTAGTGTTATATTGGCTTGTTATACATGTCTTGTAAATGAGCTTGTTCGTACATTGTATGGCCTGAGATACATGTGTACATGATCATTGTAAAAGTAATGATCTTTAATCGTGGACCAATACTTTGGTGAATCAGGCATGGTATTCATTTTTGGTTTCATATTTAGTCTTGTTGCATGATTTCAAAATAACATATTCTTGGGTCTTTCGGTAAAGTCACGTAGATAGGTTCAAAGAAAATAACAAAAAACGACGACGTTTCGATCGCAACGCAAGCGGTCGTCTTCAGGAAAAGGGGGGTTAGCTTCCAAGGGAAACTGTTTATAAGGGTTTGAAATGGGCGTCGCCCAAATGTCAGCAACCAATGATAATGTAAGTGTTCGGCAGCGAGCCCGGCTGTGGTTCGTTTTCCACCAATCAAAGGGCTGCCAGGTGAAAATTAGCACATGTTAAAGAGAGATTAGCATGTTAATGGAAGAACGCAGCGCCGCAACCAAGGGGTCAGCGCGCAAAGTGACTGTGAAGAAAGCGCAAGTTTGAAATGGGTGTAAAGCACAACTAGCATCGGAAGGTGGTAGGATGGGAACATCATAGCCAATTATGACTTAAACTGGTTGATAACGTCCTTCCAGTGATTGTTCAGTTTGTACCTATCTTCTCGGTTGAAATTGTGTCTGTGTCTATATATATATGGATGGCTTCATGAACGAATCTTTGTTGATAGCCAGTGGGCTTGCAAAGTACCTTCGTCTTAGAGAAATCAATTTCGTGTGAGCCAACAATGATCAGCCACTTGCTGAAGTGTCGGTCCTCCCGTGTTTAAAATCTGCCTTATGCTCACGAACGCGGTCCGAGACATGTCTCTTAGTTTCACCAATGTAACTACTGCCGCAGACACAGCTTAGTTTGTAGACACCGGGGTATTGCATGTCAGGTACTTTGCTCGGGTAAATAGATGTTAAATATATATTTTTTAAACATGAAGAATGCTAGGGTAACATTAATGTGATTTATGCTTATAATTCTGAGTATTTAACAAGTAATATTATAAATATAATATCAATATAATATTACTTGCCTGTTCTTTAAGCATGTTATTCATTATTAAAACTACATCTGTTTAGCATCAGCTCCGCATGCTCCTCTTACTTTGTAGCTCGAAAATATCTGCCAATGGGGCACAGGGCCCCACGTTAGACAGTGCAAAATCGAGTTGGCAAGTGAGGCTCTCAAATGTTTTCTTCTGAGTTAGCATTGACCTTTCATAAATAGTTCCAAGTATTTTAGATGTCTTGCTTTGACCATGACGTTTTTGGGTGAGATATCCCAGCTTCACCTGGTATTAATTGCCTTGCAGGTGACGGCGCTGCGACAGGAACATGAGAAAAAGCTGAAGGGCCTCATGCCGGCGGACGTCCGCAAGCAGCTGGAGGAGACCATTGCGTCCCTCCAGTCACAGGTGACAGGCAGAAAGACACATGGGTGGGTGATATCAACTCCACCACTGGCTGCAAATTGTACTTCAGGGTTAGGCCGTCTGTTGAGCGTATCTTCTCTCAAGCTTTTGGCACCACGCAATTGAACCAAAGTGAGGATACTCACCCAGTTTATCCTGATTGGAGACCAGGTGAGATTCCTCATGTCATCATCCGAAGATACCAGTCGTAGTGCGTGGCACAAGCTTGAGAGAATATATGCTCAACACGTAGCCTAGCCCAGAAGACTACACTAGGATTACGAGTGGCTGGGAAAACCTACGTACGTGCTTATTCCACCACTGGCTTAAATCCTCAAAAGCAGACATGCTCCATTCTAAAGTTTTACTCCTCTCCCCTCTCCGAATGCATTCTGTTTCAAATGGAATTGTATGAAAGCCATGGCAGCTTCTCTTGTGACACCACCGCTCTGTGGGTGCATCACGAGCGGGCAATTAAAGGCCGCCAAAGATGCTCTGCTTCTTTAGAGAATTCCCTGAATGACCAATTATGATTCATTCTGCCGTTCCAGGTGAACTGCCTGCAGAAGCGTGCCTCCCTTTTGCAAGAGCAGTTGGATAATCAAAAGACCCTGTAGGTAAGGCACAGAGCCCTGATCCATTGTGCATCAGATGGGCTTTGACATTTCCCTGGAGGAAATGTATAACTAGAAAATTGTAATAACTATCGACATATAATGATTGCTGAAAGCCAGTCATGGTTTATTGTGAATCTCTGTTGTGTTTGCACAAAGTTTTTTTAAATAAGGACAGCTACAGTTCCCAATAATTATATGATTTAAATGCCCATTGCGCTTATCAATAAATGCATGATATCGATCCATGGTCTCATAAATGTCGAAAATCCCCATAAAACTCAAAGCAATGAATTTACAATCACAAAAATTACATTTGTCCAACACTAGGCAATTATAATTGTATAGAAATATATGGTGAACAGACATCTTAAAATTTTATATGCCATTGCTAAGCTGCTAGTCGCACATATAATGCCCCCTCTAAGGGTGCGTGGGGCGGTTGTATGTGTTTACATATTGATTTGTATTGCATGTTGTATGGACTGCAGATGACTGCATTCGGCTGCCGACATAGGGCTGCGATCAGTCAAAGATGCCTCCAGGGTCACCCTGCAGGTGTTTGCAATTCCCAGCCCATCTGTCTGTACATACACACTGACCACAGGGCTGTGACTGGCCTTGTCAGCTCACCCCTGACTGTAGCCCTCAGCATCTAAAAAAGCCAACCATATGGTTGCTTTGCAGCCAGTTACATAAGCATTGTAATTGGGCTTATGGATACATTCAGTGTATTGCAATAGCAAACTACAAAATGCAGTTTGTTGCAGTTCACTCGTATTTCCAATAGCTACCTGCATTGATGTCTGTCTCGTGTGATTACAATCTAAATTATATTGCGAGAATACAGTACACTGTATGTGCAGCGGAGTTAGTGTCGGCTACGGATGGGGAAAGGTGTCAGAATAATGGAACATACTGTGATGACGTTTCATTGAAGGTGTGAAGGAGTGTTTGAGAAACAGACAAGTGTTGTATTAGCATACCCCGACTAAAAGCTACCCGAATTGGTGGCACTGTCGTTTCAAATGTTCAAATGGCTAATAGGTAAACGAGTTAAAACCCTGGTCGGATCACCGACTCAACTGTCTTACCTTTGTGTTTGATACATTGAAAGTGGCTTCTGTCATATGATTGTGGAATTCCCACCACTGGTTTAGAACCATTTATGGACATGACAACCACCCCCACATTCATTTGAATAGGGGCAGACCGACTTGATTGCTTTCTGATCATGCACTTTTTGAGAGGTTACATTCATTGACTACCTATTGTGACAGCTATGCAGATTTAACAGGAAAAACATTCTGCAGTGACATACGCTGTTTCCTTTTACAAATTAGTGGCCTATTGAAAGAACAATTTACTTTTCCATGTAACATTTTTCACGTCGGATCATTTCTCTGCATGTGAGTTAAATTATATGCCATTTATTAAGGTATACCAACAGATGTGTATTTATAATTTTAATATGGGAGTGTTTTATTACATAGTCTCTGTACACCAATGGACACATACATACTTCACATGTCTATAAATGGACCAAAACAACATCATAAAACATTAATGGTATTCTGAAAAAGTTGGGCCTGACAATAATGATGAATTTGAAGTGTAAAATCAAGCAGAAATGTATTGGTTAACATGTTGTGTTTGTGCTCTTCTGCGATGTTTACATTGAGTGGGTGTGTTCGTTCATAACAAGGGCCCACCTATCGTCTCAGGAACTGATGAGGTCGCGATTCCTGCATAAGCTCATGCTCATTGTAAAGTAATTTATGTTTTACAAACTATATTTATTTATATATGAAACACTCATTGATGTATGTGCATAAACAAACACACGCTTAAGAATATGTATCACTGAAATACAAAGGCTAATCGCAAAGTCCATCCCTGGTTTTAAAGTAATGTATTGTGATGACAATGTTTCAAAATATTACTTAAATTGTAAAATAACACAACACGTGTTTACAATTGCGCTTTCCTCCATCTACATTTCAGCTACATAGCCTTAATTTTGTTCACACGTTTGAGTGGTATCTTTAAAAAAAATACCAAGCGATTTGCAAATATTTCACGTCAACTTTTCCAGCTGCATTTTTATCACCGTCAATGTCATCCTGTAACCTTGAAGGTTGACCGAAGGATTATCCATCACAAACACTACCGGTTATTTAGATGCAATTGTCCGTTATCACTGTCTTCTCATTGTTATGATTATCCAAATGTGCAAAGTTAGAAAAATTGCGTGCAAATTACTGGAGTATATTTAGCGATCATTGCCGCTTTTGCAAAAACTTGGTAAGACCCTCCTGAAAAAGGGTCTCGAGACTCGGTGAGACTTTCCTATTAATATGAACTAGCTTGTTTGCCCATCCAAGGACGGGTGTATATTGCCGTAAATCTGACATTAAATAGAAAAATTGTTCAGCTCATGATTATTGAGAAGGGGGGTTGCCCCATGTGGAGTGACGTCACCCCCTCATGGTTATTGGGGAGGGGTGCGGCATGTGGAGTGACGTCACCCCCTCATGGTTATTGGGGAGGGGTGCGGCATGTGTAGTGACGTCACCCCCTCATGGTAATTGGGGAGGGGTGCGGCATGTGTAGTGACATCACCCGCTCATGATTATTAATGAGGGGGGGACCTCGTGTGGAGTGCCATCATGTGATGGACACACACGCATTCTTGGCTTATTATATTAGATAGGAAAATAGTGAATTCCCTCCCATCAGAAAAATACATTTTCAGATGTGTTGTCCATTGGTATTGAAAGAACGTTAAATTCTGCATGTTTTTATACTATGACACAAAAACTAGGGAAGGACTTTATTATCACTCTGTTTTACTGCATACCAAAGCCATTAAGCTGAAATAAATGACACAATCATTTGTATTATGTTGTTTCAGTGATTATATGTTATTGTTGAAAACATTTCCAATTTGTCAATTACTATGATGAATTACATGTGTGTCATGGAATGCACTTAACATTTAAAAAGTTGTCAAAATACACAAAGGAAGCAATGAAACTCTACAAGATAATGTCATTGATAATCATTGTGTTCTAATTTATAATTATGGATCGGAAAAGATGGATTGTGAGCTGACCTGTGACAGCCACGCATTGAGTTTATTTTTGTTAACCATGTTTATAGACATGTACGTGTACGATTGTTGTATTTTACGTTCATATTTTTGTGAAGTGTGTTCTTTGTATGTAGTTATATTTTTATGCATACAGTATTTAAATTAAGTTGATATGGCTATAAGTATGGCGATTTCACGTGTGTCAAGTGTTATTTTTATTAAAAAGAAACAACATTGTATTACTTGGTGTATATTTACAATAAGCACGATGGTGTGTCAGTAATTTCACTAGACTGATAATCAAAAAGTTATGATTTAAAATATGACTCTGGGGTGTACTCAGCCCATCATCCCTCCAGGGTTGTTAAATGAGTGCTACTTTGTTGCAAATCAACAGTCCATGGTCATCCTATATAAGTCTAGTCCCATACCATTGCAATATGGGATTTCCACCACTGGCATTGGGCCACTATTCCACAATTCCAGATATCGTTACATGTATCATGGCAAATATCATTCACGAGTAAGACTCACTGCCCAATGGTAAGAACACAGGTTTATAATGAGCATCAGAATTATTCTCTTGATTCATCAGTAATTGTTATTAAACATGTAAAGTGTCCAATGGTCACCATAATTGTCACTAAAGCTGCAGATTGCGAGCTGTGTAAGGTTCAAGTATCAAATTCCACTGAAAACCAGACGTTACAATCCTTCTGACATGAATTGCCGACTGTGTGTTGTATACAGGATGAATTGAAGAAGTTATGGTGCATTACCCACAACGTGGTAGCTCATTTACACCTAATTGTTTTCGTCTTGGGAGATTGAACTGCACAGTAAATGAGATGTGTGCATTTCAATTGATCTACTTAAGTGCACACATCTGATTTTAGACTGCCACCATGTCGACTGACCAACCCCACGATCACATCTCACACTTCATTTAGTGAATGAGAATAACATGTTAGTAAAATACATAAATAATGATGTGGGTGGGTGAATTTGGAGGATTTTGACGTTTCAACTGACAGGCTTGAATGGGAATGATGGTACGGCATTCATATAGTGTAGCATAAACATTATTAACACAAACCACAGTTTTTTTTAGGCTATAGTAATATGTCTAAACCACGATATTTTCTGAAAAAGGCTTATCTGAAACAGGAATATGAATGCCCTCTTAGTAAAAAGAATCCTTCTATGTTACAGTTATTTAATACATCATTATGTAAACACATTAACATTCTACGCAGAAAGATCTTTAATTGCAAGATTTACTTCAAGTGTATGAAAAAATAAGGTGTAATAACTGGGCATGTAACAATTCATCCATATTAATTAGATGTTTACAGTTTGGGGTCATAATTACATTTTATTATGTAAATCTTCGTGTCATTCCTAATCTTATTTGTATTGTTTCTTCTCTTTCTCCCGTTTACAACTGTGTTTTCTCCATTATAAATATAACATGAGAATATAATTAGCATACAATCTAAATAATAAATTCTCACACCATTCAATGCATGAATTGTGATCATAAAAGTCTATTTCAATTGATGAAATTCCAAGCAACTTAGAGGATTATACAAATATATATTACAAATTGGAAAACGTACATCTTTGAGATTCTTCCTCATCAAAGCAAATTTTGTCTGTTATTGATTATATGAGCACTGTAAGGTGAGATGTTTTCGTATTTGTATACCTATTTCACAAATGCAATTATTGTCAATGGAGAAACAAAACATTTGTCAAACTGATTTGAATTTTCACTCAGTGAAATGTGCTCATTTTATTTTACACAACTATTTGTTAAAGTGTAGTAATTTAATTTATCATTGCTAAACAAGTATAGAAAACAACGGAAAAGCTAATGCTATATTTACAATTTTTATGGGATAAGTTATGCTCATCATGCTGTCTAGAGGCATTCATTGTTGTTTCTTGCAGATTGTCATACATTAATAATACTTGAATTTGACATGTTTCTGTTGCAGAGTCGCCTTGCCAAATGATAGGGCGTGCTATAAATTGGGAAGAAGCCATATTCCGTTTTGGTCTCGCCATCTGAAATGGCAGCAGATGTGCGTCAATTAACATTACATCGTGGATGGAATAAATCATTGAGTAATGCGGTCCATGTTAATCACTTTGAGGCAGTCATATAACCTCTTCTTGGTTCTTTCGGTAAAGTCACGCTGTCTTTCCGACAGACCTGTTCTTCACCTGAGGCCGGCTGCTTGCGTTGTGGCCGAAATGTGAGAATTATTTTATTATGTTTGATTTTATTATTTCCCTTCTACGTGACTTTACCAAAAGAACCAAGAAGATGAATCCCTGCAGTCACGAAAGCTTTAAATGGCAGTCATATAAGTTGCCGTTTTTTACCTCAATGTAAAGTGTATAATTTTTTATATATTTGTTTTATCTTTGAGTATTAATGTGATGATGACCCTGTGAGTGGAAGATTTGTGCCAGAAAGGTGCAAATAAAAATGTACTTCACTTGCGTTCTCCAATGCTTTCTCCAGTGTCACACCTATGGTGGTGCACGATGATAGATGAACTCACGAATGCATTTAACTCAATGTCCGTGTGAATATGTATTTCTCCGCGTGCATGTCGGGAATCCCAACAGTACTGTGCAAGGGAAATAATAAAAATATAAAACAATAAAATTCTCACGACGTTTCGACTGCAACACAAGCAATCATCAGGTGTGAAATCCACAGAAAGAACACTTTCTTGCAGTTGAAACGTCGTGAGAATTTAATTGTTTTATATTTTTATTATTTCCCTTCTACGTGACTTTACCGAAAGAACCAAAAATATGAATCCCTGTAGTCACGAACGCTTTAAATAAAAATTTTGTATTGTGCAAGTTGGAGAAATCCATTGGAGGTGGCTGTGTTCAGAACAGTCTGCGAGTGTAGCACTACGAGGACAAGTACATAAAAAATATAGCATGAAGGGGGTCAGCCACCCACATCAGCGAAGAGGTTTTTAATCCAATGCTTAAAACACGAAAGGTATACAGGAACAGGGTTGTACTGTATTGCATTTTGTCATACAATTGCATTGGCCCGTTTGTGTATTTACAAGATATAGCCAAAGATCGCAATGAAAATGTAAATAAAGTACAGGATTTGTCATTGTCTGCAATATTTGTAGTGCAAATAAATAATAACCTGCATTTCAAGAATGTGGTTTAATCCCCTGTTAGAAAATAAGTAAACAATCAAGTAAGCTTGTGTTTCCACGAAAACATGTAATAGTGTCTTTACTTTTCGATTTAAAGCTTTCGTGACTGCAGGGATTCATCTTCTTGTTTCTTTCGGTAAAGTCACGTAGAAGGGAAGTAATAAAATAATAAAAATAAAACATAATAAAACATTATGTTTTATTTTTATTATTTTATTACTTCCCTTCTACGTGACTTTACCGAAAGAAACAAGAAGAAGAAGTGTCTTTACTATCAGGTGCTCAAAAACATGCTATGGAAGTGCTAACATATAGTGATATAAACACGTGCATTGTTTTTAGAACTTTATTTTATTTAGAATCCTAGTGGTAGGTCAGCTCAGTATCACCATAGGGTAAATAAAATAAGTAATGCTTTGTGGGACGTCAGTAGTGGTCATCCAATTTAGAGGCTGGCCGCAAAATAGCAATGTGGAATTGCCATCACTGGCTCTTTATTCGCAAAGATGAGCACGGTCGTTTCACACTCCCTCGAAAAGGGAGATGCTTTGACTTGTGGTGAAGTTGGTACTGAACTATCAATTGTAGTCAAATTGTATCAGCAATGTCAATCATAAGTAGTGTCACCTCATAGATATCACATTTCTTGTGGTTTATTCAAGTAACTTACCCAGTTTATTAGATGGTTAAAAAGGAGGCACTGGCCTTTTCCACCAGTGGGGAATTTGACCAATGTGAGTTTTTATTTTTAAAATGTACCATGAATAATGGCTTATTCTTGTACTGCAGTTATGTCACCATTGCATTAGTATGCCGACCATGTATCCATTGTATAACATTATTAATACCTTACAAATTAAATGAGATATTTCTTATTAAGTGATTGCTATTGTTATGGCGACATCGTAATGCACTCCTTTATTTACAATGTTATGTAATTAGTCATCAATCAACATTGATTGTTTCACTCAATTACGTGCACTGCATCGTGTGTAAGAATCGATGACCTCCGATGTATACCAATTATATAGATTTCAGCTCTTAAAGCAAGAGAGACAAAATGAGACTATATAATGAATGCTAGGATTGAACAGCCACCCATAAATCGTGACAAGCTATCAAATCGCAGAAATCCTCCAGTCGGGGTGAATCATTAACGGATAAAACTCATACCTGAGCATGGGCGATATTTTTGCTTAAAGGGTTGGCGTGCTATACTGTACAGTCATAATACGTACTGTAGTAATTGCAAGTGTAATGGGGTTTTAAAAATAATAAATTAATGTTTTTGTTATATACTGTGCCTACTTTATTACAGACCTTATTGGTCACCCCGTGCCCTTATACACCTCAACGTTCATCCTATAAAGTCTCATCACAAGGGAGAAACACAAATAGACAAAAAACGTTTGCCCATATTAAAACGGCTGTACGCCGTATGGACCTGAAAACGCAATGTTCCTGTACAAGAATACGGGCAAACCGTATGGGTTGACCCAGTACGTTGTTAGCTGTGTAATTATATTCATTTGGTCATGTTTTTTAAAAGCCAAAGTGGCTCTACGCTTAAACGAGTGTGTGAAGGTGTTTGCCCCCAACCAGTGATGTTTTATCACACATTCGTGCAAAGGGGGGCTGTATCTTAATAACAAGACCACATTTGACTTCCCACGAAGTGGTACGATTCTACTCTTGCGTACGCCAATTTGTTCAGGAGATGAATTCCAATATTGAGGTCTGCTGGCCACGAGAGAGCTTCAGGAGAAAGTATGTGTAGTTTTGCTATTTCTCCTTTGAAGGAGAGAGGATTACACTGGTTTACTATATGGTCCAAAGTTTGGGTTGCATTTTTGACAGTTGCATTGTGGCTTCTTCCATTTTCCATTCATGAAGGCGATGGGCGCAGCAGCCTGTTGATTTTCTGATGCGGTTTATGGTACACCGGTGTCTTCGAGGAATGTAAAAGCCAGAAGGTGCGATGTTTGGGTATCGAATGAGGTGTTTGTTGTGGACGTCTGCGTTGTGCCATTCTGTTCGCCAGCGTTATTCCGAATGTGTGAGATTCTAGGATAATGGTACGAATTTGGCTGCATCATAACTTGTAAAAAAAAAACTTTAAAATGGATAATTGCAATCAATAATGAGTGTTTAGTATGTTGGTAGAAACTGGAGTACACGAGGAACCCCCACGGATACAAGGGAATCACATGCAAAGCGGCACAGATCGATACAATAATCCACTCACTGTAATTCTTTATCTGTGCCAACTCATAACCCAGCAGGATTTGAAGTTTCACAAATATGCGTGATCCACCGATCCCTTGCCTCCAAAGCTCCATGAACCACGGGTGTGTGCCACCACGGGTGTGTGCCACCACGCCTGATTAAAGAGAGAGAGAGACAAGCCAGAATGTTGTGGCTGCCCTCCCACCTCAGTCAATGGACCCACCAACTTTCCATTGCCCCAATACTCACCCACCCAGTCAACCTGTCGAGTCTTCTCGGCTACCCTCCTCCTCCTCTCCCCTCCCCTACCAGTGCAAACCACCCTTCTTTTCGCCCTCCCACTCTCTTGCCACGGCCACGCCCGCCCGACAGCCCGCCCGCCGCTCGGGGAAATGCGCCTCTTTTCAACGCCGAACACATTTGTATGGTCGAGACTTGCACAGGCGAGCTACTTAGTGAGCACCGGGGAAACGTGTACACAAGAGGAACACCGTAGCCGGGGTCTTCTCTGTGTCAGCGTGAACTCGACAACAAAACCATCATCATCGTGGTCATCGTCATCATCAGCAGCAGCAAACAACAAGATGTGCGCCTGAGATTTTGTTGATTTTTTTTGTAGAATGTATCACGCCACTACTCCCACCCTATCTCCCCGTTACCTACCTTCCTAACGAGCTATCGACCTGCCTATGTATCTTCTTCATACCTACATATCCACTCGGCTACCTGTTCACCTACGAACCGAACTTATCACGCACCTATCGTCACACGTATCTACCTATTCCTTGCTTATCTCCCTGTCGTATCTTCATATCTACTTACCCGCTTATCTACTTACCTTCCTATATCACAACCAACCTCCTTATCTCATAACGATCACTTCTTCCCTATCAGTTTACCCACCTACCTGCATGAATACGTACGTGCCTACCTTCCTACCTGCTTACAGATCATCCTGCCTACCCACCCAACACGACCACCTCACCCTCCCAAGCTCGCCTCCAGAGACCCGGGGCGTTTGGACCCTGGTCGCGAGGCGTGGGTGAGGAGGAGACCGGGCGTGGGTGAATGTCCACCTCCAAGCCTGGGTGAGAAGAAGGCGAGGAAGAGGGGAAGAGAGGAAGAGAGAAGGGGGAGAGAGCGCGGAGCGACGTGGAACGAACTCCGGCGGAGGCACCAGGTGGGCAACCCAATTGTGTCACCCCCGTTGTGTGCGGGTGGCGTTTCCTCGGTCCGCTCAGCCACCGGCCATCGATGGCACTTGCATGGGGGGGTGGGTTTGTTTGTGTGCGCGTGTTGGTGGTCGCGCGTGGTGCCGGCCACCCGCATCCTCGGTGTGCCACGGTGCCGGCCTTCGCAGGTGCTCGATAACAGCACTTGCCCCAACAGTCTTGTACAGGCTATACGGGGGTGTGGGGGATCTTTGTTTTTGACGTTGTGTGTTGGTGGTGGTAGCGGTTAGCGCTGCGCTGCGCCACCAACACCGGCTGACCCGGGTTCGATTCCCGCTCACGGTCGACGATTATCTGAACGGGTCTTGGGCTTCCCCTCGGTCGACTCGGCCTCAAATGAGTACCTGGTGCGATGGGTAAAATATCAGCACTGGGGAGACAAAGGCGGCCGGGTGTGGTGCTGGCCACCCACACCCCCTCGTGTGTCACGATGCCGGCCTTCATAGGTGCTCGCTAACAGCACTTGCCCCAACAGTTTGTGCAGGCTATATACGGGGGATCTTTTGCCTTTGTGTGTTGAACTTCTTTCGCACAGTGCTAATCAGAGGTGCGGGTGAAGGACAATAAACTAAACACATCGAGCAGTGTTAAAGAAATGCGTTTTCAATCTGGATTTTAAAAAAAATCGTCTTGCTGGGTCGGTCGTGATGATTTTTCTTGGCTTAACAATTGTATTTTGTACATTCAATCTAGATTTGAAGTTTTCGTGACTGCAGGGATCCATACTCTTTGGTTCTTTCGAAAACGTCACGTAGGTATAAATAAATTTGTCTACCAAGACATTATTGCTGTGGTTGTCCCACCTGATGACGGACGCTTGTGTTGCGCCATAAACTTCGTGATTTAAATTATTTTATTTTATACCTACGTGACTTTAACGAAATAACCAAAGAGTATTTTGTACATTGGTGAACTCAAATACAATAGCCCTTTATTTTGTTGACTTGTTGGCTCTAATAAGTGTGATTAAATGTAAATCAATGGAATCCCTGCATTGGGGAGTAATACGGTTCTGCAAAAATAGGTTGGACGGACCAATTCCATACAGAACTTGCTTTCAAATGTATCTGAAGACGAGTTTTGAGTGTCTTGTATTTATGACACCGATGACCCCGTTTAGCCAGTTACCCGGCTATTTTTTTGCACTGCAGATCCGCGATGCCGCGTAAGCACCGTCTCGACAACTTAAACAAAGAAACGAAAAAAAAACCCAATCGAAAATTGCAGAAACGCCTGCAGAACATCCATAGTAGACAAATTCACGTTTTTCAAGCCCCCCCTCCCCCATCATCGCCGCCACCACCACCGGTCTCCCGCCGTCTTAATTAATTTGCTGGCTGTTCGCCATCACCCCTAATTACATTTGTCATCATCGTCATCAGCATCCGTCGTCTTCTTACATAAATCAGGTGTTTTTTTGGGGTTAGATCGCGTAAATATATAAATGTGTCGTTAAACCCGCCACCACCTGACAGCAAAATAGTAAGGTTTGTCACGTAAACAGAACGTGGCCAATTCGTCACTAGTACAGCAACAACAACGGCGTTTTGGAGAGCCAAGCCACAACATTTACAATCCGAGTACGACGTTTCGCCAGTAATTACAACTAGCTTCATCAGGCGACAGCCAGATTCATCATCTTCTTCCTCCTCATCGACGTCGTCACAGTCTTGAGAAGGTGCCTGGCTGCCCGGTCAATTTCGTGTCGACCTCAATCGGCTCCAAGCCACCACTCATCCTCGACTCCATCATCGTCCGTCGGCGTTGGCACTGCAGGTGCAAGGAGCGGCTGTGTGCGTTGCTCATGCAGCAGCATCAGTAGCAGCAGCCCATGCTGCTGAACAACGATACCATTAGGGTGACGACGTCGGTCTGACACCAGCGTGGTGAAGTATGGTCAAGCAAGCCAGCCAGCCCTCCCCCCCCCACCTCAATATTGTTGATGGTCGGCGATGCGGCAATCGAACACATCTCGACGAGCTGTGCACGACGCACTATTCAAAGTTGAATTTTTCGAGAAGGGATTTTGTTATGCTGACGTTTGGCGTTTCGACATCGTGGATTGTGGCACTGATTTCGGATCGATTGGTACCCCAGAGTTAAGTACACCCCTGGAAAAAAAAGTGTCCCCAGAAATAAAATGTTTAGTTGCCTCGGCAATTTTGTTTTATTTGGTTACCCCGGGGCACCGCCATGAGGATCACAGGTTGCTCACTCACGGGGCACTTGTCCTAACCAGTCTGTTGAGGCTACCCGGGTGTGGGATCTTTTGTCTTTGTTTTCCGCGTGTGCTGCTGGGGGAGCGGTGTGGCGCAGTGGACAACACCGGTGGCGATTTATCTGAACCGGTCCTGGGGGGCCCCCCCACCCACCCAAGGTCGACTCAGCCTTAAATGAGCACCTGGTGCGGTGTGTAAACATCGCCACGGGGGGGGGGGGGAGACAAAGGCGGCCGGGCGTGGTGCTGTCACCCCTCGTGCACAGGTTGTGAAAGCGCTGCCCCGTTGTGTGCTGCATTATGCAGTTGTTGTACTGTGTATTGTCTCGTGTGTGTGTGTGTCCACGTGCTACTGTTGTTGGGACTGTCGACGATGCCGCTGCTCTGCGTCCTAGACTGTGTATTGCACAACAGCATAAGTTCACCACTAAGTGGCGGTGACGTCACCAGGGCGCTTGTGCCAGGCTAGGTGCACTTCATAGTAATGCTGCACTATGTATCTACAGTATGTTTACTGTATGTGCACAACGTGTGTATATGCCTAATCTGTGTACTGTACGTGTAAATTATTGCTAAAGTGTGTTTATACAGAACTTATGTCATGTGCATGTACAGCATATGAAGGACTGCACATACAGCATGCGTCGTATACCTCCGAATACATTTGCATGGCAATGCGGACAACGTCGCTGAATGCGCCCGATCTCCAAAGCTAAGCAGACAGGAAACTGGTGGGTACTTGAACGGGGGCAGGAGTTGACAGATCAGCAATGGATTCTTGATTCCATCTGTGCGGAAGCTTTGAGCGTCGCCCCACTCATCTGTAGGGGTTTTTTGTCTTCCCGCAGGGTACTCAGGTTTTCCTTCCACACGAAGCCACATCCGCTCATTTATGGAATTGGCCAAATATCCCAGTGCAGGACCCGCGTGAAAAGAGAGTCTCTGTCTTTAGACTGGGACTTTCCTGGGCAAAGAGCAGCATAATTTATTTTCATGTTTCTGGCAGTAACTCATCTTCATCGTAAGTCCATATTACGAAGGTGATTGTTTATATATTTGACCATGTATGCTTATGCGAGTGAAGTTTCTTAACCTTTAGTTTTTTTCTTCCAATATATGCACATGTTACGTGGTATACCGTCCACTGTAGTATTGTTTGTGCATGTGTAATGTGTGTACACAACCAGGATGTAGCACAGTTGGTAGAATGGCAGGGGTCCCAAAGTACATTGAAGTCCCAGCCACAGTTGACTCAGCATCATCCTCTCCTTCATCTCCACCACATAAACACCATCAACATCATTACCCCAGCATCAGTGTCCCTACCATCAGCATCATCTGCTCGACCATCAGCATCATAATCACCACCACTGCCAGTAGTATCATTACCGAAACCACTATCGTCATCACCCTTCTGCGATGATGGTGGTGTTGGTGGTTGGTAAAATCGCCCATTTGAGTGAGTTGTTTATTGTTTCGTTGATGGTAAAGGTACAGCCCGGCAACAGGGGAAATGGAGCTCCAGAGATCCCCTCTATATGGTTTTGTCGACTACATTTCCACGTTTTCTTGGGAATGGATGTTACCGTTTTGCATTTAAGCTCTATTCCATTTTAATTCAAGTTATTATTCTTGTTGCCGTTGACCACGTAGAGCTTCGAGCGCGTGCACGCATGCTCGCTGCTTGCGCCGCGATGCTCCACGCGGACGCCAGCTCATTCTTCACGGAGGATACGCTCAGACCGCCGGTGCCAGGGGAAGAAGGGAAAGGAGCCAAATATCGATGCACAGCAAGAACAGCAGTGGCGGCAGTGCAGCAAAGTGTCCATAAGCCAATTCAGACGGTGCTGCTGGCGCAATCGTCACCGTCTCCGGGGAGCCCCACATCGGCACGCCGGTCGAACGAGCCAGAGGGCAGCGCGTCGCCGCCGGTGCCGTGCCCGCTGTGGGGAGAGTCTCTGCAGACACTGCTGGAGGACTGCGACGGCGCCAGCCTCTTCCGCGCCTTCCTGGCAAGCGACAGCTCCGAGGACATGCTCGACTTCTGGTTCGCCTGCGCCGGCTACCGCAGACTAGGCCTCGCCGACGGCGGCCGGCGGCTCGGGCTGGCGCGTGCCATTCACCGAAGGTACCTGGCTGAGGGCGGCGACGGGCGTGGCACCGTGTCCCAGCTGCTATCGCCGGGCACGCGGGCCCGTGTGCGCCGGGGCGTGGAGAGCGGCCGGGCAGAGCTGTCCCTGCTTGACGAGGCGCAGGGGGAGGTGCACGCGGCGCTGGAGGCCGGAGCCTACGTGGCCTTTCTCAAGTCCGACGTCCTGGCGGAGTACGCGCGCTCAGGCGGGAACAGCCCGGGGCCCGGGGCCGAGGCGCTGGTCCTGGGGCCTCGAGGGGGCTGCTACGGCGGGGAGGAGGGACGGGAGCGCGGGGTCTGCGCATCCTTCCAAGCGTCCGGCAAAGCCGTGACGTTCGAGCAACGGCTTGCGGCGGCAGCAGTGACGGAAGCGGAGCAGAGGAGAGACGGGGAGAAGTCGGCACACGACGAGGCTGGGAGAAGGTAAGAGCTCGCCACGCGCAGAATCTTTTTCACCAAGTGGCAGTGACATCACCGTGGTGTCACTGCCAAGCCAAGGGCACGGAGTGACGAAGATTTGCCGACAAGCTGTCAGGTTCAGGTGAACAGAAATAGTCAAACGTTTTCTGAGTAGACCGTGTTAATAATGTATGTGTGGATGACAACCATCGATCTAGGTATTCGGGGTTAACCGACCAAAATGGCAGACGGATGCATTGACCGTGTTTCGCTCATTTAATGCAGTGCAGTCACTAGAGTCCACCTGCCCAAACACTGACATTGGTGCAGAATGCGCCTTGGCTCAATTAGAAAGCATAAGCCTCAACTGCCAAATAAAATGTTAATTATGTAATTCAAATAGCCATTAAACGTTTATACAAAAAAACACAAACCAGTGGTATGGTCGGTAAGTCATTACGTGCTGCCCATAGTAAAACATGCATGGGTAGCAAGGGATGATGGGTTACACGGACTCTTGACAAAGATTTTTGAATGCTTAAGCGCTTGGACCA
This sequence comes from Lethenteron reissneri, assembly GCF_015708825.2. Taxonomy (NCBI): domain Eukaryota; kingdom Metazoa; phylum Chordata; class Hyperoartia; order Petromyzontiformes; family Petromyzontidae; genus Lethenteron; species Lethenteron reissneri. The sequence goes on from NC_083804.1 coordinate 7,250,977, forward strand.
AAATAATTTATTGACGTTACCTGTATTAACATTGTAAAAATTTTGCCTTCAAAGGCATGAAAATTTTCATTTTTTTACGTTGATTAATTTAGTGCATATAACTAAAATATTTAATTCCTCTATGTGGTATGAAAGTGCAGGCCTGCAATTGCTCGCTAACCACTGCTGGCGGAAGGACCTCCAATAGAGGGAGCTCTCGGAAGCCCCTCGACAGGAATTTGTATGTACTGTGCATTAAACAAAAACACACCGCACACAAAACTGAAGGCCTATTTTTTAAAACCCTTACACGTGTCCCTGAATCTTGCAATTTCATCAATAAATTATCCTGCAATCCTAGCCAGGACCCCCTCCCCCCACCACCTCTCTTTAGGTTGAAGATTCAAACTGTTATGTATCTAAAACTGTATGAAAATATAAGTTGCAGCACATGGCTTGAAAGCTACTGATTCCCGGAGCGAGATAACCCCCCCCCCCCCCCCCCCCCCCCTGTGGCCCTTGTAGTCTGTAGGAAATAACGCAGCGCATGCAAGGAAACAAACAAATAGTGATACAGAATCGTTGTATTCCTGTTTTGGCTGCTGAACCCAAGAACTTGTGCCCCAAGCCTTTGAACTCGGGAGCTCGTACAGCGAAGGAGCGAACTTTCTGAAGTCTTGCCAAAAGCAACTTTATTACGAGAGGAGCATATGTTGCATGGCCGCTGTTAACGCCATTGTAAAGATCAAACCCTTTGTTCTTTATTGCTGCGGCACGATGAACTACGCCACATCGGCGTGCCGCAATGAAAGTGTCGTGGCGTGGTGGCGCACACGCCTGCGCTCCGGGTGGAGAAGTGGGTGGATCGCGCAGCGAGAGAGAGAGAGAGACATCCTCGTGTGCTGATGGGCTGTGTGAGTTGGCTCGAAGGTGGCAGTACGGCAAGTGGGTTCCTGACCACAACTGTGACGATCGCAATCGGCCTTCTCGCGTGCGTCGGTCTTCTCGCAAAATACTCGGAGGACAAAAATTAGTTCGGCAAGCATCCCAATGCGGTGCCCTCCGAGAAAATAATCTTGAGAATCGGTGAGGCAAGATCTGCCCTGCCTAAGTGAATTTGGGGCGGGTGCCAATCACCATTGACAGCCCTGGAACTAGAAATGGATGTCTAACGTTGCTATCGCGGGTCCCAGCCTATCTGTAGAGCAGCCACCGTTTCATTTTCGAGTTAAGCCCCTCTAGGTACAGCAACACGCGGCTACGTTCTGCTTGGATACTTAAATTGCAGCATCAAACAGAGGAAAGTTGGTTTCGCACGCAAATTGAGAAAATGCACTCATCTCCTCTATACAGCCCTGAGCCAGTGGTGGAAATTCCACATTGTTATGGATGGGGTAGTTCTTGTGTTCTTGGCCTCGAAGGGCTGCGAAGGGCTGAGCGAAACCCCGGCTGGGATTTGAATTCTTGAACTTCCGCGTGCAAGCCGTGCACCTGACTGCTGAGTCACCTCAGCCGGTTAATAAAAGACAGTATCATTGAAGTGCTGTGGTGGAGGGGGTGACACAGTGGTTGGTGCTCTGTGCTGTGAACACCTCCCTTGCGAGTTGGATTCCCAGCCCTGGCTAACTAACATCAATGCCGAGTGACGTCTTCACCGATCTGTGGTCCCCTTCTTCACCAACCAACGTGGTGAAGTACGGTCGACAACCTCCGTGACTGAAAAGCACGGGGAAGCCTTTCATCCAGCCGTCGATTGACAAAAGGTTGCAAATTAATTCTCGTTATTGTAGTATGTATGTATTTCTCTCCAAATGCTAACGTGAGTTATTTAAATATTTTTACAAAAAAACTCTTGAGAAGCTACATTGTCCACAGCCCTCTAGCACGCACCATTGTGATCGCCAGCATGACAGTGCAGGCATGTGATAATAATGTTAGTAAGAATTACAACACTTCATAACCTTGGGAGAACCCAATGGGACACAGACGACACATTGTGGGAGAGACCTGGGATACATCGAATGCACAGAACAGCTTAACAGTGGCATGATTGATAGACTAAATTGTCAGGCACAGTACAATTTGGATACAGAAAGTTGCTAAGGGGTAGAAATATAAAGTCCCCATGGTGTGTGCCAGTCTTTCACATAGGATGACCGCTGTTCACATCCCACTGAGTGGTACTTATTGTACAGGAGTTCAACACCATGCAGTAAAAACATTTTGGTGCTCACGATAACTGAACAGTCATCACATACAAAATATTTGTTTGTGTTGTTTTAAATCGGGGCACATTACCTGGCATGAATCTGATAAGGAACGGAACAAAAACTAAACAAGTACCAATAAAAGGATGAACATATGCATGCTCAAGAGTTACACCAAGAGATGGAAAGACTAACGCATGCCTCAGAGAATATAAACGCACATTGTAGACGTAATGTTTACTGTTAAGAAATGGTGAGCAGGCTTCGGCAAGGAGGCGTCGTTGGGATCGGACGATGGCAGATGGATGAGACTGCTGATGGAAGTGGCAACCCCAGGAGAGAATGCACACGACGCCGAGCCATGATGGAGGTGGAACATTGGGATCAGTTAATGCGCAGGAGTGTGAAATATATTGTGGCATCGTAGGGCCGTGAGGGATGGCAACAACATGGGAAGGCCTTCGTCCGGCATGGCTGATTAAGACATTGGTATTGTTGTATTAAATTAGGTCACGTGATCCCTGCAGCCACGAGAGAGGGATCTAGAGTGTCCTACAAGTAAAAGGAAACATCGATTTGTGAATCAAGTCATGGTCCAGAATTGTGATAATTGAATCGCTGGGGGAGCCTATTATTTTATTGATGCCGAAGATATGACAGGCAAAGTTGACCTCCAGCCAGGATTTTAATTCACGACCATCTTGACCGCGAGTCAATCACTCTGACCACGATGTGTGAAATTTCATAGGAGAATGGGAGATTGATCACGAACGCGGAAGAGTTTTGGAGATGAGAGGGAATGATTCAGGAGACGAGGGCATAGCGAGAACTTTATATAATGCGGTAAGATTAAGTTCACGCAACAGAACAATCAGGACTCGAGCAGATATGGGAAACGGTGAAAATGGACTGGCTTGACAAACGGGCCCATGCCTCCTTAATCTCCGTTTCAAGCCACCGAGCATGAAAAGGGGGTGTGCGGGGGTTGGAGGGTGTGAGGGGGTTGGGTGGGGTGTGGGGGGTTGGTGGGGGTGCTTTTTGATCCTGCAGCTTTAGACCACCGAGCCACTTCAAAGGATGCCACATTTTACCCATTATCTACATTTATGCTACAGTCGAGTGTTTTCCCAGCTGCTGTTAATGTTTGAAGCACTCGAGTGCTACGTTGGCCGTGCTGGTGCTATTGAGCAAATTGAGACGTCGTGTTGAGCTCCCCCTGGCCTGGGTTTGTTAAGACCTGGGGCAGTTCTGAGAATCCCACACAAGGGATTCCTGGCCAGTGTGCACAGCTGGCCACTCAAAAAGAAAAGTCAGTCAAAAGTGATTTCATGCTGAATTGAGCATCGAGGTCGTGTTCATCCTCTTGTTTACAGCCCTTATCCAGTGGCAGAAAGTCCACATTCCTATGGCAGGGTTGAGCCTAACCATGAGATAACCACCGTGTTTACTTTTTTCCCACAAAGCGATACATATTAATCAACCCTGGGAAGATGATGACCCGAGTCAACCCCCAACCAGGATTTGGACTCCAAACTTTCCAATTGCAAGACGCTGAGTTATCTCTTCAGCTGGCCACTTGCATCTGTTTTTTTATTTTACTTTATATTTGCAATGTAGTGGTTGACTTACCGTGCCACAAACCCAGCTGCCCGGGTTCAATTCGCGGTCATGGCAAGCATCAATGGCAAAGTATGGTCAAACAAAACTCATGATCAACACGATGTGGGGAGACATCCATGACAATTCGATGAATTTTCATAATTTAGGGTTGAGAATTGATTCAATTACCGATTCTTTTTGTCTTGTTGTCACCATGTCCTTTGTGTTAGTTAATTTTATTTTCCGTACAGTTTTGTTAGCCTCATTATTACATTTGCACATTGCATCCTTTTATCAATTCACTGCTGGATGAGGGCCTTCCCAGGCCGTGGGGGTTGTTTTACCGCACTTCAACACGCCGGTCTGCGCGGGTTGGTCAAGGAGGGGAGCATGGACGTGAGAGCGTAATTGCATTGCAAAAATTGACTGCCACATTCACCTCTGCTACCCATAACAGCCTGTGACGACAAGCTGTTTAGCTTCCAAGATGTTTGTTTGTATGTTGACCTTTCGCACCATGCTGATCGGAGGTGCGGGGGAAGGACCACAAACTAAATACAAAAAGCAGTTCTAAAGAAATGAGTTTTCAATCTAGATTTGAAAGTACATGGCTCAAGTGGCTTCCTAATATCGGAAGGAAGAGCCTTCCAGACGGGCGCAGAAGCGCATCTGAAAGCACACCCATGTAATGACCGTCTTTGTTCGATGGTTAGCCAAAAGCCACTGCGAGGATGACCGGATTTGTGTGATGGTTTTTGCTTCTTGACGAGATCAGCAAAATACCTATTTTGGTTAAAAGGTCTGATGAGATGGGGCACAGTCTGTTGGGTAATTTGGTCGGACTCATTTCCATTTACCGCGATGCATGCCTCTATGAGCGTGAGAATATATTTGTCGGGCACGAGAATACATTTCAAACAACAATTCCACGGCCTTTGGTGTCTTCTCGGTTACGTGGCGCGGCGGATTCGTAATGGAAGCGCTGTGCTGTGATCGCGGGCCTGCAGTGCGTGGGTGCTCCCGCGGGACCCACCAAGCCTGGCGGAGTGGCGGGAGGGAGTCGATCCCGCGGCGCTGGGAACGAGCGGCGGGAGCGACGCGGCCGGACCGAGCGACGACGCGAACGAGAGCAGTGAAGTCGGCAGGACGAGCGAGGCGAGCAGCGGGACGAGCTGGCCGAGGTGGACGAGTGGGCGTCCAGGGGATTCGGAGCCCAAAAGCCTCACGTGCGTTCTGCCACTGCTTCTGCTTCTGTGTTGCGTCGCCGGTTCACGGCCATCCGCCGTTGTTATTCACGTCGCCGTTTGACGTTGCTAATTTTGCCGTCTTCATTTTTAACGGAAGGCTTTAGTAATTACCGGCACCATTTGACAAACGTTTACCTTGGCACCGGGTTTCCCAGACTCCATTCCTCACAAGCCACCATGGTAGATCCAACTGGTAGGTCAATCTGAGTTTACCTGTTTATCTCGGTTCAAGTACAAATGTAGTTATTCCATGCTGCACGTGCCTGATGATTGCTAAATTACACCATGGCAGCATCCCCCACAATTACCGTTACCTATGCTGCATAATGATTACTGAACACCAACGACAAATATCCCCCATATAGCCTTAATAGGCCGTTGGGGCAAGTGCTCTTCGCGAGCACCTATGAAGGCTGACACGGTACACGAGTGGGTGGCTGGCCAGCACCACGCCCGGCCGCCTTTGTCTCCATAGTGGTGATGTTTACACAGCGTACTAAGTATTGATGTTAGGCTGAGTCGACCTAGTGGAGGCCTAGGACCCATTCAGATAATTGTCACTGGTGTTGGCCGTGAGTGCGAATCAAACTCGGGTCGATGGGTTCGTAGCGCAGTGCGCTAATCGCTACACTGCTGCTCCCCACACAACGCCTCTCACTCACGTACACACGCGTGAACCAGGGCTGTCTCGACAGCACGCGGGACAATGTTTCGCAATCATGGGGCACATTCAGCATGTTATAAGTGGTGCTAACGTTAAAAAAAAACGCCACTTTTTTCAAATTTTCTTGCTGTGGTTTTCACATCTGATGATGATTGCTTGTGTTGCAGTCGAAACGTATTATTTAATTGTTTCCCTTCTACGTGACTTTACCTTTACCGAAAGAACCAAGAATATGTTATAAGTTGATTTGTATTTGAATGGCGGTAAATCGGTAAACTCGGAAAGGTGTATCGTCGTGGGTCCTGAAGAGTGGAGTTTTGGAAAACCCCGTCAAAATAATTTACTTATATATAACATCAAAATTTAACATCCTATTTTACTTCATGTTTCATTATTACCCGACCCAAGAGGCAATTCATTTAGTTATTTAGTCATTTGCCCTGAATTGCAATCACAACATATTTGCAATTGTAATTTCAGATAATGATGCTCCAGTAATTGCAACTGTAATTCACCACAGCTCTGATCATAACTGCTTACCGAATCAATTTACCGCCACCAATAACCTTCACCATTTATGAACACAAATGACCACAACATTGGCTTTTGTAATAGAGAAATTAAAACGTTAACTTTCTTTTTCCAAATTATCAGCAGAAAAATGATCGATCCAGACCAATTAAAGTGTGGACAGAAGCAGGCTTGGTGCAGCAGCGGTAGCAGCAGCAGCAGCCACATGGAGGAAAGAATGAAAGTGAGTCACATCCTAAAATCAAATTTCAAAGCAGGGCCGCTTGACGTGGTCTTCAGAGGATCTGCACCGCTCACTGAGATTCGAGGTTAAAATCCAGGCAGCCACCCGTGATTAAACATGGGTCCCCACGTGTAGTGAGCTGATTGGCTCAGCCTGGTTACTTTGACACTAAGTTTGGTTTTGTACTTGATTTTTCTAAGTTCCTGCTCCGATAGTTAAAAATATTGGTTTGAATTTCATGCAACGAACATGACCCACTGTAGCACACAGTGGGTAGCAATGTGCTGCCATCTCCTCTGTGGACCATAGGTCACTTAAAGGCATTTCAGAGGCAGCTCTATAAAATCCACTTCTGTGGGGCATTGTCTTACACAACGGGTTGCACTGATCTGCGACAGATCCGAATTAATTCTCTGTCTCATGATATTCTGTTCATAGCACAATCGGGATAACATTGGGTGGGAAAAAAAATGCACGATTAAACCGATAAAACAAAAATATACAAAAATAACTTCACATTAAAATGCATTTGAGAGACCCGGTTTCATCACGAGCAACACAAACCCCAGATTTCAACCCAGGATCTCAGCAGTATCAGCTCACGGCTCTGACACATTATACCGAGCTACTTGTAGCATTCCTCATGTCCACGTCCATTACAAGCTTCAAAGGTGGTCAATTTTAATGTTCAACTCCTCACCCAATAATTCCTCTGTAAAGCTATTAAATCATTGCCTTTGTACATAACACGTCCTCCAACAAAGGTACACCTTCGTAGCGTGAAATAAAGACTCCACCACATTCCTAAAGTAAAATTGCAATATTCAGTTTTCCCACTTTGAAGTGAGCAAAGTGCCGCGTAAATGACGAACGTGGTCGCCTGAACAATGCGACGTTTGCGCCATGGCACACGGCAGACTTGCCGTAGATCCCCCGTCTGAATGTGCACCTTTTAAGTTTGTCTCTACTTGCCGCTAAAGCGTTTTGCGATCCCAGCCGTGTGTGATAAAGCAGTCCCTAAAGCAGCCTCTACTGTGCAGTCGAGCAGTGTTGTAAACGACAGAGCACCTTTCCAACAGCCTGAGAAGGCCTGCAGAGTTATGGCAGGCGCTTTGACGGCATTTTAAGTGACTATTGCAGGTTAGAGGCCACCCTTTGATCTCTTAACCAGAGACGATCGTAACGGGTCACGGTGTTGCAACATTGGGAGTAGAATGTTTTTGTGCAAGACATACACGTGCACTAAACAGTGTGTGCATGCTTGTGTGTGGGTGTGAGGTTTGTGAGTGGCGAGTGGTAGTTCAGTGGTTAGCGCACTGCACTATGAACTGATCCAGAGCCTCTTCGAGGTCTACTCGGCCTTAAATGTGTACTTGGTGCAGTGTGTAAACATCAGCACTGGGGAGACAAAGGTGGCCAGGCGTGGTGTTTGCTATCCACTCGGGTGCCGTGGTGGCCTACATAGGTGCTGGCTTAGAGAACTTGCCCCAACAGTCTGTTAAAGGCTACATGGGGGATCGTTGTCTTTGTGGGACAGCTGCTAGAGGGAGTCCACTACTTCACAGTATCTCGGGATGTGCTGCGTGGGTGGTGCGGTGTGGAGATAAAATGATAATGATGTCATATCTGGACCCATTACAAACACGAACTGCTGTAACCGAGGTGATGACACCACTTTGCCCAGAGGGCCCGGCAGGTGATGAAGGACGCCGTGATGAACCCGGCGAGGTTTGCTGCGGAGCTGACCGCTCGGCTGGAGCGCCTACAGAGGGATCGGAGGCTCCAATGGGGCCTGGAGGAGCAGCAGGCAGTGAGTATCCACGTGCCACCCAGCAATCAATGCGACCCAGTGTCTAGCTTCACTCAGCGCCAGCCAGCACCACCATTATTCAGCACCACCACCACCCAGAACCACCCAGAACCACCCAAAACCACCCAGTAGCACCCAGCGTCCATCACCGTTAGCTGCGTAACATGGCTGGCATGGGCCCCAGTCCAAGAAATGAAACTGGGACCCGTTGTCCATTTTTGCCTCTCCAACCCGTGGGCCCGAATGCAGTTGGAACCAGATGCACGCTCTATAAGCTGCAGCATTGGTCGTGAAATTCCACTCAAATTAACTCCTACTTCTTTTCCACTGCACAGTCGAGTAACAATGTGGCCGCAGCTCAGGGGGTCCCAGTTTGTTTTTCCTTTGCAGAACCAGAGCCGTGCCGCTAATTGTTTTTCGAAGGGCGAAAATAATTAACTCAGCCTCGTGGCCCTGTTTGGCACAGAGAGCCAGATTCAGATGTAAAGTGAGGCCAGATTTCCACGTTTTGCTTCAGTCTCAACTTGGCAAATAGCCAGTGGAACATCACCCGTATGGTGACGACCCCACGCTGGCATAACTTGGACATGCTCGTACCACTCACACCCAGTGCTATCAATTTCAGGTTCCACTCCCATTCACTATGCGCCACCGAGTGCCGTGTGCCTTGCTCGTTGATGTTATTCGTGGGTTAAGAATTTCCAGCTTAAGCCTGTTCACCTGTTCTGTGCTGCTGCAGGAAGGCGAGTGGGCGGATGGAACAGGAAGCCCCATGGACATGGCTCGCCACCTTGCAAGCTCTTCCCGACCCACGAATTCCTCCCGAGGAACCTCCGCCCACTCCGATGGCAGGACGACGCTTCCGCAAAACGTTCCGCAAGACGACGACGGCGACGACGAGTGCACCGAGAGCGTTCTCGACGGGCACGTGACGCGAACGCTGGTGTGCCAACTGCCTCACGCCGGCGGTGGCTCTGAGCGGCCCCGGGGTGCTCGTAATAACGTGGCTCAAGCAGGGCCCCCCACAAACCAGACCCTCCCTGAGTCCCCCACTGCACGCTCCCTTCCCCGCATACAGTCGTCTCTTAGCGTCAGCACAGTGCACTCATTCCACTACAGGCAGGTCTCGCAGCACATGCACCACCACCATCACCACCATCATCATCATCACCACCACCACGGTGGCGGCGGAGGAGGCCGCAGCGGGCGGTCCCTGCAGGAGATGGAGATGGAGGCCGCGAGGCGAGTGCGGTACGAGGCCGGGGGTGACGCCTGCCGGGTCGTGAGCGATCCCCGCACGGGCATGGACAGCGTGGGCCTGCCGGACGAGCTGGCTGAGCGCCTGCGGTGCAGGTGCGCTAGTTGGGCCGACGTACGGACTACGTTTTCGCTTTCTCAATTGCATTTGTCTTCGGAAGTATTCAATTCGCACCACAGAAGCCGACGGGTAGCTGTCAGGGCAAAATACATTTGCATCTTTGAAAATAGCACTTTTTTTACTATAGCTTGGTCATCCCGAATTTTAGGTGACCCTTAGATCTATTTGGCCTGTTTTCAAGAGAGCTGGGCCTTAATGGCGACGGAACTTTTACTACAGGTTGATTCAAATTGGATCATCTTCGTGATAGTTTTAGTTACCTCACTGTTACAGACAGAAAAACGAATCTATCAACCGTGTTTAGAAAGAGATGATTCTCTTCCATATGGCAACTTGTTCAGTAGCTAAATGCCAATGTTGAGGATCGCTAGCCATGAGAGGGCTTCAGGGGAGAGTTTGTGTAGTTTTGCGATTCCTTCATGGAAGGAGCGAAGTCTACAATGTTTCACTCTTTGAAAGCGATGATATTATATCATTTGGGGGGAAATGCTAAGTTATTGCAGTAGTGCTACCAGTGTCGTATGATGAGACGGTGTCTCTTCAGAGCTCTAAGATGCTGTGTGTTGCTCCGGTCAAGGCCTGGAGATGCGAGTGGGTGTATATGCTGTATGAATCTGCTCTGCTGCTGGTTCCTAATAAGGAAATATATTTTTTCTTCCACAATTTGATTACTACTCATGTCACATCTCGAGACAAAGTGTCTATTTAGAATGCTCGCAGAACAGCGCTTCAGCTCGTGATTAGAGTTCGGCCCATGGAAAGGAATATCTCTCAACTACTTCTGAGATCTCTTCAAGCGAACTTTTCTCCGCACTGGAGGCGTTACAGTTCCCCATGTGTCCTTCTATAGGAAGTCTCAAGCGTTGGATGGTTTTGCCAATTTCAGTGAGGAACCAAATGTATAGTTTTTTTGCGTGAAGTCATCGCTCACCAGGCTGAGATGATAAACTCCTCGCTACACTTGAGAACCCAATTTAATCATGGGTGAGTGGCTAAAACCTAGATTCAGAGTGTTGGCTCATTGTGTTTGACACTTGCACCACCCAGTCACCTCAGATGTTAATTTTTAATGTCGAGGTTGTGTCTGGGATTCTGCCACAGTGCTGTAATGGTCAGCACGCCGGACTTGCAATCCAGAGATCACCTGTTCGATGTGACCACCAAGTGGCATGAATATATGCACCACAGTTAGTCCATTGGCAAGCACAGAGAGAGAGAGAGAAGGGTAGAGTGTGAGTCTCTCCCACCTCTTCTAAGACTGAATTTAACTCTTAAAATGGGCTCTTGAGAGCTTTCTCTCGTGGAGGCTCTTCCACCAGCAGTGGAATGGGAAAGTAATTGCTGGGTTGCACCTTTATCTTTGCAGAGACGCGACGCAGGGCTGGTTCACCAGGACGCCGCTGGAGAACACGTCTCGCGAGGACGAGGAAAGCGGCGGGGCCTCCGCGGAGACGGCGGCGGCAGAAGCGGCAGCGGCATCCTGCCTGCCCCTGGAGTCCGACCTGGATCGCGCGCACGTCTGGCTCCCACAGCTCGGCGGCAAGAGGGAGTCGGGCAGGAACCCCAAAGCCTCACACGCGTGAGTCGGATGCAGTGCTCGGAGAGCCACGTGCCCGTTGAAACCGAGAGCTGCTGTTATTCTCAATGATGTGGGTCCGTCTGTATGGCAAAAACAACATAATTTTCAGAATGACCATACTTTACCACGCTGGGCAGTGTGGGTTTGGTGAGGGACCGGTTCAGATTCGACTCGCCACCAATGTTAGCCTTGTCCTAGAATCGATCTCGGTTCACGCGGGGTTCGTAGCGCTGTGCGACATGGGTCCCATTAATCATGTAAAGATTCGTCCATTCATATGGATTTTTATGCCCGTATTACATACAATGGAATTGTACGCAGGAGAATTATACTAAATTCGTAAGTCATATGCAGTAACCTCTCGTGACCCATGTAGCCACTGGAAGTGCTACCTTCCGCATAATAAAACAAAAAAATCCAGCACAGAACTCCTGTTGTCCACAGTAATTTTGGTGTTCCATTTCATGGATCCTATTATCTGCGGAATCATCCGCGGAATATAGGATCCGTGAACTTTGGAACTGTTTTTTGTGTTTAGTTTGTTGTGCTTCTCCCGCCCCTCCAATTAGCACGGTTGGCTACATACTTTGCGAAAGAAGTTCAACATAATACAATAACCCCGATTGAAGAAGATATACATGGATTGAACAGCTCCTCTTGTCCACGAAAAAAATCACAGATAATATAGGATGCTGTTCCGCAAAGACTTGTGTGAAAAATGTTAGATAATCGCGAATAATAGGAGGAATAGGGCTGTGAATTACAGGTTGTTAGTCGGACCCGAAAGCTGCTGCGACTATTAGGACGACGGATAAGGGGTGTCCTGTATTGAATATCATTGTGGCCCCGAATTATGACAATCGAATCCAACTACACGAAACTAAACTTTTTAGTTCACCAGGTAAGGCCCACTGAGCTATATCGCTAATTTTCAAAAGCAACCACATTATATCGCAACGAAGTGGCTGATCATGTGGAAATTTATAGTAACCAAATACTCTAAATGCATGTTGATTCTAAATGTGGAGGGGAAAACCGAAGGCCCTGGAGAGGACATGCAAACTCCAAATATTAAGGCGTCAGGGTCAGGATCGAACCCACGACCTCTTGCATACCAGGCGAAGGAATTAACATCTCGCCACCGTGGGTGGGAGGTGAATCATTGGATGCCTAGTGCCCGTGGCTCACTGCTCCTCCTGTTTTCGAAATCGTTCTCAAAGGCCCGATTGCGCTGTCGTTTGCGATCGTTTCAGGTGCAAGGCAAAAAGGCCGCTGTCCAGCCGGTCGCCTCCACAGGGCACCGCGGTGGCTTACTATTTCTGCGGCGAGCCCATCCCGTATCGCACGTCGGTGACGGAGAGAGCTCTAACGCTGGCCCACTTCAAGGAGATGCTCGGCAAAAAGGGCACCTACAGGTACCGTCCATGCAGACGCACCCGCAATTAAACGAGAGATGAGCCTTTGATGAACGCGCAAACCTGAACGGTTCAGGGGGAAGGTCTTTGTGTCTGACGTTTGATAACGTTTCACAGGTTAATTCAACGTAACAACAAAAGGAAAGTCTGCCTCTGCGTAGGTTTCGTAGCTGTGGTGTGCAGCTCTCCCCCATGTGTTTGCGGCCTGTACTGCAGGTTGTTCAGCACGATGTCCGACGTTTCGCTCTGGAAAAGGGGCTGCAGGGCATAGTGGGAAATGGTAAAGGTGTGAATAAAAACAACCCAGGGAGAGAGAGAGAGAGACTGTGTGATTGGTCCTGGACTTGAAAAAGGAAATGGTCTCAGCAGCAGCGCAGGTGGCCAGAGGGAGGAAACTCCAGAAAACAAGGACCGCAGTGAAGGAGCAACCGGACACTAAACGGAGGTTGTCCGGTGGGTTTAACAGAAGGCTTTGGTTGTTAAAATAATACTAAACTGTCTAGCCCACTGAGCTATAAAGCTCTTTTTCAGAAGTGACCTGGCCACACTTGATAGCCCAATGAAGTGGCTTATCATGTGGATATTTATAGTCGCTGCCAAATACTCTTCATGCGTGTTGATTCTAAATGTGGAGGGAAAACCCGGAGGACCCTGAGACAAATCCACGCGACCATGGGGAGAGAGAGAGAGAAAACGTGCAAACTACAAATATAGAGGCAACAGGGTTGTGATTGAACCCACGGCCTGCTGTATACTAGGCGAGATGTTGACATCTTGCCACCGCGGTGCCTCAGAGGAGAGCACATGAAGGGGGAGTAGAGCAGGGTGAGAGATAGGCAAAATGTCCACGATGGTGAAGGTTACCTTGTATTTGATCTGGGGCATGATTGGTAACCATCTGAGGGATCCAAATACTGGGCCAATGTGTTTATGATTCACGTGAACCTGTCCTCTGCTGATATTCCTCGTGTTGTTCTCATCAAGGCTAATCTCCAATAGATACAAAAACTCCTAGTGCAAGAAATGTCAATGCTCAATAATTAATTGTTTGGCCTAGGTTATAGTAATGATGATCGGATAAGTGTTCAGTTAACAAATCTCAAATCTGCTGAGCGGCAGTTTGAATGCTGAAACTAATCGCCGAGGCAGTACCGAATGAACAGGTTGCTGTTGGTTCAAGTGCCCCCTTGTGTTGCCTGCAGGTATTATTTCAGGAGAGCCAGCGGCGAGTTCGACTGTGGGTTTGTGTTCGAGGAAGTAAGAGACGACAACGCCGTTTTGCCAAGTTACGAAGGCAAAGTCATTGGGAAAGTTGAGAGGGTGGAGTGACATCAGCAAAATAAAACGTCTGGTTTTATTTGGAGTGCTGTGCCCACGTGTGTGTGTGTGCGTTACAAAACCCGGCGGCCCGAGTTCAATTCCAGCCCACGGCCACAACCACTAGGCAACCATTGTCGACTTCTGTCAAAGTTGTACTCGTTTGATTGACCACGTAAAAATTATGTTTAAAATATTTTATTTTTATACACACACGCAGAATTGTGTTCTTTGTGTAATTTAATTTATTGTGGTTGACATATGCACATGGTTACATACTGGGAGTGTTTATGGACAGATCTAGCATGTGGGTGTGCGGTGGGTGGCACTGCTATTTTATAACCTGGGGGGAAAACTGCTGCGGTTGGGGGCATGAAAGGAGTTAGGGAGCAGCGATTGGAGGTGGGGATGTACTGTGTGGAGCAGCTGCAGCTGTCGAGATAGAACGTGCTGCAGCCTCGTTGAGGATGGACATAGCTTCATAATTCCGCCTCTGTTTACAATGCAATGTCTCCACCCACCCCTTCGGCTACAGCGTCTCTCCGCCGAGCGGTGCCATATTTCGCTTGCGCAATCTTTTGCGCGTTACATTTTACGTGAAACTTAATACAAAGCACATTCAATTGAGATCTTCTCTTCGAAGGCCGTAAAGTCTGCAAACTCTTTTTTTACTGGGCCTCGTTCACACGTAAATGCGCCGTCGGGGGGGGTGGAGCAAGTGGCGCTGCGGTCAGCGCGCGCTGCGCTGTCGACCCGGCGGCGGACCCGCGTGCGATTTCCAATCGCGACCATCATCAGCGGGAGAGTGATATCTTGAACGGGTCCTGGGCGTCCCTCTTCACCAGTCCACTCCAGCCAGTGTGCTGCAGCGCGTGGTCCAATGATCCCCAAGACCGACACGGCATGGGGAGGCCGTCATCTAGCAGTGGACTGGCAGAGGCGCTGTAAAAAAGTACGCTGTGTATGCGGTACGTGTACCTGTGCATGCGGTACGTGTACCTGTGCACGCGGTACGTGTATCTGTGCGTATATACAAACGCCGTGCAACATACACTATTGGAGGCAAACATCAGCTATTTGAAAACAGGTTATCAAAAGAACACGTGATTTGTTTATTTATTGTGTATATATCGACCCCTTGCGTTCATAATATTTCTGAAGTTTTACATAAATATACCCATTTAATCCCAGTAACCAATGATATACTCTTTAATAGGTGATTAGGTGGAAAGATTTGTTTTAAATCCATTTTTGTTTCACAATCCATCTTATTTGTGTTCTAGTTGTATGTGTTTCTATTTAACGGTCTAGGCGAGGAAGTCCATGCAAGGATCAATGAGTTATCAGAGATATTTTTCCTGTTTTAAGGCGTGACATCTTCAAACTTAACTTTTCATTGAACGAGAGTCGGGGCGGCGTTAGTCCTTATACTGTTGGTTGGGCTGCTGGCCACACGTGAAACAATTCCGCACAGTGAGCCACATTTCGTTTAGTGCAAGACACGCGCGATGGATTGATAACGGATCAGAGACCACCCCCCCCCGCCCATTGCAAATCAGTGTGTTGAGCCTTTTTTACCGCGTTGCACAGCTTAGCGAAAGCCGAGCGCCTGTCTTATTTCTACCTGTCGGGTCCAATCGCATCTCGGCTCAAATTAACTTGGTGGGGCAGTGCTCAACTTTGGTGGTGGCCCTGAACCAGTGGTTCAAATTCCGCATTCCTTCGATGACTACTGTTACTGCTCTTTAGTTTTTATGGTTTGTGCTGCGTGGCTCTGCGATGTGTTTTCGGGGTCGTACCGCGTGTTGTTCGGAACGACGTCCGACGTTTCGCTCCACGTGCTGCGAGCTTCTTCAGGAAGCGTTACTGAGCAGCCTACGATCTCTCAAACGTCGGATATATTGTGCCGAACGCGCGTACGACCTGGAAATCAATCGGAGAACCATGACGGATGTTGACTTTGTACAAAATGGTACATGTTATCCATTCTGTTGGGATGACAGATTAAATCAACCCTCAACTGAGAATTGAGCTGACCACCCTTTTTATTGTGTGTCAAGCACTGTGAGTTCCATTATTTTGGACGTGACATTGCAGACACTTTAAAGACGCGGGTAATGATAATAAGATTTGTTTTTTGAATTCGTATGACGTTGCATAAATGCCTCGGCAACTCAAAGCGCCTTGTATCTCATCTCAAACATTCTAATTGCGCCCCCACTGGCAGCTGTCCTTATGGCGGCAAAATGAGACCCTGCGTCTACGTGCAAGCCAGTAGGCGGCGAAGATTGCGATGTGTAATCCCGATTGAGTCATTTGCAGGTAATCATTAGCGTAATCACAAAGTGGCGTTTTATTTAAAGTTAACCAATTTCGTTTTGTAATCTCCCCCTTCATAGTAAGGGAGAAATTCTTGTAACGGACGTGGACTGTTAGAAAACCTGGCTGTTAGCTTCCCCGCTGAGATGGTTCATTCGATTTTGCGTATGTGTAGAGCCATCGACTGGTTCCATAAATAAAGACCATGTTTTCTTTAACTAGATCATTACCGTCAAACTGACAGACACCCAGTGTGTGTTAGTTCTGAGGGTGATATTGAAATGTTGACCGAGGAAGTTACCCAATTCGTCGAACTTTCATGCTTATATTTACTGTAGTAATAAAACAAACTGCTCATGCCCAAACATCTGTCACTGTTACACCTGCTCTCGTCAAAATGTGAAAACGTCGGCAATAATTACCTCTCGGTGTCTGATTTTCACAGATTGCACATGTATTATTATCCTTACCCGGAGATGAATGAGGTATTATTGATGCGTGATACGTTCTTGAGTGTCTTCTGTGGTTTGAGATGCTGTACCATGAGTGTTCTGCTTACACCTTTTAAGAGTTAATGTTTTCTCAGGGTTATACACTGGTTGGCATTGCTGCAGAGAATTAATATTTTTGGGGAGCATTATTTTAACGGTGATAATTGGTGCACGTTGATTGAATGAATTCTTTATATTTGCAGCACTTACAATCTTAATATTTGTAAATAATACAGCGTTTCTTCTATTTCATGTAGATATTGTAATTACAGTATTTCATGTCACTATACCAATGTACTGTTCGTGTTTCTGAGCACTTTTAAATAAAGGTTTATTTCATAATCGTGTAGTATTGACATTTTTACGGTTGACTTTTTCTCAAGTTTATTTCAGTTGTGCCACTTTTGCAAATGTATGGACATCTCACCTCCAACTGGTGCCACTGGCGATGTTAACGACCGTACTACATTTAACCACAACAACGACCACATTTAAGTGTGTTTACTCAGGAAAACGTCTGTGGCGATGGAGTGTGCTTGTAGCCATTCATCATGCACGTGGATGGAATCGTTGGGGCAACATTAGTCCCAACGTCCCAAGTTAACTGGGTATGGGTTTTGATTTAAAGCTTTCGTGACTGCAGGGATTCATATTTTTGGTTCTTTCGGTAAAGTCACGTAGAAGGGAAATAATAAAATGATTAAAATATAAAACAATACAATTCTCATGCCGTTTCGACTGCAACACCTGATGGTGATTTCTTGTGTTGCAGTAGAAATGGCCCAGGTTCAAAATATTACTTATTAAATGGAGGCCACGGACTGCGCCACGGAGTTTTTAGCGGTAAACAAGGTACCGTGTTGACCGGGTAATACTTCGCGCTTCCTTTTACCCTACCGGGTAATTCTTCCGAGCTACCTTTACCCTACCCTTTACCTTACCCCTTGGCATGTCGACACCTTTACCCTTTTACCCGGTAAAAAGAGTAAATTACCTTACCTTGCCGAGGCCGACCCTCGACCTCGACTGTACACCCCCTTCGACCTTGAGCCAGACAAGGCGGTGGTAGGAAGAATGTACAATGAAGAATAAACAACGGCGGTGGTGTCCTTTGGGTCTTTCGATAAAGTCACGTAGATAGGTTGAAATAAATAACAAAAAAACGACGACGTTTCTATCGCAACACAAGCAGGTCGTCATCAGGAAAAGGGGCATTGGGAAATATTTCACATTGATTAGAATGAAAATGTCCTGACTTTAGATCTGTGGTTCTTAACCTGGGGTACACGCACTTTGGGGCCGTCCATAAATGACGTTACATACCTGTGGGGGGGGGGGGGGTCAGACATTTGTGACGATGTGTGACGAGTAGGGGGGGGGTTTGACGTCACATAAAAATGCACAACTTTGAATAGATATAGACAACACGTTCTACTTAATTAAATAGACTTTTTAATAAATGTTTTCTCCTACAACTTCAGAGTGCAGCGCCACATTAAATACGCGCTACAATGACAATAGTTTAAAGCGATTTGAAGCATGTTTAATTTTCAAAATGGAAATATGGTTTTGTGTGGGGGGGGGGGGCAGAGCTTTGTGACATCATATTTGAGGGGGGGTCTGACTTTTTGTGACGCCGTGTGACGAGGGGGGGGGGCGTCAAAAATCGTCAAAAATCGCGTGACGTCATTTATGGACGGCCCCTTTTTGTGGGTTGCGAGATGCCCTTTCTGGGGGTGCGCGACATACCACAATGTTTTAAAAGGTAGATCGAAATACAAATTAAGCACGGGCACGTAAGTACAAATATTTAGTTTCATCTAACCGACGTATTTACAACATTTCCATGTTTTAACGATTCAGAAGCAAAGGGGTGTAAGGCTGCAGTAAAGGTTAATCAATACTGCTGTAAAGGATGACATCCAACGAGTGTGCATTGCAAGATGTTCTCTACATTGGACTGTTCCATGAAGGCAGCAAGCTAAATGGTGCAGAGCAGCGCACGCTTTCAAGCTTGGGCAATCTTCGCGGAACACGGAGCCAAAATAATCCCAACTTAGCATGTGCGACCCAGGGAGTTGAGGGGGCCGGGGGGGGGGGGGTGGAGGCTCACGGTTGCTGCTGCCGTACCGCGCCACCACCAATTGAGAGGGTGGGGAGGTGGCAGGATGGGGGGCTGGATCGGCCACTGAACGGCACGGAGGAGGGTCCGTCTGTCCTAGTTTGCGAACGGTGAAGTTATTTTCTATCATTCCGAAAATGTCACGTCTACACGCCTGGTGCGCACAGTTGAGAAGCACTGGTTTAGAGAACACC
Organism: Lethenteron reissneri; assembly: GCF_015708825.2. Lineage (NCBI taxonomy): Eukaryota > Metazoa > Chordata > Hyperoartia > Petromyzontiformes > Petromyzontidae > Lethenteron > Lethenteron reissneri. The sequence continues at coordinate 7,270,052 of NC_083804.1, forward strand.
GTATGGTGGCCTAATGCGGTGGTGCCCGACGTTTCTGGACCAGTGCGACCACTGTGAACATTCAAAATACTTTCACGGACCAATGTATGGTGTTTTGTGAAATTAATAATCTGCCACAGTCACACGGACCACTTACCAGGGTTTTACTGAACCACAAGTGTTCCACGGATCACAGGCTTGGGGGGGGGAACCTGCATCTGCCAAATCAACGTTTGTCAAACAGAAGAATGCTGACTTACCACCGAGACGAAAATAACACGTTGCTTATATTGCAGCGCACATGGTGCAAGGTGCACCACCGATTGCTTGTCTACCAATCTCGCTGTCACACGTTATCAGTGCATAGCAATATACCGCAATCAAGGCACACAAACCCCGATTTCTCCACTTCCCATATTCAATCACGCCAGAGTTAAACCTCAACGACGCCTGAAACGAAGCGGATCACCTGTGGCCTCGTCTCGTGGCGTTGGACATTCTTTACGTTCAAAATGTCGCAAGTAGCCTTGTGGGTGCTGAGGATTCTGGAGATGGCTGGAACGTGCACAGCCTTCAGCCTGCTGGTCCACAAGGGGGGCTGGGGCGAGCACAACTACGGACACTTCTGCATGGCCGTGTGGTGCATCTGCTTCATCCTGAGCACGATCGTGATAATCGTCGAGATATCGAGATTCTACAAGAAGCTGCCCTTCTCCTGGAGCGACCTCACCATCACCATCTCGACGTGCTGCTGCATCATGCTCCTCCTCGTCTCCATCTTGTACCCGGTGTTTTTCCTCAATGGAAATAAAGTCACCGACGAAGTCAAAGGCTTCAGGATCGGGACCACGGTGGCCTCCTGCCTGACGACGCTTGTGTACGCGGCGGAGGTGGGAGTCGCACGTCACACTGCCGACGAGATGAATGGCTTCATGTCCACCATCCCGGGCATCCTCAAGATCGTGGAAGCCTTCATTGCTATCCTCATCTTCTTGGTGGTCGATGATAAAGACGTCTACAACACGATGCCCGCCAAGGAGTGGTCCATGGCCGTCTACTGCCTCTGCTTCATCGGGTCCCTTTTGGCAATTGTTGTGGCCATAATCAAATGGCCAATTCACGGATTTGACCCTCCCGTGGACAAAATCATGTTGGGATTTGCGGCATTTGCTGTCGTCGCATATGCTTCTGCTGTCTTCCTCTGGCCCATTTATTCTTTCGATGGTGCCTTTCAAGTTGCTGAGAACTCAAGACCACTCAATTGCCCGACCGAGTGGGGTACATGTAAATATGACGACAATGTATCAGTGACTGTAGCTACTTGTTTCAATTTCATTGTTTATTTAATAGATCTTATCTTGATAACCAAAAAGGTACTTAAGCGATAACCTAATTATCGCATACATTTCCAAACTCGAATTATATACCAACGTTTTTCCCTCTGCATATATGTAGAGGACTTTGATTGCGTGAAATTAGCATGCTCATATTTGGATGAAATATTTGTACAATAATATAAAATAATTGGTTAAGTGTATGTATGTGCGGTCACTGCTTGCTACATACATTGTGGTTTTAAATACGGAAGTCTCTAATAAAATTTTAGTTTTGATAAGAATTTATTACAATGTGGACCTTGCAATGTGTTTATTTTATAGACTAAATGATGCCTCCTCCTACGTGTTCAGGCAGACGCATTAACCACGTGTCGTCCTGGTGCTGGCGTGCGATAATTATCTGCATGTTTCGCTTAGTACAGTTTGTCTTTTAAATACTGGACTAATGTAGGGGTGAGATTCCCCGGTATACAGTATTGCATCTTTTTTATTCTTAACAAAACCCCATTATTTCTACGAATACCAGCTTGCAATGCTATTAATACGGACTTTTATGTTTTAAACATAGCAAGGAATAAATATACATATGCATGCATGGATTCTGTAGCTCCAATATCCATTTTGTCCTTGGGGGCACCACGGTGGCAGGATGTTAATGATCTCACTTTGTATATATGGAGTTTGCATGTTATCCCCATGGTCGCGTGGATTTTTCTCCGGGACCTCTGGTTTTTCCCCTCACATTTAGAAACATGCGTTTGGAGTGTTTGGCTGCTATACATTTCCACGTGATAAGCCACTTCGTTGAGCTATCATTTGTGGCCAAGTCGTTTCTGAAAAACAGCTATATAGCTCAGTGGGCCTTACCTGGTGAAATACAAATAGTAGTTAAATATAGTAAATATTTAATTGGCAAAAGCAACGTGAGGGCTTTCAGCCATGCAACGAGAATGCGTGAGATGTCACCAATAGGCAATGCGCAGACGTGGCATACGATGCCATTACATTACTGGCAAGGAATAACCTTTTAGCACTGATTTCATCACCAAGTTTTGGGCAACGCTTTGATCAATTTGGCCAGGCTTTCTCTAGGATAAGGCCCTAAAAGTAACGTACCTTTATACTTATCTTTTGTTCATATTGGATCATCTTTATGAAAGTTAGCGTGCACCCCCTCCCACCCCATCTCTTCGCCCTCGATCGACAGACGGATGGAGAGAGCTTAATGCATGTTAAAACGGCAATATAAAAGAAATGGGGAACAAAAACACTGAAACCACCAATGATCTCAAGTGACTTCGTGAGCAGCACGAAACTGGGACGGCCTGGTGCGTTCCCTTTGCGCGCAGTGTGAAGACACTTCTAACAACAAGTCAATAATAGTTTGCACATTGTACAAATGTTTCTCTTCGCGGGTCAATTAGTAGTTATTTTGTTTATTTTCATTTTTAGGGATAGCCCCCCCCCCCCCCCCCCGCTAAACCCCCTGTGATATGCAGCACACGGTACATCCGCCCACGTTATTTCGAGGACACACTTTAAGGGATGATTTAAAAATCGATAAACTCCCGAAGGAGTTGACCCTCTTACAACTCATGATCACTCTACCTACGTTGAGTATAAAATAAGAGCACGTGGAATGTTGTTGTTGCTTATAATATGCAAATAACGTGTAGTCCAGGATAACAAAACTAATCGTGCATTAACTACTTGACGGCATAATGTACTATAATAGGGCATTGCTTTTGTGTTCATCCTGTGTTTACCCCAATTGGATGAAGGCCTCCCCACATTGTTTTTAATTATGAGGGGCGTTTGACAAGTACAAAAGCTGGTCGGTGTTGGTTGTTGAAGGGGGATGTGCCTGGACTGGATCGGCATGTAATTTTTCCACTGATGTTCACCATGATCAAGAATTAAAATCTCGTCACCATGTTCACAGTGCAGTGCGTAAAACAATGCACCATGCTGCTCTACCTTAGGTAAATAATTGTAATAGCTGGCATAATGGTATTGTTTAAATATTTCAGTGCATGAGTTTTCTGAAAAAGAAGTCTTTAATATCTGGTGAGGTTTTTATTCGGTAAATAATTGCCATTATATTATCGTTATTTTGACAATACATTATATTATTATGAGAATTTCAGTAAAATGTTCTTATTACAATTGAAATGCGCTTCTCAAATTAGTTTTTTAAAATGTTTGTTATACACATCAGTGGGGTGAAGTCGTGTACTGTATTGTATTACAAATGCAAAAAAAAATCCTTTGTGTGTAGTTATAGTACGGATGCTTACAGAACTGTGTGCGATTCCATTAAAATGGTGTATTTACAATATTCAAATATAGGGTTCAGTTATGCCAAGTAAAGTAACAATTTTAAGTAATGTTAACATGTAATTTGCATTTTGATTTAAAGCTTTTGTGACTGTAGGGATTCATATTCTTGGTTCTTTCGCTAAAGTCACGTAGAAGGGAAACAGTAAAATAATAAAAATATAAAACAATTAAGCAATCATCATTAGGTGTGAAATCCACACCTGATGATGATTGCTTGGGTTGCAGTCGAAACGTGGTGAGAATTTTATTATTTTATATTTTTATTATTTTCCCTTCTACGTGACTTTACCGAAAGAACCAATAATAGGTGATTTGCATTCAATTTGTTTTGTGTCCATTTCGAAAAAGTTCATGTTAGTCTCATGCACCACAACGTAATTACACTTGTAAAGGTTTTTTTTAAAGTCTATTCCCATGCCCAATAAACGTCGGTATTTCCAATTGCTATAACTGTTATGTTTTACTTTGCAAAGAAAGTTTTAAATTATAAACGGTGTCACATCAGACCCAGAAAGTGAGTTAACACATTCCTACGGAGGGAGCTGGTAGGAACGTTGGGTTGCTCGGTCAATGGCCAGGGTCAACGGCGGCGTGGTGTATTCCGCAAATATGCCCGACTGAGGGCGGGCACAAGCCGGCGTGAGTAGGTTAAACGTTGAGTTTTATAAGGGCACCACGGGGTGACCAGCCCCTCCCCACCCGGCCCCACCCCTCCCACTCCCCACCCAGCCCCACCCTCCCTCCCCACCCAGCCCCTCCCCACCCTCCCCTCCCCACCCAGCCCCACTCCTCCCATTTTTGGATGCACGACGGACGGACACAAAAATCCCCTGTGGGCTGGTGGAACCAGGTGGTTCCTACCAGTATTAAGTTACAACCATGGTTGCTGCGAATGGTGATACTACAATATAATCGTACGATATAAGGTCCCCGACAATATTGTTAATTTTTTGCAAAATACCGTTTTGTTATATCGTGACTATCATGGCTTTTTACATTTTATTCATTTATTACTTTGGAAACAAGAACGAAGTAAAACAAAAACTATAATTAAAGATCTACATACAGAAAAGCCGCATTACCCATTAAAGTGGCACCTTTGCACAATGTTTTTCAGAGTAATCGACTACGTGAGGTTTATTCGATGAGATTATCTTAGTTTTGTTAACTTTTTCATTTTTGCTTGCGCGACTTAGGGCGTGTGCCTTAGATTATAAGTCTGTATACAGTTTGTGTATGTCCACGTGATAAGCCAATCAGTTAAGCTATCATTGGTGGCCAGGTCGCTTTGGGAAAAGAGCTATACACCTCAGTGAGCCTTATCTGGTAAAATAAAACATAGTTTTCGTTTTTTTATCTTATTGGAACTGGAAATACAGCAGAGTACACACATTATTCAATAAAAATTTTAAAATTTCAAAGTTATGTCATATCATGAAAAAAAAATCGTTCACAAAGTCGTGAACTTGGTGAATGGTGGACTTTGTGAATGGTAATTCGTGGACTTTGTGAATGGTAAGGTGGGTCGCAAATGGGGTATGACGCAGTTTCCGTGCACATTAATCGGGTGCAAAGATTCATTGCAGTTGAGAATGTATATGGCTTAGGCCTACAGTATTTAAACAATACTTGGACTACATGTGTAATGCGGTTGTAAACGGCCCTTCTGAGGTGCCGTCAGGGGGGGAGGAGTTAGGTCACGTGGGGGGCAGAGGGGTTGAGTATAGAAGGAGGGGAACCGGAAGAGCAAGGGGGGTGACGGGGAACCAGGAACAGAGGAAGGCCACGAAGGGCGAAGCGGGGTGTGGCGAGATCGCCACGAACACGGGGGGAGCGAGGATCGGCACCGTTGGCCAGCGGTGACCGACCCGAAGCAGCGAGGAGGCTGCAGTCAGCAGCGGGGCTGCACAGAGAGGGTGGGCAGCGGGTCTGCATATAGTGACAGCCAGAGGGTCTGCACATAGGGGTAGCAGCGAGTCTGCAGGGAGGAGGTTACAGTAGATGAAGCAGAGAGTCAGAGGGGAGAGGAAGCTATAATAGCAGTGAATAGCCGGGGGCTACAAATACAGGAGTTATAACAGAGTGCCGTGTGGGTAAAGACGTGAACCTGAATAAAGACACGAAGACAGAAAGAAGTGTTCGAGTCCTTTTATTACACTGGAGTCAGAAGTGAAACGGCATGGCGAAACAACTGAGGAAGAAGAATATCCCATCTCCGGCGTCGGCTTCATCATCGGACGACGACGATCTTCCTCCTGAGGTCGGCTTCACTTCGGCGGAGGGAGAGATCCGTGAGGGCCCGGGTGTGGAGGAGGTTGCCGCTGCGCCCGACCCATCTGCGTTGAAGGACGAAGATTTAAGATGGACCCGGATGGCGGAGCAACTGGCGACCCTAAAAACCGTCATCACGGAGTTGTGTGACCTTGTCACGCCAAGGGCGGCGTTGGAAGGTGATGGTGGTGATCGGCAGGAGCCCGGGTCGTCTTCGATGGCGCCGCCATCGACCACGCGGCGTGAAGACGCCATCTTGGGCGTGGCGCACCACGGAAGGCGGAAAGCCGCCATCTTGGGGCCGCCACGAAGATCGTCCGCCATCTTGGCGACACCGCGTTGCGACGCCTTGCTGAACTTGCCGCCGGAAGAGTCGGTGACGGACGGAAGCAGGCCAAGGAGCCGCAGTCGTCACCTTACAACTGTTAAGGAGTTCTCCATCGGGGGCGATTGGAGTGCGTTCGCTTGTCGATTTTTGGCGGCGGTACGAACGGCAAGGTGGACGGACGCCGAGGCGCTGGAGGTGCTTCCGACTCTCCTTGACGATGAGTCTGTTCGTTTTTTTCGCTCTATAAAAGCTGCGAAGAAGAAAACATTGCGTGGAGTGTTCGACGAAATGGCGGACGCGTACGAGCCACCGGATGACGCCCATCGCCGCTTCGTGCAGCGGCAACGCGCACCGGAGGAGTCGCCTGTAGCGTACAGGGGCGCCGTGCTGGAACTCGCGATGGCCGCTTACCCGGAGACGGAGCCTGACCTGCTGGAACCTCTCATCTTGGGGAAGATGTTGGAGTTATCCCGGGATCTGGGCATTCCTATGCCGGCTTGCGGTCACGAGAAACTCACGTCCCGGACCGCGGCTAAGTGTTTGGACGCCCAGTTCAATCTCCGCCGCTGGAAACAAGTCACGGCGTGGACGGGCGGTCCTGTCGTCGATGGGGGGGCCGTAGGGTGGGACCCTACAAAGGCCGTGTACGTGCCGGATGCGACCGGCCCAAAGGAGCTGTCGGCCGCCTCCACTCCGTGGCCGGCTCGAAGCGAGCCGGGGCCGCGGGCTCCGCCGCCGGCGCGGCCACGTCGGGACGGGGTGCCTGCTGCGCGCCGACCCGACGTCGACTGTTTCCGCTGCGGCCGTCGGGGCCACTATGCCAGGGACTGCTGGGCCCGGGTTCCGGGGCCGCCCCAGCAGGAGGCCTCGATCGCGGACGTCCCAAAGAAGGACCCTCCGGCACAGGCAAGTCGGTGCGCACCAGACACCCGGCAAGGCCTGACACCTCACTCATCGCCGTTGTTGTGCGACGCGGATGTTCTAAAATATGGGAGGCCAGTATCTGCGCCTTGTCGCTCGATAACGCAGTGGCGTAAGTTGGCTCGGCGGGTTGTCGCGGCCACTACAGGTTCGTCCACTGTACCGGGGTCGATCCAAGGGGTGGACGTGCGTATTTTGGTGGACTCCGGGGCGTCCGCGACCATTATTTCGGATGTCATATTCCATCTTTTGAACATCCCACCGGGGGCCGTGAGGCCGGCTTACGCTTCCTGCATCGCTGCGAACGGGGGTAGTATGGGCATCGTGGGACAGGTGGACGCTAATATTTCTATCGGGGGGGTCTCGGCCTCGGGCGTTGTGTTAATTTCGAGGTCCCTGGCGGTTCCTTGCTTGTTGGGCACGGATTTTTTGGCTAAGATGCCCATTTTAATTAGAATCAATGAAAATTGCATTGAACTGCCAGGGGGCCGCAAATTGGCGTTTTTACAGTCCACCTGGGGGCGACCGGCTCCGGTTGCCCAGGTGCAGGCGTTATCGGAAGTTTCAGTTGATATTCCACCTGGCTCGCAGATGCTCATTCCCCTACGATACCGGAAGCCGGTTCCGGGTCGGCAGAGTGCTTGTGGAATTTTGCTGTCGCCGTCCGCCGCTGTTACGGGCGGATTGGCACTGGTGGGGGCGCAAACCATTGTCCGTCCGGATCAGCGCCCGTTTTTGCAGGTGTTAAATGCGACTTCTGAAAGCGTGTGTGTGCCGGCTGGTACCGTTGTGGCACACGCCACTACGGCGTTTACGGCTCAGAGTGACATTCCGGACGGGGGGCTGGTGGGTGGTGTTTCACACGACGGAGGGGTGGACGATCGTTGGATCGCCGAATTATGTGCGGAAAATTCGGCCCTTTCCGCTGAGCAGCGTTGTGCGATTCATAAATTATTAGCGAGCTATTCCGATGTGTTTAGCTCGGACGATTTGGACTTGGGACGCACCTCGCTGCTCTCTCATCACATCGAAACGGGGGACGCGGCCCCTATCCGCTTGAACTCGCGTCGGATGAGTCCGGCTGAGCGTGAGCACGTTCGAGGGGCAGTGGAAGACATGTTGAAAGCGGATATTATATCTCCGTCTAATAGCCCGTGGGGTGCGCCTGTCGTGTTGGTTAAAAAGAAAGATGGTAAATTACGATTTTGTGTGGATTTTCGGAAGTTAAATAAAGTGTCGGTGGCAGATGCGTATCCCCTGCCGCGTATGGACGATTCTCTCGACGCCTTGTCAGGGGCTAAGTTTTTTTCAACGCTAGATCTCTCTTCGGGCTTCTGGCAGCTTCCCCTTGACGAGCCCTCGCGGGAAAAGACAGCGTTCCGTACGCCGCAGGGGTTGTTCCAATTTAACTGTCTGCCGATGGGGTTGAATGCAGCCCCTGCCACCTTTCAGAGATTGATGGAGTTGGTATTGACGGGGTTGCAGTGGGAGACATGTCTCATTTATTTAGATGATATTATTGTCTTCAGCCGCACATTTGATGAGCATTTATTGCGGTTGGAGGCCGTTTTTGCCAGAATGCGTTCTGCTAATTTGAAATTCAAGCCTAAGAAATGTCATCTACTGCAACGTTCCGTTCGATACTTGGGACATATTGTTAGTGCGGACGGGGTGGCCACGGATCCAGAGAAAACTGCGTGTGTCCGGGATTGGGCAACCCCCGCCACGGTGGGTGATGTGCGTCGGTTTTTGGGGTTCGCCTCATATTACCGGAGGTTTGTTCCGAATTTCGCTACTATCGCCAGGCCTTTGCATCTCCTTACTGGGAAGGGGCACAAATTTGTGTGGGGACCGCCGGAGGAGGCGGCGTTTCGGAGCCTGCGCGACCTACTGGCTACTGCGCCGACGTTGGATTATCCGGATTTTGAACATCCCTTCATTCTGGATACTGATGCGAGTGACACCGGGATTGGGGCGGTGTTGTCCCAGTCAAAAGGTGGTGTTGAGCGTGTGGTGGCGTACGGGAGTCGGGTTTTGTCTCCCGCGGAAACTCGTTACTGCGTCACTCGCAGGGAACTTTTGGCTATTGTGTATTTTCTCCGCCAATTTCGACCGTATCTGTACGGTCGGTCGTTTATTGTCCGAACGGACCATGCGGCCTTGCAGTACGCTCTTAAGATGGACCAGCCATCCGGACAATTGGCGAGATGGCTGGACACGTTGCAAGAATTCTCCTTCCAAATTCACCATCGGAAGGGTGTGCGTCACGCTAACGCGGACGCACTGTCCAGGTTGCCGCAACAATCCCCTTGTGCGTGTGCGTCGGGGACGCATAGGTGTGGACCGGCTCAGCCCCCCCCTCAGCCTGTCGCGCGGGCAGTGGATGTTCTCGAACCTCCGCTTACACCGGGACCGGTTGAAGGGGGACCGGCTGACGGGATTTTGCGTCTTCCAAGGTCTGTGTGGATTCGGGAGCAAATGTTGGACGATTCTTTGGTGTCGTTACGGAAACGAACGGAGAAGGCGGGTAAGGAAGTCGGTGCGGGTGGTAATTCGGAAACTGCTCTCCGAGATGGGTTACTGATGTGGAGGGAAGGGATACAGGAACACTGGCGTCTCGTTGTGCCTGCGTCATTGCGCTATGAGTTGATTAGATCTTTGCACTGTGACACACTTTTACACCTGGGGGTGCAGAAAACCCTATTGACGCTGCAACGAGACTATTATTGGCACGGCATGACGACGGATGTCGTCGGTCACGTTCGCGCGTGTCCCGATTGTGCCCGCCGTAAGCCGCCTAAACATCCATATGTTCCGCCGATACAATCGATTAAAGTATCTCGGGTTAATGAGTTGGTGGCGTTAGATATTTTGGGACCCTTTCCGCCATCAGCTAAAGGGAATAAGTATTTACTGGTGGGGGTGGAGTACCTCTCTCGCTGGCCGATGGCCTGGCCCTTGCCTGACCAGTCAGCGGCGTCTATCACGGACGCCTTTCTATTTGGGTATGTAATGGACAAAGGGGCTCCGGAGAGGCTCCTTACGGATCAGGGACGTAACTTTTCGTCTAAATTGTTGGGGGAGGTGTGTGCGGCTCTTGGAACTAAAAAGATACGGACGTCCCCCTACCACCCGCAAACGGATGGTATGGTGGAACGGTTGAATCGGACTCTGTCCGCCATGCTGTGCCATACAGTCGGGGAAAACCAATCTGATTGGGATTTGCATATCCCTGGGGTGCTTTCGGCGTATCGCATGACGCCGCACGCGGCTACTGGATACTCGCCGTTTTTCCTTATGTACGGCCGTGAGAACGTGCCGCCGATTCATGACCAGTTGGGAACCGGTGCGAGGGGGCCTGTTAAGCCTCTTCCTGAGTATATTAAGGACAACGTTCGGCGTGTCGCTGAGGCGAGGGAAAATGCCCGCATGGCTACTGCCAAGGCTCAGGCCAGGAATGAGCGGTGTGCCCGACGTTCAAAGGGGGAGTGTCCCTGGAAAAAGGGGGACCTGGCCTGGCTTCATTGCCCACAGGTGCGGCCAGGTACATCTCCTAAATTACATCGACCTTGGCAGGGTCCGGTCCGCCTCATTGAGGTTCCCAACCCACAGTCGGCGCGTGTTCAGGTTGGTGCACGGCGTTGGTTCGTGCACACGTCCCGGTTGAAGCCATACATTGCCCCACGGCCGGATGCGTCATCTCCCCAAGTTGCCTTGCCGGGGTCTGTTGCTGCCGACTCGCCCTTGCCTGTGTCTGCTGACCTTGCGAGAGCGCCTGTCGTACCCTTCACAGACAAGCCGGCCGTGACAGCGCAGGGAGGAGGACCTTCCGCTTGTGGGACGCCGACCGGAGCCGCAGAACCCACGGGACCTGCAGCTCTTCCTATCCCTCCGCGGACGCGAGTACGGGATGTTTCTGGACGCGAGCGGGACAGTGGCGGGCCTCCAATGGCGACGGAAGAACTTGCGCCCGTCGCCCCTAAAACCCTTCCACGTTCCCGCTCGGCGGGTGGGCCGCCGACCGTCCGGGACGGCCCGGCTACCCGTACTCGCTCGAAATCCCTCACGTTTCGTTAGATTGTGTTGCGTTGTGTTATTGTTATAATGTCTTCAATGCTTCGTGTCTTTTTGCGTGTTGGCCCTTTACACCCGCATTGCTTTTCAGGTTGCAATTCAGCCGAGGTCGGCTGGATTTTCTTTAGGGGGGAGGGTGATGTAATGCGGTTGTAAACGGCCCTTCTGAGGTGCCGTCAGGGGGGGAGGAGTTAGGTCACGTGGGGGGCAGAGGGGTTGAGTATAGAAGGAGGGGAACCGGAAGAGCAAGGGGGGTGACGGGGAACCAGGAACAGAGGAAGGCCACGAAGGGCGAAGCGGGGTGTGGCGAGATCGCCACGAACACGGGGGGAGCGAGGATCGGCACCGTTGGCCAGCGGTGACCGACCCGAAGCAGCGAGGAGGCTGCAGTCAGCAGCGGGGCTGCACAGAGAGGGTGGGCAGCGGGTCTGCATATAGTGACAGCCAGAGGGTCTGCACATAGGGGTAGCAGCGAGTCTGCAGGGAGGAGGTTACAGTAGATGAAGCAGAGAGTCAGAGGGGAGAGGAAGCTATAATAGAAGTGAATAGCCGGGGGCTACAAATACAGGAGTTATAACAGAGTGCCGTGTGGGTAAAGACGTGAACCTGAATAAAGACACGAAGACAGAAAGAAGTGTTCGAGTCCTTTTATTACACATGTAAACATCACTTTCAGCGTGGTAAAAAAAATTGGGGGAAAAAGTTTCGAGAACCCATTTACTTTCATAGCATCCGTGTAAATGTGTAGCCTTCTACATTACAGCCAAGGCAAAATGTTTTCTACTATTAACAATTAATGACACTGTGCTCATTTTCAGCTCTGAGCCAGTGGTGAAAAGGGTTTACTTCCCACAAAGTGGTACCTATTTTTCCACCACTTGGGGATGATGGGTTGATTCAACCTCCTGTATTTGGATTCACAACCTTCCAATTCGGAATCCTCTAAGAACCCAGGGAATATGGAACGTTGGAACAACGTTGAACGAACGTTTAAGTGGCAATACGTTGCATCTTTTCAATGAACATAGTTATAATCAAACAATCAGCAAGGTCTATGTTTGAGCATAAACAATAGCCAATTGACTGAAAATTGAACGAAACAAGATTCAACTGAAATCAGATGTTGTGCACGGTGATGACATTGTGTGCACGTTGCTAATTGGACTTGGAGTGTAATTAGGCAAATGGGTTTATGCGATTTGATTGGAAATCGCTGAATGGGGCCACACGGCGCGGAACTGCATCATCAAGCGATGATGCCTTTTGTGTTTCAATTTCTCTCCTTCCCTGCCCCCCCGCAACTCCGATTTGGCACGGCTTGGCGACGTACGGTGCGAAAGAAGTTCAACATACGGCACGTGCATGCCACTGAGCCCCCCACCACTCTAACCTGACGATTACCAGTTTTGTGTCACCCCCCCCCCCTAGACACAAATGAACCGTGATTACAAAATGTATCACTAGCTTTAAAAACAGGTTTGAGAAAAGATTCTACGAACGATTGAATGTAAGAACTAAATTACATTTTCTATGGTTCGTTCGGTAAAGTCACGTAGATAGGAAAAAAATATATAAAAATATATAATTTTTAATAAAAAAAAGAATTTTGTTTTAATTATTTTTGTTAATAAAAAAAGTTTATTATTATTATTATTAATATTTTTATTCTATTTTCTATCGACGTGACTTTACCGAAAGAACCATAGAATATGAATTCCTGCAGTCACGAAAGCTTTAAGTCAAAATTTAACGAAATTACAATTAAAAGAAGAAAAAACAAAAAACCTCTCATCTGGCAACACTCCTCCCCCTCTCCCCCCGCCCCGCCGCGTCACGTGACCCCCCTCCCCACCCCCGACCCCCTTCTTCAATAACTACAATCGATTCCACCCGAGTTAGTCACTAACCCGTTACCGCAACAAGGAATCGATTCCTCTGCTGTCTCAGCTCCGCCCCCCACCACCACGGGCCACGCCCCAAGGGACCGCGGCCCCGGAATTGAAAGTCGCGGCGGCCGGACGTGCCGAGCAGAGCGCCTGGCAGGGCTGAGGCCAGGCTCTCGCTTTCTCTCTCGCTTGCATTGTAACAATCTTGCTCGCTCACTCCACCGGCTCTAAGTCCTTCGCTTTATCCTGCGGCCTCGTGTCAAGTGAGTCGGGAGAACGCGCCTTTTTTTGCGGGTTGCATCGCGGTTGCACCAGGATTGCACCAGGCAATTGCCAGCTTTGGTGACAGATGACCCCCCCCCCCCCTCCTACTCCAGTTGCATGCATTGGCAGTGGGGGTGGTTGGGTTGGGTGCGTTGCACCTTGGCTGGATTCCATAGTTTGGGTGGCGCAGTTGATTTGCGTGGTGGTTCCACGGAGGGGGCCCGCTGCGAAGTTGGCGGAGTTTTCTCTTGAGTGGCTCCGTGGTGGCACCAGACTCGGCCACTTTTTGTTGTGGCAAAGGTGACGACTTTGGGGGGTGGCACCTCACTTTGGAGGGCGTAGGTTGGCACAAGTGGGCCCGCTCTCCCCCCCATGCGTGACCCTGTGTGGCACACGGGGAGGGACTTTTAGTGTGGCACCTCGAAGGGGCCTCAAGTGGCACAGGTGGTGTTGTTCCGTGCATGGTATTATGGTCCAATTGGTGCAATGGGACCTATGTGTGCCCTTGGAGACGATGGCATTATTTTGGTCGGCATTACATATGGCCATGTTGGTCCGAGAGAGGTTCGCTTGAAGGGTTTGATCAAAGTGGCCAAGTGCTTTCGTTGAGCCACTTTTCTAGAGTATCTTTTGTACAAGTTCAGCTGCCAATTCTGGGAGCCCGATACGGAATATTTGGCGAGAGGCTAGGTATTGTGCCCTTCAACAGCACTTGCCAGAATGGATACATTACTTACACTTTCATCAAGGTTTTTGGGTTAGATCGCGTGAGTATAAATATCGTAAGCCTCCACTAACCGACGTGGCCAGTAAGGTTTGTCACGTTAACAACGCGCCAATTATTTGCTACTTCAGCCCACCGGTGTGTTGGAGAGTAAATCCGCAACATTTACTAATTGTTGGCTGTGTCGGTTGTTGGAGGGTTATGATACATTTATACTTACGCAATCTAACCGAAAAAGCTCTTATTATAAATAATATTGGTCGCGAAAGCCTACGTGTTATACTTTATATTTATTTTAGTGACTTGCTTACCTTTCTCTGTATTTTGCACTTATATTGTTTTTCTGTATTTTTTGTTGTAATTTGTTGAGCCGCCCCGACTGAACGTTTGTGAAAAATAGCTTAATAGCTCATCGGATTAATCGATTCTGACTTGACCTGTGTAATCCATGTCCCCATATCCGAAGCAGCCCTGGATCCACCAACCTTGGTGTGGTGTCTGTTTCAAGGGTGTAGGAGCAAGCGGTGCTAAGATAAACTAGATTTGACCAGAAATGTACATGTTACATGCTGCACACAGGCTATAAATGGACCAACCCTCGTTCGACTTGCTGTAAAATGGGGTGGGGGGGGGGAATAAATTGGGATCCCACAAAGAGAACGTGCCTGAGACGGTGTTCTCTTGATAAAAATGGAGCGATTAAATCGGCTTGCGTGAAGATGGATTGCAACGTGTCCAGTATTGTGGTGGCATGCAAGGCCTTCATCCGGCAGTGAATTGACATTGGCTGATGATGCGGGTATGCTACGAAGCGGCTTGCATAATTTCTCGTGTACGTGTGTGGTTTCTGTCTAGGTTAATTGGTCACAATGTCGAAACATCCCACCAAAGATTCCTTAAAGGATAAGGTCAAGAACCTCCTGGGACTGGGACAGAATCCGCATGTCAAGGACATACCAGATATCAAGCCTGTCGAGTTCATCATCACGGAAGATCGCCTCCGGGTGAGCGTGGGGCCATCTCAACTTTTGCTCGAGCAGACTTGTTATTGCTTTTCAATCATCTGACCATGGAGCTTTTGTTAGTGTTGTGAGAGCTTGACAACTCGGCATGTGGACGGATGTTATAATGATTCCCTTGGGTTATTTTTCGTTCATCCCCATGGCGTTGAACAAAACACAATCCTGTGGAGGAAGCTGGTAGGAACGTTGGGTTGCTCGGTCAATGGCCAGGGTCAACGGCAGCGTGGTGTATTCCGCAAATATGTCCGACTGTGAGGGCGGGCACAAGCCGGCGTGAGTAGGTTAAACATTGAGTTTTTAGGGGCACCACGGGGTGACCAGCCCCTCCCAGCCCCTCCCGGCACGGACACAATAATCCCCTGTGGGCTGGTGTAACCAGGAGGTTCCTACCAGTATTAGTGCTACATTGTGGGAAGGCAGCAGTAGTCTTACAGAAACATTGGTTCCTACCACAGGAATGTGGAATTTTCACCTTTAGCCTGGCCACCAAATGGAACATTTGATGCTGAAATTATGCACTCACAGAAGACTTTTGTGGTTCAAGGGAAGTGTAAAAAAAATTAGTTTGTTTCATGTAGAAGGACAGATATATTAACGAGATGTTATTGTCTGCTTATTTATTCTGTAACTTTGTCAATAACGATGTTAATGATTCTTTTGTGATTTTTGATGGTCACAATTAAATGATCAATGTTGTGGTAATGTAGCACCTAGTTGCTGCAAGGGTCACATAAATCAATTGCATACAATGTTTGTGAATAATAACTAAGCTCTACTTGCATGCAGGATCCCATGGATATTTCTATTTTAATCTGAATTGATACATAGTTACTGTACATGGTTCATGAAAAATGCATTCATTTTGATTGTCCATTCATTTTAAGATTATGGATAATGCACTTGTGTATTGTTGCGGTCCCAGTAAAAAAAAAAGTGTGTATATCAATCTGTGCCTAGTGAATGATGCTGTAGACAGTACTGTGCAATAATTGTTTTTCAGTAACTTTAAATGTAATTCAATTCTCTTTGCAGGACATGAATGCGGACAATGGCTTTAGTAACAGAATTAAAGCAATAAAAGAAATGTCCGACCTTGTTAAAACCAAGAGACTGGAAGAGGTAAAGGATTAATTCAAGTCTCTCACTCTCTGAGAGCTATCTGTGGTGTTCTTATCTGGGTTTCCCTTCTGTCTTTCAAATTTCACAACTGGACTGAAGACACGTGCCACCTCACTATCCTTACTCTAGTTCTCTCTTGTTGATACTTTGCATCAAAGACCTATGGCTTCTGCTCCGTAGTTATGATTAAATATTTAAACATGATATTTGAAACTGTATTGAGAGATTACTTTTACCATAAAACATCACTTATTTTGCAGCCACTCGACAATATCAGGATAAACATAACTGGAATTTTTTTCTCCTGCTCCAAATGTATGTCACCTGTGTTCCTTCCATGGTTATGTATTGTTTAATATATTTACTTTTGGATTCCTGAAAAAAATACTTCGGACTAAGTGAGGCTTTCCTGAGTAGGCGTAATAAAATAAATTACATGGATGGTACTGGCTGTTTTTGATGGCTGGTATCGATCAGAAACGTCATAAATATTGTATCGGTATCAGCCATATTCAATTGCGATGCTACTAAGTGGCAGTCTTTCTGCCGGAATGCCACGCTGGACTCGTGCAGCCTTGCCCAGCCAAAAATTCCACAGTTCCTAATCGTTCTTGTTTCTTAGAAAATAATTATTCCAGGCTAGGATGATGTGAATTGCCCAGCTCATACAGCCACCACCAATACATGTTTTTGAGAGACTGTAGCAACACAATTTTTTACAATATTCACTTTACAATTATGAATAAACGGTGAGAAGGGAGGAGATTTAAGTCAAAGGGGGTGTTTATTTGTAATCTTTCTGCTTGTGTATGTTGGCCCTGCAGCTGTCATGAGACTGTGATATTGAGCTGCTGTTATTGTGATATGTTGGTTCGGAGTTGGTGCACCCAGCAGGCAGGGATTGGATACAATTACCAGGGTAGGGAAGGGCTGTGAAAGGTCTGTCTTGTCAATGAACGGCTCAATTTTTCATATGGGAAGCAATGTGTGTTTATCTTTATGGTATTCGTTATGCTGATTGTACATATGTGGTGAGGAAAGTGTGCTTTATATTCGTTCAGACTTGCTAATTTTGCCACCTTGAAAAAGATGACTTCGAATGTGTTTTTGCTCTCGCCTGTCTCAGCATGCAGTGGAAGCTCTGTGGTGCACAGTCTCAGACCTGCTGATGCCTGAGCAGCCTGCCGAAGCCAGGCACACAGTACTGTCTCTACTCAAGGCTATCATTCAAGGACAGGTATGGGAAGGGCACCGACGACTGGACGTTGGCAAAATGAATGCAAAACTTTAAAGTTATTACGGAGCTGGCACACATTTCAGGTGCTAAATAGTTCTCACGTTTCTTTGAAAACCTTTGACTCTGGATTAGGTTTTTTTCTACATTTCATAATCCAAGCAGGTATATTACTTTTTGCAGATGATACTTAACAAGCATTATGATACGATTTTGCATATTATAGTGCAACACATTACAGTATAAATGTTGTGAATGTCGATATAACTTGGATCTCCAGACAATGTGAAATGCAATGTGGCTTTATATATAGATACATTATTCTTCCAGCCACCAATTAGTATTTAGGTATTCGGCCTTGCCAGGTTATAGCCATGTTCACTCTGCCTTGGAGGACTCTCTGATTATGGTAGGCCTATATGCACTTGTTTGGGGTACAGAGAGATGGGCAACAGTAAGATGTAAAAAATAATTGACCCCAGACTGGAGGTCAAAGAGTATTGCTAATGCCCAAGACTCAATTGCAAGCGCTGCTCCTGCTGTATTTGTAAGTTTTAAGTGACCGTTAACATTGCTTTTACGTGTTAAACAAACATGATTAAGTAATTATTCTCTCTGTTCATTGCCCTAATTGTTTTTTTGTTTTCAGGGTAACCGTTTGGGTATCCTCCGCGTGAGCTTCTTCCGAATAGTCAGGGACTATCCTCTGAATGATGACCTCGTGCAGAGGATGGAGATCTTTAAAGCGTTGACGGATCACGGAAAGGATATCACTTACATCGATGATGACATAGGTAATGTATTCAACATGTGTTTTTCACTAACATATTTAGAGCCATGCGAGAGGCCATTGAGAGTAATCAAGGGAGACCTGGATCAAACTGAAATACATAAAATGATGGCTCAGAGGTCATTATGAACTTTGTACAAACCTTATAAAATGAGCATGATCAATATTAATATGAAATAACATGAATAATTTGAAATATAACTTCAGATTTCAGTGGTATGCATGTTAAATAAGGTCCATGTTATGCGTTAAGAGCACTTCCATTTTATATTGAACAAGCAGCGAGTCCAATCTCCCATTTGAAAGGGATGGTGTATTCGTTAATGCAGGAGGAGCATCGTGGTAAATTGCACGTGAAACAATTATGCATTTAAGTTACTGCATTGTGGCAGCATTCAGGTCTTTTGATAGCTCGAAGTAGTGGAAATTCCACTTGGGTTTTTTCTTTCCGTGGAGTGAAATGCCCTAATCAAAGTTCCTGCTGTCTGGACATTGTACAGGCCCCTTTATTCTGCAATGGATGGACGAGACCAGGCAGAATGGACTGACGCTGGACTTTCTGTACATTCTGGTCAACATCGTCAAGTTCAACTCGTCTTACCTAGACCAGGACAAGGTTGCTCAGATCGTTCAGTAAGTGGACTTGTCTATTTAACATTATTGTGGTTGTTAATTTTTTTTCATATAAACTCTTAACTTGGCTTAAGCCAACCAATAGATATTAAAACATATAAAAGACTAGCATCTTTGCCCATCCTAGGACGGAAGCTGTAATATTTATGAAAAAATTGAGCAGAGTCTTGTGTAAATTTTATGGCATTGAATCTTGCACAAAGTACGTCATCATACATCTCACTTCATGTCACTGTATCACTGTATATAACTGACCTTCAATTTGATCAAATTCACGGCTCTGATACTTTATTCTCTTCTGCTTTCTGTCGCTGTGTTTTGAAGTAAATTGGAAATCGATACTATCTGCAAAATCACTGAAATGTCTCCATAAAGAAGGAAGGGGCACTTTGCACCTAAACAAATTCAATTACTTGGGGTGCAGTGCTCTGAGACTTACTCATGGTGTGCTGTAGCTCGCCGGAGTAGCAAACAATTTGAATACGAGGCAAAGGTGGCAAAACAGCAGACATTTTTAGTTGAGCATAATTTGCAAGCGTAAAGTTGACCTTGCTTTAGTTTGACGTGGCGTGGAATTAATTGTCTGGTTAGCTCTAGAGGGGACAATGGACGTTAAAAATAAAATTTGTGCCTATTCTAGATTTGAAGTTTTCGTGACTGCAAGAATCCATACTCTTTGGTTCTTTCGGTAAAGTCACGTAGGTGAAAAATAAACCAATTTTAATTTCCGCTCCACGTTTCTCCTTGCGGAATGACGTCAGATTATAAATTAGCTGAATGTAATTACGGGGAATATTGGCAAAAATGTTAATAAAACACCGTACTGCATGTAACTGTAGCACTGTATTAATATGAGGTTAATGTAGCACAAAAGGAAGCCATAAAACACCTTACAGCATTAGACTGCAGCACTGCAGTGATTGTTGCACGCAAGAATGTGATGAAACAGCTTGCGCAATGCCACTGTGCTACTATTCCACGGACACTCAAAGACTTGAGGTGCAGTGCTGTGAGACGTAGCTATGGTCCGCTTTAGCTTGCCGGAGTTGCAAACAATTGTAATTGGAGTCAATAGCTGCAAAGCGGCTGAGAATTTTAGATTTTAGCATACATTTTTATTTCCGTATAATTTGGAAGCGCGCAGTTGACCTCCCTTTTGTTAGACCTGGCGAAGAAGCAAATGAAGACGGGAAATGCAGTGCAATGTGACGTTGCATTAATGTTATGGTTATATCTATAAAGATGGGTGATCGGCGTTATAAAAGCAGCAATAGTCGCTCCAACTTCCTCGGCGTTAGTAATGAAATGCAGCAATACATGTGTGTTTATGAGGGGAGGGGCCGTATGTGGAGTGACATGATGCGCGGGAGACACGTTTTTGGCACGTTACATAAGGTTACTCGTAGATTACTTTATAATAGTGGCAAAGTGCAAGCCTTAACAAATGTAAGTTTCCGCTCCACCTTTTTTCTTGTGGAGTGATGTCATCCGTTAACGATTATTAATGACGGGGGGAGGGGGGGTACCCAATATGGAGGGACGTCAGCTGTTCATGACTAATGAGTAGGGGTGGGGGGTGTCCATTTTTCAGGACTGCACCTTGTAGTGAATATTAATGAGGGAGGCTGGTCGACGTGGAGTGACATCACGAGCGCTAAGGACATTCTTGGGTGATTATAGTAGATATTCATTGTAACACATTAGTTGATATGTTGATGTCTTGTGTGTGTTTTTTTTGACAGCAAAATCTACCGTCTTTGTAACATGACCAATCAAGCAGCTGATATAGAGGTTTGTGAATTTTTAAATAACGTGTTTTGTTTTAGAAGGATTATTTGATGTCCTGACACATTATGGGCCATAACACAATATGGTAAAAAAACACTTTGTATTGTCACCAGAATGAAATTTAATCGAATCGTAATTCATCTACTGATGGCCCTATAATGTATGCCATAACTATTGGTCAAAAAAATATTGCAAAGAACAATTGCGTCTCTTGGCATCGGTACGGAGCTTTGCATGAGTGTATGTATGTTTTCTCTGGGTACCCTGGTTTCTTTCCCCATGCCAAGCACTTGTAAACGGAAATGACCAAACATCCGAAATTTTGCCCTCCATAAATCTAGAGAAATGTTAAGCTCTCTTAGGTAACTTAATGGCATTATTATAATGTAATGCAGCAGACCAGTGACAGTGGTTCATGTACAACATTTACTAACCTGGAATTAAGTTCGGTTCCAGGTCATGGTGAACTTTATCGGCAAGTGATATTCCTGCTTTAAAGCTGTGTACTAACCAGCGTGGTCAATTATAACCAAATGTCCCAAATAAAAACCTGCTGTGGGGAGTTATTTTTTATACAGGAGTGTAATTATTAATATTACAGATTCACACTTCAACTTTTGGGTAGTTGACACAGGTTTGAAGTGACATTAATGAGAAAACATGCTACTGCACTCATTTAAGAAGTATAAGAGTGACTTGGGTGGTGGCACTAACGCACTTCTGACCATGTTAGGACAGCCCAGAACACACAGCCGTGATACTCGTCAACGTTCTTGTCTGCTTGTTGTGCAGGCTTCTCTAAGGGTGCTAGACGCCGTGGTTTGCTACAGCTGCCTGCCGTCAGGATCACTGTGCGCCTTCATTGTCACGCTGTGCCGTACGGTGAACGTCAAGGAGTTCTCGGAGGCCTGCTGGAAGGTGTGTACCCTACCACTCGGAAGTACCAAATGACGTTGCAGACAACCGAAAAGCGGATTAAAGTTTCAAGAGAGGCTGGGTTAAATGGGCATGCTACGGTAATTGGTCTCAAGATAAATGCTACGCTTGCAATTTTTTTTATTTAGCGAGTTCGGCATGTGGGAATTTTAATATTTTTTGGTTTGTGCAAATTTCGACCCATTTCTCCAAATGTTGCTTTTAAGCTAACTAGCAGCCCACATGTACTTTAGATGTGTCAACCAGCGAACAAACAAAACTTTTTTCCAGTATATAGTATATGATGGTGTATCCTGTGGATTTGCGCGGGATAAACAGCCGGGGGTGTAGGGTGGGTGGGTGGTAAGGGTGGCGTCGGCACGACCCACGAACCCGGCTCGCATACCCGGCTCAACGCTGTGGGATGCAGGTGACATCACCATGCAGGTCATGCGAAGGGACATCGTTACCACACGCGTGCACTTGGCTGTTACCAGCAAGCCAGGCAGGAATCCAGCCAGTAAAACTTTTTTCTGACTGAAACATGTTAGTAGGAAATAATGATATGCTGGTATTACCCTTTACGCAAACGAGCTAAAACAAAGTACTGTACTAAAACAATACACATTATAAGGAAGATCACATGAACAAGACGATCAGACCTGCAGTCAATCTTGGCAATCTTATCTGAGATTAGTCACAATTTATAAAATGTGTCTGCAATTCATTACAAATTAAACGGTTCAGCAACACTTCAAAGTTAAACTAGATAAGTGCTCGAAACGTCGTGATTTATTTTATTTTATACCTACGTGACTTTAGCGAAAGAACCAGAGAGTATAGATAGGTGCTGGCTGTACTCAACCACTTCGGCTCCTTTTAATCACAAAGTAATCTTAATTATAATCTCTGCTAACAGTGTTGCTGTAAATGGTATTGATCTCGGGTCTGGAAACAAGTACATTATTGAATAGAATCTTGACCCTCAATCGTGAAAGTTCATCAAATGGCTGGGGAGGTGAAATTGTTACTTGCTTGGTGATTATTATCATGCGTGTTGCCCACATGTTAAGTGAAAATGCCTGTTTTGGTGCTCTGTGCCTTGCAGCTGATGCGAAATCTTCTTGGGACCCACCTTGGACACAGTTGTGTCCGCACCATGTGCCAAATCATGGAGAGCCGGTGAGTGGCACCCACAATTCAAATAATCCACATAAGCGGGTTTTTTCCCCAACCAATTTATGTTCAAATCATGAGAAGGAGGTTTCCGTTTAAATCACTGAGAGTGATTTGGTCCTGGTAGATGTGATCAAAAATATTTTTAAAGTTACTTCGTTAGGGCTCTTTATTCACTAGGAGCATTCCTATTATATGCCCTACGTAGAGTGTTTATCACTTTTCAAGTGGGCATTTAAAATTAAATATGAGCTGAAATAAGGTGAAAACCAACTTTATTGTGATGGGTTTTAATTTTCACTTGTTGGTGACCTGGCTGATACCACCAACCAGTTACATTTAAAAACCCGGGTGAATCCTGGTGTGACTGAAAGCCGTGATCCGCACCCCATGTCAACAGTGCTGGCTCTGTGCTCTTGACCGTTAACCCCACTGTAACCATGTGTTTTGTGTCTTTGCTGTTGTGCTTCCTGTAGAGAATATCAGAAGGACATTCCTGTGCTGCGTGGGGCTGTGTTTTTTGTCGGCATGGCTCTTTGGGGTGCTTACCGTTTGCCTTCACTGAAGAACACCCCCACCTCTGTGCTACCCTCCTTTCTCAAGGTAAGGCTTGCAGTTGTGCGTAGTGTGTCCTTATTTTTAGATGGCCCATTCCGCTCTGAACCTGACAACAACCTGAATTCAATTTCCCATCATGGCTAACATCAGTTGCGAGTGATTATCTGAATTGATTTTAAACACCCCCACCCAACCACCCTTCATTAACCGGCATTAACCAATATGGGTGAAGTATGGTCAATGGACCGGCCGTCATGCAGTAGTGGATTGACATAAAAATTACTCTTGATGCACAGCAATGTGGCAGTTAATCTGCATCTGTAAAAAAAAACTGATGCTTCAGCTTCTGACCACAAGATAATAGGCCATAATTACAAATTTCAAATTTTCTTCCTTTTTCTGGACTCAACAGACTTAGCACAGTGACTTGTCTCCATTTAACTGGGATGTGATGTAGTCGTATAGTTGGCATCTTGTGAACAATGTTACTCCCCATCATTGGATGGAATAGAGCAGTGGTTCCCAAGCTGTGGTGCGTATAGCCCTGGGGGTGGTATGTGTGACATCTCACAGGGGTACACGAGACGAGTTGTATGATGGCAGTGGTGACGTAGGGTATGGTCATGCCGGGTTACAAAGTAGTGCATAGTTACATTGTAAATGTTAATTATTATCGAGTTAGTCGGTGATAATTAAATGTCGTAGGTGTTAAATGTGTCATTGTAGTTTTTAATTTGTTTATATTTTTAGCCGTATATGCCGGTAGGGTGTATGCGGGGACAGGTCTGATTATGGGGCACACAAATAAGCCGATTTTGGGAGGGAAAAGTGGGGAGGCAAACCAATCCCGTTTATGCTCGGCAGGCCATGATGGAAGACAACGTGGTGGTGTCGTACGAGATTGCGCTGTCGCTTACTCGCCTCGTCAGGAAGTACGGCCGCGAACTGCAGGTGGCCACCTGGGACATCGTTCTCGACGTCATCGAGAAGCTGGTCGTCCAAGTGCAGGTGCGACATTGAAAATTCTCTGGAACGCCTCCCGTACAAATGTCCGACGACCTTGAGTGAAGTGAAAAAAGGACAGTCGTTTGTATATAATGTTTCTTTTCTCAAACATATAAAAATGTATGGGCTTTTTACTCATTTAGAATGGCCTCTGATGATGTGGTTTTGCCAAATAATAAATATGGGTAGTGTTGTATTTCACTATTTTTCTATCTGCAATTGGTAAATGTGGTGAATTTTTTATACTGTAACGTGGCATTTCCACATTAGAAAATAGTTTTTATTTTACTTCTGAAGTGGCAAATGAGTTTTAAAGTAAGTTTGCATTGAAGTGTGCTCATCTGTCATTGACCCTGAGAGAAATTCCACATTCATAGGGCAGTGACATATTATGACAAACATTGTTTCCACAAAGTGATATTTTATCAACAATGTTAAGATTTTGGGCTCAGGTGGCCCTTGGTCAGGAATTGGATTTAAGTGCTCTGGCACAACACCACACAGCTGAACTTAAATCGCTTGAAGATTAATGTCAGTAATTGTTAACCCGTTTTATTTTATTTGTATTCCACCCTTGATCATATGTTTCCATTTTGATGATGCATGATCAATGTTTGCCCCTTGATGTCTGCAGCTCTTCAACAATGCAGACTTCTGCGTGAAGGTGCAGGATCAGCTGACTGCGATCGAGGAACTGTTCACGAGGGATGAGTACCACGGCTGCGTCGAGCGCTACTTCACGCTCGTGGAACGGTGCACAGACCACAGGCCAGCGCGGCCGTGTGAAGGGCTCACGAAATTACACCAACGCCAAGAGCTAATGCCCGAGGTGCGCCCAGAGGACAGATGTCTGCCTTGCACTGCACACACACAAGGAAATAAGGCCGTTAACGGCTCCTGTCATTCCAAAGCCAATATCAGCAGGTGGCCTTGCAAATTGTAAAAAGTTTTTTCTTTATAACAGTAACAGATTGACTTAAAGTCCATGGTCCCTTGTTGATATTATGCCTTTTTTTAATATCGACAAATGTCATGCCTACGAACAAGATATAACACCTCGGTGAATCCTATGTAACAGAATTTTGTGGTACATTTTATTGTAATGCTAAAATTTAAAAAAATTAGTTACAGCCCTGAAAATATACTGCATGCTGCTGGGTAAAGCCCCCCCCCCCTCCCCTCAATGCTATGTCGATCATGGGAGTTGTTACACCATACTTCACATTGCTGATCGGTGCTGCTTGGTGAAGGTCGATGAGCTCAGCCGGGTACAGATATCACCTGCCACCTTTCTAAGCTGTGGGTGGAAATCAAACTTGAGTCACCGGGTTTATAGCGTGTGCACAACTCCACCTCTGATGCAAGTTAACATTCCAAAATGAAGCTGGTAACATTTGGTTGTGATCCTGTCACTTTATATAGATGTAATCACATTTCCTTTGTTGGGATATTGTGTCTTGTCCATGGATTGTGCGCCTGTTTTTTTTGCCATTCGTGTGTCAATTGGGTAACTCACTGGACTTGTGTTTTCCCGGCAGTGCCAGTCTGTGCTGACCTTGCTGACCTATCGTGCTCAGTCCATCCATCCTGCCAAAGACGGCTGGATATTGGAACTGCAGAAGATGATGGAGAAATATTTCAGGTGAGACATCGGTCATTTTGGTGAGCAACGTAAAGATTCTGCGCGTAATGGATTACGTTGTTCGTAACAGCCCGATCCTCGCTCTTGCTGTCGATTAGAGTTCGTGGCTTGCAATTGGTAAAGTGCAAGTTCACATCTTTGACCCCACAGAGGTCAATAAAATAGGTACCACTCTCTGGTTCCCCGAGGGAGATACTGGCATCTGCCATCCATATAGATGTAGGATTTGCATCGCTGGCTCTGATCCAGATGGTCATTACACCGAAGGGAGGCGCGTTGATTTCACGAGGCACCTTTTTTCTCCTTTAATATCACTGCACAAAAACATGTTACCTCTACTGTATATATCAACATTATGTGGTGCGCTCTGGTTTAAAGAATTTTAATTCTGGCATCGCCTATTCGTGTGACCTGCTAATTTATATACAATGTGGTTTTAAAAACCATAACTAAATCGAATTTGACTCCTAAACTTAAATGGTGTTTGTATTTATGACTGCAGGTATTGCGGTCTATGCAAACATGACTCCTCGCAAAAAGGTGTCAGTTTTGTTGCCAGATAGAAGGGTAAAGAACCAATTATCATATTTTTACTGGCAAATGAGGTCCCCATAGTGTAGATGCTTGCCCCGAGCTCTCATACTCTGATGGTGCATTGTCCTTGAGTTGTGCGCCTTTTGGCGTCATCTGGTCCAACCCATATGAGACTAGGCTCGAAGGAAAGCTGTCTCGGGTGTGGACCAATCAACTTCAGGGACAGTGCACATTATCAGAGTTATGTCTTTTGTTTGTATTTATGACTGCAGGTATTGCGGTCTATGCAAACATGACTCCTCGCAAAAAGGTGTCAGTTTTGTTGCCAGATAGAAGGGTAAAGAACCAATTATCATATTTTTACTGGCAAATGAGGTCCCCATAGTGTAGATGCTTGCCCCGAGCTCTCATACTCTGATGGTGCATTGTCCTTGAGTTGTGCGCCTTTTGGCGTCATCTGGTCCAACCCATATGAGACTAGGCTCGAAGGAAAGCTGTCTCGGGTGTGGACCAATCAACTTCAGGGACAGTGCACATTATCAGAGTTATGTCTTTTGTTTGTATTTATGACTGCAGGTATTGCGGTCTATGCAAACATGACTCCTCGCAAAAAGGTGTCAGTTTTGTTGCCAGATAGAAGGGTAAAGAACCAATTATTAAATGGTGTATGCAAAGCAGAATACTACCTAGTTTACTTAATTAAGCTGCATTATTTAACATGTGCTAAACAACTTTAATACTGCCTGATATCACAGCTGGTCTTGTTGTTTATGGCTCATGTGAAAATGTGTGCCTTTCCTGGAGGCTTTACCATTTTCCTCTGCACTGGTTTAAAATTGTGTTCTATTCGGAAATTAATTTCTGGAGTTTTTTTGCATTGTTGTTTTATACCTGTCGCCTATCCTCATCAAACTTAACTGCACCTGAATCTTCTTTCTCTGCAAAGCCATAATGTCCTTGCTGTAATGTTAGCCGCCCATCTATAACCAATGCCATCGTGCAGGGTATTCCACCCTCATCACCTTGCATGCTTGCACTTGTCCGTATACTAGCCGTCGAGATCCTCCCCTCAAATAATTGTATGTCACCCTTGAGATGCTGTTTATAGTAAAGAATAAAAGTACAAAGTGTTTTTTTTTCAATTGTGCGTAGTCTACTGTGCATTTAATCTGTGTGAGTTTAACGCTTGATGTGGCAGAATGCAGACGTCCAGCGTCATCCGCAAGAAGTGTCTGGAGATCCTTTTCTCGGTGCTCGGCACGCACAGGCACGTCTACGAGGTACGGCCGAGAATGGCAGAGGGAACACACAGGCATATAACATTTCACCCCATCCAGCGATTTGATTTCATTGTCACGACTGATTCGGAGTTGTGATTGGGGATGGGGTATCTCAGCGGTAACTCTGCTTCACTTATAAGAAAAGCCTGGGTTCCAAAAAACAAGTGTAGTAATCATAATATTCAAGAATTAATTTTTTATGCAAAAAAAAATTGCGTACCATTTTCTTTTTACGTTTGCAGCTGTTAGCCTCCTTTTTAAATGCATATAATATGTGAATTATATAATGTATGCACGATAAATGTGGGCTTGGCCTGAACGCAGCGCAAGTATCAGTGACGGTTGATGATTAAGAACGATGGGAGTGGCAGCCCGGGCATGGTACGTGACCAAGAGTATGTCCAGCGACGAGATGGATCCATGAAATTGGTTTGAGCTCGATGATCATATCTCAGGATTGTTAGAGATGACCACAGCTGTGGTGGGGGGATTGTGTTGTGGGGGGGAGGGGGGTCTTCATCCAGCAATGACTTTTTGCTAATGATGATCAACATACGCACTCAATGTATGGATATTCCTGCCACTCTTGAAATTAAATGTCGTTCCCACGCCTCCGTACTACTACTTATCCTGTTTTAATTCGGATGCTCTCTTGCTGCTCCTGTGTGTGTGTGTTACAGGAGGAGCTGATGGAATCAGTCCTCATCCCACACCTGAGCGCCGTGGTGGAGGACCGCGAGGTGGCCGTGCGCAAGTTCGCCACCCAGAAGCTGGTGGAGCTGGCGCTGACCTGCAGCTCGAGCCACTTTAACAGCCTCCTCGACGCCCTGCAAAAGGTGACGGGTCACCCATCCAATTTTCAATGTTGTTCAACTAAAAAAAAAAAGTTTGAAAGCATTTAATGCATTTGCACCGTCGATGTGCCCGTAAGTGGTTGATCATTGTACATATGCGTGTTGAATTTTTTTTTGTACCTGTACGTAGCCAACCCTGCTTAATCGGAGGTGTGGGGGAAGGACAACACACCAAACGACGCAAAAAGCGGTGCTGAAGAAATGATGACTCGTCAAGATGATTCAATATAAATTAAATTGTAGTCTAAAATTGTTTCTTTTCCGGACTTCACCTATAGAAAACAAGTCAAATTGTTAAGTGGGTTGCCAACTAAAAAAACAAAAACAGAAGTAAATACAACTAGCTTTGTCAGCCAATGCAATGGCGTCGCACGCCACGCACATGCCTCCCCTCTTTGTGACGTCACATATCGTGCACCGTTATGATGTTGTTACCTCTGGTTAAATACTTCCGCATGTCAGAAAGTGTCACGGAATTCATGCATGCGCATGATGTTTCTTCCTTGTACGTGTACATTCCTTTTGTTGATCCAATTCTTAAGGGCCTCATGCCATCCGGGTCTTGGTAGGTATTTGACCATACTTCACCACTGCTCAGTGGTGGCTGGCCAGCATAGATGTGGGGGCATAGAAGTACAATACAACAGTAGCTTTTTCTTCACTGCTATCTGCTGTCACAATCGCATTATATTTGATCCATTTAAGATATTACTCTACTTATTTTAACCGTGTCTGGGAATTGAACTCGGATCATTGGTTTCGGAGCACTGTGCTCTAACCACTGCACTGGAGGTGCAGCCGTTTGCAAATTATGTAAAGTTAGTTTGTAAAAAAAACCACCACCTCGGTTCTGCAAAGCAATTTTCAGTTACAGCCTTGCCATATCTACGTGCCTGCATACACGCAGATGCATTTTTCAACACCGCGCTGAATTTAAACTGTTTGCGAAAAATAGGTCTTTCTGCAATTTGCAAAGTTTCCTCTCGGCATTGTGCAAATGTGAGATTTGCCCGTGCTTTTAATCTGCGTGGGGTACATCGCACCATGTTGTACAACGGCTCCATTTTACCATGAACGCATTAGTAAATGTGGATGTGTGTGACTGCGTTTTTTACCCGTTGTGCCACAGATAAGCAGTCGAGAGATGGTGGAGCACACGGCCTCTGAGGCCGTGGAGGAGGAGCTTATGGAATCTCCTTATGACGATATCAAGACTGCGGTGTTTGGACTTTTAGAAATCCTGCAGGTTTGTGGTGTGCTCGTGAACGTGTACATATATTGAGCTTCTTTCGCGCTGTACGTCATAACCGTGCTCATCGGAGGTGCGAGATAATAGTAGTCGTCTGTTTTTATATTTAATCGAATTGCGACAGTCCCTGGAATGCAGTTGTTAAATGCATTGAGGTGGGTGAATCGTTCCTTCCCTGCTTAACCTTTTGAAAAAAAAAAAGGATCCTCCAACTATAGTCACGTGATGGTTAGCAACGTATCTTACCGACACACTTACCTCTGCTCTATTTCAAAGGCTAACGTCGTTGGGTGTGAGTTTTTGATGCATAAAAGCTGCTTTCTCCTTTGTCTCTTTTCAGAGCAAGATGTTTTTGTTGCCAGCCAACCATGCTGTTCAAGTGTATGAGATTCTGATAGCGCACCTCCAGAAACACTACAGAATGGGCTACAACATGGATGTGGCTAATGCTATTAGAATTCAGGTCTGTACAAATAATTTGGTAATGCAGTTTTCACCACAATGGGATCTTATTGTTAAATTTAAACCGGGAAGACAAGTGGTTAACACACTGTACTAGAACCCGACAATATAAATTGGATTTGCATCCGTGGTGGGTGATATCTACTTCACTAAACTGCACTGATAGGTGTGGTGAAGTATGGTCAAACAACCGCCATGACCGTAATGGCATGAGGGAGGCCTTAATCACGAGTTTCTGCATGCCACAATTTTAAATATGTAATTCCAAGTAATTGTGCTTAAGTATACACAAAGTATTCCTGTAATGCAATACAAAAATATGATTAATTTCACTTGTGTTTACCAAGCAATCGCTCCTTGTGCTTCAAGACTCTTAGGGAAGTGGCGTTTTGGAATTGTGTAATTTGAGCTTTGGGTGTGGGAGGAAGCCCTGGTTACCCATAAAACCAATAGATCTCAAGAGGATAACACCCAAATACTCGCAGATGATGGAATATTGCTGGCCATTGTGCACTGGAGCACATGGTGCCTGTATGAGCCACCAGTCCGACCTATAAATATTATTTGCAGGGATTCGCCAACTCTGGTTGGCTAATAGTAGTCGTTTGGGTAATTTAATGATTTATTAATATAATAGGGAAGCATTTTATTCATGTTTTTAATTTTCTTCAGAAATGTACCTGTTCTACACCAGCCCCAATCTTTTCTATTAAAACGTAAATGTATTTATTAAATCTTGCACCTAATCGGATAAATGGTAAACGTAAACAATATGGACTCGTGGAACTAAAGTTCTGAGACCTTTACAAGTTTAAATTTGGCAGGTGTTTTTTTGAAAATTAACTTTTAATTCCCAAAGCATAAAGATGAAAATTACAAGTGTACATTGACGTGGACCAATTTATTTATATTTCTTCTCGGAAGATGAACATTGCCATCCACTTCATAGCCACATCACTGTGCACCGAAATATTAACCAAATTTAATTACCAAGGGAACTAAACTTCCAAAGATCGGAAATGTCACCATACGCCAGGCTTGATTTTAAAACTAACATGCTGAGCAAGACCTGTGCATATGATTAGTTTTAAACAATATACCTACTACTGTTGGAACTAAATGATAGCCTAATGAGTAGATATCTAGAACTTTTGACAATGTAAATATGGCAACATTTAATTGCATTCAAACTAAAGTTATTACAGTTCATCAAATTGCTGCCGGGGGATTCATCGTCTTGTGTGTAATGAGGAGTAATGGTACATTCAGTGTTCACAGCATAATTATCGCGCAAAAGCTATCACCAAGGCACTGTTTATTCTTTGTAAGTTTTACAGAACATTTCCACCTTAAGTGCTGCAGGAATGGTTTATAAATCCCAGATGGTGACCAGCACGTGCATTTTGATGCAGATGGGCACAAGTATGCGAGGCTGTGAATGAGTGTGGGGAGTGAGTGAGTAACTGAGCGCATGAGTAGATGGGCCCGAACGCAGTATAGAACTGCGGGGGGGGGGGGGGGGGGTGGGCTGTGTCTCGACATTTCCCTACTTGGGACGATCAGGGGACAGCGCCGTCTACCCGAGGTCGACGACAACTGTAAAAATTACTTGAGTGGTTGTCTGCCTATGTTGTTATCGTGACTGTTTCTTTGGTGTGTCACGCTCGGTGTGTCTTTGTGTGCGTCTTTGCATGTCTGTCTGCCTGTGCTGTGCCCGTGTCTGTTTTTTATCATTCATTCTTACCTGATGATGGTTGCTTGTGTTGCAACCGAAATGTCGTATTCTATTATTATTCTATTTTCTACGTGACTTTACCGAAAGAACCAAAGAGTAATTCCTGCAGTCACAAAAGCTTTGAATCTAGTTTGGTAAACTGGAGTCTCCTAACCCATGTCCTACACTCTCTGCAGATTTTTGATTTCTTGCTGTCCTTGCGGGCGGACTCGACTGCTCGCATGGGATTTGTGGACAAGCGCGGTGAGCTCCGCTTCAGCGTCTACTGCCTCTGCGACACCAGGTGCGCGCGCCTCCTGTCGCACGTCTCGGCGGTGCGTTGATTTCAAAGCGGACGCAGCCAAAATAATATTAATTGGGTGTTATTCTGTAGTTATGGATGTATGTCTTTTTGGATGTTCAGTATTTAAAACGTGATAATTGGTTTTTTACCCTTTTATCTGCCAACAAAACTGACACTGGCAAAATGAGGTTCCAATGGTGTACAAAACGTATCGCGTGGAGGGGACATTTAAACCCGTGATGGCGGCGCGCTGCCATCAAGCTGGAAGGCTTGTATCGGGATTTTTCTTGTGCAAAATTAATTTTCAACTGCCGCGTTGGCCTGGATCGGTAATGATTTTTTTATGCCAAGGTTAAATGCATTAAAGAGTGCATGATTAATCCGAATCGTTCAAACATCTGCCCCAGGCATTTGTTAGTGCTGTAATTAAAACCGTGAGTGTCCAGTAGGGGGGGGTACAAGATTAATTGGTGACGGTGTTGAACACATTGAGTTGGGGGGGGGGGGGGTGAAGGGTTTGGATTACGAGGGAGTGGGGGAGGGGAAGAATCCAGCACAGAGGTCGCAAACAGGTTTTTATTCCTTACCCGGCTACCCGTACCCGTACCAGGGTCGCAATCGGGTACCCGTACCCTACCCGTACCCGGCCGCACCAGGGTCACAAACGGGTACCCGTATCCTACCCTTACCCGTACCCGGGCGCACCAGGGTCACAATCGGGTACCCGTACCCTACCCGATACCCGGCTACCCGTACCCGGCCACACCATGGTCACAATCGGGTACCCGTACCCTACCCGATACCCGGCTACCCGTACCCGGCCGTGTATGGGTACGGGTACCCGATTGCGACCTCTGGGATGAAGCCATGTTGCAGGCGCGGGTGGGTTGATTCTAGGAACTTGAAATTGTGAGAAGAGACAAGACGTTGGGTAATGAGTGACAAACGGTTACTCACCAGTGGCTCATGGTCTACCCGTACCCAGCCGGGTACGGGTAACCAGGTATCGGGTAGGGTACGGGTATCAGGTACCCGGTTTGCGAACTCTGATTCAGCATGGAAGCATCCTAGCATTGAAATATGGGCCAAAATATATTTACTCAAGCCTGCAAATCGTTTTTAAAGTTTATATATTCTAGACTCTCGTAGAAGAACGCCACAATTGTGGATTCTTTAAGTATTAAAGTGTACTCGATATACACGTGTTCCAAAGACCTAGTTTTTTCAAATTAGAACGTCCTACATTACCTGCCTTTTTTAAGAGTGGCCCATTTATTTATGGGTGCTGCTCACAGGTTTAACATGAACCGCCTGGAAAGTGAAAGCGTGCGCGTGTTTTGTGTATGTGTGATCGGTGGGGAGCGGTAATGTAGCAGTTAGCACACTGCGTTACAAACCCGACCACTCAAGTTCGACTCTGCCTCAAATGAGTACCTGGTGCGGTGTGTAAACATCACCACTCGGGAGTCAAAGGCGGATAGGCGTGGTGTTTGCCACCCACCGCCTCGTTTGCCATGTCAGCCTTAATAGAGTGCATGCCGAACAGCACTTGCCCCAACAGTCTGTTAAGGCTACAAGGGGATATTTTCTTCTTGGTTCTTTCGGTAAAGTCACGTGACTTTACCGAAAGAACCAAGAAGATGAATCCCTGCAGTCACGAAAGCTTTAAATCGAAATTTAAGGGGATATTTGTCTTTGTGTGCTCAGTGACGTGGAGAAGCGAACCAGCGACGCGGCTTCCGTGCCGTCGGACAGTCCCATTGCCTTGCACCAGCAGAGTCTTCCCTTCCGCTTCGGCCACCTGCCCTTCTGCCGCACGTTCAGCACCCTGCTGCAGTGCATCCAGCAGGTACAGCTGGGCCTGCTCGAGCTCTCTGCGTCCATTTTTAATTTTGATGAAATTTTACATGCAAAAATATTAGTTTTTTTAGAATAAGTCAACAATGACTGACTTGAGTCGGTAAAAATGGTCAAGCCCGAGAGATTACTATGACGGCCCACCACATACGAAACCACGACCGATGATGTCGAGATGAAATCGACTAGTCCGACGGAAGATTCGGGTAATTTACTGACGTTATTTGAAACTGCAGTGTACTGAGGAAGGACAAATATAGTAATTCGCTATATATGTAAATCAAAATATAACCACTAATTGGCGGAGCTAATACTTTTATGCATAGACTAAAATTTGATGAACATTCAAAGACTTGTCATTGACTAGAATAAGATTAGGCCTGAAATAAGAAAAAATTGACAAGTGCTTGCCTTGATGGCCAAACTGTGGTGTGCAAAATTGTTTTGCGGTGACATGGAGCGTTTCTACCCTGTGTCGATCTGCAGGAGGAGGAATGGAAAGTGCTGCGGTTTGTTCTGAGCAAGATCCCGTCCCTGCTGCAGAACAAGATCCTCATCATGAGCTCCCAGTGCTCTGTGGATACCCTCTGCAATTGCCTTTGCAAAATGGCAAGTGCTAGCTGGGGCAATGATACATTTTGCTATCCAAATAATAATATTGATAGTTTACAAATTGTATCCAGCAATACCTCCAATTAAGCCTTACAACTCGCTTTTTACGAGTGCTTCACTTATAAGTGGCCAATTATCGAGAGTGTACACTTGGGAGGAGCCTACCTGGCTAAAGTGAGACAAGGGGGTTAACACTAAAATAATTGGCTTCGCTATGGCTACAAACGATTCACTCTGCTGCGTGACAGGCTACCATATAGCCCTGTGCGGGGGGAGTGCCATGCGCACATTATTCTTTGATCCACCAACCCAGAGCACCATAATATGGATTATTTTTATTTGCGTCCTGTTCGGGGCCAAACATGGTGAATGGGTGCTACATTGTGGGCAGAATAGAAAAATCCATAGTTATACAGTACTACTATGCTCCCACGCCTACGCTGCTCACCTTCATCCCACACTTGCCATCGTTGTGACGTGTGGTCAGATGAGCACTGCGACCCTCATCCAGCAGTGGATTGACAAAAGGAGGCTGTACGTATGTGCATTGTGCTGCATGCGTAAAGCCGGGCATTTTTGGGTTGCGCAGGTGAGCAGTAAAAAGATCAAGGAGTCCAACATCGTCGCCGGG
This sequence comes from Lethenteron reissneri, assembly GCF_015708825.2. Classification (NCBI taxonomy): domain Eukaryota; kingdom Metazoa; phylum Chordata; class Hyperoartia; order Petromyzontiformes; family Petromyzontidae; genus Lethenteron; species Lethenteron reissneri. The sequence continues at coordinate 7,305,555 of NC_083804.1, forward strand.
GATGTATTCTCATGCACCGACCTCCAGATGGTCATCTTCCCAATCCTCAACGCGCTCACATCCTACCACAGCCTGCTGGACACCGCAAGACAGGTGACCACCGCCCTGATCCGCAGCAGTAGCGTGAAAGCACGATAACTGGAGTAAACAATACAAGTGAGAACGGCCACTACAGATGAACCTGCTCGCGGCAGCTGCTGGAGCCTGTGTAATGATGTGGGTATGTTCACGTTCAGGAGCTTTCACCTTGAAGGTGAAACCAGTCCTGGTTTTTTTTTATCACTGTTGCTAAACACAGGACTGACGTTATGGTCATGCATTAGTCTCTAAATCACCTTTTGAGTGTAGTATTACTCTAAATAGTTTTCAGCCTACATGCGCTGCCCTGTCTTCGATTCTCCTCGTTCAGGGAAAGTGTTTTAGAATAGATTTCGATTTAAAGCTTTCGTGACTGCAGGGATTCAATGTTTCAATGTTTTAGAATAGGTTTTGGTATAAAATGCTGATGGCATTCTCGTCAACACCAGAAAGGTGTTGTAGGAGGGTGCGTGACTCAAGCATGCGGTTGGTCTTGTGTCCTGGTCAACTTGGACCATTTCACAGGATATGAATATTGGTTGTTGTTGGGACACGATTGTTCCTGCCATAGTGCTATAGGAATGTGGAATATTGGCTTCTGGCTCAGAGCCACTAACAAAGATGAGTGTCACCTGATGGTAATATTAACAGGCATGTGATGTGAATTTAAAATCTCCAGTGCCTTACGTCCATATTTGCACACTCATTTGATGAAAGCTTTAAGAAGTGTTTTGTTGCTGCCATAAAGGCCTCTTGAACATTTTAATTGCCTTATTTTTAGTCGATGTTTTAAATAGACGTGTAACCGGCACATAATTAACTGAAACGTGGGGCATAAAATGATTGATTGTTATATTTCAGCTTGTGAAATGCCACGTTACACATGATTTCCAACGCTCGTTTCATGGATCGCACGTGATAATTGGGCATTAACATTTAAGAAGCAACCGACCGTGGAGTCATTGATAAAATTATGAATTATGTTCAAATATATGTATAGACTTTGAATGGAATTGCATCCCAAGACACTGCACAGAAACGGTGGCCGTTTTTATTTCATTATATAGAGGCAGTCGGTCATAGTCATGGGAAAAGAGGAAAGCCTTGAGGTCTGGACTTGAGCAGAGGCTGGGAATTGCTGGCAGAGATGGCTGCGGTGAGGGTGGTTCCAGACGAAGTCATCAATATTCTCATTTGGACATCTCTACTATTAAACTGATATTGGGGCAGTGCTATTTCTACAAGTGGAATGTGAATAGCCACCCATCCCTGTATAGGCAATACCTGTAATTATCTGAGCCCTAACATTGCCCCCTGGTGAAAGCCGCATTGCTTCTGTTACACCTAGACGCCTAAAATTAAGTATTGAATTATGTACGTACCAGAATGATAGACCAAGTGTCTGCCCCATGTAGATTCACAGATTTGTCAGTGCTGTTCTGTTGCTCACACCTGGATGCCCGCTGCAACTGCTGCAGGCTGCGTCTGCCGCCTGCTGCTGTCCATGTACCTGCTGTTTCGGCTGCTCACTGTGGCTTGCCTGTGCCGCTGTCTGCAGAGGGAGCTGGTGCAGTGTCTGGATGCGGGGCTGATCTCGCGCTGTGCGAAGCAGTGCGTCATGGCACTGACCATGTGCGTGCTCGAGATGAGTGACATCATGTTCAAGATGCTGCCTTCCATCCTGCTCAAGCTCACGCACATCTCCGCCACTGTGGGCATGGCGTCCTCCGTGCTCGAGTTCCTGTCATGTAAGTTGGGCGTCTCGGCTGCGTCTGCCGCTTGTTGGTGTCTGTGCTAAAGATGCGCATTTACAATTGAGTTGTCAAGAGCTAAATGATTGCCAGGGTGAGGGGGGAGCGGTGGTTTGTAGAAATTGTAATGCAATTATCTCTTTTCTGCCTTGTCTGAAAAAGGGTCATTGCCAAACCGATATCTTGTTAAAAACCGATATTAATGACGTGATATGGGACCTTTCTTGCCAGTATTAAAATATAGCAATATGTTTTACCCTTTCTGGCATGATATGGGACCAATCCATTTCAAAGACAATGTATATATTATCAGAGCGTGTTTTTGGTTTGCATGTTCACCACAAGTACGTGTGGTTAATGCAGACAGCATTCCTTGACTAAGGATTCTGTTTGGTGTTTTAACATCTTGACACCGGTTTTATTGCCAGAAAGGGTAAAACCTATTATATTCATATGACGTGGCCAAGTGGTAGCACTTTCTCGGGTTAAAGTTTGTGGGTTCACTCCAGTGGCTGTCCCCGATTTTATACTGCGCTTGTATTAACTGTAGAGATATGTGCCGTCTGCTTCTGTATGTTTTAAGATACCATGGCATAATTCGCCAGAGTAAGGCCATTGTGCGTCAGTTTCATGGTCCAAATTTTGCCAAATTTTAATGATTACTCGCAAATTACTCATGGCTTGCGACAATGTAACAATTGGCCTGACTTTGAAAAACCCCACTGGACCCTCGCTGAGAAAGCCATGAGACTTGGTGAGGTTCTCCTGGGTAAACGTGTAGTGACATCAGGGATGTCACTCTATGGTGTCGGCCCGAGAGGGCCATGGTGCACGATGCACTGTCATCGCGTACACCCTGTAGGCGGGTGTAGTACCAGCCCTAGTGGGGATTGGTGTGTGCTGGGATTGCGCGGGCACCTCGCATAGCGTGTGGTGCGAGCTCCTACAAGGGGGAGTGGGAGAGTGTCAGCCCAGGGGCGGCAGGGTTGTCCCGGGCCATGGCACTCTGGTTGACCCCGTAGACACGTGATCTGGAATGTCCACAGAGGGCCCCAGGTGGGGGGGGGGGGGGCTAGGGGGCGATCACGTGTCTAGGGAGAGCTCTCGAGAGGGATCGGAAGGGAGCTAGAAGGCTCGAGAAGGCGGGCGGGGCCAAGGTCGGAGCGGCCTCGACCCAGGAGGATATAAGGTGGGTCCCTGAGAGGGACCGGGGTCGCTGCATTCTACAAGCTGAAGCTCTACGTCTACAAGCTGGAAGCTCTACGTCCTACGAGGCTTCAACACGTGGTCGGGACCCGAGTGAGGGCCCGACCCTTTGTAGCTGTAACTCCTACGTATAGCGTAGTTAGCTGGGTGGCCACCACCCTAGGCTGTATCTGGTGAAGGGGCAGTTACCCCTTTGTTAGCGGGTTGATGTTACAATAAAAGTGTTGCCTCTAAAGAACAACGTCTGCAACACAGTTGGACTCGCTTCACATGCATAATGGTAAAAATAAGTATTTGATGGTAGTGGTTGTAAAGTGTTTTCAGCCAAGAATTCCATGCTTTCAACTTGAGATGTAATAGTTTTTTGCTCCCAATTAAAAAAGATGTTCTCCAGTTTATACAAGACTGCAGATTTCACTTTACTTTTGATGACCCCATATATAGATGCCTATTTTCAAACAGTTTTTCCAATTTACAAAGATGGTGGTCTTTATATATATTTTTATAATTAAGCCATTTATTTTAATGATACCTGGAATTATCTCATGCAGATATCGTCTTTTATGGTGATGTGTAATGAGTTAATATTCAGCATTCTCCACTGCATCTTGGACCACTTGTGAAAATTTGTAAAATTTACGGGGTTTAATTAATGCTATCATTGACCTCATTATGGCTTTCGGACAGAGTTTTCTACAGTTTCCTTGAACTACGTAACTCCCATGCCAAAAACATCTTATTTTCAACCCTGGAGTATATATTTACACGCATGATTTTCAAAATGGTGATGCATTATTTAGCCAGCGAAGCCTCGCTGACTTGGGACTCATTTTTCAGGAGTGCTTGGGCGTTTGGCCAGTTATTTGCCATGTGGGAGAATGAACTGGTGAAGCACACGCATATGAGGTGTTGACATCCAAAATGCGATATAAATAGAACCGCAACCCACTTGCTTGGCTTCTATCTGGCCACTTCATAACCCGAGGTTGGGAGTTTCGGGCACATTCTACTTTGCACAGTCTGCAACGCACCTCCCGAAGTGCTGCATTACAGACTTGCTCCGCACTTCCTGCTATATTAAATCTCTTTTAGATTTTGATGTTTTAACGTAATCTGGAATTTTTCATGCTTGCGCATCTTCTCAACAGTTTTGGTTCGCCTGCCTCACCTCTACACAAACTTCGTGGCAGAGCAGTACATCAGCGTGTTTGCCATCTCCCTCCCATACACCAACTCCTTCAAGTGAGCCCGTTTTCCACAATACCAATGCTTGTGTTTTATTAAAAATGAATGCTTGGGTCGGTCGGCGGTCAGAGATGCTGAGCTTGCGCTGCTGAAATCTTGGTCAAATCCAGGTTTCAGCCATCTGTCTTTTTAAATCGATTTGATGGTTTCAGCCTGGACACCAATGACTGCACACACAAAAAAAAAATCTAATTTGGTGTTGCACTTTGACCGTGTGATAAAAAAAAAGTCTCTTAGGGTGGGTGGGAAAGTGCTTGCCCCTCTCGTGTGGCTAAAGGGTCCATTAAAGACATCTCGGCAGTAGCGCTGTGAATATCTGATTCCACGGATCATTCCTGAACATGGGATACTGCATTGCTCTGCGGCGTTCAAAATGGATTCTCCATCTCGTAAACACGATTCTTCATCTCCGATTTTGTGCTCAACTCGTTTTCACACCTTGACACACAGAAAGTTGCGTGTAAATCTTGGTTGGGTGTCTGCTTATCCCATCGCTCATTGCCCCCTCCATTGTCGATAAGATTCGTACCACCTGAGAGACGTCTGTGGAGCTCCCGTGGGAAATTCTTGCTCGCACAATTGGAATCTGGAATTTCCTCCTGTGGTACAGGACTGCCGATGGAGATAAGAGCTGCCTCAATTCGCATTTCAACACTCTTTGACTGGACTCGAGTTGTTAAGTAAATTAAATTGTAGATTGTTATGGGCTTATTTTAGAAAATAGCATTTGCAGATAAAGGCAGGTAATATTGACCAATTACCTTTATCGCAACAGTGCATATTTAGATTTGGAAATTGTAGTTTTCATGATTTTTATTTAATGTGTTTTTGTCACGACTTCGCATGTATCACCTCCACGTTTCAATGGAAATAACGTGAATAGATAATATAATCTATCCACGGTTTCTAATTTGCAGTTATTTATATTTTTGTTATTAGTTTTGTGTAATTCGGTGACAAGAAACTCTCTAACATCGAGCAGTGCAGTGTCCGACCACGTCAGAGAGTGGCCCCGGAAGATGAGGGGAGAATTATTAACTACATACTCCTTTTTATATTTATTTTTCTAATCAAACTTATGAGTGGTTTTCATTGGCATTGCAAAAAAATAATAATTCGGAACATTTGCACTTTTGGCGAACACCTGGGATTCTTTCAAATTTCCATGCGATTTTTGGCGCCACCGCCCTGGTGGATATGGTGAAGTTTTAGTTGGATGAGACTCGTGCCATGTTTTTACTCTTCACGTACTACCCACATGTACGTGTGTAGCCTATTGACTCGGCTGAAACTGCTATCAAATTAAATTTATTGTTCAGAGATGGTTTTATTTTCAGGTCTTTTTCGAGTTTAGTCCCTTCAATAGACCTCCCATCCACCTGCTAGATGGCCTATCCTCATGCCCTCAAAAGAGTGTTCATTGCATAGAAGTAAGACCATAATGTTGCAATTCTTATGGCTGTAATATAGCTAATTGTTTTAAATAATATATATCATTATTTTATGCAGGAATTTGGTAACCAGGCTTGGATGATCAAGCCACTGCACATGGGAAAATGTATTACTCACTGTTGTAATTGCTACATGTTTTAAAATGACGACAATTGCAAAAACAACCGCATCAACGAATCTTGTGTTACTGCAGGTTCACCCAGTACGTTGTGTCACTGGCGCACCATGTGATTGCCATGTGGTTCATCCGTTGCCGCCTTCCATTCAGAAAGGACTTTGTGCAGTACATCACTAAGGTATGGCCTCGCGCACACACACAGCGCACCACCCCTCCAGCTTATTGTCAGAGGTCTGACGATTTTCAGGTCTTTTTCAGGTGTTCGGTTCAAAGGCAAGGTCTAATAATTTTTAATCCATGTACCTCCTGTGGTACAGGGCCTGCGCTCCAACGCGCTGCTGCCGTTTGATGAGCAGCACCTGAGGAGCGCCCAACAGAGCGCCCAACAGAGCGCCCAACAGAGCGCTCAGCAGAGCGCTCAGCAGAGTGCTCAGGAGACTGCTCAGCAGAACGCCGACCAGAGCAACTTCCGCGCACGCAGTACGAGCCTGAGCGACAAGCCCACGCGCAGGTGTGTCCAGCTCCCAGCACCCTCTCCTGCATTCCATTCGATGTTTCCGGGGGAGCGACGAGGTTAACGGTGGTGGTGATATTTGAGATGCAGGTGGCCATGTAGTTGTATCCATGATTTCGTTCATTGTAGTTATGGACTGCTCTGAGGAATTGTGGGTTGTCTTTTAAAATACAGACACTTGGCTTCGAATCCACAATACTTCAGAAGTTTTGATCGTGTGGTCCGAGGTAAAGACTCATTCTGACTGGAAGAAGCTGGGGAGCTAAGGTTTTTTTGATGAGTATTGCATGGCTTGTGACCTTTTCGAAGGGAAAAAAAAGTGACCAACAGATGAAAGTGTGATTATATCATTATTAAACCACCACCTATAGGGAAGTGTGCGTTTATACTGCTTTACATGGCTTATGCAAGTCATTAGTATTGCAAAGCCTAATGAGGTTTGGGTTTACCCATGCAATGCAGTTTCATTCCTGATTGTATTTTGGAAAGGTGAAACCCCATGCAAATAATCGGCTGATGCTGGCTCCTTACAAAATAAGCATTTAAAGGTGGTTGTCATTTCCAAAATTAAACGTAGTTCAATCCAGTGGTGAATTGGCCATCCAAGTCACTGTTTCTCAGGTAGTGTTGGTTTAACTGGTGGGAGATGGTGCCTTTTTTAACCAGTGCAGTATTTGCCTTCCATTTTAGAAGTCCAATTGAAAGGTTTTCGTGAGAGGTCCTGTGAAATAAATCTTCTCTGGCCGTTCTGACACGTGGGTGTGCTGCCCTGTGAGATTTCTGAATGGAATATTCGTCTTGTGACACCGGCGGCACAATTTAGAATAAATAAGGGTTGGGGGGGTGGTGCAAAGCGACAGTGCTGGCTGCATCTGTCAGCAGGAGGGATTGATAGTGGAGAGATGAGATGGAAGAAGTGTGTTGGCGGCATCGCCACAAAGGATAATGTTGATGCACAAGTCACGAGTACCGAGCCAAAGCCTCTGATTGATGGGATAAGCTCTTAAGTCGGAGGCAAGGAGTGATGAAAAAGGTTATTATATGAATTCATGACTTTAGTTTTTTGCCCAAGCATACTAAACTTTATGCAAAAGTGTACCCAGGTATGTAGTACTAGTCGTGAAGCCCTTGCATCAATCCGCTGCTGGATGAGGGCCTCCTCTATGCTGTGTCAGCCATGGGGATGCTTGAGCATACTTCACCAAGCTGGGTCAGTGTGGTTTGGTGACAGAGGGACCCAGGATCTTGGTGCAGATATCACTCGCCACTAGTATTAGAATAGGTTTTACCCTTTCTGACAATGAAACAGGTGTTACGATGATAATTGGTTCTTTACCCTTCTATCTGGCAACAAAACTGACACCTTTTTGCAAGGAGTCATGTTTGCATAGACCGCAATACCTGCAGTCATAATACAAACAAAAGAACATAACTCTGATAATGTGCACTGTCCTTGAAGTTGATTGGTCCACACCCGAGACAGCTTTCCTTCGAGCCTAGTCTCATATGGGTTGGACCAGATGACGCCAAAAGGCGCACAACTCAAGGACAATGCACCATCAGAGTATGAGAGCTCGGGGCAAGCATCTACACTATGGGGACCTCATTTGCCAGTAAAAATATGATAATTGGTTCTTTACCCTTCTATCTGGCAACAAAACTGACACCTTTTTGCAAGGAGTCATGTTTGCATAGACCGCAATACCTGCAGTCATAATACAAACAAAAGAACATAACTCTGATAATGTGCACTGTCCTTGAAGTTGATTGGTCCACACCCGAGACAGCTTTCCTTCGAGCCTAGTCTCATATGGGTTGGACCAGATGACGCATTGTCCTTGAGTTGTGCGCCTTTTGGCGTCATCTGGTCCAACCCATATGAGACTAGGCTCGAAGGAAAGCTGTCTCGGGTGTGGACCAATCAACTTCAAGGACAGTGCACATTATCAGAGTTATGTTCTTTTGTTTGTATTATGACTGCAGGTATTGCGGTCTATGCAAACATGACTCCTTGCAAAAAGGTGTCAGTTTTGTTGCCAGATAGAAGGGTAAAGAACCAATTATCATATTTTTACTGGCAAATGAGGTCCCCATAGTGTAGATGCTTGCCCCGAGCTCTCATACTCTGATGGTGCATTGTCCTTGAGTTGTGCGCCTTTTGGCGTCATCTGGTCCAACCCATATGAGACTAGGCTCGAAGGAAAGCTGTCTCGGGTGTGGACCAATCAACTTCAAGGACAGTGCACATTATCAGAGTTATGTTCTTTTGTTTGTATTATGACTGCAGGTATTGCGGTCTATGCAAACATGACTCCTTGCAAAAAGGTGTCAGTTTTGTTGCCAGATAGAAGGGTAAAGAACCAATTATCATATTTTTACTGGCAAATGAGGTCCCCATAGTGTAGATGCTTGCCCCGAGCTCTCATACTCTGATGGTGCATTGTCCTTGAGTTGTGCGCCTTTTGGCGTCATCTGGTCCAACCCATATGAGACTAGGCTCGAAGGAAAGCTGTCTCGGGTGTGGACCAATCAACTTCAAGGACAGTGCACATTATCAGAGTTATGTTCTTTTGTTTGTATTATGACTGCAGGTATTGCGGTCTATGCAAACATGACTCCTTGCAAAAAGGTGTCAGTTTTGTTGCCAGATAGAAGGGTAAAGAACCAATTATCATATTTTTACTGGCAAATGAGGTCCCCATAGTGAGGTGTTACGATGTTAAAACGCCAAACAGAAGCCTTGTGCAAGGTATGAAGGCTGTCTCTGGTGTCGACCAATCGGTTTCAAAGACAATGTATATATTACCAGAGCATGTTTTGTTTGCATGTTCACCACAAGTATGCTTGGTTAATGTAGATATGATTCCACACAAACGGATTCTGTTTGGTGTTTGAACATCTTAACACCTGTTTTATTGCCAGAACAGGTAAAACTATATAGCGTCTTGTTACAGCAGCCCTTTTGCCCACTTCAGCAATTGTTTTCTTGCTGTGGTTGTCCCACCTGATGACGGACGCTTGTGTTGCGCCCGAAACGTCGTGATTGAATTTATTTTATTTTATACCTACGTGACTTTACCGAAAGGTTCCGTGTTGTTACTCACCACTGCACCGTGAATTGAACTCCGGTGACTTGGTTCACAGTGCAGTGTGTTCACCACTTATACCAATGCTCCCCAAATAGTAATTTTAAAACATTAAGGATCGATGACAATTAAACATTCACACTTTTAAATAGCATTAAAAAATTACTGCTCCAAAAATCACTTGCATTCGTATTGACCCAGCAATGAGTCCAAATCACCCATTGTAATGTCATTGAAGAAGTATTGTTTCGACATTCGTGTCATCGCCAGACATGTTTGTTACATCGCTGCTTTCCGGACTGTTCGGGGCAGTGGCTACGATTCGTTGACTCGGCTCTTCTCTCATCTGTGGGTTTATGCCCGACTTCTTGGCCCAAATGAGCACAGAACAATGCTACCCTTCACTGGAATGTCACCGGCGCATGCCGCCATGAAGTGGCTGAAACCTAACTGTTATCAATTTACCAAGTAAAAAATTTAACTTTTTTTTTGCAAACGACATTGCTGCGTTGGGTTTTCCGCTGTCGGAGAACACCGGACTCGTTATTCGCCAACCCCTGGTGGCTTTACGCGTTTTTCAGGTTTCGGCCATTGCGGCGATTGTATTGTGTTGCAAGAAAGGATCATTGCCCGAAACAACATCAGCACCTGTTATATATAGAAATATATCTCCCTTTTAAGGCCACGGTATTGTTGATGAATGTTGAGAGGTTTTGTTATCCGTGGCAATTGTAGGTCATATTCTTTGGGTCTTTCGGTAAAGTCACGTAGATAGGTTCAAAGAAAATAACAAAAAAAACTACGACGTTTCGATGGAAACGTTTAGATTGAAACGTCGTAGTTTTTTGTTATTGCTATTTTCTTTGAACCTATCTACGTGACTTTACCGAAAGACCCAAAGAATATGAATTCCTGCAGTCACGGAAACTTTAAGTCAAGATTTAATTGTAGGTCACTTGCGCACACATCAGGCTGTGTTGAGCAAGCAAAGTTGTCATTGACACATTCGTTAGTGCAGGTTGATGTTTTGCCAGTGGAGTGCATTTGGGGCAATAACACACGTGCTGCACTCCCAAAACCGTTACCTTCTCCATTGTCTTGGGAGCTCTAGATTATGTATTTCTTTGGAAGCCACGTGGATGTGCTAAATTCCGTTTAACACGTAGGCTTTCGCAACCAATATCATCCATAATACAGGTTTTTTTGGGTTTGCTGCTAGGTTACACTGTGGTAAGCAGACATGGTGAAAACAGTCATCGTAAAAATGCATGTAATTCTACGATTGTTTTCCAGCAGAGGTTGTGTCGTAGTGAGGCGCTTCATTCATTAAAATCCCTGATTGAGGGTTCAGTCGACCGATAGTCCCTCCCAGGGTCTAACTTTGAGTACCGCCACTTCATGGGGTTAAACAATCCGCATTGGTTGTTTTAATGGAGACTCTGATCCCTGCCACCAAGTGCAACTTCGGCTCCTGACTCATGACTAACAACAAGAGTTATTTGCCCCCCATTGATAATTGTTAAACGTGGAGCTTGTTTTAAGGTTCAATTATTATTGGTACTGTGCTCTCCCAAAAATGCAATGTTATTAAACTGCCATTATTTCTGCATAAGTGACCATTGCACTTATGAAATGTTGCATTTGGTAAGACCTGACCCATATGATTTTCACATTACCGGTTGCCAAAAAAAACCTTGCACATACTGGAAATATTTTGCCGACCTTAGTTCTTCACACGTTTACCCTTCTGTGGTCATGAAATATACGTTCCTGCTGCTATAACCTGCACACTGTCGGTGAAATGAGTAGTTTTATTTGTCCTTTGCAAAATTGGTGCCACAAGCCAAATGTGTTTCCAGAAGGCTTCTAATAAAAGCAGACCTAGTCCGTCACCACCTGTCCTGAAAGCTGTTAAATACTTAATTTACAACTCTCATTTAGACTTTAACAAGCAACTAAAAAATAAGATGCTTACCGTTTGAATATTGATTGAATTGATTTTTCTTCACAAGTAAAACCCATTGGGCAAAGAATGGCCATTGTCAGTAGAGACCTGGTTACTGTACACACTAAACCTGATTTCAGCAATAAAAAAAGTTAACAAACAGCTGCACATGGCCAAGTTCTGAATGGCAAGATCAGATGCACTTGTGCCGAGATTAAGCTTTGTATTAACAGCTTGGAAGTTTTGAGTAGAATGTGGCGGGAAAATATTGTGGATTTAATCGGGCAAAGTAATTTGTAAGGGATGAGGGTACACATGCAGAATAGAAGGGGGGCAGGATTTTGAGATACATTTGACAACCAGAAATCTGACCCAATTAGAAGATGTAAAGTCATATGACTAACTATTTTATTTAACCAGGTAAAGCCCACTGAGCTATATACTTTTCCGAAGCGACCTGGCCACAAATGATCGCTCAATGAAGTGGCATATGTGGAAATGTATTGTAACCAAATACTCTAAACGCATGTTTTTAAATGTTGAGGGAAAAAGCGGAGGACCCGGCCAAAACGCCAAATATACAGGCATCGGGGTTGGGATCGAACCCACGACCTCCTGTATACCAGACGAGGTAGTTAACATCTCACCGCCTTGGCGCTCATATGGTGGCAATGAGACCATAAGTGAATTTTGGGGGTCGGGTTTCAACTGTTCTATAGCTGTGTGGTCTTGCAGAAGGAAGGAAGAGATGGCAGTGTGGTGGCATCTGTAGCATTTGCTGCGATTGACTCCTGACCTTGACTTTGAGTTGTTTTTGATTTACGTGCTCTTGTGCAGTCGTCTTATTGTATT